>NC_133823.1:26493834-27693834 GCF_047830755.1 Zonotrichia albicollis | reverse complement strand
CTCTCAATTCTTCTGTGCTTTGTGGGATCTGTGTGGATGTGAAGATCATGCACAGCTCTGGCTGAGTGCTTACCTACACTAAGTAGTACACATGATGGAAGCAATGAACTATGCCCATCAGCTTCCCCAGACTCTGTTGCAGAAGTCTTTTTTTTTTTTTTTTATGTCAGCAGAAAATGGTGTTTCAGGCAGAATAATAAATTCTTCAACTTCATGACTTAGGACTGAAACATGCTTTATGAAGAACTTGGTCTATGTTTGAGATTTATACTAAATTTTTTTTCCACTCTAATTTTCTGAAACTTTAGTGTTTGAGAACAAAATTCAGGTCCCCCTCCAGATCTGATATTAATTATTCATAACTGGTTGGAGTGCTCTAGAAGGAGCCTGGGTATTGTTGCACCTCTGTCTCTGCCAAGAGCTGAGGAGAGGGGTTCTGGCTCTGACATTTCCTGGCAAAAGGTGACAAATATCTGCCAGCTCCACCAGCAGTTTGAAATGTGCTGGAACATGTTGTCTGTATCCTTCCCCAAGCTGTTGTCTGGCCACCTCACACACATCAGCATTGGCATATCTAGCTGCTGCGTCAGCTGGGGCATCCAAGGGGGCTGACACACACCCCCAAGCTTAGGGCCTTCACTCACACTCTCCAAGAACCATGAACTGTTTTCAGACCTGTGGATTAACATCTCTGACTTGTAAAAGGAAATAAAGGAAGGCTGAAGCTCAGACACTGCAATCTCAAGATAGACAGTGGAGGTTCCAGGATGTTTCAAAGGATTTGCTGCTTCAAATCCTCGCTTTTCTTGCTATGATCCACACCTTATGGTAAGAATGAGCAGCAGAAACATCCTCAGTTCAATCACTGCTCATTCAGGGGAATGGCCTTGTTAAAAATTCACTTTTGCAACAATATGTAGAATTATTGTAAATTACATTCAATAAAGAAACAATGTAATTGAAACAAAAAGAGTGGTGTGATGCTTTCATAATTAAATAAGGCCGCATCATTTAGAGATAATCCATTCACCCTAGAACACCTTTTCAAAGCTAATAGCCGAATTTCCACATTCAGAAGTTTATTATTCTTTATATGATCAGTGGATTCTGGTGGTTTTATTTGATTGTTAGCTTTATAAGTGAGAATTCAGGATATTTAAATAAAACATGACATTTTATCTATGGGAAGAATTATGTTACTTTAAAGATTAACTGAAACGCTTTCCTACTCTTTCATTTTCATGAAGGGGTCAGAGAGTCAGGCTCATTTGAAAAATAATCCTGGACAAAAGAGGAATCCTAGAAGTTTGATTCGGTCTTTCCTCAACTTCACTGGTGCCAAGCCCTGTCCTAGATGAGCTGTGGAAGCAGATCCTCCTTCCATTCCTGTGCCTCCAACAAAAGCCTTAATACAAGAGATCAGCATCAGAGTGTCACAGCATTGACTTGAGCACAGAAAAATCCTGGATGCAGCTGGAGATATCTATAGGCACAAAAGATATAATAAAGTTAGGGACTGCTGTGCAATGCACCTACAGGGTCTTGTCTTTCCTTTAATGCTGTTTATGTGGTTCATGCAGTAATATTCATTAAATGTTCTGAAGCCTATGAAAGGGTCAAAATTTTCCCTGTTGTTTTATCTTGCTTTCACATGATTAATTACTGCCTACTTGTTAAAGTGTTGGAGTGGCAGCAGCTCCCAAGGGAAGCCAGCCTTGACTGGTTGAATAAGCACTTTCCAAGACTCTAGCAAAGTGGAAGCAAATTGCCTCTACAGCAAAAGAGCCTTCTGACATACCAGCCACCTTCAGACTGAAGAATTTTGCCTGCTTCCTCCTCCTGTGAAGCATCAGGCTGCCCCTTCAAAAAATGTAGGTAATAATTAGGGCAAAGCCTAAGCAGAGATGGTCCTGTTCTGAGTCACTACCACTCCACTCCGGAATCCTTGTAGCCATCCCTGCACCTCATCTCAAAGGATTCTCACAAGGCTGACATGAGAGGCTGACCAGACTCTGATTTCTCCTTATGGGCTCAGCTCCTTGATCTAACATGGGAGAGGAATGCAGCGAGGGCAGTAAAATAACTTATGCTGACACATGATAGCATTGCCAATAATATCTGAACATGTGTGTATGGTTTTCAAGAGAAAAAAAGAAAGAGAGCCTTTGGAGGCTAGAAATACTTCACAGGTACGGCTAATTTCCTTTAGAATTACACAGTAATCACAGCACCCTTTTTATTGCTTTGAAGATATTTATCTTAATACTACTAATTCTTATATAATGATTTTTTTATTGGAAAAGTGTTTGTCTAAGTTAGAATCAACACCATGTATTAGTAAACACTAATGTTACTCAACTTTTAATTACAATACTGCATTGAATAAATTAACTCATTGATTTTTTTTTCTCAGTGTTTATATCTAGGATCTCGGCCCTCTTTGTTGTTACATTTTTAAACAGTTACTATACCCCATATGTGTATATGTGTGCATGTATTTTTACGTGTAACAATTAATTTATTAGCACTGCTGCAATTAACAGCCTACAGTGATGGCCCACACAAAGGAGACAAACATCACTTCCACGTATCATAAAAGTAGTCATTTAAAATAACAGTAAGTGAAGGACAGGTCAACTGCTGACCAAATTAAACACCTCAGAATGACGAATGCAGACAAATCAGTGACATAAGCTATCCCTAATGCAGTCTTGGAAGAAGTCAGACAAGCCAGAGCAAATGCCACTCCTTTGAAACGTTTCATAAATATCAACACTCCCCCAAGAAAAAAAAAAAAAAAACAAGAAGACAGCAACAACTGGCTGAACACTGTGTTTTCTAGAGGCAACTTAATTATATAAACTTTGGAATAATGTCAGGAATAACAACACTGACAGTATCAATCATTGCTAGAGCTTCTTTTGTGCATTTTATATCACGACTAGGCTTTCTAACATTAACCTCAGTGAGAGCTTGCTGCTGAAATCCATGTTCCCAGTTAAAAAAAATGTCAGGTGTGAGAAGAGGAAAATAAAATTCTTGCAATACCCTCGTGTCTCTCCTGGTGGAGAAACGCATTACAGACCCCAGTGGCAGATGATTTCTGCCTGAGGATTTTTGCTGACAGGCAGTGCATTTATTGATTACCACCACATGAAGCTCAACAAAAGATCTAATAACAGACTACTCAACACGTAGCCTGGGGATCTATCTGGATGCTTTAAAATCTAGTACAGGCATTTGGAAAGGATTTATCAGGGCTCTTGGCTGCTTCTGGTGCTGTGGGTCCAAGTTCTGCCGTGGTGGCAATGCCTGGCCCTGCCTGCCCTGGCTTGACCTTGTTGCTGCCCTCACCTCCCAGCTTGCCTTCCCCTGGGAAGAGCCCAGATTTTGCTGCATCCTACAGAGTTGTGTAGGAGACGATTTTAGAACATCTCTTTTAAATGTCAAACCACTTTCCCCAGCTGAACATGTTACATGGTAATGGGTTATTTCTTGGCCCTTGGTTCAAGGCCAGACCGTACATTTTATGCTCAGTGTGGGAAAAGGAGTGAAAATTTTTTCCTGCCTTTTTTCTGTTCTGTTTTGCTCTATAAGCAGAGCAATAATGGTCATACACCAAAAAAGGCTTTCCAGCTGTGGAAAGTCCCACAGGAGAAATTTTGAGGAAAAAATTCCCTCTAGAGTATTTTGCTAGAGGGTTGATCTTTGCTTAGTGCACTGTCAATGCAGATAAGTGACCCTCTGTGGAAAGCACTACCAGACAGAACTCCAGATGTGACAATATGACACCATTGGTGACGGTCACATGCCATCAAACACCTGACCCTCAGGAATATCACCTGTTCCTGAATCTCCCATGGAAACATGATACCAGGCCTGGCCACTCCCCAAGGTAGATCACAAGGAGGTCCAAACCTAAGAAGAAAAAATACATGGTGCTAAAATGGTAAAAATGTCCTAAAGATATTTCCAAGAAATCCATTAAATGCACAAGATGTATCAGGCTTCTGACAGCAGCTAGCCACATCCAGATGAAATAGAACTGCAGCTGCTAGAATACAAGGACTGTGTGATTTACAAAATGATTTCTAGGATGTTCTAGCCTTGAGCTCAATATTGATTCACTTTCTATGTCCTGGACAAAGAGCAGTGCTCAGAGCAACATGTGATGCACTTTTCTGAAGGCTTCTTATCATAGGACCAGACCAACTCTTATTTAGGATGTTTCCAGTAGGATTTGCTCAAAGCCTCTGTCAAAATATCTCAGCACTGCTCCCAGTAATGATTAGAAATATTGAGAGGTTTTTCATGAATATATAGATACATGAACAAACACAGATACATCATCCAAATTTCTGGCACTTTTATCTTTATATAGACTGCAACACTCTGTGATAGTATTAGATAGGAGTAATTTGATACTCAACACTTCACCCTATACCTGCACCCATGTCCTTAATCCATGGGACCAGCCATGGACAGCACTGCGATTCTCAAACCACTGAAAAAATTCTAGCAGCTCCCATCCCCTCCAAAAATTAGCAGACACAATTCCACAATTTAGCAGAATTACATTTTCTTCTTCCTCTCCAGATGTTCAATTCACACACGCTCCTGGACTTCCATTCCCTCAAAACCTCCTGATATGAAGAGTGGATTCAGCCCAGAAGCAACAGGACAAAGAAGAGTTACTGACCAAAGTGCAATTTTATTCCAAGTTTCCTACATCCCTTAAGTCCACACTGAAACTCCCTGTCCTCTTATTCAGCAAAGGGCAGTGCTGGAGGCAGTGGGATACCAGCAAGAGGAGAGGAAAGGCAGGGGTGGGCAATGATGTAACCAGGGCTGATGCAATTAAATGTCCTAGCTCCCACCTTTCCTTTCTGGCTCCAGACACAGCTTCAAAACATCTGAGGCAGCAGGAAAAATTCAATCCAGCAGTAATTTGCAAGGGAAATACAATTAGTGCATTAAGATTATTTCACTAAATGATTTCTTTTGCTCCATCACAATAGTGCCTTCCCTGACTACTGCTAAAAAGGTCTGTAAACTCCACAGGGGACAGGCTGAAAAACACCACCAAGAGTTACTTGATGGCTGGCTTTTTACACAGAAGCTCTGCTGGAGTCCTGTGTCTTTGACTAAAGTGTGTGCACTGTTGCCACATGCTAAACCTTTCAGAAAGGCTGTGGAGAAAGAGAGGCTGCCACTAGGATGTTGGATATGAAAGCACTTTCTGCATCCCAGGGATATGGAGGACATTTTTCATTGGTTTTTTCTCCTTTTTGTTTTTTTCCAAATCAAATTGCATATTATTTTAAAATCTTTTATTTTGAACTAGCAACATGAGCACTTTTTAGTTTATCTAACTCTGACATCTAGTGCCTAAGTCCACATCCCATATTAAAAGTAACAAAAGCCTAAAGCAGCCCTAGAGACCAAGACCCAAAGCATTCCATGAGTCCATGACAATGGTTTTCTTTGCACTACAGGTATCAAAACCATTATTCCTTTTGTGCTAATAATTCATTTTCACAGAAATGTTGGAAGAATCATGGAAGAAACTGTTTGAAGAAGTTCATTTGCAGATACTGTCATTATAAATACCATTTCAGCTGTCCTTTATAGGATGCTACACACCAGCATTTCCTGGGACTGGCATCTGAATCTGAGTTTTCTTCAGCAGCACTCCAAGTTTTTGACATGGCTTTTTATGTGATCAGTTTATCTTAACTTTCAAAGTAACATATACTAACTCAGCTACTCAGACTTATTACAGCTACCTACCACCTCTTCTTCTGATGAAACACCAAAACAGATGCACTTTAAAGGAGAAAGGAATTCCAGCAGAATGAACATGAAAGCAGAAGATAAGCTGTCCCCAGATACAGCCATCTGTGATAGGCACAAAGCCTTAGTATTTAATAGATTTAATACAGTTGTATTTTTACTTAGATTATATTTCTATTTCTATTTATTGTTATTGTTATTCTAATTATTGTTATATTTCCATAGACACTAGTGATTTTAAACCATATCTTTATTTAATCATTATTTAGTCTAAGACAAAAAACCTTAGTATTTCTGAGCTGCAATGAAAACTATGCCCCTTTGTTGCATATTTCCCATTACAACTAAAGTAAAACATGAGTTAACATGCAGTCCCTTCCTGCAATCCAGTGCCAAAGAATCTGTCCATCCGTCCACAGGTCCCTGCAAGAGTGAGTTAGCCTTTTCACTGATCTCATGTCACAAATCCACTGATGGGAAGGGCTCAGATAAACTAAATTACAGGATATAACCTGGAGGGCAAAGAACTCCCCACACAACAGTTTATGACCAGCAACAGTGACTGTATGAATTCAACCATTCTTACCCTACGAAGTCTGAAATTCAGAAGAGGGAGAGGAAAAGAGTGAGGAGCAGGTTGCACGCCTTGCACACACCATTGTGTCAAGAGGATACTCAAGCAGTTACCAGGGAACAACTGCAGCCTCATGTTTTAGCTTGGATTATGATTAATGCTCAGGTAAGACCTGTTGCTAAAACAAAGAATATTATTTGCAGTTCTGGGAGGCAAGCAAAGGGGCTTGGGCTCTGCCTATACCTTGGCCTAAGATGCCAAAGCCCTTTGCTTACTTACAGAGTACCATATCAAAAGGGCTGATAAGACACGACAAGAAATTTGTAAGAGTTAATTTCTGTGGAATCAAGAATGCTAGAAATAAAATCATTTTACCAAAGATGGAGACCACTTTTCAACACAACTCCTGATTGATTACCTGTTTTGATCAAATATTTAAGCCATTCTTGTCTAAACTGCATAAAGATAGAAAAAGACTTATTAAAAGAGCTCTCTGTGTTTCTTGGCAGCAGATTGTTTGGTTTGTCAGAGTGAGATGCATTTTCATAGGACCTCTGATGGAGCTTAGTAGGAAGGTAACACACACAAAAGTAATTTGACTTGGCAGTCTGAACTAAATGGTTGCAGAGTGATGAATGATAACACTACATTTTCATATTTATATAGTATTTGTATTATTTGTATGGTACCTTTTAAAAATAGTAGCACTTCTAGATTTTCTGTAACAGAACTCAAAGAACTTACAGTACCCCTGGAAAGGCAATTCTGTGTTCTGCCAAAATGGTCAACAGGGACTTAGGCCCGAAAGGAGTCAACCTTCCCACAGGCTGCAAGATATTCTTGGCCTTTCAATTATGTGAAAATCTGGGAGACTACAGGAAACAGATGTGTGCTTCCTCTGTATTTCCTCCTCCCAGTTCTTGAATGAATAAATTGGGACCAATCTTGCAAATGCTACAAACAGAAGAGTTCACTGCCCTTCCCATGCTAATGATGCAGTGAGTGAGTGCATGGTGTAGTATGGCACAGAACACCGGCTGTGATCATGGCTATAAACACAGTGGGAGCCCAGACACAACTCTACACATGGCCACAGCAGCACATCCTCAAAAATGAATCATTCCTTATATAATATATACTCCAAATAAGTCACTTCCAGATATTTGTGAATATTTGTGGTGTTACTTGTGGTTTATGACCTCCCACATTTATCAGTAGCTCATTCCAAGAGCACAGGACTTTGAAAGAAATCAAACCTTTCATTACAAAGAGGAACTCAGCTTAGATGGTCCTTAGGTCCTCCCCAACAATGGACCTTAACAAACAGACATCACACCTTAAGCAGACAGACAACAGAAAAAACTCTATGTTACATCAGTCTTTCAGATTTTCTAAATTGCGGTTGAAGATGTTCACCAATAGCAACCTCTGTTAAAGGCCTCATCTCATCTGACTTTAGGCCCTTGCTTTTTAGCTCAGCTAAGCAGATCTAGCAATAAAAAGCCAAAATCCACAAGCAACTTCTCTTGATTTTAGGCAAACTGAAAGCAGAAAAAAATGCATTTAGGGTCAATCCCTCACCAATATTTTGATGTATTTTTTCCTCTTCTTAAACGCCTTATCTCAGAGGTGCTACCACCACCACTGATGAGCTTGGCCTTGGCCAGCAGTGGGTCTGTTTTGGAATTGGCTGCTCCACTGGACATAGGGGAGCAGAAAGCTTTTCAGAAAGCTTTTCCTGCACCTCCTCACAGAAGTCACCTTTTTAGCCCCACCTCCACTCCCCCAGCTATCAAAACCCAGTCAAACAAAAACAACAGAGATAAAGAAACTTGACATCTGAAACCTTTTTACCAAACTTTAAAAACTAGTCTAACTAGTATATTAATGCTGATTTTCCATAAACACATTTAAAATTTAAATATTTGAAGTTTAGGGTTTTTCCACTACGTCAGAGAAGATGGTGACGCTTTCTCCCCCAGAGAACCCAAAATACAGCTTGTATATTATTTAAATTATTAACAAATTACATAACTAGTAGAAGTAATTTTATGGTACAGTCTGAGAAGGAAGCTGGAAATACTGATACCTTAGGGGAAATGCAAATAGCAAAATGTAATTAGTCATATTAATTTCTGGCCAAAATAATAGGGTTTGTATCTAAACACTTATTAAAACTTTTACTAAGTGACAACAACTGGCAAAGACTTTCTAATTGTAACCAAGAGACAGCAATAACGATGCTTGGCTGTTGCACATCTTATCAGGCAGTGCATTTTCTGAAATGTTGAGGAGGATTCATGATGGGTCTCAAGTCAGGTCTCAGGAGACAAAACATCTTTTGAAAATCCAGGATTCATTCTTGAACCACTTGAACCACCAGCATTAGTTTGACTGACTTGTGATATTTAATTTGATTGTGTGATCAACTCACAGCAAGGGAACAGAAGCTCTGTCATTAAAACAAAGGGAGTATTGTACAAAATTCGCTTTTTTCAGCGAAGATTCACAGCACTCTACCACTGACTTCTGTTTATACTCAGTGCCACTCATGGCTTCTCCAAAAAATTGATTTAATCTGAATGTAAGAAGCCGCTGCAGAAGTAAACCTTGCTGGCCTCTCACAGATAGTTTCAGATATCTCCCACTAGTGATGGTACCAAAGAGCAGCTTGGCTCTGCCTCAGAGCTCATCTGCTGAAGCAGAGGTTTCAGCCCTCCTGCACCCTGTTTGGCACCTCTGCAGACTGCAGAAACCAACACGTGCCCTTGGTCTGGCTGCATGGAGCACCTGGGGCTTTCTGCTCGTGCTGGAAGAGCTTTCAGACACGGTGCAGATCTGCTGAAACCCCTGCAGCCACCAGCAGAGGTGTGACAGTCCTGGACACATCTTGGAGCTGTTTCTCACTCCAAGGGAAGAGCTGGGAGTGTTCGTGGCAGAGCTGGCAAACAGCTTGGAGTAACAGAGCACTTTCGGAGTTAATTTTTTCTGAATTTTGCACATTTATCAATTTTCATGCATTTTCATGTAGATTAAGACACAGTCTTAAGCAACTGCTTTCCTCTGTAAGAGATGCTGTGAAGATAAACTCCTTATATCAACACTGGTAGGCATCATCTGCGCAGCAAAAAATCTTTAGTTTTTCCTTATTCAAAGACTCCAGGTCCTCTTATCTGCTGAGTCTTCATCAGACCTGGATGGTACCATGTTGATACAGATTACCAGCTTCATTTTTCTTCCTATACTTCTTTCATATTTTTTTCCAAACTGAAGCAATAGCAACGAATTTAAAGGCAACCTGAGTAATTGTAAATACTATTTTCAGTTGTATGATGAAGAAATAGACCCTTTCAGTGTTGTCATCAGTATTAAAAGCATACATATGAATTTATTTTGGAAAAAATCAAATATGAATATACTGATGGTGTACTTCAGGGCTAAACATCAAAATGGGTAAGACTAATTCAGGCATTCCAAAACTGATGCATTATTTCATCTTTATTTTTCAGAAATACAACTCAAAACCCAGCCTTAATAAATGCAAAATAATGAGTGCCCCTCCAGAATTTCTTGAAAAGTTTTCATCCAGAATAATCAGACTGAATTAATCTCTTAGAATAAAGTAAAATTCCCCCACGTGAGCAGAAGCTGGGGGCGGGGGGGGGGGGGGGGGTTTAGTCTGTATTACAGAATTTCCAAACAATCTCCAAGACAGTTATCCTTACTAAGTAACTCTCCAGTTTTTCCATGAACTTGGACCAAAATCCACAGTTAATAGTCACTCTTCCCCAGCCCATAACTCTGGGCAGAAGTACTACAATATACTAATTTGAGCTAACTCTGCTACAGGATTTCAAGAAGAAAGGTTATTTTTTCCCCTTCCTTTGGCAGGTTATTTTAAGGTGTCAATTTGAATTTTTGGCACTACATCAAATCTTTCTGCAGAAAAGCTGTTTCTATTCTCCACAGGACTCTTAAATGTAGAAGAAATACACTTCATTCTCCACAAATTGTAATTTTTTCCATTATCCCATTACTATAATTTTACACAATGGTCTTAACAGTCTTCTTGGCTCTGCCTTACCAGAAGAAAGAGGTTCATTAATTTGTTTTGTCTTGATAACATTTTTACCATGAAGAAGATGCCAGTCTTTGGTACACACAGTTTGCTTTGCAGCAGAAAAGAGAAGAGCAGTAGCTGTGGTTGCACTGTGAAAACATATCTATTTCACAGCTCTGTATTTCATGGGAAAAATAAATCTAATAACTGCAGCAATTATAATCATGGCAATGATGTGTGCAGTGACATTTTACAACGCAGGAAAAATTTCAGACCAACCTTGACTGCAAGTATCCCTGTGTGACAAAAAATGCCCCTGAATGGTCCCTGTCTGAAATGTCCTGTGCAGATGAATAAGGGCCCATATTTTTTCTCACAAAGGCTGCCATCTTACTGCAATAAATCCCTCTACCAGCATGTCTCTCTGGACTACAATGTGCTGCTAAACGGCAGCCACACTTCATAAGCTCAGAAAATGGAGAGTATTAAGTAATGTAGCAATATAAAGCAATTCACTGGGAAAATGCACAATTCAACAAATCTGTTCTCCCAATTTTAGATGCTTCATTGCTCCATAGTGCCTTATCCCAAGGTCTGAACTGCAGTGGTACTTCAGGTAATCCCAGTTGGAGCAAGGCACTCAGGGAAAGTGAAGACTTCTGACCTGAGCTGCACAAGATTCAGGTTGTGTCCAGCAGTATTTCCTCTGCAGTGTAAATTATTCTTATTGTGTCAGCTCGGGACACTGGGAAAGCAAAACATTTAGAAATGGGATATCACATCCAACTTACCATCATAACTGTTTGGGAGGAGAGACACAACTGCTGTGCTTTTTCTGCTCAGCCAGGAATGAACCTGACATTTTGGATTTTAAAACCAATTAATCATGGCTCCAATCAGTTTTGATCAGTAAGCAAATGTTTCATTCTATTCCTTGTATAACTTTATTGAAAGCAGGAGTCAGATTTTTAAGACTTTTTTGGTTGTATGTTTGGTTTTGAGAGCTATTGCCTTCCAGAAACAGCTGCTTAAGAGGTCAACCTGTGCTGGCAAAGGCCAGCACAGCAAAACTCCCAGGCAGTGAACTGCAACATCTGCCCTGGGAATATGGCAGCTCTCCTCATGGAGCACAAAATCATGCTACCATTGTTCCCTTCAGCTTTCCAGTGTCAGAGAAAGCTTCAAACTGCTGTCCTAAAAGAGGGCATCCCTTGCCAGAAGGCACTGAGAGAGACTACAGGAGAGACTGGACTCTCAGCTTGAAGGACATTTGCTGAACTTCCTACAATCAGGAGCTCACAGCTAGTCTTGTGCAAGGAGAAGGTTTCATTGCATTTTCTTGCCCCTGCACAGGATTCAGAGCAGCTGGTAGGATTAAACACTTACCATGCCTTTTCTGCTGCACCAACAGTTTTGCCATCTGTATGTTAACAGCCTTAGCTTTATAACATTCAGTGATATAATTGTCTGAGCTGAAAGATGACTGAAATACAAGCTTTTATAAAATGAGCATTTTCCAAATCACTGTGCCATGAAACAGTCATTTAAGCTAACTAGAGGAAAAAGATACCAGTTCAGAAGTTCAGGTGAACTTGAAAACAAAAGAGAAAAGCAGATCATACATCATGAGATCAAACATCTCATTCTGTTCTGTTGAATCAGTACTCCAGTGCGACAAATGGCTCAAAACCGTCCTAGAATGCCCCAGCAAAAAAACCCAAATCTTTTCCAGACTCAGTTTGTACCCATATTAATACTGACAAGAGCTTGCCTGATCAATTAGTGCAGGTCCTTACCAAGCAGGGAGCTGCCCTGCAGGTCCTGCAAGAGTGAAAGCCTGTTAGCCCACGTTGAACATCAGGTGTCAGCAGAAACAGCTGCATGGAGAGGCCAACAGCTCCACAGACTTGCAGGGTGAAAGGAAATACTCAATTTCACTTGCATTTGCAGCACAGCACTGCAGAATTTAAGTCAGTCCCCAGTTCTTAAGGCCTTGAAATAACTGTGCAAAATTGTAGGGTTGTTATTAACACTGCTGGGGAAAGTAATGATGTAAGAACCTCTCAACAGGTTTGTCTGTTCTTTTCTTCATCTTCTTCCTGCTTTAAAAAGGCTGATGGAGGCAAACAGAGGATGATACTCTTTTGCCTACTGAGAGATCCTGTGTATTGAAGCTTCAGCTCAATCATCTGTGAAGCTTTTCAGAAATCTTCAGCACTGCAGAAAAATGTAGCACGGATTAGCTTCCAGCTGGGAAAATAATAGTTAGAAGTTTTGTGCCTTTATTCATGGGAGAACAAACACATGGATATCTGTACATGATTTCTTTTCTGTGTATAAATAATTGACAATAAGTTGATGGTGGGGAAGGTGGCAGTGATTTTGAAATTCAGCCCTGTACCTGCATCATAGTATGCTTAAATCTTGGTCTCATACCTACATATAGCCTTACTCCTTCAACCCAGAGATGCAAAGAAATTACTGCAGTGAGCATTTTTAATCTGGAAATTTATTTCTAGGTTGCTGCAGCATTTGCAGCACCTAAAGTTAGATAGAAAGAGAAACAAAAGCATTGGATTTAAATTCCATGTCCTGTTACAATCTATTTAAATTACTGCAGCTTAAAACCCTATGTAGCCACTGTGAATTACACTGGAAATAAGCAAAACCTGTGATTGCCTTGCCCAAAAATTTAAGCTGATACCTGTAACAGTTTCACAGAGTTTTTGCTCATGCTAAGCATGTTTAAAGCAAAATTATGCACCTGGTGCTCCTACAGGTCAGGCCCAGCAGCCCCCTTGCACAGAGCCCTTTTGGGAACTTTTGATAATCTCAGGAGTGTGGTCCTTCTTATTCCAGAGAAAAAGAGCACTATGCCAGGTCCTCAGCGCCCAAAAACAAAAGTTCCCTGGGGGTCCTACAGGACCAGCTGTCCATTGCTGTCAGCTGGGGCTTGGGCAGGTCAGGACCCAGACAGGATCTGCCAGGACCAGCAGCTAACAGCTGAGTGAGAGGGTAGGCAGGACCCTGCATTGTTGTGTTCCTCAAGGAAAAGAAGCCACAACAGCTCATTTTCATATTGCTCTTGGGGAGTTGTGATGGATGTGCACTTTTGAAAGCTCAGTCAGGTAAGGGAATACCATTTTTATGTGATTTTTTTTCTGAGATATCTTTGACATTCCTTGTAAAATGCCAGTATACTTTAAGCATCCTTGTTTCTTGTGATGACTGGGTTTTACTGGTGCTCTAGTTCCTACCTATATTGTGTCTCAGCAAGTCAGGTCTCAAAGCCATTGCCAGTGAGGAGCATTTTAACCAATGCTCTGGTCCATGATGCACTTAAACTGAGGGTTAAATTCTGGCTGCAGAAATCCTGTTGGAGAAGGTGAAGAAAACAACTTATTTGTAGCTGAATGGTTTGAGCACAAAGTTGTTGTACTGGTTGTTTACTTGCTATGTAAACTGAGAAATATGAATGCCTGAGCTCTGCTTTTTTTCTTCCATGGTTGTACTTTTTTAGCTGTTTTGCCAAGCTCTTTTGCCTGCACCTGACAGGGTGTACTCTAGTGTGGGAGGAATAAGTCGGAAATGCCGTCCCAAAATATCCCTCTCTGTCAACATTTAGCATTTTTTCAGTAGACGCAGAAAACTTCCCTGTTGGGAAGGAGAGCAAATGGTCCATCCTAATTTTTTTTCTAACTGAGGGAAACATTGAGGGGGAAAAAAAAAGTGCCTGTGCAAAGGGTGTGGGGGCATGGGAGAAAAGTGGAGAGTGAAACAATTCATATATTTACATTCTGGGATGAGGAAATGAATGATATTCCCCAACACTCCAGTTGATAGTACCACAGTGGTAGCTGATTAGAAGAGGAAGCATTTATGTTAATGATCATATTTTGTGATTCAATTTCTTTCAAATTCTACCATCTGTTTTAAAATTCATGTTTCTCTTAGGACGCTAATAAGTACACGTGGTTTAATGCTGCATGCTAGTCACCAGTAGCTCTTGCTGATTTAAATGAAAATTGTATTTTGCCTGAATCTCGTCTGCTAGATTTGGTCCCTGTTGGAATTAGAGTTTCTGGAAACTGCTGGAGAGAGAAAGATTTATAGCAAGATATGTTTGCATGTCTCTTCTGCTGTATTTGGAAATGGTCTGTCAAAAGTGAGACTGAACTTGGTTATGTTTGGAACTGTGTCTTGGGCCAGGGGACTCATTTATGGTAAGCCAGTGTCTGGCTTTCTTCATTAGCTGCTGCATGGCAGTTTTTGTGATTAAAAGTGGCACTGTTTGGGTATTTGTTTTATAAGTGAAAATTTATCTGGCCATTACTAAACACAAGTCATCCAAAAGGGAAAGACATGTGTTTAGTAATAGCCAGATAATTAAGTTGTTGAATGTGAAGCTTCTTCCCAAGCAAGGAAGGAAGTCAGTGGTTTTGAACAGTTTTGTGAAGCTTTTCAAAGAGGTGGGGGTGAATGCTTTGCATTCAGGTTTTATACAAAACTTTTAATACTTAAGACCTTCGATGGCTGTGACACAAAACTAGTCTGATGGTGGAAGTTTGCAGCAACACCACATCCCCTCCCTTGAATCTAAGAGTTTTAAGTTTACATTTAAGACTTTTCTGCAATAAATGAGCTTCTGCGAATTTGTGTGTGAAGCATTTATTTAGGCAGCTGTTCGAACTGATGGCAGGGAACAGGAGCAAATATGGGGTCCTCAGCTCAGCCCCACAACAGGAACAGAAATAGAAACTATTTTTTATAGCCATATGAATGGCCATCACTTATCTAGAGTCTTCAATAAGAAAAGAATACAGTCAAATGCTGAATTTGGCTGGTTCCTGCAGATCTCTATGACTCACCTCTGCTAAAATTAGTTAATCTTCATTTGTAACTTTCTCTTGTAAACACAATTAAAAACCCTAGAAGACCAATGAACATCAAAGACTTTTTTTTTCTTGAAAGCAAACTTGAAAATTAATGCCATTTACTGGTGTCTCTGATAATGCAAAAAGATGGACTGTGAATGAGCAAGCTGCAGTATTTTGTGTCTCTCCCTGGTGTCACCTCAGACTCACTGCTGCTGGGTCATGTGTGAGAAGATAGAAACCCTAAACAGGAAATTTTGCTGCAGGTTTAAATCCCAGTAGACAGTACCTTTATTCTATAGCCAGAGTAAAAATGTAAAAGTTAACATTAACCTTGCTGTTTGAACTCATAGTGACAGACATAATCATTATTAGTTTAACTAAACTAAACAAACTTCAACAAATATATATTTTTAAAGTTTAGGCCTTTCTTTCAGTTGTTTTTCTGTAAAGCCTTTCTCTCTTTGAAGATTATTATTGAGATAACAGTATTTTCATCTGAAATAAACACTGTACCAGCCAAGAGATTTTTGTGCTACAGAAAAATAGACACATCTTCCCGAAACTGTGGGTTCTTTTTCCTAAAAGAGTGACCCTTAACTCAATTTTAGCTCAGTTCAATTCATAGTTGGACAGTAATATTAAGCAGCTGAAGAAGATCCCAGGATTTGCATTTTTGTCTTTTTTTAGTACCAAAAAAATCATCATGAATAATTTCATTTTGAATGTAGTAATAAAACTTAATCAGAAATAACTGTCCTTAATTCTGAATACTAGAAATCATATACAAGCCTTACATCTTAAAAAACCTCATTTGCTAAGAGGATTAGATGGGATCTTCTCATTCCATTTAATCTGCTTTACTAATAAAGTATAAATACTCATTTGAATTATGTCAGGCTCACTGTGCACCTCATCCCAAGGGATGCTGAGTGTCTGGGCCCATGTGGACCACCACAGATGTCCTGCTCCAGCATCATTCCTGCTTTCTGAGCTGCCTGCTTTGGCCAGAGCTCTTCTGCTCTCTCTAGTCCTGGCTTTGGTTATATGCAGTCAGTGTTTCTTCCAAGCTGGCCTCCAGCACACTGCAGTTCTTTTGATGTTTGTGCTGGAAAAGGATGCTGCAGCAGATTTCACGGGGCATCAAGGCTGTGTGGGCATGTCTGTACTTGGGTTTCTACGTTGTGTATTCACTTTGGCCTTATAATTCTGTGTTTCAGGAGGCATTGTATAACATGAAGTGAGATAAAAACTGCAGGTGTTTGTGTCCTGCTGGCAGTCATGGGTGGGGAGAACAATCACATACACAGAAAAATCTGGGATTTCAACACCAGTACTGAGTGAGTCATGCAATGTAACTACAGCAAAAATTTGGCCACTCGAGGTGTCACCAGCCCCCACCATTTGATAATATAGAATGTTGGTGGAAAGGGTGAGAACTCTGCTTTGGCATGTGTCATAGTCAGGGGTTTGCAAATTATGACTAAAAATGATACTGTGAGGTGAAACTTGAAATGGGTGTGGGTGGGGAAACAGAGGAAGAGGACAATGTATTGGGGCACCCAGTGCAAATGGGACAGTGATGGCATGAAATTGCTGCTGCTGCCTCTGCAGTGAATTCAGTGAAGTGCACTTTCATCCAGTGATCAGGAGTACAGAAACAAGCTGAAAAGCATATTTTAGGTAGCTCCATCCAAGCAGTTTTCCCTTTAGTGGTTTTTACATCATTACAGTGCAGCACTGTGCCAATAAATGAGATTGATAGCTGGTCTCCTGGAACACAGTGCCTCAGCAATTATCCAGAATAGCTTGCCAGTTTTCCTGGGTCTGCCAGAAATAGGCTCTGAGCCACATGTGGCACCTTTGGAGCAGCAGGACACCCTGGAGGCATCTGACTGTACAAACACAGGGGCACATCCAGTCATGGAGTGGGGAAACTGAGAATGTCATGAAGGAAGAAAACAGCTGGAAGTTGTTTGCACTGAAGAAGAGCTCACCTGATATACCATTACCACCAGTCTCCCCTCAAGATTTTCCTTAAGAAAGTGGGAGCCATCGCTTGAGATGAGATGGGCAGTATTGCTGGAGAAAGTCTGGCGCATCACATTCATGTTTTCTGAAAAATCCTTTCACCTAGGGTTTTTCTCCTGGGAAGCTGAGAAGCCTCAGAGAAAATGGAAAACAATTTTATCTCATTTGATTCTTCTGTGTTTTGCTCCTTTGGAATGTGTTTGGAGATTGTTTACCAAGAGGTGGTTGTTTCATTGGTTCTGGTGTGAGTTGTTTTCACTCATTGGCCAATCAGTGCCAAGCTGGGTCAGGACTCTGGAGAGAGTCACGAGTTTCCATTATCATCTTTTTAGCCTTCTGTAAGTATCCTTTCTGTATTCTTTAGTATAGCTTAGTATTCTTTAATATAATATAGTGTCATAAAATAATAAATTAGCCTTCTGAGAACATGGAGTCAGGGACAGGCTGAAGGGAGTCATAGGTTTGGAAAGTCAGAAGCAGTGCCCTCGCTGACTGGGGCAGGTTGAGCCTGGGAACTTCCTCTGTGTTTGTGTGTCTCTGCTGCTATGTTTGACAGATGGCTCTGCTCAGACAACTTGTAAAGACAAATAGAAACAGTCTTGGAAAGGTGGGAGGAAAACTAAATGGATGAAAAATGCCCAGAGAGTCCTGTGTTCATCAAACCATGCACCTACTGCAATATTACAAACTTCTGAAACACCTCAAATTGCATTAAGATAATATACAGCATGCTTGATGAAATTTTATTTCTCTTCTGGTTTTTGAGATGCCAGAGTTCCCCTGAGGCATATTTACAAGTTTCCTTTGTAACTAGTTCGGTAGGAAAACATTCCTTAATTGGTAAGAGAGGTTTTTTTAGCTTCAGTTGCAAAAACTCAAAGCAAACCCCATGAAAAAAGTTTCAACATATTGATAAAAGCTAGTGGTGTTGGGGTTTGCATCAATTATGTATGTATTAGGAAAAAAAAATTAGCACTTTTTTTTTAGTAAAGGGGGATGGGGGCAAGATTAATGCCTGTGAAACTTCAGTGAATAGACAGCTATGTAAACTGCCTCAGGAAGAGCACAGAGGAGTAAAACTGGCCATAATTAAACCTTGGTTGGAAAGTGTGACAAAGTCCTAACTCAGAAGCACTCAGCTCTGGGACAAACCCTTGTCATGGTAACTGAGCAGTGGCCAGCAAGAGGAAGGGGACTTGGCTCATGGAGGGAACAGATTTGGGTTCACTCCCTTCACTAGCATCCTTAGAGCTTTGTGGTCTTCCTTGAAAAAAGCAAAGAGCTGTTAAATCAAGTCAAAAATATTTTAATTGTCGCATTTTATCTCCATAGTAAGAGATTGAAAGTTTCCTTGAGATACAAACCAATAATGATCTATACAGTACTTAACTAGGTATCTAATAAAAGAATTAATTAGTTTTTTAGATTGAGCCTTTTGTTAGCATGTCCCACATCATGATGGGATGTGATCAGGAGATGTGAAAAAAAACAGAAGAAAAATATTTTTAACCTGTTTAATTGTAGCTTTAATTGTATCTCTGTTGTTGTTCTGTGTTTAAAGCATTAAATACTTCAAAGATTTCTTTTTTTCTGGTCATATCAAACAAATATTCTTTGGTATAGCCTGTGAAAGGAGAAAATGGATTTCAGCTATGCTCTCTAAATGAAGACTTGTCCAATCACTTGCTACAAATTTGAGTGTAGTAAATGCAATTAATATTGTGATCTGGCTCAGAAGTGACCTTTCCCAGCCCAGCACACAGGCTTGCTCTCACAAATGTACTGCTCTGAAAAGCTAATGTGTGTGCTGGACACACTAAAATGAAAAATATAAGCTTATTTCTCCTCACCCCAAGCTGTCACCAAGCTATAACAAGTTATTACAAAAAGTGGTGCAGGCCTTTGAGCCTTCAGGGTTGAGGTGTGCAGCTTGCTGGTGTGCCAGCCTGCTGCAGGGACACTCTTGCAGCTCTTTAGATTGTGTCCTCCACCGGAAGATTCCACACAAATGGCAGCACTTCCATGCTGCCAACTCTGCAGCCCTGGAGCACTTAGTCAGGAATGCAATTTATACCTTTCAGATACATTTGGAGGAGTACACAAATGCTGTGTTACATGGTGTCTTGATTTTAAACATTGTGAGACTCATTTTCATTCAAGCCAGATTAAGGTTAAAGCAAACAAATATTTTACTTATGAAGCTCAGAGTTTACAGAGGTTTTGGAAGATGCAGGACAGAAAGGAAACTGCATGCAGTCAAGACGTCACATGAGAAAAACTTTAAAGGTTTCTCTTCCCACAGCCCAGTGAAAAGCAGACTTACTCCACATGCATTGCCAGGACTCCTGCTGTACTGAGCATCCTTTGTCCTTGGGAGGAATCTCCAATGGGGGGCAAAGAGGTGCCTGATGGTTTTCCTTCCTGTGGCTTGAACTGAAGGGCAGGATGCAAGGATATCCCTCAGTCTCACACATTTCACAAATGTTTTTTATTTCCAAACTTTGTTACCCTCTGGAAATGCTGGTGATGCTGGTCATGACCAGCCACTGCCATCCTCCATCTGGATAACCAATGGATTTTGATTGGCTTTTCTTCTGTGCTTGGTTTTTCTTCTGTGTGTCCTCATTCAAGTTAGATGGGAGCTCTGGAGATCTGTAATTCAACCTTTGCTCTAACAGGACCAACATTTAAGTCAAATCAGGCACTTAGGATCTTGTCCAGGGGAGTTTTGAGTACCTGCAAGGATAGATTTGACATGTTCCCCAGGCATCCTTTTGCATCCTTAACTGTCTGAAGATGCATACTCTATATAACAAAAATAGCACTACTCTTAAAAACTCTCCAGTAGGCTTCTCCTGGGTTTTTTTTTTTTTGGGTTTTTTTTGTGGTGTTTTTTTTTGGTTTTTTGTTGGTTTTTTTTTTTTTTTTTTTTTTTTTTGTTTTGTTGGTTTTTTTTTATTTTTATTTTTGTTTTTTTTTTTTTTGTGGTTTTTTTTTTTTTTTTTTTTTTTGTTTTTGGTTTTTTTTTTTTGTTTGTTTTTTGTTTTTTGTTTTGTTTTGTTTTGTTTTTCTCCATAGGAAGTTTAAAACAGTTGCTTGTTTCCTTTTTGGTGGGGGCAAAAAAAAACCACCAAAGAGCTTATTTCTAACCCAATACCTCTTCAAAAATATTAAAAATAAAATTTCAACATTGAAATACCAACTCACTGAAGTCAATGGCAGCAATTTTCTTGCTGAACTTTTTTACACTCCTTTTCCACTAAAGGGATGGGGCTGAATAAGACAGAAATGTGAGTATGTTGCCTGTGGGGAATTTAGTTTAATTCAGTGAAATCCTTCCCTGTGACAGAATAATGTCTTCCCTCCTCTTTTGAACCCATTTTTTAGCCTATTTCAATTGCATATATGATCTGAGATTATGCAAGTGTGGTATCAGAGAAACACCTCCACAGTGGCAACACTTTGACTACAGGGTGCTTCCATTAATAAACTTGGCTGTCACCACTGGAGTGGTTCTATCAGGCTGGAAGTATCTTTTCCAATTCCTTTAATGAATCAGAGGGGATTGCCTGGAGGTAGAGAAATAGTGCAGGATGGATCCTGCCACAGGAAGCAATCTTCCTCTCTTTCCTTGTTGCTTGCATCCCATGAGTAAACTCCTGCATGCTGTAGCAGTGGCTGTCTTCTGCCACTACTGGATGGACTTCAAGCCTGAGGAGAGCAGGCTGTGGACTGGGGAAAGGAAAAGAGGCAGGGGTAGGCTTTGTCCCTCAGAGTATAACAGCTTGGATAAGTCTTTGGTGACCTATTTACAGCAGACTACACTTGTAGAAGGGGAGGTAAATTATTAAGGGCACAGAGCTATGACTCGCCAATACTACTTACATCTAAAGGCTGAATTTGCAGCATCTGTGCTAAAACTTATCAATCAAATCCTTTTGGCTTGGGTGAATACTCCTGATGAAATCTGAGGGGCAAGAGGCACAGGAGATGGTGCTCATGCTGCAGAGCTATCCCTTGGGAGCTGCTTCCTGCCCCTGACCAGAATAAGCTGGCACTTTGAGCACAATGGTGTCCTGCCCAGCACCCAGGGTGTGCCTCATTTTTTACATCCCAGGCTACTGCAAAATCACAGTTCATCTGTCTGGGTCAATTAAGTCTGATATTTAAAAGGCTGATAGGTTTTTGTTTTGTTTTGTTTTGTTTTCTTGGTCAGATGAATCTTTTAGCCAAAGAGTTAGAATTACTACTTTTCACATTAATCTTTTAAAAGTTCATTTTCTGTGCTTGTGTGTTGAGACTTCAGTTCAAAGAAATAGCAGTGTAATAAGTTGTTCCTGCTGGAGAGAAGCCAGGGCAGTTATTCAAAATGTAGTGAGAACTGATAGAATCTGGCTGCCTTAGTGCCTTGAAAGGCAGTCTTAATTTCTTTTAAAATTGGAAGCTAACCAAATCCCTACCTTTTGAGCATTCATTTTGCAGTTGCGAGGTTTTCCATATTTATTGTCCCTGGGACTCTCACTAAGGCAGGAATTTCCATGGAGCTGCCTTTGGCTGCCTTGGAGACCTGGCAATGGCAGCATCCCCAGGCCCTGCTTGGGAGGGCAGCACCCTTCTCTGTGCCCTGGGTTTCACCTGTGGAAGGACATTGCTGGCACTGTGCTTTCCCTTAGCCTTTTCTAGTAAACTCATCTTCAACAAAAAAAAAAATTAAAATTATAAAAATTCTTCAAGCAAAGCCTTGTTTCTTTGCCCTTTGCCTGGATATTTCAGGGTATGGAAATATGTGAGGTTTATTAGGTGTGCGCATTTTTTAAAACCAGAGGTTATTTTAAACATTTGACATTGAGTTTTGGCTTGGGAGGTGTTCTACTGCATGCAGGCTCTGGTCCATCACAGATGAACAAAGCCATGGCACACTTGAGACTGATTCTGTCATCCTTTAGGGTTAGTGAATGATAGGCATTGATACCTGATTCAAAACCTGCTAAAACTGATGAATTAGTTGTAGAACAGAGTCTTTGTCCAGTGAAAACATATTCTGAAATGTTATCCGTGTCTTTGATTATTGTCAAAGTAATCAAAGTGTCTTTGATTGCTTTGTAAAAAAACAAAAAAATGAAACATGAGCTTATATTCACATGAGTCTGTTTCTTGAAAGCCTCTAAAATTCTTCCTTTAGTATCAGGTATTGCAAAGTTGGAGAGAAAAGTAGCCAGCATTAAAAAATAGACATCTTTCATTTCATAAAGCTGTATGTTAATTGAAAAATCAGAGCTTTCACGTCTCCCTAATTGAAATTACCATTTGTCATCCTGTCAGCATTGGCTGATATGAACAATGGCTGTTACATATTGCTCTGCCTGCTACCTTGCCGGTACAAGGATTCATTATGGTTCCATGTTTCACACCTCACATAACTGCTGCTTTTAGTCCTGCCACTGAGCTTAGCTACCTTCAAAGCCTGCCTTGAGCTACTGACTTTTTGCCATGATTTCCATCAGGATTTTTAAAAATAGGAATAGTGTGGTCATATCAGAAATTCAGTTTAATGGTAACAAGGTTTTGAAAGCTATGCTGATGGAAAAAACTAAAAGATGGGCTTCTCCCCTCTCAGACTTGCACACACATTCTTCTCAGCTGAGGTCTGACATGCTTTTTCAGCACGTGGTGTGAAACTTCTAGTTCCAAAAAAAAAAAAAATCCAGTAGAAATTTCTGGAAGAACCTAACACAGAAGTCACAAGCAAGCCTGTTTTCTAGGGTTTTTTTCCTCTATGTTATAGGATAATTGCTCAAGAATTTAGGACATGATTCAGATGGGACTTTAGAACTGGCTTTCATGTTTGGATGGGATATGTAAGAAATCAAAATCTTCATTTTGTGCTCCAAAATTTTGATGTGTATCTACTGGAAAAGACAGTTGTAGAATTATCACTTTATCTCTTACTAAATTAATGTTTAGGCAAACATTCATGCTTAGCTTTCAAAATCTTTTCTCTAGTCGCTCTAGAACTACCACTCCTTTTACACTTTTCTCCAAGCTATATATAAATGTCTTTTTTTTGGATTATTTTTCCTCAGAGGTAACATTTTCATATTTTCAGGCCAAGGCATCATGTTACTGTCTGTCCTGCAACCTTAAATTTTTCTCATTGATGACTGAAACATTTCCAGGTTGAGGACATTTTGTAGCCCTAATAATGCCTTTATTTTATCATTTAGGACAGGATTTTAGATGTGTGTTACAAATAAATAAATGTACCAAATATTTACTTCTGCTTTGGGTTGGTGCTTGCTTTAAATCTTGCTTGTTTGCAGCCCTTTTGGTTCTCCACTGCCTAGCAGAACAATTACAGAGGCTGATCTACTTTGAGGGCTGGCGAGGGCTTTGCTGGCCCTCTGTTATCTCTTTCAGCAGGGGATCTGGAATTATCCCAACTCCTTGACACCCTGTTTTTCCTGCAGTCAGATACTTGAAACCTCTCTCTGAACTCCGTGGTGCATCACAGACTGTGCTTAACCAGATCTGGGTAGTCCAATGCCTCTGGGCATCAGGAACCATCAGGCTTGTCCAAGAATACTAGAAGCTAAGAAAGAATGAAAATGCAGAGGCAAAACCAAGCATATTTTAGTGTGTATTGAATTCTCAATTTGTACATTAGACATAAAGTCCATCTCTGACTGACTGGACATAATGCAGGAATGGGTGTGAAATAGCTCGGAGATAGAGAGTGTTGCTGCTCTCGCCTGGGCTGAGCAAGAGACCAGCAGAGGCATTTACACTGTGCCAGGGACAGCGCAGGCAGGTGAAGCTCTGCAGGATGGAAGGGAAGTCTAAAAATGAAGGAAAGGGAATCACCACCAAGCTTTCCCTCTTGCATAACCAGGAAAGATCTTGCCCTACTGTCCTAGCCCTGCATCTGCTTTTGAAAAACGTCAATTGACTATCACTTAGAGGCTGATTTTATAGGAGTAAAGTTCAGAATATAAAACTAAATGGCAACTTCTTTCTGTTACAAATTCTTTAAAGCCTGACGGTCCTTCATCAAGTTGGTTCTCTGGAGAAGGGATTTCTGTTGTGCAGCAAGAGCTTTTTATTGAGAGCAGCTAACCTGAACATTGTGGAAAACGAGGCGAGTCCTGGGTTAGGGAATGTAGCCTGGGACTGTTAGCAGTGAACTGGACTTGCATGGTCTGTGTCTTTCTGCTTGAAATCTCATTTCAGAAAGCTGTTCTTCACTTTGGGGATTTTTACCCAATATACCTCTGCCACTTGGAGACCAATTTAATCATGAACTTTCATATACTTCCTCTATACCTTGATTCTAACTTCTTGCAATTACCTACTTCATTTTCAGTAGAGCCTTTGGCTGCCTTTGATCTGATTTTATGTTTTCCTCCATCCACTCCTTGTATCTTCCAGAACTGTCCAGATAATGAGCACTGAAAGTGCATCAGGTGCTTAATCAATTGTGTTTGCACACTTAAAATAATTCTACAGACACTGTACTACCACAGTACCTGTTTATAACGTACACTAATACAAAATACATGCAAATATCACGTGGGACCATTTTTCCACTTACCAAAGACTTACAGAAGTGGTAGATGCATTAAGCTCTCCATTTGTAAAACAACATCTGTAAAAATTATTCACCATGAGAACTAGATTACATCTGATATTTTGCAGAAATTTGTAATGAAATCTTCCAACAGCACTCTGTTGCAGACTCTCAAGGATATGAGAAAACATAACAAGCAATAGGCACAGCAGAACTGGCAGGAGCCCATGTGCTAGTGATGCAGAATTCATATTCAAAGATATTCTGGTACCTTATCTCAAAAGCACTCTTAAAGATGGACATAGTCTGTTTGAATTAGTCTGAGAGAATATTTAGATATGAAACAGTGTAATTAAGAGATGTTTACACTGGTTTAAGTAAAAGAATCAGAATACATATGCTTGAGGACTGTGCTGGGGTTTGCTTTTCTTTTTAAAGAAAAAAAACAATGTCAGGTGACAAGGGAAAACTATCAAATAGTTTTCACTTAAATCCAGTAGTTGACAGAAGCCTATTGTGAAAGGGTAATTAAGGATCAAGGTCAGGCTGGATGGGGGGCTGAGAAACCTGATCTAATTGAAGATGCTCCGGCTCATTGCAGGGCAGGGTGCACTAGATGACCTTTGAAAGGTCCCTTCTGACCCAAAGCATTCAATGAATCTATGGCACAGAAAAATATCTGAGGGGGGCAAAAATGCCAGGAAAGGCCCACAGAATTGTGAATAGCAATGAGGAAAGGAGAATTTAGAGAAAGCTGATCAGAAAGGCAGTTTGGGGTTCAGCCTGCTGAACTGTCTTGGTAATTAGGCCAAAAAGAGAAAACGTGCAATATAGTGAAAAAGCTGATCATAGTTCAATTTTAGAAGCTGTAATATATCCAAGTCTTATCTACACTGACTTAGATTGTTTGGGTAGGCTATTCTCATTTATAGTCAAATATCTGCTTTATCCCAGCATTATGAATCCTAATAATCCAACAGGTTTTCAAATATTATGAAATAGTTATCCATGTAATGCAATTAAAAAGGCCTAGTGGTACTCTAGATTTTTATCCCTACTTTTCTCATATTCTCTGCAATTCCCCCTCATTCAACAGTAATTAATTTTTTTAATTAACTGTTAAACTACCCAAGAATATGAGTAAACTTTAATTAAAGTGGAATTTTAAAAATGTTTCCCAAAAATAATTCATAACATTTTAAATACCATTCTGACATGAAGTTTCTTTGAGTTACATTGGTTGTCCTCCTCAGGCTGCTAGTACATATATTTTTCCTTGATTAGATGCCTCCCCTATCTCTTCTGATCCCTGTCTGACAAACAGTACACTAGGATGTTAATACACAAAAAAGAAATCTTTTCAGCCTGGCAAACAAAAAGGTTTTTAAATTACTGATGGTTAGCTTTTAATAATGAAATAATGAGGCTGTTAAAACCTTGTGGGATGTCTGATTAGGTTGTCCTCTGTACTGAAGGCTTTCACTATCCAGAATTGTCTGACATCTCCCTATCTCAGTGGGTTCCTGAAAACTTAAAGAATAGCTTAGAAAAATTGAAATCACACCTCATACAGGAGAGTGACTTCTTTTCATTACAAAATGGTGGTATATCAAGCAGTTGAAATGGATTTAACAAGCTCAAATTCAGCATGAAATGGAACAACATACTTTTCTGGCAAAGAATTCTAGGGTAGGACAGCAAAATTCAGCAGACTATTGCAGCAAAAATCTTCTGCTAGCCTTACACCAGCCCTAAAAGCAGCCATGCCTGCTTGATTTTATCAGGTTTTATAATATGGGTGAAGAAAACTGGAAGCTGAGCTTTGAGAAGGCTGCAGCACTAACCCATCAGCCAGCTGTGTACAGAGGCATTTGAGGGTTCACTAAATGCCTGCCCTAACTGGCACAGCATGCACGGTACCTCCCTCACCCCCTGACATTAGAAGAGCCTAAATAATAATTGTTTGCACAAATAACAATATCTGAACTCTTAAAGAATTCCTCTTCTGCATTAGGATGAAAATATTTAATATTCTTAGATTTTTTTTTAGTACACTAATTTGTCCACGTGACTTTCTCAGGCAGCCAGGCATTTTGTCCTGTGAATGCCTGTGTCCACACTCCCCCTGAACCCTCCAGTGAGAGCACCTGGCTGCATTCCTCTCAGAAACCCGAGACCAGTGTTCCCACCAGCACCTCAGCCCCTGAGGTCTGGTAAATTGGAGGCCACATCCCTCCTTCAGGTGAGAGAAATCAAAATGAGGGGAGCAAGCTCTGCTAACACCCAGCTCTCACCAGGACCAGTTTATGAACTCTGCTGCACAGGTTCACCAGGGCTAAATAGATTTGAACTCTGCTCCACGGCTTGCTGGAGTCTCCCTATAGTGCTATTAAGTTATTCACTAGTTACTTATCTAATATTTAAGTGCCACATGTGGTGGTGAAAAGGAAAGCAGGAAAATACAGATGATAGCTATTACCAGTATGTAGAGCCAGTGGTACTAACAGGTGGTTTAGAAAATTTCTTAAGCTCAAAGCCAGAGTGCACATCAAGAGTTTAGGAAATACCCTCTGAATGCTGGAGAAATCAAGTATTTTTTGCAGTAAAGTAGTATGCCTGTTTAAGTTAGGACACCCTGATCCAATTTATATTGCAAGATTCAACTCCTTGTGGACTTTTGATGCCTTTCTGGAAGCACTCGGCCGTTACTGAGCTTGCTCCCGGGCGGGATGTGAAATGGGATGGTGTGTTTGGAGTGCTGGACAAACTGGATGATGTGACTGCTTCCTCTGGCCTAATTCTATGCTTCCATAGCTTAAATTCTTGACTAAAATGAATGGATAAAATAAGTATGATTTCATGGTAGCTGAAAACCGTACAGATTTTTTAAGGAAAAATATGTAGTGAAAGTTTCATCAAAATAGATGATGTCTTAAAGAATGTTCAGGTAGTTTTCTCTCATGAACACAGCTTTAGATAGCCAAGGTGAGCTTTTTCAGGATGTGGGGGTTGCCTTTTTTACATTTTTGTCTACTTTAAAGAAAAAAACAAACCCTTACATCAGTGCTCCTATGATCATTGTTTTCACCCTAAGACTTTGAAAGATGCTCACCACCCCTCCTTACAAGGCTAATGCTACAAAACAGCTGTTAAACATTTTCTGACCTACCTCTATCTCTGGCTTAAAAACCTCACATTAAAAACCAAACATTTTGGATTCCATGAAGAATATGAAGAACTCTTCAAGAGTTACCTGGAATTTGGCCCTTAGACCTTTTTGTATGGTCCTTCAAATCTGCTGTCGTCCTGTAGAGATCCTGAGATGGTTTGCTGTTTTTTACTTGCGCCCAAGGTCTTCTTTGCTATCGAAGTTTCTGAAGCATCTCCTCCTCAGTCAGAATTAATTCCTGGAAGATTGATTGTGATAGCTTCCTGCCCTCAGCCCAGATCCACTTTCCCAAGAGATGCTATTCTTCCTTAATTATCCTGAAGTTGCCAATGTTAAATCAGGTACATACAAACAACAGAATGTCTGAATCCACCCTCCTACTCTTATCCTTCCTAGGAATGTGCCGCAAATACTAAGACCTGCAAAAAGGTATTGGGAAATGTCTTCACCTCCCTTGCTGTCAAAGCTGTAGAGCAGAGACAGAAAGGCCTGGCCACTGCAGGGACCAGTATTTGCATGAATGTTTTTTTTTCATATACTAGTGAATACTTCCCTCTGCAGGAAGCTTTAAGCTGATAGCAGTCACAGCCTCTGGCAGTGTAGAAAAATATGCTCAAAGCCTGAAACAGGTTCTTATAGAAGATATTTGTGTCCTTATATTCTTGAAATTTCACCCACCTTCAAGCAATACCTAAGATTTTCTCTCCATTCCCATGAGCAGCTACTCGTATTCTAGAATCCTAAAAATTTGACCTTGTTTGACAGTTGTTGCATTGTTAAATGCTTCTCCATGGTAGTTGTGCAGCATCTGTATTTTTGGAAAAGGCTTGTCCCATCTGGGTCATTCCTGATAGCAGGTGCCATCCCACTGGCTTGAGCACTTCTTTCATGGCAGCATAGGCCTGGCTCCTGAGGTTAAGGGTTACTGATGCTCTCTTTTATGAAGTCATTCCACTCTTTCTGTCTCTTAAATCTGCCACAAACAGCTTGGAATGACTTCTAGCCATGGGGCTCCTTGTCAGTATGGTGAACAAGTGGCTGGCAGAGAAAGGAGCTCTCAATGGCTGCTTTAAGCCTTTGCCTGGCTGTTTGGGGCCTGTCCCGGCTCTAAATGCAGGAAAGCTGTATTTGAGACTGCTGGATTTTTTTCCTTTCATCTAGGTTGGACACTAAAAACAGTGTGAAGAGATGATAAACTGATCGTTCTTTGTTACACATGGTAACTGCTGTCAAGAAATTTGCTGAAAGAGAGGACTTAAAACAACTGACTTCTTGGGGATTGC
This sequence comes from Zonotrichia albicollis, assembly GCF_047830755.1. Lineage (NCBI taxonomy): Eukaryota > Metazoa > Chordata > Aves > Passeriformes > Passerellidae > Zonotrichia > Zonotrichia albicollis. Next base: position 27,664,486 of record NC_133823.1, on the reverse strand, counting down.
TTTTACCTCAAGAGTGGGCATTAACCCAGTATCTTCCAGGTGACTTGCTCTTTAATGCCGTTTCATATTTAACGTTTTTTAATTTCCATTAATTTATTAACTCTTGTTGATTGTTATATAGGACTCTAACTTTGGTTCCTCCATCCCAAACAAGGTAGTAATAATATTAGAGGGAGGAGGAAAAAAAAAGGCAAACAGATGAAAATGGTAACTGTAAGAATAATGACCTCCTTTTCTTATTTAGGGCAAGATTTTGATGCAGTGGGTGTAGCTCAAAGTAACAGAAATTTGCTTCGCCAAAGTCAGTGACCTCTGCTTTCAAAGAGGGGCTTTTAGTTTCTACACCAGTTACAGAACAGGGTCATACACCAATTTACTTTTTACATTATACAAAAGTATGTTAAAAAAAAAAAGGCAACACTGTGTTCTGTCACAACCTTTTTAGAAGAAATACATGGTGGTTTATTTTCCAAAGGTTAATAAGCTCCAGTGAGATTTTTATAAGCATGAAAAAATATGTTTGCAATTTTGCACACTGATTAGAGATTTCTAATGATGTGTTCTATATAAACTTCAAAAAGCCTGAATTACAGCAACTGTGTGCTACTGCTGCTTCAGCTGCTCATTCCTTTCACCACTGTTCTTAGCTGTAGAACAGAGACAAATTCTGCCTGAGGGTTGTATTTGACTGGCATCAACCTAGCACTTATTACACTCAAATACTTGATAATGGTTTAGTACTCACACATGTTGGCAATATTGAAAATAGTTGCCACAATAAATGCTCATGTTAATAATGATGGATGGGATTTCCTAGTTTGTAGCAAAACTGTTTTTTTTTTTTTTTCTCAGTTGGAAATCTGATCAAGAAGGACGTTACACACCTGAAAAATGCAATCCCCTGGCTTTCTACAGTACTGGGCATACCTCCTTCTGTTCACTGAGGAGACACTTTTGTTTGCATCTCTCCTTCTGGTATTCACTGGTATTATACAATCTTTGTGCACCTTGGGCCACAGCTCCCTTAATTAGCTAACAATAACAATTTTACCTTGGTTTGCTGGGTCCAGATTTCCATCAGAAATGCAAAAACCTAAGTCTTCATCAAGACACTTGAAAAATAAAAGGAAGCTTATTTCAGCAGTCTGTAGACTAGAATTCTCAGGCTGCCAGGAAAACACTTTTAAATTACCAACCCTGTATCTTACCAGCCTTATACTATATAATTCTATCTCAAACTGATTTTTCTCTTGGCCTTAGGAACCACTTGGTTTTAAACATGGATTAAACAAATTCCCTGTTGCCTTTCCTCATGAGTTTTTTAGGAAATTCTAACCTTTTAACAACGTTCACATGCGATAAAAGCTAATCAACTAACTTGCCTTCCAATAATTACTTTTCTTTTTTAAGTCCTCACTCAGCCCCTTAATCATCCTTTCTTTTGTTCAGAAAAGCACTGGAGCTCTGGCCAAAGGTTGTTATTACAGAAAGCAAAGTGAATCCTGCAAAGTAAGTTTGTGAAAGTACCATGTGTAAAATAATAATTTATTTTTCTTTTACACACACCAAGTATGAACAGCATAAATTTAATATAAATGTTAATTCGCATACAGAAGTCAAACACATTATTTCAACATTAGAAATTGCAACATGTAAAAGAATTATTAGGTAGCTAATATCAAATGCAAATGAAATGAAACTGCTGTAACTGCATCTAAATTAACAGCAAAAAGGACAATTTAATATGGTGATGAAATACACTGAACCAAAATACATAGTGGACCACAAAAGTTGATTGCTTTTAAGAAAAATTATTCAACTTGAAATCTTTCCATTGCATTGTTTTCTGTCTACATAATATTCCTTTCTGACAAACAATTTTCAGATACAACAGCTCACAAACAATACTTGCAGAGGTGAGGCCCTTAGACATTTTAACCACCTGGTCCATTCCTTGTCAATGAACTGAAACTAGGTATAAAATTCCAAAAATAAGAATGGTCTATAGTATTAGTTTCAGATTGTTAAGAAGGTTAAAAAAAAGGTTGGTTTATTTTGTCATTTAATAAATAAAGCATTTGACTGAGAAATGCCAAATAGTCACAATAAAAATAAAGATGGCTCACTCAAAATGAATTACATATATCTGATTTTAAAAATCAAAAACTATTTTCAGTTTAATGCTGAACAAGGTTTTTTAAGAAGAACACGGCCTGATTAGAAAGTGAGCAAGCTGCTGTTCCACATGGCTACCACAGGCAAGCACAGGTGCTGGTTTCAAGGGACAGCCTGGATCAAAGCAAGGCCTTTATGAATATGAAAGCACACGTTTGTCCCAACAGGGAGGTGCTAACAACAGGAAACACAACCTAGTGAGCTGTACATAAAAGCACATGTAATCTCTATCTGTCAAGATTTTTTTTTGCCTGTTTTTGTCTCCAAGAATTAACTAAGGTATTGAACCTTAGTGCTACGACTACAGCAATGTAGCCTGATGGTACAGTCATGTAAAGTCCTTCAAATACCAGTTTTCCATCAATGTACTGCTAGAGCAGATGCAAAAATTTTATTAGACATGTTCTTCCTATCAAATTTTGCATCAAGTTAATGGAAGCAAACTTGCAGATGGTGTTTAAGTCTCATATTATGCAGGTTTATGATTGCTAGAATGGTGTTCATTGTTTTGTTGGTGGGATTTTTTAAGATTTGCTTAAGATTTATTACATACAATAGAAGCTGAAAAAATTCTGTGTGAAAATACAAGAATAGGAAGTGTGGCAAATTGTTTCAACGCTAAATATAAATTACTGCTGTATAGGCTATTACAGGTAATAAAAATCTTTTAAACAAATTATATTTCAAAACCCAAATTTAATCAAACTAACCAAAACAATTTAACATTCAATTTCACTAATCTTTAAATTGAAATGCTTAATACACATGCTTTGAAGAATTATTCATCAATAAACATGGAATGTGAATTTCCAGTAATTATGTATCAGTGGGGTGTTCTTTTTCTTTTCATTACAAGATCCAAAGCAATAAATTCCAAACTCCTCTTCTTCAGGGATATTCAAACCAAGTAGGGTGTACAGTTGGCTGTGGAAAGAGAGGGGAGGGAGGGAAAGTGACTTTGATTTCAGCAAACATATTGCATTATCAGTTTCAAGATGGACTTAATAGTTAAGATAAAGGTACAATGAAAGCATTCAGTCTTATACCAATGCTGTGCTCTTCCCTTTCCTCTACAGCACTAACACTAACTCAAAATAATTAAGAAACTGTTTAGTCAAACGCTCAAAGGGTTTTTTTTCCTGAGAGCTTTATAATTTTAAGAGACCCCATTCTTCAGTAGTGAATGCATTTTCTCCCCATATACACACACACGCACACTTTTAAGTGAACTAAAATAATAACCCTTTGTTTCACCTTCACTGAGTGCAAAATATTAATGCAGACAAGTGCAGATTAGGTCATTGTTCTGAGCTATATTAGCTACATACATTATACATGCCATAGCAGCTGTCATTCATATTGCATATTTACCATATTTAGATCAGAGTCTGCACTCAGCTAAGCACCAGGTTCTGCCTGATGTACTCTGCACAGACAAACCCCAAATTCACTGTGATCATCAGTGGAGTAGAAGAAAACGTTAATTATATCCTGGTTTGAAGTGACTGACTCTACGGAAGGCAGGGAAGTTATTTCACAGATAAAGTCAGTCCAACATTGTTGTGTCTGTCTAACTTATTCTTTTCCAAGTTCTCTTACACAGACCAAGATTTCCAAAATCTGTCTTCCCTGCCCGTTAGCAGCAGCTGAAAAATAACTGAACCTTTGGGAAATGTTTTGTGTGCCTGGGATTAGAAATTTCCAGCAGTAAAGTTAACACACATCCATTAATCCACATTAAATGGATTTAATGCCATTTTCAAACTGCCTTGTAAGCTTTCAAAAACCATTCTCACAGCACTCCAAAAAAAAAAAAAGAGTGAGGTCTCAGAAGTGACAGATATACATACTTAAATTCATCCACAATAGCATATTCAAAAAAAAGTCAGAGGAGACAATAGTCTCTTTTACATGAAACTGTGTACCACTTTTGAACATAAACTTATGTACAGTTTATGAACATAAGTTTATGTACCACTTTTGTTCGTAAATTTAAACCCAAGCTGGAAAGGCAAATAATTAAGAAATGACTGAAAAAATAACTCAAGAGTCATTTTAGGAATAAAAGCCATAACCTTCTTTGTGCTGCACAACCAACAAGAACATCAGACTGCGTGATCCATCAGCAGGTATAGGAGAGGTATGGTCTCCTTTGGAAAAAGCAACAGAGACACTCTACAGGCCACTTTAGAGCTGTGTCTGTGAGGAAAGTACAACTTCTCTAACAAACAGTGCAGCTAAGACAATGTCTCTCAGAGGGTAAAAAGCCACAATGAACAATCCTGAGGTTTACTCACCTTTACTATCCCACCATGCTGCATTCAGGGACAGCAATGTTATATATGCTTGCTCAGGGGCTGTAAGAAAAACCATTATGTGTAAGTCATCTGATAAATAATTCAGACTTCTAAATTCATACTGTTAAAAAACTTCTTATACTACATTCTGAGATTTTCTAAAGATCACAAAAAACCTCCAAACCATGAATTACCACTTATTATCTGTATTAAACAAAGCCTGCAACTTCTGTATTCTTTTCAAACATCCTACCATTTTGTGGCTGTTGACTGTTCCCTGACAGCACAGTTTTCTGCTGTCAGGGAACAATCATGTTTTCTAAAAACTATCTTTTTCAAAATATTCAGGCGACACCAAGTGGTTAGTTGTTGTAGTGCTGTCTGCTCAGGTCAGCCGTGTACCAGTACTATATAATACTTGGTAAAACTCAAGTATTCTGTAATGTGTGAAAGGAAATACAGAAATACATCCCACAAGAAGAAAAATTTTAAAAAGCCAGAATGCCTTGAGATTATTAATCAAAGCAGCCCTTTCTCATTTACTTACCTTAGAACAGCTATATTCTTTATAAAGAAAAGTAACAGCAAAACCCAACCTCCTGTACACATCATCAAAAATTAAGCAGCCAAAAAAATTAGGCTCCTGTAAGAGAAGTTACTTACCAAAAAGAATTAACCCCTATATCATCTTTGTACACTCATGTTTATAGTAAATTGCTTCCAAGAAACACATCTAGACTTTTCTCAAATCACTGCTAGTTATCAAAAAACCCACCCCAGACAAAACCCCCAAACCCCAAAGAAAAACCACAACCCACACATCCATCAGCAGCATCATTCAACATTTCCAGGAGAAGAAGGACTCTCACATCTAGCAAATCATCTTTACCTGCAGATATTCTTTCAACACAGAATATATATTGAACTGGAACAGAGACAACTTCTTTAGATTAGATTGGGAAAGCAAATTGTACTTTTAGACTCCCTAAGGCTATGTTTCAGCATCACAACAATGCCAAATCAAATTTTTTTTTAATCAACATGAAAGATGTGTATCTTTCAAAAGTCATCTTTGTACACATTTGCTTCGAATCAGGGCTCTACATACTCTTTGCAGGCCCAAATCCTCACAAACCAGAAGGCACAGAGGCCATCAAAAGAAAAAGAAAAAGTGTTATTCAAAGATAACATGACAGCACTACTAGCACCAGGCCATTAGGCAGACAGCTGTTAAAAGCAAACCTGGTATTTGGGAATTCTGCTAAATACAAATTCATATTAACTGTGATTGTATGGCACAATCAAGTGCTAAAAAGCTTTAGAATTCTATTAATTTAAATCCACTTTAAAACATTTTCCCTACAGTTATAATTTGTAATTATAACTGAGCAGATAAAAATCTCAGCACATACTTTCTTCATTTTTTTTAAATGGTCTGCATCAGGTTTTGCCCACAGCTGTGAATAATCACTCCTAATCTAACTTTAATTGTTCCCTTGATTCTTTCCCACAGAAGTACAGGAGAGAAAACTTTAGGTAATGAAAGAAGCAAACTGGGCAGGTACATATGGTCAAGAACAAAACTTGCAACTGTCCTTATTCTTCTTTTAAGAAGAGCCTCACATCACTATTTTTTGTTTAGTACCCTTTTTATCTTTGTGTTTAGGATTACATGGGTTATAAAGGTGTGGCCCTAATTTTCCAAGCTAGAAAAATATGGAAACAGACACTCAACTAGTCAAATGCTGTATGTACAAAACCTGACACAGATACTTAGTCATTTATTATTCAAAATCACTTTGTCCATCTGAAAGAATCACCTTCTACAGGTGTCCCAATAATGTAAACCAAGTGCTGCTGAAGTGGACACAATGTATAAGGCTTTGCGCTTCAGAGCTTCTTCTTCCTCTAAGACCTTTTGGCCACACCAAATCCAAACCCAAGGAGAGAGAATGTAAGCAAGAAGAAAAACCTTGTTTACATTTTAGTCATGCATTGCAAAAAAAAAGGCATCACAGCCAAGCCTGAAATAAGTCTGCTGTGAACTCATCCAAAGGAGCAAAGGAGAAACCTCACCACAGCCTACACACATCTCAAGAGACCTGAAGGAAAAGTGTTAAGTAGCAGTATTAGGAAGAGAAGAATGGTAACACTATTTTAACAGTGTACTGAAATCACTCTTCCAATTCACCAAAATTAGAACAGGTGAGGGAAAAAACCCAACCAAAGAAAAAAAAAACCCACCCCCCTGCCCAATTTTATAACAGAAAAACTTTCCTTTTCTAGTAGTTGCATTCTGATTTTTTAAAAATGCAACACATATAAATGAAGATGCTAGAACACAGACTTTCAAAAAAATTTTCTGCACTGTAATCATCTCACAGATGACCTTAAACCGAAGTTACTTACATGTCATCTAATTCTTCCTTATACATCATTCCAGTAGATGAATGTAAGCAAAAATTACCCTGGCATTGGACTGTTTACATACTTGGAGTGTTTTCTCAGTGCTCTCATCTAATGGTCCTGACTCAACGGACACAAAACCAAGCATTCTGCAGACTATTTGATACAAAACACACATGTGCACCAAGATATGTATGCCAAGAACCATTTAAAAGTAACTTTTCTAGCTCCAGTTCTTCATATATAATCAAAAATATTTATGCTTACCTAGATGTAAAAGTGTGAACTGTGCTGCCAATTCCTTTGCATCTTCTACTGTTGTACAGAGTTTTTCTGGCATGAAATAACTCTGGGAATCGTCTGCAATACTAGAAATAAGCACCTTGTACACCAAGAGTATTTTCCCATCCTGACTTGTGGTTGAATACAAGCAATATTCTGGTGGTGCCCAGCTATTTTTATGGCAAAAATAATCCAGATGCATTACTGCAGAACTGAAGTGACTCAGCTTTAAAGAATACATGCTAATTGGAGTAAGCTTTATTCCTGGAAAAATGGGATATGTACTTCTTTCAACTTCAGGAGGGCTTGGACTGTGCTGACCATTCAGACGAACTGAAAGACTTGCTGGTTTCCCCAAGGATTTTTGAGTACCATCTTCTTTGTTAGGAAACCCTAAGAGGTTTTCAGAGCTGGGACTTATCTGACCATTAAAATGCTGCTTCCAAGAACTTTCTTTGTTAACTGGCTTTGCCAGTGTTACCTCAATGCTAGCTCCATCAATGCACTTTCCATTCATTATAGACATAGCAGCAACTGCATCTTCACGGTGGAAAAAATGAACAAAAGCATAGTCCCTCAACTTCTTCACACGTTCAACTACTCCTGGCTTGAACTTGTTGAATTCAGCTTTGATCTTGTCCTCTGTAGTAGATATCATTAGATTTCTTACATACAAGACTTTGACTCTCTGCATAGTTTCTTCATCAACTACTTTCTCAGGATCTGCCCAGTCTACTTGAATAGTATGACCCCAGGGCTGGAATGTTCCTACAGCAAAGAAGCATTACATAAATAAGAAACATGCAAAGGAAAGCAGAATTATTCTTATCACCTATCTCCACAAAAAGAAAACATGATGCATACCACTAGAAACTGGGTTTTGTTGCCTATATCTACACTAGATTTATCTGAAATTGTTAAAGTAAACGAGACTCTCCAAAAATGACAAGTGCTCTGTTACTTTGGGTTCATTAAACACCATAAGCTGTCAAAACAAAGACTTTGTGACATGCACATAGGGACACACAAAAGGAGACCAAAAGTAATGGATTTAAAAAGCTACTAAACACAGCCTCTTCAATAATACTACCACTTCAAAAAGCATGGGCAACACCTGGAAATGGTAATGTAAATGTACAGCTTCAGCACAACCCTTACTCTATGTTGCAGCAGATGCCAGAACCCAAACTAAAAGAAAAAAAACCAAAACCAAATTTGCTTTGTTACTCATGTCAACCCATAATTTCGTGTATCATAGTGGTTTATTTCTCCATTCGGTGATCTGGAGGTATTTCACCCACCACTTTGCAGATATATAGATATATTAAACATACCAATTACATGTTGAATATATTCCATATTATTACAAGTATTATATTGATACTTATTATATATTTTATATTCTGTATATTGTATATACTTTTGAATATTTATTTTCTTTTTCTTTCAAAATTATTTTCTAGTAAAATATTAAAGACCTTTTTTTAAAATATGAAACATTCATGTATTTCATAGTGATGAAAATAACATTACTCATGACAACCCACAGAAAATACGAGGCACATTCAAGGCATTACCCTTTCTGAGCTCACTATTAAGAGAATTTGAACGCAGAGCCTTGTGCATGTAAATGAAAACCGAATGTGTGCCCATGCAAACACATACTGGCATAATCACCTAAATTACATTAAACTGATGTCTAGTTTTTAATTGTCAGAACTACCTAAATTACAGCTTCTTTAAAAAAAAAGCTTAAAAAACCCCACAACTACAAAACATAAAAAATAAATTCATCCTTAGCCAAAAGGCAATACTGCAGTTTTGTAACTCTCAAAACACCTTACAGAATAGAAAACAGATATGATTCACCATCTCATCATCCCCCCCCAGTATGGAAATAGATACTCTCCATAAAAACTCAGTTTAATTACAAACATATTTACCTGGGATTAGTCGTCTTCTAGCCATTGCAGCTGCTCTGTGAGATTCATATTCTACAAAGGCAAAGCCACGATTTTTAGTTTTGTCGGTGGCATTAGGATAAACAATGACATCCACCACTCCTTCCGTAACTTTTTTCATTTCATTCAGTATTTCTTCTTTCTTCTTATCTTTAGGGATTGCTCCAATAAACAGTCTGCAGTTGTCCAAGCTTACGCAGACACCGATGAACTTCCCTGGACGAATTTCATAATTGTTAAGAATCTTGATGGCCAGCTGGGCTTCCTCCTTAGTGGTGTACATGACAAACGCATAGCCTCGGTTCTCCCCGCTGAACTCCATCATCAGTCTGAGCTCGTAGATCTTCCCGGCTCTCTCAAAAACAGGCACCAGTTCATCTTCATACATATCACGCGGAATCTTACCCACAAAAACTTCACAGCCACGAGGTGGTGGAGGACCTTCCCAACCTTAAAATAAATTGTCCAACAGCAACCTTAGTACAAATGCACATTTCCCCCATATCCACTTTGAATGTGGGAGTTATTTATTTTTGGTCTCAGTAGAAAAAATTCTCAGCACATTCTATTACGTCTTATTTATTTATGTTTAAATTTTTAAAAATGAGAGAAACCTAAAGTTTGCATTTCTTTAAATTCCATCTTCTAGGCTTTTTTCCAGTGTAATCTGTATGACAACACACTGAACATGTTTATCAAAAACACTGACAGGTTTACCAAGAGTCTCTATTTCAATAATTTTATCCCACTTACGCTTTTATTTCAGTTATTAATAAAACTGATATATCTAAGAAAGATACCTAGGTAAGAACTTCAGTTTTATTTTCTACTACAATGCTTTAAAGTTATAAAATGTTTCTCTGCACTTCTTGCCCCATATTTTTATAAATTTTACTAAGGTCCCCATTGCAGCACTTTTTTTTTCTTCCTTGACATCATTCAAAAACTCCATTTTTCTCCCACCTTCATTCATCCAATAAAATGAGACTCCCTAAGAAAAGCAGGATACAGAGCCAAACTTTCTACAACAGCCAAAAATATGGAACACTTTTACTCTAGAAACAGACCAAAGTTTTCACAGGCAGTAGTGGATGATAGGAAAAAAAAGAAGCAAAAAAAAATTTCCACAGAACAAGTCAGTCTCTGGTTGACACCCAAAAGCTGCAGAACATCTGTGCTTCTCTCCTTAAGCCAAGGACATTTAAATATTCTTTCATATCTCTGCCATATATACTGAAAGATATGTTCAAGAGATAATGTAAAGGTGTATTTATGCATTTAATATTATGGAGTTACGGTCTTCAAATACAGCACTCCATTTTCCCAAAATAATAATAAAAAAAATTTAAAAGTTTGTTTGGCTTTGTTTCTTTTTGTAAATTAGACGAACAACTCCGGTAGAAGGTTCAAAGGCAGACACTCAAATCATGACTAAAAGCTTTTTCTAAAAGTTTGACAAGAAAGGTTTTCTACAGGAGAAAAAGCAAGGAGTACAAAGATGGCAGAAAAAACTATACTAGTGTGAAATGACAAAGCATAATGAGGCAAGGTGAAAAAATAATTACTCTCGACAAGTAAAGACAAGATGATTAAATAATGTACTTTGGTTTGAAGTTCAGAATAAATTCATATTTAGATTATTTTGTAATTAACACTTTTTCCTTAATGTATTGTCAGAGAGTCTGTAATTTACTTTTGAAAAAAATTAACAGAATTGAAAGATTTTTGCCTTCTCACAAAATCATGTTTCATCTATAAACTGAACAGAAAGAACTACATGGCACACAGGGAGGCTCCCAAGGCATCAGAACTGACATGCATTTTGGAGTCACATTGCCACGACCTACCTAGGATAAAGCTTGGCTCTGTTCCACACAGCATTCCAGATTTTTATCATTTTCACCTTTATAAATATCTCTGACCACCTGAGCTGAGGTCTGACTGGACATGGCAGCTAACACCATCTGCAGGCCAGTACTGCCATCACTCACATCGTGCCAGTCCCTTCCCACATAAAAACAAAAAAACAACTGTACACCATTTAGGAGCTCCATGACAATGGCAACTGCACACCTCAGTAGAGCAAAAATTGTGCAGGTGTAATGAAATTAAATAACAATCTTTATTTATTTATTAACTAGATAAACTTTTACCATCCCTCTCAGCCCAGTAAGTGATTGAACAGTGATTCTCAATAAGCAAAAGCCACTTACCACACAAAAATCCCCCTTTCATTTTAAAGCAGCATACTAACCCAGCAGTACAGCACATTACTGCCAACTGGAATTAGCCTCTGACTCCTGACTTAAAAAAACTGGTCTGTGCCACATTTGCCATGAGGGACATGTACTTAGCAGAGCACACATGGAAAGTCAGTCAAAAGCATTCCCACAAGTAGCTGACAGAGCTTCCTTGACCAGGTACTTGATTCATTGCTGGACAACAGAAAATGGGACTCCTATTTTTGCAGCAGCTCAATCAACATTAGACATAATCCTCCTACTGTTGGTGTCCATGTCATCTTAAACTTCCATGTAATTCCAATGACTCACATGCCTAGTGACATCACTGGGTCCACTGCTTAGATGGCAGCAGACATAAAACTATGAAAATTCACTTTCAGCTTTTTTTTTTTTTAAACACTGTACAGATACATTTTTCAAGTGGCATACACTAAAAAAGAACTCTATCAGGTAAAAACCTGTAAATTTTTAGGGCAATTTTCAGCCACATCTGCTGAGAACAGAGCTGACAGGGAGACTATCCTTTGACAGCAACACAAGCTTATAGAAATCACATCTTAAACAAGGAAAATTCATACTGAAACCCTTCATTTATAAAGATACTGCCATTTCCTACAAGCCATCTCAAACATCTAAGCCTCACCTGGCCCACAGCTATTTATAGTAACTCAGAGTAATTGTGCACTTAAAAAAATGCATTTTCAATGTCCTATGAAAATACATGAAGATTTGAAGAAAAGATATATGCCTATATATGCCTAATGTCAATGATTGATGGAAGAGGTACCTTCTCAAACCCATCTAGTTTCAGACTATATTAATAAAATTAACTTTGCTAAACAAACACACTTAATACTGTCTAATGCTCTAATTAAAAGCCATTATTAAGTAGAAGATGTATAATAATTTAAGAACAGGTTGAAGTTAGTGGTGTCCTGCAGTTCTTTTTCCAGTGCCATTTTCAAAAGAGTTTCACAGGGCTTCCTTTTGCTGTTTTATATGGGCTTAGTAAAAGTACAGACAAAATGTAAAACAGAAAAACCCAGAGAAATAATTTTGAATTAATTTCCAATTTTAATGCAGCTCTAACTTAAACTCCATACAGCAATGAGTAAATAAAGTCCATGCTTATGAGCATAACTTATAAAGACCACAAGTGAGAATGAACTGAAAGAGCAGCACAAAAATTTTCCTTCTTTCTGCTTATCAAAGTGCATAATCTGATTCAGAAAGAAGAGTTATTGTATTCCATATCATACAACCCGCCTTAGTAGCAAAATTCTTGTACACTGCTGATATCAGCAACACTGGAAAAATTATTCAAAATAAAAGAAATATTTTATCGTCATCTCTGAAACAAAATGAGTTAATCTTCACTGGTGCTCTGTCAGAGAACAAAAGTTAAAAAAAAAAACTGCTTTGGCCAATGCAAGTGGTGAGGTGTAAGAGAGGACAATAAGTAGGTTAGGCCTCTGTCACCAACTTGCTTTTCCCTTCTATGTCCCTAAATGTTTCAAAGCATGTTCTTAGTCATATGGAACACACTTGGCTTTGTGAACTCCACATCTGTTGTGCTACCTGCCAATTTAAGGTAGTTTTAAAGGTGTGATTTTTAAGTGCAACAAAAGCAAATGTTCCACACAGTCTAGCTCAAGAGATCTTAAATTGTTAAAAATTGTAAAACACACCAGGACCCTTCCCATACGTGTTGAGTTTCTTAGACTGCTTCCTTAAGCTTCTCCCACTGGTCACTGTCAAGACACACAACATGAGGCTCCACCAATTTTCAGTCTCAAAAGAAGTGCTTACCTGGTGGAGGACCACCAAATTTTCTTTGCCCATTTTGCTGAACCATGCTGTATCCAGTCTTCTCCATCAGGGCAAGTAAAGCTGCTCCATTTTGAGCACCGCTTCGGATCTTGCCACATCCATTTGCTGCAGCTTTACTCTCCTCATGCATATCTGCAACAGCTTCAACAGAACAGCACAAATATTCCAATTCAACAAATGCTAAGTGGTTATGTGCATACAGAAGCTACCAAAATACAGAAAAGCACTCATGCTATACTTGCCTACTCACTGTAACTTTGTTTAGCATGCAGCTTCAATCCTACACCCAGCCACTATCTCCTGGGTACTTGCTTTCAGATCACTGTTCTGTAGCTGGGATAATCTGGAACTTTACCCAGCTACAGAAATATGTCATTACACAATCTATACTCAAACTCTCTTAAGTGCTATCACAGCTAGCACAACATCAGTAGCACAACTATTTTTAAGAACTCTGCCCTTCAAGTAGAAGAATGAATTCTTTTATAAAATATGTCATCACAGTTGTGTAAGGGACCAAAAAGCTACTCGAGGTGACAAGTTCCAGTTTCTTATTATAAGAATTCTTATTACAAGAATGCCAACTATTTCAAAATTGTATTTTAGTATTGATACACTGGAGGAACACCTCAAATTCATGCCAAGTCACTATAAAGAAGTAAAAGAACTCATGAACATAAATAATTCTGTTAATACCAATATAAAATAAAACTAGGCAGAACAATCTGGTAAAACTAAAGATTTGAAATAATCCCGACTCTGGGATCCCTGTTTTCATGGCTTTATCCATTTTCACAATTTCAAAAACTAAACCTTATCAATATGGTAGCTGCTGCCCTATCTCCAATTTCTCTGGTATGCCAAGATCCCACCCAACAGCTTTAGGTTTCTGTCACCCAAGTGATGAAAACAATCACACCACTTGGCAATTACTAATTTTACTAGTCAATCCAATAAAAAAATCTCAAGTCAGATGTTTCTTTCATCGCCTCTTTTAACTTCTTATTTACTCTTTTCCCAAAATTGCCTGCCCTAAGGTCTGGTTGGGCAAGCAATCTTTTTCATCACTTCAATCCTTTGTCCAAATGCAATAATGCAATTTCCAAGGGCTATGCCACTTCTCGAGAAATGCTGCCCAAAAAATCATCACCAGAAAAATAAAGGTTCCACTGTCTGTTCTTCAGTGCCCCTTACACTTTCAGCTTTCTTCATCTGCAGGCTCAGGCTCCAAAAGACAATGTCCTGAGATATCAGCAGTTTAGATTTTATAAGAAAAAAAATTAAAAATAGCTTAAAGCTCACACAGACATTTTTTAACAACCCACTACTACTTGCTCAACAAAACTGAAGTTTTTAAATATATTGTAGACCAAATTTATAGAGTGATGAAGTGTCTGTTCCCCTACTACATTTATGGATGTTATGCAATGATATTACTATTGAGGTGGGGCTGCAGCTTATTCTCCCCCTCATGCCCCAGCTTTAACATTTCAAATGTGCTTTAAATCAATATCATTACTTTTAAGTGGATTTTTTCATAACAGCCTTCACACGACAGACCTCACAAATCCTTCAATTAGAACAGTGTTAACAGTTATTTTTCCCACCCTAGGAAAAAAATACTTTTGGTGGGGATATAATTTTTTGTCTTTTCATCAAGCTAGTATTCACTTCGGGGAAGGAATCCAAGCAAGTAACCACTCTCAAGAAGTTTAAATTGTATCTGTCACAGGGCACTAAAAAAGCCAAATTTTTAACAAAACTCCGGGCTTCATCAAAAGTAGATTCCAGAAAGCAGCAGGGCAGAGCACAAAAAAAAAAAAAAAAAAAAAAAAAAAAAATTTAAAAATCCCCCACAAGCACAAGCAAAAAACAGCGTCCCATCTCCTTTCAGCAAGTGAATTACACTTACTGTGTTTCACAGCCTACAAGCTGCACAGTGATTCCGTAATTAGGAAATCTTTCGGCAGCTTCGGGCCTAACAAGGTATGGAGATGACAACGAAGCCGGAGCGAGGGGGAGGCAAACTGATTTACTGATTTTCCCTTTGTCGTCGTTATGTGCAAGGGCAGCACGGCGGGAGCTCAAAGTAGCCAAGCGGCCCTGAGGAGCAGCAAGAGGCCCATAAAGAAGCAAACCAACCTCGGGCACGCCTGGGGCACAAACGCCAAGGACGCGAGGAGGCACGGCTGCATGTGGGACACTAACGGAAGACAATAAACTCAAAACACACACGCACACCCCACAATCCCCCCCGGAATCTCTCTGCGCTACTCCCGCCGACTCGCACGTTCTCTACACCGCTTCACCCTCATCATGCTGCCTCCGCCTTTCCCCACGGCACGGCAAGGACCCGAACCCACCACTATCGCCAGGCAGACGAGGCCAGGGCATGACTCCCCGCTGTCCCGTCGGGAGCCGAACGCCACAGAGCGCTGCCCGGCTGCCGGCGCTGTCACCGCCTCATGCGCCCGGCCCCGCGGGCACGCATGGGGTTTCCCTCGCTCTCAACCCGTCCGGCCAATCAGCGGGCGCGGAGGGCGGGCACGGACACAATTGACAGGCGGCGCCAGCCAATAGTATTGGGGCAAACGTGCCCGGCACGCGAGAGCTCTTTAAAGCGGGCGACGGTTGGGCGAAGAGGGGGGTGGTGTGTCCCCCGCGCGCGCGCCGCAGCCGCCGCTGGAGCCGTTGGGACGGCGCGCGCAGCTCCCGCCCTCAGGGCGGGCACGCGGCGCCGCCTCACGGCCCGGCTTGCCATTCCCGCTCCATGGCAAATGGGGGCCGGGTCGTGAGCGCGCCCTTAACGTTTTCAGTACCTAGCTGGTATATCTTTTTTTGTGTCCTGAGGATTTTATCTACTCCGAAGTGGCATATTTGGGCCTTTAGGATGTGATCTGGCATGCACTCGTTCTTTAGGGAGTGTTTAGTCTTGTTCATGTCCGTGTTGATAAGTAATACCAAAGTGAAGGATCACTGAATTAAAAAAGAAAGAGACCTCTGGAAAAGCCAAATCTAGCCTTGGAAAAGACCTCTGGAAAAGCCACATCTAGCCTATGAACCAGCACCATCATGTCCACTTGACTGTGGCACTAAGTGCTGCATCCTGTCTTGCCCAGGCAGGGTGTTGATGACCTCCCTGGACATTTTATTCCATTCCAATGTTTGATCCCTTCTGTGAGGAAATCCTTCCTAATATCCAACCTAAATCTCCCCTGGGTGCAGCTTGAGGCTGCATTCTCTCGTCCTGTCTCCGGTTGCCTGGGAGAAGACATGTCTGGTTGCAATCCCTGTTGGCTCAGTTAATGTTTCAGTCTCTTGGAAATGAGCCCCATGAGCCTCACAAAACCTGCAGCCGCTCCAAGCCAGTTGGGTTGGAGGCCCTGCAGTTCTGGCCCTGCTCTTGAACTCCCATCACAACTCTTTAGGGCTCACGTAGCAGGGCACACATCAAATGTACCAGGGTTAATATGGTTTGTGGGATTAGCTTGCAAGTTCTTCAAGTTGTTATCATAATGTTGTGGCCTCTTTCCCCCATTTAGCAAATTAAAGTCTTTAAAAACCAATATGCTTTCACCAAAAACTTCTCCCCCTCCCTTTTCCTAAGGTTTACATGCTCAACTACACTTAGTAATAAGGCAGAGAATCCCTGACATTTTACCTTCAGGACATGCAAATTCATCTTTATTATGAATATGTTCTGGAGCTTTTAGCAATCTCACTTTAAACCTGAACTGCCACAGAATTGCCGCATTGTCATATTTGACATTTAGTCATTCGAGTTTGCTTAATTTTCAAAGAGAATGCATGTTGTGCTTTTATTAATAATGGCATGTTACACTCATTGTGTAATTTACAGATGGTATGTCTCCATTTAAAAGTTCTGAATGGCCAACATACCAAAGGTATTACCTTCAAGATTAAATTTCACCACCTTTTCATTTGAGGTGCCTGTTTGGTTATTTTCTCCCCCTACATCTAAATCAGCCACAAAGCCTCTCTTAGGAATCAGTTTGGAGTATATTAAGTCAAATGTCAAATTTGTGACATTTTGACTGCAGCTGTGTGTCCCTGTTACCTTAGAGACTGCTCAATCCCTGACTGAAAACTCCATGTGTCTCAGCTGTTATTGGTGGTGGGAAATACTGACGGAATGCAGGCAATCTCTTTTAGATGAAAAAAAAGAAAAACACCAAACCCACGATTCCTCAGCATTTTCTTTGTATTTCATAGAGGTGACACCTTTCTGAATAAGTTGCCATGTACAGCCATTTCTGGAGTACAGCAGAAAGCCTCAAGGAAAACACACAAATTTGCAATCTGGTTTTTCACTTTATGGCATGAATAAAAGAGAATGTAAAAATCACCGAAAAGTATTCCATGTTTATAATCTCTTATCAAACATCAAAGGTGAACATAGGAGCTAAAGACCCCTCCCTTTCTGAAAGAAATTCATGATCCTTTTCTTCCTCTGTTCCCCATGTGCTGTTCCCCATGTGCTAGTTGGGTAACAGAGTTCTCAGTGCACCCTTGCCCACAGGTGTGAGCTGCTTTTCTTTGATGATCTGACTGTTCACTATAATTAGGCTTTACTAAGGACAACTGTTTATAACCTGTATTTTTCTTGGATTTTGCTGTGACTCATAATAAAATCTGAGCTGAATATTTGAACTCTTTTTCCTAGTAAGACATAATTTACAGGGAAATGTAATATTTTTATTAAATTAAAAACTGTATCGGATAACATCAGGTCTTCAGAAGAGATTTTACACAACTGAAAGTTTTATTCACTTGCTTTTCCTTTTATGAAAGGATGGGAAAAAAGAACCAGGCCCAAAACATGTTTTAGTATTTATCACAGCATTTTTTTTATTGCTTTATAGAATCAGTACCTTAGGACATAGCTGTTTAACTTTCAAACCTGATAAACAGAAACTTACTGTAGGATTATTGTACAAGAATTACAGCATAATTTACCATTATATTATTATTGCAAGTAATATACTGTTTGCCCCAAAGCTTTATACAGTTCCTTTTAACACTGAGTTTGTTTCCTCACTAATGTCTAGTTGAAACCCTTACGAATCTGATGGATGAGGAATAAGGGCAGAGTCTTGCCAAGATTATGACATAGATTCCTTTGGCTAGATTTGAAAATGTGAAAGAGGTCTTTTTCTTACACATTTTATTTTATAGCACTGCACCAGACAGTGCTTTTCCTTCTAAGTTATTTTAGGTAGTTGTAACACAGAAATCCTTGATATTTAACTTCTGTTTTATTGGAATGCTAGCAAGACCCACCATATATATTCCTGGAGTGGGTTATTACTGCTGTTGTAATATACTTTAATAGAAGCATTAGTTTTTTTTTGTTTTTTTTTTTTTTTTTGTCAGAGTAAATTTTACTATGGCCTGGAGCAGAAAAAGAGGGTATGTAGTATTTCTCTGCACTCTGACAGGTTTGATATGTAGGTAGGAGAAAAGGAACCAGACATCCTTTGAAGTTTAGACAAAGGTCTCTGTAGAAAACCTAGACATAATATGATTGTAAATCTAATTATAGTAAGCTGTCTGGAAAGACTTCATTTCAGTCAATCAGTCCATTTTATTTTGGGTTTCACTTTATCAAGCACTGCAGTGCTTGTTTATTAGGATCCTCCTAACAAGGCATCCTAGTGCCTAAAGGGTCTTTTTTCTTGAAAAACACGTTTTGTTCTCATTCAGTTTTCTGCCTTAAAAAGTTGAAATATTTTTTAATAATAAAATTACAAGATCTAATATTGCTGAAATGAGCATCTGGAGGGGGGAACAGAATATCAATTGTAGAAAAAAAGTAATACAGATTTCCTTTTTTGGTAAACCACTTCAATACACATGCCACATGATTTTAACATGCAGTGTTAAAGGATATACATGAAGATGAAAAAATGGATCCTGGAGCAAGTTCTTTCTTCACTTTGATAAGTACAAATGTCAACAATTGCACTGATGTAAACTGAATTAAATCAACTTTAACCAATATTGCTGAGTGTGGAGTGATGTAAAATGTGTATTAACAAAGTGTATCAAATCTCTTGTCTTGTTTTTCCCCTCATTATGTCCAGAACCATTGCTTTCTGTTTTCTCTAAACACTTGGGCCCTTCACAACAAAAGCCATGCCTTTGTCACTGAGCAAAATGGCACTTTTCTGGCAAAACAGCTAAGCCTGAGAGGGAAGGAGCAGAAGGGAACTGCTGAAAAACTAACCACAAAGAGTTGGTAGAAAAAGTGGTGAATGTCAGGAAAGTGAAGTGAGGAAAGGACAGGAAGCAGGGAAGGGCTAAGGGAGACACAGAAAATCCTGTCCTACAGCGCTGTGGTCTTTTGATGTTGCACCATCACAGAATGCTTTCCAGTCTGCTTTTTAAGCAAATGTTTCAAAAGCATTCTGAAACAAAGATATATCCTCTTCAGCTCTGTGGAGGAGGAATTGAAGAGGATTGTCAAGGAAATGGCTGCTGCCTCAACAAGCTTGAAACCAGAGTTTTCTTCAGAGAAAGATGTGAAACACAAAGAACTACAAAGCAGGCTTCCTTCTTCACACCACTGGTGTCTCAGTCCTCACCGAAGGGATTGGAAAGTTCAGACACAGTTCCCTGCTCAATGTTTTATTTCTCTGAAAATATTGCTAAAAATACTTGAATTCATGGCAGTTTCTGTGAAAATCTTAGAGCACATCTCATCACTGAAATTAAATAGGTGTTAAACTGTAAAGTCTTTGGTCATACTGGATCTAACCTAGACATTAGGTGGAAGTTTATCAGGGAGTCTGAAGACTTTTATATCACATTAGCTTTTGAATACTAAATAATTATGGAAATAAATTACATTGAGTGCAACAGTGGACAACAAGATTTCATTGTACTTTTCCTAAATTTAAATATTTTAAATATCTCTTGACTAATTTGAAAAGTGGAAAGAGTTCAGTGTTTCTTTAGATTGTTCATACTTGGCTTTGAATTCCTGCTTATACTGAGAATCCTAAAAGGCATTGATATATCCAATTCACATTTTCTAAATTTGCAGTCCAGCTGCTGTGAGCTGCTAGGTAGTTTTTAAGTCAGGAAACTCTGGATTGCCAATACCAATTGTAGTTGAACAACTTACAGTGCCTCTGTGTAATTTTCTTTGTTAGAAATATATAGTGGTCTGCTTGGAGACACAATTAAGAAAGCCTGAAGCAATGTTAGCTGTCATTTTGGGTGTTTCTTTCATTTATATATATACACATTTTTATATATTTGTCTCCTACACACACACAGAATACCACCATTTCTCTTTAAGGTTTCTTTTGGTATTAAGTAGAGCTAACAGAATGATTTTTAAATGCTTTTCTGTATCTAGCTATTGCCTGTCCTACAAAACCTAGTGACTCAACCAAAACTGCTGTGAAAAACCCTAAGAATAACTAACTACATCGTGGGCTATTATATACTATAGTAATAACTATAGTACTTACTATAAAATCAGTGTTATGCAACTTAACTGTTCCTTCCTGATTTCTGGTTAGATGGTACACCAGTGAAATAGGAATTCAAAACCAACGTGCCTAGACCTACTGAGAAGTTATGTCGACTTAGTAAATATCTCTCTTACTCGTTCTTTAAATGCGAGTTCCGCAGTTAACTTCTCAATTTGCTGGAGACGGTGCATTTTCCTGATTCCTAAGAGAGCCACTAGGTGGGAGTGTGTTATCTCAAAAGGCGCTTGGTCAGCCACGGCACTTGTCCTTTTGGAGGAGCTCCACTCCTCTTTCCCTGGCAGCCGGGAGATGCTGCGACTCTCTTCACACCTCTTCAACTTGGTGGTGATCAATTTGCCATTTTTCGACGCTCGTCTCCACACTGGACGCTGGGGAGACGCTGCCTGCCTCGCTGCACCTCTGGCCCGGCAAAGGCAGGCAAGGCAATGAGCTGGGGCAAGCAAGGCAAAGATTTCATAGGATCACAGAGAATCCTGAGTTGGAAGGGACCCACAAGGATCATTGATTCCAACTCCTGGCCCTGCACAGGACACCCCAAGAGTCACACCCTGTGCCCGAGAGCATCATCCAAACACCTCTTGAACTCTGCCAGGTTTGGTGCTGTGACCACTTCCCTGGGGAGCTGTTCCAGTGCCCAACCACCCTCTGGTGAAGAACCTTTTCTTAATGCCCAACCCAAACCTCTCCTGACACAGCTTCAGGCCATTCCCTCAGGTCCTGTCACTGGTCACCACAGAGAGAGATCAGTGCCTGCCCCACCTTGACCACTCACAATGAAGCTGTAGATCACAGTGAGATCTCCCCTCAGTCTCTTCTTTAGGCCAGCCTAAGTGACCTCAGCCGCTCCTTATATGACTTCCCCTCCAGATCCTTCACCATCTTCCTGGCCCTTCTTTGGACATTCTCTAATAATACTACAAGTGCCATGCTTCAAAAAGTCTGTCTCATATCCAGACAAAGAACACAAGCTAATTATGTAGAAAACCCCAAGGACCCTGGGATCACCTCACTAACATAAAAGCTAATAATAACAATTTTTTAAAAAACCTTTGTTAAAATATATTAAAAGCTAGGCATTTGACAGAGATGGAACTGAAAGGTAAAGAAAAGGTCTTTTGAGGAATTAGGCTATCGGGGAAAAAAAAGGTTGTAGCAATATTCAACACAAAAGTGATAGAGCAGTTTTCAAAGTAGGCTAGTTCTTTTTTTAAAAGAACAGAGCCTCCCATTAGTTCTAAACTGAGAATACAATAAAAGGTACTTTAGCACAGATGAGTAAATTCCAAGTAATGACTGAAGGATGTGTGTGTTCAACTCTAAAGATCCAGGATGATACTGTTGGACTAAGAAGTGTAATGGGGAGTAAATTTTGGAGGGCAGCCATGGTACTAGAAAGATGGTGCCAAATGAGCTGTTTCCCAAAGTACAACTTTGTGGAAACAGCAAAAACTCTGATTTTCACATCAGGAATATCTGAGCTGTAAGACTGTAGGTGGAAAAATGTACTGCAAATGATTATTTATTGTTCCCTGTAGTACAAGAAGGGGAGGGACAACAAATTTTTTAAAAAGTGCTTTTTCATATATCATAATTTGCCTTGCCATAGAGCCTTTCAAAGGTCAGGCTGATAAACTAAAAATGAAGTAAGGTACATTCACACAGGGTAAGAGTATTAAATGTGATGAAATGAATGTAAGCTCTAAAGCTGGAAGTTTGCAAATTGTAAACCTCTGAGAAAATATCAAGAATCCATCTGTACCTGTACCCTGTCCTCAAGTGTTCACTGTTACTCATCCATGGGGAATGATACTTTGCTGAACTGACTTCCACATGTTGCCAAGATCATTCCCAGTTTCCTCTGAGGGTAAAAATCTGGTCCTCATCTATAAGCTCGAGGTGCTCAAAGGTAGCAAAGTTATTAACAATGTCTGCTTGTCTTGCTGCAGCACTGGATTGAAAGTCCAGTTTTCCTAAATAATAATGGGAGTAGGTTTGCTCACAGAAAAAAATCTCAGAAGCCACATGAAGGGAGCATTGCCTAGACCAACAGAACATTTGGTAGAAATAATGGTGGCAGTGTAAAACCATCTGTAGACAGCTGCCTGTAAAGATGTGAAAAACTACAAAGAAAAAAAACAAAGCTGCAAAGTTTTTGATGTGTATAATTCTTCAAATCATAATTCTGTGTAAAGTTCATTATTACTAGGGGTTCATTTCTGACCACCAGTATTAAATTTTCACAGATTTTGAAGAAGTCAGGGAATTGGTGGCAATATTTCATTTAATTTTGCTCTCTATGAAGACAGTAACAAAGCTCCTATTGGTTTTAGCTGGAGGAAACATAACCCAGTGATGCTGTTGTAGTAAGCCTGTAGTCCTACTTAATTATAAATGTAATGCTATAACTTTTAACTGTGCAGTCCTAATAATGCAACTTTTTTTAAGGAATTTCTTTCATGATTTTTTTAATTAGGGTCAAATATTTTTGTATAAATAGATATCTTGTTCACATCCCATATATATATATATATATACTGAGCTCACAATTAATGTCACAACTCCACTGTCTTTCCCATAAGAACAGACTGTTGCAAGCACAGATTTGTATTTAATTGCAGCATTAAGTACTGTCTGTTAGAGAACTTTCAATGCAAACATTCCACAAAATGAAAAATGCAAACTAGAAAATTACTGAGGGAAAGTAACTTCTATAACTGGTTTGGGTGGATATTTTCAACTTGCTAGTAAAAATCTCTTTGCAAGTCATAAAAACCTCATTATAATTTTGAAATACATTTCATGACTATGCACCAGCTCTACTGCCTGTGCAGTTCTCAATGCTTTAACAGTCTTAGTTACTGGAATTGCTCAAAGACATCAGAAATAGAAATGCTCTGTTCCTTGCTGGAATTTCAGTTTATCAGCCAAGCAGAACTACTGCTTTCTCCAGGCAAGTTTTTGAAAAGACATTATACCGTGTCTACACCCTGTCTGTCAATACATGATGAAGTTGTCATTCTAAAATAGTTTCTTGTACACTGGAATGGCTCTTTCTTGCATACAGTGCAACCAAACATCCGTGCTGCCAGAAACTGGGAGTAGTAACTAAAAGAATACAAACAGCTGTCTTTACCATGCAGTCATCCCTGATAAATGACTGAGGTACTGGATGAAGAAATGTTATTTTTACCTATTTGTCAAGGTCATGCCCTAGTTTATTACACATTTGGATTTCCAGAGGAGCTGAGGTTTGTTTTCATCCCAAGGTTGATGAAAAGATGAGTAATGGGTTGTAGTAACATGACTGTGGATATCACAGGCTACTTTTTCATGTATACTTCAGGCCATTGCAACCTTCCACACTTGACAGTCTGCGATGATCTGCAGCCCTATGTGAGACCTTCAGGCTCCTCTTCCAAAATTTGAAATACTTTGAAAGGGACTCCTGAGATACTGTCAGAGCTGCAACCTGTGTAACTCACCCAGGAATAAAATGAGGCTTGGGATGGAATTGAAACAGTCTGAAGTGTATCTGCATGATTCAGATCTCTTGCTTCAGGTGAGCAGGTATGACTGCAATGCAGGACAGGGTCATGAAATGTTCTCTGCTCAGGCTCCAAAAGAGACAGAGCTGGGATAGATGGTGCTGTACTGAACAGTTCCCTCCCCCTAGGGCTAAATGCACTGTTCCTTTTTTCACAGCCATGCTGTTTCTGGTTCTGGAGGCAACCAAGTCATCCTTGGCTGCAGGCTACGTACACAGTGCATTATCATGTCATTTAGACACTAAATGAAGCGGTTGAAACCAGGTGCCTCCCTTCTCCTTAATATTTACTTGGAGCTACCTACAATCCAGTCTGCAAATACAAATAGCAAGTTACTCTGTTTAGTATCTAACCCCAATATTTCCAGCAGGAGTCTGGGAAACTCCTCATTATCTTCACACCCACATTTCTTCATTTTTGATTAGAACTAAATATTAATTTTTTCCTTCCATGTAGTAGTAGCAGACCCACCCCTCCCTCTGTTTATGTGCAGTACTAAATGGCATTGTGCAGGTACTTTCTGCAAAACTACAGGGAACATGGGTGCAAATCTCAGCCTATGCACAAGCAGAAGGTGGCTTGGCAAGTTAAGCAGAGCATTACCTTTCATTTGAATGTATTCTTAATTCCATACTATAGTATGCCTTCTTAGCCTCACAGAGCTCTGGTTTCACAAGCACAGAAAAATGCCTTGTGGGGAGGAACCATGCATTTTATTTATTAGGTATGTCCAATGCAAAAAAACCTACAACTTTATGCAAATATCAACCAAGTCCTGGAAGCAGCCAGAAATCAGAGATTATTATTTTCATGGTTATAGAAATAGGAAAGAGTTAAAAAAGAGGCACTGTAGCCAATAGTTTGGGAGGTACAGCAGGTTATCTGCTTTAATTAAGAAGATTTGTTACAATGAGAACAACAGTGCAGTAAAGAAGCAGACCTCTGATCTAACATAATAGTCTCTCCCTTATTTTTACCTGAAAATGTTATGAATGACTTCCAGAAATGTCCCAGGCTTAGCAGTTTCTGACTGCATCTAGAGATCTGTTTCCCATTCTGAACATCACGGGGGCCAATAGAGAAGTGACACCCTCCTTTGGAGATCCCAGAGGAGCCTGTTCCAACACAGAGTGGACAAAGAACCATTTTGCCCTTCTAATTCAAAGTCACAGGTGTTGCCTGAGTTGATTTTAAAAAGAAAAAAAAAATCAGTAATCACTGTTCTAACGATGAGACCAAAAATTTAAAAAAGTGAAGGGTAGCCACCCCATTTTAAGGGAAGGTAAGTTAATCCTTTTAATGTCTGTTCTACCATGCAACCCTCATGCAAACCTTCTAAACTCCGGCTGGGCACAGGAAGGCAGACACAACACTGTGCCCTGCATCTGAGTCTTCAGGCACGCGCTTCTGCATTCACCACACTTAATATGCCCTGCCCTTGCAAGTAAAATAAACCTGCATTATCTGCCTGTCACATTCCCACTGCTCTGATCAGACCAGGCACCAAGTTGTAGGTGTTGTGATATAGTTGTAGGGGACTGTGCAGCTGATTTGCTCCGAATCACACTAGCACAGAGCAGTCACCAACAGTTTTGCAGTTTACAGACACACAATACAGAAGAGGCAACTTCTGAAACAAAAGCTACACAGCTAAACAAAGTTCTCTTATTTAAAGGGAAAACTTAAAAACACTACAGAAAGTCTAACAGAAAGTTTTCTACCCTGTGAGATACAGAAACAGTAACTCCAAATCCCCAGTTTTGTGACGGACAGAACTGTGGCACTGGAATCAATGTAATTCTGACTTAAGCCTCCTAAAGGTTTCCCAGCTTGCCCCCCTTCTCCCACAGTCTCTCAGCTCAGGACCATATCCTAAATGTTTTCTTGACTTCCAAGTTGAAGGTACATCACACAACACACCAGAATAATTTTTTTTTTTAAGAAATTATGCCTTTAAAAGCTTTCAAATACTTTTAGTGTTCCATTCCTGCAGGAGAGGAGATTGTTTACCAGCACAATGCTCTGAAAGATTTTTGTAAGGCTGACAAGAAACTGGAATGCACTCCAGCAAAGAGCTTCAAAACTACTAAGTGTTTCTATCTTCACTTCTCATTGGAAAGCTCATTCATGACAGTTAAGTACTCAGGTGAATCAAGTCCAAATACTCAGGTGAATCAAGTCCATAATGAGGAAATGCTCCGAGTCACCCGAGAACTTTAATTTCAGTGGATAAAGGAGATGCTAACTAATGACTGTCTAACATAGTTCTGTATCATCCAGTGGTGTGTGATGCTTTATTTAATGTGAGAACATGCAACAAGTAATACAGCACCATATAATTTCTGGAGATCACAGTTCTGATGTTTCTTGTTGCTGCATTTTGCATTCTAAAACTTGTCTGGACCATGTCAAGTCACACACAAGTTTAATTCCCTCTTCCCTACCCCTTCAGCCTTTAACAAGTATTACTATGATTTTGTTTTCATTAAAAGCCTCAACAGTATTTATATGTAGCATTCTCCTTCAGCACAGGAGAATGCAGAGTGAAATCAAGCAGCAGATGACTGTTCACCACAAAATGAGTAATCATTTATGTTCCAAACTAAAATAAATGTAACAGAAAACCAGAAAGCATAATGTTCTAATGTCTTCATTTAGTAACTTACCTTTTTCGTTTATTTCTTTTAAACAAGGATTTTCTAAAAACATTTTGAACCTTACTCATTTTAGTTTTGTTTTCCTTGGAAAGCCTGAAGTGAAACATCTATCCTTTAACCCTGATGTCTTCACTACTTGCCTTTTCCAGTGGCACAGAAATACTCCTTCACTCCTTACACTCCTTCATTACATATTCTGGTTAAACCACACAGCTTTTCAAAACAGTCTCGACTATAATGAGCTGTGGCTCTGGATTTACACTCCCCATCACCATCACTTACAGTTACCGATGAACAATTTCACTTCTAAGCACACACATTTTCCCAACAGCTGAACTGCTCCACAGTTCTCTGTGTTTTTCTTATTATAACTAGCTCCTTCATTTCAATGGCATCACAGTTGAGCTCAAGTCTGAAATGTAATGCTCCAGCTAGTGCTTCTTTTTACTCAAGTAATTACAGAAAAAAAAGTTGACACTGACATTTACCAAAATATTTCAGAGCACAAACACCACCCGCTGAGCTGAACACGAAAATTCATGCCTGTTAGTCTTGTTTTTCTCCTCAGAGTGTGACTGATTTGAGTCATGCCTGACTTTAACAAAATTTCCAGATCTTTGCTAGAGCTACAGTTGGTAGGAAAGATGCCTAAACATGCAGCTGAATTTCTGCTCCTATGCCATTATTACTTGTCTTTGATGAAAGGATGCAGCAAGACATTCTAGACCATTTCATAAGTTTAAAACTTTATATGCTGAAGGAAAATTCTCTACTAAAACATGTGAAAGCCTGCAAGGAACTGCTTTCATTTCTTTTGTAGACACCTATGAAAATCCCAGTTTAGTCAATCTGGATGCATTTTTCTCCACAGTGTTAGCAGTGCAGGAGGACAGGTCCTTTGATACCGAAGCTAGAGCAGGAACATTTCTCTGCCTTCCAAGAGTCCCATGGTGTGATTCGGTTACTGGTCATGACCCTGTTGTTTATTGTATATGTGGATTGTAAGAATTACTGGAATTCTTATAAATCTCAATTAAATAAAAGGTAAAAGAAAAGCCCACCTGTAATCAGACACCATGTAACTGCATGTTAATGGCTTGTTCAGTGCCCTACTGGGATACCTTAGAGTAATGCTACAGCATTATACTCAATTTCAAGAGGTCAGTAGACACTTTTAAATGAATAAAATTTATATAATTACAGTTATGACTACAGCTCATGCCTTATTCACAGCAAGTAAAAAAACCACATTGGGGTTTATGTAAATATTACTAATGCATGTGCTATGAAAAAGTAACTCATGTTAATTAAAAAACACCTTAATTTCAAAAGTTTACCAGAAACAGTTACACTGAGCATTGCAATCTTTCAAAGCAGAATAGAAGTTGTTTACATGGATCCAGCAGTAATTGATATCCAGCTGCTCGGAGCTGGGCTGCTGACTGAACATATGAAAGCTGGGCTGAAATCCCCTATTTGATGGCAGCAGGAGTCATGCTGCTCTTTCCTATGAGCTGGAATTTCACCCCAGTCTTTACATTCTTTGTCGAGAATGCTGGTGGAGCAGCCAGAAGATGATGATTAGAGAGTAGCTAAGTACACTCTCAGTTCTAAAAATCCAACCTTCAAGCATCTGCAAGGTCTGGGGGAAGGAGGAGTGGGTTTATAGCACAGTTAAAAGGAGTCCCTCTAAAAATGGGCAAGTGGCCATTTCAGCAACACAGCTGATGGCAGGACACTGCACACCATTAGAAGTAAATCTGGGGTTGAGTCTTTAGTGAAGACACCATCATATTGCCCGTTAACTAGGAAGGAAGGCAGGCACAGCATGTGAACAAGTAAGCACACATATGCACACAAGGCATTCCAGGAGCTGAACAATTTCTCTGCATACATAAAAGACCTTGCTAAGAAAAAAAAAGTAGCAAAGGTTTTTAGCATTTAAATAGTTGCCTACATGAACTCGATTTCAAATCCAACTTTACACATTCTTGATAAACTGAAAGGCCTCAGCATTGAAGATGAAATGTTTCTAGCACCAGCTACTGCCTTGAAAGTGAATACTTACAAGAGATGAGTACAGGAAGACATGTTGTCTTTCACTGAGAAAGTGTTTTAAGGCAATATCCAAAATGACAATACAGCCACCATAGAAACTGCTCCAAATGATCCCTGATACTTTACAGCACCTACGCAGGTTCCACTGCTGAGGCAAGATCGGAACTAAATTGGTGCTTGTTGGAAATGTCCCAACATCTGTACATCACTAGCTGACATAAAGCAAGCAAATTTCTTCCTATAGCTCCTAAATCCCTCAGTAGCCATTTATATTAGCCACTATCACTGGCAGGGAAACTGGTGAGGAATTGCCCTCTTTCCTTATCACTAACCCAATTAAAAAGTTGCTCAATAAGGTAGCAAGTGTTTACACAATTAATGCAAATGACAGATTTCTGAACATTTCCCCAAAGGGAAACTAACTCATCTGGCCAAATGTGCTCCCGCAGCACCCAGCTCAGGGTTGGTTTTTCTTCTTTGCTCTCAGTAAAGAGTCAATTTACTTGCATTTCCACCAAGGAGTATTTTAGGAATGGAGACAGCAATTTCTGAATATACACTATATCTATAAAAGGAAGAGGTAAGCAGTTTGTTCTCCATTTCCATAATTTTGTGGAACTCCATCATCCATTTTTAATAATAGTTATGGCACCCAGGTATGCAGCTAAACAACTGAAGAACATGAAGGATGTTATTAGAATCATTTTTGGCTAATGATAAGGAGCAGAACTGCATCGCAACCCTACTTTTTCCATGATTTAAAGGTGTGTTAAAATGTACCAAGATTTTCAGGAAATCTGTTATTTGGCTTACACAGTAAGCTATGCCTTATGCACCGTGTTCTAGACAAAGTTGTATTTTAAAATGGTGCACAAAGTTAAGAAACTTTACATGATCCCAGTGAGTAATGTGTGCTTTCATAAATACAGTAGTATACATCCTATTTACAGACGCTGGATGGAAGACTCCAGGAAGGCTGTTAGCCAGCCATCCACAGAAAGAAGGGAATGAAGATGGTGGGGAGTGTGGTGGAGGGTGCCACACCTAGGCAGACTATTGACGCTAGTCCCACAAGCACCGACGCGAGGACGCTCCTCTGGTCCCGAATAATCATCTTCACGGTCTCACAGAACTGGGGAAAAAAAAAAAAGGGCAAAAGATGAGATTGAAAGAGGAAAGCTTTGGCTGCAGAGCTGTCGATGCCCACTCTCTTGGGACAGAGCAGCCTCGCTCTCACACAGGTTCCCCGGAGGGAGGGGAAGAGCTGGACTGGCACCGCATCACCCCCAGCATCAGCCCCGGTACTGCCTGTGGCTCCGGCTAGAACCTGTAGCTTCAGAGCATTTTAGAAGCGTATTAATTGTTCTACTAATTCAGCTTCGCTTTCCTCGCCGCTTGAAGCCAGCTGAGGCCAGGCTCGCCGCCGTCCCGAGCAGCTCGGCGCCGGCGGCACAGCCCGCTGCGGGCAGAGCGGCATCAGCGGCGGCCGGGCCGGCGGGCGGGACCGGCACCCCCGCCCGGGGCCCGCGGCCGCGGCCGGGCCGACTGCGGGGAGCGGGGCCGCCGGGGGAAGGGCAGCGCCGCCGCTGGCCGGGCCGTACCTTGTCGGTCTGGAAGCTGACGGGGGCTCCGTATCGGCAGTAGGTGACGAAGTGCTCGCAGTTGTTCCAGAGCAGGCTGTAGGCCGTGGCGCCCACCAGCTTCTCCGCCCGGCGGGCCGCCTCCTCGCTGCCCAACACCTGGTCCTCGAAGAGCCGGTCCATGTGGTTGACCAGGATGCTGCCGCCGTAGGCGAAGTCCTCCACCGTGTCCACCCGGACGCTGGCCGTCCTGGCGATGACGCCTAGGATAAGCCGCTTGTTGGTCACCACCTGCTGGATCTGCCGACGGTCGCCGGTGATGGAGGGCAGGATGTCGGGCATCAAGTGGGCGACGCGGTTCTCGCCCAGGTAAATGCCGAAGTGGATGAAGAGGGTACGGGGAACCTCCAGCAGGTCTCCTCGCTTGAAGCAGCTGGTGTCGTAGTAGCCGGGTACAGGCGGTGGCGTTTCCCCGCCGGAGCCCGCGGGCAATGGACGGATGTGGACGAGGAGCATCAGCTTCTCCAGCAGCAGCGAGGCCGCTTGTGGCACCGGGTTCTTCATGGTCGGCGGGGAAACCCTCGGTGCCTCCGAGCAGCTCCTGGCCCCCGGCACCGCTTTTCTAGGCTACCGGCGGGGCGGGGCGGGCACCCGGGCCGGCCCACCGGGAGAGGGGCGTGTGGGGAGCGCCCGCCCCGAGGATCGGCCGGGCTTCACTGGGGGGCGCGGCGGGCACCCTCAGCCGGCCCGGCGTCCCTCGGTCCGGCCACGGCGGCGGCTCGGCCCTGGGGATGGCGCGGTGCCCGCAGCCTGGAGCCACCCGCAGCTCCGCCCCGTCTGCGGCCCGCGCTGCCCAGGTAGAAGTGCACGGAAAAGTGCGGGTAAAGCCCTTCACCCGCCCCGGGGAGAGCAGCGAGGGGCTCCCGGGACCACAGCCGCTCCGTGCACCTTCCCCCGCCGGCGGGACCTGAGGGGCTCCGGGTGCCTGTCCCGCCGTCGCGGGGGACAAGCGGCCCGGATCGGATCGGGGGGGCGGGAGGGCGGCCACGGTGCTCGCACGGCGGCGGGACGGGGGAGGGAGCGTCTGCCTTGTCTGAAAGGAAACAGGTCTCCGAGGATAGCGGCAAATCACATTTATAAATGAACTCGCCCCCAAGGTCCGCCAGCTAAGAAGGAGTGGGAAACGGCGGAGCGGCATTCCCGTGCGTTCAGTTTCATGCTAATCCATTATGCAAATGGGTAAATCCTGGCAACGGAGCGCACAAAAGAGCAGCCCTGTCAGGTCAACAATACCGCCCGAGCGGGGCTCGGAACTTTCAGTAACCAAGCAGGTTCCCGCCCCCTCGGGGATGGCGGGATGATGGATGGGACAGACATTCATTTTACCTGGAAGATGACAGGCGCGGAGAGTGGCAGGGGAGGCGGCCGTGGCTGCAGCCTTTCACCGAGTCCCCGCCGCCGCGGCCCGGCCCGCTGCCATGGATCTTTGTTCGTGCCGCAGCCGCTCCGGCTGCAGGGGGGAGCTTTCGCCTCTGAGAAACGCGGAACGGGTGGAGGGAGGGGGAAAGAGAATATGTGTGTAAGAATGCTAGAGAAGTTTGGCGGAGCACCTTCCTTTAAACTCGGGCAAACACTTCAACCTCAGGATGCCAAATACGAAACGGGGAAGCGGGAAGAGGAGCGATGGTGTGTAACAGCTTGGCAGCTCTCCACAGGCAAACCGCGTTGAAACAGTAGGTTATTTTTCTCTCCTCAGTCACTTCAAACTCTATGGAACACGAACGAGACCTCTAGACCACCCCAGAGATGTACAAGCCCTTTGGTCACACCAGCAAAAAAGAGAAAGTGTTCACTATACCTTTTCTTTCCATTAGCAAACAACTCTGGTATGATTTGGAAGGCAAAGGGGATACAAAAGACCCAGCAGGTGAGAGCCTTCTACCCTCTCAGATTCTGAACCCAGGTTCAGGATCTTATAAAAGTTTATTGATGAATCAAAAGCAAGTTTTCCCACTTCCTCAGTAAAGAAAATATTTCAGGGGAGGGGGTTACCTCATTACTTGTCAACAAAAGACAATGGCTGGTGCCCTTCTGTTTCCTCCTGCTTGGAGCAGAGAGCAGCTCCCTGGGAAGCTAAGACTACCCTCACCTTGCTTCATCTGCAAAGAAAGAGCCCCCTCACAAGCTCTTGTTCACAGGCCACAGTCCCAGCACTACTAACAGAGTGATCAGGCCTTTGGGATTTTCTCTGGAGTCTCAGCCAAATTTTTATGCAAGAGGCTTACCCCTCTCAAGTCCCTTACTTCAAATCACATCACTTACAAAAGAGAAAATACCTTTTAGATGTAGCTTATGATGCTTGTACAGGAACCCTGCAGATTAGCCACCAGACACACAATTATATAATTAAACCAGAGTATTTTCAAATCCAGCTGTTAAAAAAACATTATTTTGAAGGTTTGAGGCTTTTGCTACTAGTAAATAAAAGTGGGGGGAGGAGAAGGAGGAACTTCTCATTTTTAACCTAGTGCATTTTTTTTAATGGGTGAGGGGAAAAGAAATTTAAACACCTCATTTTCATAAAGGGTCTCACCGATTTGGTGATGGTCACAGCAGGTGGCCCAGAGCTGGAGGCGCAGAAGGTTGTCAGACTCCACAAAACGTCCTGGCACAGAAATATTCCTGTTTCCCTCCTATGTGGATGAGCACCATTCCTGCCCTGCACTGCTGTCTCAAGACTCTCCCTCTCCCCTTCCTTAAAGCTGTCTAGGGAGTGTCTGGATGGTCTTTGCTGAAACAGGCGGTAGATATGCTTCAGTCCTACAGCTCAGGTTTCTCTTCCCTGTCCAAAGGTAGGTAGAGGAATTCAATTAACTCCCTGGCAGATACAGACACTTCCCAGTGGGATCTTTCACATGGAGGCAACCTTTGTTTGTTTTCTTCATGCCAGTTAGCCTTAATCCCAAAATCACCAGGGCCCATTTCAAGTAAATCCAAAAAGGAAAGCAGGATGAAACTGAAGAAGAGGAATTGCCATGAGAAGCAGACTCAAAGCCTTACCTACTGCATGGGAGGGCTTCAAAGCAGTAAGGTGAAAGGTGTGACACTTCTGCTGTGTAATTTCCTCATACCTCAGGGACTGAAGAGCTTCCTCTCTCCCTCCCCCCAGCCACTCACTCACTCACTGGCCCAGAAACCCCAGTGAACAAGCCCAAAAGGCATTACAGAACAGATGGGTCTGTGGAATCCACCCAGGTAATGAAAGCTTCGCGCTACCCTCCAACTGTTGTGAGCATTACTGTGTGCAAAGCACTTAGTACAACACATCACAGTAATTCCCAAATTAAACCATTCAAATTCTTAAAAAGCAACCTGCAACCCAGCATTTTCTGCTTTCAAACCCAAGGGGCTGCACTTCTATTACTGTTAAGCTTCTACAGTGCAATGTAAAGTATACTTACCATAATTTTGCATCTGAAAGGGGAAGAAAACAAGAAAACACATACTTTAATGGAA
The DNA here is from genome assembly GCF_047830755.1 of Zonotrichia albicollis. Classification (NCBI taxonomy): domain Eukaryota; kingdom Metazoa; phylum Chordata; class Aves; order Passeriformes; family Passerellidae; genus Zonotrichia; species Zonotrichia albicollis. The sequence goes on along the minus strand of NC_133823.1, from coordinate 27,630,413 downwards.
AAACATCTCTACTGGAGATGCCAAACTAAAAATATACATTGTGCATCAAACACCACCACATATTCTTAGGCGACTTTTGTATAATAGCTTTTGTACTTTAGTACACAAATTTAAGTGGGAAAATCACTCTGGAATATTAAATATAAACCCCAAAACACTGAGGAAGTATTTGTTTGGACTGTTAAGTGTCATGGAATAATTTAATGATAAAGGCTATGCTTTATTTTTGAGAGTTAGGCTGAGATGCAGTAAGGGAGCTGTGAGAGGTAAGAATGCAGCCTTTGTTTAGTAGTGCAGATGAGCCAAAGTACAAAAACTTCAGTAAGAGGTGCAAGCCAGTTTCCATTACACTGAAACTCCTGTATTAGAAGGAACCTTATTTTATGCACTAGACATGACTATTTCCATCCTGCTCTCACAGCTAACACAGTAGGGAAAAGGCAGGAAAGGCGGGGAGTTGGAAGGGTATGTTCTTGCCTATATAAGGAACAGACCTGGTTTAACGAGCAGGCAAAATGAATTTTTTAACTTACTGAAGTTAGACCAATGCTGACTGCATACATGCCCACCTTTATGTGTATTTTACCAAACCTCTCTCAATTAGCTTTACTTTCAGCAAGCTTTACTTTCAGATCATCTGGGACTGCTGAAATAAGCAGAGGTTCATGAATTCAAAACATGTTAAGATACTGAAGGAGAGTAACATCTTTGAATAGGGGTTTTTGGAGGACATAATTTGCAAGAAAAGTATCTGAAGAGCAAAGCCATTTGGTTTAAGCTGGTGTGCCGAACGGAATAATGGACAGAAAACATGTTTGTGAAGAATAGTTTAATAACATCCAAAAGGGCTACTCCAGAGAGAAAAAAATAACACCTATGTATTCCAATATCCAATCCATTTGAACACTACCATTCCTTTCAGCAAATTACAGCTTCCATTACAGAGCTGTAAGTGATCAGCTCTCCAGTAAATGGTATTATTTACTTTTTTGGTTTTTATATTTAACAAAGATTAGGGACAGAACAGAAAAAATCTGAACCAAGAAGGGAACCAGCAAGACAATGCATGAAATTGCAGGCAAGTGAAACAACTCCAAACAAAGAATTTCTAAACTAAGTATCACTCTCTTCCAGAAGAAGAAACCACATAAACAAGTAAAACAAATTTATACTTTATTAATGTTGACTTTTATTCAGAAACTTACTGCATACACATTTCCAGAGTCACTTAAGCAGCATATTGAGTGAACTGCAAAAATTTACCGTAGCCTTTTTATCCTTCTAGGTTTGCTACTGAGGTCTATCACTTTTTCTTTTTTACTTCTCTCAGTATGCTTCCAAATTATTAAGGAGAGTTTTCTAACAAACAATGACTGTAAACATCATAAAACCTGCATGCCATTTTCCCTTTGAAGTTATTAACTTGGCCTTTTTTCTGCAATGAAGTAATGACTTATTTTTTACAACCTGACAATCATGTTCTACACATGGACGGTACCTATGACTAGCTCAGGCAATAATTGTTTAGATGGATAAAGCATTCATTTATGATGCTTTCAATTCAAATGAACAAAACCACAGAAAACGTGGGAACAATTCACTGCATAGTCCTCATTAGCAAGCAAGAGGCTAGGAAATTATTAACAGTGATATACAGCACTGGAAATTTAGGAACTAACAGACAGGTTAGGTGACAATTAAAAAAGTACTTATTTCCATAGTTTTTTCTGCTATTAGTAATGTCTCATTTTGTCAGCACTAAGCAATTAATACAATCTCCTCAAAATAAACAGATTAATTTCTGAATATAAAATGCCTGAACACATGGAGTAGTATTTTTACAGCTTCTGCAGAGAAAATACATTTATCAGAATTTCCACCGTGCTATTGTCCCAGGAAATTTGATACAGATTTTTAAATCTTTTCTTAATGAGATGAAGAAGTTCAGAAGTATCCCAATTTGAACATGCTAATCATATTGTGCAGGAAGGGAGATGGAGAGGTGATAACTGGGAGTCAGAATAAAGACAGAGTACATACATTTAACTATGTTAAATGCATTTAACATAGTTTTTCTTCACAGCAGAAGACACCTTTTTGTGGGAAGGGCAATGCAAATGACAGTCAAATAAACTTAATCCAGGCATTACTCTGCTGCACAAATCAAGGATTTAATAGCCCTGGAACAAAACCACCCAGCCCTGCTTCACCCCTGCCAGGATTACACCACCACAAGAAGGAGTGAGCAGGCAGACTCTCCTTTCCTCATCTTCAAATTTATTACCAAATTAAGATCTGCAATTTACTACTACTCAGTGCTTTCAACTGAAGGATTAATTAGTAAAAGATATTGGAAAATGCAATAAAAAAGTCTGTCATTAACCAGACAAAGTGCTGGAAGTTTGGTGGATCACCACCAAAGGTCAGCATTTATGACCAGTCACTGTATAACAGTACCAATTATTACTTTTCTTTATTGCCCAGCAGGGAGAACTGTTCCCCAGTACCAGACAGTGCTGCCTTCCCAGCCGTGCAGAGCAGGCTACCCAGCCTCACTCACTGCACAGGACACACACACAGCTGACAGGACAGCAGTCCCAGTGGTTTCCAAATAAAGGACGAGAGAAGGAAAAGAGAGATGGACGGAACAGGAGGTAATTTCCATCTTGAAGTAAAGATTATCTTGCCTTGTAATTAAATGTTATGTTGCAATTTGATTAATTCTATTTTTCAGGAAATAAACTGATTCTTCATCCACTGTATTATCTAGACAGGAAATGTTATCAGACACAGACAAAGCTATTAGTCTGGTATTACTCAAAACATTTGCCAATCTGTGCCATATAGCTAAACCTGTGAGAAATAACTGTCAAATTTCTACTTTTTAACCTTAAAAAAAATTCTCATTCAAGAAGCCAGTTCTTGTTCATAATATGCTTTTATACCACTTAGTGTTAAAAGCATATATATTAAACACTTGTTATTCTATCAGTGATTTTAAATCAGGAACATTTTTAATCTGGAAATCCAACAGCATTTGTCCAAGTGCTTTACCCTGTAAGAAAAAAGAAACAAACCAATATTTTATTTTACTATCTAAACATACTATCTTTTAAAAGTTTTTTTTTTTTAATGGTTTCATATGAGTGTTTTTCCTATAATCAGGCTGAGAATTCATTCTAAGTTTCTTGAGTTTTCAAGCATCCAAATTTGAATAGACTGAACAGTTTCTTCCATTTATTTGCTACCTACTGCTAAAATCAATTAATTTGGGGTTCAATTCTATCTATTCATACATAGCCTCACCTCACTTTGTGAGCAGTCTTCTTGACTATGCTGAGATTATACACACATGAGCATTTCTGAGCCTATGAGACAGCTATGTAAACCATAGCATTGCTCAGGATCTCATCTTCAGGTTCAGATATTTTAAATATTTAATACTCAGATTGTACATTTGCAAAACAAATTCTTACTTTCAGATTCACATGGAATCATCAATACAAAATACCTCATATCCATCTGCTTTTCATGTTTATACACATTATTTATCAGTATTTTAACTATAGAAGGGATAGGCTAAATGAGTTGTCCTACAGCATGGTTCCTGTACATACTTGGAAACAATCAGAACTGTCTAGTAAATCTGCATTTTTCAAAATGAGAAATAAGTTTCTGATATTAAATTCTGGAATTAGTTTATGATAAACTAATTTTGCTGGTGCATCAAAAAACTGGTGGTCTTTAAATCAGTACTGCTCTTTATGATGTGCTATCTTATTAGGGCACATCTTTTTCACCAAATATTCCAAATCTACTTTCCTATGTTGTTTTCAAACCTTACAAAATTAAATAAATAGTATCTATTAGCAGGAAATTAAAAGGAAGTAGAATCAAACCCAAACCTCACAGTTCCAGCACAAAAGCTGGTTATGAAAACCACATAAAAGATGACTTAAAGATGACATTAAAATGATGGCTTTGATACATGCCTGAGGGTCACTTCTTAGGGATGCTATACCACCACCACCAAGAGAATTCTTCAGAACAAAATTTAATCCATGGATTCCTGGTAACTCATATCTGTAAAATAAAAACTGCACATTATTTGTCAGCAGATTTTGGAAGAAACACATGTAGAGAACAAAAAAAAAAAAAACAGCATGCAAAATTTTCATGCTTCTGATCACATCCCACTGCTGAGTCAAAGTCCAAAAAGTAACAAGATTAACACAAGGCCTTACTTGCCTTCTTGTTCCTTTCTCTTACTCCAAATTACTAGCCCTTAATAGTTTTAAAGCTGGACCGTAAGGTAATCATTCTCCTCTATTCAAAAATCACCAATTTCTAATAGGGTTGTTCCTAGAGTTCTTTCTTTCTGTGAGTTAAAGTTGGTATCTGAAAGCCAGAGGTTGAAGATCCAATATGAACTTGGATAACACAAGGGGCAAAAGAAAATATTTGTATTAGCTCCTAGTTCTGATACTGAAAGGTACAATCACTTAATTCCTGGAACTCACTTTTGCTAACAAATGCTGCCAGCTAATTGCAAAGACACCCTCTTCGTTACTGAGAAACCTCTGTGAGTCACTACATCAGCTCTTACGACAAACAGATAACTTTATGGCAAATTCAAATCAGAGCTTTCCTGGAGCCATGCACTTTGTTCAGATAAAACTTTATTTTAGTGTGACAGACCTATGTTTCTGTTCCATCGCCACTGTAAGCCTTTTTCCATCCTTGCTTTTGACTGGTGCAGTTCCAATTTGGAAACTTCCGCAGCAGTTTGGCAAATGGCTCTGTGGTTTCCTATTGTTTCAAATTCCATAAATAGGTCTACAGTATATTTCCATTTGCCTCTCCTTGCAGTGTTTTGCCATCTTCTTTCTATTGTTGGTTTTCTTTGGTTTTGCTTTCCTTCAATATTTTCTTCATCCAAGTACCTGATAGCTTTGCTTTAATTCCATAGGAAAGAATTTAAATCAGAACATCATCAAGCCATGAGGAATTAACAAAGATGATATCCAATTTAAATCCTGCTTCCTCCAACATCACTTACTTTGCTTTAGTCACCTACCTGATCTTCATTTGTTTGGGACAGATTCTTTATATCTTTCCCCTAAAAGAGGCTCAATTTCTTGCAGTGCTCTTACACTGCTGATTTTATCACTTTGAGGTTTATCTCTTTCAGCTCCTTTTGAGCACTGTGAAAACCACGGCTGTTGCTGGGGCTCACAGCCCTGTCTGCCCTTTTATCTTGGGCATATGACCTAAACCTCTTATGGAAAGAGATGATTCTGCTGAGCAGCCTGGCAATCACTTCAGTTCTTGTTGTAGAAAGCAAGAAGTCATCGGAGTGTTCATGTCTGTCTCCCAGGCAAAAAGTTTCAATGACTTCCTTCAACTTTTTCATTACCCCACTCTTCTTTAGTGTTAGTATTATTAGTTATTATTAAGAAAAAAAAAATTGGTGTTGGTGTTCTGTTACTCTTTCTCAAAAGCTAGTTGACAGGCACCATTATCATGCTTAAAGACAAATGCACTGGGAAGGCAGGAAAGTAGATTAATCTATCAGTGCTCATTTAGACAACAAGAATATGAAGAATAAAGCAATTCTACAAGAAGTTACCTACCTAATTTACTAAATTTAATACCATAATCAACTATATGGCACAACCCCATCAAATTTTCTGAAAAACTAAATAAAAATTTCCAATCACCACATACCACAAAAGCCAGAGATCTACCAAAGCAAAGCACTGCACTATGAATTTTACTCTGAAAAGCTGGCAAAGATTTCCAGGCAGCAAAGAATTTCACAACTGGAAGAGGTCTTCTCAAGAACTAGATTGAATTTTGATTCCTAATAGCTCATCTCTCAAAAGAAGTGTCATGAAAATCAATCAGGAAAAACAAATCAGGAGAGAAAGTTCAGAGCATATAAATGCAGATACATGTAAGTGGAAGAATTTCATTTCACTTTCTGCAGCAGTTTTGGCAGAGGAAATATGCAATACAAGCAACAAATCTTAATTTGGAACACTATTACATGGCATATTCATTCTATTTACTTTAAGAAACTATTTACAGTAGAGTAATGTAGCTAAAATGAGAATTACAAAATAATATATGATGGCCAACATCTTCACTATTTTAAGGCTTGTCTGTAGCATATGAGCATTTAAAATATTTCCACAAAGAATATAAACTTGCACAATAAAAGGAAGAAAAACCACTATAACAATTATAATAGTCTTAAGTAGCAACAATACATTGACCAAAATGCTGGCAGGCATTTACTCAGCATAATTAAACAATTTAAGCTTAATTATCTGAGATCTAAAGGAAAAAAAAATCTAATTGTACAACTTAATTAAATGTTTTAAGAGCTGCTTTTAAAAACACAGAAAACAAATAAACCTTTCAAAGAATACTGTATCTGTGACAAAAACCAGTAAGACAAGGAGTATTCACTGTTCTAGCTGAATTCCTATGCTTAGGCACAACGGAGTGCCTGATTAACTACTTTCTTTAAAGTGCTGTCCATAGAATTCAGAGAAGTAAGGTCTTCTGGTCAATCTCCCATTAAAAAGCATGGAAATAATAATGATATAAAATTATTTAATGCATTTAAATCAAGGAAAAGTCATGATTCTTTTCGTCACCAGAAAGCAGGAACCAAGTCCAAAGGCTTAAAGAAGTGTTTGCATATGAGAGATACTGTAGAGAAATACTTATTTTTCCTAACAAATGTATGTAAGAAAAAGCCATCTAGAAGGATCAGCATCCACATTTCTTGTTCTTCAGCTCCTGGTGAAAACATCGCATAGGAAGAAATCAGCTGTCAATTTATAGTATTTCTGAGCATTGAAATGTTTTCAAAACATTACATATAACATATTTCAGAAGATGAAAATAGAAAAATCTTACAGGATAGTTTTACTCTCCTTCTTAAATTACTGACCTAGTACCACTGCATAGAAAGTTTCTCGTTCTGTACCTTAAGATACTTGGATCTGTTAAGAATGTACAGCAGCACTCTACTGTGGGAAGCAATCACCTGAGGATTGAAAAACCATTTTTTTCTATTATTTTACCTGCAGATCTGGAAATTCATGAGCTTTCAGTGTCCTCTACCAAAATAATCCCATTTTTTCTCTGTTTAGTACACCTATTTAATACCTCTAGTGAGAAAGCATGAAAGGCAGCTGGTTAATAGACTGTTCTGTAGTGAGTAAGAGCCATGGTTGGTATGTTTATAGTAGCAAAGCTAATACATAGTTTTTAACTACTCACTATTTAAATAAAAGAAATGAAGGAAAATCAGACAGTGAGACAACTCTTTTTTAATGACAGTTAAAACTAAAAAATAAACAAGTAATTAAAAAAGAAACTACACAATCTGAAGCACATGAGCATAATCCTTATAATCCTAAATATTTCCACAAAAGGTTTTATTCTTTTTCCCCAGTAGCTTTCCAATTTACTCACAGAGCTCCATTATCACATCATTAAAGGAAGCCAAAACCACAACCAGATAATCTAATTAATCAAATTAATTTGGCTACATCCAAAGAGAGAAAATTTCTACTTCTATTTATGAACATAAACAGCATTAAGGAATGACAATGAATCCACTTCTACTATCATTAGGAGGAATGACATTGTTTATTTCTTCTTGTCTCTGCTCTGCTTCCGAGGAAATTGAATTACAATTCTTAGTATCACAATTTATTAGATACATAGATTTGTTAGCACTTATGAAACAGTGGGTGAGATCTGCACTGAGCTGCTTATGAAGACAAAACCAGCACTTACAATTCAAAGATCAGGGGTTAAAATAACTCCAAGCTCTCTCTGAGCTTTGAGCTGTACCTTTCTGACTCAAGCTTTCTGAACAAACAAAAAGACAGGCAACAGTTTATCCACTACCCATGGAAATACATAAAGGATTTTAGCAAAATCTTCTTATGAAGAATACTTATGAAGATACAAAGAACTGACTTTGTATCAAAACATGTTTTAGAAGACTGAATATTTAGTGGCAGTATTCAGCTTTTACTTGTTTTCAAAGAGATAAAAAGGTTTAAAATCTGTTGACTATTCTACTGGACATCTTTAGGAGAGCGAGCTTCATTACCTCACGCTACAGCAACAGCAGTCTATGTTTCATTCAGTCCCCAGGAAGGGCCCTGAGCATCAGTCAGAACACAAAAATAAGAATGTTATCTGCTAACAGAGAATATTCTTTAGTAGGTGACTATCACATAAGTGTCCTTTTTAGGATGTACTCTCTTTCAGATTTTAAGAGAAATTAGCTATGTTTTTTCTTTAAATTCTGGCATGGTATAGATGGCACAAAAGTGGGTGAGAGTGAAGTACTAGAAGGAATATATTAAAATGCTTTGCAGAAACAGGGACAGTATGAGGCCCATTTCTGATGGATCATCAGGTAAATTTGGGCTCCAGACCACAGTGGCTGTGTGAATGTCTTTCAGTTACAGATTTATAACTCTCAGTTCAGCACTGGCTCAGAGGCTTGGGAAGCTTCGGTTTTTAAGGCTCCTGCAGTTCCCAAATGGTGAAAAACCAGTGGAAAGATAAATTTCTCAAAGGGCATTGGAAGCTATTTCTAGTTGGTAAAAACATTCTGTACTGGCACAAAACAAAGGAACAGCCCCAACACTACTATGCTAATTCTGAGAATTTAAATGCCTTCACTAAACGGATTCATGGCCTTTGTCCAGCTTCGAGAGAGGCCCAACTTCATGCTCTCAGTGACTATGCTCATGTTGTTATTTAAAAAGACAAAGGAAGATACATTAAAAAACCCAAAGAGAATACATATAAACTCACAATATTTATATTAACATATTTTAAGATAACCTCTGATACCATCATGTATCTACCATACAACTGTGGGATGCACAGCGAGCTACTCACCTTGTTACTAGCTCTTCTTCTGGTTTCTCATGCTCTAAAAGGTGTTGAAAGTAATTCTGCAGGGCCTGAGCAGTTAAAGTTTTCTTTAAGTATGGATAGTAGAGGGGATGCCGTGCTATCACACCTGTTAGGCATTAAGTGGCATTAGATGAAATAGGAACTGTTAAAACCAATTTGTATTTATCCTTTCAAAACCAATTTGAGGTCCTCCGCTTAACTGAAACTGTACATATGGATCCCCTTTAATGAGCTCCTGAATAAAAAACACAACAGTATGACAGCTCTCCCTCTGTCAGTAGAGATGTAGCATGGAGCATGACACCAAAGAATGCTAAGTTACCACTAAGTGATCACTGGATTTTTTTTCTGCTGCAAACAGTCCCTGCCACTGAAAAGACACCTAAAGAACAACAACATCACAACAAACAACCCACAGGCAATTCTCTTCCCTTAAATGGTTTGCAAGACAGATATTTAAGTAATCACAATTAACCACAACAAGGAATGATCAGTGACCAAAGGTTTGGTCCTTGCCCCACCTCTTGCATGGGATTCTGACATAAGTATGACAAATCGCAATTACATTTTTACTTCTGTAAACATGCTTTATAAGCTTCAGCTAATTTTATGCTGAAGCTGAGGTTCCAGAGCAGGATCAGGAAAACAGCTTTGTATCACTGGGACCTTTCTAGCTGGACTTAAATTAGAGGTTAAGTTTGTTGTTGTTAGTGTTGTTCCTTAGAAAAGCTGCAGTGTCCTTGTATCTGAAGCAGTCTATTACATATACTTCATTCATGACTTGGCAATGCTACACTGCAACAGTGATCAATCATGGAGAAAGAAAAAGAAAAAATAGGAAAAAGAAAAAAAAAATCAACATTGTTTCATTCTTCAACCCAAAAAAACTAGTTTCACAAACAAGGACAAGAAAACTATATTCCTGAATACAAATGAACAAAATTCATCAGTTTTAGCATGACAGCTAATAGCAAATCAAATCCCAAACGCACCTTTAATTCATACTGAGCTTTGAACACCACACGCTCTCATCTTCCAACAAGTAAGAGAGCCAATTGTTGCATGCAGAAGTAAGGAATAGAAGGAATTATTAAACAATGCAAGAAGCAGCACAATCAATGCAAAGAGACTGCACACTGAAATATACCATTTGCATTAGCAATATAATAAAAACATTCTTGTATGCATGAGAACAACTTTAGTGTTTCCTACTAATGTCAATGTTTTAGCCATAGACATGTTACAAAATTAATATATGAAAATATTATACATGATCAGACAATCAAGAAATTATATGATCTAACATCCATACATGAAGGACTAGCAAGTGATGTGTAAAAGAAACTTTAAAAAGGCATTTCTTAACTTCTGGGAGCTCAACTTTCCAACCCAAAACAAAAACCTTTCTTTTTAGTATGACATGCTAGTATTTTTTCTTAGTACCTCAGATTACAACAGCTGCTAATCAGAAGACTACAGATATTTCATCAGTAAATCCATATTCAATACGCATTCTCATTTGTTTCAGCACAATTATAAAAAAGATCAGGTGATGTTTAAACAAATTAAGACTAGCACTTGATATGTAACTCTTATGTGAAAATGTTTCATCACTTCAGAAAGCAAAAGAAAGAAAAATACCTATGTTTGCAGAATTGCCTTTATCTCCACTTCTAGTATAGGCAAGATCTTCTAAGCGGTAAGTGTGTGGACCACTTGGCAGATCTGTACAACAAAAAAATCAATTCATTTTAATGGTGCTACAAATAATTGCACATTTTGAAGGAGTAACCGTCAGTTTAGGTGCATGTTTTTTGCATTGTTTGCAGTACTCTGAAAACATTTCCAGTCCTTCTTCTCACAGGAGCACCTAGAGAAAAAAAGGCAAGACTGAGGGGCCAACATTAGGAAGTTGATCCCTCCTGCTCCATCTCCCAAATCCCTTTTACTTTTTTACAGCCAAATGCATCCCCTTTTCCATGACCCTTCAATATGACTTCCATCTTGGCCTTAGCAATGCAGGACCTCTGAAAGAGGGACAGCAGCTGCTTGTCTTTTCTTGGCTAGCCAGTAGCTTTTGTCCCCTTAAGACACAGATCCCTGCCTCCAGTGCAGGCGGAAAACACCTGCAGTTGCTCCTGTCCTGACTGAACAGACGTTACAGAATTATCTGCTAATACCTGTAGAAAAGAGTAACAAATTCCTTTTCAAGACAATGCATCTCTCATTTGCATTTGCAATATACAGCTTCTTACCCACCTGTATAGAAGAAACCTAAGACTTCTTTTTCAAGTTACTACTTTTGTAAATATCTTTCTAAGAAAATGTATGCTTTCTAGGAAGCCAGTCTCAATTGTCAATGTCTGAGTATTGGATGTTCAAAGAACATGGAGGTTGTTGCACTTCACTGAATGAAGTTGATACGAAATAAATTATTCATCTATGCATCAAAAAGCAAACCCAGTCCTGTCCAAATCCAGCATTTAATATTGTGGGATTCTCACAGTATATACCCGAGGTTTGATGGTTGTTACACAGCACAGACCTCCTGCAATTGTTGATTATGTGTAGTAGGCTGTCACCATCTACCTCTACCAATAGTTTGAGCTATTCATTGATCACAGCATAACACTGCAACTTGAAACATGGGCTATATGCAAGCTTTAGGCAGCAAGAATCGAGTAATTTTCAGTCAGTTCTGCTTCTGATCCAACTTTCCTACAGCCGTATGAACTCTCCTTGACTTTTCAACCTCACCATCAAATAACAGACTGACCTCCACTCCTGACTCGCAGTAAACTTCTCATCCCTCAGTCCTTCTCTCCTCTGTCCCCTTCCTGTGTTTTTTTCCATCCTTCTGGACACAAGTAGCAGTTCTCCCCCTCTCTCTGCTCCTTAGACACCCGTAGGGGGAATATGCAGGGCAGGGAAGTAACAGCCTTCCTGCTTTGTGGCAGCTTTGGTGCAACTGCTGCTGATGGCAGCCAGAAGCAGCAAGTCACAAACGTCCTGAATTTAAAGGAATTGATACAAGGTCTTGTAAATCAATTATGCTGGACTAACTTCATGTTGCAAGGCACAATGCAATGTGAAAATACATCAGTCTGTCCCTTTTGTACTATATTGCTTCTGCTGAGAATACCAACCTATTTGGGTTGATTTTTTTTTTCCTTTTTAAATTTTGATTTAATTTTAGGCAGTAAGAGACCCAGTATTAAAGATCTTAGGCTCCAAATGCTGGTCTGAGGGATCACTTAGAGCTTAGTGCACCTACCATGCAGGCACGAGTAGGTATGTACTCTGTGAACTGCATCAGGTGATCAGGTAAACCCAGCCCTAGCCTAATCATCCTAACCTTCAACTGCTTCCTGCCCCCAGGAAATTGCTGACAAAGACTGAACCAGGTGAGCCAGGCTGACCTGGGTAAGAGAGAAACTATGTCCAAGTCCTACTGGCTGCAGTTTTCACTGACCCTGTCTGTGGCAGTGGCAGCTGGACAGATCCCCCAAATCCATTTGGGTATGGGGTAAGAGATACACTGGATAACAAAAATGGCTCAGTAGGACATGACACATAATTTGTACAGTGTATCTGTGTTTGGTTGAAGGAGATCAGTCAACACCCACAGGAGGAGCTCTGCTGGCACATGTGAGTGGCAACAACAAGGAAAACATAATGAAGAACTAGGGGCTCACCACAGCAACCTCTTCTACTGGCACACTTGCATCAGAAAATCTTCCCACAATCTGCCCAACAACTTATCACCACTGAAGTGCTTTAATTAAGACCTAGAGTTTTATAATATATATTGGGTCCCATGAAAGGTGAGCTGAAAGAGTGATTACAGTCCAGTCTGGCACATCAGCTCCTCAGTGGTAAAACTCACAGTAACATGAAATTTGAAGAAGTTAAAGCATACAGTGAGAAAGAGGAACTCAGTATGCTTGTTTTGAGCTTGAAGCTCACAATTTTTTCCACATTCACTCGCTAGCAGAAATGTACCTTGAAATGTGGCAGAAAATATTTAAGGGTGTATTTATTTAATTGAGGAATATTTTTTGTGATTAAACATCTCCACTGAGAGTGGATCTGAAAATTCACCTAAAGCTCATTGCTCATTTTGGACAAGACTACCACACTTCCTACACTAGAGAAATCACATTAATTTTAATAATTTCATTCAATATACCATTCAAGACAAAATGTGGTGCTTTATCACAGGCTGAAATTTGACAATATCTAAATTGCATAAGCTACAGAAATCTTTTCTCCATCAGATGTTTTACACAGTCAGTCTCTGACAATCTCCCTTTAAACAAAACCAGTTTAAGTCAGTGTTTCTGGTATTCTCATTTATTATTACCCTAATTGATTTATCTTTCATGATCTGTTTATCAGGAAATTGTTTTCATTTAATAAACATCTTAAAAACAAATCTACAAAAGAATTCCCTTCAAAGCTAGGGAAAATGGTAAATACAAATTCCACCCTCTCAGAAGCACATCTAGCACATATTTTAAATCCATTTTCACATATTTCTCTTATCTATTCAATGACAACTAACAGTCCCTCACCCTTGAGATAACCATGAAACTAAGAAAAATACTTTCCTCTCTAAATGCTTACAGAAAATGCTTTAGCAGAGGCTATTCCTTTTACAGTCTAACCCATTTGTCTTTCTCATCCATGCTGTCCTACATTAAGCCACAAAAGTAGGTAAGTATTTAGTCACATGCAGAAAACATTTATATTTACAACCAAGGGCAAAAGTTTAGAGATGCTTCTCAGGGAAAACAACCAGAGAAATTCTGCTGTCTCTCAAAAGTGGAATTTTGCCTAAAAAAAGGCCTGAAGAATTCAGTAGCTAACTCCGGGTGTCAGGCACCTCTGAAAGTTTTCTCAAGTTATAAGAAGGCAGTAGGGAATCCAACAGCTTTTTGCTTCTCCCATATTTAGCACTGTAGTCACCCTGAAAAAAACCCCAAACCCAGGACTTATGCTAACCCTTTCATTAAGCCAAACAATTACTTCCTATTCCTTAACTTGCCCAGTCTGATGGTGCAAATACCACTCTGCCCTCCTGAGAACTCCCAGGGAGCTGAGAGATGCTGCTAAGACATCAGATTTCCAATAGATATAAGAACTGAAACCTACTTAAGACTTTAAATTGTTTCCACACAGCACAAATCATTCTATTGAAGAGATCTTTGAATAGATGGGGAAAATAAACACATACATGGCAATCAGGCATCCACTATCAGTCGCTTTCAAATGGCAATAAACACAAAGTCATGTACATATTTCAAAATTTCTCTATGTGATACAAACATTCCTTACTAACTCATATTGACTGTTACACTGTTCTACTGCTAGCTTTGAGAAAACACTGCTCACCTTTATCTGGAATCCAGAGTAAACCTTAACGTATAAATGCCTTAATAGCATTAATTTTTTAAGTATACACAGACTTTAATACCTGAATTACTCTTTCACCATCAGTATTATTTTCAGAAAATTTTCCAACTTGTAATTTTTAGGCAGAGTCATCTGATTGAGATTTTCAAATACCTAGCCACAGCTTTGAACTAATTCTCCCAGTTCTCTGGTAAGCAAAAATAAGATAATGAAGACTGTTTGGACCAAAAGGGAATGATGGAGCATGCTATACTTTAAGAAATACTGTAAATAGTTCAGCCATTAGCAATAACAAAAATTTTCAGATGTCCAGCGCTTTCAATAATTGCTTGTATGAGCAACTCTGATTTAACATTTCCTTTTCATTGCAGACATCCTGATCTGCTCCATTCAGCTCACTGGTTAGCCCTTCTCAAGGTTTTTTTTCTTCTCAGAGAATTTGGTTAGACAAGTCTAGCAGCAGCACAGCAACTACACAATCACACTGGATTATTACCCCAGTATAGTTTCTTTTAAAGTCAACAGTTCCAGGCTGATCCCATTCTTGTTGATTTTGTCAAAGCTGCCATATGGAACAGGAGCGAATTTTAATTATCTAAGTCCTGTGAGTCCATAAATCATTCTGTTCATTTGTCCTCTATTCTGAACACTATTTTGATGTAAGATAAACCCAACTATTCACAGGACTCACAAAAGCTAACATTACAGTATACTTTGAAATCACATTTCAATTTCAAGCCAGCTTTACATGATCTTCGGTTGTGTTTAAGGCTTAGAGGTTTTTAATAAAATGTACTTCCCTACTTCTTATAGTCTCAAATACTACACGACACTTCCAAGAAAACAGTTTACATTTGCAACAGCCATAAAAATGTATCACATAAGGAGGCAAAATGTATTTCAGAGACAAAATCCAACACCATTTACAAGGATGAAGATAGCAGATGATAAATTCACAAGTACAAAGATGAACATACCTTTCAATTCACTGCTAATCTTAGGTGGATCAAATGAAACCACCTCATCTGATGTAAACGTGAGATCCTCCTCAAATATCTCAACATGCTGCCCATTTAAAAATAGGTTGATCTGTACAAAGAACACAGATTTTCAAACAGTCAAATCAGAAATCTATTACAATGTGAATAAATAAAGCACATTCCTAATTAAGTACTGATCTAGTAGACTTCCAGTAATAGCTTTACATATAAGGCTCTGTTGCTCCCTTTTAAAAGGTCACAATACAATAATGATTCATTATAAACCTAAAAGAAATCTTTGTTTAGGGAAAAAATGGTATAAAAAACCCCAAAGGAATTCTTTGTCCAGCTTGGTATTTTTTAAAGGAAGACAAATCTCCATCTCACTCTATATATGGCAACATTGCATGTCACAACTCTTGACAGCTGAATCCCAAAACTTGAACATTTCCACCTTTTCCATGATGCAACCCTCTTCTTAATATTGCTGTCTGTATTATAGACAAACTTCTCACTGCATTCTGTGTTTATCTTCAAATATATTTTGTGAAAGCTGGTAAAAAAGTACATCAATACAGGAATTTTGGGCTTGGTTGTTGCTCAGTAGCAACACTTAGTAGACTCTAAGTCAAGCACTTTCCAGTTTCCCATGGTCTGCCAGCAAGCAGGTGCACAGAGAGCTGGGAGGGAGCATGGCCAGGACAGCTGACCTGAACTGGCCAGAGGATATTCCACACCAAAGGGCATTATGCCCTTTACATAAACAGGGAGAGTGGGGAGTTGGCTGGGAGCTACCGATCGCTGCTGGGGGATAGGCTGGACATTGGTCAGTGGGTGGAGGGACACTCTACAGGTGTGTCCCTTTCTTGGGTTTTATTCCCCTCTTACTTTTTTGTCACATCCCTTTTTTAATAATACAAACAACTACTACTTTGTTTTAATTATTAAACTGTTCCTATCCCAACTTGTGTAGCTTAATTTTTACCATTTTTCCAATTCTTCTCCCTATTACACTGGGGAGGGGGGAGGTGAGAGAGTGGCTGAGTGGCACTTAATTGCCAGCTGGAAATAAACCCCGACAGACCTTTTTCACGCCCAGCACGGGGGTTAATGGGTTGAGATAACAATAGATCTGAGTAGACTATATTAGAACAAATTTCTTACAAGCATTTGTTGCATTAGTTTAATAGCCACTGGCCACAATGACTTATTCGCTCACCAAGTCGATGTGTTTGTTCCTTAAGTTCAATTAGGCACCGCCTTACTTGCAGTATGTGTTCTCTGTTACAATGTTTATCACCCATGGAAACTGGGCTGAGGTTATCAAGCTGTACTTTGTAACACTGGCTAATGATATGATATAATTGCTGGTTGTGAAACTAATCTGGTATTTGCACTCAGCATTGCTGTCATCCCTGTACTTGGGAGTCATCTAGCAACAACCATTGATAATTACACCTTTTACCTTTTCTCTTTGGAAACTCAGACCATGAAGGGGACACACTTCCCTTCCTCTTCCCCTTATCCTCCAGCCTAATTACAATAGATCTTGAGAATTTTAAATATCCTGGGATGTTCAAAGTAGCATGTTCCTATCATTATGTCTCCACAGAATCAATTAGATTGGGAAAGATCTCTGAGATCATAGAGTCCAACCTATGATCCAACACCACCATGTCAACTTGACCTAAGTGCCACATTAAGTCTTTCCTAAACATCTCCAGGTATGGTGACTCCACCTCCTCTGAGGCAGCTGTAGTGTGTGATAAGGTCTGCCCTGAACCTCCTATTCCCCAGGCTAAACAACCACCGCTCCCTCAGCTGCTCCTTGTGAGACTTGTGCTCCAGATCCTTCACTAGCTTTGCCAGCTTCTTTCGATGTGCTCCTGCACCTCAAAGTCCCTCCTAAGTTGAGGGGCCCAGAACTGGACACATGACTCAAGATGTGGCCTCACCGGTGCTGAGCACAGGGGGACAATCACTGCCCTGCTCCTGCTGGCCACACTATTGCTGACACAGGCCAGGATGGCATTGGCCTTCCTGGCCACCTGGGCACACTGTTGGCTCATGTCTTGTGAATGTGTTCCAGGTCTTGTTTAAAGTTTAAACAGATATTTAAGACCATTTCTCAGAGATCAGCTCTGCAGAGAAAGACTTGGGGGTGATGGCTGATGGAAAACTCAACCTGACAGTGTACATTCACAGCCCAGAAAGTCAACCCAATACTGAGCTGCATCAAAAGGAGTGTGGCCAGTCAGCTGCAGGAGGTGATTCTCCCCCTCTATTCTGTTCTTGTGACACCCCACCTGGAGGATTGTGTACAGTGCTGGTGTCCCCAAAATACGAAGGACACAGATCTGCTGGAGCAAGTCCAGAGGAGACCATGAAGTTCATAAAAGGACTGGAGCAGCTTCCCTACAAAGACAGACTGAGGGAGCCTGGAGAAGAGAAGGTTGTGTGGAGATCTCACAGCAGCTCACCAGGATCTGAAGGGGCCTACATGGAAGCTGGAGAGCAGCTCTTTGTCAAGAGCAGTAGTGACAGGACAAAGGTAATGTGTACAAATTGAAAAAGGGGAAATTTAGTTTAGATATTAGGAGGAAATTTTTCACTCTGAGGGTGGTGAAACATTGGAACAATCTGCCCAGGGAAGTTAAGGATGTTCCATCCCTGAGGTATTCAAAGCCAGGTTGGTTAAGGCCTTGAACAACCTGGTATCCTCGCCCATGACAGTGAAGGTTGGGACCAGATGATCTGAAAAAAAGCATCTCTTCAAGGAAAATGCTGTATGCCACCCAGATAAGAGCACCACAATACAGGGAAGAATTCAGTTCTTGAAAGAAGAAGAATTAGCCATGCTAGTAATGATTTATTATGACCTAACTAATGTGCAATTAGTCAGGTCAGATCCAGATGAAACCCAATTCCAGTGACCCACAGGGCAGCAATTTGTGTGCAGTACATCATCACTGTATCCCAAGTGACTGGCAGCAATGACCTGAGAAAGACAGAGGCACCAGCCATGGATCAAGTGGCTCAACACCTCCAACAAGATAGGGAAAAAAAGTCTTGCTCCCTGATATATATATGGAGCAGTACCTCAGCTTTTAACAGTAATCATCCTTTTGATCAAGAGGAAGGATGTAGAAAGTACACACACAGCAGGCTACCCTTCAGTTTTACCTGTGGGACCACAGATAGGACATGAAGAAGTGGGATGGAAGTGAATAATGGCATTCATTACATCTGCATTGGAGGACTCCCAGTATGAAAGATTCAGACACAGTCAGGTTAAACTTCCAGAACAAAACAATATAAATGAACTTAGCTGCAGCAGCTATTAGTGCTCAGTTGACAGAAAATGCAAAATAACTCTACTCAGCACTCTTTCTTAAGATTGACCTTAAAGAATAACTAATAACAACTTGCCTCCAGTAGGTTTGCTGCAATTTCTCCCTATGTAAAAGTTTTGGGTTACCTTCAAAGCACACATGGAAAACAACTACTATTTGAACTGGTGAACTGAAATCACTGATGATCTATGATAAAATCAGTACAATTGCATAAAAGCAGTGGAAACAACAAACAAGACATTGAATCCAAACTGACATCCAGAAAGAAAGCTGTTACCTAACAAAAAAGAAAAGAACCCACTGTGGCAATGTTAACATAACTCATAATCCGCTTATGGAATTTTTTTTTGTTTTAGGTCAAATGCTGATCTAAACAAACTAGACTCTTTGTAACTGAACTTCTAATTTAGAAAATCAGTTAATTCATGCCATACTCACTCTGTAATCTCTTACTGAGCAATATTGTTTAAAATTCAGCTAGAATTTTGAATCAAGGACTTGAATCACACCCCATTTTTACCCTCAATATTACTGCAGGACAACAGCGACAGGACACACTGCATTTTGCTGACAGCATAGCAGTGCCTCTACCAGATTAGTTACACAGAGCAAGGACTTTGATTTTCTATATTGAGAAGAGTAAATGAGACACTTTCCTTGTTAAATTAGGTTACTGTTTAATCTCAACAGCATTTTACCAAGTCTGGAACACAGTGCTAATTAAGTTAGTTAATACTGAATTTGAACAAGACATTGGTAGACTAAACTTCCATAAAGATAATAATGTCACACTAAACTTGGCAAAGACAAGCCATTTGTATAAGGCAACACATAAGTGATGATGAAAGTAAGTAATTCAACTTTAGACAACAAGAAAGGTGGGAGTTTCTTTGATGTTATTCCACTGTGAAGAGTTTGTAATTAACTTAGATTTAATAACTAAATTGCATCCTCTGTATAAAGCTGTGAAATGAAAATATTTTCCTTTAATGAAGAATACTACTTAAAGAATAGGGCTGGTTGTGCTAAGTACTGTATGAATGTTTCTGATCATGTTGTTTTGTTTGCTCCCCCCTGCTCACTTTTTCACTTGCTGCCTGTGTTCCCAAAGTTTCCCAGAGCCACCCTAAGCAGAAGCCTGCTGACCAACCTGTGACCTGTTAGGTCACAATACCTGTGGCCTAGCATAGACCAACATTCCAGCCTTGGGCCACTTTCTTGACAGAGGATGGCTGAGAAGGCTTTTACTGAGTATTAGGATGGCTTGGCATGAGAGGGATGCAGTAGGTACAAGCTACTTGAAAAAGAAAGGCATATATCCAGTTTTGTCTGCAGTTTCCAAATGATAAATTCCATACCTGACAGAAGAACAGAGACAATGTTTATAAATGCAAGCACTTTATGGTTCCAGCAAAAGCAATTTCTTCAAGTTTATCTTGAAATCTTTGAACTAGACAGGGGTATCTGCATCACAGAAAAGAAGTAGGCCTGAGATGAACATGTCATCTTACACTGCAATGTCTCACCTAGGCCACCTATACATCTGAACTGTAAATTCTTGGACTGAAAGAAACTATTGCTGAGAACTAAACAGGGGCAGAGAGTCACAGGCTCCTCCATGACAGCACAATAGTAGCACAGGCTTTCATAATTTGACAGGTTTTGTAATACAGGCAAGAATAGAAATTACTACTTCTATTTTTATAGACCTGTTATAAACCTGTCCAATCAGAGGAAATGCAATGATTTTAGTATTTATTTCCAGTAGTATACACAAAATACACCACACTGCAAAAACTCACAAGAAGTATCCAAGTTCACAAGATTAATGTTCCATTCTCTGAACACCCAACTGCTTACTCCTTAAAGATACTCCATTAACCTCTAAAAAAAGTCTACAATTTTCTTGAGCACTCTTTGCAAATGCAGTAAAAATAATTCAAACCTACAGCTCCAGGAACCTGAAAAGAGAAGCTCAGTTTTGATGTAAGATATTTCAAAATTTGCAGTAATTAAAATGGAAGGTTGGCACGTTCAACTGTTGCAAAACATTCTGTGTGAGTAACATTAGTCTCTCAGGAAATATTTTTTAATCAGTCACCAGACTACTTTGCAGTTTTATTACTGAAAGTCACCAAAAAATGCCAGAATCAGCAGGATTTTTCAAATTACTTCCAAGAAAGCAGAACTCAGACTTTAGGCAGTAGGTCTTACCTGAACATTGCTTTTGGGATAATAGAAGAAAAATGGCTTCAAAACTGGAGACCTAGACACACAAAACAACAAGCATAAATGCATTTACCTAGAAATTAATGAAACTTGCAGATCATACACCTTCGGACTATTCATACACCAAACACATGGGAAATTAAATCCATTCAACCATGTCTAGTAATGGTTTTTCAACAAACTTTGGAAAGCTTGAAGAGTGTAAAAACTCCTTAAATTCCATTATTAGGAATGTAAGATTTTGTTTCAAAAACTGAAGAAAATTTTACTGAGGGAAAGTAGGCGAAACAGCAAAAATATTTTCTTGACAAAGGATGTTCTTCTTGACATTGAAGTCTACTACACTGCCATTAGCCCCACACTGATACCTAGGCCAGCTACACAGGGCTACTGGAAATACAGCCACAGGTTCTTCTCCCACCTTCATGTGCAGTATTTGCTAAATGACAGGAAATTTTTAGATGAATAAGCATCAAAAGGTGAGGCTATAAATCAGCACAAGATTTTAGCCATATCTAGAAAGAAAGTGAATCAAGCCAATTTTTCTAAACATGTTCAATATTGCTGTGTTCAGTTCAGTCATGAAATTGTTTCATGCTAAAATTTTGTGGGATATTTTTGCATTTGACCTTACATTTCTAGGTGAAGTGAACTCATACAAATGTAAATTTGGTGGGCCCATATTCCAAACTACCAACTACAAGAGAAAACTGGTCCAGAAATTTGCATGTATTAATGTGATTGAGCTAGTGCCTTGCCACAAAGACACATTTCAAGCTTTCCCTACAGCTCATTAAGCAAAGACATTGCTATAAGCTGATCAGAAACCTAAGTAACTCACATTTAATTCAATAAAGAATTTTACTATTTTCATACATATCCTGTTATCAGTTATTAAGCACAGTGACACGGAAGGATTTAGTTGCTTCTGTGGCTTCTGTCCCAAGCTGGGGAAGCTTGTGATGGTGACTGGTAGGAACATTATAATCACACATTACAACAAGTTAATGGTCAGGAGTTAACTTACACTCTGGGGCGCCCTCCAACAATTGCAGTGAGGCCAGGGGCTGGAAAAGGAAATTAAATTCACAAAAGAATGGTTAAAGCCTTCTTCAAAACATCAGAGCTTGCAGCTTACCATAGCTTGAATTGATCCATTTTTAATAATTGCAGGGAAATCTCTGCATTTATTACATACATTCCCATAAATTGATAAAACTGAACATTTTATACAAGTTAAAAGGCAAAACACGTAACTGTAAATTTTAACAAAAAAAAATTTAAATGTGCAAAGTGTGAACTAAACCTTTAAAATCTTCTTCCAAATACTTTGTATATAAATGCCAGGGAGGTAACACATTTGATAAAAAAGAACTTTGCCTTAGTTTTTTTGTCATTCTTGTTTTATTTACTTTCAAAGAAAGCAGAGAAAAAATTCTGATGAACCATGGTTTCTTTTAGTATTTAATGACTTTGCTCGTGTAGATTAACTGTTAAATTTGAATCACTCTCTCTAGCCTTTAAACTAATTTTGCTTTTTTAAGGTGCTGAGTAGTGCAGATCCCATTCTCTCTCTGTGGTACAGAGGCAATTCAGGAGTTCAAGGCACGAGCCCAGATCTGTGGTAAGTCAGCACTGTATTATCAGGTTGCCAGGCTCTGTCATTAAACCCATCTGCCCAGCTCAGTATTTCTGAAAGAAACAGTTCTGCTCTCCTCATCCTGAGTATAGCTGCTCACCCTTCTGTCTGGCATGGACAGCAGGAACACATGATGCATCAGAGCTCCAAACAGGAGGGGAAAGAAACAGTAAAACGCATACATTACATCAGCCTAGGAATTAATTAACAACTATGTTAAGCAGTCCCTTTAAAAGAAGTGCTGTGGAAAGCTGTCCACATGGTATATCTGGCCAAGTTAATTCTGGCTAAAAAGGGCTTCAGACTTTCTGCAGGTGTGAATGCTCTCAGTTAGTGCTCCAAGCAAGCTAAAGGCCAGGTAACTGTGCTTTTGTGATACTAGAGCTAACAGTGATGAGCTGTACTCCACAGCAGGCTGCTTTAGCTTGGATTCAGTGCCTTGTCAATGTGGACACATACTAGTGGCAGCACAGATTACACAGCCTTGCCATACTCATGCTCATCAGAAGCAACTTCCCCTAAAAAGTCTATAATGTTTTACAGTACACAGAAAAAAAAACCTTCAAAAGAAACAGCATCACAAATAACCATCTCCTGCTCACTACGTACTGCTAAAAAGAAATGTGGTGGCAGACAGAAAACAAAAGAATCCCTTACGTAAGTATTACACAATTTTAAATAATCCAGTGAGGTTTCAGCCCTATATATCTTACCTGTGCAATTATTCAAGCAGAACTGCCACTCAGCAACAAAACCAGATGCAGAGATTTTATTGAATTATGTGCCTAGTTTGTTTATTTAGGTTGCTGGGGAAGGAGGGTGGATATGGTAAGGTCAAGTTGAAAATATGGGTCCATAAAGCTAGTTACATTATCTGTGGATGTCATACGGGTCACTTCCTGCTAGGCAGCTGAACTGCTCATTAAGGATACCAGAGTTTGCTCCAACATCAATTTCAACTTCCTGAAAGCTTTTAAAGAAAGCTCTTCATTTGCTTGCTTTCACACAAGGGATCTTGACTTCTACAACGAAGTAGTTCTCAACAAAGACAAGAAAACAGTCCAAGTAAAAGCAACAATTGCTCACACCTTGACACTAGGATAACCTTCTTCTGCTGGTCTTTCTGAAGTTCAGGAGCACAAGCTACTGTAACAGCATATCTGTCTTTGGAGCTACCACAGCTATCCCTACAACTGTAGAGCAAAGTTATACCTTTGTGCAAAACTATAATAGTGTTGCACCAACATCCTAATGCAACAGTATTAAGTTCTATGCTATGATTATTGTTTATGTAAATATAAATATGATGGAAGCAATATAAAGTCAAATTTAATTTTTATCTATATGAAATTCCTAGTTAGGTCTCAAGCAGAGAAGACAAAGCAAATCTTCAATTACTGATTGTAAGCCACAACCAGTTTGTTAATTCTGTTAACAGCACACGAGCACTACACCTCACCTCAACCGAGGTCTCAGATTCCTAATACGTTCCTCCAGTAAACCAAAAGAAGGCAATGGAAGGTGTAGTACAACCAAGAAATAGTGAACCTTGTCACTGTGTTTAGATCTACCTTCTGCTAATTAAATAGGATTGCCTTGGATGTCCCCAAGAAAACTTATAAAAATATCTCTTCATACTGGAATTTATGCTTATGTTGCATTGCCTGTTTAAATATCTGTACAGATGCTCTCCCTCCTTTCTGGAAGGCTTATTTTTATCTACAATAACACAAACAATTTGCCCTACTTGTAGAGAATATCAATCAGT
The DNA here is from genome assembly GCF_047830755.1 of Zonotrichia albicollis. NCBI lineage: Eukaryota > Metazoa > Chordata > Aves > Passeriformes > Passerellidae > Zonotrichia > Zonotrichia albicollis. The sequence goes on along the minus strand of NC_133823.1, from coordinate 27,606,068 downwards.
CTCAAATGCAGTCTCAAATCCCTAAGATTCTCAGCTAAATTGAAGCTCTTGATCTATTTTCCCAGAAGCTTCACATGACCACTTTTTGTCATCAGAGCTCCATTCCTTAGAGCCTCAAGGAAGATAAAAATATTGTCTCCTCTGCTACCACTGAACCTCTTGAACATGTTGCTTCACTTCAAGCCAATGAACTCACCACCACTCTCTGCCAGCTTCTGTGCCTCAGAATGGCATAAAACTGATGCACTGCAGATTAGAGTGATTACCTCTAGATGGGAGACCTTCCTTTCAATGCATCCATATCCTGTTCATCTGTAGGTACAGTGTTCTTTTGGTGTCAAACTGAGTACCATGACACTTATTTTGACCCAAAAGCCTTTTATTTTCTCACAGTGGCTGGGGACCAAGCCTAAGAACTACTAATTCTCCAGGTGGCTGGGCATTTTAAACCAATGAGTACTGGGAATTACACCACTGGGATTCCACTGTTTTTATTACCTCCCAAATATATTGCATGGTTGGAAAAACTTAAGGCAGTAAGAATGGTAAATGTACTCCTTTCTAGGTGACTAAGCTCTGGTACGGGACTCTTCCTTCAGACTCTGTGTTTAAAGGTTTAAATCTGCACTGAATCTATTAAATAAATATATTATTAGTTAGAAAGTGCTTTTCTTTCATTAATCTGCACAATTTTTCATACAGTCTTATCCTGTCTTCTCATTTTATGACTCCTTCCTCTAGTCTACTTTATGTCTTACTCATTTTCAGCCCAAGTAGCTTACAAAAACTAAACCATCATCCTCTGTGTATACACGTCCATATAATCAATTATTTGTCAGGTTTTCTTCCTTTGTCCTTTGTTCATGATTGTTTCAGCACATCTGTAGACTCCCACATTTTGGGTCCCATGGCAAATTTGATCGAAATATGAAGGATGGAGAGGAATCTCAAGAATACCAAAGCACACTAACATCCCATGACTGGCACTCCCCTGTGAGCAGAGATGTAGGAACAGATATCCATGTAAATAATACTAGGTGAAGCCCAATCAGGACACAGTCCTTGCTACAAAAGCTTGACAATTTCTGGTTTCCCATGTATGTTTTATCTCTCCAGCTGCCTCTTAATCTTTTTTTATTTTTTCATGCTGTAAAACCGTTCTGTGGATGGACTTGCAAATACAAATTCTTCTAAAAATCCCATATGATGTGCTGAAAAGAAAACATGATAAATTTCATGAGCAGAGGTAGCAAGCAAACTAAAGAGTACTTGGGAAAACCAGTGTTGCCCTCAGTTGGGCAAATTCAGGGGAATGGATCCATTGATAACCAGCCCTGATAAAAGATGCATAAAATTAGCCCAAATAAGCACCTATTTCAATATGCAGAACCACCATCTTCTAATACCTTATAATCTATATCATATATACCACGCCCTGTAAAATGCCCTACAGCAGAAAACACCCTGGTTAGAACTTGTAATCAACCTATGAGATGCAAATTTCCAGCAAAACAAGCCTCGTTCCTTCCAACTCTCATTATTCACCACTAGATTTACAAATGGCAGAAAAGCCAGATGTTTTGCCTCCTTAGTATTCCCTCTATCCTATTCCAATCCTACTTGAATGGTCACACCTAATTTTGGATAATTACTACTTATTCTTTAATCCACTTCTGTCAAAAAAAAAACCCTTCTGTAGAATTCCATATATTTTTCCACAGAATAAAACATTATGCAATATACAAAGGATGCTAGACTGCATGAAGCATTTTGTAAAATGTTTTGGAGTAAAAAAGTATGAAAATGCTCCAACTACTTGTAATCTAAAAAGCTTCAAGCACTTTAAGTTTTATTAAACTTAAGGGCTTTTTTTTGAAGTTTCACTGAATTTCAAGATACAGCAATGTCTCTTGCTGAACAGCTTTCAGCTTTTGACCCTTCCACTTCCAGTGATTGAATCAGCTCAACCAATAGATTATTAATGTATTTATCACACATTCTAAGGAACGAAATAGGTTTTTATAAATAAAACCAGACAAAGTAGTCCACTTGTCAAGCATTATTTTTTTAAGTGATCACACTGGAGAAATCTGAAGTCTCAGGTTTTATACTCAGGAGTTCTTACAATATGGTTGAGCGCCAGTATAAAACGCATACAACCTTTTTTTACAGGGGTCAATTGTACGTTCCTAATTATTCTATCTATGTCCTCTGAAAACAGCAGATAGTTTATCTTCTGCACTATTATTCTCAAAAAAACAGGGACTGCAGTAAACTGCTACAACAAGGACATTTCTAAAAGTATCTTCCAACACACTCAGGACATCAGTCAAAATATTTACATATACTCAAGCACTTTAAAATCTCAAGTTGTATTAACCAGCTGTCATCTTAGTGTCAAACTCCGGTCATTTTAATGTGAAATAAGGGTCAGCACATGATTTCAGCTATTAGTAAAACATTTCTTAGCTACTGAACCCCCGTTAAACTATAAACGCCAGATTCCCACAGTAAGGCTCTTCTTGAACCTCTTCTATACTGCATTTAACTCAGAATAAAGTATCTGAATTAAAGAAGACAACATAAAGACATTGAATCAACAGAAATTATTTAAATTCTAACCATTTGGCTGACTGGACTGTACATAATGAACAGATTTTCACTGAGTAATACAAACCAGGTCTGTGTTTGCTAGCTGTCATGAAGTGAGGGTGAACTTCTACGGACTGAATGTTGTAGAACTGCACTGAACTACCATAGCTTACTATAGATTTAAAAATCTGAGTCTAGGATTCTCCACTGCCAAGCACAGGAATCTCACTTAACAGAACACCTGTGAGAACCCCACTATTAGGACAGAACCGTACAGACAGATTGAAAGTTATTATTTTTTCAGGAGACCAACATGCATAAAGCCAACCAAACCCGCTGCTTGCCAATAAAAGAAAAACAAACTGGCCATTATCAACTTTCAGACTATTGAGGACTACACGAAGAATAATTTTATCAATTAAAAGGTTAAACTCAAGTATTAATTGCAAAAAAATATTGAAAGATGGGATAAGGTGTGCTTGGCCTTTTTTATAATCGTATGTATCCCTTTAAGTTCATCAGAGCAGCATAAGCCAAATGAAAACTGATTAAGCATTTGAACTTGTGAACTAAATACCACACTCAACAGAAGTTTACAGTAAATGTCTTCCATTCCAAATGGAAAATAAACAACAAATCAGTCTCCAACATGACATGTCTATATACAGTAACTTCAAATTCTTCTCTGGGCTTAAGTGTCTCATCTGCAGTTTTAATAATACTTAAAATCAACTTCTGTGAAAGTATGCCAATGTGTCCTGCTGGGCTTTACAACAGGAATTTAAAAAGAATTAGGAAAAGAAGTCAGAGAATAACTATGAAAATTTCAGTCGTTCATTATTGACTATAGAAGCTTCTTAAAAAATGCAACATCTCAAAATTCCCTCTTGCAGGTCTCACTCCTTGCATATATTGCAGAGCACAAACACACAGGCTTCAGTCCATTTCAACATATAGACAGAATTCCTTTTTATGCAGAGGATGCAATTTTACAAGAAATTGGGCTTTTCAGATCGGCACAATGCCTTTAGGTGGTTCTACTAGTGTAGAGGGGAGAGGGGAGGAATCACAATTTAAGCACTCTTAAATTGATCAGAAGCCATTCAATGCTCTTCTTTTATGAGACCTGAGTTTCATTATCCCTGACATATACCAATTCCCAAAAATTTTATCATATCCAAAAGTCATATGCTGCAAAGTAAGTCAGAAGTTATTAAATACTGACGTTAAGACTAAATTTACTAAAAAGCACATCTGATACTCAAGACCTAACATCCAGTTTTAAGTCTCTGAAGTGAAGCATTCTGAAGATCACTCCCCAACAAAATTATTATGATATGATTTGTAATTACAGAAGGAAAAGAAGTTATTTTAATTTTACTGTTGTTCCCTGCAAAATCTGAAAAGCCACAACTGAAAACTCCCTCCAAAGTTTATCATGCAAATAGGTAAAACATTTATACTCAAGTTATTTAAATTCAGCCTAAGTGAAAAACACCAAAAGTAGGCTTTTAGGACTGATTATTAAAGAAATCAACACCTATTTTACATACAAATTGTAATTTTCATATTAAGTGCCACAATAAAACTACCAACCAACTCCAGCTGACAACTCCACAAGTAGTGACTAGCAGGCTTAAATCACCTGATGAAATACCAGAAGTGACAGCGCTTCTGGATTTCACTACAAAAGATGCAGCAGGAGCTCTTGTGACTCTTCACACTTATTCTGAACCATCAAATCTCATTTCTCAATCTCTCTTCTCCTCTACTCCCCATTCTTAAATTTTAGCCAACTTAAATTTTGGTCCCCTTAAATACTGGTGGAGTTGCTCTTCAGCATTTCTTACAGGGAAAGCAGAACCAAGGACTCTTGATTCACATTCTTTTGTGCTTATGCTTTCTTTCACTATCTCAGGAAACCATCTGTAAAGCAGACAGAATACTTTCCAATGCTACTAAGATGTTAGAAAGCTTCGCTGATCATCTTCACACAGCTTGCTAAAGGTTCATGGATGAAAGGTGCTACAAAGGAAGATTATTATCTGTACAACCGCCTACACAGCACTTCAGAGTAACAAGCACCAAACTGCTACTGTTGGGAAAGAAGAATATAGTTAGAAACAGTACTCTTCAACCACTATAAACACTCCAAGCAGAAGAGAAAATACTTCCTTTTTTCCCAGTACAGATCTAAAAGTGTACTTTGTTTTTTAAAGATCACTCTTAAATGTCCAAAAGTAATGGAACAAAGTGTTTCAGTTCAGGTGACATCACTTTACAAGCCATCAACTTCTCCTTTCTCCCTGGTGTCCATTATAAAAGATTTGTAATTTGTTTCTGCTTTTCCTCTGTTCTTCCTCTGTTCTACTTTAATTCCAATACTTCATTAAAAGGATATGCGGAAAAAGAAAGAAGGGTTATTTGCAATGACTCTCATAGTCACTATCTCACCTCCTGGAAGTGAGCTAACATGGGAGAGTTGGGAGGTGTATGACCAAGCCGGCCACCTTTGAAACACAGGACTTCACTGTTTAAAGGATTTTCATATGGAAAAGCCACTCACGCTTAAAATCTCACTCAGTCTGTATCCCCAGAGCTGCCACCATTTTGGCACAACAAAGCCACCTGCAGTTACATCACACAGACCCATGTGCAAAGCACAAAGCCACATTTGACAGACATGCTCTATCCATGCAAGAGACAGCAGCCACAGCTATTTTTATTCAATGTCCAGTGAGAAAAAGTGGTGCAGCACTGTACAGAATGGGACCTCAGGTGCTCACTGCCCAGAGCACTTGCACAGGGCATGCAAGGCTCAAGTTCTGGGCTCTCTGCCTGTGGACAATCTGACCCTCTCATGAGGGTGACCATACTGCCATGGGGCATGTTCTGCCCCTCCCTGAAGCTGTGACACTCCAGAGAATTGTAATAATTTCCAAAAATGTCCTAGTCAAATAGAAGGGAGGGAAGAAGCTCAGGGAAAAGGGGAAGGGAAATGAACACCAGGTGCTGTTACTGGAGAATTCACCTAGGACAACAACAATCTCAACAGTCTTAGTTCTGGCTTCTGTTCCCAAGATCAGTCACCCATTCCTACAAGTCTTGTCTGTGGACCTGCCCATTTTAAGACAATTAAGCATCAAGAATTCCTTGTTCTGCTCTTCACAGCAAGGTCTGGAATTCCACACTTCTGTCAGAAATTAAGCATCATTAAGCTGATGCAGTCATTAGTACTCCACTAATTACTGTTTGGCAGTGTTGCAAAATTCTAAATCTCACTGAAGAAAGAAAATTAAAAACATTCTTCTTAATCACAGCTTTAAACATACTCCACACCAACAAGTAGCTTACTAAGCATTCAGATCCCAAATCTGACCCTTCTCTGCTCATGCAAGAGTTTATGGGCACAGGTAATACAGAAATTTACCACACAACAGCAACTGAAACAAGTGACTGTATGAAGCAGTTCCAGTATATCTTCCACAAATTAAAAAAAAAAAAAGAATGACTATGCACTTGGAAGCATGTGAGTAAACAGCCCCGATAGCCTTTGACAGTAGTCATTTTTGTCATGGAGGCCAAAACCCTTTTTGCAGTCCTGTACCTGGCAAGGAAAAGTGCTATTTATCACCAGATGCCTCGGATGATTCCAAAAATAGCCTCTCTCCCGTTGCTGTTCATTATCAGCAGCTCTAAGAATTGAAACAGATTTTTTTTTCTGAGAAAAACTTCTACAGGATGTTCTGGAAAGCTTAAACTGTTCCTTTTGGAAACAAGCTCAGCACTCCAACCATCATCCACACAGACTGCCTAACCTATTCCACATAGGAATGCATTTGTTTCATCACTGAAAGCCCTGATAACAAGAACTGAAAGTTTGCCAGTCACCTCAAGGCACAGATGTTCTCATGTTACAGTAACTCAATTTCAATTCTGCATATTTCACCCAACCCACGTAGGCAGATTTTTCACTTTTTCATTCTAGAAAGATCAGTGGTAAAAGGAAAAAATCGAACCCTTAATAAAACCAACACTTTCAGATTTCAAACAAGGTTTAAATACACAGTAATTGCTTTATAAAAGAAGCACAGAATAAGAATAGAGAGACAAGTACAGGTCCATTAGTTCTGTACCTTACAGAAAAGCAATTATTTTAAAATCCACACAGCTTTCTTTAATTCAAAAGGATGTTTTCTAGGGCACTGTCTATGTATGCACAGAATAAATAATAAGAATATATTTTTACTTTCTTGGTCTGCTATGGAGAAATCACTATGAAAAAGGAGAAACTACTTCAGTTATGATTTCCTAACTAGTTACAGAAATGATAGTTTGGACCAACTGAAAATACTGTCCTTCATTCATAAGGAAAACTTCACGTCTTTATAAGCAACTTATATCTATGGTAAATGCTGACCTGCTGATCAGCCTTCAGAACTGCAACATTTTAAACTATTATCTCAATGAGTATTTACAGTTAATTCTACATGATCATCTCTTTATTGTAGACACAAAAAAAAAGAAAAAAGGACCACCATGTGCTGATCTTGTCTCTATAAATACAGCTTTAAAGAAAACCCCAACCTGCATTAAGCTGTTCTCTGCAAATAGAAAGACTGTAAACACAGAATGTGAGAATGTGCACACTTCTGCACAATTTTTAACCAACTGAAAAAAAATTCATTCCTTAATTGCAAGGCAACACTTAACTATTCCTCCATTAATCAGTATTTTAGATTTGCTACGGAACTTCAGAGTTTCAGGTGAAGCCCATATAATTTAATTTTGAAGATCTATGTAAATCCTAGATATAGTCTTCATTAAGATATGCAGAAGCCACTGCAAAATATCTAAACTCTGGTCCTCAAATTAGGCTGTCAAAATTTAAATTCTTTTACAATGGATAATAGAAGTGGGATGAGCACTCATGATTTATGCACAAAACACATGAAAGAGCTTAGAACTCGGATAGTTATAGTGGTGACACCTAAGGACTTGGGAGTAGAAAAGAAAAAAATTTGCTCAAAATAATCACACAGTAGGTCACCCCAGAAAATTTAGAGAAACCAATGACATTTACAAAAAAAAAATGTGCCTTTTTTGGAACAAACATTTGGCAAGTGATAGAAGCACAGATCATTTCACATTACATGACCTTCAAGCAAATACTTAAAAATATACCCTCAAAATTAAGATGGACTTAATCAAATTCTAGTGGTTAGATTTTACCTCACACATCAATTCAAAAAGAAATCTTGCAATATATCACAAAATCAAATTCTGAGGACAGAATAATTTAAGGTTAGACTTCATACTGCAGGATGAGTTGAGTATTTAATACATAATGGGAATTGAGATGCAGATTGTCAGCACCATCACTGCAGTACCTGAATCTTGTTATTACTTACACAAGCAGCTATACATAAAACAGTTGAAAGTACAGTAGCATCAATAAAAATCCTTTGTAGCAACACCAGATAACGAAGTATGAAGAGAACCTTCAGAACTCTCAAACTGCACATCTCTTCCTAAACTGCAGTGTTATAGCTGGACACGGTATATTTTTGCCAGTTGAGTAACACTCAGCAAAGTCTAATAGCATTATTAAGTTTTAGGAACATGGTAAAAAAAGTAAATCACTGTTGCACATCAGTGCAGTCACATGTAGGAAAACAGATGGATGAGGAAAAGGAAAAAAATAGGATGGAACAGTAGCAGCACGGGAAGAATAAAGAATCTAAAAGGAATATAAAGGTGAACTTCGAGGACTTTCATTTTATCATTCTGCTAATGTCTGCTGCATTTCTACACCAAGCTTATACACCTTTAAAAATAACTATTTCACTATGAACAACATAAGAAAGCCTAATATGACCAAGTTTTTGGGTGCTAGTCATGCTCAGAAAATAAAAAAAAAAAAAAACTTGAAAATTCTTAGATTATGTGAATAATTACCCATGCCAGTTCCAGCTGGTGCAATCTCTTTGGAGAAGATTTCTACAGCTTCTCTTTGTTTATGGTGTACAGCAAGCCAAATAACAGCTTCCCGAGGTCCCTGCTTCAAAAAGGTTGAAATTAGATTAGCTTAGATGCAGAACATTGGTTAAATTTACAAAACTGAAAAATAACTGTAGCTCAGTATTTGAGTTAAATCATTCGGTGACTTTTTATCCACCATCACTATCATTTGCTGCCAACTTTTCATTATCTTTATTTTGGAATACCATGGAATCAACTACTGGATATTTCAAGTCACCAGGGCACTGCGTCTGTTCTCCAGCATTCTCCAAGAATCAAGTACTGTAACTAACAATACCAAATTCTTGGCTTCACTGTCAGTGGAACTGGCAAACAAAGTTTGCTCTAAGAGCATTGAAAGTACTCTGGGGACAAGTTAGAGAGCCAGATTCACTTCTTTTAGCATCAAGAAGGAAGCAGATCTGTCCACAGAAAAGAATTCAAACCTAATCCTTGGGAGATAAATGTGAGAACAGAACTTGTAAAAACCACCATGTTTTCAGAGAGAAGAGCAGATGCTCCACTAAAGATAAACCAAATGTACTCCCTACTCTAGCCAAAACACCTGTCCTTGAAGATGAGCAGTGTCTCTCATTTCAAATTTTACTTCTCAAAAAAATTCTGTTTTCAGCCACTGAAGGATCTACCATTGGAATCAATACACAAAAAAATATACAGCCATACAATCCAACAAGTGCAGAATTTTAACATTCAGTCTTCCTAAAGCTATCAAAAGATTTATTAAATTACTACAAATAATAATCAACTGGAAACATTCTTGCAAAAAAAAACATCCTCATGCATTCACATCTGCTTTCTGGTTCCAAACTGTACCATATAATCAAGATTCCATTTAAAGTTCCATTTTACCTCCTTGCCTGCAAAGGCAAGATACAAATGTCTACGAAAATCAGCTGGATCCTTTTGAAGTGGATGAACTCAGTATTAAAACTGGTATATATATATAGGCTGAAGAAATTAATCTTACTGTATCAAAATTAAAACAAAAAACCAGCAAAACAAAGTCTCAACAATATCATTGTCATGGTTTGAGCCTGGCACAGAGCCAGTGCCCCCCATGAAAATGCCCTCACCCTGGTGTCTGCTGTGAGATGTGACCAGGAATAAGCAAAACAGGATTTAGCTTAAACATAAAGAACACTTTATTACCTAAACTACAGGAAAATAGGGAAAACTATAAGGAAAAGAAAAAAAAATTGAAAACCTTACAAAAAACCACTTTCCTCCTCCCCACTACCTGACTTTCTCAATCCGATACATTCTCCCAAATCACCAACTGCCCAGCCTGGCACCACACTTTAGTATACTCAAACTTCAGTTCATGAAGAGGAGAGGAGTCCTTCTTGTTCCATAGGCTTCCCCTGGAAACACACTGAAACCTCGTGTGCTTCCCTGTCACTTCGGCACCGCCCGGAAAAAAGAGTCCTTTTGCCGCTTGTGACATCTTCCTTCCATGCCCAGTGCTCTCACCACTGTACATGGACTAGAGCTGCTTTTAGGGTTGTCTTTCAAGGATGCCTTGTCTCACTCCAAAAAGGCACAGTCTCTGCTTTGGGACATCTGTCCCCCCCATATTTTTCCAACCCCCTGGGGCCGGGGGGTCCTCACGATGAACCCTCCTGGTTCTGAGCCACTGCTTCCCCCTAAGTGCAGTCTCTGTGTCACAGGAACAACTGAGTCCATGGCCACAAGAAAAGTCCAGCCAAAAGGCCACTCCAAATCATCTCTCCCCATTCAATCATCTCCACGTTCTTCGGGCCAGGTCCTTGTCTCATCTCATCTCTTATCTCCCTTCTTATTCAGCTTCGAGGAGGATTAGCATTTTTGCAAGGCCCCAATCATGAAAGAAAGGGGTTATAACTTTCAGTCTCTGTCCCGGAGCTGCGGCACTCCCACACACGCTGCCGCTCCGGCCGGGCACTCTTCCCCCCCCCTTCTCCTCCTGGGCCAGCTGCTATCACATTCGGTGTCGCCGGCTCTCTCTCTCCCTCCTGGGGGGGGGGAATGGCTGCCCGAGGGCTGACTCCCTGGGATCTTCCACCCTTCCATCCTGGAGGGCCTCCTCACCTCCCATCTCTGCCCAGGCCCAGGGCCTACCACGTGGCTGCCCCTCCCCCGCCCAGCAGCAGCGGCTGGACGGGGGGGGAGATCTGACCTCTTCGCCTCGACGTCCCAAGAGAGCCTGCCAGGGGCAGACCTCTGCTTTTTAACCCCTGTGTATTCTCGGAGGTGTGTCCAAACCCCACTGGCTACACCAGGTGTCAGTATCAAACTCAGAACATTCATTGGTTTGACCACAGCATCCCAGAATTCCCACTCCTTCCTGGTCAAACCACCACAATCATGGAAATCGATTAACAAAGGGTTAGCAGAAAACTAACAGAACATATACAGTTTTTATGCCACAAACTCTAATGCCTGATGTACTATTAAAAAACAGCTTACATGAAACATATCCCAGATTTCCAAACCACAAACTCACTGTCACAACTCCTTCCTCCCCAACAGAGGATACTAAAAATCAAATATCACTAAAATTACTCAGTGCTGATTCAGGTCCCTTTCCAGCTTAGGCTGGGCTGGTGCTGACAAAGGGCTATCAAGAGTGACAGGCAGCAAAGTCTGAGAAAAAGAAGTGCTTGCCACCCTTTCCTATTTCTCAAGGGTATTTGGTGTTGTCAGGAACAGTCAATCCTCCACACAGCAGCTCAGACTAGAGGCTTACCTACGGCTGGGAGACACAGTAATTTCACAGCTGCAAAGGCTAACCACTGCACCAGTATGACAGATGTGCATGGGAAGTAGTCCAGCCACACTACATATCAACACTGAGCTCCAAGTATTGTTCAACTTACCGTGTCTTGGTATTCATGTACATATTTGCTTCTTTGCTTCAAATTTAGGTAGCAGAACTTTCAAAGCAGGAACTATTTTCCTTATGTGTGAATATACTGCCTAACATAGTATGGCTCTGGTTTTGAGTACTGTGATTTGTAACCCAAATAACCAGGTCTAAATTTGCACGGAGGGACACTGTAAGAAAGAGTGTTGATGTGACTATACTATCTCTACTTGAAGCCCCAACGAGTAAATGTTCTCACTGAGATTCTATGACTTTGTATTTTAAATGGAAAAGCCAACTCCACTCCCCAGTCCAAACTACCATGGCTACTTTCCAGATGAAAGCTCCTCTTCTAAAATGCTGGAGGAAGCATGAAAGGCAATAGAGTCTGATTTCCTGTATTTCAGCCTTAGCTCTCACATCCTGTTTCAGGTGTGGATAGATGCACATACAATGGTGATAACACTCTGTTTACTTTTAATATAAGAGCTGGGAACTGAGGCTGGAAATACAGAAAGTACTACAAATACTCTTCCATTGAAAAACTTTCTTTAATGTACTATAAGCAAGGCAAACTGAACAATCAGGAGGGAGAAACTGCTCTACTTCAACTCATTATTCACTTTGTTCAGAACTTCCTATACAACAATTCAATTAAAGAATACATTATATTGTGTAATGATGAGGAGTTGGTACAAACTGAACACAGACAAGTCGAACATCTGGAAAATCTGTTTCAAAATTTTGATTCTGCGCTCTTAGTAAGACACTTAAAATTGCAGGTTTTATGGTCCTAAAATGAAAGAGACCACATTATAAAGCTCAGTCTTCAGGAGGCAGCTCTTGCTGCTTTGCTGAAGGAAACAAACTCAAGCACTGAAATGAATAGCTGCAGATATAACTTGACCAATTTCTAAAAACACTCAATTTCACTAGTAATAAGTCCACTGTCCTTCTCTACACCACATTCACATTTCCCTTAAATACAAACTGTTGGATAAAATGTCAGCACTAGTAAGAACAAACTCAGAGTTGAGTTTTGCCACGTGTATCTTAAGAGTTTTGCAAGGCTGCCACTGACAAAGAAGAATTAAATGCTACTGTTTTGGAACAAACTAAACTGTCTAAATATTTAAACTGTGTCTAAGTGAGGACATGATTTACAGTCTTCTTTCTTTAAAAAGGACTTTCATTCTCTAGATTAGGAAAACAGACCATGGATATCACAGCTGCAGTGGCTATGGCCATCATTCATATTCTTACATATGCACTCACAGTGCAGAATTACATAGCTGAAGATTATTTCTTCAGTACTATATCTAGTACTCACAGAAAATTTTGAAGTTGTGCAGGCAACATAAATGCTGAGATTTCCTGACTGCAATATTTATAATGTGGTCTTTTTGCATTACATCTAATGCAATTTAAGTCTATGTCACAGAAGTTATTATAATATGGTGTATCTTTAGGAGATCATCAGAACAAAGTACAACAACATTTCTGTAAGATTTTTTATAAGTGCTTCTGGAAGACCCAATACTGCAAAGACCTTGTCACTGTTAATTTTCTACATGAAGTAGTGACAGTGAATTCTTTGCAACATGAAGGGGTGAAATTCCCAAGATGATAATGACTTCCTTTTAAAGTTGTGGAAAAGATAACAATATGGAAAGATTAAAAGAGGTCAGTAAAAGTTTAAGAACACTCCACTGCATACTTACACCTTCTATACTCCTTCTAGCATGAGGTCCATATGTATCTTCAGACCCTAAAACCTGTATGTTAACTGCACTGTAATCTTCATACCCAAGCTGACTGAAAATAAGACGAGTCCTGCAACAAATGATTTTTTGTATTAGTAAACGGTCTCAAAATGAATATCTGAAGTAGCCCTGTGTGGACCACAGAAGTTAACTCTGTCAAACAGCTGTATGAAAGATTTTACCAGTTGAAATATTGGAATTTTTAAGGATATATATTTTGCTTGGTGAAACAAGTAACATTTTTTGCTTTGGTGGAATACTTTGAACACGCTGCTAATCTATCACTGTTGTCATAAATATAACCACAGCACCTGAAATAATGAAGCAATGTAAAGGACATTAATACAAGATACAATTTTTTAATTGCTGTAAAGAGATGGAAATGTGTTCACACAATAGAAATCAGTCCACCTTTATTTCTGATGAGATAAAAATAAAACAATCTCATTTAAGGTAACTGAATTTGCAAACTGTGTCTGTACTGAGTTATTTTAAATTATTTATCTACAAACATTACAGTTACAGATACTACAGCTGAAAATACATTCTGTGGGTCATTTTTAGCCCTTTCATGTGTTAATAATGGAACAAAGAATCATGAAAATAGGACACCAGAAATATTTCAAAAAGATTTCTTCACACACATATTGCCAAATCCCTTCTGCTTTCAATAATGAACAAACAAGTAAAAGGAGAAGTACACATGAAAGAAGCAAAGTAAGTCATCTTACAAGCTGCCAAAGCTGTTCAATGTCTTAGGTTAACAACTAATTTGATCTGTATAAATGAAGCACATTAAATATGTGCGCCTTTTTCTGCACTTGCTGCCACTCAACTACTGGACAGAACTTATCCTGTAACAGACTGGAAGGTGGGTAGTTGAAAGATCACATCCTTAGAACATTCTCTTGAAACAGAGACCCAGGCAGGCTCCATCAATGGCCTAAAGACAACTGGAACTGCATGAAGTTCCCTCAGGCAAAGTGTTGGGTCCTGCACCTGGGTCACAGCAAGCACAGGCAGCACCACACTCTGGGCCAGGGTGGCCTGAGAGCTGTTTGGCAGAAAGAGACTCTCACAGGCTGGCTGACAGGCAGCTGAACACAAGCCAGAGTGTGCCCAGGTGGCCAAGAAGGCAGTGGCATCCTGGCCTGGATCAGCAATGGTCTGGCCAGCAGGACCAGGGCAGTGATTGTCCCTCTGTGCTCAGCACTGGTGAGGCCACACCTCAAATCCTGCGTCCAGTTTGGGGCCCCTCACTTTTGAAAGAACACTGAGGTGCTGGAGCACGGCCATAGAAGGGCAATAAGGGTTGTAAAAGGTCTAGAAAACATGTCTTACGAGGAATGGCTGAGGGAGCTGGGGGTGCTCAGCCTGGAAAAAGGCTACACATAAAAGGAGGGTGTACTGAGGACAAGGCCAGCTCCTTCTACTGTTCCTGCAGTGAGAGAAGCAGAGAAAATGGCCTTAAGCTGAGACAGGGGAGATCCAGATTAGGTATCAGAAAAAAAATTTCCACTGTTCAAGTTGTCAGGCACTGGAGTAGGTTCCCCAAGGAGGTGGTGAAGTAACCACTCCTGAAGGTGTTTAAGAGATGTCTGGATCTGGTGCTGGGTGATGTGATCTAGGGATTATAGTGATGGAGCTGAGTAGATGGTTGGACTTGCTGATCTTAAAGGTCTCTTCCAACCTTGACAATTCCAGGATTTTATGAACAGAAACCAGGAAAAAAACCTTATGCTAATGTTTCTGAAACAGTTATAGTTGCTGACAGAGCATCCTTTGAGAGGGATCAGAAAAGCTTAATTCTTATTCTTTATCTGGGCTGACATACACCAATCTTTTGCTGTGTCAAAGAAACAATTCCACATATTAAGCTGTTTAAGACTACACTTGAGATGCAGAATGTGTATATGGTAATTTTCAAAACAGAGAACTGGCCCACTAGCTAATGGGCTAGAGGCCACTTTTCACACCAGTTAATCAGCCCTCAAGTACCTCACTTCAGCTTTCCTCTGATGATTATGCGAGAGAGCACAGTACACAGGCTGAAATAATTTTCTTGATGTCAGAGATAGTAGCAGCAGGACTACAATCTGTTTCTTTCAAAGATACACATATAGTCCAGTCTGAAATAATGTCCAAAAGCAAATATGAAATAGAAAACACAACATTCTACTTTTTTCCTAAAATAAACATCTAGGTTCCAGAAAGATGGCCCTCCAGAGTCTCTGAGTCTTCATATTTGCCACTTTCTGATGGATTTTTTTAATAATTGGATTTTCTCAATAGCTCTTGCACAGGAGCTTTTAGCATTTGCAATTCCACAGCCCCTATCAGCCTGCTCTAATCTGCCATATCTCAGACAAGTGAAGTCAAGGAAGTCAGACAATTCCTCCTTCACCACAGTGCTGCACACAGGCATATGAATAATCACTCCAAGTTAACAGTAAACCTTGGATTTCTGACTTTTCAAGTGTAGTTTCTGCAGGAGTCTACAACAGGATGGGGAAGAAGCTTTATAAAAAACATGGCACAAGGAAGTAGATCTCTTAACTAGAAAGACTGGAGCTACTGGAATAAGCACTGAGAGATTCCTGATATGGAATTATATTTAAGAGGAATTCCGCCATGCCCAAATATACTGGCATGACAATACAACTGAAAGTTTATCACTCTGTCTTGGAATTGTAACTCTGTCCTAAGAAAAATACAAAAATCACTGGGTCACATTTTAGAAAGCATGTTTTAAACACAAACTCAGTAAACTTCCTATATTTCATATCAGTAAGGCTTTTCATAAAAAAGTTCTGTGAAAGCTGCTGAAAACTAGTTTCACATGGGTTTCTCTCTGGTATCTAATAAAATTTAATCTCAATCACAGCTTGTTCCTCACTAAATTCAGTCTCTCCCCAGTCACCTATTTTTAAATGTATTTGACACTTTTCTCACTCTGTCCAACCTAACTGAAGTGCAGCTACATATTGAAAACAGGTTTCTTGAAAAGGTTACTTAAGTCTTGAAATGTCATCCCAATAGGAAAACTAAAATCTTCTAGGATTCTTACAAGGTTAGTAATGTTGCCATCATGGGTCACTGTTCTATTTTCATCACATCTGGAAAAAAAAAAAGGAGCAAACCAGATCCCCTTCCAAGACTCAAATACCAACCTTTGCAGAATAGCTTCTGCAGTGCGTTTTGCTTTTTGAACTGCCTTTGGGCCTCCCACTGGACACACAGCAGTAGCTCTGAAGCCATCAAGATAAGTGGCATTGACCTAATGATAAAGGGATTATGAAGTTACATGGAATTCAGTACTGACAGGCTATAAACGCTCCCTGGCAATCATTATCTATACAAATACATACTTTTTAAACAAAGTAACAGGTTTATGCATATAAAAAAGGTTTGCCTTTTCAAATTTTCCACCTCTTTCTTTTACTCTTGGGGCAGAGAAGATGAGGATAGTGCTAAGTTTTAGCAGTGTCTCCAAAATTTAAGATCTTGTAAATCAAAATATACCTTTCACATCAAAAAATGAGGTAATACCTTATAAAATGTTGAAGGAGGCAATCCTTTTGCTCCACAAACTTTCACTGCTCCACCATCAAAACCTAGAGTAGTTAAAAATCAGTACTTCAGCTTCTTCAATATAACTTCAAAGACATTCTTTTGTGATACATATTAATCAAATGCATTTAATTAAAAAGCAAATCATTGATAGCTGTACTGCCAGAGAAGAGAGAACCTTTCAGAAAACAGTCCTTCCTGCCTTAGAAAGCACAGCAGCAAACTGGTGACTGAATTTATGTCTGCCATGAGCCTTTTAAGAGGGCGATTGAAATGTTTATTCATGCACTTAAAAAATACTTAACAAAGAAAGCAGCCTTAGGACATTAGACTCAATAGTTACATTCCTCTTAATATCCAGTTATTGCACACACACACAGAGAGCATACAATTTACTGCAGCTGGCTGGAGTGGACTGCAATCCCTCACTTGGTAAAGAATCAAAGCAAGATGAGAAACCAGCAAGAGCTATTGGCTGAGAGCTTAGTAAGGGAAGGGCAACTTAATGTTAGCTTTCTTATCAATAACAGAAACAGTCTGAATATATTTGCCAGGGCAACAACCATGTTCAGTATTAGGAATATTAATGCAAAAAGAGAAAAGCAGAAAATTGCTGGGATGCCATCAGGTTAAAGCTTGAGGTGGAGAAAATCAGTAGGTGCTACTCCTTGAAAATCAGCAGTGCAGGATTGGCACCTCATGTTTTAGTGCCAGAATTATAGTGTAGTTCACCTGTGACTAACCTGTGTTTGCAAATATTTAAGAAGCAGTTCAAAGCCCTATATAAATACTCTGAAAAGATCAGATCAGAGCCTATCTAAAAAAGTAAATGTCACTAGTACAGATTTTACTCAAATAACATCATCACTGTCTCTCAAGACTGACATGAGGTTAATTTAACTCTCCAAATAGAGAACTGCATCCCTCCATTCAGGGTGAAGATATGGAAGAGTTTTATGTTCCAGGTGAAATCATAGTACAAGAAAACAAATACCACAAAACCAAATGCATAGCATCCATTGACAAAAAGAAAACAAGCACCTCTCAGCTCAAACCCTGCAAGTAATCCAACAGAACAATAAAATCAGCAATATAAACAGCAAAATTAGATAGCTTGCCTCTTTTTACTGGTGTACGTGTCAAAGCACTTCAAACTAAAATATTTAAGCAATGTGCCCATTTTCCATCTGTTATATTTCTAAGAGGACTAACTGAAAGTTCATGTGAAAGTTCATTTTAAGTTCAAACATGTCATATCAGGTCATTTGCAAGCTAAAAGTTCATAGGAAGGTTAGGGATTCTTTTTTTAAAAAGAGAAAGACTAGGGGCTAAAAGCAGCAAGCTGGCCTTATCAGACAGCCGTTTGTTGCATGAGCTGAAGATTCACTGTACCATGTTATGTACTTTTTTACTCAAGCAATATATTCTTTATGTTACTGGGATAAAACTGAAAATGTGGTAAGTTTTTAATTCAAGATTTGGATTGTTCTAAGCTTTAGAAAGACACCTGGCATTCTGTCACAAGTAAGTTTCATTAGAAGGAAAAAAATATAATATAAATCCAGTAAAAGGCAAACTCTAGCTGACTGTAGATAAATTTTTTTTCAAGCTGTCTTGCTCAAATTACAGATCTCTGAATCTGTTAAGCCTGGGGTTTTTTTGTTTTCTTTTTGAAGCTAAATTCTGAACATACATTATATCTATCTTTAGTCTACTGGCTGTTAAGTGTTTTGAGGATGGCAAATGGACTTTTTAAAAAAAGATTCTCTGGTGGAAATCCTGTAGCTAATCATTCTTCTACCATGATCCACCCTAAATGTCTAAGAAAAACACCATTGCCAAGCAGTGCTCTGAAAGACACAGCCTTTCATTGCTACCAACACTTCAAATGTCCTAAGTAAAACCACGTACAAAACATTTTTTTGAGAAAAAAAATTTAGCTGCAGTTTAAAAAAAATACTGAAATCATAATGAAGCTGTCTTGATGTTGTTCTCACTGAATAAATAGTTTAAGGACATCACAGGTGCAAGGCAGGCATTAAAAAGTAAAGCAAAAGGAGCAGTGATCAAAAATATAAAAGAGTCAGCCAGCAAGATAAATAAGATTACATTTAAAATTTCTAAAGGAATTTCTAGAAGAAGTCCTTGAAAGTATCAGTTTAATACATGACTCTAAGGAACTGATTTAATAAGAAATATGCAGAGACTAAATGGAAATTAAAGTAGCTGCTTTTGTTTGATAACACACTTCATTGACTCAGATATCATTACATGAAAGAGGACTAACCTGGAATTTCAGTGATGGAAACCTGGGAAAAGTCACATGTAACATCTGGTAAAAGATAGCGCCGAGGATTGCCCAACTCATACACCAGCTGCTCAGCTACAGTGCCAAAAGAAATGAGTCCCCCGGTGTCTGGTGGTTTGGAAAGAATGAAGTCTCCTTCAGAGGAACATTCTACAATGGGAAAGCCTATGTTGTGCCTAGAATATAAAAACATTAAGAAAAAAGCCTTATAAATACAAGGGAAAGCGAAAAGAAATATGAACAACAAACCAAAATTTCTTAGTAATGGCCAATCAAGTAAAACCTGTCAAGAGTTACAATTTATCTGGTTATTTCTACAGAAACATAGACTAAAAAAAAACAAGCCTTGAACAAACTGTTCAACTGAAATAATATGAGGATGTAGTCTACTGTCTGGCAAAGAAACATAGATATAACAGGAGATTCTACCTGCAAACATGGGTGTAGGGAAGGGAATGGAGAAGGACACCGACAGAAACAGTTCAAGTAAAAAGCTGAAAGAATTAGAGGACTATGATTAAAGATGTAAATTTAGAGTAAAATAAACCATGGTTAATTCTGGCCCCATTTGGCTACAGCAGCACACACAGCATGACAGTGAAGACATCTAAATACACCTTGCACTCTGATTTGTAAAAAGGCAGTCAAAGCAGGAAGAACAAACTGTGCTGGGAACCTCAGAGATGAAGAGAAGTCGGAAACAGGAATAATCACACCCACAAAGGATAACTTCACACTTTAATAATAAATTATACACAGGAAAGTAATAATTAAAAACAGGAAGACATGAAAGGAAAGATCTTCAGCACATAGAAGACAGAACTAACAGAAAATTACAAGGCACAGCAAAAAGAAAAGCAGTGAAACTACGGACATGTTCATAAATTAAAATATTCTTCCTCACATTCTCACAAGCAAAATATATACAAAGTGATCAAATAACTCATAATAGGAGGCACATACTGGTCATTACAGTAGCAGGGTAGAGTTTTCAGGATTATGTGGACAAGATCCAGATATCTGCTTTTCTAGCTAAAAGGCTTTCATTTTTTTACAGAGAATTTGAGCAAAATTAAGAACTTCAGACTTTTCAGAAGTACCTGATAATTAAAATTAAGAATGCAAAGATTCTTCTGAAAAGTCTACCTGGCTCCCTTCCCTCTCACAGGAAGCCTGAAATTTGTACAAGTGTCCCACAACATAAAATAAATACCAAAAGAGGAGTTAAGGAGATACAGTCCCTTGCAAAAGAAAACCATTCTAAAAAGGTCCTAATAATGAAAGGTGATGAACTTTACCATGCTCGTTAAAGCCAATGACCTTCAGGTCTTCCACACAAACTTAAAACCAGTTAATCCCTCAATTTAATTATTTTTGAGTGGTAGTGGTAACAATGTGGTGAACATACAACTGAATTGGTTATCAGCAAAGGTTACATGAACATAGTTTGTATAACATAAATCCACAAAGTCTGAAAGAAAGTAAGCAAAAATACCAGTGAACTCTTAAGGGACATATGTAAAAGTTCATGGGAGTTTGAGCAGATTCCTTATCATCAAGAATATTCAAACATAACTCCATTATTTTAAAGAAAGGATTAAGACACAAGATCTGTTACTAGAGAACAGCAACTTTTAACACTTAGAGCAGACAAAATTGAAAAGTATGGTAGCTGGTGGACACCACATCAAATCAGTCAAGGTAATAGTCCATTTGACTGGTCTTTGAAACTATTTACACCACTAAAAAGATATAGGAAACAAAACCAGCCTGCCCTGGTGAATGCAAAGAACTGAATGGAATTAACAATTTCATATACAGGCTCTTCTAGTGGGGAGGGGAGGTTGAGGGGATAAGGAGAGAGAAAAGATGGTAGCAGAAGTACGCACTACTCAAAATTTTGAAGTGCGACATAGAAAAAAGCAACAGTCAAAAAAGCCCTCAATTCTTGGTCTGGAACATAAACATATGGGAACAGACTAATGTGTAATTATCCCCATTTTAGATGCAAGGAGACACACAGAGGAAGCATCATGATTTGGCCAGGGTAACAAAGCAGGATCAGTGGCTGAACAAGACTAGAATTAAGAAGCTTTTATCCTCTCGGTTCCATGTTTGTGCGCCTGACCCTACCACCTATCTATCCTGTCTCAATGCAACAGCACCCAGTGCCCTGCTAGCAGGCTCAATGCAGCTTGATCAGATCAGGTACCCAGAACAGACACCACTCACATGAAGACAGATCACCCAGAGCAGTCCATGTCCCTGCACTGACAGCCAGTGTCCCTGCTGCAGCCCACTGGAATCTCAGCCATCAGCACATGCAACTCTTACAGTGCTTTCCAATGATCTTTGTCTTGAAGGAAGAACTAAACTGCAGACACTCAACTTCCTACTCTGAACCACTGAGTCTACTAACATTGATTCAACTTCATTTTGCCCAACTTGCACTCTCGAAACCCCCAAACCATTAAAAAACAAAACCTAAATGTAATAGTGAGACAAAATGAGAAATTTCATCCCCTAATGTGATCAAAATACAGCAGATATTGTTTCCCCCCTGTGGTGTTCAGAGTACACCACCACCCAATGAACTTTTCTGTATGGCCAGTTAGTTGTAGAAGATGTGCTTTTCCCCCCAGGTTATACCAGCTTTGAAAGCTTCCCTCGCTTTTTTAACAGTTCACAACACAGAGATGCAATTATCTGGGTAAGAAGCAACTGGAGTCTACCTGTATTGTAACTGGATGACTGGGAAAACACAAATATCCAGTATTATCTTGTAGTAGATGGCATTAATAACCCACATTAACATTCACACACTTTAGACAAAAATCTATTTTGTAAATTGCTAAAAGACATTACTTAAAATTAATTTTCACCTTGGAAACAAACTGGTCTGTCACTCCTAAGATACAGGCAAATGACAGCTACTTAAAGGCATAAAAAGCTCTTTAGCAGTAGTAGTTGCCTGGCTCAGGTATACCACAGGCAGTACAGTTACACCATCACCCTGACCATCACTTAAAACAGCAACTCTTTGCCTGATTAACTCGTAGGCTTTGCTGAATGACTACACACCATGTGACATCTGCTCTGTGGGGAACATGCCACCTTTAGGCTGTCCATAACCCACAGCCAAGCTGTCCTTTTATATAGTGTAGCAGGGGAGTAAGCACAGAACTATGAACTTTATCAGCAGCTACGGTCACAGCATCCAAAGGTACCTCGGCAAAGTGGAATCCTTCATCAATAAAAGAACTGCATCAGTTTAGTGACAAAATCCCTATGCAGGATGAAGCAGTAGCAAGCAATGGAAACAATTCCAAAAGGGAACTGATACAATTCACTTTAATTAAATTATACAAATTAATAAAATACAGTACTAGAAACAAATATCAAGTACTACTTTTAAAATATTTAAGCAGCTCTTTCAGCACAGGGTCAATATACACAAGAAATACACATGAGTTTCTGAGGGGAGATGACAACTACCATTGTTTAGTCCAAAAGGTCCATTTCAGGTTGCATGTTTGCCACTTAGCAAGTAAGTCCATTATAAATGAATGCATATATAATATAGACATTAATAAACCAGAGCACTGAAACCAAGCTAAGATTATACCTCAGAAAACCCCTCCAAACTGGGCCTAGATAGGAGTTAACAGTTAAAGCAGGTCTCAGTGAACACCAACAGCACAGGAATAACCAAGTTACAAAACTGGTTTTGCTGCTGAAGCCTCCATCTCATCATCTTACTCTCATAGCAATCAAGAATCTGAGTTTTCTGTCAAGTTCTCTGCCAGCCAACAACTTACTCTTGGATTAATTTTTTCCATGTAAAATGGTATTTTTTCTTCAGCTTTGGCTCTCAGAAACGTTACAGCGTATGGGCATGTCATAGGCGATAAATCAAGTTGTCTAAGCAAGGATCGCCTCCCTGTCTACTCTGGAACACTACTCAGAAGCCTCTGAGGAGCCATCAAGAAAAACTTCCTCCTTGTTTTGCCATACTTCTTACACCATTTGCATTACAAGCAAAGTAAAATCCATGACCAGTACTTTGGCTCAGGGAGAGAGACATTTGAGATGGAACATGTATTTCTCCCATCAAAAGTGTCAAATCCCTCAAGTACCTCATTCTAGCCACTACTGCTCAATGGAGATTACTGGCAACAGAAGATGGGACAGGGAGTGGAGTACATTTACTTGCAGGGGAAGTTGCTGCAAGAATAAAAACAAAACCCTACAACAATGCACAGTGGAAGGGAACCAGGATCCAAGTGAGCTGTGGTGTGAACTTTCAGCTCTACAGCTAATGCAGCTGCCTGGGACGTGACTCAGTGAATGTCACACCAAGGACAGCTCTGAGCCAAGCTTCTCAACTCCTCAGCTATGCATTTTAACCAGAATGCTACTAGGCAAAAACCAGAAGCTCCTACCACTTCTAGCAGCGTTTTGACAACAGGTTCAAAACTGTTACTGCATCAAGCAAGATCAGCACAAACTTACAAAGTAAAGGCATAAGCATCTCCTCATGTGTATGCACCAACACGTTTCCTAACATGCAATTCTGCTCGAGGCAAGACTTACTGGTTGCATCACTTATCCCCTCTGACTAGGGCATTTCTATGTCTTGTACCTCCATTTCCAATGACCAGACAATTTCAGGCTAAACAGACCAGCTGCCTGGTGTTCTCATCTGCCTGCAACAGATGGTGCTACAGAGGAAAAAACATTCCACACTGCTGAATGGGACTCACATGCTGGACTTTGTTCTAGTCCCAAATTAAGAAATCTGGATCCAGCCCTTAGGAGTCTACAGCTATTGACTTACCCTTTTGGTCATCCCAGGCCCAGAGGATTATGCAGTCTCAACCAATGTACACTCTTGGCTTAGGGCAAAATGTCAGTGTTTATCATCTCCTCAAAATGATTATCTACTGATCAGCCTTAGTTTATTCTCTCCTGCATTTCAAAACAAAACAAAACAAAACAATGTACTAATCACCCACTGGCACTAAATAAGAGCAAGAGACAGCAATGTCTGGGGACAAACGAAATTAAATAGAGATCTGTGAATTATCAGTGTAGTTCTAGCAGTACAGTTCATTTTCACACACCACATGAATTCCCCACTGGAAGCTGCAGACAATGTAATGTAATGCCTGCTAACAGACATTAAATAGGGAGCAGTGCTGTATTATCGCTTCTGCTGACCCTTTGCTGATATGTATTACTATACAAATAACAGAAATGGACTAAGTGCCTTTTTTGTTAACACTAACTTAAAATCAGACTTTAAGAATGCACATTACTCTCTCTATAGACTATGAACTAATGGTTTCTTGCACTTTCTCTGCTAAACATCAGAGAATCCACACAAGAGAAGAGTTAAGCACCCACCCTCTCACTGGAAAAATAAACAGCACCTATCCCCTCTACCTATCTGTCTTCATGAAAACTGGACAAAACCTTACAGCTTCAAGATTCCCACCAATATCCCAAATGCACTAAGGAGATACACACAGCACAAATCTCAGTGCCTTATGTGAACACAAAGAAAGCAAGTAAGTTCAGCTTCTATCAGCTAAAGCAACTTGGAGAGTCACAAGCTGGAACACGCACTTCACTTGTTTTACATTAAAAACTTACTTTAAGGAGACAACAAAGGAAATGAAAGAATAGTTTAGGTTTTAGTAATTAACCATTAAATGCCCACACAAATATTCCTGAGATTCAAAGCACCCTTTTGCCGTGGAATTGAGTTCCCAGAAGTATCTGCATCAAACATTTCAAGAAAATTAAAAACAAACAACCCCCCCACCCACATCAAAAATCCACCAACTAAACTATGTTGGATGAATGAAGTGGATTCAATCCAGTGCCTCAGTACTCACCAAGACATGATAGCAAATGCACAGAATGTAAGCTCTAACTTGCCTGGCTTCATTTAGATTAACCAAAGTACTCTTGTTTACGGAGGTAATTTTTTCTGCTTATGCATAAACAATAGACAGATAAGCTTTATAAACCTGAAATGCAGCAAATTCTTTGGGTTTTGTTTACAAGTTAGAAAAAAAAACATACCCATCAGTCCTTCTTAGACAGAACAGCCCTGTGGATTACTGTTCTTGGAGAGAAAAAAACCCCAAGGACAGTCCAAAAAGTGGCTCCAGTTGGAGGCTAATGAAGCTCACCCTCCGCAGTGAGGTGTGAGGAGGAGAGAGGCTGCCCTCCAGTGTTCAGTTTCCACACACCAGTACAAGTGCAAGGGATGGGTTTTCTGCTCTTGGGCTGCAGAGATACACTCATGGAGCGGGAAACCCCTATGTGAAAGGCACATTAATGATGAACACAGATTTAACTTGGCTTCTTCCCCCTCCTATTTACTAATTTAATTGGGCTGGTTTGGATTTAACATTAGGTACCACAGACACAATGATTTATTGAGATGTAAATTATTTTCACTTATTTCCAGGAGACTCCTAAAAATGTCATTGTTTCTAAAGGAGGGAGAAATCATTAATAGACACAGTCATGTAACTTCTGCAAACTGTCAGAGCTCTGGTGAACTATTTGCAATATAGTTAGTGGCTGCAGGTATGGGATGTTTTGGTCACTACTGAGACACCATGTTATTATTGTACATTATTATGAATGCATTATCTGAAAACAGATTCAGACTGTCTAAACAACAAAAAACCCCAAGCCAGAAAATTTCATAAAACTCAGGAGAGAACAGGTTACTACTAAACTATTAAATGGAAAACACATTTTTCTGCATCCCAAGACTGTTAATAATATCTACCCTCCATGCTTTTGGGCCTAAATATAGACAACCACTACTCATCAGGAAGCCAAAATTTATCCAAATAATCTTCTCCCTGCATTCCTTCTCCCCATATTCTAAGTGGATGGGCTGGATCCCAATTCCACTTCAGTTAGTGAAGTGGATCTCCACTCTACAGCTCAAAACCTAAAATCAAAGCTCATACATTATTCTGGTTTTGACTGATTTTAGCAGCTTATCATACAGGCTGATGTGTCACATTATTTTATTTCAAGAATTTCATCAATTACACGTCTAAGACTCAAAAATTGCCAACAAACTGACTAGTTTAAGGCACCATAATCAACTTTTTAGCAGACTTAAACTGAAGGTAAATAACTAACTGTTATATTAACACAAATACAGTCATGTACAGTTTCAGGGTATGTACACATATCGAAGGGGACACGGTAACAGCAGTATCAGATGTTAAACCTCTATGTTCTTTAACAGAGATTCAATTCAGCACCAGTCAGCTGTCACAAGTCTACTATGATTTTAGACAAAGTTCTGTGATTTTACAGATACAAAACTATTAGGTATGCATATTCGTGTACTTAAACCCTTCTGGAAAATGAGCTACTCCCACTCCAATAGCTCACAACAGCTCCATATATTCAAGGTTCCTTTCTTTTTAAAAGCCAGATGGACACTCTTCACAGAAAAATCCTTAAAAATAAAGACCTAACAAACATTTAAATAAGAAAATTACTATTCTCTTTTTTCACTTTAATTCTTTTATAAAGCAAGGTCTTCTGGAGTCACAGTTACAAAAGATTTTAAGAGGTTTCATGATGCAGCACAATTAAATGACTGGGAAAGACATCAGAATAGGAATTCTAAATTTCCAAACCAACTTGTTACTATAAACTCTCTCCTTTGATTTCCCATAGAATACAACAGTGAAGAGTGAGTGCGCTTTGCTCAGTAAACTTCCAGTAGGTGAGAAGAAATGTCCAGTCCTGTTTGTTTCAATGCCATACATGCATTCACCTTTAATCAGCAGCACTTAGGAACTCAGAAAAGCGGCATACATCTTTTAGGATCACACTCTGAATCAACAGCAGAGAAGACAAGGAGCAGAAAAAATCCAGGGAGCCCTATGGCTCTTCAGGCAGCAGGGCACAGTCCTGCTGGGTCATCCAGCTGGACCAGAGTCAGCCTGAGCGCAGGAACACACTGCATTAAAGCACTCTTCTCTCCTGCACCTCCCTGCTGCTCTTCATCCTGCCTTTCTCACGATATAGCACAGGACAAGATCCCTCCCTCTCATCCCAATAAATACAGAAGTAACTGCAGCCAGAAGCAGAAAATGTGTTCCACAACTACTTTTAAAAACGGATTGGTAAAAAGCTGGCTCCCTCAGCAGGCAGAACAGCACACATACACATAACTCTAATTCAATAGCTCTGAACACAAGACACACACAGAATTTTCTGGAAGGACTGACCATCCAACACATTTGTGTTCATTGGGTTATTCGGCAGGACAGAACTAAGGCATATACTCATACCTACCAAAGCAAATTATGTGAAATTTTTGACTCACCAGCAAGCATCTCTCATCTAACTGAAGACTATTGTAACAGCATCCACAACATCAATATTGACTTTTCTGATACAATCATACATGAAAACCAATAATAAATATTTTCAAAAAGCAGAGGATACTGAAGGGAATAGGAAAGAAATAGTTTCAAAGGGGAAAAAATCATCAAAGGGCTAATTTGTTTTTCAAAATCTGCTCAAGTTAACAAAAGAAAGACCCTGTCTGACCAAAAAGGAAAACTTAAAAAGGGAAAACATAACTTGTAGAAAAGTAATGTTGAGGTGGCAAAATATCAAGAGGCCCATATTGTGTCCCCAAAAACAAAAAGGTAGAAGCAGTTTTCATAATACAGATACAGGCAGAAAACCTCATCTTTAGTCCACTACAAACATGCATGCTGGTCTCAAGTTTACCTACCAGTCTGGTACTGTGTGCCAATCAGTGAATATTCCACCTGTACACTGAGCACCACATTCAATGAGATGACCTGCAAGGCTGGGAAAATGGCATTAAAGTAACTAAGTAAAATACAAAAGATAAATTTTTACAAATTTGGCTTTAAAATACAATGGAAATAGAGCTAAATTAAAAACATGCCATTTTCCTCCACAAGTATCTAACACAATTATGAATTATACATTAAGCATAAAAAGGGATCCTGAAACATGAATACACTGTTTAAAGGGCAAATTTTTGCAAGAATTTTCTTGCACTAAATGAATATCTAGAAGATTACCTCACACCTAAAACCAAGTTCTCCTAGTCATTTCAAATCTTGATCTAAAATTCAGTATCTTAGTAGTCTGCACTGTATGTAACTAAACAGACAAAGACCAATTTTAAATGAAGAGACAAAAAAAAATTCACCTCTGCATATTATGTACTCACTACACTGTATTATAATTATGTATTACTATTTTCAAATTTTGATTGTGATAGTCCATAACTATTTAACTGAATTATGGGGAAAATCTTCATTTCCATCATCCCTCAGTGGAGCCTGAATGAATTTCTCTCCACATTTTTCCTCAAGCAGAAGTTCAAGAACACTAACACTAGAGTTTGCTCAGGCTAAGTAACCACTCTTTATAATGAGGACTTCAATTCAGATAAATTATGCACAACATTAAATTAGGAGGAGTAATTCTAGTCCTTTCTGAAACACATCCCTAACCTTAGGACTACAACAAGGATTTGTAAATGGGAGCACAACACTGAGCTTCAACAAAACCATACCAGGATGCTGCCTTCTGACCAAACCTGCTTTTGTGCATCTTTCAGAACAAGCCTGTGACCAACCCAATTATCAACAGTGGCAGCCAGACAGAAAAACCTGGGAATCAGTGGCCCATAGTATAAGATTTCATCTCTCAAGACAAAATGAACAGCAAGAGAAAGTTAAGCTGTTAAATAAAATCTTTCAACCCTTTCTTTCTTTTCTTATTTTAAGCTGGCTCCAGAATGAAGTTTCTATAATTTCAATTCCAAGTGAGAGTAGTAAGTAAGCATTGAAAAAACTCAAAACCTAACAAAAACATGCAAATAAATTAATGCAGTGATAATATGAAAAATTAGTAGGTGCTGAAAATGACCTTGACATTATGATATGAAATATAGATTTACCCCATTTCTTCTTATATCATTTACCTTCCTGCAGCTAGCAAGTCATAGTCATCCCTATTCCAGCCAAACTACAAGAAAAACAAAAATATTTTAAATGCACATAAGTTTCATACAGTACAAAAAACTGCACACAGTATGTTCATTGCTTTGAGTAACAATGCATTGGATATATTTTAAATCTAAATAACAATAGCTGGCAGGCACTGTACATGGATTTGAGTTCCTATACAGCAAATCAGCAAAAAAAAAACTTCTGACATGCTCCAGTTTGCTCCTATTGATACACCACAACAAATTTAAACTCTGAAAGTCATACCCTCTTCCAAAAAACTGGATGGTCAACACCCTTATTACTTAAAAGTGCACAACCTACAGGTTTAAAAGTATAGTACCTATCTTGTGTCACCTGGACAAACCACTAGGTATCTTCAATTTCTGAAAATTATCAGTTCCTGGAGTACTACCAGTCACCCTCAAAAACTGGAAGTATGCTTTCTGTTTAATTAGAAATTTTAGCTAGAGTCTTTTCCCCGAGTTCAACCCGCGAGCAATACAGTAATTGTTTTTTATTCAGCACTTTGCAGAAATCTTCCTAAAACCTTTCCCACATAAATTAGATAAGGTCTCTCTGGAGTAGGTAATATACACTGACAGTTGTTATTTTGAGAACATAAACAACTAGGAATAAATAAGAAGTCATAATGGAAATCATAAATGGAAAATTAATTAGGCAATGTTTGACATGCATGAAGTCAAAAGAGTATGATGTCTTAGAAAGAATGTTTTTAACTGGACACATAGTCTCTTTTTTAAATACACACCAAAAGAGAGCTTCTGTATTTGACCATGTGTGATCCTTCACAAAAATTAATGAAAACCTATTAAAAATACTTCAGAAAATGACATACTATGCCAGTATAATTTTTGAATTTCAAGGACTTTCCGAAATGCTGCATTGAAACTTGACTACTTAAAACAAAACTAAACACTGAACAAAAACCCCAGTGTTTTACACCACCTCACATGCTACCCCCCAACCAGAGTGAGCTCTACTATTGACACTTTGTAGTAAAGAAAAATATACTTGCACACCAAATTTTTCAGAAAGGCAAGGGAAAAAAATCCAAAACAAATGGTAAGAGTTAAATATTGGTGAAAAAGGATAAGACTTCCTGAACTTCACCTGTGCTTTCTAGTTCAATGGTAACAAATTAACAAGTTAACAAATATGCCTGCTATCAATTTAGGAGAAGCGGAAGCTGACACTTTTCATGCATGTAAGAAAAAAAAAATACAGATGCTCACTATTTTTATTTAGTATCTACATTTTCATAAGGGACAAAAATTGTCTGACAACTGCTGAATATTCACTCACATTTATTCATTAGCATTTGGAAATTAACTTGTACTTACAGAGTGAATGAGTGGTCCCAATACAATCCCGCTGTCGACACATCTGCCTGTCACAACAATATCAGCTCCAAGGTCTAGAGCTCTGCTTATTGGTCTGGCTCTAAAAATGACAAAACACAGCAGTAAGTACTTTCATCTTTTAAAGCATCAGTTCCCTGACACACACAGGCTAAAAAAACACTTAAAAATTGCATAAGAAATCAATAAAATCTACTACAACAACAAACCTGTGGTTAGGTATGTACATCAAGAGTATTTGAAAGAGCAGTCATCAGGGCACTATCAAATTCAGGTACCTAAATAACATAACTGGAACACTTCCCTTAATGTCCACAGAAACTTTCTTGGATAAAGTGCAGAGTGGGACATTTCTAAATAAATTACAGAAAAGAGTGCTTTTCAGAGATTCATTAACCATTTAATTTTCAGTGTGTATAAAGTGCATAAAGATGAACATCCTTCAGGGACAAAACCTGGTGACCTAGCCCTCCAATTTTAAACCTTTCAGGTCAATTACCTAAGTGATTTAAGAACTCACAATATTGTCCAACTTCAAGAGCACTGTGCAAGAATGGGATCACCAGGACCATCAACTGGAAGAGATGTATGTGACCGCTGTCTCATTTCTCAGTCATCTCCCTTTACTAGACCTGATTCACACTGATTCATCTGAAGTGGATGGTGACAATGAATATGCAGCTTCACAAAGAGGTAGCTAGAATACCTGCATTCACAGACTTATGGAAACCCTAAGCACCATAAAGGAGGGAAGGGAGATCTTTCAAAACAAGTGACCATCCTGAAAAACTAGTTTCCAAAATTTCAAGAGTACAAAGCCTGACAGAGTTCAGCATAACATAACAGAACCTCCTACAGCACTGACCACATCCCAGTACTTGAATTCCCTGTTTGCACTTCTCCAGTGACAACACAATACACTACTCCACTCTGCAACAGAATACTCAGCATATGAAAAAGCACTTTTGCAATTGTTATAATTGAACTAACACTGTTTTGGCTTCAACTAAAACCTGATAATTCAGATGGTGTACTGCTAAGAAGTCATAACTTACAATGTTATAACTAAAACTTACTTACAAGTTACAAACCAATTTTTTTCTGGTTGCCTGAATAATTCAAAGGTGAACCTCATCTACTAAGTAGTTCTAACTGCAAAGCAAAATAAATTTCTGTATTCAATGTGTTAAAATTAGTTGTTCATAATAAATACACTTTGCTAAAATAACTCACCCAAGATACACATTCATGCTGTGAATATTCTCTGGAAATTCTTTGCCACTCTCTACATCGGTGATACCAGCTCCTTTTAAGTTCTCTTTCTGTTAGAAAACAAGCAGAACACAAGCTGTGAGTATTTTGAAGTTTCTGTTAGCCTCTCATTAGTCTCAAACAACAGATCCACGTCATAGCAACTCTAAGCCAAGTCTAATTATTAAAAGTATTAACAATACTGATCAGTTGAATGGCTAAAAGCCTTAGATACACTTTTAATCACAACTTTTCCAGCATGCAGAAAATTAAGGTAGTCTTTAAAGAATGTAATGTTCATTTATTCATGACCAACAACAATGATCTGGTGTATTTCCTAGGCTTTAAACGGTGTTTAATTGCTGTAGGACTAAATAAATCAAACCCTGCACTCAGAAATGTATCTGCCACGTCAGCAATGGTGTCATGGCCAGAGAACAAGCTTAATCCTGGAGCTTCATATGGTACTTAGAATAAGCTGTGTTTCCAGAAAAGTAGGGGCAAGGGGAGGGTGTGGTTTTGACCACGAATTAGGCATTAGCTTGGCAATCCAGTGGATTGAGGGGACAGTGAATACATAGACACAACACCCGTGTAAACTGTAAATACTAATTTACAGGTGGGATCTCTAGTGTGGGGAAAAAAACCCCAAACTTCCACTCTGAACTAATTTGGTATTCTAAAAGACTGAAATCCTCCAAACCACAAGTAACATTTACCATGTTTCATGTATCAACAGTAGAAGCTGTCTGTAGACCATAAAAGCTGTGTCTTTTTGTTTCTCTAGGTTAAGTACTGGCAACAGCACAGAAAACAATGGATTTCAGATCAGACATGCCCATAACAAGCTCAAATAACAACCACTGTTGTACCAGTAATGAAATTCTGGCCCACAGAGAGTAATTTCAGCAGGGCAGAAGTGTCTTAAAAGGAAGTCCAAGCATCACACATGACTTGCAAATAAGGAATTTTACTTGACAATCTTCCACATTAAAGAGCATGCAAGAGGTAACAGATCCTATGCAGATAAATAATTTTCCAAGTTACAGGCAGAGATTTAACCACAGTGCAAACCTCTCCTCTCTTAACTACTATTATGTACAAACTCTCTTCCCAGTACCTTTTCAGGTATGGCCAACATTTTTTCGCAGATTTCATAGATAAAGTGTAATTCTCTAAATAAATTAAAAAAAATCCATGTATTTAATATTTCAATTTTTTTTTTATATTTGAACTTCAATCCTCTCACTTAACATTACTTTACAGACTGTAAACTAATTACTTAAAACCAGAAAACCAACTATCTATAAAAAAAGTACTATCAGGAAATGCCTGTAAACCACTAAAAAAGCTAGAAGGGATAGACATTTGAATGTGTGGTAGCTACACCACATTCAGAAGAATTAACTGGCATGATTACCTAGTTAGACAGAAGCAGTAAATAACTGCATGTAATAGCTTCTCCTGAAGAGCACACAGGCCTTACAGCAGATGCACATTTTGCTTCAAAAAGCTAAACAGAAGATGCAGAACCGTATAAAATTCACCCCCACTGTACAGCGAACAGCAGATGTGCCAAGAATTATATTTATGAACTAAAAGAACCTAGAAGGTTATGAAGAACAATGCTTCTGATAGTATAAGACTGGTGCATAGAGACACACAAGGTTTCTATGGGACAGTAAATGCCATCTTCATGCTATACAGACTTGAGCTACTGAGGTGTAAAACACAGTGAAATACCTCACTCATCAGATCATCTCCAGCAACAACAGCTATTTTCAAATCAACATCTGCTTTCTTTGCCACCTCCTGAAGGGCAGCTGCACAAGCAAGTGGATTAATTCCACCAGCATTACTGACAACACGAACACCTAACAGAAAAAAAACAAAGGCAAATAAAGTTCAGCAGCATCAATAATCAATCACCTGTACTTTAAAAGGGTGCTGGAGCATAAGCAAGCTATCATCTTTGCAAGGTAACAGACATTCAGTCAAGCAAAATACAAAAACCACATTAAAATAAAACCACATTTAACCTGTCAAAGGATCAGAATAAGCCAGTACAAAATTGTTTAGAGAAAAATAACCTCTATAGATACTTCTCATCTATCCTTTATGAATGAAAGGAGCAAGTGACCAGAAAGACACACATAATGAGGCAGACAGACACCATCAAACACCTCCAGCAGAACAGCAATAGACACTGTGAAGCTTTGCTAATGTAAACAAACAAAAAAAACAGTGGAAAATCATATTGTAGAACTATGTGGGAATTTTGAAAAGCTTAAAATACCTTGAAAACATCTAGCTCTCACATTTTAAAAAAATCTGTAAAGCAATCTACTATTCACAGATTGAAGCTATAGTAAGAAATACATGGAAATATACGTATGTATTTGCAATTGTAACAAATACCTTAAATCAACCCAATTTCACCATCAGACCTGTACTCCACATCAATTACAATAGAATAGTTTGGATTAGAAGGACCTTAGAAATCACCTAGGTCCAAGTCCCCTGTTATGGGCAAGGTTATTCGGGGCTCCATCCATCCTGGCCCTTAACACTTCCAGGGATGGGGCACTCACAACTTCTCCAGACAACCCGCTCCAGTGCCTCACCACCCTCACAGCAAAGAGCTTCTTCCTAGCATCCAATCTAAATCTACCCCAGCTTATGGCTATGCCCCCTTCTTCTATCACTACATATCCTTGTAAAAAGTCCAACTCTCTTGCAAGCCCCCTTTAGCTACTGCAAGGTGCTGTAAGATCTTCCCAGAGCCTTCTCTTCTCCAGACTGAACAGCCCCAACTCTTATCAGCCCGCTTTTCTAAGCAGGTGTACTGAATTAACACAGAAACTCGTGCAAGGAGTAGCATACCTTTCCTGTGAATATCGTTTATATAGGGAGCCATGGCAGTGGAGACAAAATCCGGAGTGTAACCTAAAACCTGAAATAATTAAGAGCTGTAACCATTTCTTACAGGTAGGTCAACCCAACCCCTCTCCTTGGTTAACACAGAAAACAGCGAAGAACCACTACGTCCCAAATAATACCATCATTTGGGTAACGATGGGAAACGACACGAACACATTCACCAGATGAAACTGAACAGATGAAAATAAATACATGCGAATAAAAAGTATACTCAAGAAGCCGTGTCCCCGTGACCATCTATGTCTTAAAAAGGTTTCGGGCGCGATTTGTGCTGAAGGAGAGCTTGGAGGTCGCAAAGTACCGGACCGCACCCGCCCCGGCCGAGCCCGGCACGCTGGGGCCGGACACCGGCTCTACTTACGGGAGAGCGGGCCTTGGCGGCCGTCAGCAGCGACATGGTGATCTCGGAGAGGTAATCGAAGACGAGGAAATCCAGCTTCCCTCCGTACAGCAGCTGCGGCACTGCCGGGGCAGGCAAGAAGGCACCATCAGCTGGGGGCACCCCCGGTGCCCACCCCTAGCCCCGGAGCCGGCCCCGCCCGGGCGTGCGGCGGCGGCCCCGGCCCGGCCGCTTGCGCAACGGGGCTCTCCATGGCGCTGGGGCCGCCGCCCGTCGCGCTGACCCCGGTCCCCGCCGCCCCGTCGGGTCTCCGGGCCGCCCCCCGAGCAGCCGCTGCCGCCCCACCGCCCACCTGCGACCGCCGTGTCCCCCCAGAAGCCCGAGGCGCAGCCGATGCGCACCGCGGCGCCCGCCGGGGGCTCGCAGCCCGTGCTGAGCCGGCGGCTCCAGCAGGGCGGGCGGGCGGCGGCCCCCAGGAGCCGCAGGCCCCGCAGCGCCAGCAGCGCGGCGCAGCTCATGGTGCGGGCAGCGGGAGCGCGGGCACCGCCCCGGCTGAGGCGCCCGACACGGGCTGGGGAGGAGCTGGGGCCTGCGGAGGCGATTGGGAAAAGGGGCGGGAGAAAGTTCATAAATCCCGAGTGCGCGGGCGAGAGCCCTGGGACGTGTACTCCTGCTGCAGGGTGTACTCATTGCGCCAGTCAGCTGTAGGGCAGCGATGGGTCCGGGCCCAGGCGTGTCCGAACGAGGCTTCTCCGGCTCGGGCTGTGCCCGGCCCCGTGCTGGACAGGGTCGGTGGCGGGGCTGTCGCATCCCCAGGAGCTGCGGGCCTGGCGAGAGCAGCCGTGTCACTCCGAAGCGTGTGGCGCAGTGTCGGGGAAAGCCTCGGCAGGGGAACCCCCGTCATGAGGCTCGGGATAACGCCAGAAGTGTGTCAGATAGTCCGGTTATGGATTCCTTATGAAACCTTTTCCTCCTCGACTAAATACAAAATGTGTTTATTAAAGATTAAGACTTCTCTGTGGGAGTGCACGTCTCTGTTCTGACGTAAAGAGTTTCTCAGGTCCTGGACTGAATTTCTAGTCTGTGGACGTGAGGAAAGTGTCACCAAGCCAGGAAATTCCCTCGTGTATAAGGAGGAACGATTTCCTGGTATCTGAGCTGATGCTGTCTCTGGATATCTGCACAGAGAGCTGATCGTGTACGGGTGCTCCAGAGCCAATCCTCCGTGTCTGGCATCAACGAGGCTGCTCTGGCACAGCAACAGCTTGGCCTTCCCTAACAAGTACGCTTCTATTCCAAATGGATTTTAATTATATCTTGCAAATGATACAATAACCTTTGCAATAACCAGTAACACTTTGCAAGAGTGATGAAAAATAAAACGTTTGGTGTAACACTGACAATGCTAAGTACGTGGTGATGATGAGAGGGGGTTTACTGATGTAAACCACAGCCGTGTTGAAAATAAATAAGTACTTCTGGAAATTGTCTATAAGACAATTCCAGTTAGACTATTTTCAAATTGTGATTAGAAATAGTACAGTTGAGAGAAGATAGGAAATAATCATGCTCTGATCTCAGAATTTGGTTCTTTATTTAGCAAGATACAATGTTTTCCTATGGCAAAGAAGGGCTATAAAACACCACTTTATGTTCTCAGTGCCTGAGCGATGAACAATTCCTGTCCTAATCTATTAAAGAGGCAGAACCAAGGAGGTCATAAAGAAAAAAAATTGGTTCCCTATACAGATTTTTATTATTACACTATGAAAGTATTTCATTATTATGTTGAAAATTTGCAAGTTTTGAGTACCTATAAAGTAGTAAACATGCAAATAATCACAGTAGGGGAGGAAAACCAGCAGGTGGTTAATGCATATTCACCTCTAGGTAATTTATGTATATTTGACTCTAGAGAGCTTTGTCCTAAATATATATTTATTGTAGCTCCTTAAAGTCAACTTTGAAGCAAGAATCGGAAAGAGCACCATCTGGTACAAAATACATGGCTACCCGTATAAACATAAAGGCAGATGCTTTCTGTAAATAAACTTTAAAGTGTCTTCCACGTGTGTTTGATGCAGAATGCATTGCAGTCACATGCCAACATATTGCAGCATGGCAGGAGACGTGGCTAATCCTCTGCAAGTCATGCAATCCTCTCAAACCCTGGGGTGAAATTCAAGTGTGGTTTGCCTTGGCTGGGACACGATTTCCAACGTGCTGCAGTCCTGCCTTCTGTGCTTGAACCCATCCAGAATAAATGCCAGTCCCTGATAAAGAGAATCACTGGTTACCCATGGATGCAAGTCAAGGTTCTACTGGAATGGGTTGGGGCACATTTTCATGCTGCAAAGCTGAACTCGTGGGTGTGAGCCGGGCTAGCTGCTGAGGCCAAGGGCCCGGAGGCCGGTAGGTGGCTGTGTCTGGCCGCTGTCCGCACCCTCCTCGCCTAAAAACAATCCCTGGCCCCAAAAACAGCCTACTGCTCCCTGCAGCCAGCATCCTCTGTGCCCTTCTGCCTCTCTGGATGAACCAGGCATTTTATCTACGTTAAGAAATAAATATTCGCATGCATGTGTGTACCTTGGTGAAAACATCTTGGAGTCTAGAAGGTGCTTTTTTATTTTGTCTTCTCTCAGGTATTTTCAGAGCATGGATTTTGACAGCCATTGCTCATGGTTCAGGGGAAGAACTGGATCTTGCTTTGTCAGAAACAATTTCAAGGTCCTTAAGGAAACTTAAATACAATTTTAGCAAATTTGTATATGGATGTTGACAGCTGTGTGAGACAATTAATATCCAACATATATTTAATACTAAGACACACGCATTAGTTAATGTCCCAAAAACACAAGGAAAGGATTTAGGATCGTTTCCATTATTTGCAATGGTGCAGTGAAGTGATAAAGAGATCAAAGCCTGTATTCTCTTGATTCCCCCAGTAGGGAGGGGTTTGACAGCTGGCTTGCAAGCAAAGCTGAGTTAATAGAAGAAATAACAATTGATGATTTTTGAATATATCTATAGTAAAGAAAAAGATAAGGCTGTTAGCATAGAAACACATTAGAAAAAAATACATGTAAAAATTAATGAAAATTTTTGTAAACTAAATTATGTGTATAAGTAAATGTGTATACATTAAATTTATAAATGTGTATATATTAAATTTCTGTAAAACTTTTGCCAATTATATTAACGTTAATTGCTTTGCACCAATAAATATAAGTTATTATAATACAATTAATGACTTAAAATCACACTTTGTTAAAAGTATATAAGCTAGAAAACATGCAGATTAAAAACTTTTTTCTTCTTAAACCCTAATCACGTGTGTGTATGTCACATCCAACCTAACAATAACACCCCAGGGAATGTGTTTCTTACTCAACTTCTCCTAAAATAAGTACACTGCTTAATAAGCTTATTGAGATTCCAGAAAAATCATCCATTTTTCTGAGAGAGTAATTTATTCACTACCTCTATCCCCTCCATTTCAGAAATTATTTTCTTAAAATATACTGAATTTTCATTACCATCATCGTTCCATCCCGAGCAGTAATGATCAGCTCAGAGCCCATTATTTTACACCTGAGGTTAGGATTGTTAGTGGTTCTTTTCCAGGTAGGCTTGGGAAGCAATGCTCTGTGATGGTCAAGTCTTTATTTTGAGCTTTTTTTTGAGATGATTTAAGAGATTTTAGGAACAGTTTATTGCTTTTTGAGAACACCAGATGGCACTGTGTGGTTGTCGGTGAGGCCCAAAAGAAACCACTGTGAGTAACAAACCTGTGTGAATTCATAGGCAGGAGGTGCTAGTAAAGTCTTGACTGTATTTGTGACCTGTGTAGGGCATTTGGGTCAACAATAAAAGCTGTCACAATTCACTCACGTGAAAGGAACCCATTGCTTAATGTAATTTTTTTAAGAATAAGCCAGAATTCCTCTCATGATTTGTGAGAAGAAAGCAAGAGAAAGAAAAATCTTCTGGCTTTATTTTTTATGCCAGAGAAAGAAAAAGACTACAGATTAAAACAAGAAGAATAAAGAAGATTTTTTTTTTCTGCTTATGATTTACATGTAGAAAAATCTGAGATTCTCTTTCCTTCAGTGACCCTAAATACTTATATTTACATTTAATCAGCTATTGATGTTTCAAACATAAGCCTGTGCTTCTCTTCCTGTAAAGAGATTGATGCACCAGCATGGAGCACAGGTAATGTGTAAGAGAACTGTGGAATTCATTCTTCTGCTTCCATCATCCTGAATTAATGGCATTCAAGCCTAATCCTGGAAGTCAGGGAGGACAACACAGAGTGCATTTTTCCAAAACAAATACACTTTCCATTATATTTCTACGATTTCTCTGACAGTCAGGCTTTCTCTGATTGTGTAAAAAGTACAAACAAAGTATTTTCCAGAGGTTTATTGTGAAATACATTACATTTTTGCTGTATTTTCTTTAATGGTATTGTCAAAAGATTCCTGTCCAAGCTAGCAATATCAGCCTATA
Source organism: Zonotrichia albicollis (assembly GCF_047830755.1). NCBI lineage: Eukaryota > Metazoa > Chordata > Aves > Passeriformes > Passerellidae > Zonotrichia > Zonotrichia albicollis. The sequence goes on along the minus strand of NC_133823.1, from coordinate 27,566,474 downwards.
TGTTTGATTATTGAAGTAGACTCTGTTTAGTTTATTGAGGCTCTGTCCTCTCAACTAATTACAAAATACTCAGCAAATATTTGAATTTACTTCTTATCTCATTCCCTCAAATTAGTGCATCTCTCTGTTTAACAAATAAGTTCACTGTTCTTGCCCTCAAGGTAAAGCATACACTGCAATCTCTCTTCTGAAGACAGTCTGAATACCAACCTTTTCTAAGTGAATCAACAGCTGAAAACAGTTTCTGTAGATCAGTAAAGGCAGAGAATTTACTATATTGCATCAAATACCCCTAAATAAGCTCAAAAATTATGTTTCACTGAACTTGGTTTAGGGCTTTGTAGGAGATTTTTAGAATTTCAAGGTATAACATCATGTACTACAGGATGTTAGTACTATAGTAACTAACTAACATTCTGAAAAATGTTAGTTACTAACTAACTAACTAACTAACTAACAGAAAAACCTTAGTTATGACAAAACAGCAGAATGAGTTATCTTCTGAACCATCCTGACTCCATTCCTTTATATCACATTATTTTTTTCAGATATAAGATCACTCTTAATACCTTAAGATTTGAAAGAAGTTTAAATAAAATCTTTAATGCATCAAATTAGGCAAGCAGAACTGACTAAACAGAAACACAATAGGATTTTTCAAAAATGAGATACTAGCTCATTCAAACCATCAAATATCTGACCTATAGATATGAGGTGTCTTCAGAACTATCATGATGATTAGGTGTCTGGATTTTTGGCCCTTTAATTTTAACATATTTATTTAAATTTGTTTGTAGTAATATTTAATTCAAAATAAAAACTATGTATTAAAGCAATAATCCTTGGTTATCCTTTGCAAAAAAAGAAAGCATCTTTTATGTTATTAAAAGTGCTGATATGAACAATCATGAATCACTGTAACTTCCATGTTTTGATTTAAGAAAATACATTAGCCTGTAGGTATTAAAGAATACACTCTAAAGTGCATATTCCCAGTGTGGAGGCAGCAAAATACCCCATAATTTCTTTCCAAAATGAAAGGTTATGCCTGACATGAAGTACATACATTTCTTACTGTTTTTCGCTCAGTTTTCAAAGAAACAATTATTTCCAGCCAGTATTTGAGCAAAGTACCTGTACTGGTGTCACAAGTGTAAAGAAATTAAAGGCTCTCCCTTGCACAGCAACTGATTTTGTTTACTCATTTCGCTTCAGGAAGGGTGAGGAAGAAATGTGCTGCACAGAGTGGACTATGCAATTGGAAAAAAAATGTCGTTATTTACCTTTCGCCCACATTTTGAAAATTGAAAGAGAAAGATAAGTTTCAAAACTTTTTTTTCATTTTCACTTTAGTGCATTTGGCTTTCTCACCCACCATTGGTACAGCTTTGCTACGAGGCAGCTTTTTAGTTGTCTCTAGTTCTCATCCTAATTATCACACTTATTGATTGACCTAGAAAAGGGGATTTTGCCCACTAATCTGTTTAGTAATGCAAGCAGGGTGATACATGTTGGTGATAAATAGCAATTTTTCATAATTTAGCATTTGGTATTTTTCAATATTTATTTCTTTTTAAATAGGAAATATATCTTCTGGAGCATCTAAAAAAATGCAAGTTCATTTCAATTCTATTGAACGCTTTCAGTCAAATAGTAATAAAAGCCCATTGGAAATCTTAAAACTCATCACTAAACATTTCTAAAATGTTGTAGACTGATTTCTTAGGTTACATGCTTAAGGCAAGTAAGTATAAGCTTAAAAAACAGATGTTTTGCCAAGGCAGCCATAAGGATATTCTGATATTCAGGAACTAATTTACAGACACAAACGTGTTTGTTTTTCTGAGGAAAGGTTTTCTATGAATGACGGGCAGGTGTTGGCTAGCGTCCCTAGTGGCTGACAAAAAATGCTAATCAATACTGAGTTGAAGAAAGCTCTTTCAAACAAATAATGATTTTTACTCTCTCCTCAAAAATAAATTGCAGGAAAGGAGTACACTGAGTTTCAGAACTCTTCCTTCCATCTGTGCTGCCAGGAATTGTTCCTCATCTGTTACCAAACCAGCAATCAGAATTACTGGAAAGAATATACTGACCAGAAAATCAACTTGGCTAAATTAGGCTGGACACATCTGAGGGTACAATTAGGTCTCTGGCACACTGGTTTGGTAAGTGGGTCAGTTGTTTTGCAACCAGGACCCACCAAGGCAAAATGGTATGTAGAAGAGGAAAAATACCACATAGTCATTCCACTAAGAATATGTATTGCTTTCAACTTAATTAAAAGTAGGACTAAGATCTTTCTAAGTAATGAAAGGTGTAATAACAGAAGAAAAGAAAAAAGAAGCAAACGTATGAATTGATTAATTATTCATGACCATGTAATCCGTAAAGCAAACAAAAATTTCCTGAGGTTTAAATATTTACATCTTCTGCTGAGAAGTACCACGGTTGTAATGACAAATACAGGTAAGCAACACTTATAATTGCAGTGTGCAAATATTTGGTAATCATTGAGGCAATGTTGAAAATTGACTCCTTCATGAATGTAAATATGATAATTTTGTGTAACATAAGCATCTGACTGCAAACTCAGTTTTCCTATTCCTAAGCCATTTGTAAGAATAATGATCCTTTTGTTTTTCCCACCAATTAGACATTTACCTTGAACATTGAAACTCAATTTATACATTGTGATTATGTCATTATAGCCATTCTCATGCTTTAACTATAAAATCTTGGGGTTTTTAACTCAAAATGAACTAGGCTTTTACTGCCAGAGTTCACTGTTGTCATCTTCTCTGAAATTCTTGCCTAGGAACACAAGACAGTTTTTTTTTTCATTTTCTGCTACCAAATAGTCTTTTGATAGAGTTTCAAGCCTATATGTGCTACTTCTAATGACAAAAAGGAAAGATGTGTTCTTTATTCTGTCAGAGGATGAGGGATACCTGAATTGTGCTACGTGCTTCACCTATTGCCTCACAAACAGTACGTTCAGTGTACATCTGTGTTCAAGCTGTTACTTAACAAAGTTCATACCAGCTGCCCACTCATGCTCTCTTGTCACATCTAAGGGAGTCCTGCTGGTGCACAGCTTCTGGAATGGTATCTCTAGGACACTGTGGACACTTGTGTCATGAGCTGCAAAGATGAAGCAAAGCAAGCTCGGTGTATGAGCAGCAGTGACAAAGAGGTTCAGCCATGGTTTCCTCAGTCCATGTTAACAGCACCAGTGAAGCAACAGTAAAAAACACAATAGCAGATTGACTTCTATCCAGTCCTATTTACTTTATTTTCACACTTTAGGAAACAGAAGTGACTCTAAAAGGTGGAAACGTCCTATTTGTATCAGTAAGGTCAACAAGAGCTCATTCTGCACATAGCTCTTGAAGGGAATTAATAGCAGATTTGGAAAGACAAACCTTTAGCATCGATCATCCTTTGGAAAAGACTTTTGGCAGCCTGGCAACTAACTCACTGGTCATCAGTGCAGTTACTGGAAAGCTGACACTCAGGCACAATGCTTCAGCCTCACTTGTGTCACATCAGATTGATTTTTAGCATCCTAAACACTCACATTTCCTTCTGGCAATATGTGGGTGGATCTCTGAACTTGATGGGAGCCTTCTGTTTGATCCAATTTGACCAGATTGAAAGAGGATATACAGGTCAGGAACTCTCCATGTTTCAGGGCATAATCATATCTAATTTTCTAATAATCTGGTTCCTATATAATGCTTTTTTCCCCTTTTTAAAATCCCTATTAAGCCAAGTTGAAGAATTGATCCTGCTGTACAGAGACAAAGTCATTTGCCTGAAATCACAAAGCTGACCCCAGTAACAACAGATCTATCCCTGAGCCCCATTCTCACCATTCTTCTCATCATCTGGTCAAACGTGTAATGGACTCAAAAGCCTCATTCAACACTGCCTTATCGCACATTGTGCTGTACAGGCACAAAACCAGACTTTCTCTGCAGAAGCCATAGTTCGGACATTGAGTCTGGGTCATGAGTGGAAGGGTGTTAATGCTCCCAATACAGAGAGCATGCAAAAGGACATACTAAAGTAATTTGCTGGAACAAAGCCCATGGCAGAAGACAGGGCTTGTCAGCACTCTTGTAGCAGTATTGAAGAAGGCAGATACCAACAACATTAGCTCTCCAGCAAGGAAGCATTGACCAAAGTCATTGGAATGGACTCACTGTGTTGAAGGATAGGGAACATTCATTGCCTGTGAGAAATACCACAGACTTCTTTTCTGGATATGCCACTGCCCAATGACTTCACACCTTTCTCTGCCTCAGTTTTGTCATCTACAGAACTGGGAAAATGGTGTTGAGTCTCTTTGCAAAACATGTAGAGGTCTGTGGTGGGAAAGACCTACTTAATCCCAAATATCATTTGTTGTTAGGCAATTGATGGTTGGTACAGATAATTCAGATTGCTGCTGTGGCTTTTCCCTGTGCTGTTAGAGTGAAACCTCTGCCAGCCCCTGTTACAAAACGATGTATGAGTTTGACGATGTTTGTGATGAGATGTAGCGTCTCCATGCCTTGCCTCACCTTCCTGCCTCCCCTGAGACCTGGCTGGAGCAGCGATCAGGCGACTAAGCGCAAAGCGGGTTCTGAAAATGGGAGGAGTGTATGTGCAAATTCTGGGAATCCACCTCAGATCCCTACCCCACCTCTTCCCACCACCTCCCAGAGCCCGCCCCCAGCTTCAGCCTGCTGCCTTAAACTGCTGCCCCCCTGCGCTGGGCTGGACATTCTCGGCTGCTGACTGCACAAGTGGCGCGGGTGGGACAGACACGATGGGGCTGAGGCTGTGCAGCTGGGCTCCCCTGGGCGCGCTCCTCTCCCTGCTCCTGTCCACCAGCTTGGCGGTAAGTGAAGGGACAGCCTGGAGGAAACTGCGTGCCAGCGCAGAAAGGGGTCTTGGAGAAAATCCACTAAAACCAGCCCTCTTTTCTTCTCTTCAGTACATTGCTACCAGAGAAAACTGCTGCATACTGGATGACAGATTTGTAAGTACCTGAACAATTTTCTTTTATCTTAAGAATGTAACTAAAGCTTTTCTATGCTGATTATTAACCAGTGTTATCACTTGAACCCCATCATTGTTTTCTGCACTTATTAAGTGTGCTTTGCTTAAACCTGTCATTTGCTGATAGCAGTATATGCTTGGTAAAAGTGGATGAAAGCACATATCCAGCAGATGCTACAATAATGGCATGCACTGTTTTCTTGCTGCGTGCATGTAGTGTCTCTGAAAATTCAAAGTCTGCTGCTAATGCCTGCCCTTTTTTATCCTTTATCATTTGTGCCAGCAGTGACTGAAAGTTCCTCTGCCCACACGTTCTGCTCTGCTTGCTTTGCCCCTGAAACACTGACAGCTGTGTCCCTTTACTCCTTAGGGTAGCTTCTGCCCAACAACTTGTGGCATTGCAGATTTCTTTGCTAAATACCATGCCATTGTGGATAATGACCTGCTGGAAATGGAGAGAATTTTGCAGCGTATTTCTAATGCCACAGTAACAGCAAACGAAGTGATCCAACACATCCAAAACCTCTATCCTTCAGAAAAGCAGATATTACCAAGTGAGCATATAAAAATAAGTACACAACTGAAAAATATTATTTATGTGGTTTTCTTTTTTCAATTTTCCTAACTACAATTATTTTGTACCTTTTCTGTTTTACAGATGCACTTGATGATTACACTCAGAGGTCCAGGAAAATAATTGAAGAAATTGTCAGATATGAAAAGACTATATTGTCTCATGAAACTACTATACAGTAGGTATCTTCCACTTCTTTTATCAGTGACAATTCAAATTGTTTTCTTTCTGTTCTTTTGTCAAGTGCCAAAAAGCCTCTCCCAGAAAGGTTTTTTGTGCTCTTGAGGACAGTTCTGCCCACACTGGCATTAGTAGCTACCTAGCAAGACACAGAAGGATCATGAGGATCTGATACTGAATTCTCTGCTCACCTGGACAAACTGTTAATTGTGCAAGAAGTACAAGATAAGAATTGCCATGAAGCCTGGCAATATTTTTATTTATGTTTCCCCTGCTGTGCCAGCTCTCCCTAAATTTTTTTTCATGACCTTTGGAGGTCATGAGTTTTTGCTGTAAAGCAGAGCATGTGGAGTGTTTGTGCAATCATTTACTCTGGCCAATTTTGTTGCATACATCCATGAAAATTAGCTCAGTTACCTAGTTCTAAATCATAAGTAACTATAAACTTAGTGATAGTCTTTTATAAGTAAACATTGGAAATAGAATTGAAAACATCATTAATCTTACTAAATCTTAAGGATATGTTTTTTGACAGACCTCTGCTTCTATGACATTATGTCAAAAATTTTCTTAGGCATTCTGACACTTTCAGCAGTTTATTTAGAGCACTTATGCTTTACAAATACATCCATAATTGAAGAGGAGTTTATTCTTTACATCAGGAGAGGAAAGTAAAACTTTCCATAGAGTTATATTAATACGTTAATTACTGGTTAGAGTTTTGCTGGTTAGAGTCAAGTTTTGCATATGGTTAAGTTTTGTATGAGGTTAAGCCTGTGCTTTCCCATTTTGCCTGTCCTTAACTCTGAATACCAGTGCTGAGAGAGCCACCCCATTTTACAGGGATGCATTAAATCCATGAGGCATGTGTCCAGGGGAATGAATGGGAATTACACATTCCCAAACAGCAGGTACAACAATCCATTTTTGTGTCTCTCTGTCCAGACAGTTGACAGACACACATATAATGAACGGCAACAGGATCACAGAGCTGAAACAGAAGATTGCCCAGCTTGAGTCACTCTGTCAGGAGCCGTGCAAGGACCAGGCTGAAATTTACGAGACAACTGGAAGAGGTGTGCAGAATGTTCCCTCTATGGTGGAGGGTTAATTCACTACGAGTGCTGCTGCTTGGCATCACAGCAATGATTTGCTTGGAATCTTGTGGGTCATAGACTTCTGCAAAGATACATAAAATTGCACATTATAAAACCAGTCAGTACACATTAGATGATCTGCAGGCAAGGATTCAAATGGAACTTAGTTCTTGCTTGGCCTTTTTGGCCAAAATGTGTGCTAAACACGAGGGACATGACTAGAGTTTCCATGGACCTGGGACTAAGAGAAGATAACTCACCAGATTTCTACTAAGCCATGTGGAAAAAAAATTAATTATTCCATTAGGTCCAGAATTAACTTTCTTTGTTGCTGTGGTAATCAATGCAATGACTATGTTTTACACTGCTTAAACTCTACATGAGACTAAATTCATCTTCACCTTACACAAGTCCTGTGACCGTCAGTAGGGTTTTTTATGGCAATGACATTGAACTATGTGGACTCAGTAGCTTAATTTGCAACAATGGTATTTAGATAAGTTGCATTTCTTTCACTAAAAAAGTTAAAATATAAAATAAATGTAAGGATAGAATTGTAGCTAAATTGAAAATGATCTTTGGAATATCTTAACTTCAGATTGTCAAGACATTGCAAATAAGGGTGCAAGGAAAAGTGGACTGTACTTTATCAAGCCTCAGAGAGCCAAGCAGTCATTCCTAGTCTACTGTGAGATTGACTCATATGGCAATGGCTGGACAGTACTACAAAGGGTATGTCACTTATGTATTATTGCTGTAAACAACCTTTTTGCATGAGTACTGGTTTTATTTACCTACATATGATACATATCTTTTTGACTGAGGTTTTTATTTTTGTTTTTGGTATTCGTGGTTTATTTCTCCAGAGACTGGATGGGAGCGAAGACTTCAGTAAAAATTGGGTTCAGTACAAGGAAGGATTTGGACATCTGTCTCCAGATGACACCACTGAGTTCTGGCTGGGCAATGAAAAGATGCATTTAATAACTACACAGTCCACTCTGCCATACACCTTACGAATAGAGCTGGAGGACTGGAGTGGCAAAAAAAGGTATTTGCTTATTTTGCTGCTAAGAATGACAGCTTAAAACCTCCTGCTCCCACTGCTGCATCAGTTTGTACTGACAAAAGGTTGCTCCTAAAAATTTATGAACTCTTAGACCAGATAACGTGTGCATGGAACTGCTTTGGCTCCTGAGCTTACAGCTGTGACAGCAGTCACTGGGTGTTGCAGTCACATGGGCCTGTCATAAGGCCACATGCTGTCAGCACTCATTTATTTGGCAGAAAGAATCTGTTTCTTCTCTCCAAGTTTCTTTGTCTTACATGTCTTATGGACTACACATATATATGTGTGTGTGTGTCTGTGTGTGTGTTGATAATATAGATATTTCATACATCACTAAAGACTAGTAATCAGAAAATATGTCGGGTACTGGAGCACAAAAGTTGATCGGATGTGTGTCACTGAACTGAAGCCCACAGTCACATAAAAACAATTCGTTCTGAAATGCTAGGATGCAATAAATGCCTTTTCTGCAGTTTTAGTGCTGATGCATTTTTCACTTGTGCATATGCTGGGAATGCAGCATGCCCACGTTGAGCCCTGCCCTCTGTTCCCAGCACTGCTGACTACGCTGTGTTCAGAGTGGGGAGTGAAGAGGACAAGTACAGACTGACCTATGCCTACTTCATCGGGGGTGATGCCGGGGATGCCTTCGATGGATTCAATTTTGGGGATGACCCAAGTGATAAATCCTACACCTACCACAATGGCATGCGGTTCAGTACCCACGACAATGACAATGATAACTATGAAGGCAACTGTGCTGAGCAGGATGGATCTGGGTGGTGGATGAATAGATGTCATGCTGGCCACCTCAATGGCAAATATTATGTAGGTAAGGTGTCTTCTGAGTGCTTATATCCAGGACACCACGTTTCAGTGACAAAGGAAAATGAATCACGTTTGTAGAGTACACTTTGCCTTCTGGATTTTCCAAAGCTGGCATAGTCCGTTCTTTGCAATAATTGTTAACACCAGTGGTAGGAATTTGTTACTGCTCTCCATTCCAAAGTGGGATAATCAATCCTGAGAGAAACAAAATAGGGGGAGAAAGAGGGTGAACAGAGTCTGTTAGATCACCCAGGGGAGCCATGGAGGTGTCAGGACCAGAAAAATGTATGGGCACTATTTTAGAAAGCTATCAACTGTTTTGCTCCAACTGTTTTTTCCTAGGTGGTGTGTACACATCAGAAGATGCTGGTCCTGCTGGATTTGACAATGGCATTATCTGGGCAACCTGGCGTGACCGGTGGTACTCCATGAAGAAATCTGCCATGAAAATCATCCCATTCAACAGACTGTCAGTGGATGGACAGCAGCACAGCTTAGGCAATGTCAAACAGGTTCGACCACAGGGCCAAGGAGATATTTAAAATTAACACAGACCATTTTAATAATAATTGAAACACTTCAGTAATAATTTCAAATAGTGAGCATGGACAGCTGAAGTTAAGCCTGCTGCATCTTAGAGAAGCTGGCTTTTTTTATCATTTTGTCACAGTAGTAGTAGTCACATTAGTACTTTAATTTTAGTGCACCTTCTTCATTACTGTTTCTTTTAATGGATAGATAAATGAATAATCTCATGATCAAGAATAATCCCTTGCTTTTGTGTATATTAAAAGCTGCTTTTTTAATTTCCAACTAATATAACTATGTACGGACACTATCAACATGTCATCATAGCCTTAGGTACTTCTTTCATTAGAAGAACATTAAAATACTCTTTTTTTTCTGTTTTAGGTTGGAGACGCATAAAGAATGATTTGAAAAAGACCATGCTGAACAGGAAAAGCAAATCTTTTCTAAGACACTGAACTTAACAAACATTACACAGTTCAGTTTTGACTACAAAGCAGCATTGACTGTAAGATACCCAAACCTGCCCGTTCCCTGAGCAGTGCTTACCTTTGCTGATGGTTGTTTGTTTTTTTTTCTTATTCTCAATAAATTTTTGATTATTACAAAAAGGCCTGAGTTTGTTATCTGTGGTCTACAGCTGGCCAAGCAAGGCAATGAAAACTTTTGATAGGTGGATCAAACCTACTTGATTCAGTCATTCCTGAATTTCACACCAGCAGTTCCTGCTCTTTGTTTAGACTGATGTGTTCAACCTATTTCTCCATAAATGTGACAAGTATCCATAAGTTTTGAAGTTTTCTAATAAAGTTGTTTGGTGACATAGATCAAAGTACATAGCAAGTTGAAAGTAGCCTACTTTACTGCTGAAGACTATTTAACTTAGGTTACCACAAAGTAATGAATACATTTTTAGTTGGGATGTGCTAGGTAATATCAATGACCAAGAAAAGGTATTTTATTCCAGACCATACACATTAACAAGTTTGTCAAATTTTACTCGGAGTAAGTTTCATTTCCTATATGACACATAGTAGTACATAGTACACAAATATTTAAAAATTACTTCAATATATTCAGTGCCATGCAACCAAGAAATATTAAAATTTGCAGCAGAAATTGATTGCATTTTACTTGCATTTTCTTTCTCTGGATCTGATAATAATTTCCCATGTGATCCACATCAGCAAATCCACAGCACGGGTCACGACCAACAAAGTGCTGTCTGAATGTACCTCCTCAAAATCTGATGAGTGCATTTGAGGGATGTGTTAGCCAACCAAATTAGGTTTGTGAGTAAATTGCTCAACAAAAGATATGCCCAGAGCTAGAAACTATAACTATCTCAAGCTGATGCATTAAGTAAAATAGGAAGTGTATCCTAGTCTATATATTTTTAGCTACTTACGAAAGACCAGAAGTTTGCCTGGTACCTCTAAATAGCACATTCAAGTGCTTTATTTTAAAGACAGGAGGACATTGCAGTGATAAAAGAGACCTTACAATCAGTTCATGCTGCCTCAGCAGTTTTCCAGTTTTGTTGCCCAGATGCCTCCTGAGGCTGGTGCTGAGCATCTTTCCTGCATCTGAGTCTCCACATCACAATAAACTGGCAACTCTCTCTCATTTTTATTAAGATTTTGACATAGTTGAATTTTTTCTCTTGGGCCAAAATCTAAGAGGAAGACAGGTTTCTCAGGAGAGAAGAAGGCCTCATTAGCTAGGGTCAGATGAGGTTAACAATGGCTTGAGAAGAGGAATGACGCCTCCACTCCACTGAACTGGTATATTTGCACAAATCTGTTGCACCCGTCCAACCAGCCATGGTGCACATCTCCCTGCCAGCCTTGACACTCAATTCCTCACCAAGCAAAGCAGTTTTCCTGATGAACATTTTGTGCTGTAAGGACGCTCCTGTTGCTCCATGGAGCTGAAGCAGTATGTGTAGAGAGGCTGGAGAGAAGGATGGAAGGGAAGGGTTGGCAAGCCCAGTCTCCTCCTTGTTCTGCAAACACCACTTGAGTAGCATTGGTTGAGTCCCTTCCACTTTCTGTTTTCAATTTATGCCACCTATGACATGACTTTAGGTTGATATTATTTACATATTTTCAACATGGATTTAAAAAGTATTCTTTTCACCTCTGTTTGATATCTATATTTACACTCTGCTAGATGAGAATTGTTATTGCCTCTCCTGATTTAGATTTTGGCTGCAATTTGATGGCCATCTGCTGTAATTACACACATTTCATGGATGTGAGCTGGCATTTTATGGATTGCTCACCCTAACTAAGATCAGCTTATTCTTCCAGTTGGTTTGCTGATGGGTGTCTTTAAGTTTTCAAAAATCATTTTCATCTCTGGAGAGGAACATTTGCTCCAGTGGTTAGAAGGGTCAGAATCAGCAAATCCAAGAAGCCTGATCTTTCAATTAAGTCCTATGCCAGAGTTAATCAGTGAGTCTTCAGGGTCCCAGCCCACTGTTGTGTTCTCTGGGCCCTGGAAGAAATCTGGCAGCACTTGTGCCTCTGGAAGCTCCTTGCTAAGGTATCCAATACCATATTTATCAGAAAGAGGCTGTAAAAGACCTGGTTTTTCTAACACTTAAAATAGAATAATGCTCTCAGTATTTTTTTTTTTGCAAGCAAGTACATTGCAATTGAACTTACTGCCCCTATTTTGTATGCTGAGAGCTGAGCATATTTCTCTTTTCTAAATAATTTCTTATCATACATGACCCTCACACTGTAGCCTATAGTAAAAGTTACCTGTGTTTAGAAAAGTCTGTACCTCTCACTTTATAAAAGTTTATTAAAGGATTTGGTGGCCTTTGTTTCACACCTTGAGCTTTCAGTGACTCTTCCAAAGACCACTGGAGCATAAAAAAGAAGAATCTCACTCCAAAGGCAAGGGGGGAAAAAAACTGAATGAGGAAGATGTAGAGGAAGAAAGAAGCAAATAAAGTGGATTGACTGCAGGACTTCTGGGTTCCTCAATTCTCGGATATTGCATTGGGAAAATGTGGGACAAAGTGCTGGGACTGACTAGTAATGACTTCAGAAGTGTTAGGTAGTCTGAGGAGCATATGAAGAGAAAGTGAAGATGAGAGCTGAGTCTGAAGGAGAATGAAGTCTAAGACAAAGCATCCAAAGGCAGGTTATGAATGAGCAAGCAGGAGGAGCAGAAGGCACCGCTTGGAAGCTGGTGGTGGGGCAGGAGACACAGAGGGTGCTGGGCAAACAAGGTGAGGCTCACATCTAGGGCACACAAACCACCTCTAAATCCCAGACTCCCCGACTGTTACTGCGGCATTTAGCCAAAAGCAGGGCAGATGAAGTAGTGAACTGCACTTCTGTCCTTTGATCCTGAATTAAAGTTAAATCCAAAGTTTGTCTAGCTCTTGGCCTCCAGCCTTTCAAACAAACACCGACAGAAGTGACTGAATGATTGCAACATGAAAGCCGAGGTACAGGCTGAAGGTCAGGCACACAGATTCAGCCCCTGACTGTAAAGCCTGAGAAGCTCCTCCTTCACCCCAGCTTCCCCCAGCAGCTGCCTTCGCAGCAAGCAGGAAACCCCTCTTAGCTTACCTAATGTTTATGATCAGATATCAATTATTTTTCCAGTCCCTCTAGCCTTGGTGGCTGAGTTTTACTTGGACCAGAGATAAGTTTGCTGTGTTTGAGTGTCACCAGAGAGCTGTGCCATCCCTCAGGGTCAGAAGAGGTCTGGAACATGCTACTTGCCATGTCCCCTATTACCCTGGTGACCAGTGCCTGGAACATCTCCTAGCAAATTGTCACATCCTCTGTCACCGTGGTGGCAAAGGCAGAAATTCTTCTGCTTTGTGTGCTCTTACTACTATTGATTTTTAAGGCCCATTAAATTACAAATATAATGTTATTATTGATGATCACAAAATCAAGCATTGACAAACTGGGAAGAGTTAGAACCCAAGCGGCACATCTCACATCTGCATTATGAAGGATGCTTTAGTTGTTGCATAGATTCTAACACATATAGATAGCAAGACAGGGTGGGGCACAGTGGTGCCTTACTTACAGCTGATACCCTGCAGAATTAGGGGCTATTCCTGCCCTGATCAGCCAGTTCCTGTGGGACCAGAGGAAAGACACTCATGTGTCCCAGAGCTGGCTGCCAGCTGTTCCCCCTGAGCCCCGTGGTGCTGGCACAGAGAGGCAGCTGCCAGCAATGGGAGCTGCACTTAGGGTGTGCTCTGAAGGCTTCAGGCCATCAAAATGGATCCCAAAAATTAATAGCTACTTCTGGACTTAACCTTCCCACCTGGTTTCTACAACTGTGAAAAGGGGGAATTCATGGCCAGGGAATGAATGTAATGTACCACAGGAAAATCCTTAAAGCTTTAAGCAGTCTGCAGAGCATCACCCTACAATGAAAAGAGTGTACAGCTCTGGGCAGATGCTTGCCTGTGGAGCACCATCCCCGTGCTCAGTGTGAGGCAGAAGGGGTTCAGTGGAAGAAATATCATATGTGATCCTGTGGTAAAGCACAGTCCATGACTGTATGCCCAAGGGGAACCCACAAAGATTGCACCTGCAATTCCTGTGCTCCTGAGCAGGAAGATCACAAGCTTTTTCACAAGTGATCACAAATTTTTTCACAAAACTCACCAGAGATTTTTCACTGGACTTTTGTGTCTGTTATAGAGTTAAAAACTGAGCTTTTTTGAGTTTGGGACATTCTCTATGGACCTCAGTATATTTTGTTCAACACCAACACGCAGGCAAAGCAATGACTTCCTTTTTCAAACATCAGCTCTTTGTTTATGCAGCCAAATGCCCATCACACTGAGTGTGTGTTTTCCAGCAGGTAAGCACTGCTGGATCCCACTGGCTCTGACACACATCTTGGTTGACTGTCCAGTTACAAGAAACAGTTTTAGACAGAATTTTTTCCTGGAATTCTTGGTGTTGCCCGCATGTTGGTGTTGAACAAACTTATCTGGAGCAAATAACACCAGAAACTTGTGCAAGAGGCCTTAAGTAATCACTGAAGGGGGAGGGGGGCATATGGTGTGTTTTTTCTACAAACAGAAGGGAGCATAATGATTAATCTCAGCTTCACATTCAGGTTTAAATTGCACCAAAAGACTGGCAGAAAGCATCCTTTCAGTCAGAGTTGGTGCTCTTCTCCTGAAGATGATACCTGTGAGGATCCTCAGTGTGCTCCTGTGCCTCAGCATAGCCTGGGTATGAATTTGCTTACTTGATTCTTTTTGTATCTTTCTGCTTTGAATAGTAAGCATTTATTTAATGTTCATTCATGAGATAGATACATTTTGTCTATCACCTAGCTTGTAAAATTCAGTGCACACACATATGCAGCAGCTTAGTGTAACTACTTCACTGATGAAGCTTCATCGCTACTTTTGGAGTATCTAGACCTCTATTGTTTTGCTTAACTCAGTTTTGCTGAATTTGCCAGGCTTCAAGAGCAGCAAAGCAAATCCATTTACATGAATTCAAACATTCATAGGTGATGTTCTAAGTCTTTAACATAACTGGCTGGATGCTAGTAGCTCCAGCCATTCAGGAATTTTCATGTTTATTGGGATGATTTGTGCTTTCCTTTGGACAGTGTTTCAGTATAGGAATGTGCCCCTTTCAGCAGGATCTTCTACCTACAAGTGATGCACAATTCCTTTATTATGAAAGACACATTTAAAAATAAGGACTCTTGTAGCAGCAACATCAGCTTAAACTACAGCTATGTAAGAATCAAATTTTTGATAAGGAAGGAGATTAACTTGATTTTCAACTGTGCTAATATAACCTTTTTTCCCTCCCATTGAGGACTCAGTCCATAATCTTATGTTATATTCTTTACATTTTCCTTTGTGGCTGTTGGTTTGGTTTTTTTTTTTTAAATAAAGTGCCTGTTTTAACAAATGACAGAAATTATATGAAGCAGCTGGGACAAAACAGAAGCAGTCATATTGGAGTTGTCAATGCCTAAAGGGCATTTTTGGGTATATGTGCTACTTTTAGGAGGCACTTGGGCCAGATCAAATCATTAATTAATGAAACTAATGAATTTGAATCTGCTGATTTTAATAAAGACATTCCAGTTCCTCAGAGTTGTTCTGACCCTGGAGATAAGAATTAGGATTACTTTCTCAGCTTCAGAATTAATCATCAATCATAATAAGAAGTAGTCATTAATATTTTCAAGCATTAATTATAATGTTTGAAAAGCACAAAATGTGCACAGAGGATTGCAGTCAGACCTAATTACATCTTAAACACAGGTTTCTTTAATGAAAAAAAAATGGAAAAAAAATGGTCTTTTACTAAGTGATAACACTGCAGGAATCTTTATTGTGTTTTGGCCTGGAATTATCTTGTTTATCACTTTTTTTTCTCAGGTTTGAAGAAAACCTCAGTGTATTTATTTTGCTTCTTTCTATTAACATAGTGAAATCCATCCAGCACTGAAATTGTTTTAATTGTGTTAGTAGGTTTCTTGCTCTTTCTGTCAGGCAAAACCCTGTTACAAGCTTCCAGTTAGCAACTGTGATTAAAATCAGAAACTCTAGTGGAAAAATCATATATCTGTAAGCTACTTTTGTGTAGACTGAAGGTGGTGAAGTGACAATAAGAATTTTAGAGTGTTGCAGCTAATGGGAATAGTATTTTTAAAGTATTTATTTTTACTTTTCCAGTTTCAGTCTAATTTCAAGTTAATTTTATATTTACACACAGGACAAAATATTTCTGTGGAATGATACGATCATAATGTATCCTGAGCATCACTAGCTCTCTACATGAAAGCATTAATTTTAAGAGATGTAAAGCTTTATTCTGACTAAACAAACGATGTAATATCTTACAAGAAATGTTGGGTGTGATGCTTACCAGATGGCTGTCATTGCCACCCATGAGCTGTGTGAGGGCATGAGCTTTGTGTTTCTGCTTCCTTGACATCTGTTCACTGAACCTTGCTTTTACTTTTCCCCTTTTTCCTGCTGGCAGGCACAAGATGGGAAGACTGCCTTTGAGCAGGGGGGTGCAGGAGTGCGTGGTCCCAGGATTGTGGAGCACAAGTCCCCGTCCAGCTGCCAGACTGAGAAGAACTGGCCCTTCTGTGCAGATGATGACTGGGTGAGCCACTGACACTGGGGCAAAAGGGGGGGCTCAGCTGGATCAGCAGCTGGATCAGCAGCTGGATCACTACATCAGGTGCCACAGGCCAGCACAGGGTTCAGCATTACGACCGAGGTAACTCTTCAGGTCGGGGCAGCCTGCACAGATCTCCTGTGGGAAACAAAGGAGAAAAGGGGAAAATGAAGACAAAATAAACAGGGAGAAGTTTGCAGTGGTGCAGAATGAGAAGAGAAAGTAAGTCTGGAAAAGACAGATTAAATAAACAAAGGCTCACTGTAGAAAAGCATAAGAATTGTTTCTTGTCAGAATTTTGGTATTGCCACATTTGGAGTTCATAAAATAAAGGCATCAGAAAGAGAATTGTGATAAAAAGAAAAGAAGTAGCTAGAAATCACATACTCACAATCACTCACTAGTTAATTTTTTAGGAAGTCAGATTACAAAATGCTCAGTAAATGCTTCAAAATAATTGACCAGATGTTTTTGTACAAAATGCTCAGTAAATGCTTCATAATAATTGACCAGATGTTTTTGTACATAAGCTATTAATTTCTCTCTTTCTTGCCTCTTGCATCTCAGTCCTTTTCTATGCTACATTTATTTGATGACTTCTTGGCAAAGAGCTGAAGTCTATCAGAACACTAAGCTTTTCTGAGGAAAACTTGGCTTAAAAATGCTAGCCTCTAACATCCTCCCTGAAACTGGATGACAGACATCTTACAGCAGACCCTTAGGAAATATATATGTATCTACAAAAAAAATCTCACCCATGAGGAACAGAGGAGAGGGGTAACTAAAGGTTTACTTGTTCCACACCCCACAGTTACAGCAGGTTTCTGAGTACATGCTTCACAGATTCCGTTGTACAAGATGTTTACTCTTGAGGATTTTAGCACAGTTATTTCCCTCTTTCAATTCTAGGGTGCAAAATGTCCATCGGGATGCAGAATGCAAGGACTGATTGAAGAAAAGGACCAGGAATTCAGTCAAAGAATAGAAAAAATCAAGAAACTGCTCTCAGATAATGAAAACAACTATAAGAAGTCCAATCAGATAATTGAGGAAACTGTAAATACAATAAAACCAAACCTGGACAGTGCTCAGGGTGAGTATCTTGGGTCCAGTTTTATTATCCATTACTGAATTACTGCTTTCTTGTGAATAAGCCATATGTAGTGAAAATACAGGCTGCACTGGATATTATTATCAGGAAACAGAACAATCATATTAACGGACTTTTAACTAGTTAGCAAAAATTAATTTAATCTGCTCAGTACTATGAGAAATATGTTCTCAATTATGTGTTTAATTACATATTTTAAAATATGATACATATTTAGGAAAGAAAAGCACACGGGCATAGCTGACTGTGAGGCATTTTTATTTCAGAGCTTGATGAGACTTATGGTCGCCTGTCAGGAGAACTAAGACGGAGAATTATGACATTAAAGCAGAGAGTTGTCACTCAAGTGAACAGGATTAAAGCTCTGCAGAGCAGCATCCAGGAACAAGTGGTGGAGATGAAGCGCTTGGAGGTAGGTGGCTGCCATGCCCTTCCCATTCTCTCCAGTGCTTAGCTACAGAAAGGGGAGCTGTGCGTTGTGGTGAGCAGTGCTCCTGCTGGGAGAAAACATGGTGCAACTCTCACAGCACCTGACTTGCTGAGACAAATCCCCAAATGAGTTGCTGCCTATCCATCCTGATTTTCTACTTCTGCTCTGTAGGAACCAGCATGAGTTACATGAGTTTCTAGTCCCATCTACTGCTTCTCTCTCAGGTCACAACCATACTCCCTCTGCTGATAACTGCTTCTGTATGAGGCGTTTCTCCTCCTGCAAGGAGCTGCTGAGTAGTTGGAAAAGGGATGTGCTCTGTCAATCCCCAGTGCTGCCACTGCTGCCCACAGCTAGGGTGGGTATGAGAACCTGTGTTCCCAGGTTGCAGACAGTTCTGATGGTAACGCAAGGAAAAGTCATGGCACCAACAGTGGTTTTTATCAAAGGCTCATTTTGATTCCTAGAACAGAAACCCATCATTTGGGTCATTTGAGAAAGCAATGGTAACCCCATGACAGAATCTTCCACTCTCAGCTGTAGGTGGGAGGTACTAGGGCAGCTTTCATCTTTCCCCTGCTCAGTAGAAGATATCCTTGCTTGAGAAAGTTGGGAAAGCTCCCTAACCAAATTACTTCTCTCTGGTAATGTAGGTGGACATTGATATTAAGATACGAGCTTGCAAAGGAACCTGTGCTAGAAGTTTTGATTACAAGGTGGACACAGAAAGCTACGACAACATCCAGAAGCAGCTTGTCCAAGCCAACTCCATCAACTTGCACCCAGAGCTTCAAACAATCCCCTTGAGCACACTGAAAATGAGGCCACTTAAGGACTCTAATATTCCTGATCATTTTAAGCATAAGCCTCTCCCAGAAATGCAAGCTCTGAACATAATTAATGACATCAAGCAGATGGAAGTGGTATTAGAAAGACCAGAAGCAGACACGAAACCCTCCCGAGGCGACAGCTTGTATCGCACGGCAGAAGCAAGGGGGGATGAATCTTCATACCCCAGCAAATTAGTTTTTCCCACCCATGGGAGAGAAACCGTAAGTCTGGAAGACAAAACCTCCTCTGCTGTTCGTAGATGCACCAAAACTACCACCAGAAAAGTGGTCTCTGGGCCTGATGGCCCTAGAGAAGAAGTATTTGAGAAAACAGTCTCTTCTGATGGCTCAGACTGCGCCTATTTACCTGGAAATGTTGGAGGGGAAGGGACCACCTACCATTTTAGTGGTGCAGATGCCGTGCACAAGCTAGAGACTGTATTCCCTGAGCTAGAGTCATTTTTTACCCCCGACTCTCCATCCGCTGCTACTAAGCACGTTAGTGGATCTAGCAGCTTCACTACCAGCAAACACACAGGCAGTAGCCACATAGGTACAGGAGCTTATGGGGGAAAAGTCAAATTTGGAGACTTAGGAGAGGAGGAAGAAGATGACTTTGGAAGACTTCAGCCATCTGGATTCCCATCTGGCAGTGCAAGTCACTCCAAGACTGTAGCAACCAGCTCTTCTAGTTTCAAGAAGGGAGGCTCTACTTTTGAAACCAAATCAGTAAAGATCCGTGAAATAAATGAGCAGCTAGGTGGGTTGGAACACGATCAGAGTGCAGAGGATACCCCAGACTTTCAGGCACGCAGCTTCAGATCGTCAGGAGGGAAGCGAAGGACACCCAGCACTGGGAAAGGTAGTTATTGAGGTAATGGAGCCAAACTCCATCCATAACCAAACTGACACATTGATTTTAGATACTGTAGTACAACAGTGTGATGATTAAAGTGCAAGCACTGTGTCTGTTTGTTACCACCTCAGAAACAAAAGGGAAAATATTTCATTAATACTCAGGTATTACATAGACAATTCACAATGTAAGAAATACGTAAAGTTTTCTTTCCTGAATTCTTTCTAATGTTGCCTGTCACTACACCTAGCATAGTCCAAGACGTGTTTAACACTTTTCCTCTGAGCTATTGGTATTTGGATTCCTCTGAACCTTTTATTAAATTTTGCTGATAACTTCTGTCAAACCAGATCAACTTTTTTTTTTAGACTGTGATGATATCCGCCAGAAACACACTTCTGGTGCCAAAAGTGGCATTTTCAAAATCAAGCCAGCGGGATCCAATAAGGTTTTGTCAGTTTATTGCGACCAAGAGACCACTTTGGGAGGATGGCTATTGGTCCAACAAAGAATGGATGGATCAGTGAATTTTAACCGCACCTGGCAAGACTACAAGAAAGGTTTCGGCAGCGTGGATGGCAGGGGGCGAGGAGAGTTGTGGCTGGGCAATGAAAACCTGCACTTGCTGACTCAGAATGATACTGTGCTGCGGGTAGAGTTAGAGGACTGGGATGGGAATGCAGTGTTTGCAGAGTATCTCGTGCAGGTAGGGTCTGAAGCTGAGGGGTACACCCTGGCCGTGTCCTCCTACGAGGGCACTGCCGGGGATGCCCTGGTGGCTGGCTGGCTGGAAGAGGGCACCGAGTACACCTCCCATGCCCAGATGAAGTTCAGCACCTTTGACCGGGACCAGGACCACTGGGAGGAGAATTGTGCCGAGATGTATGGGGGGGGCTGGTGGTACAACAGCTGCCAGGCTGCCAACCTCAATGGCATTTACTACCCGGGCGGCCACTACGACCCCAGGTACAATGTCCCCTACGAGATCGAAAATGGCGTAGTCTGGCTGCCATTTAAAGCCTCTGATTATTCCCTAAAAACTGTTAGAATGAAAATCAGGCCCATAGAAACGCTGTAGAAAGACAGGCCTTTAATGCGTGTTATGACTACAAGTTGAAAAGATTTTTTTATACATGCATGTATGATGAACCTTTACCCTGTGAATCTGAAGGCAACTGAGCACATTTGGAGATTAAAAAATAAAAAATGATTAATTATCAATGAGACTTTTTTGATTTTGTTTTTAACTGACAAGGAAATATTGATTTAAAAACCCTTTTGATATGAACTTTGTCCATGTCTTTGGCAGCTCACACATTGACTTGAGTTAAAAAATTTTAATTTGAGTTATTTACTTTGTTTTAGGAATATTAAAGAAGTAAAAAGATTTAGAAATATGTTCACAACAAGATCCTGCCTCCACTGACATGGACTGTGAAAAGTCTAACCAAGTTCAACATTCACACTCTCATTTCCATTTTAAGGGGACTACAATAGCAGTGGGAGCCAGGTCTCAGACAGAACCAAGGATGGTGTGGGTTCTCATTTCTGTCACACACCCAACATGGAGTACAGTTTGATAAAGAATGCATGCATTTTAGGACTGACTTGTAAGAATCTCCTAAGCTTTGATTTTATAAATATGGACATGGATCGACCATCCCATTGATGAAACCTAGATAGCTTATCATGCATACTAGTAGCTTCAAAATAAGACAATTCCATGATAACTCATCAAAATGCAATTCTCAAAGCAGGCTATTATTTTCTAGCAATCACTAAAAGGTTATGACTAACCAGACCAAGCAAGATGAGGAACTACCTGAATATTTCTCAGCACAGATGCCAAACAAGAATTCTTCTAAGGGGTTTAAATCAGCTTGCTGACAGTGTGTGCTAAGGATCTTCTAGAAAAAAGCTGGTTGCATGGAATATCAGTTATATTGGTCACACAATTACAGAAGACCACATTGTATTTACCTTTATACTTTATGGCATAAATTACACAAGTATTTACACTGAGTAATATTTCTGTGCTTCTAGAAAGAGGCATGAGCAAACTTCCTTACCTCTAATCTCACTGACGTGTTGCATACCATTTAACAAGATCATCAAAGGCAGCTCACTTTTAGGTTTTTTTTCCGCACTTCTCAAATACAACCACTGTCTGCTCTTTTCAGAAAGACTGCTGAAGAGCAAAGATATCTTTACACTCATGTGTGAGGAGGGGTCTGTGCTTTTGGAAAACAGGTTTCCACTTGCACATTCAGTTTTTGTTCCTTAGCCTCAGTGGAAGCCTGCCTGTGTGGATGCTGAACATCCATGTGCTCCTCTAGTGAGAAGCTGCCATTATGTCTCTTTCTTGTCCTCCTGGGCTTCGCAGATTAAATAAACACTAAAGGTTTCAGGTGGAATCCATCCACCCCTACTGATCTGGGTCCCTTTCTTTGTGGAGGAAGGCAGACCCCTTTGAGATGTTCATCCTGTCTACCAGGACTGGGCAGTCTGGTCTTTGACTGCTCAAGGGAACACAGACTACTGGGTTTGACGAAATACTCAACCTCCACTCCTCTGTGACTGGGGACATTTATTACTCCAGTCCCATCATAGGGATTGTATGAAAGCACATATGTGTGAAAGCAAGTACATGACCAGGTCCCAGAAAAGGACATATTTTATTCAGCAACAGGATTTGAGCCAAGGGACCAGTCACCTACTGGTTTGTTCAATACTCTTTCCACTTTTACTCCTTCTCAACTTGTTACACAGGTAGCTACTGTTACTTTTATAATACAAAAGAATAAAACTGCCTCTTATTTAGTGGAATGCATTTCCTTCTCCCCAGATCATGCATGAATACTTAAGAATAATTTGAAGAATACTTTAGTTTTAAGATTTCATTAGTTTATAGAAAACACTTAGAAATAATCCTCCCCTCTTAAAAAAAGATACAAAAGACCTTTGTAAAAGAGTGAAACAAGTTGGTTTTATTTTATCAGTGTTATTCTATAATAGTTAATTCTGTCTTATGCACAAATGAAAAATGGGAAAAATACACGGGTGAGTTATTTTCATTGGACAGATTTAGATTTATATTTGACACAGCTTTTCACTTTAGGTCACAATATGGTTGTACATAGAGATTGGGTTCTCATATGTAAAGATAAGACTGAGTACCATGCTAAAAAGACAACCACGTACAAATACTAAAAGAAAATTCCTGATTCTGTACATTTTGATAATGGTTAATGTGGAAAGTATGGCCGGATTTTCATGCTCATCTTCTTCATTGAATACCACGACCCTTTCCAGTTCATCCATACGACACCATCATCGGTGCCGTGTTTTGCCATGTCCCAGCTGTAGGTCCCTCCCCAGTAGTATCTGCCATTGGGGTTGGCTGAGTGGCAGCGGTTGTACCACCATCCACCACCATCTTGTTTGGAGCACTGTTTGCTTGGGTCTGCAGTTAACCTGATGAGGGGAAAAAAATAAAAAGGCATTGAGAGTGACATCTGTAATACAGGCAAGCAGATCGACAGAGTACATATACCTGCCTGTGCGCTGAAATTTTCAAACCATAATAAACAATTTAAGTCCTCTCTGAACTTTCTATAAGGGACTGACCATCACAAGTACTACACAGTGCACTCAGAAGATAAAGCAGCTAAGAAAAATCAAAATTTAATTGCACCTCTTGGGGAATATCATTTTAGTTTACTGATTGATAACTGTGATTATTTGCAGTTCATAATGATAAGTACAATATCAATGAAATTTAAAGATAGAAAGCAATGAGAAACGTATGTCTTCCCCAACCTAAACAATTCCTTTATTCATGAATAGGTAATCAGGTATTAAGCACAGGTTAGAGACACAGTACTCCATTATATACTTTACAACTGAGCTCCTGTCTTCTGAGTAGGCAGAACATTTCTTTTTAAATGGACATGCTACCTGCTTTTTCCTTCAGGATCCATTATATTTTTATGGAGTAAGTACCAATATTCCTGCTTAGTGTCCTCAGCATTGCTGCTGTCAGTCTCTGACTATGAATATATTGCATCCAGATTTGCTACCTGTTGTCCTGTAGTTTTTTTTGTTTTGTTTTGTTTGATTTTTTTGTTGTTGTTGTTGTTGGTAAGTCATTAATGGAAGCAATATGTTTGCTTCTTACTTGGTTGTAGACTGTCACTAACCTAATATATAGTTTCACCTGGCTTTTGGCTATGCCAAGAGAACTCCATAGACATTGAGCTGGTAACTTGCAGGGACATAACATATTTTGACATGCTACAAAATGCTGTGAAAATGAATGGCAAATTACAGAAATATTATATATCCAGCTCTATTTTTATTTTAAATGTCTAGTGCAAGTACATACCATCCATCATTGTCTCTGTCATAAGTACTGAAGTACATGCCATTGTGAATGGTCATTGTCCTGTTTTCTCCATGTAGTTGGGAAGCTCCGTCCATCAGTGCATTGCCTGCAGTGCCTTTGTAGTTACTAACTGAAAGCTGATACTTGTTTCCTTCATTCTGTATGGTGAAACCTCCATAATGAGCCGATACTTTATCACCATTCCAGTCCTCCATTTCAATTAGAACTTCAGTGGGCCCTATTTTGGTAAGCTGGCTTATCTTGTCATTTCCAAGCCAATATTCACCTGAGAAGCAACAAGTGAGAGCTCTGTGAAACAAACTTCGCAATTTACTTCAAGGCAACTTTATTATTTGCCTATAGGTCTGCTGGAGCGGATTAGTTAATTTTAAAAATATCTAAGAGCTTCAAAAAATAGAAGAAAAAGGTTTCAGTAAGAACAGCTCTTTGCATTTTATGCTTGGTGTTTTACCTGGTGTATCACAGTAGTTCTTCCCTCCACTCTTTGCAACATTTCCAAATCCTTTTTTATATTGATCCCATACTCTTCCGAAATTAACACTGCCGTCCTGGCGGTTCTGAATCAGAGTCCAGCCTGCAGAAACAAAAGTATTTAGATTAAATTACCAGTACAAAAGGAGCATCTGACACTAAGATACAGCCCTTTCAACTTCACCTCAGGAGCAGAGGAGCATATGGCTTCCTTGCAGCATGTCCTTTCACTGCTTGTGAGCTCAGCTTTGCCCCTTTTGCTCACACTTAAGTAGAACCTTGCTTCATAAGGAAAGGTGGAAAAAGCAGAACTTGAAGGACAGCCCTGGTCTTTTGTCAAGTGACAGGATAAGAAATGAGCCAGGCTGTCGTTCTCTGCCCACCTATGCACCATCCATGATGGTCATAGTGAGATATATACACAATTTGTTTCCAGTGTCACTATAGAAGTATCCTATTCTGCATCAGCAGATGACCTCAACAAGACTTCTCTGAACAAGTCAATCAGATTTAATTATCAAGTAATTACAAAAGATAAAATTTCATATTTCTTTGTATAAAATACAAATCACTAATTTGATTTTTTGGTAGCATTGGTAAATCAATATTATAACAACATAGTTATTTCACACTAACCTCCATTGTCTGTTTCCATGTCACAGTACACTCTGTATGGCTTGACAAAAGGATCTGGCTGGATGAGGTACATTTCGGATGTCTCACCTCCCTTTCTGATGATATCCTCACATTCTGCAAGAATAAAGCAGATACTAGTACTGAAAGATCTGTGAACATGAACAGTTTTCTTATCTTTTGTTTTGCTGTTATATGGGAGCATTTTAAATTATCTATAGATAATATTTTACTTTCATTTTGATTTCTGTAATACATCAAGTGAAAGAATCATGGAAGAAAGAATACTGCACTACGCAGCTTTTCCAAAGAGGAATTTCTGAAACTTCAAACTAAGTGATGCAACACTGTATACCTTACAATGACTTCTTGAACTGGACAAGCTTTTGAAAGATGAACCTTTCTTGACTGAAGGAAATCAAGAGTACAGCTAAGATAGTCACAAAAGTATCACTTCCACCTTACAAAGGCCCTGAAGCACATATTTCTTTAAAATCCAACTGGTAACTTATGAAGACTGATATTGGATAAAAGGATCTTTGGTCTGACCAGCATAATCCAGAATTATTTTTTTTTCACCTAGGATTTCCATCTTTCCTAATACCCTAATCAATTGTACAGGCTTCAGATGCATCAATTTACACAGTGACATAAATTGGAGAAAAAATGTCATTAGAGTTGAATGAGTACCTTTGCCTGAAACCACAGGAATATTACAGGAAACAGTACATGGGGAACGGCAGTAGTCCACCTGGGTTGCAATGGCATTTTCCAGTTTCTGTATCTTTTTATGTAAAGAATCCACAACTGCACGAAGGACCCTGAGACTTGATGGGATGTTATTGTCCAGATTATCCTTTATATAATTATACTGCAATTCCACTTCTGTGTTGTACTGAGAAAGTAAATCATCATTGTCTAGAAGAGCAAAGAGATGAAAAGCAGATTAGTTTTCAACATATTTCCCAGTTAGGAAATGAAGAAGAGCAGTTTATAAGTACAATTTGAGGTGCAACTAGGAAGGAAGGCAGGAAGGGCATTTCTTTTGCTTACTTTTCCACAGTGTGCAAAAACTGCAGATACTCTCAGGGAAGTGGTCCATGCATACTGTTGTTTCTTTGCTAGCTAATAGGTTTATCAATGGTGCTTTACTCTGCTGAAGAGCAGTAATTCCCTTCTTTCTGGAGAGCCATGGTGCCAATCCAGAGATTGGTCATAAATGGATTGGATGGACATACGAAAACAGGTAAGGGGAAAATGTGAATGATGTACATTTAGAGGGCTCATAAGAATCTTGCCTTAGCATGAAATCCATTCCTTCGCCTCTCTCAAAGGATGTTTTTTTAAGATTTAAGAGGTCATTGTCACAGAATCCTGCTTTGCTAGATAGTCCATGGTATTTTTAATTTTTTTAAGAAGTCCTACTAAAAAGTAATTGTAGGAATGCCAATAAAACTTCAATACCATCTACACTAGTAGTTCACAGAAGTAGCATACCTTTTCTTTGTTTTTGCGTCTTTACCAATTTATCTTCTAGAACAGTCACATATTCGCGGAAAGTTAAGGAGCTCTCCGAAAGAGAGTTCACTTTAACTTTTAGATCACTAATAACTGGTTTCACTGATTTTTCCTGTTTTAGCAGTAGAGTTCGCAGCTCACATCCAGTTGGACACAGCACTCCCTTAAAAGAAGGAAAAAAGGCTGTGAACAAAAGTAAAGAAGTTCCAGACCCATCCGTGAACAGCCATATCTTTGAAAACAGCAAAGAGTTTGTAATGAGAGAACAGGTATTTAAGCATCTAGATAAGCTTTAACAAACTTCATTTTTTGTTGTGAGCCTCCACACTCAAACTTGTGCTCAGTCACTAAGATGCCTCTCAGCAGTGCTGCAGCTTGCATTTTCCTTGCTGCAGCAGGAATCATGGCAAGGCAGCAAGGGGTGTGCTGGGTGCCAAGCATGCTCGTACGCAGTGAGAGCTGCAGCAATGACTAAGGGTAGAGTAGAATTACATTTTGAAACGA
This sequence comes from Zonotrichia albicollis, assembly GCF_047830755.1. NCBI lineage: Eukaryota > Metazoa > Chordata > Aves > Passeriformes > Passerellidae > Zonotrichia > Zonotrichia albicollis. The sequence goes on along the minus strand of NC_133823.1, from coordinate 27,539,234 downwards.
ATTTTAATAAAGACATGGGAGGATGGGGTTTTTTTGGTCCCTAGGTTTCCTCAAGATTGTCTGAAACTGAATCCAGCACTTCTGCAGAGGTTTTTCCTGTCCTGAACAACTACCTATGCAAAACCAGGCAGAAGGCACAAGCTAACCCACAGATACTTCCTTTCCTGGTTTACAGTTCAACTCTCATCCCCCCATCTCGTCATTAGTAGGCTGACTCCGCCGCTAATCCCATGGACTCTGACACATCACCCTTCTGAATGCAGTCCCAGCAAACCTAAGCAGAGTGAAGAAAAGCTGGTCTGCTTTAAATGAATGGCCGTGCTTTATTTGGCAAGGGAAACTCCCGCGTGGGGTGCGCTAGAAGGAAAGGGCGCTATGTCACCAGCTGCCTCAGCAGCCAGACACCCACCAGCTCGTCCAGCGCTCGCTGGCAGCCCCCGGCATCAGGATAGACGGTCCGCTCCTTCTTCTCCTCCGCCTTCCCCCGCTTCGGAGGCCGGGGCCGGTACCCGCTGCCGCTGATGGGAGGCGCCACGGGCCGCAGCGACGGCGCCGTCTCCACCCTCTTGTCCACGGGGCGGTGGCCGCGAACGTCAACCACGGGGCTGTCATCCTGCACGGCCAAGGAGAGAGAAACCCTCTGAATCTGGGACTGCCGCTGCCAAACGGGCTGCACACGGCGGAGCATCCGTTCAGCACTCTTTAGTATTTTAAACAGCAAGGAAACCCGGGGAATGGAATGAAAAAGCCATAATGGCCAGGTTATACTGACATTATGTAAGCCATTGCCATTATGTAAAGGTCATTGCTATCCCCTCCCTTGTAAGACTAGTCACACTCTTCACACCTAGATAAAATTTCTTCAAACCACAGTAAAATTATACTTCAATAACAATTTTTGACCAAGGAATAAATCTTACATAGTTCAGCGCTACTAAGCACCATGAAACTTGAAGTAGTAGGCTACAAAAAAAATTAGACATCCTGGGGGCTAAGAAGTGTATTCAGCAGCACATTTTCAGTGTCTCAGTTTTTTATTGGGCTGTAGGAATATTTGTAAGGTCTCAGAAAATCATGCTACAGTCAAATACATCATCAGGTTTCAAGCCACACACCAGCTGTGAAGTGGTGAAATTAGGAAAACCATTTAATAACATTTCTCAGAGTAGGTTTGTAGAGCTCTCTGATGCATACATTCCCCAAATCTGCATATTCCCCATATTCCCCATATTTGCAGAAACAGCAAAGTCTAGGAGGATGAGCAAGGAAAACAGGCCTGGTCCCTAAGCATTGTTTCAAACAAAACCATTCTAATTAATAGTTGTTTGAGCTACTGAAACAAAACCTACAGCCGTTTCCAATCCCACTGAGACTTAGCTGCAAATAACAAACATTTGAAAGGATCCAGCATCAGAGGCTTCAAGGAGTTTCAAAAATAGGCAGCATACAATACACAGAATTGCCGAAAATTATTTAACACATTAGTGTTATCAGTAGTCATTGTGCAGACACAAGTGCTCAGATTGTCAGAAAGTCTGACCAATTCAATTTTTACAGGGATTTTCAAATAATAAAAAAGTGCACCAAAATTCTAAATTGTGTTTCCCACTGAAATATTTTACTTAAACAAAAATGTATGTTAAACCATTATTTTATAATGATTCTCATTGCTTTTCCTTCTGCTTTGCAATTGTTACCTCTTAATTTCCAGTGTTAAGCTGTATAAACTGGTAGTTTGTTTAGTTTCAGTTTTTTAATGTCTACTGACTCTGCAGAAAAGATTTAACTGTCTTTGAGACAGGATATGATTTATTACACACTTCTACTCCTTTATACCTAATACTAATTGTCTGTAACGTCATATGTCAACATTGCTAAATTAGTATCCTTAAATAAACTCAACTAAATAACTAATCTTACCATTAAACATTCTTAATTCCCTGCAGAAAAAGAAATAGGAAGAAAATATCTCCAAACTCAGAAGATAGCTATTGCGGGGTTACATATAAAAAGTTAATTTTTTTGACCAATTCGATCGGAAAAGGAATATGCACTGGATTATCTTTTCCCACAACTTCTAATTTAGCTAACTCATATAAGCATAGGAAGTCATGCATGCAATTAAATTAAATTAATTATTAATAACTAATTATTAATCAATATCAGTATTACAACCTCTTCGTCATAGTCAAGAGAGCCCTGGGCCTGAACAGAGGACACACAGAGCAGGAACAGCAGGAGCAGTTTCATGGTGCAGGCTTGCTTCAGCAGCTCAGTGATCTTCTCTTTTCATCAGCTCTGACAAGGAGAGGTCACCTCTGCTCTTTTATATATATGCAGCAGCACTAATTTCCAGCTTCACAGCGATGGGGTCAACCCTTCTGAGCAATCAGAGTCTCTGTTAATATTCAACTCTTCACTCTGTGCCTGAATACATCAGTTGTTGAGCAATTCCTCTGGAAAACTCTTATCTATATGTCCCAGAGACCCCTGTTGATGCTGGCATCAAATACATGTTCAGATCCCTAAAAGCACCTCCTGCTCAGATTACACAAGGTTATCATTTTCTCAAAAATCACAAGTGTTTTAAAGCAGCTGGAAAAGGGAAGGGCCAAAGAAAAAAAATTATTAGATGTCATGTTGTGATGGCTCCTTTTTCTTTCCCTGCTGAATGTTTCAGAAATATTAAATGTGAAGACAACTCACATCATACAAATTTCTGCCTTTTTCTAAATAGTTTCATGGTGCCTGATAGGTATGCAAATCTTTGGGTCTTTTAACACAAAAGTGAAAAAAAAAGGTATATTATATTCATTACACTAATAATTTTGCATAAAATCAATGTTTTGGTTTATTAAAGATCAGATGAATACTGTAAGCATAAACCAAAATTATTCCATTAATATAGCCTTGTGATATTGTAAATGAACTAAAATAATTCAATTTTACATATTAATTTGCTAGTTTTCTTTTTTAATACAAAAATTACATCTTTCAAATATTATTTGAATGTTTTAAATAATCTTTTAAGGGAACATAGCATGAAGTTACTTGAAATCATAGCGAAATACTCAAACATACTTTCTAATGTTTTATAGGAAGTTGCGTATCACTGCTCTCATATTAGCAGAGTTTCAACATTTCAGTGTGTTTATATCCTGTGATTTTTCTCGGGCATTATAAATGGACATAACGTCCTGAATTAAATTAAATTAAAGTGGGAGCCAGCATACTTTTCTGAAGTCATTCATATCAATGTCCGAACCAATGAAGGGATGGCAAACTATGGTCTGAGCTTCCATTTCAAAAGATTGACTTGATGGAGAGGAGGATTTTACAGGAAGCAAAGTTAAGAACAGCTAAAATTTATTGGTTAGGCTTTTTCCTGTATTTGTGCTGTTGTCAGAATTCTAGTAAACGATGGAGATTCGCAAAATATGAAAACTGTTTAACCTGACTGGTTTAATTATTAAACAGTTTGGCCCCAAATCAGCCATGGCTCAAGGAGCTGAAACTCCACCTAATTTGATCTCCAGCATGAGGACATCGCCAACACTATTAGATTTGGAAGAACACAAACTTCTCCCTACAGACACTAAGAAATCTGTCTAAGGCCAAAAGTGACATAATTACCAAGTTATCACCACTTATGGATGCTAGCCAAGATGCTAGCCAAGATCATTGATTTCGGGAATATCCTAACTTTAACTACAGTTTTTCCTCCATTCACCTCTGAGGGAAGTTCAGCCACCCTCATCTTACAGATGGAAGGCATCTAGTCCTTGAACTTTTGCCCAGGGCTTACGAGAAACCTGTGGTACAGTGGAACTACAACTAGGTCTCACTATTCCTGAGCTGGAAACACAAATTATCCCAGTTCAGTTCACAAAAATCTTAATTAAATATTAATAATATCAAGTGATATTTGTGGTAAATCTGACTTGAAATGATCAGCATGTTCTGCAGTAATATATGGTATCCTCCTCCAGGCATTAAGCTCTCTTTAGTTCCTGATGGAGAGCCCTGGTTGTGTTTGTGCAGAGGCTGTCAGAGACTGAATGACAAGGGTTGGTACAGGAGCTGCCAAGCCAACTGCAGAGCCCCATCGGGGGAAACCCCCAGGCTTGTTCTGCCTTCAGATGGGATTTCCCCTTTGAAACTCAGCCTTTGACCCCCTCAGCTCCAGTACCTTTCATTGGCTTCCCCTGGAGAGTTGGGTGGTGGTGTCTCCATGGGCATTCTCCATGAGCAACACGTGCATGTCATACCCCAGCAGGCTGGCGGCCTCATGCCAAATGACCAGACACCTCAGGGCAGGGAGCGTGGGACTGTCCATCTGGTGAGCAAGGGCCTTGTCTGCACTCCAGAGGCTGTGCCTGGAGACTTTTATCAGCAAAAACGGTCCAAATTTGGACTGGCATACAGAGGAGTCTATCCTGGCAAACATACATGCATGCAGGAAAGCATTTTGGCAGCAGAAGTTCATCTCCATTAGCGTCTTGGTTGTGAGATGTGATTTAACCATTACAGTCAGGCTGACACTTTATAAGGATTGAATAAAGCCTATGAAGAAGCAAAAGTATAGCTTAAATTTCTTCTAAAAATGGTATCAAAGAAGCCCTCTCTTTGAAAACAGAACAACATCTCTTCCTTCATACTCCCTCCTCCAATTCACATGGTTAATGAGAAGAGCTAATGTGGTGGTGACACCACAGCATGTCTGCTGGAAACTGCAATAATGTGTTCCCAGAGCTAACGTGGTGGTGACACCACAGCATGTCTGCTGGAAATGGCAATAATACTCCATGGACCTGTTGGTGTTCCAGAACACCCCTGTGTACAGCATTTTTTACTAAAAAGGCACTTACTGGCAGAGGTGTGTGTGTGTTTTGAGGAACTGTTTGCTCAGTGCCCTTGTGTTTGTAGTGCTGGCCAGTGATGCAACCCTCTTTACACAAACCCCCCGACCCAGGACAGGCACGATCACCAGATCACGGCTCTTCAGAGCTGGATGGATCCCCAGCAGAGGCCTTGGGGAACAGAACCTTCTTGGCTTACATTGGGCTATAGTGTTTCAATTTAAAAATAGCTGTTGGTTTGGAAATGTCCTTTTAAACCACTAGTGTTGTAACAGTGTCATCCTATGAAAAGAATATTGTGAACTTAAATGTTCACCTCCACTGAGATGAACATCCTTTTTTCTTATTTGCTTTTACTGGTAGCAAATATTACTTCAAAGCTTTCTTGTAAATGATCATGAATGCTCTCTCCATGTTCTGGGAGCAACATTAATGACTGGGCTATTCCCTTTGCCTTTAATAGAACACTAAAAGTTCATCCAATTTGCTAGTCACCTTCTATGAAATAGTGCTTATAAAAATACATAGCTAGCTATTTCCAGAATTGCAGCTGTAGCTGACATGCAAGAACATATCAAGAAGCCATATGTAACAAAGCAAATTAATGAGGTGCGTATTCGTAATAATATTACTGACATAATTTACTGATGTTCCAGGACTAAATTTCACACTAGACTAAACCTTCTAGGAAAAAAAAAAAAAAATTTGTCCTCTAACAACTGCATTCTGAAATCTCTGAAAAGATTAATTTGTCCTCTGAGTTTCTGAAGCATTACAAGGATAACAGGAAACAAGTTCAGATTATAAATTTCTGAGGGAAATGTTTATGTGTAAAAAAATTTAGAAAACTACAGCAACTCCAGGACCATGTGAATACTACTATTAACAGTAACAACAAGCACAGACAAGTTTTCTGCTAAATATTTTTTTTTATTTTGCTGCCAGAGTGCATATTTCAAATTTGTTTCCCTTTAAAAGGCAGAGGAAATAAGTCTGATTTCTTTCAACAGAAAATAGGAAGGAAACAACTCTATAGACAGCCAGAGACCAGCCTTTAAACCATTTCCACACATCAGATCCACCAGTAAACTGAGTGATCAAGCAGGCACATGCCACTCTGTGTGCAACCTTAAAAAAGAAAGATAAACCTGTTTGAAATTCCTAGCTCTCCCCAAGTTTCCTTTCAAATGTTGTGTATCTTCAGTCTAACGTCATCAGCCCAAGAGGATGATAGCGACTTGCCCCATTTTGACACACTGCCCTGGAGTTTGCACTCTAGTTGCACTTTAAGCAAGGACAGACAACACTCCCCCTCCATGAGATGCTGTGATGGTCTTTATGGGAAGCTCTGAAATCCAACAGGGATTGCCAGCCTCACCAGAGGGACTACCAAAATAGGCTGACATGTTAAACATGAAACCTGCCTGCCTTGGCTTGAAGCTGAGCGGGCAATAGTTCTCCACCGCTACTGACACAATGTAGCACATCTTCCCCAGCTCTACCTAGAACAGGAGCTGGGGCTCAAAGCCACTTCAAGCAAGTTTCCATCACTGTATTCTAAATTGCTAAATACAAACCACCAGCGCAGCCACCAGAAGTGAGCCATCAACTGCAGAAAAGACACCATATTTATGTCAAGCAGGGAAGCGGGTGTGCCAGAAATAATCCCAGGCTAGCGCTGTCCTGTAGTTAGTAAAGACAGTGGGTTTGAACCAATTATGTTGCAATGAATTACTTCTATCTCAGATTGTTTTATAAACTGTTCACAACTCAGGCATGCAGGCAAGCAGACAGAGTGAGGGGTAAAGAAGAGCAGCATGAAGGAGTGGCTGCAAAAGATGAGCTGGCCAAATCCCAGCTACTGCTCAAGAGGACAGGAGTTCCTGGAATTAAAAGCAGATGAGTATATGTGGAGAAATTAGGTGCCTATTTGAAATTTACACAGATGCATTTGGTTATCCTGCTTATCATTGAAAGTGAAATGTCAGGCGGAGTAGCAGGGTACATTTGGAAGAGATTTACAGCCTCTGCCCTTTCACAGCCAACACTTTGCCACGAAGTGCAAGGGTTCCCAGCTCGTTCACATGCTCCACTCTCCATGAGTGGAGAGGTCCCGTGGAGCCAAACTAAGGACCCTCTTCCCAAAAGGTCCGCTCTAATGGCGAACATCCAGTATCACCGCGCTTCAACAGTGTATGGCTTTACCCTTGACAACTCACGAGGAAAGCAATACATGAAACCTGTAGCTCCACGGCCCTAAATATTTGCAAAGTCCCATAGCTTCAGACCCAAGCGGGACTGCGCAGCCCAGGCGCGATCCCTCACCCTGAGGGGGCAGCGCTCGGGCCCCGCTGCAGGCCGGGCGCGGGGCAGCGCCGGCGCCTCTCCCGCAGCGCCACACCGCCCTCTGCCGGCCGCTGCTCGCGCCGCGCCCGCCTCCGGGAACACCGCACCCGGGGGATGGCTCCGGGATGGCTCCGGCTGGAGGGAGCGCAGTGAGCGGGGTCAGGACAGCAGTGAGTGGGGTCACCGGGTCACACCTGCCGGATGAAGCAGGGTCATCCCAGAGCATGCGGCACAGGGCTGTGTCCAGAGAGCTTCTGATTATCTCCCGTGAAGGAGATTCCGCAACATGTCTGCGCCGCTGCACCATCATCTGCACAGTAAAAGAAGTTTTTCCTCATGTTCAGGTGGAACTTCCTGTGCATCAGGTTCTGCCCACTGCCCCTTGTCCTGTTGCTTGGCAGCACCAAACAGAGCCTGGCTACATTCTTCTGTCACCACTCCTTTATATACTTGTACACACTGATGAAGTGACTCGCACCGCCTGCCCTGGCAGCGCCAGCGGGGCTCGAACCCGCGACTCCCGCACACGGAGGAGAGGGGTTCCCATAAGCCTCGCCCCTCTGCTTTGGCGCTCCGTCCATTTCCCTCTTTATGCGTCTCTTCCGGTCCGGCGCGGGAAGGCGCCGGAAGTGGCTCCATAGCGGCCGCGGCCGGGGGAGTTCGGTGGCGCCATGGCGGAGGTGAGGGACGAGGGAGGGCCCCGCGCGTTCACTCTGTCGCGCCCTTGAGGCGCTCTGGGCGAGACCAGGGAGCGGGAGCGGGTCGGGGCCGGGCGGAAGAAGCGCCGCCCCGCACCCGCCATCGTCGCTGTCTCCCGGGTGGGAAAGGCCGCTGTGGGGATGGTCCGTGGCGGCGCCTCCATCTGCGGCCCCCGCCCGGTTCGGCCCGGGGACAGCGAGGTGCCCGCAGAACGCACCGGGTGCGGGCCATGGGAATGTGCGTGTCTGGGGCGGGAGTGAGCAGCGGGTTTGCTTTGCCAGGCTTGTGCCGAATGCGGAATTGGTGCTGCGGGGCATCAGGCAGCCCGTCAGGAGAGGGGATTGTCCCGCTCCGAGCTGCTCTGGGGCGGGCTCACCTCCAGTACTGGGTACTGTTTTGGGTACCACAGTATCAGAAAAAGGTGTAAAGGATACGGAGATGAATGGTCTAGAGGGAAAACCTTATGAGGAGTGGATGAGGTCACTTGCCGTAATTAGGCTGGAGAAGAGGGTGAAGGGAAACCTCATTTCAGTTTACAGCTTTCTCATGAGGGGGAAGCAGAGGAGCAGGCTCTGATCTGATCTCTGTGGTGACCAGTGACAGAATCCAAGGGAATGACCTGAAGTTGTGTCAGGGGAGGTTTAGGATGGATATTAGGAAAAGGTTCTTCAACCAGAGGGCGGTTGGGTGCTAGAACGGCTCCCCAGGGCAGTGGTCACAGCCACAAGGCTGACAGAGTTCAATGAACATTTGCACAATGCTCTTGGGCACAGGGTGTGACTCTTGGGGTGTCCTGTGCAGGGCCAGGACTCGATGATCCTTGTGAGCTACCTCCAGCCCAGCACATTCTGTGATTGTGGGGAATTGATGCCAGGGTGTTTTACCACCAGAGAGCTACTGACTGTTGGTCCATAAGGGAAACCACAAAAAGGGTCTTTTTGGGAGGGTTTGGGAGCACAGCTGTGGAGAAGACCACTGGTTTTAAAGACCACCAGAATCTTTACTGTGGGGTGAATTTCATGCACTTCTGAAGGCATGTGGGGCTACCAGGGTTATAGAAGGAGGTGCAGCGACTGCTGCCAGATGCAACATTACGAGTTGGTGGTTTACAGAAAAGCATCTGTCAAAAATTACTTGCAGAAATTTCTTCCCTGTTGGGGAGACATTGTGGTACCTACTCCTCCATTTGTGGTGTCAGCAGCTGCTGTTGTTAGGTGGTAATTAGCCATGTTAACATGAAGTGGTACTGTGCACAGAAATTCATGGTTGCTCATGTTCTTTTTACAGTGGTAGTGAGGGAAAATTTACAGGGTTTTTTTTTTTCAGAAAGAATTGACTTATTTATTGCCTACATATAAAAACAGAATTGGGAAGGACGTGGGATAGAACTTCTACACTCATGGATTTGTCATGTAGATACCAGTGCAGAAAGTTTGATAAAAGTTTTTGGCTTGCTTTTCAAAGTCTTGTAAGTTTTCAAGGAATAGAATATAGTTTTGAATAAACAACTGACATAATGACCTAATTTTTTAGTTTCCAAGAAGATTAGTGTCTTCTGTGAACAGAATGGTTGCATGTCATGTAACAGAACTGAGAAATTGCTACTCAGTTCAATTTATGTTTCAGTGTTCAGTTTTTCATTTAAATCTGTTCAAACTGATTTAAATGCTCTTTTCTTTATTTTAGGAAGTCCAAAAGCATTCTGTGCACACACTTGTGTTCAGATCTTTGAAGAGAACCCATGACATGTTTGTAGCTGACAATGCCAAGCCTATCCCATTGGATGAAGAAAGGTGAGTGCTGCTGCACTCAGTGAAGTTTTGAACTCTGTCAATGATTGTCAATTTCTGACCCAAGTCAGAAATTCAGATGTTTCTGTACTGTCAACACTGTAATCTTGGGGGGGGAGAAATATTAGAGTTGTAGAGTAAGTTGTATGACATCGCTGTACAATATTTCAGAGCCTGTTAGCAGTTCAGAGGCTGGGGCTCAGTGAGGTTTTGCTTTCCTCTTGCGCAGCCACAAGGTGAAGATGGCGGTGAAGCTGCGCACGGAGTACGGCTCAGTGCTGCACATGCCCTCGCTCAAGGAGAACCTGAGGGAGAAGGGAGGCTCCAACACCGGGGATCCCTATGGACACAAACAGTACTCTGGAAACCAAGGTTGGTGTGCCCTTAGTGCTCTATTTGTCCTTCTTTTGTCACAGTCTCACTGGTGTAAAATCTCCAGAATGCAGTCCAGTGTTAATGCACTGGAGATAAATACAGATACAAAAAAAAAAATTTAATTGGTAATTTTCTTGCTAGGTTCCACAGCAGGTAAGTGATTTAGAAAAAGGGGAAAGCTGCTTTTAACAAAGGAGTTATTGGGTGCTGTGGATTTTTTATTGTGATTAGTTGGTGAAAAGTGTAATTTTTAAATTTTTGGTAGTATTAGTGTGTAATGTACTTAGGTGTTAGAGTTGAATAATGTATTTCTTGTGTCTGCAAGTTCATGATTAAGGACATGCTCTTTTTGACTTTTGTTTGTTTTGCATTTTTGTGTGTTGTTTTTTTTTTGGGGTGTTTTTTTGTTATTTTAGTTGTGTTTCATAGTATATTTACAGTCTTTTAGTTGTGCAGTTTTTAAACCAGAAAACGCTTTATTTCAAATCGGTAGAGTTTTTTTAATGTATGTTTTGTGATGTATAAAATGTGTGTGTGTTAGTTAGATCTCATATGAAAATTTCTTTTCTAAAAATGCTGCCTCGTTTCAGTTGAGGTAGTTGATATTCAGTTGATTCTCAGAGTCTGCCCAAGGTGCTTTATTTGGAAGTATTGTGGAAGTGCAGCATGTTGAGAGAGAATGGAAAATCTTTTAAGGAGAATCTGACAGCACAGACAACCAACCAATTAGCTTACGTTTCAGACACCCATGCTCTTTGTAGTCATGATGTCTGCTTCAAAGGCAGTATGAAGATATTTTTCTTGAGTCTTCTTGATAACAGGTAGCTTCACCATTCAAATTAATTATTTTTTATAGTTGAGTTTTTTAAAAAGAAGATAACCAGAACAAATTAAATTAATAAAAATGAGAAATGTTTATGTATATTGAAGGTGGTTACTAGTTTCTTCTGCTGTGTATGATCTGCTCTCTTTTCCTCTATTTGCTGTTTGAGTGCATTATAAAATGTAATTATTAATATAACATTGTCTTGCTCTTTAGGGCAAGAAGTTGAGTATATGGTAACTGGTACTCACCCATACCCATCTGGGCCTGGTAAGTAAAATTTTGCAAGTGTTTGTATGGATTTTTTGGGTTCCTGTATGAAGAAGATATCCTCCATCCTAGCAGGAGCAGGCTTCCTCTTGATGTGAATCCATAATTAATAGTAGTGGAATGTTGCCTGCTTTTCATCACCAGAGCAGAAAGGTGTAAGTTTCACCATCTTGCTCTGGGGAAGAGTTTTGAGGGTGTAATAATTGTAGTGCTTGTAAGGGTTATGTTTCTGTGTTGTTACATTGGTCATTGCTCATTGCCACTGCTACTGACTGATCCTGCTGTTCTTGTAAGAACTTAGTTTTAGCTGTTGATCTTTTATTGTGCTTAAGTTTATTATGTGTAGTGGAAAATCTGTTGTCTTGATTTATAACTTAACAGATGTGAGTGTTCAGTGAACCCTCAACCGTTAAAAAACCAGGCATAGTTGCTTTTAACTATGGGGACAAGAATTGCTCACAGTGTCTTCCTTCAGTTTAGTGTTCTTTTAATAGAATCATTTATATCAGGGTTCAAAATCAGATTCTCTTGGCTGTTTCTTGTTTTAAACTGAATATTTTGCCCAAATACTGAGTTTGTTGTCAGCTGACAGAAGTGGTTAGAAGAAATAAAGTGATGAGTTAAATTCACCAGTCTGCACCAAAACTGTACTTTACAAAGAGTTTTTAATTTCTTTTTAGACAACACCTGCTATTCTTGAGACAAGGTTAAAAATCTGAATATGTAGCCTGAAATTCTCACTTCAGTAAGACTAAACCTTCTGTAGTTCTGGCACCACTGTGTGATGCCAAACACTGCAGAGGGATGGATTATAAATTGTACTAAAGGGCCTAAGTTAGCAAATGCTTTGCAAGATCATGTTTATTTCTGTGGTGTTTGGATTTCCATAGCAGTTAAAGCTGGATATAGAGATGGATGCTGCTCCTAATTAGACTTTTTTGTTTGTTTCCACTGGCATACTGTTTTCAACTCTAGAAATTTTGTACTCGTATATGTAGTAGATCAAGATGGAAAGGATTTGTGCCAAAATAAAGATTTCAGTAGATTTGAATTGGATGTGAAAATGTTACTGAGGGATGAGAGTTTATATTACAGGTGTGTCAGGCCCTTGTTTGCAGGTATATGTGTTTATATATGTTTGTATAATACACTTTGGAGTTCCTGTTTAAAGGAGCTGTCTTTGTTTCTGATATGGTTTTTTTTTTTTTCAAGGTGTGGCTTTGACAGCAGATACTAAGGTCCAGAGGATGCCAAGTGAATCTGCAGCACAGTCCTTAGCTGTAGCACTTCCTGCTTCCCAGTCCAGGTACTGCTGTGTTGCCTCATTGACACTGTTACCTGTGGGAATTGCAAGGCAAATCACAGAAGCTGGGATAAGAGCTACTTGGAGTAATTAGAATATTCTTAAAGGAACTGCTTTTAGTGTGGACAAGCATTGTTTTTATGCTTTTTATTTTGTATTGTCATGAGAGGTAGTGGGTGGAAGTTGGGACAAGGAGAACTTTGTTTAGTTAGAAGAGAAGAATGTGAAGCTTTGTGGTATCTGTAGCTTGGGGTGGTCAGGTCCTGGCCAGGGTGCCAGGAGGGGTTTTGGACTCTCCATCCTGAGAGGTGTACAGCACTCAGCTGGGTGCAGCCCTGTGACATCACTTGGCAGGAGAAAGTCATGAACCATTTTCACTCCCCCCAGGCTGGATGCAAACCGGACAGCTGCTGGTGTGGGTGACATTTACAGGCATGCTGGAATGTCTGAGCGTTCCCAGCCTCCTGGGATGGCTGTGGTGAGTCTGTTGTACATCTAACTGGAACAGTACATGGTGTTGACAAGATTGCTTCTGGATCTGTGTGTGTTGTCTGGAGATCTCCTGACTGACTAAATTTAATCAGTATTGAGAAGGTAGAATGAGAAAGTTTTAGGCTTTGGACAAAGAGATAAACTACCAACCAGAAGAGTAACACTTCTTTTAATTTACAGGCTATGGTGGAAGCTGGTGGAAACAAAAATTCTGCATTAATGCCAAAGAAGGCTCCAACCATGCCCAAACCTCAGTGGCATCCACCTTGGAAACTCTACAGAGTAAGTTAGAAATTACATTACAAGAATATGCATATAAAAGTAGACATACTCTATGTAAGACCTCAAATCATAATTTTTGTTCTCATTCACAAAAATATAATCAAATATGATTTAAAAGTGTGATCAAAAAGTGATCACAACTAAGTTATGTATACACAGTCTTGCTTTGAACCTCTCTTTTACTCTCGTAGCTGTGTTATGTTAAATTTGGTGGAAGGTTTGCTGTATTTCTGCCTAAGAAGCTTGTTGTGTTTTAAATCTTTTGAAATGAGCCGTATGACAGTACCTGAAACATGACATCCAGTGAAACTAGTTATGAGGCTTGATTTTAGCTGTCTGACCTTGGAAAATTTAGAGAAATGGGCTGCTGAAAAGCAAAGCATGTGTTGGCAGAGTATTTCTTGTGAGATCAGGCTCCATTATTTTTCATTGGAAAGTGTCCAACTCTCATATTACCCCTGTTTTGGGGAAAAGAAGGTGATGGTGTGCTTTAAGAGGTTATTGTATAGAAATGTGATTTAATAGCCAGTGTTTTTATAATTGTTCTTTGTATAAACACTGTCCAGCAGCAGAAGGAATCTGTGCTCAAATATGGTCTTTCTCTGCAAAGCTTCAAGTGTTGAGCCACAGTGTTATGGACTCTCAAAGGATATTAAAAATTCGCTTATACAAACAAGGTCTTTACATATTGCAGCTTCCCCAAGTCTGGTGTATGTAAATTTCTAGTTTTCTCTTTAACTGGAGTAGAAATCAAGCTGTCTTCAGATCTGATTTCACATTTGTCTTTTCTTGGTAAATACTAGCAAATTTCAGTGTTGAAGAAGGAAAATTACTTCAAAAGGTGTTGTATTATTTCTGATATAAATTTTTTTTGGTTCTTTCTGAAGGTTATCAGTGGTCATCTGGGCTGGGTGAGATGCATTGCAGTGGAACCAGGAAATCAGTGGTTTGTTACTGGCTCTGCTGACAGAACCATAAAGGTAAGAGCTTGGAAGAAATTACTGACTAAGTTTGCAGGGGTGGGGTTTTTTTGTTCCCTTTTTATTTAAAAGTGTTTCCAGACCTTGGAAACAATTTCTTGTTTGCGGAATAATGAACTGCAGAACATTTTTTCTTTTGTTGCCTTGTCATAAAGGATTTGTGAAGTAGCTGCCATTCTTCTCTTGAGATTTCATTTCTTACATGGTAGTATCTGGAGAGCAAGTGTTTGTGTGACTGTATTTTTAACTTACATTGCAGCAGGGTCAGTTACATCTGGGCTGTTTACCCAGATTCACTGTGTAGCTTTTTCCTGTCTACCTTAAAATACCTATTTTGGTGCAGATTTGGGACCTTGCTAGTGGCAAATTGAAATTGTCTTTGACGGGACACATCAGTACCGTACGCGGGGTGATAGTAAGTGCAAGAAGTCCATACCTCTTTTCTTGTGGAGAAGACAAACAAGTGAAGTGCTGGGATCTTGAGTACAATAAGGTAAGCTGCAGTTTCTTGAAGGAATTGGTAGTAGCAAATACAAAAATCAAAGCATTTAGAATATTTTTTCAGTTAATAGTTTGCATGGTTTTTTATTCATCTAGGTTATCAGACATTACCACGGTCATCTAAGTGCTGTTTATGGCTTAGACTTGCATCCAACAATAGATGTGCTGGTGACATGCAGCAGGGATTCAACAGCACGAGTAAGTATAGCATTGTTGTGTTTGAGCATCTTGATGTGTGTATTTCAGTATCTTCACTTGTAAAAATGAGCACTTAGCTAAAGTTGTCATCAATTTAGATTAAATACTAAGGTGGTTTGTGTTAGCTTTGTCTTACATTGTTAATAAAATTGAGGCCCAGATACACAAACTTGCCATGTCACTTCAGGATGATGTTTTATTTCTTAGTTTAGTAGGTAGACTACATAGTATATGTAGGATTGCTTAGTATTTAGAAGGTGGTGTGGGATTATGGTGGCTTGAATTATCTGTATGCCTGGAAGGCATATAACTGGCAGGTTTCTGCTCTTCTTGAAATTTGCCAGCTGAGGCAGTTCTGTAATAAGTGGTTAGGTGAAAAATACCACCTAAATACCATTTTTTAATCTGTAAGACTATGGCAAGGAAATTATGTAATCAGTGTTAGTGCCTAAAATACATTGAATATTCTCCTGTTACTGACCTCTGACATATTTGCTGTGATTTCATAGATTTGGGATGTAAGGACAAAAGCCAGTGTGCACACACTGTCAGGACACACAAATGCAGTAGCAACTGTGAAGTGCCAAGCTGCAGAACCACAAATTATTACAGGTATAGTAGGTGTAGTTTCATGAGTAACTTGATGGAAAAACCTAATGGTGAATGTGTTTGTTCAGTAATTGTGTGATGTTCATAATGTTATCTTGGTTAATTTTTCAAATCTCGTACTAGTTTCTGTTGAAAATGGGCCATGCAATGGTTATTACATACTATTAATGGTATGTTTAAGCAAATATGGCTGTGCATTGCTTGAATGCTTTTCTGCACTTCCTTTTTTTCTGGTGTTTTCATTTGTGTTATAATATGTATTGAGACTTGCATTTTCTGTGATATTTCGGTTCTCCCTATTTGAGTTCTCCCTATTTCGGTTCAGGAGTGTCCAGTACTGTGGTTAAGTGTTCATCTTCTTTCCCATTATGTCAAAATCAAGCTTTGCAGTGTAACTTCTTAAAGTTATCCTAAAAACTAGGCGCTTCTTAAAACTGAGTAAAAATACTTTTGCAATCTAGCATCTTCTTCATCTGAGGTGGCATTAGCCCAGTATTTATGTCTCTCTCACATCATTCTGGCTGCCTTAGCTAAGTAGTGATTATGATAAAATCAAGATTATGGTTTCTACTGTTTTTTTTTAAATTTTCTTCTCATTGTAGGCAGTCATGATACTACCATACGGCTCTGGGACTTGGTGGCAGGAAAAACTCGTGTTACTTTAACAAATCACAAGAAATCTGTAAGAGCAGTAGTGCTACATCCAAGACAGTAAGTTTTCTTTATTTTGTTACACTTTCATAGTTTTCTGAGAACTGAAGAGAGGAAATGTGAGTGATGATCTAGAATGGTAGAGCATAATAATGTGAGAAACTAATGCACTTAAGGTGATGCAAAAATGTATATATCAATTATCAGATATATTTTACTGCACTGAGTGTGCTTCCCTAGTGTTGGCATTGGTGTACATTAGCAATCCTGAGAATGCCTTATATCCCACAGAGTTGCTTATGTGTGTGCCTTTCATTCAGTCCTTAAAATTCAGTGATACAGTGCTCATAAGGCTAATGATAAATATGTAACTGAATGGTTGTGGGCAGGAATTGCAGTAGTTTTGTAATGGGCCAGTGCACACATGTGATTAATGCTAAAGGAGACAGTGATTAATAGAGTGGTCTGTCTTTTTAATATGTGGTTCACTGCACAAGACATTTCAATCTAACTGGCCTTAAAAAAAACTCAACGTGAGCATTGAAGCTTTGAAGCAGATGTTCTAAGAAGTGCTCTGAATTTAGATGCTGTGTTTTGATGCACAGTAGTTGCCTATTGGATCCCCATTAAAATAGTGAACAAAAGGAATTCACATGGAACTTGATTACTTCTGTGCCTTTAATATTTTAAAATTACATTCTGTCATTTCTATTAGAAATTCAGCATCTTTGATATGAATAAACTCTTCCAGTGTGTGCCTAAAAAATTGTGTAGCCTGTTAGCTATAGAAAAAGCCTCTATTTTACTTACATTCTGAAAAAAAAAAGGTAATTCAGGGTTCAACTTCATTGATAATACCTTTCTGAAAATAAACTTGAAGTGTTCTTGTCAAATGGTAGCAACTGTCAGTCTACAGTTCAGTATTTCTATTTTTTTTAATGTTGTGGTGTTTTCTCATAATACTCAACTTTTTTATTTGTGGTATCTTTTAAATAGACAGCAAATTCTCTGGATATTGTGGCAAATGAAAGTATTCCTACAGGCTATTGTATGTGCTACAAAATAACCATGTAACTGCTTGCACATGTTAAAATGAAGGAAATTTTTATTTTGGGGTGACTCAGTGGAAGAAATTATCTTAGTAACATTTTTGCAGGGCTTTTTCCTTGCTCATGCAATTTTGGAAGACTAGGCATTAGCCTATGCTTGGGGTTTGTTGCCTTTTTATCCTGTTACCTTTGCTGGTCATGCCCTGATATCTGAAAATTTGCCAGAATAACAACTGAAGAGAACTTAATGTGCATTTCAGATATTTGCATATGAAATCTATGACATACAGGATGTTATAAAGTTTAGTTTATGAAGAGAAAAGAAAACAGTAGGAGTGGTAATTCATGACTTCATAAAATTGCTTAATTTCATGTGAAGTAAACATGTCAGAAAAGCAGTTTTAATGTTAAGTAATTTACAACTAGCATTTAGCAGTAGTTTTAATGAAGGACATTTGCTCCCACTACAGCTATTTTGAGCTTTAATATACTTTGTTTATTTTCTTTCAGTTACACATTTGCATCTGGTTCTCCAGATAATATTAAGCAGTGGAAATTCCCAGATGGAAACTTCATCCAGAATCTCTCTGGTCACAATGCTATTATAAACACACTGGCTGTAAATTCCGATGGTGTTCTGGTCTCAGGAGGTAAAAATGAGAAATACACATTCCTCTCCTCTCTCCTTTGTACATATTCCTGGAGGTCCTTAGATAGAGATGCTCATGGAGCTCTGCCTTACCTAGGCCTGTCAGCCTGCTGCAGGACATAATTTCATTTTGTTGTGAGTAGGGCCACTTTTATGACCTTGGATGTTTCTGAGCTGCATGCAAATAAAATAAATTAGAAGGACTTCTAATGTACTGCATGGAAGAGGTTTCCTCTTCTCAGCTGGCTGGTGCTGCAAGGCTCCAGAGTTCATCCTTTATGATCTGCTGGTCATTAGTGCCTCCTCTGGCGTTAGCTGCATGTTGAGGCAGTGACACTGGCTAGCAGATGTAGAAGCATCTTGCTAAAGCTAAATGGGAATAAGGCACTTGGTTCAATGTGCCCTTGGTCCTGTAGGCTAGGGATGTGGGGTAAGTTGGAAATGTGCTAAGCAGGAATTGGGAAACAGCCAATTACATTGTCACCTTACTCTGATTGTGTTTCCAGCTATGTGTAAAAGGGGCCCTTGATTTTAAAATTTGAATAAAGCTGTGTTTAGCAAATGGCTCATCCCCAGTAAGAACAAGAACTTCACAAAATACTGGAATGGACTTAGTTATATGTCATTATTATTATTTGAAGACACTTTCAGAACATCCTTTTATGACTTTTTTATGTTAATAGTAGCTGAGTCTTAAAAAACACCTTCTCCACATAAGAAACCTGTTATCATTTTACTGATATTAATTGCAACTTTTAAAAAGTTAAGATTTGAGTATCAATTCTCCCCTTTAAATCCTAACGCTATCTACAGCAGCTTCAGAGAAGGTGATGCTGAATCAAAATAAGTTGATTTTACCTTGGAATTTTCTACCGTAGAAACACCCTTCTTGAAATATGTGGATTTCTAGTCTAGCTGGCAGCTGTGGAGAAATTTAATTTTTAATAGATCTGTTTTGACTAGGTAATGCTTTGAATCTTTCTAACTGAAAAATTTTCTTGAGAGTATCCTTCTGAATAGAGCGTTCAGATTGCTGTGAATGCCCTGTAGCTGATGCCAGTAGCAGCAATACTGGACGTGATTTTTAAACTGGATTTGGAATAAAATCTGTGCAAACATTAAACCTACTTTGCATAAAGTCCTTAATGTCCTAATCTCTTTGGGAAGATGATGCCTCCTCATTCAACTTCAGTGGAGCTACTGAGCAGGGAGCTTAATTTTCAGAATACCCGTCCTTACTGTGCCTCCAAGGCAACTTGTGCAATTGCCCTGTGATGTAGTGTATCATCTCTCTGGGTTATCTGATGAAAATCTGGATGAGATTCTGAGAAAGGAAACAGCTGAAAACAGGAAAATTTATAGGATGTACTGTGCTATTCTACATGAATGTGGTGTGATGTATTCCTGATGTATTTACTAATTGTTCATGATGCTGGTTTTAGAAAACTGATAGAAATTAACTGGTTTGTTTGTTTGTTGTAGCTGATAATGGCACTATGCACCTTTGGGACTGGAGAACTGGATACAATTTCCAGAGAGTACATGCAGCTGTACAGCCAGGTTCTTTGGACAGTGAATCAGGAATATTTGCTTGTGTTTTTGACCAGTCAGAAAGCAGATTGCTAACGGCTGAAGCTGATAAAACCATAAAAGTATACAAAGAAGATGATACTGCGGTATGTCAAAAAGTCTTTTTAAAGTATTTTCATAAAATCAGAAAAATTCAGACAAATATAACACCTGTCTGTAGGGGACATTTTCATACTTCTGTGATCCATTTTGTTGAAGTTTGAAAGAAATCTCTGTATTAGCATTAACAGGACAGTAGCTAATTTCTGCATTCCTAATTATTGTTATATGCTGTAGTACAAATAAGTGTCAGGTCTGTGAACTCTCCTGTAAAAGGCCTTTTTGGTGAAGTTTGGAGAAATCTGAATACAATCATGTACATTGGGTTTTGAACCCAGTGGGGAACTATGTGAGGTTGTATTGATAAAAATATGGGAATCAGCAAAAGGATTGCACTTTTAAGGTTTATTGTACTTATTTATATAATTTGAATTAGTTATTGGCCTTGACAGTTTTTAGAATTTGAAGTCAAGAGCTTATTTTCAAACTGTTATTCTAAAATATGAATTGATTTACCAGTGGAGAGGACAACAGATGATTGTATAGTTTATCTGTGTATGTCTTCAATATAAAGAATATAAGAATTTTTATGAAACCTTGGAATTTTGCACTGAATTAGAGTAGGAGTAACTCTTAAGTATAAAGAATCAGGGATTTTTTATCAGTTTTAAAGCTGGGCAAAATACACTCCATGACATCTGCCATTACTGATGTAGATATGTCTGGAAAGCCTGTCACTGGCAGCTCCTGCTCATGTGCTTTGATAACCACAGTGTTGTTTTGGAAATGCCAATGGCAACCTGATCATTTCCCTTGCTGGAAAAAAAAAAGACAAGTACAGAAAAAGTATTGCTATGTACTTCAGACAGTGAGATGATAGAAAATTTAATTTGGTAAATTAATTACATTGTAGATTAGGTATTAATAATGCTACTTATGAAATAGAGTACATATACTTCATAAATAGTATTTTAAACTAAACCTCAATTATAGGTGAGTTTCAAGTTTAAAATAAAAATCCTTATGAGATCATTTTTTTTTTCTCTTTAGACTGAAGAAACCCATCCGGTCAGCTGGAAACCAGAAATTATCAAGAGAAAGCGATTTTAGTGTGGCAACATACTACTTCTGTAATTTTGTTTTGGCTTCCCTGAGAGCATTCAGTCAGATTTTGTTCTGCCTAGAACAACAAAGCAAGAAGTCAGCTAAGTCATTGCTATTTCAACATGTTTTATAATAAATTTTATTTCTCTTTCCTTTTGTCTTTTTTTGTTGCGATTCCAGCAAACCAGTTGAATCTTAACTTCTTGAAGCATGTATGGCTCATGAAAAAGATAGGTGTGCAGGTGGTTAATTTTTTAGGCTTACATTCAACAGATTATTATCAAAATATTTTGATGAGCTAAGTTGTCAGAAACACCCTTGCTTGACCTCAAAAGTTAATCACAAATTTATGCATAGAAGTCATCTTCTGGAAGTTCCTTGGGGACACTTTCAGATTTTAGACCAATATTGTTTATTGTACATAGGCTAAGTCTATACTGAATTAGAGTTACTGAGTAATTTACAAACAAGCAGAACAACACAATAATAAGGTAATTTGCTTTATAAACACAGCCACTGAACACTGCTGGTGCTGTGTTACTGAAGGAAATGGATCTTCAGAGTGTATCTTTCCCCAGGAAAGTGTTTAAATGGAAGCACTCATCTTCACTTAGTTATTTCAGAGTGGGCCTTCTGTAGCAAGGACTGCTGTCAAATCACTTTGACAGCAGCAATCACAAATGCTGGTCTTGTTTGCAGGACCAGTTGACTTTCTTTGCAGATGAGCTGTTTGCTTTTTCCAGTTACCTAAAGCATACATGACAGTAGAGTGCGGTGAAGTTTTAAAACTCAGCTAGAGGAAAAGCTCTTAGCTCGTTTAAGCCTTATTTTGCAGGTTGCTGTCTTCCCATGATCTTAGGAAGGAATGTAAAATAAACTGTTACTGAAAGGTAGTTTGTACTTGTGGAGGGACAAATCTTTCATTGGCTCTATGAATAGTCCCATAACAAGCAGTGAACATGTAAACCTCCTTGCTGCTACTATCTGTGATGTCTGTGTTGCTCTAAAGTACTTTCCCTTCATAGAGCAGTAGAGAAAATCATTGTCATCTGGCCATTCTGTTATTGGCAAATTTGCTAGCAGGGTTAATAGCTGCATTGGCTAGAGAATTACTCTGTGGCCTCACTGATATCAAGCATTGATGTCAAGCAGTTCACAATAATTATTTCTGTTCTCTAGCAGTTTGACTTCTTTCAAATCTAGGATTTGTGTTAGAGAAGTGAGTTATTTGCAATGTAATTTACAAAAAGCTAGTAAAATTATGTGTTGTTTATATTATGACAATTTCTGTCTTTTTTATGATACATAGGAAGTCTTGTATTTATAATCTGAATGTCTGACAGTGTCATTTTAAGGGAGTCCAGGCTGCATAAATAACTGAATTTTAGTTGACAGCTACTGTCAGAAGAAACTTCACAAAATAGGAAATGGAATATTTGATATTTACGAGTTGGATTAAGCATCTTTTATTTGAGTGGTAATTTGAATTTTTCTGGATCTTAATTACAGTTCTTTCCATGGTAAATGATATAACAGTTAAAAATCCAGATTGTGGCTTATGCATGTATACAGCTACTAATGCGTCATTCCAGAAATCAGTGAATTATTGGTGTTGTGCAGATTTTTTTTGCTCACAGTGAAATCCTGTTTAGGAAACCAGAGCAGAGAGAAACAACTTAACTTAAAAAGAGGTGGAATTGCTGAGGATTTTTTTTGTTCCATTTTGTTTTGGGTTTTTTTTAAGAAGTGTCTTTTTTTTTTTTTGATAATTTGGAATGAAGAAGGAGGAATTACTTCTCTAGCTATGGGCCACAGTTCTAGCATGTCTTTTCTGTACTGATACTTTACTTTAGAAACTGCATTTATTTTACTTACTCTTTATAATTTTGAAGAGAGATCAGAAAGTCTCCTTAAGAACCTGTGTTTCTTCTCTGGACTTCTGCAGCAATCTGATATCTTGGGACTGGTTATGAGAGCATTTTTTTTGTGCCCTCAGTTAAGATTTTGTTTATACATTAAAGGCTGTACACTATTACTTGGGACAGTATGTTTGCTTTTTGACCCTAGGATAGGCTGCCACAGTTCTAAGTGTGATTTTTTTTTAAGTGTATTCTTGAACATTTGATTGACTTGTTTGTTTCCTTCCCAGCAGTTTTTTCTTGCCTTTGACAGTAATGTGAATATCATCACATGTTTTTATGTAAGTTTTGTTTATGGTGCACCAAGATTATCACATTTCATCAAAGTACTTCTCTGGTGGTGAGTAAGCCTGGATAGTCAGCTGTGACACAGGTAGGCTGGATCGTGTAGGATACACAGTGGCATTAGATTTGTCAATGTCAGTCATAAGGTGAAGCAAAAGAGGAGGATCTGATCTACTGGATGGATTATCCATGCTTCTGGAAAGGGTCACAGTGCAATGTCAGTTTAAGTAATCTTGAATAGGAGTCTAATCACAGAAAATAATTACTGTACTTAATTCCATAAAAATTGATGTTGTCTTCTGTATAGGCTCAAATAATTTCTACCACAAACCCTGAGATTTGTTTTATACTGTGTATAAAATTGCAAAAAAGTGAGGAAATGGGTTTTGTTTGTAAAATAAAAAAGTGTAACTGGTAAAAGTGATTAATTTTTCAGATGACTCTTTGCTGATACTGAGGCATACAGTGTAAGCTGTACCACTACAATGCACAGCATGAGAGTGGTGCAAAACAATTTGTATTTGGCAGCTGAAAGGCTCACAGAAACAAGTGTCTAACAGCAGCTTCTTTTTAGTTTTGTTGGATTGGAATCAAAGTGCTACACCTGATGTAAGTGACAGCAATTTAGCAATCAATAAAACCTTCCATACAATATGAATTCATGTCTTTTTTCCATTAAGGTTCTTATGGTAAGAAGAAAAAACAACTGTATTGAAGTGAAAGTAATTCAGTATCGACATGGACTGTTTCCCATAGCACGGTAACAAACATTTTTGCACATCAGCTGTAATGGAAGTGAGAAAGTACTGATTGCTGTTTTATGCAGAGCTTCCTGTCTGCATGAAGGGATTAGCAAAACAGATGCATTCATGCATTTTCTCTAGCGTGTTTTTATAAAACCCAGAAACACCTCTGGAGTGAAGTATGAGTTCTAGGATGAGTTCTGGGTGAGAGTTTTGTGGCAGGATCATCCCTTAGGTGTTACTGTCTTCCTATTGCTGCTTTGTTGAATCTGTGGGATAAGTGTTTGTAACACTTAATCATGTTACTTAAGTCAGTAACATGTGAACTTCTTCCAGGTGCATATTAGCACCAGGGTTTTGTTAACCTTCCTTTAGGGTTTTTGTTTGAATATAATGAATGCACAAGCCCCAAACTTGTATCTAAAGCATGGATTAATTGGAGGCACTCCCTTGCAAATTAGACCTCAGCAGTAAAATAATTGAGCTAAATGTCTGTTAGCTAAATCTGTTAAATGTCTCCTTGCAAGGAAGTTTGAAATCACTGACAAGAAAACTGTAGTTGAAAATGCTTGGGAAATTTGTATTGTGCTGGGGGTTTTTTTCTTTCTTCAAAAACCTGCATACGTTCCCCCGTGTTTGAGAAGTGCAGGTAATGTGTGAAATGCTCATTTCTGCCAATGTGTTTTTGCAACCTTTGCTTTATTTTTTAGGGAGAGCATGTCTGCAAGACATGTCAGCTTTACTCTTTCTGCCCTAATTTTTGTGTTTTTAGATGCTGATGCAAATATCTTGTTTTTTCCCAGGTGATGCATCACTAGGAGAAGGGATGAAGGGCTAAGTCCTTCAGAGCAAGGGAAAGTCAATGCAGCATCAGTATGAATTATGAGAACCAAAGGCTACACGTAGAGAAAAATAAGACTTCACAGAGGCCAGATAAGAAAACTGTAATTAACTTAAACCTCTCAGGGAGGTGAAAAGGATGGTGGAAGAATTAAGACTAAAGGAGACAAGAGCTATTATGTCTGAAAGGAAATATTTGAAAACTTAATATATTTACCTGGCAGGCTGGAGTAGAAAAGACATTTCTGGATTAGAATGGAATAATGAAGGAGCAAGAGTGTGTTAATGTGGGTGCAGCCAATGGTGAAATGAAAATGTGGGCAGTTTGATGCAAATCTTTTTACAGCAAGCTATAAATGTATTTCTGAAAAGTGCAGGTATTGTATGTACCTGCATGTTCCAGTGCTCTCGTGCTCCAAATTATAACTCAGTATACTACAGAAAATTCAGTGGCAGGTAAAGAATTGTGGACCACTGCCAAATGATAAGTCTGGAGAGATTTGCAGCTGCACTGGGATTTTCACTGAGGAAGTGCTTGCAAGCAGAGTTCTAAACAAGGCTTAAAAGTAAAGTGTGAAGAGTGAAGCCAAAGTTTGTATGGTGAATATCTTTAAAATAACAGGATAATTTTTTTTATAGCTGATTGAATGTAGGGATTGCCTTACAACACTGAGTTTGGTTTTTTTCTGACAGGTAAGTGGTGAGCTGAGGAATGAGAAGTGAGTTTATAGCCACAGAATATCCTGCTGAGAGGATGCATTGCTGTTGGGAGACTATTGTGATAAGAATGTAGCTTGTGCAATTAGAAAAACCTTTGTGCTGCATCCAAAAGTGGGGTTTTTTTGGGTTGTTTGGGTTTTTTTTTTTTGTGGGAAAAGACACTACAAATCATAATGTGGCTTAACTATTTCCAAGTAAATCCCTTTGACCAGCCAACTTCCTGCACTGACAACTAGAGATCTGCTCTCAATAAAGCAGCCATACAGATCATGAATATAAGAGCTCCATACAAAAATTTGAGCATGGCTTCAGCTGCCAGATGAGTCACATTTCATGTCCTGTAGGTGTATTAATTCTTTCCTGCTCATTCAATGTCTTTTCTTCCCATGCAACATGCTAATGAGCTTGTTTCTTTTAAAAAAAGCTTGGCAATGCAAACCAGCCAGAATATATTAATTCTGTTAATGACTGTTCTATTTGGAACTGAAAATCCCAGTGAAGGCGTTTTGTGTTGCCCTAAATCAAACTTCAACAGGAAATTCGAAAGTAACTAGCAATTAATCACAGCAGCTAAATGAAAGCATAGATAAAATTGCTTACTGCTTACATAAGTTATTGTAGTGAAGTGCATTTTTTTTTGTTTTCCTGGGCAAACCTCATTGATTATTTTTGGGTTTTTTGAATTTTTTTTGTTAGTTAGATTTTGTTTGCTTGTTTTTTAATTTTTAGGTGAGGTTGTAAATGTCCATTAATTGTATAAGAGGAAAGAAAACTGCTCCTGGAATTTGTGCAGTTTTAGTTGCCATGCAGTTGCCAGTTCAGTGATGCAGTTTTTCTGGAGTGATTAGAATAGAAAGACTGTGCTTAAAATGGCACAGTGAGTTTCAAAGATCCAGACACTGAAGAGAAGGTCCACATGCTGCCCATAACATAACCCTGTGGCAGTGCAATTTTAGTTTTGTATTCTCTCACAGGTTTCAATTTCTCAGTTTTTGTTCTTGGGAAACTTTAATGGTGAAAACACTGCTAAGAAATTGGAAGCTATCTTTAGCTCATATCTCCAGCCTGATTAATTATGATCTGATAACTCCTTTCTTTTTTCCCTTTTCCCCCAAACTTGTCCTGGCCTTCTTCCATCAACAACATCCCTGAGGAGCCTGTGAGATCCTCAGCTGGAGGATCTGTTCTGGAGAGCTTCATGTTGGCCAGGTGCAGTGAGCAGTGCTATCAATTGTTCTTTCAGGTCCCTGTGTGGTTCAGGGACCTTGCTGCATCAAACACTGACAGAACTATGCAGGAGGAGTGTTTTGTGGTGGGAAGTTGTTCTTGGAGACAGAAAATACTGACTAGCCTGATCTGCAACCCAATGTTGATAGATAATTGTTTTGCCTCCATCCTCACAGTTCCTCTCACCTTACTTCATTTTTGAGAAATCATAGTAGTACAACACACTGTGTATAAGATGTACCAGTGGTTGTTAACAATGCCTCACACTGGTTTTAATTACAAAATCTGACAGCAGTTTTCACATTTGTAACAGAAAATAGGCAAGCAGTAAAGCCTGAGATTGAATGAGGCACACACAAAGGAAACCTAAACCAAAGTGAGGAAGATATTCAAGTAAATCACATCTGGTTTTTTTGTCTTTTTAACATGTTCAGCTCAGCAGTGTGCCCAGTAATAGTTGCTAAACCTCAGTATTCCACTGAGAAACATTCAGGCCAACCTGGCTGACTGTCCTGACAGTTGCTTTGTATTGGTGAAGCTGAGCAGGAGATACTCTGGTGGAGAAATGCCAAAACGGCTTTGAGTGAAAAGCTGTCCTTGTGATGAGAAAATGTCTAGCGTTTTTCTGTTTCACAATTCCTTAGTTTCTTAAACCTCATAAATTTTTGCTGTGAATAGTAAACAGATCTAGTATTGCGGGTAATATAGACCTTTAAATTGTGGTCAAACTTCTAAATTGTCCTAAAATTTTGGACTCAGGAATATTCCAGGACATACAAGTCTCATGGTAACACAGTACCTATAGAGAAATAAAAGAAAAAATCACAGGCAAGGAGCCATTACCAATAATGGTCACAAGTAGAAAGTGGGAGAACTTTCTACTCTGGAGGATATTGCATCTCCATACACATCTTCCAAGAAGAAAAGCCTAAGTGTTGTTGCTCTGTTCAAAGGGAAGACAGAAAGGATGGTGAGGTGAGGTGTGTTTATAGAATGAACAGCCAGAACATAAATGTCTGTGTGCTGTTCTGTAAGTGTGTGCCTTACACCCTGCTTATACTGCAGCAGTTAATTTGAAACAACCCTGGTGATAACTGATACCTGTGTGGAGAGATGTGTGGGATGTGACAGAACTAGTGATTTTCTGCAGGACACACCTCACCGGAGTTAACCACTAGGAGCCAGCATGTTTTAAAATAACACAGCTGTTGTCACTCCTACCTCAGGGCAATACTGTGTTTTCACACTGTTCTCCTTGCTTTAAGCCTTGTCAGTTCTCACTTTTTTTTAATGTGGTGTTTTTCTCTAGTGTAGACAGGACCAAGGTAGTATGTGGTTGAATTTAGAAATGTTCCTGTATAAAGAATACACTTACACTTTCCTCATCCTCTTTCTTTTCTTTTTTTCTCCCTTTTTTTTTCTTTTCTGAAAGGTTTTCCTGTATGTTCTCACATGCAGTTCACGTGAAATCACTTCTCTCTTTCAGTAAAAGGGGAATATAATTTGTATTATGCAAGAGAGAATAAAGGTAATGTCCCCTGAGAACCTTACCTTGGAAAAAATTAAAATGTCTTAGCCTTACATTTTGATGATAAGTAGTTCTAGTCAGCCTCTTGCAAAAATGTGTTTGATGCTCAGCATTCTAAATTCATTTTCAGTGCTTTTAGTTTTGCTTAGACTGCTGTAATTTCCCCCTGTGCTGAGGCTGGTTAAGACATCTTAAAAAGCAGCATCTCACTATGGTCAGCATAGTGAGATGCTGCTTTCCTCCTTCCTGTGCACACCTTGACCTTCCTCTTTCTCAGCCTGCCCCTTCCAGAATGGAGGGGTGAGCAGAGACACAGCCACATCATTGTCCTCCCATCCCAGAGCTCTGCCCCTTCTTCCACTCCTACCAAAACCCTCCTTGTTGGCTCATGAACAGAATGAAATAATAATCTGTTTTCTCCCTCCTGAGCACCAGAGACCATCAGCAAAGCGAATGTATTGCAGGGGAAGAAGAAATTGGTTTCTTGATGCCTAGAGGTTAGAAAGGGATCACCTGCTGGAAACACTGGAGTTGTGTTTATAGGGTCATGTCTTCTTAAATTCATGGTGGAGTTTGAAGAGACGCTAAAGCAGTTTTGCTGACAACTTTGTTTTTTCTCTTGTCTGAAAGCATTGCAACAATAATGGTTGTGATCTATAATCTGCCACAACTATAAGGCACACTGAGCATGGAGTTGCATTTTTTTCTCTAAATAACTTTGCATGCTTTTTTTTTTTTTTTTTTTTTTTTTTTTGCATTTGAAATGGGACTGAGAAGTGTCACTGATTCGCTCCATTTGATTTCTAAATTTTGTTTGGCAAGGTCAATGCAGTTTGGGAAGCAGAAATTCTACAGCTGCTTTGCTCATTGCCTCCCTGCAGTGATCATTGTCCCTAACAAGTACACAGCCTGAGCAGTAACTAAGCATAGCACAGAAATGGATCCTGCCCCATGGTGCTATGCTTAGTTCCTGTTCAGGGGCTGGATGACTGCAGTTGCTTGCAAAGCTTGTTTCTTACAAATCTCTGGGGATTGCTAGGATAGTTTTGCATTCAGGCCGTTGGTCCAAATATTAGTTTTGAAGCATTTCTGCTACTAAAATCCAAAATGTTTCCTACAGGGCTCAAGGTGGTGTGAGTCTACCAGCCCTGGGGACCATGTCTCAGTTTGAAGGTTTTCGCACACATACTGAGGTAGATCCAGCCTGTGCTGCTCCATACATGTCCCACCTCTTGCCACCCTTTCCTTGGAACTAGTGGCAGTGACAGCAGCTTCAGCAGGGCAGTGTCAGCTATTTGGAAATGTGCCCAGCTCTTTGGGCTGTTTGCTGCCTGATCATCCATCCCCACCAGAACACACTACCAAAACCTGGCATGCAAACCCCATACAACCATCTACTTATCATGCTGGATATTAAGATTGGAGAAAATAAAACATATGCACATTGCTGAGGAAATAAATTTTGGGGAGCTAAATATGCAGTTCCTATTTCACATTCCTTTCTCCTTTTAAATCAAGATGTGAATGTTGTGATATGCACTCCGTGTGTATGGTGATCCTTGCTGTTGCATCCCATAACAGGAGGAGGGAAAGGAAGCGTTCTTGTATTTGCTCTGCTCTGAAGTCTTCTTTGTCTTGCCAAAATTTCTTCTTTGGCATATTTTCCATATCTGGCTCATTGAAGCCATGCATTTGTTTTCCATTAGTTGCCTCAGTTAATATGACGAGTTTCTTTATTATTATTTTTAAATACTGTATTTGAAATTAAAAAACACTCTCATTCAATGGTCTGATAAACTGGTGTTATTTGCTGTCTTTGCCTTGTCCTTCTTTTCACTCATTTTCCTTCTTTTTCTCCTTGATTCACATCTTTAAGCCAGCTTTGCTCATGCATACATCATTTAATGTGCTTTCATGGGTGTGGTACTGCACACAGAAACCCCCAGTGGGAGCCCAAGCCTGCTGTGAACTCTGCCCACCTCACCTGTGTGATGGGAACAGGATGCTGGAGGTACCAGGGACAAGATGGTGAAAAGAGCAAGGTGTGCTTAAGAAGCACTAACATTTTTGAAATGTCTCTCTTGGCTGATTGATTCACTTCCCATCTATCTACATCTTCCACATCTGTTCTGAGCTTCTTCTCCTTTGACAGAAGAAAGTAGAAATAAAAAGTGCTCAAGAGAATAAGTATTGAGAAGGAACACTGAAGTAAAATTTTTCACAAGCTTTTGTGTCCTATAAACCCACCGCAGAAGTAGGGCCATAGGATCAAACCTCCCAAACTTCATACTATAAAGCTTCCTAATTTTTCCTCTTTCCCCTTAAGTAGAGATTTAAGCCAACAGATAAGTCTTGACTCTTGCCTCATAGACCAAAGGTAAATAAATCCACCCAGCATACACTGGCAGAGAAATTTACAAGTTACATTGTTCTCATGGCTGCATTTTCTAAAATGTCTTTTCTCTGCCAGCACTTTTGGTCATAAGCTCTCTTCAGCAAATTCTGCAGTCACATTTATGCCCTCAGTCTTTACTAGTCATAACAGGGGAGGTGATTTCTACCACATTGAATGGTTTTGTATTTCAAAGTATAATCAGTTACAATCAGTAAATGTTTATTGGGGTAAGGCAGCCAGAGGGTCTGTGCTGGGCTTGCTGGGATGGGGTGTGTCAATTAATTCTGAAATGTTCTAACTGCATTAATGTACTGCTTCTTTCTTTCTTGTCCTCTCCCACCTCAGAAAGGGATGAACCAAGGGATCAGTGTTTGTTCTGTCTAACCACCAATTTAAAATTCCAGTTTGAACCATTTTCTCATTGTTGTGCCTTTGCCTTTTCTCTTTGTTTCTTCAAAGAGGGGAAAAAAAACCCAGGTGGGGATATTAGTCAAAGAATTTTGTCTCTCTAGCAGGTCAAAAAATGTGGAGTGGCTTCTGAAATTGGGCATACAAAATCTCCCTGCATTGAATGGCTGCTTTAGATGTAGGTTTTGAAGAGGGAATTGCATCTCCCAGCACTCCGGTGAGGCTTTTTAATACATTAATTGATGGGCAGAGGGAAAGCCAGGCATGAATTCACAGCAGAGTAATTTAGTAGGAAATCAAAGTCTCCCAAGAGGGAATTTCAACACTCTGCATCCTCCCCCAGAAGATAGGTTCTTTCCCAGGTATCTTCACCACTTGGGGAGTTTTTTACCTGCGATCAGCAGCAGTTGGATGTCCCTGGATATGCCATGTTGCTGTCCATGGCTTGAGTGCATGGGAGAACTGGCTGCAGTCCCTGGATGAACACCCATGTACGTGCCTGCCCTCCATGTCGGGCCAGAGGCAGCCCTTGGCAGGAGCCTGTCTGTGTCCCAGCCTGTTGTGATTCACTCACTGCCCATTTTATTGGTGCAAATTGAGGTTAACGCACAGAGGTGTGAACTGGAGCAGATGAAATGCTGGCCTGCATCTTGTCCTGTGGCTGAGGGGTGACAGCCTGTGTGGAGAAGCAGCAGAAAGCAAGTCATAACTGCTGCCAGAATGGCCAGGCATCCTCTCTGAACACGTTTTTCTGCCCCAGTTTAATCTCCCTGGTGCTCAGGTCTTTGCCCTTTTACTCACTGAGAGGAGTTGAGATGCATTTCCCCATCCTCAACCTTTCCACATTGCCATTTATTCCTTGCCTCATGATTAACTGTGTTTGAAATTGGACACAGAGGCATGTGCAAGTGGAAAACCAAAAGAGAAGTCCCAAACTGTGCTGTTACTATTAATGGCAGGGCTAGCAGCCAGCAAATTCACTTGGTTATGCCAAACCCAGATTAGACAGTACAAACCCTGACAATTTGGTATACTTTTCTGAAGAAATTATTCAAAGTGCATTTTCTAGTGGGGAGACAATACTGCGTTTTGCATGAAAAGAATGACTTTCTTTAGCTGTTGAGCAAACACAGAGCATCTGCCTAGTATATATATCCAAGAAAATAAAGGCAGAAAATGTTCATTTTGGAACTGAGTGGATGAAATTTTGTCCCTTTGGAGTAAATGGGAGATTTGCCATTGACTCCAGTCAGGCAGGCGTTTCACCCGATACTTTTTACATATGTTTTTATATGTTATGATAATTCGTGAATGGACTAAAATAGTCCTGTAGAGAATATACAAGGATTGTTCTTCTCTGGCTTAGGGGGAGCAGCCTTCATTTATAGTGGGGTCCTTGGAAAAAAATATGGATGGGAGAGTCTTAACCACATTAACAATACATACTTGATCTTGTATCTCTGTTTTGTGTAATCCATCAACAGCAGCATTGCACAGAGTTAGCTGAGAAGGGAGCACAGATGGGAAGAAAATGTTTGAAACCAGATCTGAAGGAGGCTGAGGTGAGTTTTCTGGATGGGGGTTGTAATCAGCAGAGAGCAGATTATCTTGCCCTTTGAGGATGTCTGTCTTAGGTTGTTCCAAGTCTATGATCCAAAGGCCTAGTTGGGCTTCCAACCTCATTCTGGCTGGATTTCTAAATGCTTAAGAAATCATTAGTAGCCAGGAGATCTTTGGGGGGTTTATTTGTTTGTTTCCTGGCTTGGGGACATTCTGAAGAATCCTTGTGGACACACACCTTGTCATTTCAGCCAGGTTTCTGCCTCCCAGCATCAGGCTCCTTCAACATGCTCCTTATGAAGATGCATCTTCTGCCTGATGAGAAACTGATACCCATGGCATTATGGGCTGATTTTATCCCCTGTGAATGCACAATGCCTGTGCTCCACAGCCTGCTTTGGCCACCTCTTGCCTTGATTGGAATATGTTAGTTTTGGCCTGGGAAGTTCCAACAGTCCAAAGGAGCTTGTCCTTTCCTGGCTCAGCCACCAGTTAGGGCTGGCCCCCAGCCTGGAAGGCTGCTAATGTAAGAGAGAAAAGGGCTAGCTGGAGAGCCATTTCTGTTCTGCTTCTGGAAGAAACTTCCATTCTTGTCCTGGTCAGAACATCTCCAGAGGATGAATAAGTGGTTTGGAACTTGGGGAAGGAGAGAAAGAGGATGAAGTTAGTGCCATGATATTTTCTGTTGCAGGACTCTGGTTAGCAGGTAATTGGGGGAATCCTCCATTACTGTAACTGCGTTTAGCTTAAATATGCAGTGAAGTGACCACCTAGAGAAAATAAAACCATAGCTAATATAAAGCCCATGTAAATCAGGGCAGGAGCAGATATTACAAATAATTGGTAGGATAAAAATATTGGTGATGCTGTTGACTACAGAGCAGAGAAGTCCCAAAGTTTTACTGGCAGTTCTGCTTTGCCCAGCTTGGATGTGAAAGCAGTAGAGCTGTTTGGATGGTATTGTGTGCAAGTAAATAAGCTTGTCTTTTCAGAGCAACTGGGTATCTTCCTGTTGCTGTGGTATGACTAATCCCACCCATGATAATTTTCTTCCCTGTAGTTAAAAGACATCTGTATTTCCAAGTGGATCCTACAGTGACTACATGGCAATTACTGCAATTAAAAAGGTGTGGTTTAAATTAAAAGATTATTTTAGTCATTGCTAAAGTCATTGCTAAAGACTTGCATCTGTTTAGCAGCCTAACAGTGCACAGTTTGGAGTGGTTTGGATTTTTCAATTCCCTGGTATACTACTGAGTCCTGAGTTCTAGCTGGTACTTCTGCTATAGCCCTGTGCCTTCAACCTAGGCTGTAATGGCATAAAGTTTGGATTTTTCAATTCCCTGGTATACTGCTGAGTCCTGAGCTCTAGCTGGTACTTCTGCTATAGCCCTGTGTCTTTAACCTAGGCAGTAATGGCATAAAGTTTGGATTTTTCGAATCCCTGGTATACTGCTGAGTCCTGAGCTCTAGCTGGTACTTCTGCTATAGCCCTGTGCCTTTAACCTAGGCAGTAACGGCATAAAGTTGTTGCAGTAAATAAAAATTTCAGATAAAGGCTTTAGTGTTCAAGCAAAGAAGCCTTTGGGAATATTTCAACTCATTCTGATTTCCTTTAAATATTATCTTGGCCACAAAATACTATTATTTGTCCTTGCAATGTGGTTTTTTTTTTTTCTGGAAATCTTTAACACAAGTTCTCTTGTTCATATTGTCATGTAATAAATTTTCGTGGTTTGGCTGATGTTCTGGTTTAAGCCTGTTCTAAAACAGAAGGAAGAAAAGTAGCCTAAAATAGCAATTAGAAGAGAGATTTGAGGGTTATGAATTATTTTCTATTCCTGTCACTAGCTTAGCTCTCAGCTCAGCATGCCTTGAAGTTGCAGGAAATGTTTTATTGATTTCAGTAGATCTTGGTTCAGGTGCATTTAGTCTAACCTTGGACAAGTCAGGTGCCTTCTGTGCTTGGGACTGAAAAGTACATGTTCTGCTTACCCCTCCAATGGATCACTGTAAAGCTTCATTCATTCATTCACATCTGTAGAGAGCTTTAAGGCTTGGAAATGAATGCCATTTTCTAAAGTACAAACTATTATTTCAATGTAGATGAATTCATTTTACCTTCCCACCAGCTGCCAACAATCTGTTTAGTGCAATGAAATTCTGACAGCCTGTGTCAATAACCAAAAGCTCGTTCATGACAGAGAGAAAAAAGAAAGAGAAAATTCAGACCTAAACTCTTCCCCTAGCAGAGAATGACTTTGTGTATGAAAATAAAAGTTTTGTCAATCATTTCAAAAGGCCCTCTGATAAAAGAAATGCACATTAAATTAAAACTGCTGTTAGTTTTTCATTCCATTGCACTACAGACCCCTCCTGGCTCTTGATGAAGAGTGAGGTGAAATATCGCACGACTGAGCTACAGAGAAAACAGCAAGCTGTTCCAAGTGCATAAGCCAAAATGAGCATCCAGAGAGAGATCACCCTGTCATGAGCTCATGCTGGCAATATGTTTTTTTCTATGGGTGTAAACTGAGATTTGAGCCTGAGAGAGACTCCATATTCAGCCCTGCAGGAGCACTTTTGTGTGGGTTGTTTTCTTTAGAATAAGTGAGGAAGTTGTGAACTGCTCCCAGACCTAGAAAAATACCTACAGCCACAGTGAGTTTGATGGCCTCCTCCCCTTCCCTCCCCACCATGCAGCAATAAACTGGAGATGGAGTCAGAGAGAACACATGCATGTTTTACTGAAGGGACAATGTCATTTTGCCCTGTTTGATTACTTGGGTTTGTGTGGTGGTCTGAGCATTTTGCCTGTTTTCATTTGGGAGGTGGTAGGCAGATGTAGGTTTGGGGTGGGCAGAGGCAGGGACATGGTGGTCAGGGCTGGGAAGCTGGAAGGCAGAGTGAGTTCCTGTGTGGTGCAGGCATGATCTGGAGCCTGATGTCCCTGCCCCTGTGTGGCAGTGGGGAGCCCATCTGTATCATGACTCTGGGCAGAGGCCAAAGTCAGCAGAGTGCCCAGTTTCTCTGTTCTCTGAATTTTCAGTCAAATAAGTACTGTGCTGTAGAGGAACAATGTCATTTGAATTCACCAGGATATTTAATGCCCTTTTCAATGCTGGTTTATTTTTGCTAGATGTGAACAAAACTGGGATTTCTAGTATAAACTGCCCCTTCCAGGCAGTCACACCTCCTTCTGCCTGAGGTCTAATCCCTCTGTGTGTGATCTGCTGCATATCCTGTTCTAGAGCTAAACACTTCACAATTCCTTTCAAGAGTGTCATATCATTCTTATTGGTAAAGTCTGAAAAGCATAGCATTAATTCTTTTCCTGTGTGACTTAAAAAAGGCTAGTAACTATTGTTAGGAAAAAAATGTATTTAAAAATAGATGCACTTTTCTTATCCCCAAAGTGCTGGCACCCAGTTTTAGAGTATGACTGTGGCTGGGGGCATTGTGGCACTGGGAGAGGCCATCCCAGCTGTGCTGTACCCAAGACACCTACTCTGATAAACATGTTTAGGAATCTAGTTTCATTTTCCTGATGGCATTTTTCAGCACAGTTCAGAGATGGGATGCATATTGAGTTATTTTGAAAGAAGCAGCTATAAACCCTTTGATGAAGGAATTCAGAAACAATGTGGTCAAGTCAGGCACGAACACATGGCAAATGTAATTGAAATAGTAAGCTGGGCCTACAGACAGTTCTTGCCTAAAATTAGCTGTAGGAATTTAGTCTCTTTATGGTATCTTCTTGTTCCTATTGCCATATTCTAGTGCATGAATGTACATAGGTTTAGAAGTCCTGCATTCCTTTTACAGATGCCTAGCAATCTTTCTTTTTCCTCTAAATACATTACAGAAGTTTATCTTATGCCTTACTTAAAGGCTTAAGAAACTTCTCCTTCCTATTCTTTTTGGCTGAGTTCACTCTGAAACACACTGATTTCTGTATTTACTGCAGTATGATACATGGAAGTATTGCAACCCATGCCTAGGGTTATGTTAAAGGTAATATAGTCAAAGATGTGAATATTTGTGAATATTCTAGGAGTGATGAAAAAACGTTTAGAAATATATTTTTATTGACTATTTTATGGTGGGGAATAATCTGTTGTGGGTAACAGTGTGATGTCCATGTTTGAAGCTTTAAAACCACTGCTGTGATGCTGTGATCTCAAGCATCTCATAGTTGACATTCCCACCACCAGAGCAGAAAATACATAGCTAAAATTGGTAAAAGCCTGTGTTATTTTATTCTTGAACGCGCACACACACAGAGAAAAAAAAAAAAGTCAGCAATGAAATACAACTGGAACGGGCTGGGAAAAGCAGGCAGGGAAGAGCAAGCCCAAAGCCAGTGGCTTGGGATGCAGGAAGTGCAGGTTGCATTGCTGATGCACACATGGAGCGAGGGCTCCACAGGGAGCTCCCCACCTCAGTGCATTCACTGTCTGTCATCACTGTCTTTGCAAAACTGCAAAGACTGGCACTAGAAACTGTGATGGTGAGATGGCTGGGGCTTTTCTGGCATATAACCCCACCTTGGGTCTGTTCTTTCAGGCTGGGGCCCTTTAGGGTGGTGCTGTGACACCTCCAGCTAAGAGCAAGTTCAGTTTCACCTCAGGGGTCTCTGTCCATGGCAAGATGTAAATGTGCCCTTTCTTAGCATCTGCCTGCAGTCCTCTGTGGAATGGTGATTATGAGCCTTCTCAGCCCCATAAAGATTCTGTAGTGATAAACCCTATAAAAATAATTATAAGATCTTGGATAATTCAGTGACAGCACTGTAAAAGTAGGATTTCCCCCTGCTGACATGAAGAGGCTCGAGGAAGCTGTCAAGAGCTGCTTTTAGATGCAGCTTATATGACCTAAATTAAAACAGGCAATCATCTTCTGTCTCCAGCACTCATCTGGTGTACTTTCAATCAAATAGGATTTATTAATTAAGATTTGGATAAATTTGTTTTCACATCTAGTAAAAATGAGTCCCAATGGAGAAGGTGCTAGATGCTCCACTACCACCAACCAAAGTGACATGAGCAAATTACCCAGCAATTGAACACATTGGCATTTGTATTACAGTTGCCAATAGAAACAAACCTGCTACAGGAGGTAACACAAACATCTGCTCCCCTACAGCTGCTGGGGGGTTTTCACCCCATCCAGCCACACCTCCAGCTGTCACCTCCCAAAGAAATACGTAGTACTGCATAATACTGTGTGCCCTGAAAATCAGCAGGTCAGGGCACTTAGAGTGGGACAAGGAAAACTGCTTTGTTCTTGTGTATTTATAGCTTTGTCTTAATAGACTATTTAAGAACACATGTGAACCTTTCAGGAATGCAATTGTGGTAGTGTCAGTTGCAGCACAGCAGCCAAAACTCAGGCATCAAAACTCTTTATGAAATTATCATCTGGAAGAGGAATACAAAGGCTCAAAACTGCTGGTGAATTCATTGCTTTTAGTGTTTGTACACGTGAGAGAGAGAAAGTAGCCAGGGGCATTAATTCACACGTGGATTATAGTATATTTCACTTTTACAAGCAAAGCTCTTTTCTGATTTACAGCTATTTAAAATAATTACTTAGCTCAATGCAGCAAGGGAATCAGCTGGCAGAGTGGCTTAGCATATTAAGATACAGCTTTATGTGTAGACCCTCCCTCCTCTCAGTGCCACAAGTCCTCAGCGGGGACCTCAGCTGATGAAGTGATAGCAGCAGGTTTCCAGTCTCAAGCACACTGTGTGGGCTGCTCTTCTGTGATCCGGGCAGCTGCCCTGGGAAGCTGGATTTTCATAGATGGGAAAGCCAGAAAGGAACAGCCTAATCGTTTAGCCTGACTTCATTTTACTCTGTAATTCCTGCCTAAAGCCCTGTCATTTGTGGCTGAAATAGAACAAGTCTGTTAGCTGTCTAACCTTGATTTAAAGACTGCAAGGGACAGAAAATGCATCCTATCCCATGGCATGCCATTGCAATCATTCTTGCTATTTGCATCTTGTTTGCAGCTTGAACTCTGCTAACTGACTTTTAACTTCCAACTACTGTATTTTGGCTCCCTGGCACCACTAGTGCTGTGCACAGTGCTGGCCAACATTCACATCAGCTAACTGACGTCACTGAAGGGAAATCTGGGAAGAGCTAATTCAGAGCAATCCTCTGCTTGACGACTTCTGGGTCTTTAGATACAGTTGTAATGGTTTTGTTTTGCATGCTCTCAGACAGTTCTTGATCTTTAAAGCTTCAAAGCTTAGAGAAACATAGATTGGGAAGCATAGTAAGTGCTAGGACATCATCTCCTGTCGATATGGAATAACTTTCATAATGCTGCACTTACATCCCTGATTTAAGAGGCTGCATTCAGATGAAGATTATCTGGATTTGGAGGTCCTGCAAATGTGTTTGGTCATTGCATACTTTCAGTATCAGCTGCAGCTCAGACAAAAACACCCAACAACAGGATTTGGTCCCATTTTGTTTCTCACATCTGCATCTTTTTTTCTTTTATTCTTCTACACACATAGAATTTGACTACTGGATCTGATTGCAGATTGCAATCTATTATTATGTGAGAAAAGTTGGT
Source organism: Zonotrichia albicollis (assembly GCF_047830755.1). NCBI lineage: Eukaryota > Metazoa > Chordata > Aves > Passeriformes > Passerellidae > Zonotrichia > Zonotrichia albicollis. The sequence continues at coordinate 27,500,411 of NC_133823.1, read as the reverse complement.
AATGTAGATAATCTTATAAATTTTATGTGAAAATTCAACATAGTGGTCAAGGGAGATATTACATCCGAGGAGTATTAAATGCAGCCTGGGATATATTTTTTCACACTTGCTGGAGCTACCTTTCAGGTTTTAGAGAGGCCACCAAGGTCTGGATTCAGCAGAGGCAAGCAGATGGCAAAGGACAGCTTTATGTGGATTGCAACCCATATAGTGGGAAGCTCTTGCGTGTTTATTCCTGGCTTGTAAGGGTGAACCCTTTGTCATCCTAAAGAGATTTCTTCAAATCTGCATCAGCTTGTTGGAATAACAGGCAGCTAAAGAAATAATCCTTTTTTTCTTTTTTCCATATCATGTTAATAACAAATGAGGAAGTGAACAGCTATCAAATATGGGGTCTTTTACTTTTGGATAAAATCTCATTGCTAGATTAATTAAATCAGTGACCAAGTTTATAAACTAAATATAGGTATAGATATAAAATTAGTTAGGATGTCAAAATATGAATGAACACCTACCTAGTACAAATAAATTAATTATGTTAATATTTTTAAATATTAACAAAATTAAATTAATAAATTAATTGATAAATTAATTAAGAAATATTTGATATTTCCTGTAAACTTTGCTCATAATAAAGGATCAGTTATATATTGTGCATAACAAGAAATGTCCTCATCCTGTAGTGGATAATGGGATAAATTTAACGTGTAGGACAAAACCAATCTTTTCAGGCAAATCTAAGTTTATTTGAGCAATCATCTTGGAAAGTGATTGGATTTGCAGCTGGGAAGGTGTGTAGAAACAGAATGGGATTGACAGCAAAGAGATTAATGAAGATCCATAAAATGGAAACACAAAATTGGGACAGACGATTAAGTCTGGTTGACAGCATATGAGATAAGTGGACTAGAAATAAAGTTAATGTGAAAATATTGATCTCAGTAATCCTACCTTAAATGGTTATATCTGAGTGACAAATTCTGAAGTAATTGCCCACAGAAGGCAGCAGCAACCTGCTCTACAGGTGGAGTGAAGGTATTGTGGTATATCTGGAATGAAACTGAAACACCCCACTACTACTATCTGTATAAAGTCTGTCCTACTTTTGAAGACCAACTCAGGTATATTATTTCCAATCAGACTCTGGCAACTACACGATTTTTCCACAGAGAAGGCAAAGCATCTATTATTTCACAGCAAAAGGAGTTCGGCAAATTAGCGTGTGAGTAAGAGTTAAATGATGGCTACCAGAAAAAAAAAAAATCTTAATTACATTTCTCTGCATTTATAAGAAGAGCAGTCCCTACATAGCTTTTTATTATAGTAACTGTGACCAGCCTCCATGTGGTCACCAGAAAATCTTTTGTGCAGCTGACACTCTTTCAAGGAGGTGTTGCTGAAATCAATATATGTGTGCCTGGGGAACCATAAATAATGAAACACCTGATGCTCTGCAAAGTTAATGCTTTCTCCATATATCACATATTAGAGGCTGAATATCCATAGTGACCCCAGCCAGTGAGGCTGGAGACAAGCATCCTTTCTTAGATCCAGCTGCAATAGTTGAAGATATTAGTGCTTCCCCACACCACCATTTTGCCAGAAAGCTGATTTATGTGGGCGTTCTGTAACCCAGCACAGGAAAAAAAAATCACTGGGGTTAATGGAAATCATTGTTTCAGCATTGCTTAAACTAATCTCTGCCCTTAAACTAAACCCACAGAGGATCAGGGAACACCACCTGGTAGGCAGAAATGGAAGCATGGTGCCCACTGGCTGAAAGGCAGTAACAAGCAGCTGAGACCATGCTGTTTTCAAACAGCAGGAAATAACTTCATGGAAAATTTTTCAGGCTTTATTTTATTTGCTTCAGCTCTGTCTGGAGCAGTTCAGCCACGCTCTGCCCTCAGCTGGCTGCTGCCGCCCATCTAATGAGCGCTGGAATGGATCCTGCAGCGCTCCCGCCCTGCGTCAGCCCGAGTCAGGTGCCTTGGCTTAAACTCCTGCTGCTGCTGCTGCGGCTGAAGATGGTTTGCAGTGAGCCAGCGAGTGGCAGGAAAGGAAGTGGTCATCCTGCTTTACCACCTCAGCCATGTCTTCAGCATGGGAGAGTCACACCTTCAGCTGCCACAGCTGTTGCGTGGGTGAGGCAATGTTTGTAGGAAGAATTAACTCTGTTACTGATAGACCTTCGTGGTTGTAGCAACACTATCTCTGTTTCAGTGATCTTTTGCACTCCAGTGTCATACCCAACTTTGGTTTGCTATAGTTTAATTCTCCTTGAAGGAAAAAGAATTTCCAATTAATTCAAGGAGGATTAAGCTATAGTAAATTGGGATTTGCAAATATGGGCTGATTTAATTTGAGCAGCTGATACAGCTATCACCTTCCAGCTTCCTTCCTTGCTCCTTTCCTGGAGGTTGGGTCCCTGCCACAGGACAGCTGAATTTGGCATGTGGAGCTGCTCAGGAGCACCAGAGTTCACTGCCTTGCATACTGGATTAGAGGGATGCTCATGTAGGGTTGCCTGAAGACACAGACTTCAAAACTTCTGTGGCTTGAAAATGGATTCCTGTGCTGTTCACTTGCCTACAATGGCAGAGGTGGCCACCTCCAGGAATGGGATGGAGAACAGCAGGAGAAGTAACTTTCTTCTATCTAACTGAGCAGGCTGGCTCACCAACAGGGAATCCCTTCTAAACTGAAATGCTTTGGCATTTTGTGTACTCTAACCAACTCATCTTCAAATAATATGCATCTCCTCCTGCTCAATTTTTACAGTGGAATACTTCATAGATCTGAGGAGCTGACAAGTGTCTTCTCTATGAGAGTGATCTATTGAGCATGTCAGAGGTGGCTAGTGCACTAAAACTTTGACACCCTGCTTCCCCTGGGATAATGTCATTGTTGCAGCTTCCCATCATGTCTTAGAACTGTCAGTTCTCTTTTTTGTGTAGGTCAGCCTGTCGCTGAGAAGATGGGGAAGAGCAGGAGCAGCTAAATATATCCAGGAGATGGCAAACATCTCCTTAAGATTTAGAAACTTCTGTTTGTGATTTGTGGAAGAAAATAATGAGGTCATGAACATGGCAAAAGAGAGAAAGAAAAATGTTTAAGAAAAGAACGGAAGAAAGAATAGACTTAGAGAAGGCAGAAATGCAAAGAAGGTAGAGGAACACTTAAGAGGTAAAGCTCATGCTCACAGTAGGCAGAACATCTATAGTGTCCCAAAGATGTAGTATTTCTGGAAACATGCTGTAGTTGGGCAGTGCTTTCATATGACTTTACTTCATATAAAACTGTTAAAGTGTCCTAGATTCACAAAATACATGGATACTGCCAGAACCACAGATAACTACGTCAGTCTCATTTTTCCCCTGCTATCTTTATGCATGCTGTATCTGAAGACACAATTTTGCTCTTTAGGCACTGCCTGACCATGTCAACAGCAGGTTTTGTTTAGTTTTTTTGGTGAATGTGCCTGACTGAACGTGATTCACGTTTTCTTAGTGACAGCATGGGCTGCAAGGGACATGGCCGTTTTTCCAAACTTGCTGTGATTCAGTGGAATTCAGGCATTTTCATATTGAACATCTGTGACTTGGGGAGGATCCATGTGTTTTCTCAATGAATATGAACTAAGCTGGCAAGGGTCTCTGCATTTCCTTCTTGCTTCTATGCTTGTAATTATCACAGTGTATAAATATACAGAGACTTTCTCAGAATGTGCCTAAGATGATCTGACAAGACCTAAGCTTTGCTCTGCCCCGTTTCTCTGTGTAAGGAGGCAAGTCAGATACAGTGGATGTGGTCTCATGTGTTCCCCCTCCTGTCCATGCAACTACACAAATGGAGTAGGACTTCTAAACTTTCTTTAGAACCTAGTTCTCTCTCTTAACCCAGATATGTGGTATTATGTAGGTTTCAAAAATGTTGGGGAAAAATCCTCTTCATCTTCTCCTCACTTGCAGTGAGTTTGCTCCCTCCTTAGAGTGCTCTGGCAGTGCACTTGGGTAGTTCTTCCATGACTTGGAAAAGAGGCAAATAGTAGAAAACCTGCCCTGTCAAGTGCCCCTTCATAGAAGAGGACTAAGCTATAGTAACTCCTGCTACTTACTGTCTTTGCCCAGATTTTACTTGTCTGTCCTGGGATGAATTTACTTTTCTCTAAACAGCTGTTAGATTCTTGCCTGAAAGCTAAAGTTAAGTTTGTAAAGGATCAGTGGGAACAGCAAGAGACGAGTAACCACTAAAGTACTGTACTTGGCTTTCATGGATAGATGGATGGCTGGTACTTAGCATTTATATGACACTGTCTATTCTTGGTGTAATTGAAAAACACTTATTCTTAGACCATTCTGAGATAGATACTGGAGGAATAGTGGTAAAGGAAAGAAGTTCCAGTCTTGCTGAAACTGATTGAAGTTTTTACTTAAAGCTTTACTTCTGGTAAATGCTTCCCTGCCATGCTGAGTTGCTATTTACTGACCCAGTGCTAGAATAACAAGCAAGCCTTTTAATGGAAAATGAGGACCAGAATATTAAGGCAAGACAAATCCTTGCTGAATTGTGCAAACTCGTTTATCCTCGCAGATTTCTGTTTCATTTAAATTCCTGTTCTTCACGAGCCATGCCTCTGCATCTAGAGGCAGTCCGTGCGCTAGTCACGCTTTGTCCCACCAGCAGGAAGCCAGCTGATTCCCCGAGTAATCAATTTCGGCGAAGGCTTCTCCGGATCCTGGGCGGCAGCGGAGCAGCGCCACACCATCCCGACCCATCCCGACACGTCCGTGCGCGGGGGACGCGGCCACCCCCCCGGGCGCTGGGTGGGTGGGTGGGCGGCGGCCCCAGGGCTGCGGGGGCGCGGCGGGGCGGGGGCTGCGCGGGGCGGCGGCGGCGGGAGCCGCTCTCCCGCCTCCTCGCACACGCTCGTCCTTCCCATCCCCGGCGGCGGCGTTCCGAGTCGCTCCCGCGGCGGCGAGGCGGAGGCACCTGCGTGTGGCGAGCAGCAGGGCGCGGGCTGCCCGCGATGCCGGCTTAGCGGCCAAGCATGGCGCGGCGGCTGCGGGCCGGCAGGTGCCGGGCCGGGCAGGGCGGCGCTGCCCCGACGGGACGGGCTCTGGCGCTGCTGCTGCCGCTGTGGCTGTGCGCGGCGGGCGGCGGCGCGGCGCCGGTGTATAACCTCAGCCTGGCAGTGGACGAGGGGCTGCCGGCCGAGACGTTGGTGGGCGACATCCGCGCAGGACTGCCACCGGGCTCGGACCCGCCCGGGGGCTTCCTGCTGTCGGAGGGGAGCGGCGAGTCGGCAGTGCTGGCGGACTTCCACGTCCAGCCGGAGACGGGCATCATCCGCACGGCGCGGCGGCTGGACCGGGAGCGGCGGGCGCGCTACAGCTTCGCGGCGGCCACGCTGCGCGGCGAGGTGGTGCAGGTGGAGATCGCTGTCACCGACGTGAACGACCACCCGCCGCGCTTCCCGAAGGACAGTCTGCAGCTCAACATCTCCGAGCTCAGCCCCCCCGGCACCGCTTTCCGCCTGCCGGCTGCCCGCGACCCGGACGCGGGCGGCTTCGGCACGCAGGGCTACGCGCTGCTGGAGGAGGGCGGCTCGGCGGGGGAGCCGCCGCTGTTCCAGCTGCGCTATGTGCGGCCGGAGCCGCTGGAGCTGGTGCTGCTGCGGCGGCTGGACCGCGAACGGGCGGACGTCCACCGGCTGGTGGTGGAGGCGTGGGACGGCGGCAGCCCGCGGCGACGCGGCCGCCTGCGGGTGTCGGTGCGGGTGCTGGACGAGAACGACAACGCGCCCGCCTTCAGCCGCGGCGAATACCGGGCGCGGCTGCGGGAGGACGCGCCGCCGGGCACCGCCGTCTGCCGCCTGCGGGCCACCGACCCCGACCTGGGCGCCAACGGCGAGGTGCGGTACGCCATCAATCGCCGGCAGAGCGACCCCGACGGCTACTTCGCGGTGGAGGAGCGCAGCGGCGTCCTGCGCCTCCGCCGCCCGCTGGACCGCGAGGCGCGGGCCCTGCACCGCCTGGTCGTGGAGGCGCGGGACGGCGGCGCCCAGCCCGAGGTCTCCAGCGTCCTCGTCTCCGTGGCCGTGCTGGACGTGAACGACAACCGGCCCTCCATCCGTCTGCTCTACCTCACCGAGACCGGCGGCCCACGGGTCTCCGAAGGGGCGCGGCCCGGCGACTACGTGGCCCGAGTCTCCGTCTCGGACGCCGACGAGGGCGGCGACGAGGAGGGCGCAGAGGGCGACGGCGGCGGCATCGCGCTGGCCCTGCTGGGCGGCGACGGCGCCTTCGCCTTGCGGACGGCCGGGGCCGGCGTCTTCTTCCTCTGCGTGGCGGGGCCGCTGGACCGCGAGAGCCGCGACCTGTACGAGCTGCGGCTGGTGGCCACGGACGGCGGCACGCCGCCGCTCTCCGCCGAGGAGCCGCTGCTGCTGCGCGTCGCCGACCTCAACGACGAGACGCCCGCGTTCCCGCAGCCCCACTACCGCGCCGCCGTCTCGGAGGCCGCCTCCCCCGGCACCGCCGTGCTCCGCCTCAGCGCCTCGGACGCCGACGAGCCGGGCTCGCCCAACGCCGAGGTGCGGTACGCGCTGGAGGGCGACGCGGCCGCCCTGGCCCTGCTGCGCATCGACGCGCGGAGCGGCGCCGTCAGCACCCGCGCGCGCCTAGACCGGGAGCGGCAGGCGGCGCTGGAGCTGCGCGTGGTGGCGCGGGACGGCGGCGTCCCCCCGCGCGCCGCCGCGTGCCGCCTCAGCGTGCGCGTGGAGGACGCCAACGACAACGAGCCGCACTTCGAGCGCGCCGTGTACCGAGCGCGCATGCCCGAGCACGCCGCGCGCGGCCGCCGCCTCCTCCAGGTGAGCCCCACACGGCCCCGCTCGGCCCGGCCCCCGGGGCCGCTGCCCTGGAACGCCCGCGCTCCGTGGCACCGCCGCCGCTCTCCAGCACTGCCGCGGGAAGCAGGGGGCGCGGCAGCTGGAGCGCAGTTAGTCAGCTCGTACCGCCAGTCTCACAAGCGCTCCTTGTCCCGTAACACTTGCAGCGTGGGTAATGAGCACAGCTCAGGTCTTCAGAGGGAGTCAAGTGTCAGCTCTGGTTAAACCTCAGAGGGAGTTAAACCAGCTGTGATACTTCTGAGGACTTGAGATGGTGTTCAGAGAGCCGGTAGGACCCGTCCCGAGGGCAGCATGACCCAAACTCAGCCAGAGAGAAGGGCAGCCAGTGTAACACACAATTAACATGCACGTCAGGGCCTTTGTGATGGTTACCGAGCTGCCAGCTAACGATGTGAATCAACTCACCCTGCCTTTGAAGAAACTGATTAGTTCTAATAGAGAAAAAAGTTCTAGTTGTTCATAAAAACCCCTTTTTAGTCTTTGCAGGTGAACTTGAAGGGAGGCTTTGGAGAGCCAGAAATTGACAGAGAGCCCTTTTGCTTTTAGCTTGGGAAAGCATTGCAGAATGTATACCTTTGAAATGAACAAAGCCTTTTCCATCAGAAGAAAATTCACAGCAGTTGGGCCTGTGAATGCTTCTGAGTTGGTGCAGAGCTTACATGAATTTGGGAAAAACCATTGCTTAAAGAGGAAACCTAGGGAGAACTGCAATGTGTTTCCTCAGTACATTTGATGAAAAATCAATCTGTCTTTATCTTCAGGTTGTCTTTATCTTCAATCTGTCTTTATCTTCGGGTGACCTACTAAATTATTTTTTTTCTTTTCAAGTCAGGAGTCATTGGTGATATTTTGGGTTTGACAGTAGCTGATTGGAACAAAAGGCGTTTCCTTCCCTATATAAGTTTTTCTCTTTTTTCCAAATTTTACTCGGAGCTCAAAAAGTACACAATTTTTACAGCCCTAATACAATTTAATCTAAAAAACCTTGGGCAGGTTGAGCTTATGGAGTTTTTCATTTGGTATCCCAAGCCAGAAAGAAAATCCCATCACTGCCCTTTCTTTTTCTTTCAACACGATGGAGGAAAAAAACCACCAAAAACCCAAACCCCAAAGAGACCCCAGAACGTCGTGCACCGCTGGCCCCAGGAAAGCCCAGGAGAAGAATAACCACATAATTTTAGGAGCCGGCGATGTCCCGGGGCGGTGCGGAGCAGTGCGTGCGGCAGCCCCGGCCCCGCCGCGGGCGTCCGTGGTGCTGAAAGGCGGCGGGGCCGCAGGGAGCGCTGCCGCAGCCCCACACCCGGCCCGGCTGGCGGACAGCGGCTGTTTGCTTCCGATTGGAGCGGGTGGAAGCCTCCCGAAGGGTTTCTGAGTGTTTCAAAGCGAATAACTTGTAACTGTGATTTTACTTTTTTTTTTTTTTTTATGTTGTGGTGCATTAATAGCGCAGATTTTCTAGGGCTGCACCTGTCATGCACTGTGATGTCGTGGGCGTGGATATCACTCACGGTGCACTGAATTTTGGAAGTGTCACCATGCCGCCATAATCCTGTTTAGAGAGTAGAAAGAAATAGTCATGTCTTGGTCATGATTGAACCAGGAGTAATAAAGCCAAACATGAATGAGAAGGAGGCATGAGAGACATGCAGGTGAGTATTCTATGGCCTGCCAGGAGAGGAAGCTGGTTCTACTTGCAGCTTAATCCAGGATCATTGTAGTGATGTCCAAGTTTAATTCTACATTGTGTAGCGGGCCTAAACTTTAAACATGTCCACCTTCTACAATAATTCTTGTACCTTTTCCCCCAGGAAAGGAAATCTTCTGTTCAAAGATTGTGAGCATGAAGCAGGCAGCTTCATTTATGTTGCTGCAGGAGTTGGAGTGAGTGATGAGAATGTAGAAAATAGTTTTTGGTTTGGCCAAAGCTGTTTTTCAGGGTCTGTGGTATGAGTCAGCTCCAGGTGGGCTCATGAACTTCAGAGCTAGCATGAGAAGGAGGTAACCATGGTACTGTTTTCTGCTGCTCCTGGAGAATAGGAAACAAACCAAGATATTGGAGGAGGCTACTCATGTCACATCTACCTCTACTCCACAGCCTGGGAGGTGGTAATAAACATTTGTTTTATATTTGAGTCACAATCATGATATCTGGAAGTCTTCTAAACCCTCTAGTCTTTTCCCTCTGCAAGCAGAGGGCATTACTGAAGCAGTCATGTTCATCAGTAACCTTTGTCTGGGGACCAGCTGGTGACAAACCACTGCCTCGTACACAGTTTGTCTAGAGCCTTCTGCCTTAGTGCTTTGCTGTGCCTCTACCCAGCCATTAAATAGCTGCACAACTTGTTCCCATATGTTCTTGACTGCATGTGGATAATGGGGGATTTCTTTCCTTCTGGGAAATCTTGAACTCCTACAGTGATCATTCAAGTTATCTCCATTTCCCCCCTACTCTCCACAGATGTAGCCCATAATGGGGGCTAGTCCTGTGAAATGGATCAACTTGCATGTAAGTCTGTATTAGTGGTTCCTCCTAGTCTGTAGGAATTCACCAATTAGAAGAATTAACCATGTACTTAAAAGATATTTTTCAACCACTTCTGGAAGTACTGCTTTGTTCTGGGCATGTGTCTGGGCTTTTCCTTGTGAACAAAGGACTCAGCCTTCCAGTGCAGATTGACCAGTAAGGGAGAATCTGAATCCTGACAAATAAATGGTATTTGTTGCCATTAATTAATATATTGCATATAAAATATTGCATCCTCAGGGTAGGTAATGCAGGAGGAGATCAGAAATCTGAGCAGCCAAATGGGAGAATGTTAAATGAAGAAAAGGGAAAATCAGTGGGAAAATAGTGGGTTATCAGACTTTAGAAAGTAGAGCAGATGTATGCAGTGAAAGACCTAAGTAGAATTTTGAAGTCATTAACAGCATTTGTTTAACTTTGGCCTATTTTGATACTGAACTTCTGGTTTGTTACCAGTTGTTATAGACACACCTTTGTTAAAATTTAAGCATTACTGGTGGCATGCCTAAAAAAAAAGGTACAGGAAGGTAAAAGTGAACACAACCAGAAATAAATTGTAGATCAAGGCAATTTGCAGTAACTAAAAGGGAAGCAGCAGAAGCGCTCTTTGTGACTTGTGATGTCTGCAGACATTTTAGTAATGCTTTGATTTTTGCAGATGTGTCAACATCCTGGTTTCTTCATGTAGAGGTACTGCATGTTAGTTTTGGGTGGCCACTGGCCTTAATCAGTTATTATGATGATGTTTCAGCATAATAAGAATCTATTTTCCTGAAGATCTTCAGCATGACCCAGAAATGGAATAAGATGGAGGAACGAGTGAGAACTCATTGAGTGCTCTCCTGTGTTTCTTACTGTACCTTCTCAAAGACCAGTGTGATTACAAATGTCCATCGACTGTTGAGTGATGGTGGTGATTATGTCCTATTTCTGCACTCTTTGGTGTGAGCTTGACAATTTTAGGTAGATTTAGCATCTGATGATGTGTAACTCTTTGATAACTGCACCTCTGTGGCCTAAGGGTAAGGGGGTGTGGCAAAATGTCTCTCTTCTGAGCCATTTACTTATCCTGAATTAAGAAAAAAAGCTTTGTCATAGACCTGCCTTGATAACAGAGGTTTAATTCTAGTTACAAATTTTATTTTCAAGCTTTTTTTGGTGATTGCAATGCTTCTCAATACTCATTGTTAAGGTTCTCTTTAGCACAATATATCTCGTAATTATAGTACTGTAGTGCCAGATTTGTCAGGATTTCCTGTCTTCTAGCTGAAGTAGAGTATTGAAAGGTAATATTTTTTCTTCCTCTTTCTGTCTCTGAGCAGGCTGCAACATTATCTGAATTAGGAGAAATCAGCACATCATGTTGGCATCAATTTGCCTGGTGTTTTTTACCTAGATGGGACGGAAACACCACATTCTCTTTCTTATCCTCCATGGGCTCCTACATAAAAGAGTATTTCCCTTACTGGCTTCTGCAAAGCTTAACAGTTTGGTGATGGTGACAGCTGTCAGTTCAACTCAAATTTTGAACTTAATGAAGGTGTTTGTTTTGAGTTATATAGCATAGTACATTCTGTATGTGTTTGGGGCTTGTAGGTTAAACTTGCTTCCACTGCCAGAGTGTGCTGTAGCTTGTGGTGTATAAATGTGGGTTGGTCATTCTCTTACAGTGCACGTGCATTCTTATGAAAAGTCTAACAAGTTATGTACCTGTAATTGCATATTGAAAAGAATGTTGTCATGAATTAGTAACAGCCATGTCAGTAGCTTTTTAGTAAATTTATTTTCTTTTATGGTGTATTAGAAAATTCATGTTTATTGGCTTTAGAGTCATCGCTGAAAGAGCAGAGGAAGAGAAAAAAACATATGTTATCTGGCAAATGATAGAGAATCACATGCATTCCAGTGTTATGAGAACTTGTACTTTTCTGATCCATTAAGGAGGCTGTTTCAACTTACTGGGTAGTTTATTCCTTTTATTTAAAAATAATAGACTTTCTGATGCTGAGATTGTGGGAGGTTTGTAAATACAATGACATCAAAGAAAGATTTTGTTTGAAGGTCTTAAAGCTAATCTAGGTATGCCAGGAATTGTGGAATAATAAATCAGTGAGACTTTAGAAAATACTATTTAAAGGTATAATATATGTAAGAAGGATGCATGTGGTTTGAGGATTTTTAAGTGCTTAGTATATTTGAGAGTTGTTATTTGTACTTTCTTGAAATACACATTTCCAAGAGCTACTTGCAGAAAGAGAGAATTCTAAAAAGACAGTATAACATGCATCTTTTCTAATTTTTCTCTGCCTTCTGCAAAATTAAAAGGAAAACTAAGAGGACAAAAAGGAATGGAGGATTCATCCCTGCTCTGAGGGATGGAGACTTAGAGACCGTAATCTGTCATGGAGACACTAAGCAGGTAGCACCAGCATTGGCTGCAGACCACATTTTTCTTCCTTTTCTTTCCCTGAATGTTGAAACAAGGAGATAAAAGGGTAGTCCTTTCCCTCGTGGTTTTGATTCTGGATCATTTAAGCCCCACTGCAATTACCAAAAGCACAAATGAAGCCAGCAAAGAAGGTTCATGCAAATTCTAAAGAGTTATGAAATCCAACCCATCCCTGTTAGAGGTAAGCCAGAAAGATGCTAAAGATGTCATGCCATGAATTCCTCTGCTTCTTGAGTTCTCCAGGTCCTATTTTCACTGTATTCAATTTAAAGTCAGCTGCAAAAAAGACAGATTTTTTTTGTTGACTTGAAATGCTACTGTGTTTTAAGACTAATGCAGTTGACAACAGAGAGACCAAACCCCAGACTAAACTACAGCAACAGCAAAGAAATTTGTCATCTAATCTGTAACTATAACACCAAACTATTTACTTGTTCATCCAATTTCTATTCTTATACTGAATCTGAAAGCAGTTAACATGTCATCATTTATCGGTTAGATGTGTAATTTTGTAGCAATTATTTATTTCTAAATTCACAACAAGTATCTCTTTGCACTCCAGAAGCTGTTCAGTAGATTGTCAGTATTTTATCATAGCTTTGTGGATATAAAATCGGTTTTTGTAGCTATGCACAGCTTTTTGTGATCTATTAATATGTAGCTTTAGGAAGTGTGTGTGGTCTGGGCTCAGAGATAAATAGATGTTTCTTTGAATCTGTGCAGCCGTAGTAGATGGCCATGCTGAGTTGATTGCAGGAAGGAAGAAAAAAAAAATCAACCCCCAAAATACATAATTTTAATCCTTAGGTAAATTCAGGTGAATTGGAATTCTCCAAATACTTTTGCTTAAGAATTCTCTTATGGTGGCCTTTTAGCATTTTAAAAATAGAAAAACTGTTCCATTTAATAATTAAAGCATATGTAAGAATGAGACTCTGCTCCTTGATGCAATCCTTATCTGACATTGAATGGGTGCTTTATAGATTTAAGAAGCTCTGATCCTGGGAAATTGATATTGGAAGCCTTTCACTTTGCTTCTCTTAGTTTGTGGTTACTCTTAAATGTGGCAAGTGTTAAATTTTCAGTGTCTAACACCTGCAAAAAAACAGTTCTCCAAAGGTAATTGCCCCCCATCTGTGTAATAAATCTACAGCTGTTTGCTACTTTAATCCATGATTTTGAGAACATATGAAATATTGAAACATCAAAAACACATTGACACGGAAACATTTGGCTTTTATTTGAGAATTAAAAATTATGTTAAAGTTTAAGAACAAAAACTTTTAAAAAGTTTTGGCAGTAAATTACCTTTTTTTTCCCAGTTCTCAGGAAAATCTTTTAATTGATGTCAGCAAACTGGGTCTGGAAAGAGGGAAGTTTTGAAAGTTTATGTAAGTCCAAAATTTTCTGCATATTTCAGTCTATAGCTGTGATAGAATGCGAGCATATGTAATATTCTTGTTAGAGAAATTAGATGTGTCCCTAACTATGGAAAAGGAGTAATGATATTAAAAAGTCTTAATCATAGACTTTATATTGCAGAGAGCTGTGTATTAAAATATTAGTTAATAGTCTACTCAGAGCACCCGTGGCAAAGACAGAGTTCTTGAATACCTTTGGCTGTTAAATTTTTAGATTTTTATGCAGCGTAATGAATAACATTTCTGTTAAGTGTCCAGCAAGAGTTCATTTATAGCCATTGACCTTCTGGAGTAATGGTCCTGAACTACTTTTTTAAATGGAAGTCATCCCAATTCAGAAATGGATGGATTTTGCTGGCGTTCACTTTTATACAAAGAATTGGCATCAGCAGTTGTCTTATAGTACACTAGAGCAAATTATTAAAAATCTGTATATGGATGGATATGGTTGGTTCTGTCAATTTATCAAATATTAATGGCATTTTATTGTCCTCACAGATTTTCATGAATTGGTGGGTGAGCAGAATGCTCAGTCTTTCCTGGAAGACTTTAAAGCATTGGGAAACAAATGAGTTAGGAATCCCTAAATTCCACCTTACTATGCAAGCAGATTGACATGCAGCAGGATGAGCCTTTTAATTTTACTTCATGGCTCATTTCATTCCTGAAAACAAACTTCTAGTTGCATGCTGAAAAAAAAATCAATGATTTCCAGAGTCTGCATTTTTCTTTTAAATTTGTCGGAGTGATCTGTACTCCACATTGAGTGTCAAACTATTGTGAACACTTCTGTAGTGAGGAATGGGGCTCTCTGTCCAGCTGATTGTTCAAATCCTGCTGCAGGTGTAAACAGCATGGAAGCAGAGATATCAGCTAACAAAACTCTTGGGGTAAAATATCACACAGCTCATTTGGGGCAGGCGTTATATGCAGCAGTCATTATATGTATTGTATCAGACCAATAAATTTCCCATCTAGCCCCATATCCTTCTTGTTTTAGAAGCTAAAAGCATACACCCTGGATGAGTGCAAGAACAGGGCAAACGTGACATTTTCCGTCATGGATTCTTGGTGTTTGACCATTTTCAGTCTCAGGACATCCCAGGCAAGGTAGCTTGTGCACATTTGTAACCCTGAATGGATTTTTTTCATTTTAATTTTAATGAAATTACCTAGCCCTCACGTCAGCATTTCCCAAGTATCATTTGACCTTAACATGTTGTGGTGGTGGATGTGTCAATCAGCTGCCTACTCCAGGAGAAAGCACCTTTTGCTCTCAACCTAGAGACAAAGAGGATGTTGGTCCAACTCCTTTTGATTTCACATCTGCTGTATCACCTCTCAATTAATTTCCAGTACTCCTTCATGTTAGCTGAAAAAAATAAAAAGCATCTGGCCAGCAGCTACTCTTTTAACACCAAATGCTGAAACGTGCCACTGGTGAAAATATAAAATCAAGTGTTGTTTATAAAGGAAATGTAACAGAAGAAAGTTCACATGTTACAGAATTAATAGAGGATAGTGCCTTTCTCAGTCTATGAGAAAAGCATACTAATCTGTGTAAAAAGGCACTTCTTTCAGGAGGAGTAATGGATTTTTAAAATGATGCTCATAAATCACGGTTCATTCAATCAGTTCTAAGCTCTTTGAGACAAGTATATAAGAAGCTGTACAAAATCATTAATTTCATTGGCACTTAGGTGAAATAATTCTTCTCAGAATATTGAATTGCAAGGGATTTCTGTCATGCCTGAAGAGTGGTGGTATATTTAGCATTGCAACAGAAGATGTGCAGCAACTTCTCACCTCTTTGTACTGAGCTACTCTCCTATATAAACTTGTGTATATAATTTTATATTATATTTAAATAATCTGCAGGTGATTAAATAGCTGTATTCTTTCTAACACATGGTTGGCCAAATGTAGTAACTGTAAGGATTTACAGGAACTACTAGTGCACTCTAATGCAGAAGGGATCTTTGTAAGGACCTGTGTGCTGGCTGGATATGCTCGGATATAAAATCTCTGCTGACTCCTCTGAATACTTGTTAAGTGTTTTTAGGGTGGAGGCAGGAAATATGTACCAAAGTAGGTGGGTTACTGGTTGTGTTGTGTATGGAGTCAAATCATATTCCTCAGTTAATCCTATTTAAATGAAATAGGATAAAGAAAGTTTTAACCGGGCTTTCTTTAAGTGGGTGGACTTGACAGTACAACCTAAGCTTCATTGTAGCATCTGACAGGGAGAGTTAGGAGAACATTGTTTTAAGGGACGGACAATTGATAACTTGGGTTACTCTGGATGGGTCAAATCCAACCCCATTGATAACTTGGGTTACTCTGGATGGGTCAAATCTATGGACTTTGAAATGCTTTGAAGTGCTTTGTTTAGAAGTAGGTTTTCATTCTATTACTGAAAGTATGTTAGAGATGCAGCTCTACATTCTCTCTCTTCCTGTTCTCAGAACTAAATGAAAACAAGCATTACATTTATGCCAGACTTTACTAGTTCCATTTCCTGGGGAAATGATTTAAAATAAAAAATCAGGGTAGTTGTGCCTATGTAGTTATGCTCACAGGCTGCACTGCTTTCAGCATAAACTGTTGCAGTACTAACATTATTGGCTGTAATAAAAGCAAATGTACTAACTTCCAGCCCTGACAGATGTCTCAATCTCCTGCACTGACCTTGTGTAAAGTGTTTATGTCTCCCCTTCCCCCTCCTTGTCCCCAGCTACTTCCTTCATGCAGCGAATTAGGTTGTCATGCCTTTGTCTGCTCCACTTCCACTGACTTGTGCCTACATCTGATACTGGGAAAGGGGCACCAGGAAGGGCAGTTTTTAGCTCATGTCTGGCTAAACAGATGTGAGACAAACAACTTGTGTATGCTCTTTTTTCAACAGTTATAAACAAACACATATGGTTACTGCAGTGTCCAAGGAACTGGATGTATCTTACCAGTCAAAGAAACTGTGGAGATGACTGCATTCTGCTTCTGGTGCATTACCTTCTACATGACCTTTTGTTTTCAGTTGCATAAACCCCCAATTAATAGAATTTTATCCTACACATTCAGTTTATCCTGCTTTGAATTTTGAGCTCATGTCCAGACATACCAAAGTAATGATTTACGAAAGTCTTTTCTTCCATGTGTCCTTCTGTATTGTGGCATTAATATTAAACCTGTTATTTGCATGCAACTGTTTTCTCATAGGCTGTCACAGATATATTGATAGCTTCATCTCTGCTTCTTTACACCAGTAAGGTCACATATTAAACACTGCATAGATACATAGACACCTAATTATTTTTACTTAAGTTTATTTCATTAATCATTGGATAGGCTATTGCATTTTTATTAATTAGGTAATTTTATAGATACATTTCAGTTTGGTACTTTGATCACTAAGATGCTTAATTGACATTTCTGTAGGATTAATGTGTGTTTACATGGACATGGACTCAATAAAGCATGTCTGTTATTCTCTTCTGAAAAGATTGTCTTAAGATGCTCCCAAATGGAAGAGAATAATCTCTAGGAAAGAGGGATTATCCATCCCTCTGTTAATATTTAAGCCATGCATGGGACCATAAGTGCATGTGGTATAGATAGGGTTTTTGGTGTACCACTGGAAAATACATTCATCTACATACATGTATCAATCAGGGTTTAGACTTTAGAATTTGCAGTTACATTCAGGGGAAGGGAAGCAGTGACCGTAAAGCACCAACTCAGCACTTGCTCAGTATAGTACACAAAACACTCAAAACCTGTTTTGTGTACTGTACTGCTGCTGCTGCTCATGAAGACATGCAAGAGAACCTGATTTACAGCATTTTGAGAAAATAAATCACTTTGGATGCTTTGGAGCATACTGTGCTTACACGTGTGGTTATTCCAGTGAAGCTCTGGGGTAGCTGTTCAGCACCAGTAGTACCAAGGGTCACTTGGTGTTTGGAGCCCCATCAGGATCTAGTCTCCAGCTCATGGTGCAAAAGAAGGATGGGGCAAAAATTACTTGAATTGAACATTGTCTATTGAATCAGACCACAAGGGTTGGTAATGATGGGTTTTAAAGTAGACAAAATCTGGTGTTTCCTGCCTCTGCCTTGTGCTTGTGTAGGTCTATAGTAAGACTATACAACAACATCACTCCAGCTGGTAGCTGGACAAGTTGAGAGACAGTGGGGAGAATTGGGAGCATCTTTTCAAAAAACTTCAGTTGTTCAAACATACAGGGAGCTCAGGAACATATTCTGCAATGAAATCAGCCACAGCTTGTCCTTTGGGGGGATTTTCAGGTTTTCTGCATTTTTAAAATCCCAGTTAGTTTAATGTGTGTCTGTGGGTTTCTGAGAGGAAGAGAATGCTGTGTGCGTGCCCTGTAGGAGCAAGGGGATGAAACAAACTAATACTAAACAAACTAAATATGACCTGCTTTCCCAGAGCCCAGAACCCCTTCTTAATGTAACACATTTCAAAACAATGTGTTACTGTGTCTAGTAATAGTAGAATAATTATTTTCCCCAAAAGATTACATTGAAAATGAAGTCACAAGTTAGAAAATTCTTTCTCCTTTAGTTTTAGATTTGTGTAACTTTTAAAGGATCTAAGAGAGAGCATTTCATTCTGGTTTTCAAAAGAAAGAAGAATGGCAACCCCCCATGTATTTGGCTCTTGTTTGTTAGTTTGCTCTCTTTTGCTACTATGAAAGGAAAATTCCATATCCTGGAATTTGTTTCTTTTCCTTTTTTAGCTGTCTTTGAAGTTGGTGTCTTTAGCAATAATTTTGGCAGGGGTATAGCTTTATAATGATTTTGCTATGATACCAGACTGCTTTTGTGTTCACTTTCCATTGATAAAAAAACAAACCCTAGGTCTCTTAGGTTTGTAATATTCAATTAAAGAAGTAATGTTTACATTTTCTCAAAACTAATCAAAATTTTGGTTGGGTTTTTAAAATTTTATTTTAATACTCACTTGTGCCTGTATCTGAGGATGGGGGAAAGACCTGACAGTTGAAACAGACTTTTTGGAAGGCTAACTGCTTTTAATTTTCAGAAATGTTTGTCTGAAAGGAAGACTCTAGCCAGTATTTGGGAGTTAGACTAGACCATGTGTTAAATTTCCAGAACACTGTGGTTGTGGGACACAAGTTATCCCTCGGTTTCTAAACGTTGTTGAAATGCCATGTTCAGAAATCGCCAGGAAGCACAAATGTTTTCTATGTCTATTACATCTTATTGGAGGCCATTTATTGTGCACTCTTTGAGATTTTGATTTCATGCTGTGCCATCATTCTTGCTAATTGCTTCTAATGGAAACCATGTTTCAGGCCTATGAGCATGCACTAATCATGGTAATTTTTCCTTGAAAGTATGGATGAAAATTAGAAACATTGGTAGGGATTATCAGGTGCAAATCTCAGTACCCACCATCCCCAGAGGCTCCCAGTGACTAAACCTCCCCTTGCCTACCCCACATTTCTGGGAAACATACCAGAACTGCTGTGCCTTCTGAAATACATGGTCAGGCAGGTGTTTTCATCAGATCACTGGCTCTAGTCAGACCACTGGACCTTGTGGATATTCTCAGTTCAGCTGAAGAAAGAACAGAGATGATTTGTCCCCAGGCTGAGCCTGGAAATTTTAGAGGAAAATAATTAAAACAATTATTATCTCTCTTTCTGTAACAATTGTTTATAGATATGGTTCTCCCCAGTGTGCTATTCATAGTCACCAACAGTGTGAGATATTTCTACTTTGAGACCAATTCAGTATCACCTTAGCGAGTCACATTATAAAAGACCTGCTGCTTTCATTAAATGCCTTTCCCTTCTGATCCACCTGAAGACTGGAGTCTTTCTTTCCATCCCGGACTCAACAGCATCAGGACCTCTCTGCTCCAACATCTATATTCAGCGTTTTTTAAGTGGACAAGTTATTTGCAGAGGAAGGTTAGTACTTAAGGGGTAACATCTCACCTAAATCAGTTTGCATTTATCTTTTTTTTAGGCTGGATCTCTTTAACTTATAGTCATCCATGTTTGGGGTTATTTTCTTCAGTTTTCAATGAATAAATTCCCAGGTCACAGCAAGAGATATTAGTTTGTTTGTTGGTATGTAATTTCATATATTGTCATTCTATATTTATTACTTCAGTCTTCTTGTTCTTCTGTATAAAGATCCTCTTGATCTCCTACACTGATAGTGCTTTCTAGTTTCAGGAATTAGTGAATGTTAATCGAGTTGCTTATGTTCTGTTTTGTTTTTCTGGTTAATTAATAGATTTAACAAGCTGGTTATCAATACAACATATTTGTTAATTCCCTTTTTCGAGACAACTTGTTTTGGTTCCTTCTTTACCTAATTTTATAAAATATAACTCTTTGACTAAAAGTTGTGCTATCTCTACTAAGTAGTATGTAAAGAAATGTGATTTCTATTGGTTGCTTTATTAAATACAGATCAGCTTTCTTCTGTGCCTAGAGAAAATCTGTTATTGGAAAGATACTGAAGTACTTGACAAATGTTTTGTCTTCCTTTCTGTCTTTATTCCTTGAAAGTTGTTCTAATAGTCTGTTTAAGTCAGGCTGATAGGATTGTAGTTGCCACATTCAGTTTTTCTCCTTTTCTAGTAGTCCCTCCATTTGATTTTTTTTTAGAGAGATTGTTTTGTTAAGATCTAGAATGGTCACGGCTGCAGGCTTGCAGTTTGATTTGTCTGTTTTATAATAATTCTATATTGGGTCCTCCCACTTGGAATGCAGTTTGAATTTTATTTGTGAGGACCTGTTGTGTCCTCACTGTAGTTATGCTGGCCACAGTCACTGCTGATAGCGGAAGTGGGGAAGGTACTCCTTCCCCAATGGCCAATTAAAATGGCCAGTTTTAACAGCATGCTCTCATTTCATCTTGAGACACACATTTCTCTTCATTTTCTTCTGTCCAGAAATACCTGTGTTTTTTAATATAAAAAATATCACTTCAGTGATTAATTGAAGTGCTAGGCTTTTCTCATACCTCATACATTTCTCAAACCCTCCAGGATTTTTTGGTCTGTGTTAACTGCTCATTTAAGTATTATGTATTTATCACATAAACTTTGAGATACAGGCTAACTGTTGTTCATTCCTCCATTTAATTTAAACTTAAGTGGTAATTATATGGTCTGAAACATTCAAGTCCAATGGCTTGGCTGTTTTCATTGGCTTATGAGTCTCTGAGAAGTCAAGGCTTCTTATAAAGAAATGATTCCTAGTGATATTCTTTCTCCAAGAGCATGGTAATTCTCTGTGTATATCTTCAAGTCCAGTCCTGGGGCCAAGAAGACCTAGAGCAGATACTCAGCTTTATTCCATGTGATGCTGAGGGAAAGAATCCACCAAACAGCAGAATATCCTCTGAAGCATTAGCTCAACACTTTGCAGCTGTTAAAATCTCATCTTCTTGCTCTGAGGACTAACCATCTATGTTTCTCTTGGCTCATGGACTTGCACATGAATTCATTCTGTTTTTTTTTCTTTTTAATAACATACAGGTTAACTGGGGTTGCCGGTGGAGTTCCTTCTCTGGTGGGACATTTCACTGGCTTATGTGTTAGGGATTTATTTCATTTGGCCATTCATTCTTTGAGCCCCTGGAATCTGAATCTCTGTGGGGTCTCTAAGCACCTTCTGAAGATATCATAAGTCTTTCATGTGACTATTGGGATTCAGCCCAGCTCCTCTTGGCTTCTGCACTTTCCGGCTTTTCTTCATTACAAAGCTTTTCTGACATTTTGTTCCCATGTGAACTTATGTGTCTCCAGCTAAATAAGGCCACCTTCTTTCTGCTCTCTGAAAATGTCTGAGATTGCCCCCTCTGTAGGCTTTTCTTTCAAAGCTTTTTAAGCTTATGTTTTATCTGCTCAGTGAATATTTCTTGCTTGGGTGTTCTCTGCTCTCTCCACTTCCTCCTTGTGGACAAGCAGGAGAAAACTCTTTACTGACTTTAATCAATCTCTCTCAATGAAGCTGTTGTTATTCTTAATGGCCAGTCATTCTGTCTGGTTCAAGTGGTATGATTGGAAATAGTGTGTATGAGAGTTAGTCAATTAAAAAAACAATATTTATTTAAAAATTTCCAAATGTCAGACAAAGTTAATGAATTGTTTGCAGGGAGGATTCATGAACTGTCACAGTGAGTGTGGATATTCTTATCATGCTGTACTAAAATTGCTTTTCTTGAGTGGAATTGTTAATGAAGCCTTCACAGAGCCTCAAGAGACAGTCATCTGTCATATTCCTCACCCTGCTTTTAAAAATCCTTTAGAAAATTCAGGGCCTCTGAATATTTAGAATATCTGTAATCCCTTTTTGAAGTTAATATTCATTGAATTAAATAAGATACATCATTATAAGCAAGAGATAGGATCTCTGACTTGGAAGAATAAAAATCTCAGTTGTATTCCTCTTGAATCTGTGAAGTTCTTATGCATAATGTAATTGTGGTTATAATTCAGCCTAATTTTGTTTATAGGTTTGCTTTTGCATGTATGGAATGGGAGAAAAGATTACACAGGCAATTAAAGTCCTGATGGAAGGTTTTAAAAACAGTTTTAAGATAATAGGAAGGAGGCAGACTAACAAATACAGAGATGAGACTGGAATATTAAGCTGCCCTTCATAGCAGCTGGGAAAAAAGAGGCATTGTGTCATTATCATGGTGGATAGCACCCTTTAATACCAAATAAATCTAGAATAATTATTTCTCTTCAGATATCTGAATGCTTTTTACCAAGTATACAGTACTAAGGCCATTCAATATTCTTGCCATATCCTTTTGCAGCAATAAAGTGGTACTGTTAATTCTTATCCTTTAAATTATAATAAAAATGGGATTCAATATAATACAGAACCATAAGTTGAGTCCTAATTATTTGGCTACTCTCATTTAAAATGTAAACTTTAGGAACAGGTTTTTTCCATAGAACTCCTCTAGAATCATTCATCTCACTGGATTAGTTCACATTCTCTTCATATGTACAGTCATTGCTGGCCTTGGAAACCGTAATGTAGTACACAGATTTAGATTCTGGAAACATTGTGTGTATTTGTGACAATTGCAGAGGGATTTTATATCTTCAGAGGGTTACTAAGCTATAAGTATATTGATCACACCTAGCTGCAGCATCAATGAATATGGATGATTTTTATGTGATATATTATTCAAAACCTTAAAATACTAACATTGATTTGGTGGAGCCATCCTTAATTTGCTCTTCCAATCTGTGTTTTGGAGTATTTTTTCAATTTCCAGTCACTCCAGTACCATTAGTCTGAAGTTCTTTTCAGTGGATTTTTTTGATGTTAATATGGTTTTGACATTTAGACCAGAAGCACAAAATAAGTAGTAGCAAGATTAGGCTGTTGTTATCTTCTGTGGTTCAAATCCCCAGAGATATAACTTATATTGGCTCTTTTATCACACTTACTCTGCTTCAGTGCTTTAGATCTTATCCTGCCTTTTCTGAGCTGAAAAATTAATACAGGCTTTCACTTAAAATGATCCTGAAACTTGTTTCACTGCTTTTTTTTTTTCCTATTCGCTATTAAATATGAACATATGAATTTAACAAGGTGTTGCAGGCACCTTGTTAAAAATGTTACATCCTTTGGAAATAAAGCATATTTTTGATCCTTAAGGAAGCGAAGAAGTTAGTAAAATAAATGTTCTATCTCCTTTTTTACCCTTTTTTTCCCCTCTGATAGCTCAGTTGTTAATTCACTCATAAAGGGACAGAGGCAGAAATCAAGCTCCCATTTTCCTTTTTCTGAAAAGGGGTGTGTGATATGTGTAGGTGAAGGCTTTTCTCGTTCATTAAAACCAGAAAAAATTCCATATATGTTTTCCACAATCACAGCTGTAGACCTGTGCTTGGAAAGCATTTCTAGTCTTGAAGGTGCTCTTAATCACTGTGATATAATCTGGTGAGATGCTGTAGTATGCCAGGATGTTTCCCAGGAAACTGATTATAATAAATCCAGGACATGAAATTCATTTTGTGGAAATAAGTCTTAAGAGAAGAAAATGGAAAGAGAAAGAAAAGTCCTGGACAGTAAAGCAAGGTCCTCTCTCATAAAGGAGAATTTACTGTGAAATTTCAGTTCTCTTTGTGGTCTTACCCTACCATTGCTGTTGGTTTATTTCCCCCAGAGGCCTCTTTAATACTGAATGCCTGACTTCATTATCTTGAATGAATTAGTTCAATGTAAAGTGGAAAACATTGAATATCAGTGATTGACTTTTGAGGGACCTGCCGGGAAGTTGTAGAAACGGATATAAAAACGTGAAAGTCCTCAGGAATGCTTCTGCAGGTTCAGCAGCAGGGAAAGGCAATGATTTACTTCCAAGCCTAATGGCTTTGTCCAGGTGTTAACAATCTGAAGTGGGACAGTTTCAGCTGTGATCCCTGTAGTGGGGATATAGCACTTCAGGCAGTTAATTGCCTAACAGATTTAATTTCTACAGGAGAGATTACTCATGTAGT
Source organism: Zonotrichia albicollis (assembly GCF_047830755.1). Lineage (NCBI taxonomy): Eukaryota > Metazoa > Chordata > Aves > Passeriformes > Passerellidae > Zonotrichia > Zonotrichia albicollis. The sequence goes on along the minus strand of NC_133823.1, from coordinate 27,476,571 downwards.
CATTCCCATTCCCTAGAAATTTCACATGTTCAGCATTTAATGTACCCCTTGCCTTCACTCGCCACTTAGTGGACTATTCTATCACTGACCTGTTTCCTATGTGTTAGTCTGTCCCTGGTTATGTGTTGTGAACAGGAAAAATGGATTACTGGACACAGTAATTGCAACACACTAAACCTGCATGTTGCAATTAAAACCTCTGTAAGTGTAGACTGCATCCTGAATGTCCACTGGTCACAAAGTTTTCCATTTTGGTAGTTGTATGTTGGAAAAAATCTTTATTAATGTTAGGTGTTTGAAAGTCCCACAGATTGTGTTTTTCTTTGACAAATACAGCCTTTTTGTGAACTTTGCTTAACTAGAGTTTATGCTGTTGTTCCCTGCAATTAGAAATAGATGTGTTTAAGAAGTTACAGTAGATATCTTTATCTTGTTGTCTTTATTAATTTTCCTAGTATCTGAAAGGTATTGTTAAGAAACTGAGATGTGGTAAGGGCATGCCCAATTTAAAACTCCCTGGCTGAAGATCATTAGGACAATGCATTACAGTTATCCTGCTACCAGATAAAAGTAATCAACTATTCTGCCACCAACAAGCTTTATTATTTGATTGGAAAGGCCCCTTTACATATATATATACCAGGTTGTGGTAAGCCTCCACAGCAAAAATTAGGGGTTTTTAACACCTTAATGGAGATAGTACTCATATTGCCTTTTAAAAGTCCAGCAGGTACTTTAAAAAAAGTCCTTAGTGAATTTTAGATATCAGAATTTTCTATCACAGTTGTGCCAAACAGTGCACTAAATTTTCTTGGTGATGCTGATGTTTGTAATAAGGGGAGTTAAAAGTAATTAGCTACCTTTCCCTCTCTGATCCAGCTCTAAACCATGTTTAGCCTTGTGTAAAGCTTTTTTCCTTTGAAGCCTCAGGTTACTGAGGCTCTTCTCCAGTTGTGCTTTCAGGTAAGACTATATTAATGAGCAGCTTGAATGATAGTGGTTAAATCAGAATAGGAGGGAGGGTACTTTTCTCTCAGCCCTCTGCTTTAACTGCAGAATTTAGTCTTATTTCTTCTGTATTTTTAGAATTTTTTTTTTTTTTACCAAGGTGTCTAGTATGTCTACCCTAGATCATGTGACTAGTTTGTTTGTCTTATTTGATTTGTGACTGAAGCTATTTCAACTTCTTACACGTGTCTTGTATGGTCTGTCTGGACAGGTACTTTCCTCCCAAATTCACTTGTATAAAACACAGGAGTTTGCTGCCCTGTGCTTGATCCTGTGAAACTCTTCATGTTGTGAGCTGTAGCATAGAAAAGTGAGACATAAAGACTCTAAAGACTGAATGTGATAAAAAAACTTGTCCAAGTATACAAAGAACCTTTATTTATTACATGGGGTTTCCAATTGCTCATGTTAAGCTTTTGTGTTATAATATTCATCGGTGCAATAGAGCATTAGAAACTTTCATAGCATGAACCAGGATGGTGACTTGTTTTGTGAAATTTCTCCTATAAAAAACTTGCTTTTAATAATACAGCTGGCTTTTATGTTTGTCAGCAGTATTTCCATTTCCATGTTTTAGCAATCAGGAACACTATAGTAATATCTATGTGGCAAATGCAGAACACTTAGTCCTCTCATGCTTTTATTTTTGTGTTTGGCAGGGTTTCTCTTTTTCTAATTAAGTCAACAGAAGATGCAGTTTTGGTTTCTTTCTTGTCTTTCCGTGTTGTGGTTGATAAATCTCAAATAGTCCTACCCAAGATAGTAGTCAGTCTGCTTCATTCCTATAGAGAATTGCAGACATGCATTGCTGACATTAGCAAACTTTTCCAAGCTTCAAAGATTAGATTGTTAACTGCCAAGCTTCTCTGGTTCTGTCAGTGTTACTATTTTTTCTATCAAAAGGTAAATTTTTCTCCTGTGTTTCTGGACATGATGGAAAAAAACCCCCTGTCTTCCAGCTTATTCCTGTCTTAAGCCCTTGAACATGTCCAATACCTAGGACTTTACTGAGACATTTAAGTACCTGTAATTATGTGATCACCTGGCTTGTAAATGTAAAAAGGAAGACATGATTTAACTTTCTCTGAGGTTTTGTCTGATGTTTTCTACATAATAATTTTTTGTATTGTGAATTTTTTCTCTGTGTCTCTATGATACTGTGAAGAGTATCACAACTTTGAACAAATTTTCTGATTCTCTGTAGTCTGTCTTTAGATGCATCTATAAATGAAGAGCTGCTTAATTTCATTGTCTGAGTCCAGAGATGCTTGACATAAGAATCAAGGCTTGAATTCTTTGATAGCAGTGTATCAGCAGGAATTTAAAACTTTGAGATTATTTAGTTGATAGTAGTTGTCGAATTTCCAGGTGTCTTTATTGCAGAAAAATTCCACTCTAGCTGTGTAGATAGCCTATGTATCTTTCAGATACAGTTCATCAACAACAGTCCTAAAACAAATTTAAAGCCATACATTTTATACCTCCAGGATGACCATGGGCAGTATTTTATTACAGATTGAAATTTGCTTTCTTTCCGGAGCGGAGCAGCTGTAGTGTGTCCAACTACCTTCATCTGAGGAGCTCCAGAACCAACAGGTCAGCTCTATTGTGAAAAAGAAACCAGCCGCCCACTTCCCTTTGTAAAACAGGATACTGACTCCTCACGGTGAAATCAGGGCTCAAAGGAGAGTGAGAAATTTAACAGCTGCTTTTAATTTCTCTTGAGAAAGCTCACATGCCTCCATGAGGCTTGTGGTCGTTGCCTTTAGGCAGCAAAAATCCCAACTGCTTGAAAATACTCTCTTTCCTTCCATTGCCTGGATATTCTTCTTTGTGCTGGGGTGATAACTCTTTCCATTGCTGTTTATCCTCAGCTTTGTCTGGATGAATAGGTGTGAGTAGACTTGTTCTCACAAATAACTTTGTTCTGATGGCTGCATAACAAACACATGAAGGAAAGTCCACTGGGCAGAACTTGAAATAAACAGTAAAAAGTACTTTATTTTTGAGTAAAAAGTACTTTTTTTTTTTCATGCTGGAACTATAAGCAGGGCAGATGCAGTTACAGTAAAGGAGTTGTATGCATTATGTTCTGGGACAAAAGCAGGGACAGGATGCTGCTTCTTGGGAGTTGAGAGTTTATGGAACAGAGCTCTGCTGCTATCTCCTTATTCAGACCCTTGGATGGGAAGCTGAGCACTGCCAGATGATATATGCAAAGAAGTCATTAAAGTGCAAAACGAGGCACTACTGTGTGACATTAATGACTGGAAAAGGAGCCCATTAAGTCTAATTTATAAAACTTGTTAATGCACTGGGATTTGTTAATGTGAGAAAAGAATTCTATTTTTCTTAAGCACATTGGATGATACTATAAAAAATACTATTTTCTTAAACCCTCCTTGGGTGGTTTTCATTTACTAGTTGCATAACTGCTTAGCCTGTTGAAATGGGCATATTGAAAAGGTGTGGTGAAGTATTACTTTAATAACTTTTAAGGTCTCCTCTTCAACTACGTTCATATGTTTTTTAAGTGAAAGGATTTTTATGTTTGTCCACAAGAATATTTGAACTTAACAGATAGAATTGTATAAATAGGGTTGAAAATGTGAGAATGCTCTTCCACCTCCTCAACATTTTGTCAGATTTCCTTCCTGTAATGGATGTCAACAACATATTTTCTTTCAGCCCCAAATGATAGCCAGTGATTCTTTCATTTCCCTCTCCTTGTTTACGTTACTGTGTTATCACCAAGTGGCCTTCTGACTCTCCAGAATCTGCCAGTACTTCTGAAAGCCTTCATTCCTGCACTGTGGGACCTGACTGAACCACAGCTGAACATTCTTCCCACTGAACAGCTGTTTCAGTGTTCATTGCATTGTTGAGAAGGGAAGTTCTGTAATCATCTGGAACACTTTCATTTTGTTCAAGGGAATGATTTTGTTCAAGGACACATCTTACTCATTCAGAATCTAGTGGTGCTTTTAGCCATGGTTCTTGCAAGCCTAATATTTGATCTGCTATTTAATGGGGGGGGAGTTAGTCAAAGGAACATAAATGGGCTGAGCAACTGTGACTGCTGAGCAGCTGCTGTGCTGTCTTTCAGTCTGGTAGGAGCCCTTCCAGGATTTGAGGCTGTGGTATCTGCTCTGTTGCAGTCAAACTTGTGAGGCCTAAAGGTGGAAGAGCTTGTGATCATTGTAATGAAATCCAGCTGTGGCAGGAACAGACCCCACCTCCGAAATCCCCCCCACCCCCATCTCCTCCCCCACAGGTGTTCTGGCTTTCTGAGAGTTTGGGAAGGATGTTAAATTCAGGTGAATACCAAAGCAGTTAATCTAATGTTCTGTAGGGAGATTACATTTGATGTGAAGGATACTTGAAAGGTGTTAGGGTTTTATAGCATCTCTCCTTTTCCACTAGGGCAATCTTAGGATTGCTAGGGTTCAATCAGCTGTTCACTGCGTATCCTACATCTTGGATACCTGTGAAATCATGCTCTTGTATATCATAGAGAAGAGGGATGTTGGCAGTACGTAAGCCATTATATTTCATTTTCCCCTTGTGGTTTTGAGGCGAGGAGGAGCAGGAACACTTTGATTTTCTGAAAAGAGCTCTAAAACCAGCTCACCACAAGCCCAGTGACCCCTGCGAGGTGTTTATGGCAGTAACATCCTCAGCTGGGAGGAATCTCACTTCTTGGCAGCTCCTGAATAGACTTGGAGGCAATTCTTGTCAAGTGTTTCACTTGGCTTCCTTAGGAACTGGGAGTTTACAGACAGTAAGTAAATAAGGGAGTTGAATAAATGGATAGCTAAATATTGTGAGCTTTTAAGGAGATCCTTCTCAAAAGATTTTTAACAGGGAATATGACATAACTGAAAAACAAGAGGGAAAAGCTAAATTTACCCTGATCTTAAAAACCTAGATTCTTAGGAAGAGCTTTGTAGCATGTAACAAATGAAGAGTCTTACTTTTGTACAGTCTTATTCTTCATGAATGGGACTGGGTATCTTGGATTTGTTACTGCTGCTTCATTTGTCACAGAACACACTGTGAAAGAAACTAGTCCTTTTGGCAGCCAAGTGAGAAACAAAACAGCCCAAAGCTGTACAGATAGTGACATCTCTGAACTAAAAGTGGGTTTCTTTGTGGTTGGTGCTGATATACTCCAACAGGAACTTCTCCTGTCAGAGTAGAGAAGGGCTTTCGTTTTGCCAGGGCTGGCTGCTTGGGGCTTTTATGGGAACCAAATGCATGTTAAGGAAATATGTGAGAGTTTCCCACAAAATTAATAAAGTTTCATTAGCCTGTTGACATTAACATGTCCAAATGCAGTTGTTCACATGACATTATCTGGTTGCACACAAAATGACTGCTGTGTGACCTTTCAAATTTGATAAAAGTAGTATGTGATTGTGGGCAGGTTAACCCAATAGACAAAATAATAATAGTTACTTTACTGAGTGATTAAAGCTCAAAAAAGAGGGAGAGTAGATATGTTTAGCTATAACCCAGCCAAAGAAAATAAGAACCAAGACCTCAACAGTAGCTCAGATTTAGGGATTCTGACACTCGCTGAAAAAAGGGGCTAGTATCAACTATATACTAGCTTAAAATTAATGCAACATTTGTAATTTTGCATTTATATTGTAACTGTATTCATGTTGCTAAGCATATTAATGTGAGACAGCTGCTACAGCTTCATACAGAGACTATGTGCACATAATAAGCTGCTTTTGCGTGCACCAGAGAGGATTGAATACTATTCATACTTTGAAGTCATGTAGAAAAATCCTGTTTCACCTCAGAACTTTGTCTTGGCACTAAAAAAGCAGGTTTTTCTGATTTCCACTGATTCAAAGTTCAAAACTGTAAATCCTTGTTATCTGCAAAGCAGCAGAAGCAGCTTACTTTCCCAGCTGCTGTTGGTAACAGATGTGAAGATGAGAAGCTTTTAAAAATTGTCAGTGTGTCTGTCAATGACCAGTAGGCCCATGGATGAAGTCAGATGATCTTTAGAGTTACCATAATTCCTCAAAGAATGCAGAGGAGCTGCATATAAAGTAAAACAGACAGGCATAGTACATGTATGCTCACCACAGTATTTGTTAACTAAAGGGTGTGGCTTTCTGCATTTGATCTTTTGAGTTACGTCATTTTCGGAGATGTAGTTATTGATTTTTGCATTAATGAGTTTGGTTTCATGGTGAGATCTCTCTGACAAACCTGCTTATATGATAAGCAGGTATTAAGGATTTAAATATATTGTTAAGGACTGCTGTAATATTACTTGCTTGAAGAGACTGTTTCACTGTATTTTGCAGCAAGAGACATCACTTCTGTAATGGAATTATCCCATTTACTAATAACATACCATCTTTTCTTTTGATTTCAGTTTCACAGTGGGAGACTTCATACTTAATGCATGAACAGTATAGTCTGTTTAATCCAGAAATATATCTTTTTTTTTCCTCGTGACATTCAATATTTTGGCATTGGCAGCCTGAGCTGTGGGCAGGGCTCTTTGTAGTGTTACCATCGATAGGAACAGTCATGCTGGAAGCACTGGGCTGTCATGAAGTTGCAGTCCAAAAAACCTGATCAAACATTCAAGGCTTCCTATAATTTGTTTTTATCCTGTTTTTTGTTTTGCAAAACATCGGCAATATTTATTAGCAATTTATTTTCTTTGGGTACATTATCTCAATGTGCAAGTGGCAGATAAATACATGACAGCATGACTTTGCTCAGAGTTTATCACTGGCACTACTTGCCACCGAGTGATGTTATTTTCTATACTAGGTGTAAAACGAGCCTTAATAAAAGCACAAAGTCTGCATTCTTTTGCCTTTGATTGCCAAAGTGATAATATTATAAGGCTGAAGGTAGTATTTTTGAAATTTCCCAGTCCATGGCTATCATGTTAAAAAGTAGTGGAATTCTTTGCAAGGGGAAAAATTATTAAAGGAGGGTAAATATACCATGACACAGTTTGATTCGAATTAGGTATTAAATCTATTAATTTCAGAATGAAGAAGAAATTGTGTAAGATTTTATTTGTGAAAATTCTTAGTTTAACAATTTTAAATCAAACACTGAAAATGTATTTCTGTAACTAAAGGAATCATCTAGACTGGAGGGAAGCTAGAGCAAATAGTTATTTTTCATCAGATTGTAGATTGGATGGCATTACAGAAAGGAGATACTTGCAGGGTAGAAAATGATGCTGAGAAAGATCTTTTTCTGCATACTGGCCTGCAAAAAGGGCTTTTCTTTTGTCTGGAACCCACAGGTGTTGACAGCGGGGTTGGTTTCAAAATGTGTTGGATGCTGCCATGGTCAGTTCAAACCAGTCCCTCAGGAATTCATGCAGTAATAGAGAATACTGCCTGTGCTGGGAAATTGATTTTGACATACATTTTGAAAATGCCTTTGCATGCTAATGTGATAGTGTTATTGCTAGTGAATTCCTTGTACTGCAGAACAGTTGCAATTCACAGCAATGTTGCCATTTAAAAAAAAATCTTTGTAATAGAACCTGTAATTTTGTTTTGCCAATTTTATTTGTCTAGTATAACTTCATATTAATTTCACAGTGGAATTTCAGAACTACTTTCCTGCCTTTTCTTAAAATTGGGGAGAAAAGCCCCCACCTGTAACTGCATTTTTCTCCTATTTTGTCTCATGGTTTTATGAAGTGTTTTATTTTTTTTCTTTAGATAGGAAAAAAAACCTGTAGAAACTGTTCTTTAGTTGGTCTTATCCTCTCCTTCCTTTACCTTCTTTTATTTAGGAGATATTTGCCTGTGGCTGTATGTTTACCAAATAAATATGAGCTGGAATTTGCTCTTGGTATTTTAATTTTGTGTGAAGCTGCACTTCTTCTTGGAAAAGCTGTGACAAGCAAGAACGATGCATAATGCTGGTATCACTATCTTTACATGAAAGCTTATTCTTCTTCCCTTTAGTTGTTTTATTTCTTTATACAACAACAAAATTTGAATGGAATTTGCCCTTTTATTTGTTTAATTTACTCTAATTTTTAAAGTTATCTTTCTAATGTAATTAGATTAGGTTCCTAAACCTACTTTTTCTCTTGAACTTTTTTTTTTTTTTAATTGGTGGTGGGCTGACGTGGAGGAGCCACAGTGACTTCAGAGAAAGTGGTTTTTGGCTCTGAAATTATCTTGAGAATTCATGTTCTTTGCTATGAATGGGAGAATTTCTCTAATTTGCTGGAAGTGAATCTTCAACGAATCAGAAAGTAGACTTTTGCATTGTGGTCTGTGAAAAGTCAGATGCTGTAGCCAGTAGGGTGTTACTGTTGAGGGCAGCTTTAGCACAAAGGACTGCACAGCCTGGTACTCGTGATGTGCACCTGCTTCTTTCTCTTAAAGCTGGAAACTTGGATTTCTGTCATCATCTCATTCTCCTGGAGTTTTTTGCTGAGTTTGCCCTCTGCTCCTTTCCTGCTTCTGTAATTCAGTTTCACAGCATGTTTCATGGTACTCAGCCCATGAGTTGATATTGCCATAGCTTGTATTCATTATCACTAATTGTAGTAACCCAAATCTTGGTCTGTCCTGCAAAGTATGACTAAGCAGCTCCTGGTTTTGAAGCATTCTGTGGCTTTTGAAGTTGTGCCTATGGAAGATGCCTATAGAACCAAGTGGAAATGAAGTAAGTACTTCTTCACAGAACAAAAACATGGTGAATGGCCACAGGATTTAGTAGAGAATCAGTTTGTAGTTCCAGCTTTTTGAATTTACTGCAGAAGTAGACCAAATCCTGCAGCGGAGAAGGCTGCAGGAAATGACACCATGATGTTGGCCTTGGACAAGTGATGGAATCAGAGGATGATGGGAAGGGTCTTTTAAGGATTAAATTATGCATAACTCATGAATCTATCTCCTTTGACTTCACTGAAATATATGTATATAAAATCAACTCCCATTCTCTGTAATTGTGTGTTCCAAGCGCAATAACATGCAAAAGACACTTCCTTGCCCTAATGGCATGGATTTCATATAATAGAGAAGTAGTAGCAGTGCATGTCTGCAGCAGTGCTTTATTTGCCTGATATTTTCTCCTGGTGATGACAATCTTTTGTGAGTAAAGAATACTACACTACTTCTGGACAGTTTTCAGAGACAGAAAAGCCATTAGTGAGAGGAAAATAAATGTAAATCTCACTGTTCCATCTTATGGTGCCTTTGGAAATTGCCTCTCTGGCAGACGGAGAATGTATTGTAACTTCACAGAAAGCTTTGCCCCATTATAAGAATACAAAGTATCATTTCTGTTGTTTATTTTTTCTATAAATCTCTTTCCCTTGCTTACTTTTACTTGCTTATTTTTGAGCAAATTGCACAGCCTAGCAGATAACTATTATAATAAAGTAGTTTGCGAGAATCCTCAGCTTTGTAGTTCTGTTTAGCACTTTTGCTGTCAAGAAGAAGCAATTTTCTTCTTCAATGTAGGCTACTTGTGTGTTAATGGTAAAGTAGCTCTACCAGGAATTATTTAAGACATCTCACTGTTCATGAGCTTTGGTTGCTACAGTTATGGTCACTGTATTCAATTATTTCTAGATATACTTCTAATCCATTCTGCATTTGCTTCAAAACATGCTCATTTTTATGTGAGCCCACCTGTGCTCCCTGTGCACGCTACATGCATGACATTACCAGATGTGTGTCCAGGCTGAGGCATTAGGTTACTGGTGTGAAAACAGCTCAAATGACAGAGTTGTGAATTGTGAGCATGGTGGCTATGTGGAGATCATGTTTCTGTTTCCTTTCTCAAAAAACTGCATCTGCATTTACAGTACCTGACTATTAAAGTGCTCAGGCTTCTTTAATTCTCCAAGTGTGCATGTGTAGAACTGGTGGGCCATAAGAGTATGCTTACTTTGTGATGCAGTAGTTGCTTTCCCACGAAACTCCATCACTCTTGTCATAATTAATTCTTTCACAAACTTCTGAATTGTATTTTGTAACATCTTGTAGAAAAAAATCACATTTAAAAATAGTCTCTTGCATTCAGTTTTCCTGTGAAGACTACTTTTTTTCACTTTTAGGTTTCACCACTTTGGAAAGTAGTTCTTTGATAGTAGCACATGTGTCTATTCATGATTATTTGTTTTGGTTGGGTTTTTTCCCCCTCTGTGGAACTGACTTTTTCAAAATGTCAAGGATGTTTTTTTCCAACTTTTTCATTTAAGACAGCGGATGTCCTCCAAATGAATGACCCTTTCCCTGCCATTGCTTTTCTGCTGGAGTTAATTTGAGCTGCAGAGGTGCTGTGCTCACTTTAGACTGCATGAGTTGTTCTGTAATTCCATAATGTCAGTTTTTATTCTTTAGCCTTTCTATGAGTTGATTTTCATCCTGCTCCATGCACCATTATTGCATCCTACCTTTCACTTAGCACACTGGAGGCTTCAAGTGCTACAGTAAATACTGTATAGCAATTAAGCAAGCTCTATACTTTGTGGTGAAGTGAATCTAAAATGTCAGAAGCTGTTGTGGAGGTGTTCCATAGTGGTGCCTGTTGGTGCCAGATCCAATAGTGATAAAGGCAGACCAACAAATACCATCCTCCTTCTTGATGGAAGATTGGTGAATTATTCAGGGTCACCTTAGAGTAGCTCACTTAGTCAGAGCTTGGTGCTGATGACACCAAGGCCATGGGTATAATCCCATTTATTTAAGAGTTTGACTCGATTCTTGTGGGCTCCTCCCAACTCAGAATATTCTGTGATGGGTTGAGGTCACTCCTTTAAGAGATCACTTTGTGACTTTTCAACTTTCATTTAAGTGGTCATTAGCAGCGATTATTTATTAGTCATTGCCAACATTCCCACAGGCGAAAGGGACCTTACTGCAATCCGTAGTAGATCATTATCTGTGGAAAAGGATCTTTACTGGTACTGTTCCATCATTTTTCTAGGACAATGCTGGCTCCACACTTGTTAAGGAGATGGAATTTTTAGTGCTTTTTGATGGGACTCTGCAGATACATTAACCCAGCTTCCCAACACAAGCTGTGACTGATGTAAAGTGTTTCCTATTTCAGAAATGGGAAACAGAAGAGAGAGACTGGTATTGTTTGTCTTGGCCAGAAAGTGAGTAAAGAGACACTGAGTGATGGAATTATGAAATAATTGAATATTTCAGTGTAGATATTAGGAAATTTTCACTCATTGTCTAAAAATAGAAAATACTTCATTATATTGAAAAGGCATAAATTAAAAAAATATGAGAACGTTCTTCCTGGGAAGAAGATTTGTAGCCATGAATTTTCTTGGCAAGGTTTTTTTTTTTTGAGAAAAGTTGTTTATTTGTGGATTTAACACAAGTGAAGACAGTTCATTTAGAAGAGTTTAAAGAAATAATAAAAGCCTGACCTTTGGTTATTAGCCTGTTTAACTATTATATTTACATTGAACACTTCATGGTAGAGGGGAAGAGAGTAGTTTAGTTGACTGTGCAGTTCTTGCATCTTGCTCTTCAGACTCTGGCACTGCCCATTGTCCAGTAACCAGGTCCTGCACTAAAGGTTCTGCTGCTCTGCTCCAGTCTGGAACTTTTATATCTTTATAATGTTCCTTCAAAAGCTGCAGCTTCACTTCGGAAGGAAGGGGGGGGGGAAAAGAGATCATAATGTGGTGAGACAAACTAGGAAATAAGCTCTGATTCTGTGTAGTGGAATGAGATCTTGAGAATAGAATATGGTGGTATATTTACAAGCCAAGTGGAAACCAGTGGTGCAAAGAGCACACAGAGCCCAGATATTCCCATCTCTCTTCTGTGCTCTCTCCAGGGTCCCTTGTGTGGATGAAATACAATAGTTCTGTTGTGAAACTTTAGTTGCTGTGATTCCCATTTCTGTTGTTTAGCAGGAGCCAGGTCTCAGCAAGAAACTGTTTAAAAAGTTAAATTAAAAGACTGTTGCTATGTGTCTGCTGTATAGGTGCTGGTGAGGGAGAGCTGCCACTCTCTGAGGAGGTATGGCAAAGGACAGGAAAAGCAAGCCACTTTTTTTGGCCATATGGTGAAAAGTTCCAATAAAGGCAGCTGAGAATAACTAACATTGTGGACAGGTACCAATAACATGCAAAAAGGATGGAAGCAATTGAGAGCAGAATCTCATTATTCAGTAGTTTGCTATTCTAATGTCTTTTTAGCTTCTCCAGAAAATGGGGGAACATTACACAGCAATGGAAATTAAAGGGCTACAAATTTAGCACATAGATGTGACAAAACTGCAGGGATCCTTCTGTTTTGATCAGAATATCTGGTCTGTTTATACTTTAAATACCATGGTTCAAATAGTCTCATCCATTAGTTTGAGAAAATTTCTCAAAGTAATAAGAAAATAGGGAATGGGTTGTCTAAAAGCAGCACATGTGATAAAGTGATTTAGTATTAGAGACATACTCTCTGAATATTCAGGGAGGCCTCAATCCTCCCAAAGATTATGAATGTATAAATTCTGTATATACCAAGTTGGACACTTCTTTTTGGAGTTGCTTTGTTTCTAATTTTTGTTACTGAAGAGCAAATTCTTAGTATTTCTCTACTTGCCAGTGTGATCTCATTCTTCTGATTGCTGAAGTTGAAATTCATTCCAGTTAGCCCTTTTGATAACTGAAGGGGCTAAATCCAAAATGTTCAGAACCAGTTCCCAGAACAGAGTATTTCCTTTCTTAAGGGAAAACAAAGGACTTTGGAGAATTCTGGAGCTGAGCAAATGAACCTAACCATCTGATTTTCCTAATCTCCCACTTCAAAACAGCTGATTTGTGTGCAAGAAGTATAGGACCAGTATAGGGCTTCAGTGTCCCTGTTTGAAGGAGAATTCCTAGTCAAATGAAAGGGGTGCTTGTGTCCGTATCACTGATGTGGCCAATTTATACCATCTTTCTCTCTCATTTCCTTCCAAAACTTACTACATCTGCTGTTTTCTATAAATTAAAAATTGCTGCTAGTACACAGTGTGCTTTCCTTAAATGTTCCACTATGAAACTTAGTTACTTTCTGTGCTTGTCTATTTGCTTGAACTATTCCCTCATATGATGTTCTGTAGTTCCTGTAGTAGGTGAGGTGTATTTTCTAAAGGTCTTAAGGTTTGTCAGGTACTGGATCATGCTATTCAGCATGTTCCTTCTGAACTCATGAACAAAGGATTATTGTAGAAATTGGAGTATGTAATGCATCTGTTATAATGATGGGCAGGAGGGGGGTTGTCTATTTGTGCTGCAGATTCATGATGCTTTCTCTTTGGCCCTGTTAGTTGGCTCAGGACTGTTCTGGCCTGGAAGCTTTTGTAACTTTGCATTTCCGTGTGGTGTGTGCAGTTCAGCGGGACAGTCTGCTCCTGGGTTTCCATCTGATGGATGTGCATCCCTTACAGTGACAAATGAAATATTTTTCACTCAGTGCACAGTCTGGATGTATATCCTGGCTTGTGCACATATAACATGCTGGTCTTGTGGCCACCATGTAGTTGGGTTTGTGTGTGGAGGCTGTATGAGCAGGGACTGAATGTGGAAGGAAAGGTGCATCTCGTGGTTTCATTCAGACATGTAGCCTGGTCTGAAAAGGGCAGAGTCATTCTGGCCCCATCATTCTGAATGACATATATGTCACTATGTTCATTTGAAGATCTGTAGCTTGTAAAAGAGAGTGTACACTCAACTATTTTTATTATTGATGTGCATGACTTAGTTGGCATGATAACGTGTTTCAGGTAAATTTTACTAGCCCTTCACCAAACAGAATTTCTGTTGTATGAGTAAGTGTAATTCTCATAATACTAATCAGGACTTCTAGTTTGGGAATGGGAACTATTTTATGGTAAGCTCAGTTTTAAGTATTGAGAGTGTTTAAAAGAGTTTTAAGTATTTAGAGTGTTTAAAAGCTGTGTCTTGTGTTAAATTTAGAGTGGTGGTGAGTTTGTCATGCTTCTGCATACCGTTCAAACATCATGGATCATAGGTGATACCCTTTAACTCTTTGGGAGTGGCTCTGCCACCTCCACATATTCAAAACTGGGCCATCTGAATCATGTTTGTAAAATTTACAGCTAACTTAAATTGAAGAACTTGCTGCTTTAGTTAAGTTTATTGGGCACTCAGTGGGTTTTGTGTTTCAAACCAAATAAATTACTAAAGGATTCTTTTTTTTATTAGACATTATCCCAGATTTTGCTTCATGTCAGGCAATTGAGGTTAACATTTGCACGTTCTGACTTTTGTTCTTTCTGGGGATTGTTTATAGTTACACCTTGTCTACTGCTAGCCCCTAAATTCTGTGAGTGTGAGGTTTGTGTAGAGCAAAAATAGCTAGAAATGTAGACAGGCAGTGTTGGAGAGAGAGAAAACAACATTGGTGTGTGTGTATGAAAATATTGATTTAGAAGGAAGGAGAAGGGAAATGTCTTAATACTTTGTGTCAGGCTTCATTTTCGCACCAATTTTTAGGAGATATATAAGATCCCTTGCTAATTTTTAGCCTGCAATGAACAAAATATAAAACTATTTTTTCTCAAGTGCTGTGAATACAATATTCAAGCTGTGAGTTTGGCCATGTTTTAAATTTTCCATAAAAGTTGAAATGAACTAAGAGAGCCCTCATCTGCTTACTTCCAAATATAAATTGGACATGATTTATAAGACTCCGGTTACACAAAATGTATGCTTTCCTTAGAAGAGAGTTTATTCTTCTTTTAACACTTAGGAACACAACATTTTGCAGGCAATAACTGAAAGTAGTGCAGGCCATATTTCTGAAAGCCAAGCTAGAATACGCTATTAATACTGTGATTTTGGACATAAGCATGTTAGCAGATACTCAGAAGGGGTCAGAACAGAAGAGGCCAGCTTTCTGAAGGGATTCTGGAAGGAATTTCATATTTGTTAATATTTGGCAGTCTGTTTAAATGAACATTCAGATTCTGAGCATTAGACATGCAAAGTGATAGGAGCCTTTGCCTTCATTTACTTATGTGTTCTGCAAAGCCTGCCTTGAAGTGGTGGTGTTGAGCCTCACCACGGCAATCAAAATAAAATGGGACAGATGATGATGATGATATATTGCTGTTTATCTAACTTTATTAGTACACTTGCTGTAGTCATTAAATGTAGGGGGATACAGTATGGGTAAATGAAGGTGATATAGAATGTAATCTTAGCCCCCAATGAGCTGCAGCTGGACCAATTACTAAAGAGTAGGAGCAGGCCTGATCTTAACAGGCCACACCTGTAGCCAATAAGAACAAGTGGTATAAAAGAGTAGATTGGTGGGCTCTGCCAACAGACTTACTGTGAGGACCAGGAATAGTCAGTGCCTAGAGGAGATGCCTGTGAGAAACATTGAGGAGGTATGAAACTCTGGTGATATGGAATCCTTGCACTATAATGATAATACAACTCTTGATATACAAGACAAAAATTAAACCCTGATTTTTCATGGATGAACTAGAAATACCTGCTTTTCAAGTGTGTGTGGATGATTAGGTAGACAAGTCCATTGTCATATAACTCATTGACTTGAGTAGCAGTCTGAAAGGTAAATAAAGATCTGTAAAAAAAGTGTGTGGGCAGTAGGAAGCCTACCACTATTTGAAGAAATAAACTGAAACAGCTGATGCCATGAGGAAAGCAAAAGAATCTGTCTAACTTTGATCAACTTGCTTTTTCTGAGGATTTTTATTTTTTAAAATGAGGACTTCCTGATTTATGGAAAGGTGGTAACCAGTTAGCTCACTGCTCTGGCAAATACCCACGTACACTGCATGGAATACCTACAGCTGTAATCCAGATGGGCTCTGGGTTGACCCTCTCTGACATCTTTGGACCTGAGCAAAACTGTACATTTTCTAAGTTAACCTTCTGCTAGGGCTTTTTGGACAGGTTTCTTCTCCAGTGACAGCAGGGCTCCTGCTGGCCTGCCAGACTTCCTTTGCCTGGTGGTAAACCATCATATCTACCCAAGGAGTGCAGAAATTTACAAATCTACTTGTAAGTGGCAATTCAGGTAGCCTACATATAGTCTTTGCTTACTGTAAAGGTGCAATACAAATCCTTTGAGGCTGACAGCAAAGTAAGTTTGAGCTTTTAATCTTGGCTGCTCACTGCTACTTGCTAATGTGACTTGGAAAAGAGCTAGGAAAAAAAATATTCAGTAATCTGGCTATACACAAATAAAGGTTCTTGGCTTTCATTCTGTCTTCTTTTTCTTTAAATGGACCACTACTCTTAGTGATCTTGTTTGCAACAAAGCTCCATAAATTGTTGTAGCAGTCCAGTCAGGAATGTTGGTTGGAGCATTGTGATTGGCAAGCAGGATTTAGCAGCTCAGACTGGTTTTGGGGCTTGGAAAATGTTTACACAAATGTGTGTAATTGTTCAGATTTAGCCTCTCTTAAGACTATATCACTGCTTAAAGAGAGTTCAGATTCTACCTAGACTGAACTTTTCCTACCACCTTCTTACCATTTGCCTCAGGTCAGTTGTATCAGGAACTGAGTTGGCTGAAATCAAATGTTGCACCAATTACGAAGTTTTTATGATGACCTTTTATTGGATCATATTCGTGACCTGTCTCAAAATCCATTTGCATAAAACTGTGCCAAAAGGAATGCAGCTGGGTGCATGGTTTCTTTTCTTCTTGGAGCTATTTCTCTCCTTTGTAGCACCCTTCTGCAGTTTGTCTATAAAAGATATGACTATAATCAAAAGATTTTGTCATTAGTGTTGTAAGATCACACACATATGCTGAATTCAGGATGCATACACTTCAATCAGTTAAATAATAGATCACATTACAGCTGTATAAGTATATACTTGTTACTATGAGTATAGTAATGAAATTAATTGATCTAAGCAAAACAATGAAATTATTCTAACAATATTTTATTCATCCTGTAATACATGCTACTAATAATAAATTCCACTATTGATTTTCTTTTTATTCTAAGTTGCCCTAAACAAGATAGCTAGTACCTTGACTTTTGCTTTCTAAAACAACTTACTAAATATAATTCTAAAATAATCCTGCTACTAAAAGTTAAAGCATGCTCCAGTGTACAATTATTAAAATAGCATGTTCAGTATGAATAGTTATTTTTGAGATAGATATTCTCAATTATAAAACCCATCGCTCCTTGCTTTATGCAATTAGCACAGAATAAGGGAATTTTTGTGCTCTGCTGTTGCTTGACAGAGGTATTCAGTCTTGGGGCTCTGTAGCTTACTAATGAATAAAAATGAATTTGTACTTAAACCCTCAAGTGTGCATAGCAAGGTTTTAGCATGTTATAAAATCTAAAATTATAGCAGAGTATGTGAACAGAATTAGCAAATGGATGGAGCTGCTCTCACTGAAAAGTAGGGGGTTTGACTTTAAATAAGGCATTAGTCATGCAAATATTTGCTAGTTGCTGTTAATTCCTTTTTCTTTCCTCAGAAATACTTTCTTTTCACTTCTGTTCTTTCAGCTTACATTTACATTAATGATAAAATTACGTTACTTTGTTTTTGATTATATTTGCACAATAAGAAGAAAGGCAATGTAGACCAAACAGACTGACAGAGTACATGGTGCTTTTAGCAGACATTTTCTGTGTTAGAACTCAGGCTTTGTACTCCCAAAAAGACATATTTTTAACCCCTACTCTATCATGTAATAAGTAGGCATTTAGCAGTACAGCTGCTTGCTATGAATTCAGACATTAACAATGTATTTTGTAGCAGTCCAATCCAACCAGGGTAATTAGAGTGATAAGGTCAGACATTCCAGGTTGGACCTGCCTCCCACACCTCTGGATCCTGGCTCACTTCAATGGGATCTAGCTGCCTGTGCTGTTTTGCACAAGGCATGGTAGCAAAGCTTAATGCATGTAAGAAATAGCTGCATTAAACTGGAGTGAATTCAGGCTCTGGCTAGCATCAAAGCAGGATTTGCAGATTACAATATAGATTGAAATGCCTAGTTCTTCCTGGAGCTGGACTTCACTTGCTGAGTAGTGTCTGGTGTTCAGAATGAAAGAGTGATGCTGTAATGTACTTAGGCTGTTTTCTCCTCCAGTGATTTTAATTTTTCTTGCTTTCTGTAGACTAAGTGAAAGCAGTAAATCAAAGATCTGTCAATATTTTTTATTGGCAGGTTTGTTCACAGTCATCAGTTAGATACACAGAAGAGCAGAGAAGGCAAAAACTAAGATCTCATAATCATTCATCATGTAAATTAAATTTCATTTGTTTGTTGTGGGGAAGATGGAGAATGTTGTAAAAAAATGGTGTATTATAAAGAAGGTAAAAATTAGTGGGTTTTTTTTTCATGAGAGATTCATATGTGAAGCAGGGTTAGTTTTACTTTATTTTAAAACCATGTAGTTAGTTGAAATTTCTGTACAACTCATGGGGGCACAAATGGAAAAAAAAAAAACCCAAACAGATGTAGTTGTTAGAAAAGTCAAAACCAATAGTCTTATAATTAAGAAATGTTATGTTTAGTTGAGGTTACAGTGAATACCACATTTCACATGCTGTCCTTGAGCAGAGAGCATGCCTGGCCTGTGCCTCTGCAATTAGGCTTTCCTCTTTTCACTTGAAAGGCTATTGAGAATTATTGAGTGTTTTGATGAGACTTGCTTCTTATTAGCACCTTCATAAAACTGATGGCAATTTCTAGAGTGAATCAGAAATCAGCTGGAGGTATCAGCATCAGCTTTAGTACAGATTAGCAAGGTTGTGTCTGTGCAGTGCTTATTGTCGGTTGCGGTTATCTCCTTCCTAGAGCAGATCAAAGGAATGCAGAAAAATTGGCATTAGTCAAGTCCATTGACCTGACCAGCACAGTGAAAATTTTTTGTATCAGAGCAAGGATGAGGACTAAGGATTTTGTTGTTTGTTGGGGATTTTTTGAGTATCTGGTACTGTGGTGGTTGACAAAGTAAGCATCTGTGCCAGTTGAATTAGCAGCTTAAATTTCAGTTTTTATTTTGATTTGTGGCTTTCCAGATGCAGCCCAGTTTGAGAATGAAGAATGGGGCTTTTTCTGCTGTCAGTGCAATTGTCAAGGACCAGCTGTTAAGGCCTCAGGCAAAAAGTTCCTGTTCTTGAAGTCAAGGCTCATGCTTTGAGGACTTCAAGTGGATCTGCAGCTTTATTCCCATTTCCGTATGTTAAACCTGCTGCACTAGGGAGCAGGCTAATCGTGGGTGCTGAGGCAGATAGATAAAATTCCAAAGTAATGTATTTATTGCACTCTTGAGGTTTGGTGTCAGCATTATTGTCTGTACTGCCTGAGGCAGCTGTGACATAGAGATCATTGGTTTGTGTTTGATATGCTGTTTTCTCACTAACCAGGGTTGTAAGTCAGAGCACTGGCTTGAAGACATTTGATGATGTGTGATTGTGGCAGCATGCGTGCTAATCTATCATACAGATACACCCAAGTAACTTGAAAAATGTCTTCTACCAGTAACTTCACTGCTAATATTTCTATGGTCACGTGTTGCTGACAGCATGCCACCAACTCAGACTGCTCCTCTCCTTCCCTGTGGTCATGGACAACATGAAGGTCTGGCAGAGCAGATGCTTCCACAGTAGCTAACCATTCCGGTGGTGCTTGCGTTTCCTATGTGAGGAATTAAAACACTTCTCTGGTGAGGGTTTGCTGTCAGGTATTGCTGTACTGCCTGGAACACGCCTGCTGTCCTTCAGTATGTCAAATGTAAGGATGCTGGATAGATCCATTTTACACCATTGATCTAACTGAACCTTTTCAGCTCCCTGGTAATTTTGTCTTTTTTTTTTTTTCCTTTCTTTTTTTGTAGTTTCTTAAGCTGTGAAGAATTGATTGATTATTTCTTAGTCTCATTTAATTGCTATCACAGATGGCCATGGTGATGACTTGACTGAATGGCCTGGTCTTTCCAGTGGTCTGGTCTATCTGAAAGATGTAAAATTAATCCTGGCCACTCAAATGTGAAACTCGGCATTGCCAGTCAGTCATCTTTAAGGCTGCATGCTCTAAATCCTAAGAATTATTTTTTTATAGGTTCTGAATCTTTGATCTAGAAGTAATAGGATTGTCTTTTTTGTTGTGGTTTTGTGAGTACAAGACACTTTCCCCATTTTGCATATAATGTAAAATATTTAATCTGCTCTTCAAATTATGTTCATTTGTTAGGAAATAATATCTAAGAAGCAAAATAAAGAAAGGTAAACATAACCACAGGGACTTTATTTTAATTTTTTGAGGATAAAAATGAGTGGAAATTTAAAAAAAAATATATAACAGGGGAGATTTCTCTTAAAATGACTTTATGTTTAAAGCAATGTAGAATTTAGTAGCAGATCTATTTCTCTATAATCTTGCTTACAATTAGTTTGTGGGTTACACAGTTCAATGACTGTAAAATATGGAGGCATTGCCCATTGCTATGAGTTGTCATCAATCCACTGAAGTGAATGGAAAGAGTTGAAGATCTGCCAAATGTTTGCTTTCTGTAAGCTCTGAAGTCTTTGCTTTCTCAGCATAGTGCTAAAATAGTTTTGCTCCCTCTTATTTACATGTACTGCCAGCAATTTTTTTTCCATTTAAACCTGGAAATGTGTTACAGGGTTGAAGTGCGCATGTGAGTGAGGAAATTAGGGTAGTGAAAGAATCCATCTAAAATGATGGGTTCTTGGAGGTCATCCCCTCTTTCCATATGCAAATATAAGATGATTTCTGCACTTCCAACACTGTTGAATTTTATTTATCTTCTTACACTTTTTAGTATCTACCACTTCACACCATTTATTTTCCTCTTGCACTAGTCTGTCTGAACATCACACAGGTGGGTCAGATTTTTTTACTTGTTCTGCACAACATTTCTCTAGGTCCCCCTCTTTTCTCCTCCTGAGACAATATCTGAAGTCTAACCACTTCATTGGTAGTGTCAACAGGACAGAACAAACTGGTTTTTTTCTCTGACAGATTTTTAGTCTAGACATTGTACAAGCTGACCACAGGATGTAGGCTACAGGAAGCATGACTGACAGGAGAAGTCCAGCTGGGAGCTATGCACACATTGACTCTTATTGGCTTTAAAAATGTTTCTTGGGGAAATACTTTGTCCTGAACTTATTCCCAAGTCTGCACTCCTTAAAAACTTGGATGTTCAACTTACTGCATTGAAAACAAATTTAGTAAAAGGAGAAAGACTTTGGGGGCATAACTGTTCCTTTTCTTCCCCTTTATTTTTCTCCAAGATTCCAGTCTTGTATTGGGCTTGTCAGAGGTGTTACATATTTGGTACTCTCTTGCCTCCCACTTCTTCAAGGCACATAAATCCATACAACTCTATCACCTTTGTGATATTGCTAACATACAACTCTCTTGATCAGTCCACTGTGAAAATTCCTTCTGCTGCCTTCATTTCCTCTGGTTTGGGCCGCTGTAACTCACAGCTCTTGGGCAGTTAACTGCTGCAATACTCTGTAGGATTGGTACTCACAGCAGGCTATCACAACCCAATGTTTTTTGGACAGTGACCACTGTGTGCTTTAATTCCTGAAATCTTTAACAATGCAGTCACTTAATTGTGTCAAAAAACTTGAATTTGTTAGCATGTTTTCACTGAATTCCTCCTTCTAAATCAGCTTGCATTTAGTTGTTAATTTTAAGGGTCTTTTTTCAGCCTCAATGATTAACTATGATCATATAGTTAATAGCTTCCCTGACCTCAATTGTAATGCCATTCTGTGTCAGATCTGTTGGCTACAGGAAATTTTTCATTCACTTTTAGTTCCAGATCTTCCCTCTTCAGATCAAAGGTTCCATGGTGAGTGATTAAAAAAAGGACTACTAAGTGGGTAGAAACTGAATGGATGTAAGGTGCTTGAACAGGAAGAAAGATTATTTTTTTCTTAAAAAATGGATGCCACTTAGTTCTGCTGCCTGAGAGATGATTATAGTAATTTAAGTTGATCGCAATTAGACCTTTAAATTTGCATAGCCTTGACCTGAAGCATTTTTATTTAAATTCATCACTCATTATGCCTTTACATGTACTGTAAAGTCTGTACATGTCTTCAAAGTCTGAAGACTGCATAATTTACACCAAAGAAAACAAGTCACCGAACGTAATGAGCTAAACTTCTAACAATACCCTCAAATTTCACCTGCAATTAATCACTCATGCTCAGTTGCAGACAAAAATGTTAGCATTTACACATGTAACTGCATGTAGGCACAGTCAGACAGAACCTTTCAGTACTGTCACCCCTGTTGGATTTCAGGCAAAAGAAACAAATTGAAATACTTTTCTTATAAGGGCAAAGTGAATTATTGTTCCATAACATTAGGGTGGTAGATTACTAAAAGAGCTCACTAGACGTGTGTTCTGGTCTTGTTTTTATGACAGAAATAATAAAGTATGAGGCTGGAGAAATGTGCATGTTGTATACTTGATTTACATACAGCTGTAAAGCATTTTTAGGAGACTAGATCTTTGTTTAGCTGTGTGTGATTGTGATTTTTGCCTTTAAATTGCCCAGAACAAGTAGTTGGACCCAGGTCAGGAGTGGCCATGCGTTGCACACTGCTGCAGCTGTGGGGTGCAAACTTGCAAGGGTGTGAAAAGGGCATGAAGGGCTCTGTGAGCACAGGGCTCCCCAAAGGAGTTTTTTTTTGTGTAAACTCTGGTATAATGGCCTTTGGCATTGCGGAAAACCTTCCTATGGGAGGGAAAATGTTGTGGAGCATGTGGTGCAGTCACAGTGATACTTCTGAAATACAAAAATCTTGCGCTTCCATGAAGAAGTGGAAAAGTCTGCAAAGCAAAAACCAAATCACAACAAGCAAAAAATAATAATTGAAATAACACATGTATCTTTTGGGCTGTCACTTTAAAGTTCTGATTGATGTAACTTCTCTAGAGTAAGTTTTAGCTTTGTGATCTGAATTGGCACTTTTTATGTGGTTTCCTTTTCCCCCCTTCCATGCTTTCCAGGCTTCCCAAGACATGCTTTGTTCATTTGGTTTTAATTCAGTCCCAGCTAAGTATCTCAGTGCCAGAACAATTCCTGTGCGGGCAAAGAAGGGAGCTTGTGATGCAGGCACTCGCTGGTCTTTATGGCCACATTTGTTCTGGTAGGAGCAGCAGCCAAAGGCTCTTCTGGGTCCTATGGCCAAATGACCTGGCACAGCTTGTGTCCATGCAACTAAATTAATTTATATCACCCTAACAGGGTGACCTAATTCAAACCTACTTCCAGGAATACTCCCTGGCTGGACTGTTTTCTTTGAAACTGTACCTAAAATTGTGCCAGATGGTTTTCTGTACAGGCAGGCACGTGCAGATCTCCACCTCTGACCTTGCTGACCTTGCTGTGGGTCTCATCAGCCTGTGTCAGGTGCAGGCACTGACTGGCACAGGTCTCTCTGGGCTCCCACAAATTCTGACTCTTGGGCTTTGTGATACTAACCTTTCCAAAGCTCTGTTAAGGTCTTCTCTGTTAATGCCTCTGTTACATTGTGCTTGTAACAGACAGGCTGATGGAAATTACCATTTTCAAAGAAAAAGGGGAAAAGGAAACCAATTGCAAAGAAGAAATTCTTTATGTATCTCCAATAATGACAAGTTAGAGAACTGAAAATACTGGTTTTCTTAATGCATGCATAGTTTTCACTTAAGTTTAGAAACATTTTGGTAGAAAATAATTTATAACAATATCACAATGGAACGTGCCAGAGAAGAGCCAAACTCAGCACAAAATACTTGTTATCAAAGATCTTAGGGGAATAAAATTGAAGGAGCAATGTACAAAACTTCTGTGTTTATCAAATACCACCCGTGGGTCAAAAAGCATGAGTGCCACCAAGCCCTCTTTCAAGTGAAAACTAAATTAAGATCTGGGAAGTCTTTTATAGAATACATTAGGTAAGGATGTCCTGCAGCACTTTTCTGATCCACATGTGACATAAGAGCTTTCTGATTTTTTTGTAAGAGCTACCTCCACTGGTAAAAACATAAAGGGAAAATAGTTTAGGTATGGCATAAGAGCATGGCTTTTCCAGTCTTGGGAAATGAAGAGGATTGGTATTTACACTGTCAGTAGTGGAGATATTTTATGAACTGCTGGCAACCAGCTTAGGTAGCAGAACATGTTTGTATTTATTCTGGGCACAAACAATTGCTTTTACAACACAAATGGGTTCAAAAATCCCAGACACTTTGTTTTAATGAGTAATAGTTTCACTGGCTTCATTTTTATCTCTTGTCTCCTTGCAGGTCAAAGCAACAGATGCAGATGCTGACCAGTTTGCAGAAATTGAGTATTCTCTTTATGATGGATTTAATTTTTATGAAAAATCCAAAGCTTTCCAGATTGACCCACACACTGGTCAGATCTTTGTGTCTCAAGACATTGACAGAGAAGGCGATCCAACCACATATGATCTCTTAGTAAAAGCTACAGATGGGGTAAGTTATACCTTTCTACACTGCCAGATTTGTGAATGCATTTGCAAATTTGGATGTCTGATATACTTTTAAATGAGAATGTAGCAACTATGTAAAAAACTGCATGAATTTTAATAAAATGTCTTGTCTTTAAAGCGAGCAGAAAATTCTATTCATGAATTGTGAATTTCTACACAAACTAATACAATTGGCTGGGAAATACCCAATGACTCCTAAATAAAGTCTGGAAAAATGTTTCTAGGATGTTAGTCCTTGCTAATTTTCCTCCTCCTATTGGAACCAATGGACTCCAAGTTACTTCTGCTGCCTGCTTTCAAGATCACTGCAGCAGTAATAAGAGAGTACCGTGGGCTAGAATTGCATGGCTACTGTGGGTGGCAGTGACTTTCCTGGGTAAGTTCCTTGTCCTTTCTAGCTGTCTGGTGCCATTGCTGCTGCTGTGGCTGCATGCAGCTGCATGTCTGCAAGCTTTCCCACTTCTCAAGATCTGGTGCTTGGAAGTGAGCATTCATGGTACAGCAAGGGCGGGGTAGTTGTAGTGCCTGAAACAGTCCATTGCACCTTCCTGGCAAGGAAGGTGAGGAGACATTTCAGTGGTGTGAACATATTAAGATGTCTGGGGATGGACCCCTTGCCCACCTGATGCCATGTAACAAAAGATTTTGCTAGTAAGCTCCAAAAAATAATGGGATAAAACTATTAATTATATTTTCATTATGAAATATTAATTTTGTGGTTTGCAGTCTGAGGTTGTTCCTTTGTAAGGCCCAGTTTGTACTTGTCTTTACCTTCTTCAACTTAATGGTAAATCGTGAAGAAGCTGAAGAAGGTTATTGGTTGCCTTCAAATGTTAAAATTAACATAAGGACACTTTTTGAAACGTTATTCAGGTCACATTTTGCAGTACAATTTGTCCTGAAAAACATTGAAATTCAATTATTTCAGACTAAGCAGTTTTTATTTCTTATTTTGAGTATTAAAATTGCATTTAAGATAATGTCCTAAATGTATCTAATATAACTTTAAAAAATGCAGTTGTCTTAGAAATGCTGTATTTTTCATTAAAATGCCTGTGGGGTTGTTTTATTGTACACTGAAGAAACTTAGTGAACTATGATTTCTATACCTATGAGAAGGTTCACTTAAGCAGCTGCAGTTGATGGTTGTATTAATTATTTCATTTTGAGAATGTAGCCATTGAGGATATATCTGTTTTGTTGAATTCAGATATTTGTGTAATAGTTAAACAATGTTTTTTTTCTTTAGCTGTCCCAATTCGGTGCTCAATTCAGAGGCTGCAGAAATATTCTTTAATTAATATTGCCATTAGCAGTGTGCTTTTTCTTCCTCATAGATTTCTTTAGAGCAGAAAAAAATTACATAAATATATTGGTATATTTGTTTCCATACTCATCTGATTTTAATATCTAATAACTTGACCCTGATTATTGCAGAGGCTTTGAAAGGTGTCTTTGAAAGATGACTTCCTTTGAAAGGTCTCTTCCTACTCAAACCATTCTAAGATTTTAATATAAGGATATAAGAGTGGGTTTTTTCAGGAGAGTGCCTGTAATGTCTATAGCAGAGGTAGTTCTCTCTGACCATTTTGGAATTTCTCTTGTATGGGATTTCTGCCTTCAAAATTTATACTTGAATACATATATCCAAAAAAATTTTGAAGACTAAAGCAGTCTGTATTGAAATGTATAACAGCATAAAATTAGGCATTCTGCTATACTTCATAATTTCATTTTTCCTATAATCCCATCATTCACTTTTTGGAGCTATGTAAATGTAAAGGACACATACACATGTCTGGAATATCAAGATGAATCATTAATAAAGGGTATGTGAGAGCTGAACAATAGCAGTGAAATTCTGAAAATTTTCTAAGATATTCAGTCAGGTACAGAAAATTAATTTGAAAACCTGAAAGAAAATATGTTTGCGTGCACAAAAACTTCATGCTTTAATTTTTTTAGTTAAATTACTGCTCTATTGATAAATCTTAACTTAAAGGAAAATAGCCAATGCATTGAAACAATAGGGTATTATTTTTTAAATTGCTCTGTCATTTATCTCCATTTATGGATCTTGTGTTTTCAGAAGTTCAGTAATGGGCGGAAAGGTTCAATTTTTTATTGCCTTGTTTGTGACAGGCAAGGCTTGATCTTTTTACTGGAAGTCAGCACTTTGTAGGAGTTTGCCTGTCTGAGACCTAAATACTAAAGCACCTAAATTCAATATCAGCTTTTCAAATTTTCAGTGCATCTGAACTTGTGTTGACCAACTCTCTACCCTTAAAGCAGAATTGTAGTAGGATATTTATCCTATTTCCTGACATTCTGCTGCTGATTTTGATGGATTAAAGATGTTAGGTATGGGGCTCAAAGTGGAGGCTGTGATCAGGGGAGAAATGTGCACAGAAAGAGAAAATGGAAGGATGAAAGGTCACTTGTGACAAAGAAGGTTAGAGAGATGAAAAGGAAAGAAAATAACCCAGTTAATTAGAAATGAGGAGGAAAATAGTGTTTTCCAGGTGGTGTGCAATTTATCTTACAGCTAAACTATCAGTTTCCTCCACCTGTTCCTGGCTACTCCATTACATGGCTTTAGAACTTGTCAGTCATGTCTTAAATGCATTGAGTAGAAAATGTAAGGAGTGAACTTGAATTGTACACAAGAGCCCATGGAGACACAGCTGGGAGAGACCTTCTGTTAAACTGGTTTTAAATAAACATCCTGTGAGAGCTTGTGGGAGCACTCTCACTGATTAAGCAAAGATGAAAAGAAGTATCCTTGTCTCTTCTATATGAAATTGTAGATCTTCAGTTTTTCACCTGCTTCATCATCACTGCGAAAGGTTCAGTACACCATCAGCAGGGGTGTTAGTGACTCCCTTACTGCCTTTCTGCAGAGAGACACTTTTTCCCTTGCTTTTTGGTAATCCACCCTGCCTATCCAATTTTATTTGTCTTTTACATTGAAGCAATTAAAATCTAGATATAAACACTGGACATTCACAGGCGAAGCTTCTGAAGAACTTAAGGCTTTTGAAAGAATTGCAGACATCTCTCCACTTTGACAGCATTACTTCAAGATGAAACGTCCTTTAGGTTTACAAAAAAAACCCCATTATGTCAGAGATTCTGTATCTAACAGTCCAGTTTGGAACAAAAATTTGATAACATGGTTCACTGACAAAAACTTGGAAGGTTGTGATGAAAGTCTTGATAGAGTTTTAAGCATTTTACAGCACCAAAATAAAGAAGTACAGCTGCTCAAAATAGCATGATTTTTACTTATTAAGGCAGAGTTTCCCCTGCCCAAGGCAGGATTTTTAAGACTTGATAAAGAGGTCTGCTAGCTTTAGCTATTTACATACATTTGATCCTTCTGAAGTAATGAAAACATTCGTTGTTGTTATTTTGACTTGATGGTAGTTTGTCCCCTTTTTCTTCCACGAGGGACACAACCCTCAGGACTCTGACAAGTCTTTGTAGAAGTGACTTTGTTGCACCAGAGAGTACAACAGTAGTGAAAAATACTTGAATATTTGAGATAAGGGATTTTAAAATGAACAGCTGTGGCTTTCTGCTCCTTGTTAACGTTTTAACAAGTGTAATTTTCTGTCAGCAATAGATCTTATATAAGTCAGCCTTCATGTTTTGGAAGATAAATGTTTTGCTTGCTTCTGAGCAGATGAAGTATATCCGCATCATTAGAAATAGGAGTTTTAGTTCCTTCTCAATTGGAATGATGCTTTTTTTTCAGATGTCAGCACAAGAATTGGGCCATAACCAGTTAATATCATTAAGTTATTAAGTAAATGTCATACTTGGCATGTGAAAGTATACACTGCTTCTTCAGGAAAGGAAGATTCTGTCTCCATCATTAAATTTGGTCAATTTTCTTAGAGAGTAGAAATTTCCCTATATACTTACAGTTAATCAATTTCAAAAGACTTTTCAGTCTTTACATAACTCTGTAGCACAAATACAAATTGGCTGAAGAATGGGATTTGGGGATTTTTCATGTCTGTTTAGCAATAATGAAGCTTGAAAGAAACAGCTTAACACAAGCTCTTGTGAGTTTGGTTTCATGCTGTTCCAACCATCTTTTTCAGATACTTTTTATTCTTGACTTCACTTCTTCCCTAGTCCTCTTCCCTTAAAATATTTCTGATTTCTGTTCTAAAGTACCTGAAAGCTGTGAACACACAGAGCATATTCTGACAGTGAGCAGAGCACATTCCCTCCCCTTCCCCCGCTTTCCTTTTTTAGCTCCTGTGCATCCCTCATCATGGAAATCAAGGTACTGGGGAAGGGGCTTGCCCTGAAGTGGAGGTGTTGGCATTGGGCTCACTGCCATTTCCATTTCTCCATATTGGCATGGGGTTTCATGGCAGTCCCAGTAATTTGTAGGCTGATTGATTACTGGCCTTTAGAGTCCTGCTCTCCAGGCAGGAGTCCTGGCTGCCTGTGCAGCAGCATGAGCCCTGGAAGCATGCCTTGCCTTATTTTCTTCAGAAGCACATCAGGAGGGTGTGGGATAGATCTCTTTGTGGGTGAAACTCAGACACATGATGCATAAGATCATCTTAATTTTCCACTTACTTGAGCTTTTATGGGAATGTCACCTTACCCAATAGAGGTAACATTTACAGCACAGAAAAAAAACCAAACCGGGCTAAACCAAAAAATCACTATTAAAATGTGAAGGCAAATGCTGATAATGTTTGTTTTTATTAAAAAATAAGTCTGAACCTAAGGACACACTAAGCAAACACTCAAAAATAGTGTTGTGGGAGATTGTTATATAGTAGGGTAAATCTAAAGGAGTCATATCCAGTCTGAATCCTTGGATAGTTTAATGAAGGTCAGTTTTAAAAATAATTGATGTGAACAATTGGATTGCAGAATTATGCAACATAGTTGGTTTTGGGTTGGTGTGGTTTTCTCTGTATCACAGCTACTGTGACTGCAAAATGAAGTTTGCACTAGCTCAGCATTGTTTGTGTGTGCATGACCATCTGATCTGTGTCAGCAGTTTCTCAAAGTGACTGCTACAAGCGCAGCATGCTCAGTGGACTTTGAAGAGCTAAAGATTCTTCCACCGTCTATATTTTAATGTACCAGATAAAGCACATGCAGACTGTACATACTTGTGCTGTTTTGTGCCTCTGAGCATGCCAGTGCCCCAGAATTCACTATTATCTCTGCCACAGTGGACCTGCTTTCTTTTAAAAATGCTTGTACTTCCTATGGCTACAAAATAGTCCTGGAAAAATGAACCCTTCCAAAGTAATGGGGGGAGTCGTCTGAGAAGTAAATTGCCACTAGTTTCACTCAGATGCCTGTGAGGTCTATACTTCGGTACCCAGAGAATTGTCTTTTTTGCAGATTGTCAGAAAATTCAGCGCTTTGTCATAGCAAATCAGTATTTTTCTGTAGTATGGTGTTATAAGCCAGATTGTAGTTGCTCCTTTCTTCTCTAGTTTCACTCCAGAGCAAGGCTAAATGTTGTCCCATGTGGTATTCTAGTGGGCTTTTGTAGGGCATCTGTCAGTAAATTGAGCATAGGTATTGCAGACAGCAGCCTGACAGGTCAGGTTTTGGCTGTCCTGCTTTTAGCTTGTGTCCCTGGTTGAAAAAGCCTCATGTTCACCATTATGATAGTCATGCTTTTACATCTGAAAGTCTCATAGAGAGAAGTTATTCCTGCTTTGCTGGAGCACCACAGTCACCTGAGGGGCATGTCTTCCTGGAGCATAAAGCCCTGATTTTTATCTGTAAAGGAATAAGTGGAGTGTTGGAGATGTCAGCAGAAGCATGTGAGGTTAGACTAGCAAAGTTTTTGATGTGTGTTGCTCATTAGCATTAACCAAACTGACTTTTTGTGTTCAGGCCTTGCTGTTGTAGAGAAGCTGAATTTCTTTATGCACTCCATCTTTATGCACTTGGTGTTGTGCTGAGCAACATAGCTTACTTCTGTGCAGTGTTTTGGGGTATTGCAGATACTGTAATTTGCTTTTAATGGACATTTTCATTGATCCATATTGTTGCAGCGTGCTCCACTTCCTAATGACAGACTGAAGCCAGCTGTGTACCATCCTATTTTAAAAGTTCTCTTGTTTTTTGTTCTTTTATTTCTTATTTATCCAACAGGGTGGTCTGAGTGCCCAAGCTTTTGTTCGCATTGAAATAGAAGATATTAATGACAATCAGCCTGTGTTTGAACAAGACACCTATGTGACAAGTATCAGCAGTCACACACAGCCAGGAACAGAAATCATCAATGTTGCTGCCACAGACAGAGATTCAGGAATATTTGGCATTGTCACATATGAACTGGTCCCAGGAGAGTTTTCTTCTTTTTTCACAGTAGATTCATCCACAGGTAGTGTATGTGTCTATGATTCAGAAAGGTTATAATTATACAAGATAAATTGTCTCCTTAATTATGCTTTTTGTATTTGGAGTCATGTCACAGGGGTGAAACTTAGATTCTGATGGAAGATAATTCTAGAGGTAGATAGAAGATTTAGGTTTAATGTGAAACTTTTGCATTTACTGGAATAAGCAGAAAAATGGAAAGCATGATACATGACAGCACAATGAAGGACAAGCAGCATGCCACATATCCACTATTTTCAGCCCTAAATCTATAGATCATTGTAAAAAATAACAAAATATTGCTTTTTTACAAAAATATCTGCATTTCTAAAATTCTTAGGGCTTACTCTTGAAGAGCAATAAAACACCCTTCACAATGTTCCTCCTTTAATTTCTTTTCTATTTCTGTTCTAATCTTCCTCTGTACTGTGCTAGGATAAGTCCTCATTCTGCTCAGTCTTACAAGGCATATGTGCCTCCCTGTTTGATTCAATGTTTATCTTTATAACTGTGCTTTTCAATGAGTTATTGACTAAACTGAAATTGCCATTTTTCTTGAGGGCCAGCCCTTGCATGTGAATGTATCCTGAACAACAGATGGTCATGGCACAGATTATTTATATGTTTAAGATCTTTTTAGGCTCTGATACATTTGTGTATATATTAGGTCTTTGGCATTCAAAATCTTGCAAGGTTCTATTCTTTCTAATAGGTGTCTATTTTTACACAATTCCCAAAGCATTCTGATGAACAGAAAAACTAATCTTCTTAGGAAGTTAGGCTGCTTGTCTTGGCTATTTCAGAATTTATTTAACTGTGGACTTTTAACTACCTGTCAAGTCAGGTTCTCAGGGGCATAACTGATGTCAAAAATACGTAGGTCAGTCAATAATTAGGGAGCTGGATCTCCACAGGCATTTAACTGGTCATTTTAAAACTGTCCCATCAGGCTTGCTGAAGAGAGCCCCTGTGGATCACATTAGCAGCACTGGCTTTGCAGCAACCCTCTGCTGAAAGAAAGCCTTTTGAAAGGTTTCTTCCTTGGATTGTGACCTTTTGGCCTCTCTTTCCAGTTTGGCACTTTGTATAGGAAAAATGTCTTGCTTAACGATGAAGACTCTATAAGCTTGTAAGTTACTATTACCTCATGGATCTATCATGGTATTTTATCAAAGGCAGACCAAATTCAGGGTGAAGTTGCTTGAGGTCATTATTGCTGACATT
Source organism: Zonotrichia albicollis (assembly GCF_047830755.1). Classification (NCBI taxonomy): domain Eukaryota; kingdom Metazoa; phylum Chordata; class Aves; order Passeriformes; family Passerellidae; genus Zonotrichia; species Zonotrichia albicollis. The sequence goes on along the minus strand of NC_133823.1, from coordinate 27,444,457 downwards.
TCATGATGAGAAAAGCTCTTAGGTCAGACACTATTCCAGCATTATAGTGCTTGGAATCTGATTGCACTTAATCTCCTGGGTAATTCACAAGGTCAGACTGTGTCTAATTTTAACTTATTAATATTAATGCTGTGGCTCTTTTTTTTTCTGAATAAATTTTTTCCATTTATATTCTTCCACACCTATTGAAAGTAAGGGCTTATGCTCAGTCACTGGTGAGGCAAATGATTTTTAAACTATTAGAAAAAATAAACATTTTAAACAAAAAAAAGCCCAACCCCCCCCCCCCCCAAATGCCCCCAAAAACCCCAAAACATTAAAATTGCCTATATGTCACACAGAAGTTTTGCCATCTTTAAGCTTGAAAACCTGTCCAGTATTCAGAGAGAGATGAAACAAGTGGCACACTGTTAGGGCACAGAGATTTTGAGCTCTTTCTCCTTACTTCTTGTTACAACAGAGACGTTTTCCAGTGTTAATTGTGCTAAAGCTGTCTTTATGTGCTCTGATTTACAGCCTAGTTTTGCTGTGCCTCTCTGAAGGTTATGTGAGGGACTTCATCTAGTTAGCTGGGCAGCATTTTGTGGACAGAGGGCAACAGACAAGTATGTGAAGGAATAGGCATTCTCCAGGTGATGGGTGCTCAAACCAGAAAGCCAAAGGAGATATTACAGCTTGGCCTCTATTTTTCTGATTTTACGGATGTGCAGTCTGTTTCTGTTGTGTTCTTTGTTTTTTCCACTTCATGTATGTATGGCATATTCTGTTTTATCTGTTCTTCTCAGTATTAGAGGACCTGAACAGAAGGACAATGATGGTGTTGGAGAATTCTGTCGATTTGGCTGCTGGATAAGTTTTATTTTTTCAAATAATTTTTTCTCTCGCTGATAGAGAATTTAGAAAGGAGAAATGAAAATCAGTGCATTAGTAATTTTGACTTAATATGTTCATTTTAGCCCTTAATATTTTATGTGGACAGAGATATTCTCAGTATTATGAGATTTAGAATAATTAGTGGCAAATGGTGTGTCTCATTACACTGTGATACATTAACATAATATGCAAGATGATGCATTTGTCCGTGACCTATGTAATTTTTCTCTTTTTTTTTGCATTTTCCCTTTTTCTTGCCATGAAAATTTCTCACTCTAATTTTCTTCAGGGATGTTTGTTGAGTGCTGCACTTAGAATCTTCACTAAAAATTGACTTTTGAATTTTTGGAATAAATGGATAAAACAGTAAAATAACAATTGAAAACCAAATTCTTCATTGCTATGTCTTGCTTCTGGCTCTTGCTTGTTAAAGCTCTTAGTTTTTCTATGAGCTGTGTTCAAAATATCCTACCAGCTGGTCAACTCCTCACTATATACAAAATAACAATACTGCTTTTGATACATAGATATTATGAGGTTGAGGCACATCCAGGCTCTTTGAAGGGGCTCCATCTTTTGTTTCAAGCACTGGCACATGTGGATGTTGTAAATAGATAAATTCAGTTGGAGCGGGAAGAAACATCCTTTCATTGACCAGACTGACATTCCACTGAATTCTTTTTCAATTCTAAACAAGATTTTATTAGTTATATTTGTTTGCTATGTTAGCTTTTAGACACTGCATTTATTGTTTGTGATATGCTCTTGTCCTCATAAATAACATTTATTATGTTTCCATTTTTGAAAAAGTTGAAGTCTTTTTCATTTGATTGATGATAGACTTTCCACAAGAAAAACCACTTTAAGAACTGTGTAACTAGAAAAATGTATGGATAGGAAACTGTAAACCAGCTCTTCTGCTGGTTCGTGACTCTTGCTATCGTTTGTTTCTAGTGTTGGTGTAAACAACATCTTGGCTTCATTATGTTGCCTTTTGTAGATATCTGATCCATGCATGATCTATGAACAGTACTCGTGAATTGATTAGAACAGGGCAGGTTGAAGAGCTCTTCTGGCTAAGAAACTGTTTGAGCTATGTTTGTTATTTTCCCATTGTTACCTAAAAAGCTATCTGAAAGACAGTGTATTTATAGTTATGGCAGAGCTGGTAATTAAAAATGTAAGTCACAGGATGCAATCCTAATTGTGGCAGAAAACCTATGCAGTGCTTGACTTTAAGACTTGAGGATTAACAACTGAATTAGTAAACTTCCATTACAATAACCGAATTAATACCTACCTTCACCCAAGGGCATGTAATTAATTTTACCGTTGATCTTAGTGATACCCTTTTCGAGAGATTGGTAGAAAGATGGTTATCATCATGATCATTGTTCTGGTTCAGAGAAGTTGTTTCAAACCAATGAAATTGTAATCCTTGAAAATTATTCTGGACTAGTGTGACTTCTTGTGTCAGTCTTCAGGTAAATAGATTGTTCATAGATTTTAAAACAAATCCCCTAGCTAGTCCCTGTGTGCAGAGAAAACTTCCATGGGTGCTAAGCAAAAGGCAGCAGCCATGGTTTGTCTTCAGATGAATGTATTTGTTATTTGAACCTAGCATGAAAACCATGTAGAGAAAGTATCATTCGCTCATTGGATGTTATAGCAGTATAAGCATTTAATTTAGCTCCTGTTTCTTTCAATTCTATAAGATATTTAGGCTCATGTTTCTGTGATTCCTACCTAAATTAGGTGCCTAAAACAAAAGCTATGACCTTTCTTTTGTGTATTTTATTGAGAATGTGTCTGTCAATATGGCTGATAGACCTGGGCTGGATGCCAGGTGCCCACCAAAGTCACTCTATTACTCCCCTCCTCAGTTGTGCAGGGAAAGAAAATGATGACAGAAGGCTTGTGGGTCAAGAAAAGTGCAGGGAGAAATCTCTCAGCAATTACTGTCACTGGCAAAAGAGACTCAATTTGAGGAAATGACTTTAATTTATTGCCAATCAAATCGGAGGAGGGTAATGAGAAATAAAAACTACATCATAAAAGACATTCCCCCCCCTCCCTCCCTTTTCCTGCACTTAACTTCACTCCCAATTTTCTCTATGTCCTCTGGCCCCAGCAGTGCAGGAGGATGGGAAATGGGAACGGTGCAGTTCATCACAGGTTGTCTCTGCTGCTCCTTCTTCCTCACACTCTTCTTCTGCTCCAGCACAGGTCATTTCAGCAGGGTCCAATCCTTCAGGAACAGAATGATCCAGTGTGGGTTTCCTCTGGGGTAACAAGTCCTGCCAGCAAACCTGCATCAGTATGAGTTTCCCATGGGGTCACAGACTTCTTTGGTCGTCCATCTGCTCCAGCAGAGGGTCTTCCATGGGCTGAGGGTGGATCTCTGCTCCCCTGTGGACCTCCATAGACTGCAGAGAGACAGCTGCTGTAGTGCCACATGGCCAAAGTGCCACAGCCACTCCTGTAGTGCCCACATGGCCAAACCCTTGCCACATAAACACAGTACACTGAGATACTTGGAGATCTTGCCATTGACTTGAAGATACTTGGATCACCCTTCTGTTATAATACTTTCTGTTACTTATTTACGCCAAAAACCACATTGTGAGGAGAGCAGACAAGCCTTGTTGCAAGAGCTGGTTAGTAGTTGAACACTTAAAAAACAAAAACATAACATAAAAAAAAATTCAGCACAGAAGGGCAGCGCCTGCAAAATGAACACTCTTTTGTGGAAATTTTGACTTTAAGATGCTCCCTTTAAGATGCACTCTGATTTCTTTTTAGCAAAGGGCATCATGTGACTAAAATGTCCTGTAAAAGATTTAGAGCAGTCTAGGAGCTTAGTCTGTTGGCAAAGAATAAAAGGATGAATACACCTAAAGATCATGTGAATTTAAGAACATATACGAAGTACCTCATCCAAAGGCCACATTCAATTCCAGTGTCTCGCCACTTTAACAGTGCCTAGTAATGGCCACAAGAAGAGGAGTTGTGTAGAGTTTGTACAGAACAGTGCCTCACTGGTATATATTTCTTGTGGCAGTGTGTATTTTAGTGCTGTACTACTTTAATTACTACACTATGGAATTGCACATGTGTAAATGCAATTTAATGGCAAACTAACTTATAATAATCTTTGATTTGGTTCAGAATAGATTCAATCCAGTTAAGGATGCTGAAAAAAATTTTTATTAAAAAATAGAACTGTTTCTTAACAGCTGCATCTTCAGAAATTTTAATTGCTTTATTTTTATTGCAATACAGGTTGAAAAGTAATGTTGAAATACCAACGTTTATTTTTATGGGGGAAAAACCCCAAAACTTTGCTTAACTCCATGTATTATACACTGTTTAATATATAACAGATTGTATTAGGCATCAAAGTAAAATGGGGATGCACCCTTTCTAAAGCAAACAAGGCCCATATTTATGATGATTGATGATGTTTTCGTATGGTATTGTAGGAAAAAAATACTTTATTTTTAAACTACTTTTGGCATTTTCCTACAGCATGTAGTACATTTGCTAAACATATGAAGAGCTTCACATAAATAGATTTAAAATTAGGAGTGCTTTATTTTGGAACATTTTGAGGCCACTTCTTTTTTTAAACTGCAGTTTCTTCAATTACTGTCTTTTTGATCTGTCATATGATATTTGGAATGCTGCAAATCAGTGGAATATGTCTGAGACATTGGTTTAGCACAGTAAGTTTTCACCTTTGAAGAATTTTGTTTGAGTTAAATCAAACCGGGAAAATTTGAGTTATTTGTGGGCATTTACCTTCACTGAGATCTTCCCTAATGAGAAATTTATCATAAAGAATGCAGAAAATAGTATGTTGTCCTAGAAGCACGTGCTGTAGTAAATGTAAGGGTGCAGATTTTGGCCCTGAAAGAAAGGTGTGTAGCAGAACAGCATGAAAAAATGTCCATACTGCTAGCTCCTTGTGTGTCTCTTTGTTTTTCTTTTGTGTATAAAAGCCAATAGAATCAACTATCTACAAAGAGAAATATTCCTACAAGCTATGTGCCAAAAACTCAACCATGCAATAGTGGAATGTACGTGAGATTATTTGTGCATGAAAGAATGCAAAGTATTGACGAAAATACTTTAGCCCACCCTCCTATGTCCTGGTTAAGTCAATGTCAACAGAAGAACCCACCAGAAGAGGCAAAGAGTGAACTTTCTTGGCATTATACAAATGATGTGGGCTGATTAAAAAAAAAGTGGTGAAAAGGAAAAAATTATGCCCATTTCTGTGGAGGGCAATAGTGTGACATTTATTCTAAAATTTAGATGATCAACCCTTTTCTTTGCTGGAGACTGCATGGGTCTCAGAGCACAGGATATATTTACTGTACTTTATGTTCTTAGTTAACCTAAAGAAAAGAAGAAAGTGGCAGGTCACACCAAGGGAGCAGACAGCTGTGGTACAGTGTTAGAATGAACGTAGCAGGGAAGTGTGTGCAGTAGAAAATCAGCCCATGTAAATGAAGGGCAGCATCTGGAATGTTTTGTAATGCTCTTAATACAAGAACAGTAAATATATCTTGTTTAGCTTATAGCAGGCTTCATTCTGTGTCTGTCCTGATGTTTTTTCTACAGTACCTTCAAAGTACCTTAACCATCCGTGGCTACCATGGCAGTTGAGTTGTGTTACCAGGTTGTGCAGTGAGCTTTTTTTGGATCTAGAGGCTGGCAGCTTGATTGAAAAGGTCCTTGATTAAATAGACATTTTTGAAAAACTTCGATAAGTAAGCGAGGAAAGGGGACCTGTTGAGAAGATGTGGCAGGGCTGGAGCTGAGCAGATTATGGGGGGAGGTCTCTCTCTTTGAAAATACAGCAATTCACCAGGACAAAGTCCTGCCTGCTTACTGATGCAAGCTTCAATTTCTGGATGGACTCATGCTTGTGTGAGAGTGTTTGCTTTGTACACAGTCAGACAGCAAACGCACTCTGAGTTACTATTGGTCAGGTGAAAGGAAATAAACCAGGGCAGAAACAAAGGAAATCTCCTTGTAACAGTGAATTCTCTCTCTTCAGTTATCTGTTCTACTGAAAAAGTAGAATCTTCAGAAAGGGTTTTTATGGTGTTGCTTGTTTGTGGTTTTTTAAGGGAATAATTATTTAAATATGTAACAAAACAAAATAGAGTTAGGAAGCACCTGATCTTCTAAACTGGCAAACTGTGGTCTCTAGGAATGTAAAATTTTGCATCCCTAATTACAAGACTTTGTTTAAAAAGCACTTTTTATAAAAGAAAACAGCCTAGATGATACAAAACCATTCTAGTGCTAAACTCATGCTTTCTTTTTCTTGATATTAGAGGCTGATGCTCAGGTGGGTGTTCTGTTTGTGACTAATGGAACTGCTGTAATTAGAAATTTGTATTTTATGTGTTGATGAATACTTCTTAGCTCACTAAAACTCTCTGTAACCTATAGTATTTGAAACAGTAGCGTCCTGCTTCTGGGGGAGCTGCAGTGTTAAAACTGCTTATGTTAGTTTATAGATCCAGGTACTGGATTGTTATGTGCATACTCCATGGCCAGACTTTCATGTGGTAAGCAAATTATTGTGATTAAACACAGTATGTTTGTGTAGTATTAGTTGTAGACACTAAGTCCTTTTATAGCTATTTCTCCTTCTAAGAGGCAAACTATGAATTGAGCACAAGAATTTGTTACAGAGGGGCTGGTGTTGAAAGCATCTGCAGTGCAGGCATGTGAAACCTGTAATGTATAAATGTAGCTAGAAGATTGGTATGTGTTCAATCAGTTGTTTATTACAAAAACATTCAAACAATGAATATTTTCAAACTGAAGAAGTCCTCTTGCTGAAATGCAAACCAGCATTAGAAGCATTAAATTAAGCTTTTTAAAGACTTTTCATGTGAGGTGAAGCTATGTGTATTACAGTACGTAGATTGTAAATAACAATTTAATTCCTTCCTTCCCCTGGCTGTTGTTAAAGCAGCTGTTCAGTGTATTTGGCAGTGTTGCTGTGGTTACTATCAAGAATGCAGCTTCACTAAAAAGAGTGCATTTTAAGTACAGGTGAAATGCAAAAGCTGGAACTGGTATGCAGTGCCAAGATGACAGCATAGGCAATGAGTGGGACAAATTTAAATAGAAATGTCAAGCAGAAACACTATCATTCTTCCTTAAAAAAATGCTAATTTTAATGTTAATTCAAAATGCTCACCTCCTAACTGCAATTATCTTCTGGAGGATCATATTATCTGTGCTTATATTGATGTTTTTTCTGACATTTAAAAAGCAAAGTTTTAAATGCACCCCTGCACTGGGAAGCTGCTGAGTTAGGGTGGGTGCTCTGGGCAGATCAGTGGGTCAGCTCTGACCTGCACAGTAGTGAACAGCAGGTACAGTGGCAGCTTTGAGGGTGAACTGGGGTGAGGAATCGTTTGGACCTTTTGACCATCTGCTTGTTGTCTGAGCTGTGTCAGGTGATGCCAGCTGGCTCATCCTAGGTTATTTGCTGAAGAAATAGTGCCATCATTTAAAGTTTGTTAGGGTGTTTGGTTTCAAGGGCTTAGGTAAAACCACTGGTAACTGTTGATTTGATTCCTCTTGCCATGTTCTAAAGTTGTTTTTTTATTTCATGAACAATTACATAATATTAGAAGCTATTTAAGTATGCATACTTATGCAATCCAGACTTTGTTGCTGAAGTTAGTGCATCCTGATTTTTGTCTTTGCAGCACTTGACCAAATGTGGAAAACATTTGGTTTACCTACAAATGCCTATAAATGTAGGGCTGATTTTTGTTTTGCTTATGGGAGAACCCTGTGCAAAGCAGGTTTTCAGAGTGCTCAGATGGAGATGTGTGTGGAAATCCTATCGGGTTTACCAGTATGATATTTTCCCATACAAAAAGTTATTTTGGTGAGTGAGCCTACTTTGGTGCTGGATGCTGTGATTAGATTAGGACTGAACACAGGATCATGAATATAATAAAACAAGTGTTTTAAAAAATCATTACATGTGTGTTCCTGTCTCCTGCCTTCAAATGTTGAGAAATGGCAGTTAACCCCCTCATGGAATAGTGTGCCCCTCCACAAAAATAAGAACAACAAAATCCAATGAGAAATTTTGCCATTGCTAGAGGATGGGGGTGGGGTGGCAGAGACTCCTGTCCTTCATTAGTGCATTTGCACTTTCTGGGCAAATAGGCACAAAGTGAAGAGCAAGACTTCCTGGAAGATCCTGCCCTACCATGTACAGTGAGTGAGGAAGTATGAAGCAGGTGAAAGAGCTGGCAGTCATGATTTTGCCTTCAATAGTACTATTTCTCCCCATACATTCAGTGCTCCAAACCACGGCGATGATTTCTGTTAGCCCCTGAGCACAGATTGTTCTGCAGCAAAACATCTGTGAATTCCAGCATGGCTGTGCTGACCTGCCTTGGAGCAGAGCTGTTCCCAGACCACAGCCTGCAGTGGCAGTTGCTGACATGCATCCAGCATTGCAGGTTCTGCCTGAAATCTGTAACCAGACCATATCCAGGCAGCAGGCAGTCTGTGTGTCATGCTTTTGATTTATAAGGGTCGGGATCTGCAATCAGTTACGCCCATGTGGATCTAGTAAAAAAATGAGATTGCCTAGGTGTGAATGAGGCTGGGTGTTAATGCTTCTTCCAGTGTGTAATTATAGGATTATTCACCTGTGAAGCAGAATTGATTCCAGCTCTCTCTCATGCAGAATAAGGAATTAACTAGGGATAAAATCTTTAAAGCACTGCAGTGGTATAAATATTAATTTGAAAAATGGAAATTAAATGTTTTTAAAGGCAGCAGATATTCATTTATATGGTGAGTCAAGCTGCAAGAAATGTGTCCCTTTTCTTAAAGTTGACCCACTCTTTGTGGTCCCCTGTTGGGAGCTTTGGTAAAACATTCCTTGCAGAGGAGCTGTCTCATTATTCCCTTTTCATTGTCCATTTTTATAGAAACTATTTTTCATAATGGAAGAACATATTCTGTACTGCAGCAACCTGATTGTCTTTCAAGTTCTCTGAAGCCTTGAATTACAGGCTGCAAATGATTGCGGCAATAACAATAACAAAATTGGGAAGAAAGGAAAACCATGGTTCATGTTCAGCCAGTTACTGAATGAGAGATGCCTCTGTTGAGTTTTGCACACTGAACCTGTGACTTTGACAGTTCCTGCGCCTTGAAACTTCTCCATATTTCTGCCTTTGCAGTGTAGTGCTCAGGCACCTCCTGTACCGTGCTGCCGCAGATGAAATGCACCCAGCCAGCCTGCTCTCAGGTGTGCTGGCAGCTGCTTTTAGCCCAAGTGGTCCTGACTGTCCATTTCAGTCACAGTCTGCTGTTTTACCTAATCATACAGAAAGTGAAATTCCAGATGCTGCTTTCTTCTGCAGCTTCTTTCCCATCATGTGGTGCCGTAATAGATCCTAATGAGGCGTGTTCACCAACATATGGCTGAGCTATCTCAAATGTCTCTATAGATTATGTATCAGCAGATGCAAAGCTAATGCCCCGTCCTACAAATGGTGAAAGAAGCAGAATGCACACAGTTAAAAGTCAAAATGGGTTATTAAATTTCTGCATACTACAGTTTTTCAGGTTGGAGGGAACCATATGGAAAACACATACTTTTTACTTGGTTTCTGCCCTTGTTCTCATGGTGTCCCTAGTTCTGCAAAAGAGAGCTGAATTGGCAAGACATACTTGCCTATTCCCCTTTTTCCCTATGACACAGCAAAAGAATGAAGAAGGAAAGCAAAGTCTTTTATTAATTTTCTTTTTGCTTTCTGTGACTGAACTGGCATGGAGTGTGCTGCAATGTGTCTAGGTCAGCAGAGAAGGAGCTTTGATTCTGAAATATTTCTGTTCAACAGGTCTTCAGAGCTCCTGGAGTGGAGCTCTGTTTGCTCCACCCTTTGCTAAAGGATGTTCTGGAGTCTTTAGTTTCTGCTCTGAGAGTGAGATTTTCAGTTTGATGCTTTTCTGTAGAAGTTTTCCAGTTCCCACATTACTCTTGAAGTATCTAAAATGAGAAGGACATATTTATATCCTTGTCAATAGAAAAATATCCAGTTGGAAAATTAGTAACATACAGCCTATTTGATTGGTTTAAATTAATTGGGCAGAAATTATGTTAAAAATCCATGTGTACATGTTTATCTTCTGGAGAAATATAGTTAAACCCCTTTTTCCATCAAGCTATTATTGCTCAGATTACCTCAGGAAATACCAGAAGTCTATGTCCTTGAAGGACTACTTTGTTGAGCTGCTGAAGTAATCATAGAACTCAACCATCAAAAAAAAATTTAAAAGCCAAAATAAGGTTGTTTCTTAGAATTGCATCAGTTGCAATTCTAAGTTGCATCTCATTAGCAAAGAAGCTGAATCAGTACTGAACCCTGAATCTATGTGTATGTATCACTGCTGAGCTTTTAGTGTGGTTTGTCACACTGGAATAAGCTTCCCTTTTGTTGGTGAAAAGTGTTTTCCCTTGATCCTGAAGACCCTTTTACTTCATTTTAAGCATGTCAAGACAGTTTATTATAGTGTCCTAGCAGCATATTTGGAAAGTATACTGCATGCACATTTGAGTATTTATAAGAATTTTATTTCCTTTCCATTATTCTGCTTAAAAATGGATTGTAGAAAATTCACCCTAAATTCTGAGAAGGTATATTCTTATCAAATAATCCATTGATTCTCCTAAGGCACTTTGAGCAAACTCTAGTTTTACCCTGTCTAACCACTAAATGTCCAACTTGAATGGCAGATATCATCCCTACTAAACTTGTCTTGATAGCCAGGAAATTATAAAGGTAGCCCAAAGTTTAAAGGTTTGGTTTTACTGAACTGCCAGACCTTCTGTGTCTTCACCAGCTTCTACAAAAAAACTAGGTGATTTCTTAAAAATATCTATAGGTATGTAAAAGGTTGTCCCTGTTAGTTGAATTACTTGAGTTTACTGCAATTTTACTACTTAACACACTGTGATTCTAGCATTTAGTGTATATTTAGTTAGACACACTCATTGCTAAGAAAAATTTTCTTGCATTTGGTAACCTTTCATCTTTATTTTCATGTTGAAAAATTTACTTCACAAATAGATTATTCTGAGGAATGTGCTTCCAAAGTGCTGTATTTTGGGACTGGACATTGTATTTTCTTTTCAAATAATTACTTAATAAAGTTCATATAAAATGTAATTGTTAGCAGCTTACAAATTCAATGGACCTTAGAATTCACTATTAAGGGGTATTTTGACAGAAACTTGTGATCAGACTGCAGGTGATTTCTTTCCAGATACTTTCCACAGAGCCCCCTGCTCCTAAGATGTATATTTTGGAACTTTGACTCCTTTTGTGTGTATATTTTATTTCATGACTAACTTAATCAGAATGTCTCTACAGCATGTTTGAAATAACATTAACTTTACCATTTGCAGAGATAAATTAATCTTCTGAAACAATACGTGTTTTCCACCCTGATGCATTTCCAAATTGGTATTGACTAGTAGTAGTAGTAAAATTTAGCACTGTTAAAGATTTAACTGAGTCTAAAATTAGATTTTATAAAATGTTTCTAAATTATAATTATGGACACGGTGTTTTGAAACAGAACTTGCTGTCTTTCAGTGGCTCACTGAATGGTAAAGATCACATAGTATGAAAAGAGCTTGGCTCTCAAAAGTTGAATTGGGAGTGCTGATTTTTTTCTACATACTCTGACCTTGACAACCTGCTGAATTTTATCTTACATCTGTCTTAAGTGCTATTTTATTTCTGTGTACTCTCAGGAACTATTTACCTGACCTCAGCTCTTGGCCACCTGGCACATTCAGCATTCTTCCTGACTGTTTCTGCACGGGATGGGGGTGGCCTTCCCTCTGCCAGCAATGCAGCTGTCACAGTAAATGTCCTTCAGACTGTTTTGGCCCCTGCCATATTTGAGAGATCCCGGTATAGCTTTTCTGTTCCAGAAGATGCACCTGAAGACAGCGTGATTGGCACTGTAAAGGCCAGAGAGCCTCCAAGTAAGTCACATTCTCAGTCAGAGATTATGTTGTATTTTTGTTGTGGCCATTAACTGGAAATAGCTGTAGATTATTTTTTTTTTCCCATAAACCTCTGTGTTATTCATTCGGTTTGTCAAGCATTAAATAGAATTTATCTTTGGTATTTACAGCAACTGGTGTAATGGCTGATTTATCAGGATACTCTTTAGAACAGTTGGAGATTTCTGGTACTCTCCTTGGTGGTCCACAGAGATTGGCAATGGCCTCCATTTTCTTCCTGATGGATTTCTATAATTGTAAATAAGGAGATAGGAAGCCTGCTGTGAAAGTTTAAGTAAGTGTGACGGACTTTAACTCAGGTTAAAGTGCTAGCCATGCAGGGCAAATTTCAGAGCAATACTTAAAATCAGAGAGTATTCAGAAGTTTCTGAGGATCTGCAAGAAGTGCTCCTGGCCACCCCTCAAAAAAACAAACCAGAACCAACCAACCAAACACAACCTCACATTGTCTCAAATGAAGTGAAGAAGTCCAGATGAATGTTTGCAGGACCTTTGGAAAATATATTTAATCCATCTGGTTTTGTTATCATTTCTAAATGGAAATGGATTAGCTCCTGACAGTCCTTGTTCATAAAGAGCCCTGTCCTGAGAGCTGTACATACTTGGTTCCTATGCAGAGCAGTGGGACTTGTGAGTCCACATAACAGCCTGATGATGCATCTCTAAATGTAAGGTGGTAGATGGCAAGGTTTCATACAGGCTTCATTAGTTAGGTCCTCCCATTTCTTTCTTTTGGGAAGAACTGTCCTCAGAGTGGAGATAGCACCCAGTGCGTGGCCTTGATAGAAAGCCTGAATCTTTAGACAGCTTGTTCTTAAGGTAGCATCTGATGTATAAATGTTACAAGAATGGTCACCCATGAACAGCAAGTTTAATAAAATACATTTTTTTTCAGGGAACTGCCACCTGTTTCATTCCTTGCTGTAATGAATGCCTGTGTGTCGTGAAATTGCTCCCACAAGACTAATTTATAGGTGTGTTTTTTCTGTATTTTAGATCAGGGAGAAACAAGAGGCTATTATGTGATTTTTCTCTACAGAGTTTTATAATACCAGTGTGATGAAAATCAAAGAGTGCAGAAGTGGACAAACTGTGTGGATTCATATTTTACTGAAGGGCTCCAGGGATGGGAAGAAGGAAGCATAAAAAGCCCAAGAATGTCAAACATCTGTGTAGCTTACATTTATTCCATTGAATTTAACAGCATGCATTCTCCCCAGATGTTCTTGCCAATGTTTATGTTATCACTTCCATTTTTTTGTTGTTACACTTTTTGTTGCTGTTTCCATTTCTAGATTCTCTAGAAGTGGTTTCTTACAGAATTTGCTCCGGTGATCCGCATGGGAAGTTCTCTATCGACCCCCAGTTTGGCATTATCCGTACCAAGAAACAGCTTGACCATGAAGCTCAGTCTGTTGTGGTGCTCACTGTTCAATCTCAGCTGGGTGACTCCCCCATCTACAGCAGCACTCAAGTCAACATATCTGTGACAGACATCAATGACAACCCCCCTGTGTTTCTTTCCAAATCTGATAAGGTAGCCATCTCACATACCCAGCCTCCTGGTACTGCTGTCTACATTGCTCATGCAGAAGATAAAGACAGTGGCTTAAATGGGGCAGTCAAATACAGTATTGCAAACAAGCAGTCAGATGCATTTAGCATTGATCCAAGCCTCGGAGTGGTAAACCTTACCAGGACAGTGGTGGCAGAAAAGCAGCAGCAATATACTCTACACATAGCAGCCGAAGATTGCGGGAGTCCTCCTCTGACTTCCTTGCTGATGTTGACAGTGGTTATTGAAGAGCAGAAGATGGGCCCTACTTTGGTCTTCCAAAGCTTGGTGTATCAAGTAGAAGTCAGTGAAGCTACCTCTCCAGGTGCCCAAATCCTTCAGGTTCAAGCCCACTCCCTTGATCCACACAGTGTTACCTCCAATCTGACATATTCCTTAGAGCCTAGCACTGATTCCATTGCATTTGGAATCAGCTCTGATACTGGCTGGATTTATCTTCAGAAACATTTGAACTATGAATGCGCACAGGTGCTGAGTTTTAGAGCTTTGGTCAGCACGTCTGAGGATGCAAACCTTCGGCAAAATGCAAGTACATCTATAATAGTTAACGTCCTGGATGAAAATGATCATTCTCCCATGTTTTTGCGTGAGAGCTACTTCTTTGAAATTGAAGAAAATCTGATTCCCAGTGGTGTGGTTGGCACCATTAGAGCTGTTGACAAAGACTCAGGAAGAAATGGACAGCTTTCCTATTTCCTCTTGTCTGATGGAAAGTATTTCAAGATGAATTCCAACACAGGTAGCATTTTATGATTTGTAATCTGCCTAATATTGCTTTTGGAAAGCAGCCTTCCCTAAGGGTATGGAAGTAAAGTATAAAGCTTCCAGAAACTACTCTGATCCTTTTGGGTTGATATATGAATATTTTAACTCAGAGTGTCACAATTTGGCGAATGAAATAAACCCAATATATTTTTATGAAGAATGGACTGGCCCTTAGGAATTTTTTTTCATGAATTTGTTCAGGTCACTTGGTCATAAGTTTTGGTGTTTGGCTGAAACAAATTAAAGGAAGAAGTTTAAAATTATAGCTTCAATAGTTCATATGAGAAAAATTTTTGCCTGTGATCAAGTAGAGTTGAAAAGTACAAATCTGCCATAAGTAACTATAAATGTACTTATGAAGTTAGACAAAGTGATTTAATATACTTGTGAATGCTTCTGTAACTGACATCAAAACTGAGTTCATATTGTACGCGGCATCAAAGAGCTCAAATTGGCTGAGAGAAATTTTTCACAGCATAGGGTGTACTCTGCAGTGAATCCCAAATGCCTCAGGTAATAGGGGTTATGTCTACACAGTATAACTCCAGAGACCAGAGCATGGAGAGCCTAAAGGAAGGGAATTCTTCAAGGGATACAGGCACCATAAATAATCCAGTTTAGCAAAATGCTTTGTAGGAAGTGATGATCTACTGTTTAAAATTTCTATTTCCAGATGTCCAGTCCCCATGGGGAATGAAAAGGCTTTTCCAGAATTTCTCTGTATGAATCTCAAAATAAAAGCAGCTTTTGAGTACACTTATAGAACTTTACAGGCAAACAGAATACTGGGAATTAACCAAGAAGGTTTTTAAAAACTGTGTGGTTACCTGTGTGATAAGCTTTGGTCAACCACAAATCTCTGGCTAAGCAGACAGGGAGAATATTGGTCAGATTTATTTGCTGGGTTTACCAGAATGTATGAGAGACATAAGGGTTTATGATTAATGTACATAATTAATAAAGGCCCCTTGTCAGCACTTAAACCCCTGTGCTCATGTGTTATCTGTCCTGGAGTGTGGTGAAGGCCAGATGGATTTCTCTGAAAGGTCAGCACTTTGGTTCATACTGTTTTATACCTTTGCTCTGGGGTACCCAGTGTACAGTAAAACGTGTCAGTAGGGCACTAAAGTACATATGCAAAATGGTGGTTGACAGAATGTTTCTGCAGGATGGGGTTTGGAAAGCTGAGGTTTTCGTGTTGATGATCAGGTTATCAGAGGGCACTTATCATTATTTCACATTAAATTAAATGCATAATTGCACGCACTAAGACGAGTGCTAGCACACAGTAAACACCCAACTCTATTTCTCCCCCCTTTTCTTTGGCTGTCAGGTGAAATCATAAACTGGGTGGCGCTGGACCGCGAGGAGCAGGTGCATCACGAGCTGCGGGTGCTGGTGACGGACGCGGGACAGCCCCAGCGCAGTGCCACAGCCGCCGTGCACATCGCCGTGCGCGACCGCAATGATCACGCGCCGCGCTTCCCACAGGGGACGCTGCGCCGACAGGTGGGGCAGAGCACTGTGCTTCCCGCAGGGGGCGCTGTGCTGGCAGGTGGGGCAGGGCACAGCACTGCGCTTCCCGCAGGGGGCACTGGCAGGTGGGGCACAGCACTGCGCTTCCCGCAGGGGGCGCTGGCAGGTGGGGCACAGCACTGTGCTTCCCGCAGGGGACGCTGCGCCGACAGGTGGGGCAGAGCACTGTGCTTCCCGCAGGGGGCGCTGTGCCGACAGGTGGGGCGGGGCACAGCACCGTGCTTCCCGCAGGGGGCGCTGGCAGGTGGGGCACAGCACTGTGCTTCCCGCAGGGGGCGCTGTGCTGGCAGGTGGGGCGGGGCACGGTGCAGCGCCGCCCCGCAGCCGCACTGCACACTGCATGTCCTCCCAAACCGGGGCGCTGCACACTGCCAGATCTAAAGGGTTGCACGAGCCTAACTCTGTTCACGTGTGCACTGGAATCCCTTTTGGTTTCTGATCTCTGAGTTTGCCATAGTAAAGATGTTTGAGTTAGTGTTCTATGCAGACTGTGACAGAGGGTTGCTGGAACTCTGTTGTTTAACTATCTCCTGAAATGCTCATTTGCACACTCTAAATATTACTGAAATGGAAAATAGTGCAGCAGCTAAACTCTTGTGTTATGGCAAGGGATTTGTTTTAAGATGACTTTATCCGTGTATAATTTCAAATCATATATGAACTGCTTGGTGACAGGTTTTGGAAGGGCAGCCATCGGGGACACTTGTTGCCACCATCTTTGCAAAAGACTTCGATTCTGGAAACAACAGTGTTGTCTTATATTCAATAGAATCAGGTAAGAACTTCAAGGGTTAATTAATACAAAAAGGTACATTAAAATAACTAGCATTTTAGAAAAGCCATGTATCATACAAGATTTTATGTTTATTTTGTGTCAGGTAGAATAAAGCTGCCTTTGTCAATAGGAATCAGCACCATGTGTCTTACAAAGTATTTAAGGAAGTGTAAGCAGCTACCTTTCCTCCCTTTGCTCTCTGCCCCATCTTTCATGTGGTTTGGTTGCTTCTGTGGTTGGCCAGAAAGTGTTCAAGCAGCTCTCAGAAAAGACTAGGACCGTGATCTTTTATTGTACAGTTTAGTATTTCAGTCAGTTTAACATCTTAAAGGAAAAATGAACTCACTTTTCCCATGACCATTTGAAAATTTTCCTGCTAAAATAACAGTTTGTGACAGTCTGAGACGGGGATCAAAGGAATCAGCAGATAATCTGGACAAACAACGAGGTTTGTGGTTTTTAGTTCGGGTTTCACCCTTTGTTTAACAGTGTGTTAACGTGACATAGCGTGGCCCCTTAAAAACACTTCCCTTAAGTTTTCCCCATAATTCCTGCAGTTCACTTCTGGGGTAAGTGGTAGGATCCAGTTTTGTTTGCAGTGAAATTAATAACAGAGCAGTCCCAAGTTAAAACATGAGTGGGACTGGGACATTAATACTGGTAGGAGACATAGATGTGATATCTGGATTTGCCACATACCACTTGCTATGCTTCCATAAACGTGAGAACTCCATCTATAACCAGGAAGGAAAACAGGTCTGTTCCTCCTGCTTTCCTTCACTATTGTTAAAAACAGTAAGAGTTCCCAGGAACAGGACCATTTCTTTTTTGTTTGGTTTCTGTTCTATTCTACCAGTTTTATGTAATCAATACTTTTTAAACTTGGGATTTGTAATCTATGGTAATTTGCATGTAGATCTTACAGTTTCATCAGAGCAAGAAAACATTATTCCCTTAATTTCAATATAAATGACTGCCTATTCCAGAGGGAATTGGATGGTATCTTAGACTTCTGCATAGTGAGTAAGAATATTTTGCACAAAAAAAGTTCCCCCTTGTGAAAAGGGGATGAGTAGTGTGCAACCCTTTGCTGAAGAGTGGTGGCCAGGCAATACAGTAAGTGTTTTTCAAGGGTCTCTGCCTGCTCATGTATCTAACTATATCCCCTTCCTTCAAACAGCATAATGGATTTTCTTACTGGCTTCACTGTAGAGCCCCCCAGAGGGGAGTAAGTAAGAGTTCAAATTATAAAAATGACTAGCAACACAAAGTATGACTGGTCTTGCAAAAGCTGCTCCTGGAAAGAACAAAAACATAAAAACAGCAGCAAACACACCCCCATCTCCCCCCCATTTCAAATGCAAAACACCACTAAAAATCCCTCCCAGCCTTGGAACTAGATATTTTTCTGATAAACAAATCCAGAAACAGCTGAGCTTCTCTGATCCTAATTTTTGTTCATGTTAGTTGGCTCACAACCTTTAACATCTGGTCTTCTGTTTCATGGTGAAATTTTTGCCTGGTTTATATTTAAAATAGTATTTTTTTGTTTTGGGACACTGTTCAGCACTTAAATATGAAGAAGAAACGTGATCTGATTTACAGCCATGTTTGTTAAACAGAGAGACAGCAGGTTAATTGGAGAACTCCATGCAGACCAGTGCTCTATTCTTCAGTCATGGGGCTGACGCAACATGGAGAGCTGCGAGTGTCAGTGTCAGCTGTTAAGCTTGTACATGTTGCTGGGTAACTTTTAATGTTCTTGAGATCTTAAAGAAATTTCAAGATAGGAGCAATATATATTGAGCTATGTAAAAATGTTAATGATAAATGCCAACAAAATACGTCAGGGCAAATCTGTAAAAGAACTATGAGGTTTACGCACCAGTTAAATTTTAGGTTAGAGGGAAGTGTTTCCTTCAAAATGCCCCTTCCTCTTCCTAGAAAATCAAAGCAAACCATGCTTTAAAAATGTATATACATCAAAGTGGATGGTCATATGACCCTTCTTCCACTTCTGTGTTACCACTAACTTGGAGTTAATCCCAGCTGTGTGTACTCTTTATTCCTTAGTGATGCTGGCAGTCAGAAAGTGATTTGCCTGGTCCTCTTTATGACTGTCAATAGGATATAGTATAGCATTTATAACAGAAATTAGCATGTATTTATAGGGCATCTGGAGCTACTGCCTTGTGTGTTGAGTCTAGCATTGACAGAGGCTTTTACAGTTATATTTGGAGCAATTATGTGAATGCAACATTAGCCCTTGACTACACAAGTGCCAAGAGAGGCCTAGTTACACTGCTAACATGCACAAATTGGCAAGTGCTGCCCCTGTGTCTGTGAAGAAGTCCTTGTTCTCCAGAATGACTTGCAAGCAGCGTGTAGGGAACATTCACAGACCTGCAGAGGGCTACATTTCTGCACAAGCCCTCATCATGTTCAGGTTCTTTGGGAGCCATGGCCTTGCCTTCCTCTTTTCTGTTGCAGGAAACAACTTGTCCATGATCTCAAAGGAGAAGGACATGGTCCGGGCACTAAGTATTTTAACGCCTAGGAAAGAAATAGTTGTTCAGGAAATTAGGTAAAAATACATGTGTGTGCTGAGGTCACTAATCTCTGAGAAATCTCTAGTGTTATCTTCTGTCTGCTTTCTGGGCCATTTTGCCTAAATGCCAGTTTCTGTAAGGCCTGAATGTTCAGCCAGCCAAAATTCACAGTAACGTATTGCTTGGTATTTCTCAGGGCACCATTGGTTTTTTTCTTATTGGTTCTAAACTACAATTTCTCTGAACATCTTTGAGACCAGAGCTGAAAGAGTGTCTGAGTTTTGGAGAACCTCATGTAAATGAAAGTCTGGCCAACAGTTGGACGAGACAGAGGTGAAAAATTTAGTTGTAAAAACATATGTATTTATTGGCAGGTTACTTTTGCAAGCTCAAGAAGAGGCTGGAGCCATTGGAGTCTAGTTTTTGAGAGAGTCAATTTTCTTCTGTTCCATGCTTCATCTGCTCTTTCCAGTTTCCTTATTTCTTATCCATTTCTCATATACTTTCCTCATTTTCCCCTCAGATGCAAAAGGACATATTTAGAGTGTTCGATATAAGCAGCAGTTGTCTAATTCAGGTAACTTATGGAGATGAGAGCTAAGGAAATATTTGTGGAAGTGAAGCAAGCATGAGCTTTTAGACCAATGACTGACATGCTGTGTAGGTGTTAAACATTTTTCCCAGTGTAAAAGTTTTTTCTGAATTTCAATCAAATGGCTACACTTGGAATATTAAATAAAAGTACTTTAAAAATATATTGATAAAAATACCAAAAAACCAGGCATGGGGCGTTTCAGTTTTGACTGTCTTTATAATGTGTAATCAGATAAAAAAATGAAAACATGAAACACTTACAAAATGGAAGTCCCAAGGGGTTTTTCTTCTATACAGTGTCTCTTTCCAGTATTTTCAGACTTTTTGCCACCAAAGTATGCACAAAACTGTTTCATGCAATATCTGATTTTTAGTGTAACTCTAAGCGTAGGTTTTAGCAAAATACTGAAAATATATGCATGCAATTCACATTGTGTTCTGTTTCTCATATCTCCTATGACTTTTGCCTAGCTGGGATTTTGTGTCATTAAACATTATATGGAACAAAGTAGCAGATCTATGACTGTAGACATCTTGTTGGGACCTACACCAGGAAAGTAAACCGAAAGCTATTTGTGAAAAGAGTGATATAGCATTAATATTTTGAAACTACCATGAAAAATGAAAAATGCAAGACTGTCTCATTCAATATAATTGTCTTTATATATGGTTTCCTCTTGTTGGCAGTTTCCGTGTTAATGTTCCAGACAGCAAGACTCAACTCGGAAGGGACTGATGGAGAATTAGAAAGCTATATTCATGCAAAAATAGCAGAACAATGTTGAAAAAAACTCCTATTTTTTGGTTGTGAAAACCCAGTTTTCCAGTTTGTTTGCTAAATGTTTTTTTCTTCAAATGTTACAGGTGCAAATATTTTACAGTTGCAGATGATATAATTGGATACAAAAGTGAACATCTATATGTGCAGTTAACTAATTTGAGTGTGCAGATTTGGAGAACGTAAACAGCTTCATGCTCACTTAGGTGTCTATGGAAATATAGTTATGTGTGTTTTGTGTGCTACATCTGCACTGAATTTATTTTTCCACAGTTGCTTATGTAGTAGTGGCTGTTATGCTGCAGGACTTTATTTAACCTGCTAGCGCACCTTACTGAAAATTCACATAACAGAAAGCTGTTCGGATAGTATTCTAAGAGAGAAGTACTCACAACAATTGTGATTTTCTCAGTTTCTGATGATGTATACAGAGTAGTAGATATTTCCCACTAAAATTTGAAAGTAATTTGGATTCTATTTCTTGAACATGGGGGAGATATGTATCAGTCTCTTTTCCCAGGGGAGGTTTAGATTGGAAAAATTTCTTTACTTAATTGTTTGCCAAGCATTGGAGCAGACTTCCTAGGGAGGCAGTGGAGTCATCATCCCCAAAGGTATTTAAAATACATGTAGGCATGGTACTTAGGGACATGGTTTTGGGAATTTGGCAGTATTGGGTTAAAGGTTCCACTTGATGATCTTAAGGATCTTTTCTTCAGCTTAAATGATTCTCTAATTCTAAGTCAAAAAGAGCTATTTATTAATCTGTGGTAAAATTATTCTTTGCAACTCTCAAATAAATGATGTGGCTGCAAGTAATAACTTCAATTAAAAACCACTTATTATTAGAGTGTCACCAGTCCTCGATGAAAGATACGAGCATAATTTCCAATATTCACATGTTGCTCTGCAACAGCTTGTTGTAAGATTGTGGCTATCCCCATCTGGCTGCTGGTACAGAGCACAGGGAGGGCAGGTGGCATGGCTGCGGTCATGGCGTGTCATAGGGGTCAACGGTGCCCTTTGCTGGCCCTGTAATCTGTGAGTCACAGGAGATACTTTACCCTTCATGCCAGTTTGGAGACTAAGACTTTATTCTTTCTCTGGCCCTGTCTGCCAAGGTTAGAAATAGGAGGACCAGTCCTGGGCTATCTGTCACCCTCCTAATGCACACACCACTGGCGTGAGTAAAGTTGGTACAAAACTCTGCAGTTGCTTTAGTACTCCATGGAGTTTCTCTCCATATTTTTCTAAATCCACATTAAGTGGTTTATAATAAGTAAGTACTCAATGAAGGAAAAGGAGGTGAACCAAAAAAGCCAGAGAGATCCAAATGAGTGCTGCAAGTTCCTATCCTCTGGGCCCTGTTCTTTTTCACTGTTCATTACAATGTTCAGTACTATGGAGGCAAGCTGTTACTGATTTTCAATAACACATGTCCATTTTTACCCCACAGAAGAGGATATAGGATACTTCCAGATTGATGCTGTCAGTGGAGAGTTAAGAACAACCCGGCCTCTGTCACATGCTGAGAGATTTGACTACAGAATGATGGTGATAGCCAAGGACCAGGGGATGCCTTCACTTCAAGGCCATGCTACTGTTTACATCCAGGTACTTATTTACCTTGTGAAGATAGAGCAATTATGTTAAATGCCTAGTTTCTTTGAAGAAAAAAAAAAATGGAAGAAGGTTGGGAAATAGAAAAAAGGAAGAAGCTCAAAATTGTAAGCACCTTGTCTCATGGTAATTTTCTTTAGCTGTTTTTCTGTTGAGAGAGGAAATGAGAGGGCGCATCATTTTGATTTGTTAAGAATGCACAGCAGCATTCGGGATCATCTTGCAAATAGATGATGCTTGTGCTTTAGGAGATCATTGGAAACACTGGGAAATAGGAGGAAAATATCCAGGTAGGCAGAGAGAAAAATATCAAGTGGGACTGAAAGTGGGGAAGAGAGTAGATTTGTTCCCTTCACTAAGTTGCTCTCTTTTCTAAATTCTGTCTCTAGAACCTTGTATAAGGATATCTTATTTCTTTGTGGTGATTTATATGGGGCGGGTTCCTCATGGGAGTGTGAAAGGCAGCATGTGCTCATTCCATAGCCAGCCACCTGCTGTTCATTGAACCCCAGTGGGGCTGCTTTGTCCAGGCCGCCTGTGCACTCCTCTGTCAGAGGCTGAATGTTATTGAGGCTGCTATTTTCAAGTCACCCTAAAGATGGTTAATTTTGGATAGCTTATAGCTTCAGTCCAGGCAAGGCAAATGCTGTTCCTGCAATTATAGGGAGTTAAAGGACTTCTCTCCCTGAGCAACGGGAGAAACACCAGGTGATTAATTGATTGTAAACCCCATTCCCTGTCTCCCTGCATCCCTGGAGGAGGAGGGAGGGATGGAGAGAGGGTGTATATTTTAAGCTCCTATTGTACTTCTCATCCTGCTCTGATTTTGTTAGCAATAAGTTTAATTAATATCTCTACTTCTAGTCTGTTTTGGCTGTGATGGTATTTGCTGAGTGACCTCTCCTGGTCCTTATCTCAGCTCATGAACTTTCATTATGTTTCCTGTCCCCTGTCCAGTGGCAGAGAGAAGTGAAAAAGCAGCTTTGCTGGTACGTGGCATCCAGCCAGGGTCAGCCCACTACACATTACAATATTAATAATAACAGTGGGAAAATGCAATCCTTGTGTTTTGGTTGCAGGTGATCCCACTTCCCAACGGGAGATCTGGCTTCTTTCAGAACTTCAAGCACTTTGTCGTACCTGAAAATTTTAAACCTGCGCAAGTGTTGGATTCTCTGAAGGCATTGAGTAACCATCTAGCACTTAACAGGAAACTGCATTTCAGTATTGCTAAAGATGGTAATGCTCATTTTGAAGTAGACAGCTTAACAGGAGACCTTTATCTTTCCAAGGAGCTCAACTATGAAACAGATTCACACTTTCTTTTGCAAGTTATTATAAAGGATTATAATAATCCTCCACAAAATAGCACTGTCTTCCTAAGTATTGATGTGGAAGATAAAAATGATCATTCTCCACATTTTCAAGATGACTTTGTAGTGATTGGCATAGAAGAAAATGTACCTGTTGGCACTGTAGTTTACACATTCAATGCAAAGGATGGAGATGGCGGTTTTCTGAACAGCAAAATAAAGTATTCCTTAGAAATAAGTAACACGGGTGAAAATCCATTTCTTATTCACCCTTTGTATGGCACCTTGACCACATCTTCTCCACTGGACAGGGAGAATACTCGTTCTGTGATCTTGACGGTGTTTGCAGAAGATCAGGCAATAAACCTGACTGATCGTCGGCTGGATTCCCTGGCTGTCAAAATTGTTATTTTAGATATCAATGACAACAGTCCCAGTTTTACGTCTTCACCTCTTTCCTATGTCATGGAGGATGTGGAGGTGGGCTTCCTTGTACACCACATAGTTGCAAAGGATCCTGATGAGGGAACAAATGGACAGGTTACTTATCACATTCTTTCAGGCAATGAAAACAAAGCATTTGTACTGGATAAAATCACAGGTACGTGACTTCTCTTCTCTGGGGTTCCTTGTGTTGTGATTCTCACAGTAACATTTGGGAGTGCATACCATACAATAGTGAAATACCACATTAGTGTGCCACTCTGCCCAGGTGACTTATTGTCCTCAGGGGTAATTGCCTTGAGCAGAGCAGTGCAGAGCACAGTTGTCAAACACTGTGAGACTCAGCTCAAAAATTTTGGCATAACACTGTTACTGTCTTGTGTAGGTATACTGGGGCATCTTCCAATGGTGTATTGAGGAAGGTGGGAAGAAAATGTAGCAGTGAAATACTTCGTTCTGTTTTTGGCATGATGCATACTTAAAGTATGTGCACACATGTATGTTACGATATATGCACATGCAGAAAGGCAAAGTTAAGATCAGAGAGTCTGCATTAAACTGTGGATGGAATATGTTCAGTGGAGGCTCAAAGTGCTGATGAATTTCATTCTTCAGCTCTCTGTAAATCTCTGCTTTCTAACTATTATACTATGCTCTCACAAATGCTAATATCACTTTAATTGTTGTAATATTTTCTGGTTCTTATTCTGATTTTGAATTTATTAGGTGATGCAGCTTGCACTGGTTTGTGGAGCTCCTAACTGCATAACTTATATGCAAAAGAAGACAAATATTTAAGTTAAATATAGTTAAAAAGTTAAGCCCAAAGTTAAATAAAAAGCAATCTCTGAACTTCTAGAATTTTCCATGAATCCCAATTTCCCTGGATATCAAAGGCAGTATTTCTGGGCCAATTAGCACTGTAGAGGGAATCAAAGGTAATGAATGACTGCAAGTCCAGAAGCCTTGTAGCAGTGGCATGGTGATGCTACATTGGAGCTATGAGTGCTGGAACAGCTAGGATCCTAACCTGGAGCACGATACTTTTTAAATACCTTTTCTTCTTTAAACTAGGACTCTTAACTACAGCCCAGTTTCTAGACCGTGAGGTTCAGGAGCGCTACAGTTTGACAGTCATGGCTCTTGATGACGGCAGCCCAGCTCTCTCTGCCACACAAGTTCTAACCATCATTGTTCTTGATGTGAATGATGAGGCCCCGGGATTCTTGAAGCAACTTTATGAGACTGCAGTTCCTGAAAACCGAGATCCAGGGGAGTTTGTCATAAGAGTAGAGGCTGTGGACCGAGATGCAGGTAATTTGTGTCCTTCTGCTTGTAATTTACAGACCAATCCAATCTTGATGCCTTGTGTGTACAGCTGCTGTGCTTTTCCCAAGGTAATGTATGTCTTTTGAGTTTCCAAATATGAATTTTGGTTCAGACTCTCAATCTTTTATTAGAGCTTGTAACTATTCTGACTTGCACTTTGGGGTAGCTTCAGCTCTGATGGTTTTATTAGATGTAAAATGTGTTCACAGCATATTGTAGGTTTCACATGAAGAAAGACAACGTTCTCTGGTTATAAATCAGCGAACAACATTCAACTCAAAGTTAATATCTGAACATTTTGTCGCTCTCAATCAGAGCATTTTGGATCGTTTTGAAGCAGTTAGTCTAGAGTCCTGGTTTTGTAACAGAGCCTGCAAATGTGTGCTTATTTTTTCTGACCAGAGAGGGGCACTGTCATCCAAGATTTTCAAGCTGGTTGAGCTGTGAAGGGATAGTGGAAACTGCTCCGGGTTTTAAAGAGGCCTTATACATGCTAAAGAGTGTTAATGCATTACATTTCAAAAATACACAAAATGGAGAAATAAGATGTGGGGATGGTTCATCTCCTCAGTGAATCACATGTAAGGACTAAACCTGAGTCTGCTAAGCAACAAAAAATTCCCTCCAATTCTTCAACTACCTGCTCTTTTGAACTGTCTAAAATGCACAGCATATGATGTTACAGTTAGTCCATGTGCTGGAGCACTTACACAAGGTCTGTGTGATAAATAATAAAATCTGGAAAGAGAGTTAAATATTACAATACTGCCATCTTTGGCCCAAAGGTAGTCTCAGCTCTGTAAATTACTTAATTTTTACTGTGGGTTCACTTTCTGTACTTTCTTTAGAATTGTGTAAGATTGTGCTATCTTAAAAACAGATAATGAAACTTGTTAGCAAAATAATCTTATGTATTCAGTAAGATTTGTAATTTTAATGTAGAACACATATTGATTACAAAAGGCTGATGTGGGCTCAGTAGAGGTATTATATAGAAAAGACATTTCCCCACAAGTATGTAAAGTATTTAGAGATTAGGAATGTGTAGGTATCCCTGTCTGTTATGATCTCCAAAACAGCTGAGCTGTACTGTAGTCTGCCTCTGTATCTCACTCTTCAAATATTTTCTTTCTTTTGTGGATCACAAAAAAGGTGATACTTGAAGAAAGATTCTAAGATAAAGGAGGCAACTGAGAATTTGCTTGAATTCTTCTCCCTCCCCTTATATTTTTTTCACCTCTTGTGGGAAATACAGCAGAAAGGAACTTCCCAGAGCAGTTAGTGGGAGGGAGTCGGGGTGGCTTGGCAGGGTGGAGAAGAAGGGCATTCCAAGTGTCCTGGGTGGCACAGTGTGTGCCTGCCTGTGCAGGCACTTTGGGCTGGAGCACTGTTGTGGCCGATTGTTCCTTCCTGCTAGTTTTTTGAAGTACATTTTTCAGTAACCACAGTCCTTCTGTTGGGTCTTTTTCTTACATGTGCATGATTTGGCCCCATGTCGTGGGTGTGTCATCCCATTGTTTCGAATTAATATTGAAGTGATGTTCCTAATGTAAGAAAATTTGATTTATATAGGAGCCATATAAATATAATGCTACTCAATTTTCTTACATTTTTGGAATAAAATTACTCCTGTCATGGTGTCCTTTTTTTTTTTGTTTGTTTTTCCATACTCTGAATTGCAGTTCACATCCCATTAATATTTGCATAGTCTCAGTGGAGGACTTTCTTCCATCACACTTTTTTGTTCTCTTTGTATGTTCCCCGAGTGACCACTGGGAGGAACCAGTCATTATCAACTTTTTGTTTTCTTTTCCTTTCTTCTTCAATCTCTGTGACTGGAAGGGGGTCTTTTTTTGAGGAAATCACAAGTAAAACTTCTGACTTTGGAATGGTTGTCTTTCACATGAATATCCCTGAAGACTTTTGTTCAGCTACCTCCCTCCTGTACATTACAACACCTGCACTTACTGCATCTCTATGTTGCCTTACTCTGGGAGCCTTTAGGGATCCCACCATGCCCTCATCCCTACCCAGCTGACATCTGACAGCTCAACATCAGCAAATACAAGTCTAAAAGATGATAGCATTTGAAAATATGCAAGTTGGAAAAATACATATGGCAAAGCAAAGATACCAGCAGCATATTTAAGATAGATCAGGGTTTTTCCTTGAGGTAGGTCTTTGCAGAAGACTAAACTAGCAAACCAAACAAGTATTTGGCAAGGTCTCCTTTTAATCTGATGTGCACGTCTGTGGTTCAATAGTTGTTGTCTAGAGCCTTAGGAAAAAAATCTTAAAAGGTTAATAGGAACCATTGACTTTGAGTTATGAGACGGGCTTACTGCCATCCATTAGACATTATTGTAAAGTCCTGTAAAGATGAAACTTGAATCTGAATTTGGGGCAGGGGGGACATTTTTAATTTCAGTTTGTAATTTCATCTCCTAAAGTGTGACCAGTGCTACTGAATAATTAACCAGCAGGTTGGATTGAGTGCAAATGTGCTAGCTGCTGTTCTGTGGTGTGTTCCTGCATAGAGTCAGCATGCTCTTCCTTCTGGGCAGGGTGTGCAGCTTTTTCCAAATGCTACTTTACACTCCTAGCAGTTGGATATGAGAAAGGAGTCAGTAAATCTTTGGTAAATAAATGTAATTAAGATGTCACATATCTGTGTTTTTTAAGGGTTAAAAGTTTTAACTTCAGCATTGTGTGAACAGTCAACTTGGATGGCACCCATGTTTTTTCAGCCCTGGTTGTGAATAGTGTCCATTGTCGAATCTGCTGGAGAAGGAACTGGGTTGAAGCAGCTCAATTGCAGGAGGCAAGAAGCTAATATTATCAGACCTGCAGCTTTTGTGTCTCTTTTTTCATCTGTAGCATATTGGTGATAAAGGATAGATAAATGCAAGCAGAACTGTGAGTAGCTTTTAAAATTTAGTTGAATAGTTGGGCAGATCAGATAAATATATGTTAGTAACCTGAGACTTTGAAGACATTCACCTTGATTGTCTTCACTGATGTGATTTTTCTTCCTTCTTCTGTAAAGCTGAAAGGACTTCTGTAAGTCATTTTTCCTCCTGCTGTGTATTGTACACATCCCTCCCTTGACTTAGTTTAGGTGCAAATGCATTCACGGTAGTAATTCTCTTAATCAAATTTCAGTAGCACTGTCAACCACTTAACAAAGCTATTCAAAGGCAAATGAAGTCAAGTATGTTAAAACCTGTAGACTCTGTTTCTTCCCTCACAATTGTATTTCTCCATCAACTCCAGTGCAGATTGTCCTGTGCTTGACTGCAGCAGATGAGAACAGGCAGGCAGTGTTTTCAAATGACTAGAAGTGTCATGTAATTTTTCAGGTGTACCAACTGTCTCTGCCCTACTCAACATGGGAAAAACACAGAATGGTTGACTGGAATGTAAGAAAATGAAAAAAAAATAGGGTACAATAGTCAAATCGTTCAGGTATAATGTAGAATTAAACTAATTAAAGGCAATAATATAGGTGTGATGGAGATGACATTATACTTTCCTTGGGAGGATATTGAAATGAGAAGAAATATGAAAGGAATTATCTTACAACCATAATAGGTAAGAATGTTGAGTCTCATTTCCTGTTCAACTAAGGTGGGCAACTTTGAAAGAAAGGTTTCTAAAACCTTTAAAAGTTTCAACCTATTCCCTAGAGGAAGATGGGAAGGCTAATATCCCTGCACTATATACAACTGGTAGGTCTGATCAGGAACTGTATAGAATTGTCATTCAGAAGAATCTGGAAGGGAAAGAAAGAGACAAATAAGTATACCTGAATGTGAGGAGAGTTGCCATGTTTTACTAAGATTTCTATTCTGTTTTAAAGGGCTGAATTCCTTGCTTCAGTATGAAATCTTACCAGGAGCTGGTTATGAGAAATTCAAGATGAACTCAGACAGTGGAGAGCTCGTAACAGCTGCATCATTGGACAGGGAAACCCAGGAGGTTTTCAGTATTAAAGGTAGCAGTGTGAAATATTTGTGAATGCCTCTAGAGTGGGAAGTGAGAGTGAGTGAGGTGTTACTATCAGCATTACTTTTTTTCATGCCTTCTGAATTCAATGCATGTGGTAGGATTTTCCAGTACAGAAGAGCATATGCTTTTTTGCATAGCACAAATAACTCTTCTACTCTGATATTATTAAAGAACATCTATTGTTACAACCACTGAATGAAAATTGCTTTCTTTTTATTGATCTTAGTTTTGGTTCGGGACAGTGGAACTCCGTTGCTGTCAAGCACAGTGACAGTAATCTGCACAGTGCTGGATGAAAATGATCACTCTCCCACATTTCTTCTTCCTCCCTCTGAGATATTTATTCCAGAGAACCAACAGCTTTCTGTTGTTTACATTATCCGGGCTGTAGATATGGATGCTGGCAATAATGGAGCTCTAAGATACAAAATAACTGGTAAGTTATATTCCATCATTTTATTAGTATAAATCAGGGAAATATTTAAACAGCAGCATACAAGTTTTAGGCTAGTCTTGACTTTACCAGGCCTCCTGAGCTCCCATGCTTCTTTTTAGTGGAAAAGAAAAGAGAGATCTTTCACCCTTTTGTCAGCACTCATAAGCACTACCCAGGCATACTTTCATTCTGCGTTCTGGATTTGAAATAGTGCAGAACAGTGAAACAAAAAAAATACCAAATGCTGGAACGAGGCATTAATCATGAAGGCATAATTTTTGTCCTTTTTGTTATAGTTGTAGAAGTCTGAATGTAAATATTCCCTTGAAAATATACCCAAGAATTAATTGAAATTTATTTATTTAATGCTATTTATTAAATTTTATTTTGTGAGAGCTTCTTTCACCCAGCAATTAATAATGTCATACTTGGCTTCCATGTTGCCAAACTCTCCCTGGGTCCACTATGCCAATGTAAGCTCCACAGCTGTTCAAAGCCTCCTGTAGTATCTTTGGATACTTTGCTGTGCTTAGTTTGCTAAGTTTGCTGTGCTTACTTTGGTTTGTGGCTCTCAGCAATAGCTCAAATGTAGGCAGAGAGCTACTGTGGTAAAAACCAACACATTTTTCTTTGAAGAAACAGTTATGAATTCCTTTTTTTCCTTGGTTTTGATGTTGTGATCTCTATGACATTTAATTTTGTTACCTTTGGTCTTTTTGCATGTTATAAAGTATGTAAGCCATTCACTGTTACTAAAATTGCTGACTTTTCAGTTGACTGCTTCATATTTATTCCCAGTGCTCCCGAATCATGACCTTGCCCAACTCTTGAATTCCAAGAGATAGGTTTGTAGAAGAGAACTAGAAGCAAGCAATTACAATTGTCAGCAATGCTTCATAGATTTGTGGAATTTGTAACTAAGGTTGGGAAGAGGTCACTTCGTGGAGCAGCCTAGATGCATGAGCTTTCCCAAACCAGGTGGTCTGGTTTGGGAAAAAAAGATATGCAGCTGGCCAAAAGGCCAGTCTGTAAATTCTTATGACTTTCTGCATTTGCTATCATTGTCTCTCACTGATTTAAATGAAATACAGGTTTTAATTTGTATGAGAAATATAATATGTGAAAGGCACATGAGCTCACCAGCTGTATGAGCATTGGACCTTGTTATTGCAATTAGTATAGATCATTCACAAGGGGTTCTTTTTTAGAAGTGGTTGTTAGTGATAATTTCTTTTTTTATGTGTTTGAAAGGTGGAAATGTTGGAGAATACTTCACACTAAATAACACATCAGGCAAGCTGCTGGTCACTCGTAGCTTAGACAGAGAAGACATCAGCAATTTCACTCTTGTAATTGAGTGCCATGACCTAGGCAGTCCCTTGAGAAGCTCCACTGCACAGCTCTATCTAACAGTCTTGGATGAAAATGATCACAGCCCCTTGTTTGCGAAGACCCAGTATCAAATCTCTGTGACAGAAGACCTGGAGGAAGGCTCAGCCATCCTGGACCTGTCTGCTTCTGATGAAGATGCTGGCCTGAATGGTGAAGTTATGTACTCCCTTATTGATGACACCTATGGAGCATTTGCCATCAATAGTGCCACAGGAGCCATTGTTACTACAAAGGCACTGGACAGGGAGACCAAGTCCCAGTACACTTTTAGGGCTGTGGCAAGTGACTGTAGCCCCCATTTTCCGAGGAGCACCACTGTCAGTGTTGCGGTGCATGTTAATGATGTCAATGACAACAATCCTGTCTTTTTGCAGAATCCTATCAGGGTCTTTGTGCCTGCTGAAACTGCTGTGAATGAGACAGTTGCCACTGTGAGAGCAGAGGATGTGGATCTGGGATCAAATGGAGCTGTTGTTTTTAATTTGATGACGACAGAAACTGTATTTCAGGTCGATGTGAAGACAGGTGACATCATTCTTCAGGAGCCCTTGGCTTCCAAGGACTTCAGTACCCAGCTGCTAGTGACAGCTTCAGATCTAGGCATCACACCTCGAACAGCCACAGCTGTGGTCATTATCTTTACAGAAGAGCAAGAGGAGGTGATCTCATTCAGCCACAGCCTGTACGAAGGAAGTGTGCCTGAGAACAGTGCAGCAGGTGGGCATGAAATCCCTCTTCTTGTAGTTGCCAATCTCCCCTCTTTTTGGAATTGAAATTGTAATGAATAGTATAGGGAAACCTTTTTTTTACGTGCAGCAGCAGGGAAAAGTTAATGTGGATGTAGCCAATACCTGTTTGCCCCTTTCAAATGCACCAGCATGAAAAAGATGCAATGGAGGAGGCATTGTCTCATCATCAGTGGGTTCAATTCATTTAGCAAAATTGCTTTAATGATGGGTGGACAGCATTTACTTGTTGTTTTGCTGAGCAGTGCACACAAGCTCAGATGAGCTGGGTGTTGGGAACCAGTTGCAACCTGACATTTCTTGTTTTCACAAAACCCTTCACAAACTGTAGCTTTCATAAATACCTTGCTGAAGTTTTAGATTTCGCAGAAGAAGGAGAAAGGGGAGTAGGATGGGGTAGGGAAGGTCGGAGGCCATTGGTACGTGGTCACTTGGACATGCTTCTACAGTGTCTCTCTTGGTAGAGACTACACTATGGAATGCCACCTATAGACTAACCAGCTTCAGTCACAAGGTGCTTACAGATTTATTTGGATTTGTTCTGGATATTGATGACAATTACTGCGCTACTTTTTATCATTCAAAGAACATTAATAGTTATCCCTCCAGCCAATTAGATGTGGTATCTTCTCCTGCATCAGGGTCTGGCTCTGTCCTGATGAGGGGCAGAAAGGAATGGCTTTTGCGTATTTCTGTCCACAAATCTCACTATATAATTGGCCAGATGTATTTAAAGATCTGACTTGCACTATAGTCTCAATTAAAACAACCCATGAGATTCACCTTGAACAAGTAATTTCTCTTTTATAATTCAAACTTCACTCAGTAAAACGAAAGCAGTATTCCCTTATATCCTAAGGGTTTTGTGAGACTAGTGGATTCCTAGATCTTGAGTAACAGCCTATATATTGGATTATGAATCAGTAAATAAGAAGTGTGTTAGTAATTTTGGAAAACCAATCAATATTGTTGGATGATTAGAAACAGAAGAGAGAGTGAAGGGTGAAAATGGCTTCATGCAACTGATGGTTGCAGTAATTACTGCTGTGGTTATTCAGCCATTCCTTCCTCTGTGCTTGTTTGGGACTACAAGCCAAATTTTTTAATTGTTACATTTAATAAAAGAAAATAAAGATCAGAGCTTTATGGCAATAGATAAACTGCTCTGATCCTAGATTTTTTTAAGTGTAGATGTGTTCCTGGATCAGGCTAAAAAGCCAGCCTGAAATTAGAGAAATGCCCCAAGGAACTGTGGTATCAGAATGCCGTTGTGTTCTCCCATTCAATCTATAGAAATATAATTAAGATTCAATTTAAGTTGTTTTGATTAAAGGAAATTTAGCAAAGCTTCAGGATAAACAGGCGGATTTGATCACAATATGTTAGTTTGTGTTTAATAATACTCTTATTTGCTAAGAAGATCAAATTCTTCTAAGAATGTAAGAGATTTTACTAAATACTAGTACCGCTTCTCTTTGTTTATACTATTTTCCATTTTTCATAAGCATAAATAAATATCAAATATTTTACATTTCAGCGGGAAGAAAAGCATGATTGTAATTAAAACTCTCATAGAAGTTAGCTTATAGGATAGATGTGATCCTGGGACCCCTACAAACGTGAATGGTACCAGTGTATTCAGTCCAGGGAAGATTTACATTACATACTGATTATTTGTAGAACTGGTATTAATAAATGTGGCTTCTCTTCATAATTTTATTTCTGCCTTAACTGATGGTGGGGGAAAATGCTATGTTTATTTTAAAAAGAATAAAAAATGTGAATAATATAAACAAAAAAAAACCCAAGCCAAGGGTCCTTAGTTTTAATTTAGTCTAAACCTATCAAATGGGCAAGTGCCTCAGGAACTGGTCCTTGTGGTCACATTTTCTTTAAGTGTTTAACTTCCAAGTTTAATGACCTTTAGAAAACCCCACTTTTCTAATTTTTTTGTTTAATATTGAATATTTAATGTCTTTAAATACTATAAAGTGTTCTACAGGAGGCACTTAGAAGCTAATCAATAAATAATCAAGTGACTACTCTTCAGAAGGTGAAAAACCTTTATTATTTACCCAGCTTTTAGTTGGATGGTTGTTTGCATAACACTTGGAGAAAGATTCACCAGTAAAACTTCTTGACTCCTCTATTTTCTTTTTCTATTAGATATCAGATACGTATCCTCTCATTCTTTAAGTCAAAGAATCACAGAATGGCTGAGGTTGGGTTAGGGACCAAAAGGGTCAATCTGGTGCCACCTCCCTGCTCAAGCAGGGTTATCACAGAGCACATGGCACAGGATTGTGTCCAGATGGTTCTTTAATCATTATCTCCATGCTCAGCTTTTCATTTCATGGCAATTAAGAGGTCTGAAGAAAAAATGGCGAGGATGAACACAGGTTAGATGGCAGAGGACAGTGAAAAGAGACTACTATAATGAGGACTGAAGAAAGTGCTACAGTGATATAGCAGCTCTGTGTGGTGCTGGTGTTAGGACATATATATAACAAAAAGCCCTATATATAAAACATATATGCCCTAACAAAGAATTCAGCAAGTGTTTTGGAGCTGATTTGGCCAGGTAGGCAAATGCTGTTCACTCTGCCATGTTTTGGGTTTGAGTCTGCAGGCGAAATGGAAGGATCTAGGCTGTATAAAACAGTTTGAGAGTATATGCAGTCAGAAGGTATGCGGAAAAAAAACATTTAAAAAACCCTGGATTTTACATATTTTACATCACTCTTCATGTCTTTCAATATTTTTTACTAATTCAGAGGTCAATTGCCTAGCATTTCAGGCCGATCTGACTGCTTTTGCTTTGACCCTGATCTCCCTGCTGCGTTGCTCTGTCTTCAGTGCTGAATGTGTTTTGCAGAGAGAAAGCTCCCTTTCACTGATTTCTCTCTGTTAAGAGTTATATGATGTGACCTCTGCTTGAGGCAATGTCTGAATTGGGTGTGATTGGAATGGCAGGTTCAGCAGATGGACGTTTTCTATTGCTCTTTATCTGTATAGGGCCTGTTTATGCCACAGCTGACCTCACACTTTGGTCATATTTCTCTGACAATGAACTGTAAAAATTCACTGTTGGGAGTAATTGTTTTCTGTGAAGGGTATCAGAACGAGATTTGTACTCTGCTAAAAAGAAGTTGTAAACAATTCTATCTGCGTGAAAAATGTGGAGCTTAAAGATTAGGATAGGAGGACTCAGACAAAGAGTTTATTAACCTAACTTCTGAAAAACAAGGATACAAGTAGAAATGCTGCTGCTTCCTTTGTTTCTGATAGTATTTATTCTTAAACACACAAACAAAAAGATGCAGAGAGTGTTAGAAGATAAAGAGGGATATTCTTCAGACTTTGGGGTTTTTTATCTCTAACTCTGCTGTGAGGATGGTGTGAATTATTGTCCTTGCAGCTTTCTGTAGTAAACCCAAGTTGCTTGGCAATGAAAATTCAACCTACAGGCCCTTTTTTTAGTTCCTAAAAAACTCTAGGTTAGTATTCATATATCTCTCTTTACATATTGAACAGATAGATGTTGATTCCAGAGCTTTTCTTACAAGTATATTGACAAATATAGAAAATCACATGTCAAAATTGGCATGCTTTTTCTTTTGGCAGACAGATTTTGAAAGCAAATAGTAAACCCTTAATAGAAAAATTCTGGTTTCTAAAACATAATATGTAACTGCTGAAGTAAAAAAGGTATCAGTTTATTGTAATAGCAAGGTTTCCTCTCATTTTTTATACTAAAGTCTTTTCCTGTGACATCCTGAACACTGACTATGACCTTTGTGATACAATAAAATAACTAGTTACCTCTAATGCTGTTTGAAAGAGCTCATGATGCCTTGTTCCCTTACAGTTGCATGGAAACAATTACAATTTAATTAAATAATTAAAATATTAAAATCAATGGCCATATATGCTAGACAATTTTTTAAATCACTTGAAAATAATAATTATTTGGAAGTTGTGATAATGCCTTTTGAATTTACTATATTTTTGTTAAATGTGTTGGTTCTGAGCAGGATAATTTGAGTGCCACGTTTCCCCTTTTTTTTTATTCCAAACAGGATTTCTAAATCATGTCTCCTGCATTCTATGTTAAATTATTGGTCTTTTAATGGAATTTGGATTATCTGTGAATTGACACATAGCTACGCACATAGTTTCATCTTTTCCTTCTCTTGATCAAAAGGTGGCTAAGTGAAATTATGAAGGATATTTAAGGTACTGTTCAAAAAGCCAAATTGAATCCTGATAAATGGAGAAAAAAAAAATAAACTTTCTTGTTATTTGTGGGTGACATGATGCACCACAAACCAAAAAAGAATTAGATATGACTTCAGGTAAGAGAGAAAATTATTCCTGTGAGTTTGCAATTAGGAAAAGTTAAATCTCATAATTTTATTTAGGCAGGTAAAGTTGTTATCAGATGTGTAATTTACTGAGGAAGAAGGTATAGACAATGCTTTGTCTATGAATTTGTTATATAGGAAAAATAATGGAGACTTATTGTCTACTAAACTAATGAATGAGCACCTAACCTAGTACGAAGTTGTGTTTCTGCTATTTATATCAATACTATAATATTAGAACAAAGCCTTCTAGGTTAACGCTATGAAAATGTCTTATTGCTTCCGTAGGTACATCACTTCTAACAGTAGAAGCCTATGAGCACAAATTTACAGGAGAAGACATAAAATATAGCATCTTCAATGACCAGGAAATATTCTCCATACACCCTGTTACAGGTACATTTTATAATTTGTTTTGAGTGTCTGTGTGTATTTTGGAGCATTAGCAAGTTCCTACCACAAGAACAAGGGCTAGATATCATAAGAGTACTCCCTAGTAATAATTCTGTAGCAATGAGCAGGTCATTAGTAAATCCAGGCACTATTGTAGACTTGAGGTAAAAAGAAATTGAGCACCAGTATACCTGTTTAAAACACTCAGTTCTGATTTACTCTTGATCACCAAGTGTTGGGAGTTGATAAACTACTGCTTTGTCATTCAAGCTGAGATTCTAACTTGTTTCTCATCATACAGTTTCCCAAAAACTCAATAAACAAAATCCTTCAAAACACTTCTAAAGTAGAAGCATTAGACTCTTGTTTATTTTAATGCTCTTTGTTTCAGGCAAACATGAACATGTTTTAAAGTCAAGCCTGTTTATTTTTTTAGTGATTGTATTTGTGTTCTGCAGCAGTTCTGCTTTCACCTGCTCTTTTGTCAGGAATTCCAGGTGCAGGAGGGTGAGGTGTTCTCCATGTGCATTTACATTTACTCCTAAGAGAGCACAGCTACCCTGGTTACCTCTCAGCTCCTAAACATCTGCAATATGTTTGCCTTCTGAATAGCTGCAGTCTCTCTTTTTTGGATGGCATATAGACAGTGTAAGCACTTTTCCTCAGAAACAGTGTAAATACTTGTACCCTTAATAAATAGCTTTATCCCTGAGTTTCTGAAGACTTTACCTCTGATTATCATGATGTCTCCAGGAAGCAAATGGCGTACCACTAGAATAATTTTTTTAGATGAGGGCTGCTTGAAGTGCATACTTTTGATTTTCAAGTCCTTCTTATTTCACTGAAATAAAACTAGAGAGATTGGCCTTAAAGAACATCTTAGACTCAGGTTTTTTACTGAGGAAGTGGATCTTTTCCAATATCACTTCAAAAAAAAAAAAAGAAGAAAATTCAAATGTTATTTTCTCTTTTTTTATCAAGCTGGGCTGAAAAATGGTTATGTGATGCTTTGAAGGGTCTCATAAGCACTGTCTTCACCAACAGGAGTGGAATTTCTATAGCAGTGAATGTCACAGGCCTTCTTTTGAGACCTTTGATCCATTGTGGTTTCTTGTGTTTCCTTTCCTCTGAAGCCTCTCTTGTGTTTCTTAGAAAAAATTAATTGAAGTTCAACCTTTAAAGACTTTTGAAGAGCAGTGCTTGCATAACATAGTTTTGACGCCAGTAATTCTCTGCCTCTTGCTTCTACTGCAGAAGTATTATGAGCCGTACCAAAATTTTGCCCTGTCTGTAATTCATATTCTGAACAGCCAAAGACCTGCTCTACTTGCCTTTTCTAGCACTGATGTTAATTAACCACACTTTGGAGAAGACTCTATACCATTTTCAAATTTTTTATTATGATGTAGAATTGTAGAAATAGTAGGAGATGACTCAAAGACATGAACTAGTCTGTCCCTCCGATGCAGGAGGGGAATCAATTGTGCCAAAATATGACAGAAATTTGTACTGTCCTTAAAAACCATCAGGGACAGTGATTCTGCAAAACCTCTCAAAAGTCTGCGAAAGTCTTGGCAATTGGAAAGTTTTTATTCATATTTATCTGAATGTTTACTGAAATGTTTTAAACTTATTACTTAATCTAGTAAGAGTAGACCTAAGACAAAGGCAACCCCCCTCTTATTTGCATATTTAAAGATTGTTACACTGTTTTTTCTTCAAGTGCACTTCTGAAGAATGAGCAGC
Source organism: Zonotrichia albicollis (assembly GCF_047830755.1). Taxonomy (NCBI): domain Eukaryota; kingdom Metazoa; phylum Chordata; class Aves; order Passeriformes; family Passerellidae; genus Zonotrichia; species Zonotrichia albicollis. Next base: position 27,406,113 of record NC_133823.1, on the reverse strand, counting down.
TCTGGTTCTTTCACATGTTTGTCCTAGGTGGTGTACCTCAAACTTGATAAACTAATTATTTGTTTCAGTCTTCACTAGAGCCTTTCAGTTTGCTCTGTCTTCTGGAAATGTATTTCTTCTACCACTGTCTGTTTTCTTATCTCTGTAAACAGAATGTGATATTTTGAAGTGTGCTGAAAATAAAACACCTTTGAAATCTTTATGTTCAAGATGCAGGTCTATAAACAATAGTTAATGTTTACTTATCCTAGAAAGTAAAAAATAAAAAGCACTAGTTTGGGGAGTCAGAGCTGATACATTCTTAAGATAGCCCAAGTTTGGGATAACAAGATTCAAGACATCATTACTGAAAAGTCAAGCAAAACTGAATTTGAATTCTAATTAAAATTAATATACAAATCAAGTATGTTTTATGCTTAGGTGTAATGCAGAATTATGAGTACGTTCCTAGAACATTGAAACTGTCTATGGATTTCCAAGGACATTTCACGTTTAATGTGGAGGTGGCCAGTTGTGCTTGTCATCTCAATAAGTCTCATTCTTTGTTTATTTTTGATGGAGCTCAGGGGAAGGAGGCTCACTGCCTCAGAAGGAGTGAGTGTTTTGCCTGTGTGTCAGTCAGATACAGAAATTGCTACAGCTGTTGCCTGATGTGGATTTTGGTGGAGGACAAGATGTAGCCACTGTCAGATGAAGGACAAGAGTCTCTCCTGATGTGGCTGTCTCACTGTCGTGTGCTGAGGAGGAAACATCATGCAGACACTTTGTCTCTATTCTTCTGCTAGCAAATTGGCTTAGTTTTTGGAAATTGCCATTGTAGTGGTGGTTGGTGAAAATTTAGCTATCCAAGATTTATTCAGTACCTAGGATGTTGGGGTGATAGTAGGTAGAAAAAGGACACAACGGCAAGCTTGTTGGAATTCTGTCCTGTGACCATGACCATGTATGTTTGGACATAACTGCATTTGTACATGTTTTTTCCTGAATGAGTATGTCACATCTTGAGATTTTTTTCTTCTTATAATAAACCAGGCACAATCACAGTAAAAGACCCAAAATACCTTGATTATGAAGATAAAGGTAAAATACATCTTACAGCTGTGGCTGAAAATAGCTTCCGTTCAGTGTTCTGTGGAGTGACAGTTTGGATTCAAGATGTGAATGACAATACACCTAAATTTGAGCAAAGCTATTACAAAGCATCAATATGGGAAGGCCAGAGTCGTAAAACAGACATCATACAGGTAAGTGAAAGTATATCTTAACAAGCACAGTGCTGTAGTTCAAAAGAAGTTTGGCTGATCTGTTAATCACTACAATCCTGTTAGCTCTGTCTTGGACCATTCTGTCTTAAAAACTGGGAGTAAGGATCTTGGTGTTGCTACTAGTCTGCTTGGATATCTAAAATATTACATGATTCTTTCTTCTAGACCATATTTCAGATCAGATAATTCATTCAGGTCTGTTGAGCTGAAAGAGAATTCTGTATCTTCTGGGCAACTGTGCATCTGGAATTTAAATTCTCTTTTTTAAAAAAGTTTTGTTTCTATCTTCAAGCAATTGAAAAATACCATTCAAATCTGTGGTTACGGTTACAATGTAGGCTGGGTCTTGTATTAATGTCGCTACTGAAAGGACTATAACAATAAAAAGAATGCTTTCTAGTCATCAGACTAGTAGAGTCAAACCCAAGTGTTCAATTTGAAATCTGCTGCTTTAAGAACAGCTTGTCTTAATTTAAATGTGCAAACACTTCTTCCTCTGAATGGGTCCATTCTCCCAAAATGTTTCCAGCTGGCTGTGTTAGAGCAAAAGAAGACATCAGTCGGACTAGAAGAACATACAATTTCCTCAGTACGTGTTCTTGCATTGCGAGTCAGGTCACGGTGAGGGTCATGTTAGGTACTAAAGATATTCCCTCTCTAGAGAATAAATAAATGAAAAGCTACAAATGCCTCCAGGGCAAAGTGATTAGAAACTGATGGACATTCTATTTAGAGAAACATATGTCCAGGAATGGAGAAAAATCAAAAGGCAGTCAAGCCAGATGTGTAATCAAAATTTTATGACAGAATGCATTCTATGTTTCTTTTATTCAATCTGACTTGTTGCCTCTGCTATGTTTTGGATCCCAGACTCATTATAATGCTTGTTCAGCAAAAACAAAAAAACAAAGATGACTCTTCAAAGAATAAGAGGACTCTTTGAGTTACCTGTTCACTGCTGCTGAATGTTCCTTATTCTGTTGGCAAATATTTACAGATTGCCTCTGCCCTTTTTACATTTTCTGGTTGGTATTTTTAAGAGGTAATTATTGAACCATTCTATGAAATCTCTGAAAACATAGTAGTTTAATTATTTTATCCTTTGTCTGTTTGCAGAGCAGCAATACTTTAAAGGTCAGTTCTGTACCACTGAGAAAGTGCATTTTTATGTGCTCAGCAGGGAGAGCATTCTAACAGCAACCTAATAGTAAAATGATTGCATTCAGCCCTAATGCTTTATGTAGCTGAATTTCAAATTATTCATTCATGTGCAGCCCATTGCAGTTCACGAGCAGATTTTGTGACCTTACACAACACTCAAACTGGGGACAAAGATGATTTATTTAAATACTTGCAGTTGAAAGGAAAGTAATCAGAAATATCTGACTGTAGTATAAGGGTTTTTCTTCTGAAATCATGTTCTACTGTTTTTAATTAAGCCTCAGGTTTGCTCACAAACAGGTATTTGCAACTGACCTTGACAGTGGACTGAATGGAGAAACTGAATACTCAATTGTATCTGGTAATGAAAATGCGACATTTCTAATTGATTCAGCACGAGGAATTCTAGCAACTAATACAGTTCTAGATTATGAAAACGCTTCATCTTACAGGTTTGTATTTAAGGTTCCCATAAAAATGTGTTCTTTTTGTCTAGTCTAACTTGAGAATATTAATGTTACATATTTCATAGTTTCCTGTGGATATCCATTGCCCACAGAACCTGGGTGCAAGCCAGACAGCACTGAGAACAGCTCTAAAGCTGCCTATTTGTACTATGGATTCTTGTGTAGTTACCAAATTTAGAGAAAGAAATATAGTCTAGTTTAATCAATGACAACACTTATTGATATAAATGTGATTATTCACTATAGGAACAATGACAGTTCCTGGATTTTAGTTTATTAATAACTGTACAACCATTCCCTCTTTGGAAATGTACTTTATAAAGACACAGTGAAAACACTCAAATCAAATCCAAAAAATAGGGATATTTTCTCATTTTTATTTGATAGAGAGTTCAAAGTTTCTATTCAATAATGTGATAAAGACTCTTTTTAAACTATTTCTATCTATAACCTGTCCTGCAGTAAGTATTAACTTTTTCCAGTTTTTCTGAAACTCTGAATAAATATGGCCAAGTAGACATGACAATTTTCCTTTATGGGTCATGCCATGGTTGGAATCAGAAAGCAAATAAATAATGCCTTGAAGAGAAAATATTAATATGAAGACTCATTAACAGACCGATTTTAAGTACTGCAGTCTCCACAAAATGTAGTATTTCTGTGTATATGTCAGTAAAAGTTACTTTTTTTTCCCATCTGGTATCAATTAAAATATTTGCATGTTTTCCTGTCCTGTGGGTCCTCAAAGTTTTAAACTTCCAGTAAGAATTCTTATGAATGAGAATAACTTGTAGAAAACCACATTCAAGAATATTGATAGAGTATGTGGGGGTTTTTTAGTATCAGGCTGATTTGATAATAATGTCCCCAAAATACTTTGTTTTAACTTAATACAAAGGACACTTAATTTGGAAGATTTTTTTCAGTTTTTCACTGTATCAAATGCATCAAATCTGATTTTCGTAAACTTAATACATTTTATTTGTAACTAATACTTTAAAAGAACCCCTGGATTAAGTCCTTCAAATGAAGGATGTTTACTGTTGGTGAAATGTTCAACATGGGAGCATAATAATTCTCATATCTCACTTTAAGTGGGAGCCTGATTTATTTCCCTATCTAGGTTAAAATTCTAGATTTTCAGTTTGACAGTTTGTTCAGGGAATCTGTGTCTTTATATTCCTTCTCTCTAAAACAAGTTATTAATCTGGACATTGTTAGGTGAGAAGTGAATAGCAAAAGAAACTTTCAAAAGTATTTCCTGTTTGATGTCAAAATGTTACTGTTTTTTTCCAATTTGCAAGGAGTTGTTTATATATCTGAATTGAACATTTTCATCCCCAGAAGTTCTAAGTCCCTTACAACATGGTTTATAATGAAAGTGTTGACAGAACCTTAATTTTAATGCCTTGGCTAAAATGTTTTTATGAGAGGCTTTTTTTCCTGAAACCTTAGAAAGTGATTATTTTTAGTAAAATATTTCCATATGTATACCTACCAATTTTCATTCTAGAAAAAATACACTTTCTATATGGAATTATGCATGGTCACTGATTGAATACTAGCCTGCAATTAAAGTTATCTTCTGTTGGATCAGAAACTACAAGGATACCCAGAGTAGTGGTGGTGTGGTCAAGGAATCCTGTAAGCCACAGCTTGAGTTACAGCCTTGGCATTCTATATTGTCAAGTGAACATTTAGGAAGTAAAATATGTTTGACGCTTTTTAACTGTTACTTAGAAGAAAAATGGAGAAATAAGATGTTCAGAAGATCTTTGGGAAGGCAAAAAAAAAAAAAAAAAGTGGTGCAACATGAAAACAGTTGTTAGTACATAAAACATTTAATTAAGATGCTCAACTTTGGCCTGTATATCCTTTAGCCTAACTTATTGTTTCCTTTTTTTCTTTTTAAGATCACCTCTTGAGTTAGATTTAATTTTTAATTCATTTCTGGGATCTCCCCCACTAAGAAGTGGTAAAGTCTTCCAAATAATCTCAGTTTACATTTGCTTTTTATTGTTCAGAAGCTGCTTTCCATAAAGAGTAAACATTTTATCCATGTTTATCATGTTGTTGCTCACCATTTATTTGCTTCATTTTTTGTGGAAAGGTTGTTTACAGAATATACAACCCATCCTTATTTAAATGTGAAATGGAAGTTTAAAGTCAAAACTCTTCTAATCTGACATCATGATTCTGATCCCACTAAAATCAGTGGGAACTTTGCCATTGTCAAATGGTGCATCTATTCAGGGTTTTCACTTTATCACTTGCATTTATAATGTAATTGAAGGGCTACTCTGTGTCTGCAGGCATTCTGGCTGAATACCATTTTGGATGTTTTTTGTATTTTCCAATTTTCACATCTTTTTTACCCCTTTATAAACAACAAAGAGAGTCAAGTTGTTGCAAATGAATAGTTAGTACTAAGGTTTTAATTCCTGCTCTGAATTACCAATGGAAGAACTGTGTCTTATTTGAAAGAGTTGCTCAGCCACTTACATTTGGTATGAAACTGGATTAAATTAGTACAGACAAACACTTCCTTTTCTTTGTATGATTTTATTATTCTTTTGCCATGTAAAATCTCCTGGACGTTTTTCCTGCAAAACCAAAACGTAAAATGGTGCACAATCAACCTTACAGAAAGAAAGAAAGATGGAATTTAAGAGTTGCAATGAGGAACAGAAGTGACTATTCTTTTTGGGTTTAAAACTTCCCCTGCTTATAATAGTGGTGCATAATTCAATTGATTTCTGATCAAAAGTGACAATTAGTGCCTCCTTTAATTGTAGGTTGGTTGTACAAGCTGCTGATAAAGGAAACCCCAGACTCTCTTCTACAACTATTGTGAGGATACAAGTGTTAGATGTTAATGACAACGCTCCAGTTGTCCAACCACTAGGTGAAGTGGAGGTCCCAGAAAGTAAGTGTGAATGTACAGCTGTTTCCTTCCTAACTCCTGTGGCTAGGAATTCTCAGATAGTGATTTAGTGCTTTTGGTGATTTGTGTAACCAAACAACTGCAGTAAAAATTATAATGGGTACTATAAAAGCTGAAATATCAAAGCAAATTTTGATCTGCTTTTATTCTCAGAGTCATTATTTTTAATCTTTATATATTGTGGATAGTTTGGAACAAAACCATAGGCTATTTAAAATGAGTGAAAAATCTGCAGAAATACAACTTGAATCTGTTAATTTTCATTATTGTATTCTTCATATGTCTTTGATTTCTGCTCTTCTCCAGTAAAAATGTTTGGTGTTAAAACCAGCATTGCTAGAAATGAGACATTTTGAACTTCACTGTGATGAAAAAATACTTGCTATAAATTTGAATGTAGTGTTACACAAGCTCTATAGCTAAGTCCAAATGATGATCATTAAGAGAAGGACTCAGAACCTCCTGAGTTCTCAACCCAGCATGCATCTTGTGTGTTGTGTGACATTAGCTCAAATCTGCACAGCTTGAGTCCTGGGCCTGTAATTTTCAAATACAGGCATCTTACATGTGAATTCATTAAGATACACAGCCAAAAAATTATAAACACCAGTACTCCTCTTAACAAAAATATCAAGTTTGTCTTTTCTGATATATTTCAGTCTTTCCTAAGTTTATCTGCCACTAGTAATGACAAGTACAGAATTCATAGATGCGCACAGCAGCTCTAAACTACAGGTTACTTAATTAATATTTTGTATTTCACTTAAGAACTTGCTTTAGGACATGGCACAGTATTTTTGAGACTTCATGCCCAAGGCATGTAAATGAGAAATGGTTTTGCTTCTGTTAGTTCCAGGCTTTATGAAATGATCACTAATAGGTTCAGTTTGCAATCTCTGGTACTGTCAAATTGGCCCATGACAAAAGCTGTCTGTATCCAGTTTCTCAATCTTGTAGGATTATACCTTGATCTCTTCATATTTTTGTGCCATGTAGGTCTGTCTGAAGGCCTTGTTTCTCTCTAGTGGCCTTCTCTTCATTTGGAGAAGCTCCAGAATTGCATTTGCTGGTTCTACACAGATCAGTGTCTCTAATGCCTCAGTTAAATATTCTTGTGGAATTGTTCAGTAAACACATGTCACGTAAATGCTTGTGGAAAACCATCTAAGTTCTTGCTCCTGTTGAAGAAACTGTTATGACTACACTGGATCTGGGAAAGTCTAAAGAAAATCCAAATTAAAATTGGGATACAGCACATACCTTTGAAGAAATACACTACTGTTTCAGTGGCTTTTCTGGATACTGTGATTATTGTAATACACTAAGTCTGAATATACCAAAAGCTATACAGAAAGCTTAAATATATCCAAGATCCAATATTGAAATAGGCAAAATCTTCAGGAATGGTAACATTATCTTTTAACTCTGACTTATTCTCAAAATGATTGTTTCAGATGCCCTGCCTGGTTTTATAGTGACTCAAGTGTCAGCAAGTGATGCAGACTCCAGGCCAGCACTTCAGTTTGGTTTTATTTATGATAAGAGTCCTGAAATGAAATTTGCCATCGATCAGCATACTGGTGTCATCATAGTGATGGAACCATTAGATTTTGAAGAAACTGCTGTGTATACGCTGCATATCATAGTTTCAGATTCTGTGCATCAAACAGAAGCAGAACTCACCATCCTTGTTGTGGACATCAATGATAACCCTCCAGTGTTTATTCAAGATTTTTATCAGGTGGGAACATGGCAAATGAACAATCTGCATGTGGTATCTTTCCATATAGGATGATAAATAGTAGGAGTGCTTGTTCATATTTGTCTTTGAATGCATATGAGCACTGAGAATAAAGGTCTCTGCAAACTATTACTGAGCAGAAACAGAGCAGAGCGCTTTTAGGGACCTCCAGCCCCTTCCTAAGAATTCTTCTAAAAGCACTGAGGAAACTGCTCACTTTCAATGTTTGTGGTCTCTGTCTTCAGAAGGCAATTGGTGTGAATGCTAGCTCTTAAACCATGCATTCATCACTAGGAGTTACTGGATACAACCCAATCCAGTTTGGGGAGCAGAGTCCAGTGTTCAGAACTTCTTTCTTCTGAGAGAATGCTAAACAATTTGGTACCTTTATACTGGCCCACTTACTAGGGCATGAAGTTCTTCATTTTCAGTTACACAGCTCCGCAGGCGTAGTAATTGCCTTTTTGGTAGATGATGCATGTCAAGTTTGCAATGTGTAATGCTGCCTTATGGCTATGGCACTCACCTAGGGAGTGAAGGATATGAGTTTTGACCTCCCCAACATCCCTTGAGACTGAGGAGGGTACAGAGCTCTGCTTTTGGACTCCTGGACAAGCATTTGAACTGGTACTGTTGTAGAAGTGAGATTGTCCAACAGTGAAAGCAAATATTTTTGTGACTATGGACAGCTGTGGGCCATAAAGAAAAGTGCAGATTAAAGAAAGTGGAGCATATATAAAATAGAATCATTGAATCGTAGAATAGTTTGGGATGCATGGCATCTACAAACATTATCTAGTCCAAGTGCCTGACTGCTTAAGGGCTGACCAAAAGCTGAAGCATGTTGTTAAGGGCATTGGCCAAATGCCTCTTAAACAAGGACAGGCTTGAGGCATTGACCACCTCTTGAGGAAACCTGTTCCTGTGCTTCACCACCCTCTATGTAAAGAAATGTTTCAGCCTCAGGAAGAGGAGGCTCAGTTTTACCAATCTGTTTAAATACTAGTGTGGGCAAGTAAAGATGGGCAAACTAAAGTCTTCTGTGTTGAAGGACAGGAGGCAGTGGGCACAAATGGATGCACAAGAAGTTCTGTTTAAACATCAGGAAACTTTTTTCTTTTTTTTTTCCTTCAAACTCTCACAGTGATTAAGCATTGGCACAGGTTGTCCATAGAGGTTGGGGCATCTCTATCTCTGGAGAGATTCAAAACTCAGCAGTATGTAGTCGTGGGCACCCTGTTTCAGGTGACCCTACTCTGACCAAGGATTGCACCTTGCAGGTACCCAACAACCCCAGCCATTCTGGAACTGAGCTGTTTGACTTGGTGCTTTTTGTGTGTGGTAGATGTCCTCAGAGCCAAAAATATGAGGCACCACAGAAGACTTAGTTTTAATAATGCTCCATTTGTAAGTCTCAGACAGTTTGAGTAAAGAAACAAGTCTAAACATTTGGCCTAGTAAAGTATTTTCTACCTCTGAGCATTTGCAGGCACAGTAGTTTAGTCACTTCGATACCTCTGTGACAAATTGTAGACAGCTGTGAAACTTTTGGGTGCCTGAGTAGACAGAATTTGTGTAAATTTTCCACTAAAAATCATAAATCCACATTCTGGAAAAAATGCATTATTTTTTACTCAATGATTTTTAGACTTTTATTTTCCTCAATCCTCATATGTATCTGATTTTGGAGAGTAGTTTAGGCAAGTACTTGCTTGTGCAAGTGCCAGAATTTTTTTTTTTTGTAGATTGGAGCAGACCTTGTAGGGAGCATTATTAATTGATTCAAAACAGTGTAGCTTTATTTACTATTTTAATGTAAACTGCTGAGCTTCTCTTTCCACAGTCCTGATATTTTGGTGTGTTGCTTGGCAAGTAAGATACATCGCTTCTTTTTTGGTTGATGATGTGTGTAATTCCATATTCATCATCCTGTATTTTTACCCTTTTATTGTTCCTTCAAATGTTTTCATATTTATGCTCCTCATATATAGCTTAATATATGTATGTGATTATTATATACATATAATCTCTCTGTTTAAATTAAACTAACTCTTTGAGTTATGACAGAGGTAGCTGCTATAGCATACTGTTAATTTGAAATTTGATTTATAAGGTGGAAGGAAACTTTGGTCACAAAAGTGCTGTATGAAACTTGAAACAATGAAAATTCTTAAAAAGGGAATGGATTTTCTTGGTTTCCTAGAAGAAAACAAAGAAAGTATTTTGAAAAGTCAAATTCTAGGAATAATCCAGTGGTAATTAAGTGGTCTAGTGCTAGACTTTTCAGGGTGCACATATTGGTTTTTTTAGCATTCAGTCATATACTGCAGACTGTATTCCATGTATGGAAATGAAGGGGGTTTTGAAAGCAAAGGGAAAAGCTTTTAGTTGCAGTCCATAAGTGTACTCTTGAAAAAAGTGATTCATTTATTTTCTGAACTTGCTGTCATAATGAACTAGATGGATTTTACTACTGTTTAAAGCTTACTATGAATTTTGGCCATAATGAAGGCATAGTTTTCAATATCTCAACTCTTTCTGGTTTTGTCCCAGAAGAAAATGGGTAGGTAAAACTTCTTCCATAGCTGGGAACTGTGTAGGTTTTACTGATAAGTTCAAATAAAGGCAAATTTTTTTAATATTTAAAATCTGCTATTAAGCTCTATTTTTTGCTTTTTGTATCAGGTGAACTTGCCAGAGCTCATTTCTATGAATGCTACTGTTCTGACACTCTCTGCCATAGATAGGGATTCTGAACATAATGGAATGATTTCCTACAAAATCCTCTCTTCCTGTGAGGGATTTTCCATTGATCACAAGAATGGTGAGTCTGCATGGTTTATTATTTCAGCTTTTTAAGTATAAATCAAAGAGTCCTATTCCTTTCTCACCTGTTGCCAGTGATTACTTGAGTTCTGGAAATTTGTGGTGGCCGAAGTCCATTGTGTTTTTTGCTAAATCTGCCATTATCAGTGGGGAGCTATTGCATCAAAGACTGGAGTTCTCAGTTTGTCCCCAAACCATGCATATTTTTTCTGGTCTAAATGCAGTATGTGTATTTGATACTGCATCATTGAGGAGAGATCTTGCCTTCACAGCATTATGATTTCTTAGAATCATCAAATAGTTTGGACATGATCTTTAATTGTCATCTAGTTCAACCCCCCTGCAATGAGCAGAGACATCTTCAAATAGGTCAGGTTGCTCAGTGTCCTGTCCAACCCGACCTTGAATGTTTCTGGGGATGAGGCCTCTACCACCTTTCTGGGCAATCTGTTCCAGTGTTTCATCATCCCCATCAAAAAAAAATGTTCCTCAGATCTTATTTGATTTTACCCTCTTTTGGTTGAAAACCATTATCTTTAGTCCTATCATGAAAGGCCTTACTAAAATGTCTGTTCCCATCCTTACAAACCCCCTTTAGGGCCAAAATAAGGTCTCCCTGGAGCCTTCTCTGGGCTGAACTATCTCAGCCTTTTCTCAGGAGAGGAGCTCCAGTCCTCTGATCATTTTTATGGCTCTCCTCGGAACTCACTCCAACAGGTCCATGTGTTTTGTTTGAGGACTCCATAGCTGGATGCAGCACTCCAGATAGACTTTAACAAGAGCAGAGGATTGAATCATGTCCTCCTCCCTGCTGCCCGCACTGCTTTTGGTACAGCCCAGCATACAATTGGCTTTCTGGGCTGTAAGTGCACATTGATGGGTCATGTCCAGTTTTCCATCTACTGGTACCTTCAAGTCCTTGTTTACATGCCTGCTCTCAATCCCTTCCTCCCCCCACCCCCTGTCAATATCAAAAGTCAAAAGTTGCCCTGATTCATGTGCAGGACCTTGCACTCATCTTTATTAAACTTCATGAGGTTCATGGACCCACTTCCGCAGCTTGTCCAGGTCCACCTGGATGGCATCCCATCCTTCAAGCATGTCAGCTGCAGCACTCACTTGGTGTAATCTGCAAACTTGCTGAGGATGCAGTCTATCCCACTATCTGTGTCACTGGTATTAAACAGTACTGGTCTCAGACCCCTGGGGTATGCCACTTGTCACTGATGTTCATCCAGACATTGACCCACTACTCTCCAGATGCAAGAGAGTAATTTTGTTGTGTACAGCCATTACAGCTGGGGTAATTTTCAAATATGACTGTTTAGAATCAGCTTCTGGAATATCATTTATTTGCCTGTGAAGCGTGGGCTTTTGTTAATTGTGTTTTATTTTCAGGTTCACTGTTTTCCACGGAACTAATTATGCAGCTGAAAAATATTTCCATTATTCATCTCCTGATAGAGGCCACAGATGGTGGCAGTCCCCCTCTGAGTGCAGTTACCTCCGTAGAGGTGCACATAGAAGACGTCAATAACTGTGCCCCTCGCTTCACAAAGGCTCTGTACAATCTCAGTGTGAGTGAGAATGCCTCAGTTGGAGAAAGTGTCCTCCTGTTCTCAGCCATCGACTGCGACTGGACACGTGACAACACATTTGTTGAATATTCTATTATTGGTGGCAATGCTGAGAATTTATTCTCCGTAGAAACAAGTGTCATGGGGTCAGAAACATCCTACAAACTTGTCGGCAGTCTTGTTTTGAGCAGTGCTCTTGACAGGGAAACAGCTGCTTCTCACCAGTTGGTTCTCCTTGCCTCTGATCGTGGAACACCCTCCTTGAGTTCAACTGCTACAGTGCTAATAACTGTGCTGGATATTAATGATAACCCTCCAGTATTTAGCAGCCCAGAGTATCATGTTCATGTCAAAGAAAGCATCCCCATAGGCAGTCATATCACAGAAGTTTCAGCAGAAGACTGTGATGCAGGCACTAATGCAGAAATCACTTATGCTATCATCTCTGGAAATGACAGAGGGCATTTTTACTTGGATGGTAGAACGGGATCTGTAAATTTGACAAAAACGCTGGATTATGAGGATACCATGAAATTCACTTTGGTTATCCAAGCCACAGATGGAGGAACTGATGTAAAAAATATGGTTTTTGCTGTCATTCTTGTTAGTGTCCTAGATGACAATGATTATGCCCCGCTTTTTTTGTTTCCCAGTCTGAGCTGCACTGTCAGTGAAAATCTGCCTACCTTTTCTTTTGTGTGTGCTGTTTGTGCATTGGATTTTGATAAAGGCTCCTATGGGCACCTTACCTACTCCATTCAGTCTTCATGTTTGACTCATCGTGAAGCTGCTAGAGACCATGACATGTTCTTCATTGATCCTTTAACAGGAGATATTCATACAAAGCAAATGTTTGACTATGAAAGTCAAAATAGGTACTGTCTCATAATCCAAGCAAAAGACAAAGGTGATGCACTGGCTACCACTACAGTTCAGGTAGATATTGAGGGGAGAGATGAATTTGATCCAGTGTTTACACAAGAGCATTATTTCTTTAATCTTCCTGAGAAGAATGAAGCAGGCCAGTTGATTGGTAGAGTGACAGCATCAGACAGTGATGGTGGACTGGATGGAGTTGTTCATTACTCCCTTCTAAAACCTTCTCCATTCTTTTCTGTGAATCAAACCAGTGGCAATATTTATTTGACTCAGACTGTTCACAGAAGGAAAAATGGCATCAAAAGGAATGATGATACTCTGAAAATGTTAGTAAGAGCTTATAGCCCTAAAATTTTGTCAAGGTTCACTGCATGCACTGTTTTTGTGAATGTTTCCAATTCTCCTGAGAGTGATCCCACAGTGTCAGCACACAGCCTGACAGTGAGTGTTTCCATCTCACTGATGGTGTTTCTGCTGCTTGCCATCACTCTTATCATGCTTACTCTGAGACTTAAGCAAAAAGATCTGATGAATCCTTGTGTGAAAAGAAACCCAGTATCCTCCTCAGCTGCTGATGTGAATTCCATAAGAGAAGACGAGGACTGCCAGAAAATCCAAAGTACGGAGAGCAGTATGCTTCCCATGGGTGCTATAGCAAAGTGGCTGAGCCTAGCAGGACTTGGAGAGGGGAAAGATGATGATGTCTCCTGCAGGCATTCAGACTCCAGTGGCCATGGTTCTGCTGAAGGAGAGACTGCAGAGGACGAGGAAATCAAACGGATCTATGAGTGTCCTTGCAGAAAAGGCATTGGCTCAGCACTGCGCGAGCACGGCTCGCAGATGCCAGATTCAGGGATCCCAAGGCAGTCTGATCAGTTCTCCTGTCATTCTGGAGAAACAGATGTCACAGCTACTATGCAAAGCATGGAGAATGTGCAGACCATTAAAGGAGAAAGCAGAGAAGAAGCCTGTGACACAGCCTATGCACACAAAATCTTGTCTCAAAAACTTGCGGAAATTGGAATAAAAGAGGAAGGCACGATGACAGACCTCACAAGAGACTATGTCCTCATGCCAGATAGGAAAGACTCTGGGTATGATTTGCTTGCAACTGTTGGCACCTCAGATGAGGATCTCAGAGGTGGTTATAAATGGGATTATGCGCTCAGCTGTGAACCCAGATTTCAACCTCTTGCCTCAGTGTTTAATGATATTGCAGAACTGAAAGATGAAAATGTTCATATTCACAGCTTCTCTCAGGAGAAGAAATCTCTTGTTTTCCCTCCTCCCTTGATAACATCAGTAGCACAGCCTGGCATAAGGACAGTGCCACCAAGAATGCCAAATATAACATCAGGGCAAGCTTTTAAGAAATGCCCTTATTCTCCCATTATCCATTATCACGGATACCCTCCACAAACCATGACCCCCAGGTTTTCTCCTACTCTCTCTTTACTTACCATGCAGACACCTTCTGCTTCTCCAGTAATGTCTGATGGGAAAATGATAGGAACATGTCTTATTGATCCAAGCTACGAACTTGCAACAGAAGAAGAAATTCAGGTCTAGGTTATTAACTGACAGTATTTTATGGTAAAAAATATGGCTTAAAATGTATTTTGTTACTTTTTAACAGTAAAATGTGCCTGTCAGAGCTTCATCACCAGTATTCTTTCTGTTTTCATGAGCCTAAAAAGTTAAAATATAAAGTAGTCAGAAATTTGGTAACTATACTTCTTGTTCTTCCCAGAATACACTGTGAGACCATGAGGCTTCTCTTTCAGTTCACAACTGTGGTTTCTATGTAAAACACGCAACCAGGTGCCTGATAACCAATTTGACCAATTTTACAATTTTTCTTATAAAATACATTAGTAACAAAAAAATGGAAGCAGTTATTTATTGTGGAAAGCATTTGTTAGCATACTGGTGGGTTCTGACTGATTCTGTGGTGGTGTTAGAGGAGAGTACTGGAGGGATGTGTAAGTACAGCAGGTGTGGCAGTGGAAAAAGGATAAAACTTGGGTTCCTACTGAGCTCTTTCTCTAGTGTTTACCCAGGTTTCCCACATTTCAGCCTGTGGATCCCAACGATCTGTTTTGTCTGGTGTGGCAATGGCTCCTCAGTGGGCTTTCTTAGCTATCTTTGTGGAACCGAGGTTCTGTGCGCCTTTTGTTTATCTCCTGCTTTAAAGCCAGCAAGTCACAATAATCTGAATAATGGATGACCTTTGGAAAACAGAATAATCAGGGAAAAGATAAAAGCAACCATCTTCTCTATTACTAGATCTCAAGTAGGTACCTATTGTCTTTTTGTTGCATTACAGAGGGTGCCCTGGGGCTCATGCAGCTGTAAGAACAGTGTTACAGTCCTGAAGGTTGGGTATGCCTCCACCCTGGTCTTTGGTTCTGTGCTGGACCAAAGATCTCTGCAAGACCAGATAATCTGGCCTTGTTTGTTGTATGTATCATACACATGGCATTTTGTGTACATATGTATATCCAGACACATACACATGCTGTATCTGCTTGCATTATGATCAATAAAATACACAGACAATACATCTAGAATAACTCTGGTTTTTCTTCAATGTATGTTCCAAAGTCCTTTGCATCACACGTAGACGTGTGTAATTGGTACCTATAGGAGTCTGCCACTACAAGCTGGATGTATACAGAGTCATATATTGTACAGGTCATAACAGGTGGAGGGAAAGCATACAGTGTGGTTAGGCTAAGTGATTTTGTGGGATCAATAGCATGTGTGCAGTGGCTGTTTTTCCTCAAGCATGCATGTCAACAATTGCAGCCTGTGGGCTCATAACCAGTCTTTGAATAAGATCCTATTTCTGAAGCTACACTGACACTGTACATCTTGCACATGCAACAGGATCCATGATGCTTTGTGTCTTTTAAAGCTGGCATTTGTTCTTTGTACTGCCATGGAGTTGGAAATGAGCTTAGGAATTCATTGGGACTGACAAATTTTACTAAGAAAGATGGATGGTGAGTTTTGTAGTCAGACAAAAAAACTGTGCCTGGAGAAGAAATAAAAAAGAGGAATTCATTCCCTGTTCATATCTAAACACAGAGATTCAATTAAAGGACATAATTTCAGAATTAATCTTGTTCTCTGCTGTCAACACTCTGCCTATTGGCATTATGTATACAGCCTGATTGGCTTTAACTTATATGTGTGAAGTTGTAAAGTAATTTCTAAGACACTGAAAGGTGTTCTTTGGGTGTTGACTTCTGTGCAGTTATAGTATCAGAAGGCACACAGAGCTACATTTTCTATGAAGTCAACAACTTCACTAATTTGATTTTAGTTTCAGATGGTTATGGACCAGTGGCAGCTATTGCTCTGGTGAGCAATGAGCACGTGCCATCCTTAGAGGGGTCACATTTTCAGCATGGGATCAGTGGAAGAATGAATGCTTTATACAGCAAAATTGTTTCATCCTTCACATTGGTGGATATGAAGCAGGTAACAAGGCCTTCATTTCATGTATACAGTCTAGGCTAATGGATGAGTAGCTTTGTCTTTGCTAATATGGCTCTTACAAATGTTCTAATGCTGTTAGCATTAGAAATCATTAGAAAGCATCACTAATCATATTTAGGTGACAATATTTGGACCTCACCTTGCTAATGGGTGCCCACCTCCTAGAGTTCTTGAAAAACAAGAAAATTGTTTGTTTGTGCATTTTTAGCTAATTCAAATTCAGCTTGTTTTTGATGCCTTTCTAAGAAGATTAGATATGATTTGCATCCTATTTATCAAGCACATGATATAACCAATGAATACTTTGTGCTCCATTTAAGTGTTACAGCAATCTTTTCATTGTTTCTTAAGTATTTATTGATTTTCTTTTTTATCGAATGGGAAACAATGCTTTGCTGATATATTGTGGTGTCATATGTAGTCAAGCTCCAAAACTTGAACATTGAGACAAGTGCCTGCAATAAATCATGCACAGTTCTTTTAACCCCACTGTTTTTTTCCCTAAGTAAACAGTATAACTTTTATAATTTACCATGACTTTAATATTAGCTTGCCTTGAAGAGGCTGTGTTACTTTGCAATTCTGCACACCAGTTTTAGCACTTTGGAGAAGGTACAGAACTTGTTAGTGGAAAATCATATTAAGCTCAAAAAGCATAAGCTATAAAATAAAAGACAGTTGTCTCTTCTGGAATTTTGGCTGCCTGCCTTCTGGATTTGCTTGTTGGCAGCCTTGAAAACACTGGTGTAAATCACTACCAAATGGATATAAAAATTCCATCTACCGGTAGTAATTGTTCTATAGATGTTCAAGCAGATTTCTGTGCAAAGGGAAAAAAAACCTTCATATTTTTGGGGAACCCGTTATTTACAGATTATAACATTGTAGGCCTGTTTTCTAAAATGATACTAAAAACACCAGTTACCTACACAAGTCTGTATTTATTTTGTATTTTATCTTCAGCTGACGACAAATATTATTTCTAAAGCAGTTTTAGGTTAAAATAGCTGTGATAAAAATGAACCTTTGTTGCTAAGTCTATTGCACTGACAATTCTTAGTATCATTTACATTTGGTAACCATCCATCCTCTGTGCTGCATGTCACTTCTTTTCTATAACTGACATGTAGCTTGCTGAAGACTATATGTAACTGTTCTCTTTGGGACATCTATAAACTGCAACATGCTGTCCTGACCAAAAAAAAGTTACTAGAACATCACCTAGTACCAGGCTGACAATTGTGCCCAATAATATAATATAGCTTTATACTTCTCCAGCACAAAGACCAGTTGGCAGTCCAGTTGGCCACCATAGGCATGTGTGAGGCCAGTGGGATTAGACCTCCTCCAATGGCAGCGCCTACATTGCTCCCTGAAAACCAGCCCTCTGGGGGTGAACAACACAGAGGAATTGAATCCTTGCAGGAAGGGAATTGCACTGGTTGGCTGCAAATAGAAGGGGGTGTTCCCTAAAACCTTGTAAAAGCACTAATTGGAATAGGAGGCAGTTGTGACTTTGTAATTGAATATACTGTGGTGGGAGGTTTATATTTAGGATTTGGCTTGCTTGGCAAGTGAAATCGCTTTGGAGCTTCTTTCTCTTAATGTCTGTCACAACAGAACCGACTCACCATGGCAATATGTGGCTCAGTTGACTGTGGATGATCTGGTTGCAATAAATAAAGTGTTGCAGAATCAAGTTGAGTATAGATTTGAGTGCCTCATAGTTGCTGGTTCTGTTAGCTGTTTGCTAGCACGTATGGAAAGCCTAATGTATATTCAGTCTGTGCATGGATTTGTATGTTCAGAACTCATTCAAAAAGCTGCAGTCTGACACCAAAATCCTCTTGGTGGCTTTGAAAATTCCTCCATAAATACATACAACATTTAAAAAACACTGGAAAAAATTTGGATGCCTAAGCAAAAGAAAAGGGGCCTTATAGAAGGGAAAAAATGAAGATCTAAAACTTTCTGGTCAAGACTTGCACTTTACATTGCTGCTAGGGCTATTCCTCATAAAACATCAGATGCTTTTTTCCTGTAATGTGTAAAAAAGTAATAGAAGAGCATCTGTAAGGAATACCGAGGGCAGCAGGGTAGGCTAGAATTACAAAATTCTGTTTCTTGACACTTATGAGTTATTTGAACAATGAAGAAAGTACCAAATCCTTTAGCTCATGATAGTCACAAAAATCACAATTACTGCCTTGTTACTATATAAATGTTTAACTGACCCTAATAAGTCCTGTACTGGATGAAGCATTAGGAGCCAAACTATATGCCTGAAAATGTAGATGGCGTAGTAAAGGACTGAAGGAATCTATCATGGTTTTCAAAACTTCAAATGAAAATCTAATTACAATTAGAAAACTCAGGTTTCTTGACTATCATGTTTAAAACAAGGTATTTCTGCCCTAGAAACCACACTGAAAACTGTCAGTCACATCTGTGTAGCCTTATCTTCTTGAAAATAGTGTTATGTTTTACACTTTCAAAAAAAGTTAGTATTTACATAATGCGGGTCACCTTCCCTAAAACTTTATGATGATTGCCTATGGAAAGCTCTCAGAAAACTCAGAAAATGGAAGCTAAGCTGTTGATTGTGTGAGCTGTTCAGCTGCCATTAACTGTTGCATAGAAGCAACATTTCAGAGTGGCTGGGGGTAGATGGTGCCTACTCACTAACTCGACCTGGGGGAATACCTGGCTGTTGCCTGTATCCGCCTCCACCATTTTTTGGGAAACTTTTAGATGGGAAACTCTATTGAGTTTCCAAAATGGTGTTACTGGTGCCATAACCAAAAGAAAAGAGTAGCAAGTCAAACTTATTTTGTTGACCTCGGAAAGTTCTGTCTCAAGCCCCATCTTGCTGGCAGCAGACTGCTTTCAGGCATCTCCCTTTTTACAAACTGTAGGCTCTATTTAATTTTGAAGAGGTTTTTTTTAAATACTGGGTTCTGATCCAACATCCCAAGACTTCTTCCACTGATTTAACTGGGACTTGAATAAAAAATGCACTTAGAAGAAATGAGCAACATATGTCTTGCCGATGCTCCTGCAAGAGTCAGTGGCAGTGGAGAGCTGGCTCCCCAGTGTGCAGGGCTGTAAACCCTCAGGGGGGAGCATTGAGAGAAGAGAAATCGAGAGCCTAAAAAATAGTAGAACCAGCCATGGGGCAGGGGGCTGGGATTTGGAGGGGAGCTTCCTTTGTGCTTCCAGGTGATTGATGCAAACCTTGCTTTATATGCTTATTTTGGAGCAACTTTTAGAGAAATCTGGGAAGGTCTGTAAGGGAAAGGTCATTTACTGTTTCCCTATTCTTCTTTTATGTAAACTACGGTTGGCTTCTGGATTTGCTACTGATTTTACTGAATACACAAAATAATTACACCTTCAGACAAAGATTTCTCTACTTTTCTTCTCTACCTGTCTACTTGAGATCTAGTACAGGGTTGAATTAGTCTTCAAAATTATCCTAGTTACTGTTAAGGTAAACAGGAAGGATTTGGGAATTGTTGAGTGGTTGTTGGGGATTTATCTGGGTTTTGGGAGATTTTGTGGCATTGGTTTTTGATTGTGTTTTTTGAGACATGCACATGTTTTTTCAGTTTTAGGCTGAAATCTACAGCTTTTGAACTTTCAAATCTGTCTTCTGTCACACTAATGGAGCATCTCGTGCTATGGCTGATCATATATTCACTGCGTAGAGATTGGTAAATTTCAGCAGCCTACTCTTTTCTCTGGCAATAGAATTGCAGTAAACTGTATTTAATTTTGTTGCTGAATGTCATAAACTCTAGGCTTGATCGCTGATATGTTTGAACTCCCCACTTTTCCTTCAGATTTTTTCCATATGTAGCTAAAATGTTTCACTGTTCGCCATTTTCAGGCCTCACATACTTCTTTTAATTTAGTTTTAATAACTGAAAATTGAGCATTCTGATCCCTAAGCACTTAAGGTGTGGAGCCAAGTTGTGAATATTTCCTGTTAAAAGAATGTGGTGTGTTCTATAATTATAATTAGAGATAAATGCAGGTTTAGTAACACAAGCCTCCTCTTACCAATTGTTTTTGTGTGGGATTTAATGAAGTCTTCTGTGATTTGCAGAGTTAAATAGTGAAGTTCATAGCCCGAAGACAAAAAGCAACAAGGAGATTTCATTACTGCAACTAGTGCAAAGGTGAAATGATGAAGCAAGGAGGACATCTTGATAACCAAATTTTAAAATATGATAGTGAGTAAAAGGCCTATCCAGTTAACCCACGTGCCTGAGACCTTGACTCCTTAGGAGTATCTTGTGTCCAAACTGCAAGGTAATACTTTAAGGAGTGCAGGCCTGCTAGTGCTTTGTTACAGTTCTCTTTTTTTGTAGCAATGATAATTCTCACATGTATAAACAAAAATGCCTGATACTGTATCCCATGGCAGAATTAGTGATGCCTTATGGCAACAATGGGAACTGAAACAACGCCATCAAACCCATCACTCACCCAGCTTCTTAGTTTACAAAAAAACCTGCCTAAAATAAATAATAAAAAGAGAGATTTTGGGGTATCTTTCCTAAGAAATTAATTAATTATGAATCTGAGCAAAATCTTTCAAGAGGCTGCTGATTAAATTCCTTTGAAATGTATATGTATTTGTTTACTGTGTGACTCTCCTCAGCAGAGATGTTGTAAGTGTCAGCAATGGAGAGATGAAGGTTTACAATAGAGAAGAAGGGATAAACTGGAGTTAAATGGAAGAGCAAAGACATATAACTGACATAGAGAAGATCTCTGTTAGTGAGGACTCCCTACTAGAGAGAACTGAGTACTTGACAGCTCAGCTGTTTTGGAAATTAATGTTGTGCTCTGAGAAACCAAAAAGCTTCTTCACTCATTTGCAGTCTCCTGACAAATGACACTATCTGCTGGAGTCTGTCAAGGATAGTGATGAAAAGCTGGGGCCTCGGGACCTTGCAGTCTAGATGACTGTCCTGGTTCCAGCCAGGACAAGGTTAACTTTGGCAGTAGCCAGGAGGAGCCAATATTGTCGATTGTCGGGTTTTTTTTTTTTCCATGTGAACAGTTTCTTTTCTTATGCCCTCCATTGCCAGTATTGTTACTGTTCCTTTTCTTATCCTATTGCTCTTTCCAGTAACTTGTTCTTATCCCAACCTTTGTTTTTTGCCTTTAGCTCCTTCAATTCTCCTCTCTGTCCCAACACAGAAGTGAGGGTGGAGAGGGGAGCGAGCAGCAGTGTGGGAGCACTAAACTGGAGAACACCATTCCTACAGCATGACAATGACCTTCAGCAGAGTTCTGCTGGTCAGCCAAGCAGAGGGAAAGAATAGGGGAAGACCGTGTGGAGAAGGTCACACATATGATTTCTCAATCCTGGTCGAGTTAAATAGAAAAGTCAGGTGAGGAGGTGAGATGAGTTCCAAATGTAATTATTCCAGTACAAAAAATGCTCACTGTCCAGGTAGAGCATGTTTTGGTTGGTTACAGAGTCTGCTGTAGCCTCTAAGGTTGATTTAGGGACAGATGTATATGGACACATAGGATTTTCTGTAACTGTACTGGTGGGGTATTTTCTGTAATAACATATGGTATTATGGCTGGTAAACAGATACTGCCAATTATATAGAGCTAACACACTTATTCACATAGTTATTGACAAAAGGTGATCTGTATTAATTGTTATTTTCATAAAAATTTGCATGCTATAGAAAACTTTACTGTGGAAAACAAACTTGTATCTGTAAACAAACGTTACTTTGGTTAAAATAAAAAAAAATTTAAAACCTATTCCAAAGAAAGGAGGAAATATGTCTGTGACTAGGAATTACTTCTATACAACATTAACTACCTAGCAAAGTGATTACTTCTGAATGGGCTAATTCTGAATATCTGAAGCTGTTCTGCCACTTTCTTTGCTCCAGCTAACAGACTCAAAGTTCACTAGCTCAAGTGGAACATCACACTGACACAGCTACGCTACCCACGAAGGCTTTGATCATATTCCCTACTGTGTTGTATAAGCTAAATTCTGGGATTACTGACTTCAAAGAACAAACTTTCATAAATATAGAGGTGAAGGCATTGGGACACAGCAGTCTGAATGCTCAAGAGGTTTAGAATTGTATCAAGCCAAAGATGTGAACATTAACTGGAACTATCTGGAGAGCAAAGATTATTCAGGGCAAAAAAACCCCATGGGGTATGGACTGTCCAGTAAGAAGTGCTTATGTTTAAAAGGGGACAAAGTGTAAGGATTGCAAAAATTCAGTGAATGGACTTGAGAATATTCCTGCAAACTGCCAAAGGCTTTTTGCTCATAAAAAGAAAGAAAAGAAGTAGGAACCCTGAAAATCAAGGTAAAGGTTAAAAATAATCTCCTCTAGCTAAAGTGAAGGCATTTTTAACCTTAATTTGCAGTGAAGCTACTGATAATGATGATTACGAGATTAATGACAGGACAAAGGTAATAATAAAGGCAGGGAAGGAAAAGAGACAACCCCTAAGGTGAAGACACTCTACTCAAATAGAAGGGAAATAATAGTTCTTGTCCTAAGGCTGAAGTAGAGTATGTGGGTGCAGAGCTAGCTTGCCCAACAGCATGGTATGGTAAGGCATGAAATGCTGTGGCTTTTCACCAAGGAAAGGATAACAGTGTGCCTATGGAAGTCATGGTTGAGTGCCCTAGCAAAGAAGAGGAAAATAAAACGATTCACCCAGCTCTCCAACAGTTACTTCCACTAGAATGGAATCAGCTTTGGGGAAAAATCAGGACACAGGGATGCAATAGTATTGTGCATGAATTTCAGGGT
The DNA here is from genome assembly GCF_047830755.1 of Zonotrichia albicollis. Classification (NCBI taxonomy): domain Eukaryota; kingdom Metazoa; phylum Chordata; class Aves; order Passeriformes; family Passerellidae; genus Zonotrichia; species Zonotrichia albicollis. The sequence goes on along the minus strand of NC_133823.1, from coordinate 27,382,934 downwards.
AGATCATGTGCCTAAACACTGCACTCCTTGAGAAGATGGCTAAATGCATAAATTCAATGGAATTCATGTATTTGAGTTTCAGAAAGACATTTGACACAGTGCCAACTAAGAGAATTCTAGAACTGCAACATGATACATTTATTGCAGAGTATATTGGCAGGGAAAAATAGAGTTGGAGAGAGGTCATTGCTAGAGACAGATTTTTCTGGACTGTTTAATATTTTCCAATAGAGTCAGCAACAGAAACATGCCTAATTGAAACAGAGCTTGGTCAGTTTAAAAAAGGGAATTTGGAATAATTTCATATGTGAATTGGTCAAATTTCATCCACCAACTATTGGATCATATAACATCTTTTTCTGCTTTAGGTTAAAGAGCCCCTGATATGATGGCTCATTGTAACTGTATCTATTTTAATCTTTATAATCTTTTCTACTGTCACACCAAATGTAATTTTCTCTAATCCTCGAGAAATTTTTGTGGCTGTCATCAGAACCTACATTTTCAACACCTTGAAATATATTTAATTCAGTTGTTATTCCAGCATTCTTAAATACTGAAAATAATCACAACTTTATATTTGTAGACCTGAATTATTTGCAGCCAATTTTTGATTATTGTGTGCAAAGTACTCCAGCTTCTGACTCAGCCATATTCATCCTGTTATGTGTTATCTGACCTTCATAATATCACCATTCCTTCACTTACTAATGGACTGAACAATGATCGTAATCCATAAATAATGCTGGAGGTTCTTTGCGTTGTTCCTTCAGAAGAACAAACCAGAAAGAAGTATTGAACACTTCTGAATTAACAGTGCTTCACAGACACTTGTATTTAAAGAAAGAATTTACCTTTATTTGTGCAGAGAAAGAAAATACTATCATTTGTAAAGGTTGCATAAAACATGAATGCAAGTTCTAAAGAGAGAATGTGCATATTGGCATGGGCTCCAGTACTCTTCAGGGCACCATAACTCAAAGAGCTCTGTTTAATCCATTAGGCTATCTAGAACTGCCATTTCTTGATGAGAGTTTGGGACCAACTGAGTTTTTTCAAAATTTGGCCAGAGATTCAAATATTTGAAAATATTTTGTTTGAATTCTCATCAAGGTATTTTGAAATGTCATGGAGATGTTCACATTTAATAAATAATGGATGAAAATCCAAAAGCAGGCACATTTTACTTAAGCTTCCAGTTTCATGAATCTGCCTCTTTTTTTTCTTTTTCTGTTTCCTTGCCTCTCTTTCTCCCCCCACCCCCCAATATCTCTTCCTGCCAAAAATTATTTTGGGAATTGAAGTCAAACCAGAGAGCTGTAGTCAGATTGCTGAAAGCATATTTTACTATCAAATGTTGCATTACTGAATCATCTCACTCCATTTTAGAGATGTGTAAGTACAGAAGATATGTGTTTGGGATTGATATAAAAATTGTAACATTTTTGGAATGTGGCCTGAGAAAGTTTTGCAGTGTGCATTTGGAAAGATTCAGTATTTCTGAGTGAAGATATTGTGGGTAAGTTATGTAGGTCATCTCCAAGAAGCCACGCATTTCACACCCCAGCTCTGTAGATGCCTGATATTTTACAGCAGCTTATTCATAAAATATTGTAGTCACTTTTAAAGTTTTATTGTTTCTATTTCTGTCTCTGCCTGTAAAGCCAAGCTCCATTAATACTACAATTCCCGCTATAAAGAATTCTGTGAGAGGAAGGGAACTTATAAATAATGCATTTAGAAACCTCTAAAAAGGATCTTCAGAACTTTTGGCACTTGTTAAAGTAGAATATCTCATGATCAGTGACAGATTTTTTTTTTTTTTAACCACAGACAGGTAGGAAGAGCTTCCTGTTTTCTTTAATTAAACTAATTTTTTTTTTTTTTTTTGCAGCCTAGGCATGTCGTTAGGCTTATCAGTAGTTTTTATTCTGAGCAGGCTAATTCCATGGATGAGATTCATAGTATATTTTGGCAAGAGAAGAGTCAGCTTGGGGAAGGCATCACCTTGCTCACAGGACTGGTGTCTGAGTCCTCTGTGCATCCACAACTAGCACAGCTGGATCCCAAGTTCCTATCTGCTGATACTCTACAGAGCATCATCTGTAGCTGAATCAATCTCTGTTTTTTATGTATTTCAGCCTATAATTGCATAATTTTATGTGGAAATCTTGGAGGAAATGCCCCAAGTTCAACAGTAGTACCTCCTCCCTAGGAACTTTCCCAGCAGGCTTTGTTGTTCTAAATGAATTGCTGGTGGTTTAATCAGTTCTTTTTTCCTGTGGATGTTCCTCCTGGTCAGAGTGCTCAATTCAAATGCAATATGATGTCCTTTCTCGAATGGACTTCAGGGCAAGAGCCATTTTCTGTCAGGGGACACAGGAGAGAGAAGTCCCACTGCTTCCCTTCTCTCTAATGTCTTTTCCTCTTCTAGACATCAGCCACAAGGTTTCCCTCTTTTTAATACCTGCAAGTATCAGACTGTAACTTAGCCATTTGGGAATTATTCATTTGAATCCAATTCTTCCCCAAGGCATCAGTGGGAATTCTCAACCAGGACAGATCTCTTGGATATGTGGAAGAGTGCTGAAAAATCACAGCATGAAAAATCACATCACATCACAATGCTTCCTTCTGCATTAAATCTAACACTTTTTGTCTTTCACAAAACTCACTACTCAGAAACCAAATTTAGGAGTGAGAAACAACTTTAATAAATAGGCTGTAAAAGATGTAGAGTCCCAATAAGATAAGAGATAGTCTTTGTGTCAGAACAAAAATTTCCAGTGGTTGAAAATTCTGTGGGAACATGTGCTTAAATCCTGTGCAGCTTCACATTTAGATCTAGAAGATGTAGCTCAATGTAGCTTGAAGAATTTCAAGAATTCCTAGCTGGCTTTCACCAAAGGAAAAACAAATCTTTTGACTTCTTTCGTCTCCTTCTCTTTCTTTTATTGTAGACATTCTGAATGCTTTTTTTTACGTTTTTCGTCTTGCATAGTTTTGAAGCATTTCAAATTCTTTTCTCTGTTGCATTCCCATAAATGTTAAACAGCTCCTGTCATTTGCACAAGGTATAGGCAAAACAGAATAAAATTCTAGGCAAAGCAGAATAAAATTCAGTACAATATCCAAGAAATAACTTTGTTTGACAGTGGCTGCTGTCAACAAACCTGGTGATCTTGAAGGGGAAAGCTGGAGACTGGACAAACAGATAAAAAAGGAAGTGAACTGAACACTTTCCCAAATTCTGTGGTTGTTAGATGGCTTGGCATAAGTAAGAGGTTTCTTTTTTTGGTGAAGTTCCTGAATTGCAGCTCAAGAGTTTTAAGCCAGATCCTGCAATTTCTGTCTTTGGAATGTGCTTTGTTCTCTGGTGGGCTCCTGAGGTGATGCACCCACTGCTAGGATGGACTTTAAATTTGTAATCTGCTCTTTGTGGGATCAAAGGCAACCCATCGAAATGAAACTCTTGAGGATAATTTCCTTGTTCTGCATCTTGCCACTTGCACTCCTGCCCATTGTAAAAACATTTACATGATCAAAGTCTTTCCATGGCAAGTGACAATAATAGGGATTGAGAGCTAGAAAAGAAAAGGTAATTTAGGGTTTTTAACAGAAACGACTTTATTATGTTGCCAAAGAATTAAAAAAATTACTCTTCTTGGGTCTGACTTGGTTCTTGCTTGCCTGTGCTGAGATGCTTCGGAGTATTCCAGTTGGTCTTTCACTGGATATTAGAGGTTGATTAACGCAGCAGTAAAATATCTTTGATGTTTTGGAAAGAACTTATAAGTTGCTTATTTTGTATTAGATACCTTTCACACTTCAGTCTTGAATACTGCTAAAATTAGTACTGAAAGGAATTCTGTGTTTTCAAAGATATATGAATTGTCATGGATATTTTCTCTTTGATTTTATGTAGCAGGTTTTATTCAGTTATAGCTGCAACTTTGCAAATAGATTGAAGCTTGTAAAGCAGTGAAAACCTAAGGTTTTGCAGAATTGAAGACTTTTTCTTCATATCTAATTCTTCCCTGGTCACCTGTGATAGTGTTTTTAATATTGAAAGTGATTCTAGCATAATTTTTCTGCATAACTTTCTATGTGATTTTACCTGGCCAACCTTGTTTCTTCACTTCATTTTCTCAAAGGGCTCAGAGAAAGTTGTGTGCTTTGATGAATGACACAATAGATAAATATATTAAACTGATAAGCTCTTAACAAACAAACAAAAAAAAAGAATATACAAAAGGTGTAAATCATATAAATAACTCCTAGAGTTCTGTGTTTCAGTATTGCCTGGTGGATAATGGCATTTTCCAGTGGTGCAGAAGTTCAAGGTAATAGTCAGTCATGTATCATCCAAATGCTTTAAAGACTTTAAAAACAGGTAAAAGACAACAGTAATTTTCAGATTAGTCAGAATGGTGTTATTTTCTTTATCCTTGCATTTATAAATTCTGTCAAGAGTTTCTGTTGTAGTTTGTTGTCCAAGGAAATGATTCCCAGAAGAGGAATCTTAATTTAAAGTGCTAAAAACTGACATGGAGGAAATTGCTTAATAAGAATTTCTTTGAAGATTAATGCCAGAATTGAAACCTTTCTGACATTGTGGGAACCATTTATTCATGTAAACAAAGAGGTGCAGATGAGTGCTGTGTAGGGATATTGAGATACTTCAGAACTCTCAGAAAATGTGACTGGGTAAAGCTGAGGCTGATTTTTGTTTGTTCCTTTGCTGGTTGTGACCTTATGGGATTTTTTATATTGTTTCCAGCACAATGAAACTTTTAAAACAATCAGATGTGGCCACCATTGAAGGAAATATTCCCTCCAAAAGCAGAGTGGGAGGTTCAAGTAGGCTAGCTTAGTCACTGGCTTATCAATTTCCTAAGCATTTGGTTTTGCCAAGGTTCTTGCCTATGCTGAATTATTTACTCAGTCAGTGAACTCCTTACTGTGGCAACAGGTGCCTCTGGAGATGTTCCCTGAGGAATCAGCTTTTAACTTTGTTGGCTCCCTAAAGAGTCACGCTCAGAAGATGACCTGGCTGTCATCACTGTCCCAGTGAATGCACAGAATACAGTGGGAATGTTCCATGGCTGCAAAGGAGTAAAAGCTCTCATCCAAGAACTAAGAGTTATGAGGTAAGACCTATCTTAAGGAGTTCTAACTACCAACATTTTTGTCTCAGGGACATCCCTGACTTCCTGGTGACCACTGGTTATTCTGAGGGAGGACTCTCCCGTCTTCAAAGCTGAGCTGATGCAAGGATTTTCTTAAAACAGGGAACAGTAAGAAGCAAATTTTTTTCAAACTTAGTAAAGCTCTTAGAAAAGGTAGCTGGTTTATTGATTCTTCCCTTTTAGCTGTACTACCCTATTCTTACATCTGAGCACATGGCACTCACACCTGGTGGAGTTTGGAGGAAATTCAAGGGCTGGATTAGCTCAGATCTCCATACCCATAAAAGAGAATTATTTCTTCTACAGGGTGACTTCAGTGAATTGCAGGCTCTGCAGCAACACAGAGATCTTGAAATCAGTGCATGTTCTCACGCACCCCTTCAGTAGGTCCACCTGTAGACAACATCTTAGCCATGAGTACACAACATGCTGTTTGTGAAAAGCAACAACTTTGCTAAATTAAAGCAAATTACTTTCAAAGCATGCAAGGGCACTAATTTTCATTGATTACTCACTCAGTCATGGCCAAGTTTTAAATTTCATCTGTTTTTACTGTAGTTCTTCTGGAAAAAATTTGGTTAGAATCACTCTCCCATAACCTAAAAATGGTTGCAGGGATTTTGCTTTGACTGTAAGGGGATAAGAAAACCTCTCTTTAGGCATGGAAAACTTCAGCCTGAACAATGAGTGATTCAGAAGACTGTGGTTGTGGGGAAAATGGACTTTTAATTGGATTCATTTTGCTTATGTAACTATTTGGCTTAGTAAAGCAGCTATTCTAACAATAACTTTGCTTACCAGTGATATGTAGTCTCTTCTGAACTAAGGTATCAATAGCAACAAAAATGTGCTGCTATAGGCCTATATATGTAGGCTTGTATTTGTATGCAAAGTTTAAAAATGTCCAGCAAAAATTCGTGGAAGAAAACCCTTCCCAGAGACCTTCATAGAAAGACATTGTTCTGGCTCAGGAAATCCTTCAGCCACAAGTGGCTGGAACTTGGGAACATATTCTGAAAAAAACTAGATTTTCTGGGTTAGATGGAGCTTTGATCAAGTTCACTCAGACTTGGGTGAACAAAACAACAGTAGCGTGAAAAGAAGCTTCCTGTGAGAAGACTGAATGTTTACTGCTTTGTCCTAAGTTCCATGGAACAAAAACCCAGACTTCACCCTCCTGCTGTGGCTGCTGTCATTGCAAACATCCTGAGAGCTTCTAGCACCCCACTTTGGAGTTAGACAGACATACTGAGTCTGTTCTTGGTGCTCCCCTGCACAGGATGGCTGGAGAAAGGTCTTGCCTTCTTGTGGCTTGGTGAAGATGAGGAGCTGGGAGTTGTTTTTGGGTTTGCAGCTGGCTTTGCTTTTAAATGATTCAAACTGGTTGATCCAGCTGGGTCAGTCCCAGTGGATGAAGCTAAGCAGAAAAGCTTAGAGATGCAGTTCCTGTTAGGGAAATACTGGAGGTGACAGATAAAAGAGGCAAGTAAGAGATGCTCTCATTCTGGCTGGTCATGCAGTGCTTTCCACTGACATAGTCAAATAGATTAACCCACAGGTCTCAATAAATAGCTTGTAAAGTGCTACGTGAGAAGGAACTGGTTTTTAGATGTGGCTGTCCCTCACACCATGGGAAGCTCATAAATGTAAATATTAAGTCAAGGTTGACATTGAGATAACTGGAGTCATTACTGTGGGCTTGCCAGCCTGGTGGAACAAAATGTTGGAAATGTGACTCAAGAGGGAATTAAACAGCAATAAAGTACCTAATGTCAGTTCACAAAGGTGAGGTAAGGGAAAAGATACTTTACAATATAATTCAATAGAAAATTTTTGTTCTGCATACAATTGTATAATTTACAATATAATTCATGAGGTAAATTCACAACTTCATCAAAATCTGTCATGAGCTTGTGAATTTACTTGCTAATGATTGCTGTAGTGATACAAGATGCCTGGTATTTTACTTGTTCTTCCTGACTGTTTTAGTTTTGACGTAAGAAGAGTGTAAAAAACCTCTGATCTCTAGACAATGAAATTAACAGGATCAGACCTTGGATCTGTGCAGTTTCTTACCTTTCATCAATGGCCCAAAGAGTAGAGTTGCAGTTTAACCAAGAGACCAGTGAATGAAGAGCACCCAAGGGAAATGTTATGGCAAAACAGGGTCAATCAGATACTTTTGGTGTGGCACTCTGCCCTGGTGCAATGTCAGCCACATTTGTCATAGTATTCTGCAGTCTGAGGAGAGAGCTGGGAATTATGGTGGCTAATGGATTAACTCAGGCTACCTGTTCAATTGTCTGCGTAAATGTGAGCTGACCTTCAGCCTTGCATCTGTGATCAAGGAGATCTTACATTGTGTGGGGACTTTCTCATGTTTGTACTTTGCAGAGAGACTCCTGTGCCAAGTCTGTCCTTTTCTAGCATGTGTTATTCAAGAAAATGTTGCATATTGGTTGGGTTTAGAGTTGAGGCATGACAGTGATAACAATATTGATAAGTGACACTCATTTCCTTCTGCTGAACTTATCCTGCTGATAAGGATAACAAATCCAGATCCAAATAAATCCAGATTCAGTCAAATGAGAAAGGCATCTAAACTGCTCACGGGGGCCTGTACCTTCCAAGGAACTGCTTATTGTAAAACATTGAAGCCTTAGGAGGAGGCAATAGCACAAGCCCTTTTCACAGGGGAGAGGCTGCCTCTCCTGGCATGAGAAGTAGAGCCAAGAGGGCTTTAGGAGGAGTAACTTCCTGTGTGCTACATTTAATGAACTAAAAGCTCTAGACACAACTGACAGTCCCATGTAGGTAAAAATAGACCCAGCTTTAGGAAAACTGTGATTGTGCACCCAGGTTTGGAGCATAGTGACCATGCAGTGATCATAAACTCCCTAAGCATTTTGACCATTGCTATGAATATATGGTCAAAATAATTTTGACCGTTGCCATTTCCCTATGAACTTTTTCCTTATGGATCCGAAGGGTTAGGGAGTATTAATGCTGTACAGCAGCAAGTCTCACTAGAAAGGCATCTCTAAATTTCAGCAAGCAGGACAAATGGTTGTCCCTGGCTGCCTGCATGGGAGAGATGTTAAGACAGTAAGTTTTTGGGGTTGGTAGAAGTAGTGAATAAGGTTCAATGAATTATGTCCTTGTAAAATCATAACCACCACCAAAAATGGATTTAGTTGAAAGTTCAAATAAAAGCATTTGTGGGGTTTTTAAGTACTTAGTAAACCAGGAGGCAAAACAGTTCAACTTAATGACAAATCAAAACATTTGGCGTCTGAATTGTTTGAAGGTCCAATTTTTTTTGGCCAAAAAAAATCAGTTAAATCACAAAGAATTTTGACTGATTTAAAGAAACTTCTTTTAGAGAAAAGCATTTCTAAAAAAAGGTCATGCTTTTTTAGTCAACAGAGCACTATAAACAAGCCAAGTAAACTCATTAATATGTTATGCAAAACTGTGTAAAGACCCCATCAGAGAGTGATAGTCTCTTTTGAATATCTGTTCCATCTGTTTGAAAATGTGAGCAAGAGCTTAGGTATGATAATAAACTGAGGGATTTAAGGTCCCTCCCTTCCCTGCCCCACAAACATTATGAAGCTAGACAGTTTAATCCAAGTGGTCTAGTATCCAAGAGCTCAGAGCACATCTACTGATCTGCAAGATTTCTGCGTTTTTGTTCTGGTTTTGTTTGTTGCCATGGAGTCCAGTCGGATATTTAGATGTGTGACCATTGGACAGGATGTTGGTGATTGCAGCACGTGGCTGCTTGCCTTCTCCATGTGGAGAGGAGGCTGGGCCTGCACTCCAGCCCTTCAGCTCTCTCTGGATTCTGGCTTGGGCCTTAGGTCCCAGTCTTCCACCATGTTGATCAGTGTAGTCCCAGCTACATTAGAAGGCTGATTCCAGTTTGAGTGTCACCAGCAGAGCTGCAGCACTGCAGACCAGCACACCCAACTACACTGTGTGATGTCTCAGTCATAAGAACCTGGCAGAGATCAGGCTAGCATAGAGTGGTTCCCATGAGAAAACACAACAAACCTCCCTCTTTCCTGCCTTCAGAACTGTCATTCACAAAGCTAGTCTCCAAACCTCTTGACAACCACAATTAAAACATTATTTAAAAAAGCAACAGGTTATTTCACAATAAAAATGTCATCTTTGGAATTATGCTTCCTTTTGATTATACATAGAGAAATTAAAATATGGCAGAGTCCCATATTTGACATTTCAAGCTGAAGGTATTTACATTAAGAAGGAAGAGGAAAAAGAAGTATTGCATCTCCAGTCTGCTGTTTCTTCAGATATGCCATCAGTTTAAGCACAGAGACATGTCTTGAGGAACTGTCACTTACATCAATGTCTGTAAAAATCAACAAAATGGAACTGTCAATTATTTAGAATTGCAGATGCAGCAGCTGGTGAGCAGTTTGCTGTGTGGCATTCCTCACAAAGAGAGGTGCCAGAAATTTACTGCCAAAACACTTCAGCTAAGTGATCTCAGATGAAAAAATGACAGCTTCTGCTAATGAACAGTCAGTGCTGTGAGCATAAACATTCATCATAGTCCCAGAGTGGCAGGACTGTGGTAGTATCTGGCTTTGCAAAACCTTTTATTTGCACCTTGTGTGTATTTAGCCCAGTTGTTACTCTGTGATGGTTCTGGAGCAGGAGCATGTACCATGAGAAGAAAGAGCAAAGGCCATCTGCTGCCAAGGACACAGCTGAAATGCCTTGGTGACCTCTTCTCAGAGTCTTAACTTTGCTCCAGAGGCAGCTGCAGGGAGGCTTGCTGTATCCACAGCTCCTAAGGAAGGCAGTGAAGATCACAGGAACCATCCCACATTCTGCCCCAGCCACAAGCAACTACAGATATCTGGGAGAAGAGTGCCACAACCAGAACAGTGTTGTCCACTGGGGCCTGGCATCCACTGTGACACAAGGTAAGCTACAAGGTGTAGGGGCAAAACTACCTTCAAGAGCCACTGCACTCCCCTGTTTCCTGTTAACTGCCCTAATCTCTTCTTTAATTCCTTTAAACTTCTGGTTTCCATATGGTAAGGACAATGTGTTTCACCATATCATCGTGCACTCTGGGAAAAGGCCTTCCTTTATCTTTGCGGCATTCAAAATGAGTTGTTTCAGGTGATGTGTATGTTTGGGAATTTTCCTCTGTGACTGCAAATGAATTATTAAGACAGATACATCTACTTGATTTTAAACCTAAAGCATTAGATCAGAAGATTATGCACTGCAGACACCAACAAACACCTTAGAGTGTTCTATAGTAAATACCTTCTAAAGAAAGAAGACAGCTGTGGCTCTGGAGCTAAAGGTTTTTATTTGTGGGAATAACATGGGCATGTTAACTGGCACAAGTAACATCCTGACAGTGCCAAAAGGGGCCTTTGCAATGCCTTCCAGTCACCTCCAGGTGACAAACACACAGATGTCTAGAAAATTAATACAGGCCTGGAAGAGATTTGGTGTCTGCAGAAGGATTTTCTACAGCATTTGAGAAATTGCGTAAAACCCTGCAAAAATATCTCCAGGCTCTGAGAGAGTACAGGCCATGGTAGGCAGTCATGCCTTGGGGTTTAGAGGCTTTAGAAAGTCACTGAGGCTGACAGGCCAGCTGGGACTACACTTCCTGCCTGCCAGAATCAGATTTCCTTAGAATTCCTGATTGCCATGGAGGGAAGTATATTCAAAATTGTAAAATCGAGGCAAGGCATTTCACTATTTCCTTAAAAGAATAGATTGAACCAATAAAGCTGATCACCCATGCCAGGGATATGAACCCTGGCAAATGAAAGAGTTAATGTTGATGGCCAAAAAAAATCCCTGCTCCCTCAGAGGGGGCAGAGGTGAATGAAGCTTCTCTCAGTTTTGGTCTACTGCAAAAACTGTGTTCTCATTTTAAAGAGGTTTTGTGAATCCACTGCTATAATCCCCCTGCCAGAGGGGAATATAGCTAAACAGAAATAGTTTGCATCTAATTTAGTCAGACATGACTCAACAACTTGTCTTTTATCATTAAACACTATTCATTTCATACCTAGCCTTTAGGGCTTTATTGTGCTCTTACAATTCTTTACTTGTCATTTTTAAGGAAGTAGGCATGATTTTAGTCAGTCTGCCACAAAATGCAGTTTTGGATAGGTAATCTTAGCCTGTTCTGTGCTCAATCCACTGCACATGGAAAAATGTTGGTAAATAATATCATGGCTCCTGAAGGGGACTATCCATCCATCCATCCATCCATCCATCCATCCATCCATCCATCCATCCATCCATCCCATACAGAAATGTAAGGATCTAACACAGAATTTGTACTGCGGGGTAGTTTTCTTTCTAAATGTCCCTGTATGAAGTCACCAGGATGTGTTGTCCTTCCATGTGTCTCACTGTTGTTGCTTTGGTAAAAATAACACATTTTTGCAGTTTCATAAATAGCTATCAGGTGAGGTAGTTATTAGCTCATCTTCTCTGTTGTAGAAATACGTAGCATACTGAGTATAGCTTGTTTCCTCTCTTTTTATCCAGACCAAGAATATTTTCCAGTTTTAGGGAGCTCAGACTTTCCCCTAATGTTTGTTTTCTCCATGCAATTCAGTCCTCTAACTCGAATGTCCCATGGGTGACATCTGTAGTCATCCTCTCTGAGGAACTGAGAAATATCATTTTTTAGAGAGGCTTGGCAGAGAGTTCCCAATGGAACTGCCTGTGGCAGGCTTTTTCTCTGCAGCATTTGGGGGATTTTCAGCAAAATGACAGCCTGTGGATGTAGGCAAAAATCCACATCAAAACAAATGCAGAACACGCCCCTCCAGATTCAGCAATGCACCTGAAAAGTGAGTTTTCTTTGTGGGAACTCGGCTCATACACCTGCCACTCAGGTGGGCACCATAAAATGCAGAGACTGGGAGTTAATAAATAATTTTTTACCAGTCTTATAGGCTTTTTCCTCTGCTATAAAAATTCTTTATAATCCTTGCTATGTTTCTGGCTTTATTTATTCACTGCCATCTGCTCTTTGTCTCCTTTCACTTTTTCTGAGGCTTGATTACCATCCTCCTGCTTGTTTGTGTTTTGGAGTATCCCCTTCTTGCTGCTTCTGCGCTCTTCCCAGTGGCCTCTTCTCCCCATGCTTTGCTGAGCAGTGGCATTCTTTCCCAGGCATGTTTTATGTCTGTGGGGATGTGTTAAGTTTTAAATATGGGCATTTCTAGCTATTAGGGCAGAAGGAGACAGTAGCCAATTTCCTTCACATCAATCATTTGCAAAATCGTGTTTTCAAAAGAAATGTGAAACACAAAAAGATTTATCTGAGCTGTCTGAGGTGATCCATTGCATCTTTTCTGTAGCTATCAATTAATAGCAAGGCAGTTATTTGCTGTCTCACATCTAAGTTATAAAATTAATTTACCATATTTACCACAGCTATCCTTGCTTATGAAATTTTTGGAACAACCACTAGGAGGAAGTAAAATAACTTCTGAATTTTATTGAAAATTAATGTCGTTTTTTAGACAATGAGAACCTTTTATTCTCTGTTAAAACAGAATGTATGCAGCCTGTTTCTAATTCACATTGTCTGTAAAACTGAAGCAATGGATTCATCTTGACTTCCATGTTCATCGTCTCAAGTAAAAAATGCTCTCCATCAATTGCCCATTATTTGCTGAGGTTGTTTAGTGCTAAGTTTGAGTATGATTGCAAATTAAACAAGCAGCATTGTCTAACACATGGCCACTATTCATGTTTTTCTCATTGAAAAAGCAAGTCAGATATAGTATTTTTCTTGATATTAAAAAAGTTCTGTGTTTTAGATCTTCTGTTGGGCAGAAAGTAGAGGAGATAAGCAGGTGGGTTAGTATAAAACCAATCTATTCTATGCCTAAAACAGTAACTAAACTTGTTCTATGGTTCTATGCAAGCAATTGAATATTAATATAATGAGGTGAGAAAATAAAGATCTCATATATGAGTATATGTACAAATATTCCAACAGAATTTGATTGATTGATTGATTAATTATTGCTACATCAAAATTATAGTGGAATGATTCCGAGTTTTTACAAAGACTTTTTAAAAGCAATGGATACCAATGTAAAATAGCATTTTTCCTATGTAAAATAACTATGTAACTATTTATCTATGTAAAATAACTTTTTTCTTGAATACCTATGTAAAATAACTTTAGAAAGGATTCATTTTCAGAAGATTACTTCTTGATGCCTTCTGAAAACCAGACATTGTCAGAGCCTCTCATGTGAACACCTAAGATGCAATGCCCTCAGTGCCATTATTTTTTAAATTTTACCCACTTTCATTAAAAAACTAATGAAAAAAAATATTTTTAAGTGAACGGATTTATCAAAGGAGAAAATCTTTTGTTCACCACCACTTCTCCTTGCTGAAGGATGACTACTTTCTAAGCACTGAGCCATACAAGAACACAAATACCAGTAGGATCTCCTCAAGGCAGAATTTTCAGAAGCCTCTGAGTCTGCAGGAGCTGCTCCTGGCAGCACAGATGGCTGGTGGTGGGCATTTGCTGTGCTGGCTGTGGCTTCTTCATGTGGCTGGAAACACCTCCTGAAGGGGAACTACAGCTGCTTTACATTGCTGTGTGCTGTAGGAGAGCTCATTGGCTCTTTTTCTTTTCCTCATCTCCGACTGCTACAACCCATCTATCATGGTAATTGATTTCTCTTCCTGAAGACCTTCATCTGGTGTCTCCTGTTCAGAGCCTGATCTTACAGGAGACTGGGAAGCCACAGCCTACAGACATCTGTAACAGATAATGCAGTAAAAATGAAGGATGAGGCACTTCCACACTTGAGCACAGCCCTCCACCTGTCACACCTTTCTCTCTGATTTCTTTGTATTTCCTTTTCCCTGCTGCTGCTCTTGGAAGGGTGAAGCCTTGCAGAGCTGGAGCCCAGCTGATATGAAGGCAGCTGTCAAATTGTTCCTGGCTAAGGACACGAGAAGCCGCAGCCTCAGGTTTGAAAATTACACAGCACCATTGCAATGTCAGTGTTGCTGCTCACCATAAATGCTGGATTTTCCCATTCCCAGTGGCCCGCCAATGGGCTCCAGGATGGGGCAGTGGTTGGCTGCATCAAGGGGTGAATGGTGCTCAGTCCTCCCTGTGGCTGGCAGCTGTGAGCATGGGGAATCACAGGAGGCAGGCAGGCTGTGCAATCTGCACACAGTGTTTGACAAGCTGCTGGGGGAGAAAGGGCTGACAGCAAGGAAGGGGGAGTAGCAAGTTTTATCTTCCACGTGGCAGCAGTCAGTGATAACATAGCAGTGGGATATATGTCCCAGGATCCGATTTGTCCAAGGAGAAACACTTCATGGGACAAACAGCAGTGTCAACAGAGCACGTGTGTGGAATTTACATTTCTGCATAACTCAAGAATGCCAGCACAAGGTAACAGCTGACATCTAACCATGACTTCTTTAGGCCTCCTTAGGTTTATCTTGATTTTATACCCTATGCAATTTACCCTTGAGCTTCCATCTGTAAATTTATCTTCTGTAAGACAATGTGACCTAGCCAAGGACACTGAAGTATGAGGTGACTCAGCTGAGTTACATGGAAATTGAGATTGCTAAGCAGATCTGGAGGTCAGGCTGCAAGTTATACATAGCTCCTCAGAATTTTGCAATATCACATTTGGCATGGGTATGAGGCTTCTTAGGTTCTGTTGTTAAGGAAAAAAAAAATTATACATTTTTCACACCACAAGGAGAAGTCATATTTGGCAGTGGTGTCAGCTTTACAGGGGCATGTAGGTGCCTAAAGCTATCGGCAGGCTCCTTGTGAAACTGATAAATGGATGGAGCAACTGTCCTGGACCTCCCAGCGGCTCCAACTCCAGCAAGGACACACATCAGCCTGCAGGTGGTTTGCCACATCTTGGGCACAGTGCAGCACACTAAAACTGAATCCCTGGTGAAGGCAAGAGGAAGACTTTTCATCCTAAAGAGGACCTGTCCTCCACAAATTAAAAGTAGAAATTACAGTTACTTCCAGTAATTATCTGATTTCCTAGTATGGTATGTTGGTAAAAAGATGGATATTGTAAATAACCATGTCAGTAACGGATATGAAATGTAACTTCAGAGAAAGCTCAAGAGGTATTTCTTGTCATTCTGAAGCATCCAGTCCTACAAAAAATTGTTTACTACATTTCTGCAAAATGTGACGCTTGCTATGTATCTTTCAGGCAGAGAGCAAAATGTGGTTTAATTCTTCATCTCCATTCCCCAGCTCTGGGTAAGTCTGTGGCTTGGGGTGGAGAGGAGAAAGGCTCCAGGCAGAGGAATGAGACAAAATGTTCTTGTGGTCATTCGTGTGGCTTGTCGTCAGCTCCAGGGGAGGCAGGCACAGCTCTTGTGAAGGCTCTGGCAGCACTGAAACCAGCTGGGATTGCAGGAAAAGATGCACAGAATGAACAGTGTTGTGAAGAACCTGCTTCTAATGTAGAGGGAGCCCATCACAATCTGTAAAGCCAACACTGCAGTGATGGAAAGTTGTGGAGGGCTCTGAGTGTATATGAGCATCAAGTCACTGGTGCTTAAACGTGACATTTTCTACAACCACACAGCACAGATGCACAAAGTCCCTGTTCCTAGAGGGATAGGTAGGAGACTTCTTTTTGCTCGGAGTGGTGCACAGGCAGTGAAAAGGGCAAGCACTTGCCATCGTGAGCAGTGGGGAGAGCAGCTGCCCACCACTCCATGGATGCCTGCCTGCTCTGAGGCATGTGTCCTGCAGCCAAGGGTCACTTTGCCCACTGGAATATCTGCTCTGCACGATGCTTTTCCTGACGCAGACAGCAAATTATCCACACTTAAGCTCCACGGGGGAACTTTCCCAAGAGGAAGGAAAACCAGAGGGAAAAATGAAAATAACATCCTTCCTCTTCCAAAGAAAACAGTCCTTCTCCCAGACCCCTAATTAAAATGCAAAGGTTTAATAGACAAACCAGCAGAAGGCTTAATCACTGTGACTCAGCTCACAGAAAGACATCCAGCACTGAGCTGAACAGCAGCAGATTGTTGGCTTCCTTTGAGGAGAGACTACAGTTCATCATTCCCTGGAAAGGGCCAGATGGTTTGATTGCAGGGGATGTAAGCAGTGGCCTGTCATCTCTCATTTGTAAGGGAGTGAGACTGGTGAAAGAAAGAGGTGAGGACAGTCAGGAGAGCAAGCCTGGAGTCACAGGCTCACAGAGCTGTGGTGGAGGTGTGGGCTCATGAACCACCCAGATGTTCTTCCCTTTCATACTGGATCATCAGCTAAATCCAAACCTTTTCCAGCAGGCACTTCCTGGGTCTGATCTTGAGCATCTCACTCCTGCATAGACAAGTTTGGGTGACATTTAGGTATGTCATAAAAACCTTTATCTTGATGCCTGAGCATTCCCAGGCGCAGGTCTGTCCCATTGATCCAGTACCACATGGGCACCACAAGCCTCAATTCTCCTTTCCCATTGCCCTTCTCCCAGCTGGAACTGTGCCCTCTACTCACCTTTACTGAGGTCCAGTTTTGTGCCACTCAGCTTAGGCATTATTTATTTTCCAGTGAACTGTATTTTCAAGCTGGGCACCTTATAGCATGCATTATGTTTATATATACATTTATGTGTTTTTAGAAATACATGTGAACTTAGCACCAATATTTATTTGTGTATGATCTGTATGGTATAATATGAAGTTCATGACATGTTATGGAAAAGAAATTAAGATAACAGGCATATAATTTTTCTTGTGAATTCATAAAAAACTCCATGAATGCTTCTGGTCAGGAAAAAACTCACAAAAACAACAACAAAAAACATACTTTTTTTCAACATTTGTTAAGTAAATTTAAAAAAAAATAGATTTTTAATAGCCTTTTACTTGGAAGTTAGTGGGTTCTAAAAGTTTTGAATCAGATGGAACATTTTAGTCCAGTGGAAGTAACGCTGAGAAGGGAAATATTCTGCAAACAAATGCAACTTGAAATTGGGGTCAGAGGCTGAAACCATTTCGTTTTTGTCTCTCTCAGGTTGACTGGTGAATTGAGGAGATTAAGTGCATGGCTTCCACTGTCCCTCCACACAGGAGTTCAGGAATCCTGCTACCCTGGATTTGTGACCACAGGAGCTTGTGAATCATGAAAGAACATTTAAGCAGAGGACTCTGACTACAAATAAAAATACATCTTTGCAGAAATTTAATGTGAAGATAATTCACAAGTATGTTTATTGGGAGGAAATCGTTGCATAAAATGTAGGGATAAGGTAAAACATTGGTTAAAATACCACCTAGGTAAATCAGTTTCCCAGGCAATATATGGAGAGTGCTGCCATTTAACTGCTCTGAGGCAGCCAGCAAAAATTCTAGAGCTGTCTGCCAAACAGCTAGATGTTGCTGATGGAAAAAATTAGCCTCAGTACATTGGCATCTGGAGTCTGTGACTGCCATCCAAAAAGAAAAGGGACTGGTGCTGTAGAATTGGGTAATTGCACTCCAGAAGCCTACCACAAGTCTGCTGTGGCTTTGTCATTAAAAAAAAAAAAAAATTTAAAATGTTCTTAATTTAAAAATAAGAGTTTGAAAGTATAGAAAGTAAGATGTTAGGGGGAAACATACAGTTAACTGGATAAAAACATTCTCAGTTTCTGTGTGTGTCCGAGTACAAAACAGATATATATGCTTTCCCTGCATGTGCTGGTTTGTGTTTCAGAGTACTTGTTTCTGTGTCAACTCTGTGTCCATTTCACAAGGAATTACACACTCCATTTACTTGAGATTCCAATGTATATTACTTGGGAAAAAAACCCAACAATTTCTGAGTACAACCTATGTTTTAACAATTATATTCCTTCCTCTCTTCCCTGCCCACTCCCTGCTGTAAATAAATAATCTGGGGGGAGGGAAGCTGTCAGTTACCAGCAGTCACCCCCTGTTGTGATTCTGAGGGTGGGAGTGTAGCTGAAGTAACCACAGTGGAGCAGCAAGTAGAGATAAATTACCAGTTCTTAATCTGAAAGCATTCTTATTCATAGGAGAAATTTACAGGAATCATGAATTTTAGTTACCTGAATTGTCACAGTTTACTTTACTGCTGATGTCCCAGAGATGACACTGAAATCACTCTGCTTAGATTTCTGCATGGCACTTTCTTTTGAAGGCTTTAGTTGCAGGTGTTAGGAGTCCTTCTCTCCAAATGAACAATGACACATACTTCTCACATTTGAAACTTTGTGGAAAATCCACTTAGTAATTTTCCCATTGAATTAAAATTCACTGTATTTCTTGTACAAGACTGACTGAAAGATGGTGTAAGTTTAGAACCTCAGGCCCTGAGAACATCTAGTTCTCAGACAGGGATATGTTCAGTGCTAAGTTACCTGTTCATAAGAATTCAATGATTTAACAATGACAGGAAACTGCACAACGTGTGGATTTCAACATAAGATTGTAATTCAGACTTTGCTGGATGTCTTTTCTTCCTACAGTGTTATTTTTGTGTGTGTCTGTGACAGTTAATTAACCTCACTTCCTATGAGCAGAGCAACACATAGGTAGTGGTTCATATGCCATGGTGGAATACCCATGGAATAAGACAGCACCTGTCAATTACAGGTGAATTAATTGTTGGGTGAAAATATCTGATGTCAAGAGAGGAGTTCAGAGGTATTTTGTTGGAATACAAATTTGTTTGGGATGGTAGACATACTGAAGTCAGTGCTAATTTGTAGAGGCAGTTCTTGTGTGCTTTAATAATGGCAGATAAGAAGCATTAGTGAATAAATATTTGAAAATTTTTTAGCCATTTCTGGAAAGCTATTTTTCTTAAAAATTAAATTAAGAAGAAACAGAATGCATTCACTAAGAGAAAGGCAAGACAAACGTTAGTACAGGGAGAAACCATATTGACTCAGGCACAGCCTTAGGCAGCAAAGCACTTAAGCAGGTACTTGAGGTAGGGCACATACCTATCTGTTTTTCTGAATCATTGCCATGATTACAGGGCGTTTCATTTGCTCTCTGTAGTGTCCTCTGTTCCAGAGATCTTTTTGCTTTCACAAAGAAATCGCAGTCATTAATCATAAGGCATTAACATTCCCACCGCTGGGATTATGAATTACATTTCTGTAATAAATGTGAATACCATTTCCCTCATCTCCTGTTCTTTCAAGAGCCCTAAAAGTTTTATTTCAACTTTCAGACTTGCACTGAGGGCTTTGGCTAGGAGTTCGTGCTTCTGGCTCGCTTGAGCTAATTTGGCAAGTAATTTTAAAACAACTTCTATTGTACATAGAGCTGCAGGGTTTGAAATACTGCTCAGTCAGCTCTTACTTCATGAACAGTTTGTTTGATTAGGTGCCCAGGTGAAACACAATCGGGGAATCTGGTGAGCTGTAAGCCTTCCACAGGGAGGAGGAAATGAAGTGGATTTGCTTGGTCCTTGGCAGAGTGTTCCAGCTGTTCGGCAGTTGTGCAAAGGTGTGTCACCTCCTCCTGCCCACCTTTCAATAGCATTGCTGCTGGATTTTTTGAAAAGTCCTGTTCTGAAAACACCTGTAAGGCATGTCCTTGGGCATCCAGTGGAGTGACCATCTAAGTGGGTCTTGTCTGTGGGCCTTGACTTGGCTTAAGCTTGACGAGCTGCCAAGGCTTGGGCAACACCCAGTGTGGGCAGGAGAACCATGCTCAGCCCTTACCAAGGGGCCATCCAGGTCCTGGTGCTCCCAGAAGGGTCAGCTGCCTGTTGAGCATGGGCTGTCAGGATTCATATTTTGGATTTCAACTTCTAAACTTGAGTTTGATTTTATGGCTCTCAGGACTTTTTGTGGACTTTCATTTCTTAAAAGGTTCCAAAAGCTGCTTTGGCCATGGTGGATTTTACAGCACCTATAGGGTGATAAAGCTGAGCTTTTCACCAGGGCCCTGGTGTGATCTGGCTGTTCGGGGTCTCAGCTGTTTCTCACTGGCCATGGTGGGCCCCTATTGGAGACACAAGTCCAGAGGCTTCAGCTGGGTTTTGGGATGTGAAAAGTGAGGATGCAGGCAATGTACCCCATCGTTCTGGAGAGCCTGGCTCTCAAGGTCTATGAGGAGGAGAAGGAATCCCAAAACTACTGACAGAAATCCCAGCAACAAAGAATTTACCTTCAGCAAGGAATTTATAAGAAAGTATAAGCATGAGCTGTGGAGAGAAATAAAAGCAAAGGAAACCAAAAAACCCCAGAGCATTTGTTTCCAAATTCTTCCTGAAGCAAGACATACTGTATCCCGAGGACAGAACAAGAAAATAAATTGAGTTTATATAAAGCTGCTTGTGGAAACCTCCCTAGTAACAAAATGAGCTAACAAAAACCAAATATCAATGAGAATCCAAATATTCATCTTTAAAATCACTGAGCAGTAAATTACACATCACAGACCTCCTCAGTCTTCTGGCAAAAGCTGCAGAAATGGAAACTCTTAAACGCAAATAAAAAATGTGTTTGTTTAATTCTGCACTAAGAGCAAGTCTCTGGACAAGCTGCATTTTCTAAGGCCTTTTTTGCCACCTGAGTGGAAGAATGCCTCATCCAACACAACCTACAAAGCATTTAATCAGTCCTGATGGTAAATTTAAAATGGCAAATTCTTTTCTGCCTTGCCCCAAAGTAAGGAGCTGGGTGCATTTCCTACGACAATTTGAAAGAATTTTTCAGTTATTCTTTACTATATTCTGCAATCTTAAAATTAATCCAAATGAATTGTGTGGGTTTGGTGACCACCCTCTGTCAGGGGCTTTTATGTGTTCTCAGCCAGGGGTTGGATCACATCATGGTGTCATGAGAGGCACATGTAGACTGAACTTCTGCTGTCATCTCCTGAAGCCTGAGCAGGAGAAAGACGAGGATCCTGCTGTTCCAGGAGGAGGAGAGGAACACACAGACAAATGCTTAATAAGCAAATGCTCTTCCTGTGTGGATAACATTGGGATACAGGTCTTTTATGTCGCCTTTATCTCTGTCATGATGTGATGCCCATGGAGCTTCACCTCATAGGTGTTCTGCTTTTCTGTGTTTCATGCGTGGGTGATGGCAAAGCCTCCACTGTCTAAACTAGGCATGGACAAAATAGCAGTGCCTATCTGAGCAGCTACTCATCAGATATCAGAAGGACCTTTACATAACTCATTTTTTTTATTAACTGGGAATAAAGCAGTATGGTATCTGATATTTTATGAAGTAATACACAGTTACTCTTGACATAAGAAGAACCAAAATGGAGTTGCAAAGCCCTCAAAAGCTATTTTAGTTGTTCTTTGCACCAAACTGGCCTAAAAAGCTATACTGATGATTATTTGGCTCTTGTGTACTTTCCCCTTTGGTGAGCTGTGGTGAAACCATGTGAA
This sequence comes from Zonotrichia albicollis, assembly GCF_047830755.1. NCBI lineage: Eukaryota > Metazoa > Chordata > Aves > Passeriformes > Passerellidae > Zonotrichia > Zonotrichia albicollis. Next base: position 27,361,307 of record NC_133823.1, on the reverse strand, counting down.
AAGCCCATTTTTGGTAGCATTTAATTGTGGATGTCTGCACAAGACATTTTAAAGCTTCAGTGATAAATTATAAACTCTTTCTTTTAAACATGCCATTACAATTTCCCATTATATTGTTGCAGTGGACTGAACATAGCAGCAAACCAAATCCTAAATCCATAAAGGCAGTAAATTAAATGTGGCTCCAGTGGTTTTGGAGCTTGACCAACAAGTTATCTTTATTAATGCATTCAGGGAAAAGGTCTCATTTTATTACATTATTTTCTTAATGATAAAGGCAGTAATGGAATCTCAGCAGAACACACCAAAGGAATCTTAGTTTGCTGGCAGTTGGGTGAAATTTTTGTCTGTGTGTGCTTGGTACAGGGTTAAGACTTGGCAGTGTCCAACTCACTGACTTCTGTCTTGAAAAGCACAGTCTTTTGCTGCTTCTCTGTAGTTGCTAGTTGACATTTTCTTGGCTTTAAATGAAATTTTGACACATAAATCCCACATGTCAAATGATATTGTAAAACAAGCATCCAAGTGTCAGCACATAGCCCAATAGTCTGGGGAATAGAGAATAGAATAAGGAACACCTTTATGCAGTCTTTCATCTGCATCCAGCCATCTGCAAGTAATTTGAAACCAGTTTCAAATGAAGCTAGGTTGTTTGGTCTGTTAAGGCACACAAAGCCAAAGCAGAAGTTTGGAGTCTTCATGGCTTTTATTGACTTGCTAATAAGTAGATAAAGCCTTTATTTTCCAAAGCCATACTTTTCTCAGATAGCCCATTCCAAAGAAAGCCTAATTGAAATTACAGAAGTCTCTTGCAGACTGCCACAAGTTCCATTTTTAAATAGCCTGCTGATATTGAAAGACTTCATGATGAGTCTTTCACTTGCAAAGCAGGACTGGTTCCTCACTAATGAACTGTTTTGTTGGACTTGGGGAGACATTAATGGTACCAGGTTCCTACAAAACCACACCAACAAAGGAGCGTGGATTTACATGATGATGGGCTGGCCCCAAGATTCACCACTAAAATACTACAGCAAGCCTCATTTTGCTGCCAGCTGCAGTGTGTACTTTGCCATACATATTTCTTTTCTGTGTAGTACCATTGGAAAAACAGAATTCAGGTAAGCCATGATCTAACAGGGGTTGTTTGGTTTTTTTTTTTCAAGGACCTTCAGCTGTGGCAAACTGGTATTTAGTAGAAGTAAACTGCACATTCAAATGGTATATTAGATATGAAGACAGTTATGAATTTCAGATGACACAAAAAGACAGACCTTGAATACAATTATCTGTGTTGCCAAGACAAAGTCAGTTTAGCTAGTTTTCAGCATTTCAGCTCTGCCTGGTATTTCTTCACTTGCAAATATGTCAGAACTGAATAGCCAGGGTGTGGAGGTAGCTAGGCCCTCCTCATGTAGTTGTTGGTACTTCAGGTGGGCCTTCCAATGGTTATTGGTACTTCAGCAAGTGCTGAGATGCCTTCAATTTGTGCTGATTGTTTTTAGAGAAAAAAAGGCTACTCAAAGCCTACAGATACAGAGGAACAAAACAAAATATTCCAATTTTGACAAGCGAACTCTGATGGCCCAAGACTGGAATGGAAGGAAACTCTTTTGTAAGCTACTCAAAATACTAAGGCTTGTAAAAACCTTAATCCTGTTTGGTCTGATTCTTGACTGTTTATGGTGCTGTCTTGGAGTCCCTTGTGGTTCAGTATGTGTGTGAGCAAGCAGGGAATCAGGTGTTGCAGTCAGAGGTGGTTCCATCGTGTCCCTGCAGTGCTTGGCCTGGCACTGATGGCAGCAGCTGTGCCTCCCTTTGGTATCCTCCATATCCCTGCGAGGGTGACACCAGCACTGCCCCTGCCTGGGCGCTCTGAGGGGAGTGCAGTCCTGGGGTGTCACACAGCTGGTCAACTCATCTCAGAAACACAGGTCAAGGGAAATAGGCACCGTCCACTCATCATTGCAGCATTTCTGTCTACTCATACAATACTCATACATTTCTGCACCTCATACAAGGCCACCAGGTGCTTTGAGGGAAGTGGACACAGCCTCAGTGCATAATGCTCCTTTCACAGTGAAACATGCAGCTGTTGCTCCTCAGCACCTGCAAAACCTGCTGAAGGAAGCTGATAAGCACAGTGGGGCCAGAGGCAGGAGTGTTGGGTGCATTGACAAAAGCCAGCTCTCTGCCCTCTGTTTCAGAGAATTTCACTTCTCAAAAAAATATCCATGAGATGAAACTGCAGCAAATACGGGAGGAACCCCTAAAAAGACTCTCTTCTTCTGATCTCAGGCTCTTTTCCATCTTTCTTCATCAACCTATTTGTTGCAATGGCAGAGAGACTCTTTATAGGAGCAGTTAGAGCAAGAAGCGCACCTTTAGAAGATGCACACTGGTAAATATGGGCGTGCCAAGACAACGTGGAGACAGAAATCTCCCCCCTCTATGCCCAGGAACTGTTTGAGACAGCAGGCAGGGACTGTTAAAACAGTAAATTCCCTGACACTGCTCGATTTACTTCTGTAGGTGTAACCTGGGGGAGCCTGGTCTGTTACCCCTGAGGAAATGTGGCCATTGTTGTTGGATTATATTCTAGTCATCATTTTTTATCAGATGCCTGGCTTTCTCAGGATCTATTTTGCTATCTGGTTTGAGAAACATCAAAAGGTATTTAACTGAGTCAAAATTACTAGTAGCTTTGCTTTCTCCATGCCTTGTACAGCCAATGCCTTGCTTTGTTGACATACGTTCCAGTACACGACACAATTTCCCTCTTTATTCAACTGTGCAGCATAAAAATACAATATAACAGACATTCATATGAGAACTCTGGAATAATAAGTTTTTAGTGATTTACTTTCCTTAGCATCTAATAGCTCAGTACAAAAAAAAATTGTCCAGAAGTGTGCTCATTGTAACTTCTTTAAAATCCATGCAGCTCCTGTTAGGGAATATTTTTATTCACACATATTTACTTCAAGCTCCTGCAGTGTTCTATTTTCATGAATTATGAATTTAAGACACACAATTTTAGCATACTTGAAGCTGAGTTCACTGATGGACACTGCTACTACAAAATCATGCAGAAAATTGACAGGACCAAGTATATGATTTGGAATTTGAGACATGTAGAGCTCAACCCATTTTGAGGATGACATAATAGCACCAAAAATGAATGTGATCCATTTTATGTACTGATCTCATTCAACAGCTAGCAAATTTGAAAGTGTGCTTTCAGAGATAAACCTCACACTTTTCCAGTGAGCATAAATGGATTTATTCCAACACACTCAGTTTCTCCAGTTCACCAGGCTACAGCAGAAACTGGGTTTATTTCATTCCTAAGGGCAGCCAGCAAAGCATACTGACACACTTAAATAGTTTATTGATCTTGGCCATTAAAAACAGCATCACAAATCCAGTGATGCAAATTACATTTTGTGGAGTTTAAAAATTCTATGGTTCTGTGTTTTTTGAGCAATATGCCTAAGTAAAAGGAGAAAAAGCTAGCAGAAAGGTAAGTTTTTGCAAGAACTGTAATTGTGTTAGGCCAACACAATCAACAGTTTTATGGAGTTTAACTAGCTTCACTCATTTTGTAATTAAAAGTTTCATCAGCACAGCAGACAGAGGGTGGCATTTGTGGCCTCCTTAGACTTTGGTTTGTTTTCATTACAGTTTTGATGCAGTCCAGAGAAAGAGGAAACTAGCACTATCCCAAGGCATCGGCTTATGTAACAAATTTTACATTCTGTGCTTTTTTGTACTCAGGGGTCAGCTGTGTAGCCTATGTATTGGCAGGGTACAGATGATACAGGGTGATTGTTTCACACAAGTTCATCTTCTTTCACAGTATGGAAATGTGCAGCTAGCAGCCGGGTAAGCTTTCAAGAAATTATTAATACCCAGAGACTTTTCTTATTCAGAAAACATGTCCCTGAGTTGTGCACCATCACAACAAAGAAAGTTTCTCATAATGCCATCTTGACAATCACTGAGTTCAAATACATTGTGCCTGTATACATCTGCACATAATAGAGAAATTTGGAGAAGCTTCTGTACTTTGGAGAAAATTCCTACAATTTCCTCTTCTTAAATATGCCACTAGCATTGTGTACTGTGTATATATGTGTATAATTTACCAGGTGTATGAGCACATCAGCCACATGCAACATATTAATCTACCTCACCAGCTGGGTTAATCCAGCTCTACAGCATTCAGGACAGTTTCAAAGAGTCAACATTTTAAATAGCTTGTGGTTACAGCAATGTTTCTTCCCCAATTTTTTTCAATCACCACCACATGTGTTTTAAAATGCAGATTAAAATTTAATCCTCAACCAGGGACACATTTGAGGCACACATGTGGTTCTGCATACAGGGTGGAATCCAAAGATGAAGTATGCATTTCTCTTCCAGACTTACACCCAAACAGGTGAGAGTGTGAGAGGCTGTCAGTAACAAGAAGGCAAGTTAGGAAGTCTTGATTTAAAGAGGCTTGAGTATTTGGCTATTTGTGGTGCTTGACTATAGGATTTTTCCTAGCTTGCTGCTCTGTGTCTTTCATAACTTTTTTTTTCCTGTTATGCCTTTGCATGAGAAAAAAATACAAAATGTTGGATTTGTGTGTCTTGTGAGGAAATGCTTTCACTGATCTGCCACATCTACATAAAACATATATGCTATTCTCAGGATCCGCCTGAAATAATAAAGGAACTTTCTTTAATATCCCTGAAGGCCCTGTGCTGAAAAGCTATTTTTGCTGTTAACACCATGACTAAATAAACAAATAAAATATGAAAATAGCTTAATTGAAAACAGTTGCATATTAGCATGATTTCTATTAAGTGCACTGATTCTAGTGACAGAGGCTTGGAAACATTTGAAACTTAGTCTTTAATTCAGTCTGCTATCTTTCCTTAAAAATATGGGGTTTTCCCTTGTTTTCTCACTCCTCCCACATCTAGTTGTTCACCATGGGAATTCTCTGTTTTATGCAGATAAGGGTCTTTACTGTCTATTCTAACATGGCAAATTTTCTGTCTGCCTGTTGTAGTCTAAAATGGCCCCTGAGTTTTTTGAGACATGTTTTGGTTATAAGGTTGAGAATGTGTAGAGGAATAATGCATAATAATACAGCTGGGCCCAAAAATGTTAGGACATTGAGCGTACTTAGACATTGGCCGAATCTTCATAAATATTAGTCATGAGACTGTGGTAGGGAGAACCAAACTTCAGCTCCAAAGTGGGAGAAAAAATGTCTAAGATGCTGCAGTAGAATTTGATCCTAATTTCTGTCTAAATTTAAACCTGTAATTCTGAACATCCACTTTCATCTGCTTCCTAACTTCATCTGTAATTTTCCCTGTTCTCCAGACATCCAAGATGTGCTTCTAAACAGATAAATATGTTTCCTTCTGGGAAGTCTGCACCAGGGGTGCACGAGTTTGCACACAGGACACCAAGGCTGGAAGACACAGCTGGAAGAGGATTTCAAGATCCACCTCTGTGCATTGGGACAAGGTCAGTTACTCTTCCCTCCTTCCTGAGAAAAGCCTGACTTGGTCCTGGCCATAGAGACCCCACATGCAGCTTGCTGTAGTGCTCTAGTATCTGTCCTGTTGGAAGGTCTTCAAAGTGTCCAATCTGAACATTTTCCTGGCAAGCTGAGCTCTCTACACTTTGTCCTACTCCCAGAGACAGAGAGCAATGTGTTGCTTCTCCATGCTGCATGATAGGATAGATACTTTCCCCTTTCTTGGTGTTTGTACCTTCAGGTGCTCTGAGTGACCTCATGGGTCACTTTTTGGAGATCATTCTTGTTCATCTCTCCTTTGCAGTTTCTCGTGTGTGTGTGTGTGTGTGTGTGTGTGTGTGTGTGTGTGTGTTTTACCCAGTGACTATTAAATAGAAAATGTGGCCATGTAAAAAGTTTCTTTTGGCACCTGTGGAAGCTCCAAGTTGTGGAGACCTCCACAAGAGCCAGGATTTCTCCACAGCTGTTTGGGCCCTTCTGTCCTCCATGGAATGCCTGTGGCAAGAAATCCATGCATGAACTGAGCTTGCACCAGCTAATGTGGGGAAAGGGAAAATATGTGAATGTCCTCTGACAGTTACAAAACCAGACACTTGAAAGGATGTTTTACAGTTATGGTGATGTACCAGAAAAAAACAAACAAACAAACAAACCAAAAGAAACATATTTAATTCTCCTGGCAGTCAATCACCCTTGCAAAAATGTAATCCACTCTGTTCAGGGAAGGCCTGAGGCAAGGTCAGCAGTACTCAGAAAGCCAAAAATTATGTGTTTGAGAGTTGATCACACTGCAATTTGCAGCTGTCTTTGTGGAGATATTTGCCTTTCCAGCAGTGGTGTCGAGACTGCCCCATGCCCACGCACGGGGCACTGGGAGAGTGGGGGATGGAGTGTCAGCCCTGGGCCATGCTCCTGGCACTGTCACAGCCCCCTGGGCTCCTGCCACTCTTTGGTGAGGAGAAAGCCCACTCTCCTGCCCTTTCCTGCATCCCCCTTGGGCTGCCACCATGTCCCGTGCTCTGCAATAGCGTGGGCAAGGACCCCGGGGCACCGTGTCCTCTGGGTGCAATCAGCTGTGGCATCCAGGAATGAGAGGGAGCAACCAAAAGCAAAAGCAGTCAGCAGAGAGGATGCCAGCAGATGGTGCTCCAGCCCATGCTGCCTCACTCTTCAGCTTGTCAAGGTTATTACTGAAAGTTATCATCTTGTTTGGAGGAGTAGCTTGCTTCCTCTGTCCCCTGGTGTGAAGTTATGTACACCACATGATTTAGAGGATGGAGTCAATTGGTGAGCACAGGATGAATTTTGGATACCAGCTATATCAAATGCTGTCAATGGTTAATGACCTGTCTGTAGAATAGAAGCAGATCTAGAAGGATTATGATAAATGTGAAGGACAAAACAATGATTTGAAGAAATCACAATGTTCTTGTGGCAGTACTGAGTGCAGACAAGAAACAAAATTAAAAAATAAATATTCCCTGATTCATTCCAACTTGAAGGAGGCCTCAGGGAGTCCTGTGTGTTACTTCTTCTGCCTTTAAGCTGTAACGGCTGATAGAAGCTGAGAATAAAAATGTTCCCCACAACAGGGGAGTTGTACAATAATGAAACATACACCATAACTTAACAAAGCCATCTTACCTTCCTTGATTTATGTCTAACATAGCTTGATACTAGCCTTGTAACAAGAGTGCAGCAACTCATTATGCAGATCCACCTATGTATTGACCCAACAGCATCCAGTGGCTATTTTGAAGCCAAAGTACTCAATTTTTAGTGGTGTAAGTAAAGGAAACAAAAAGAAACTGCAAGTTGAACTCCATTTCTCATCAAAAAATTGAGCAATGCTGGTTTGTTTTTTTATTTTAATCATTATAAGGTATATCAGTAATTGCCTGCTTGGTTGGTTTTTTTTTAAAAAGCTTTAAAATCAAAGTCACATCCAGTATGTCTATATAGTGATTCAGTCTAGCCAACAAGTCTTTTCAGCAGGCAAAGGTAACAGACAATGCCCACAAACAATTTTTGCATCTTTCCTTCTGACATTGCTTGAATTTTACACAATCTATACCATTTACTTTAATTGGACTGGCTTAAGAGTGTTTAATCCATTCACTTAAAACCAAAGAGAAAGATGAGGGAAAACTGGTTTTACTCGACCTGTTTCAGCTCTTGGCTTTCAGTGTCAGTTCCATGCTTTGCATCCCCTCTCTGCCACACACACCCACATGGAGGATTTAAGGGACAGGATAGTGGTCCCACAGTAGTCCAGAGTGGAAATGGAGCTGCACACCTTATGATGCTCAGTGGCCCATGTGAAGGGGTGGGTCTGATTCAAGATCTTGGTATTTTTAGAAGTCTGTTCCAGCCTTAACAATTCTTTGATTCTGTTAGATGCCAGATATTGTTCCCAAGGCCACTGTAGGTTCAGAGGCAGATTTATACTTTGCCCTAGCAACAAGGCTGTGTACAGTAAGTCCAGAGGCTTTCAGGGATGAAGTGAATTGAGTTGTACGTGTGAAATGGGTGGTGTGGGTGGTATAGAGCCTTTGTGGGTTCCATCTTTCAACAAGAGAGCATTAGTTTGCCATCCTCAGCCTTTCACTTTCCCACTGTTAAATCCATCCCCTGCACAGTCAGGGCTCGGACTGAAGTGAAAAAAGATCCCTATGTCATGTCTGCCTCTCTCTATCTGTCTGTCTCACTGCTCCTGCTTATTTGTAGAGATCAGTGCAGGTGACACTTAGAAATTGCTTACACATTCCGTAATCTCTTGAGTGTGTTTTAAGTGGTGCTGCCCTGCAATGCTTACTTTACATTTCCCTCCTAGCCTCTCACACACATCATTTACAAATGCTATTTTGATACATATCAAGTGGAGTCATAAGGCAGGCAACATAATCTTGTGGGGATATCCCTCTAGATGGAGGAGCAGTAATTTAGTGTTGTACAAAGAAGGCTCAGTATATACAACTTGAACCTTTATGACTTCTGTCAATAACCTTTGATCCTCCACATAGTTATGTGTAAAGAGCAGCTCAGCCAAGGAAGTGACAGGACATCACAGTCCATATGCTTCTGGTTTGGCTGCATGAAACACCTCATCTTATGGCAAAGATCACAGAATCACAGAATGGTTTGGGCTGGAAGGGGCCTTAAAGATTGTCTAGTTCCAACTGCCCTGCCGTGGGCAGGGACACCTTCCACTAGATCACATTGCTCAAAGCCCAGTCCAACCTGTCCATGAACTGTCCACTCTCAGCTTCTCTGGACAACCTGCTCCAGTTCCTCACCACCCTCACAGTAAAGAATTTCTTCCTAATGTCTAATCTAAACCCACCCTCTTCCAATTTAAATCCATTACCTCTTCTAAAAGTAATGTTGTTTCAGAACAAAATCATCAAAAGATTTTATTCTGATATTGCCAAAAGAAAGTTATTTGAACTAACGTAATTCTGTTCCTCCTATCCTCTATTTTGGACAAATGACCCAGGAAATGGCATCACATTTGCTATTGGTTCTATCACCTAACAAAATTTTGCTGTACTCAACCAATTTCTCAGCTAGACACATGCAGTTCCGTGTTCAGTATCAATGCATTTTCTGAAACTGCTCCTGCAGGCTTCATTGTTATTTATTATTTGCATTAGCACTGGTGGGTTTAGGGGTCATTGTCTGACTATGTAATAAAAACAATATTTGTCTCTGAACACTCACAATTTTCAACATCTCTGAGGGATTTTAATGCATTAAATAATTTGGTTCTGCTGCTCTATTTGGGTTAACTAGTTAGTTACTTCTTTGAGCAGTGTACATAAAAACTTGGATACTGTAAAAAAGACAGCAGGCATGACTCCTGATGAACCACCCCATAATATTGACCAGATTTAGATCTCCTCCTTTTCATTCTATCTCCTGTCTAGAGTAGTCACATGAAAGACCAAATGAATGAGCTATAAGAAATTCACAGCACGCAAGATTACTATAAGTAATAAATCTCCTGCAGTAAAGGAATTTGTATAGAAATAATAAAAGTATCGGATGCTAAGAAGAAGTAAAACCAGCTGTGTAATATAAAAGAAAATCTTTATCCTCATCTCACTGGTGAAAACTAATTCAAACAAAATATATTACACAAATCATACACATTGAAATTATTTACATAAAAACAGATGGAGAGTGTTCCTACTGTGATAATGAGGTTTTAGCAAAGTATGTCTTTCACAGAGTTGCCATATTTCTGCAAACAACAGGGTTTACTCTGCTGTCACCAGGGGTGTGAATCCCCAGCAGCCTCCCTGTCTTCCCTGGGGCCCAGGTACAAGGTGGAGCAGAGCCTGCTGTTGTTGCTGAAGCATCTTGCGAGTTTCATAACCTGCAGAAATGTTAAGGTCCGTAGGTAAGCAGCTTTTGTGGGCTCCCCACTATCTGGGGCCAGTGCAGCACATGCTGGCATTTCTCACAGCATACAGAATGGCCCTAAATGGGATGTGCTCTGCTAAGCATTACTCCACTTTGCTATTAATTAGCCCATTGTATGTGTTTGCCCATTTATTAATTTATCTACCCCCAGTCTGATAGTGTCAGCCCAAAGGTTCTTTTATGGACAGATAGGTAAGACCACATCCTTCTTCAAGGTTACTTTCTGTCCCAGAGCATATCACAGCTTTTTTGGCTGGGCTTTCACCAATGGGTGTAGGATGAAGCCCTGCTTCCTTCCCTGCATACTGATGCTGAACACTCAGTTCTGCTCCCTTAAGCCTGGAGTACATGTCCCATGGCAGCTTTAAAATTCTTCTTCTCCTGCTTATTCTTCCCTTTAAAAATTATAACTTGAATCACCATTGTGATTTCCACAATGGTTCATGATGCTTCTCCCACCAAACAGAGTCCCCCACTGCAGCCAATGCCACAGCAGCTCCCATGCTGCTGCTTCAGCTGCCATCAAGATCTGCTGCATGTTATAAACATATTTTTCCTCTTAAAATAACTGCCTTAATTTCTCCCAAACTATGGAAATATATGCTGTCTCTTTAAAAATGTATCATGAAAATGAATGTCCATAAAATATGAGTCAAGTTTCCGTATACCTTAATCAAATACTAGAGGGTCTCTGGGGGACAGCACTTACACTGCAGCTGTGCAATGTGAAGTTTGTTACAGTCCTGATTGAAAATATTTTTGTGCTTCATTCATTTTTGCCAGTGAAAACCCCAAGGCACTTTCTGCAGGCTGAAGGTGCCGTTATTCAGGGTGACAGTGATGGGTCACAGAGATGGTGTGGAGAACTAACTAGCAGATTGGAAACTAGCAGATCCCTGAACCAACTGTCAGTCTTGAAAACTTTGGAATATAATGTGCCTGTCTTTCTCATTCCCTATTCTTATTCCACAGGGGAACAGACAGGACCAGGTTTGCACAAGCTATAGAGGTTTTCTGTAAAAGCAATAATGTGATGGGGTGTCATAATTTTTAATATGGTTTATTTTAATGAACAGTATGATTTCTGGACTTGTGGGTGTGCTTTTTGCCCTTTCTCCTACTGCTTTCCTCAGTGGTAACCACTGTCTGCTCTGGCTGGTTGGCGTAGGACAGCCAGGGCAGTTCCCCCCATTTTCCCAGACTCCTTGCTTTCTTCCCAATCTGAACATCTCTGCCCAAACTCAAACTTTCCATCAGGACACACAATACCTTTGTAGTCTTGTGCCTTCCCTGGTGTTCCCTGGGAGCTCATGTCTTTGCTGACCCCCTAGCAGCCTGGGACCCTCCAAGGTTCAGGATAGCCAGAACAGGGTCTTTGCAATGTAAGGTTCTTCAGTCTGGAAACCCCAGCCAGCACGGGGTTTTAATTACTGGTTTGAGGAAGATGTCCTCATTGGATGCACTTGTACCCAGCATGGCCCTAGTACCTTCTGGTTGCTCTGAGGTGTGACTGATCTGGCATCCTGAAGCCTTGGCTCCCCAACCACAGCAATACAGCACTCCCAAAATGACACTGATGCTGGCTTTTTGAAGAATGACAGAAATCAGAGATGTCAGTCAGCGGAAGGTAGTTCTTCTTTCACAGCATTTTCCAGTGCTCGCTTCAATACATTTTTTAATGATTCCATCAATTAGGCTTCCCTTCATTTCCCTGGAGTGGATATGCCACTCACTAGTACACTCAACCATTAGGACTTCTTTCCTAATATTCTGCCTAAAATCTCCTCTGTTGTTTTGCTGTCTCAAGAAAACATTTTGGTTGTATGTCACTGTCAAATGGAAGAGAAAGTCAGCATTTTTAGCATCCAGAACAGGCATCTCCCAAATACTTGAGCTGACATTCATTTTGCTGTTAGGAAGATTTGTCAGGCTACTTCACCATTCCTCTCCAGGCATGACTTTGTTTTTATGAGCTACCAAATTCATCCATTTGTTTTAGTGGCAGTGACTAAATTCCATCTATTATTGAGGACATAAGGAATGATCCAGCTCTAGACATCACCTTAGAAAAGACACTTAATAAATGAGGGGAAAACATGGTTAGAATCCCCACATTTCTCCTCAGCCTGCCAGATAGTCACAAAATGAGGAATTTTATGAAAAATGAACTGCACTATGATGTACAATTCTTAATATTACTTTTCAAGGTTTTTGGTGATACCCCTCTTGCTTGGTTAAACTTCTGCAGCTTCAAATCTGATGCAGAAAAACTCTCCCTCCAAGTCCATATTTTCTTTCTGCCTTCTTCTCTGGAGCACCCCTCCTAGACTTGGGCATCCAGATATGTGAAACTTAGTCTATAATCTCAGTATTAACTGATAAATACAGCTCATGTCCAGACTGAATATTGACTCAAAAGAAATAGCACAAATAGGAAAATATTTCATGCTTCATCTACTTTTTTTTTTTTTAAGTAAAGAGCAGCAGTCTATTAATTAGCTTACTTTTATGCTCACTAAGGATAGTGAATCTCACCCTTTCAAAACATCCTTTACGTTAAAATGAGGAAGGAAAGGGGAATATTGATCTCAGATTTTCACCAGTTCAGAGCCCACTTGAGAGACTTTTTTTGTTTTGGGTTTTGGGGTTTTTTGGTGTTTTTTTTTTGTTGTTGTTGGTTTTGGGGTTTTTTCTGTTTTGTTTTGGGGTTTTTTTGAGCTTTTGTATATCAAGATGATTTTTAATACACTATGAATCAAGCTTACAAAGATGCTGAAAGTACGTGCATTCTTCCCATAAAAGTAATAAATGGCTGAACACAATTAAAATGGCTGCACAGACCTTTACCACCTCAAACTATTGAACACTGAACACAAATCCAAGTTTTTTCCAATGTTGAAATGTCTGCTCTGAAAATATTCCAGGTACCCTCTCACAAAGTAGGCTCTGGAAGAACACAAGGAACAGGAGCAAAGGTTTGTACCTGTGTCTGACACTTGTATTCCTCCTGAGGTTCTTCCTCTGGAACATTGTGGGCAGCAAGAAACGTCAGGACAATTTTTAAAAGTCTAAGGTAAGGATGTAAAGGACTGCTGAAGTGAGAGGGGAAGGAGCTGGCTGTTTTCAGGCACTGCTGAAGAGTTTGCCATGGTTTGCCTAGGATGTTGAGGGTTCATCAGTGTTTAAGAGCCCCCAAATGCTTTTTGACTTCCTATACACCTACAGCACAAAGTTTTACACTAATTTACAAATGGCCATGGAAGCCTTGATGCAAATCTTGCAGTACTCACTCAAGCAGATTTTCAACTTGTTCAGAAAACACCATTAATGCCATTTACTAGTAGGAATCAAACCTGGAGAGGAGCTGGACCTTCCCACTTGGCAAAGGCCAATAAACCTGTTCTGATGCAGAGGACAGGGCCAGCTGACTTTCCACATCAGCACCGCATGTGACACAGCTGTTTTCAAAAAAAAAAAAAAACCTAAGAACTGATATCTGGAGTACAGAGACAATGTTTTACTCTCTTTTTGGTGCAAATTTTGCTTTTTTTTTGTTTTGTTTTCTGGCATATCATTTTAGCTTTCAGTGTTGAACAAATTTGTAATTACAATAATTATTAAGTCCAGGATGTTGGAAGGGAAGAAAGGTTGTTTGTTCCTGTGTTAGCAGTGCTGATTTCCCAGCAGTGTGAGTGGAGTTGGGCACAAGGTTTGCGTATGCTCTCACCAAAGCTGCATGAAACAGGTGGGACTTATGGAAGATGGGAAGGTTGGGTCTCCCTCTGCTGCATGGCTGTGCCTGGGACCCACACCTAAGGGGACAGCCATAGCATCCCTCAGATGTTACCAGGCCATCACTGCTGTATGTTTGGGCAGGGTGGTGATTGCTTGTAGACTTCTGATTGCTACTGTGAATGGGAAAAAAACCCACCAAAATTGTGGTATGTTTTGCTTTCTGTTTCTTTGGTTTGGGGTTTTTTTCCTGTTAGATTTACATGTGTGCTTGCAGACCTAATGGGCTAAGCTGATCTCTCTCAGCAAGGTTGAAAATAATCAAAGGGCATCACTAAGTTCAGCGGAGGTAAGTCTGTGTCAAACCAATGTAAATATGTGTAAAACCATGTTTCAAGTAGGTTTCTTAACAGGAGAATTTTTTTAAAGGCAACCTGATTCTGTAAATCCTGTGCAAGTAAGACTCTGGGATCAACTTCTCTTTACTTATAATATCATTGCTGGCAACTTTGTATGTCTGAGGCACAAAGAATAGGGTCTAGCTTTATATGACATGGCCAAAGCAATAGATGTGAAAATAACAGTGCGTTATTTTTGATCCCACGCAGCAGTAAGCTCATTTAACTGATAAAGACGGTTGATGACTTTTAACATAAGCATCTGCTGTCAATAGATACCTGACCCTCAGAATTAAAAAAAAAAAAAAAAAACAGAAAAAGCTTTGCTGGTAGTTCAGTTGGGTTTAATTTCACACTGCAGAGTTCCAAGGCCAAAAGGAAGAGGGGAATGGCTGTAGGACTTAGCACTTTTAAGCACTTGGAGCAATGTTTGGGGAAAGCAGAGAGTCAGGGGACATAAACTGGGGACTTGGCTACAGCTGGCTGCTGGATCTTGCAAAATGTGTGCGAGCACATCATCTGTGAACTATTAAGCTCTCATTACTTATGCCATCTAATATACTTGTTCAGGAATGTACATACTTCAAAATAAATTTGATGGGGTTATGGTACCTTGTATCTGTCTTAAGTCATTTGTCTCTGCAGAAGGAAATTCCCCACTCCTGAGTCCAGACCTTCCTGGTTGCCCAGAAGACGTGACAATGATATTTTGAAGCCACTATCAGCTGCATTCAGGGGGAGATGACAAGCAGAGAGCACCTCACATGCAAATCCTTGTGTGTCTCATGAAATGGTATGTGAGAGTCTTGCAAAGAGTCAGGCATACCCTGTGTAGGGTTTTCAAGACCTAAACTCATCTGGCCCTCTTGCTTAGAAATTGCTCCTGACATTCAGGTATTTATTTATTATTCTGTCGGATCTCAAGATCTCAGTCCTGAGATGCTGAGCCACCGAGACCCTGGGGGGGGCTCGGGACTCCTGGAATGTTGCCAGAAGTGTCTGGTAGCTGGACTTTAACCCTACACAGGAGACGACAAGGATGAGGGCTTCACAGGGTGAATGGTGAAGGGATTAGTTAATTAGAGAGTGAGACACAAGGTTTAGGATTTATGTACAGGGGGGTTTAGAGGAGTAAGATGGAGGAATTGGGGTGTGTCCTGTCCTCCTTCTTCTTCCTCCTCCTCCTCCATCTTCTTTGGCCACGGTGGCACCTTTGGATTGGTTATTGCT
This sequence comes from Zonotrichia albicollis, assembly GCF_047830755.1. Taxonomy (NCBI): domain Eukaryota; kingdom Metazoa; phylum Chordata; class Aves; order Passeriformes; family Passerellidae; genus Zonotrichia; species Zonotrichia albicollis. The sequence continues at coordinate 27,345,980 of NC_133823.1, read as the reverse complement.
GAGAGTACACCGAGTTATAACAATAGTTGGTATTGGGGAAAAATGATAAATATTGTATACGTCACAATGGGTATAAAGATAGGTGCCTGCCCCGGAGGGCAGAGACAGTGTGCCCATGGCTGACTGCTGAGCGGATCTTTGTTAGGCTGAAAGAACATCTTTTAGATAAACAATTAATAAACATAAAACCAGAAAGAAGAACTGAAGCCTCTTCTCGTCTTTCGATACGCGGGCTGCCCCAAGGTCACCCCGGGCCTTCCAGGCCCCTCAAACAGCCGAGATAAACCGGACAGTTGTGTAAAAAATGAAGAAGAAAAAAGAAAAAAGTAAGAAAGGATAGCAAGGAAAAAAATAAGAGAAAAAAAAAAAAGGGTGCAGGGAAAAAAAAAAAAAAAAGAAGAAAGAAGAAGAAAACACAAAACAAACAGAAGAAAAGGGCAGTGAAGATCTTTTTTCCAAGAGCAGCAAGGTCAGACCCCAGCTGGGGTGCCTTGGGGCAGGCCCAAAGGAGGCTGTGCCCTGCTGGGGGAAGCCAGTAGAGACCTGCACCCCCAGGCCACAGGGCACCTCGGGTACTGCCATAACCCTCTCCCAATTAAAACTGACATGGGATTTCTCAGAATTCTGTTGGGCTGAAAATATTTTGCTCAGACTAAACATATTAAACCAATTACAGCAAATTAGTCTACGTTCCCTGGTGACTTGAGCCCTGTTAAAAGGCAGCTATGGTAGTTATTAGCACGCTGCCTTTAGCTACTGCTTTGTGAATGCCACATTTCTTGCACGTAAAATACCTGGTCAGAGGTGGGTCACTCTCTGGTTACTGGATCCAAGGGACACCTGTCACACTCCACCACAGACCAACAAATGTGTCTCCCAGAGCCCCAGGTGGGAGAGGCGCTGTAAGCAGGGCAGCTTAGGGTTGTGGGCTTTCCCCCAGGCACTGTAAAAACCCGAGTGACTGGAGGAGGTTGTGACACAGAGGCACCACAGCTCTGTTAATACAAGTGGAAATAAGAATTACTGGGCCCTGCCCAAGTGGTTTTTGTCAGTCAGTGCTCTTCCCCTTGGAGGCTTCCTCGCTATGGGAGAGGGAGTGGTGAAGGATGTGTCTGGGGTAATGTTTGTCATGGTTTACTATTGTCTGTCCTTTGAGGGCTGCAAACATCTCCTGGGGACTGGAACTCCTCTGCTGAGCATGCAGAAACTTCAAGTTTCCACAAGCTGCATAGGACAAGCCATGAGGGAAATGTCACAAGTTTTGAGTCTGTCATGTGCTTTTCAGGAAGAGCATTTCCTGTAAAGCCAGACTCATGGTGGATAATTATCATGCTGCATAATGCAAGGCACTTCAGCTGCTGGAATCACCTTTGTCCCCAGGGAGCCTTTCACCTTGAGCTCCTTGATTTGTAACAGAGACATCAGTTCCAAGCTAGCATTTAATTGTTTGGGTGACATGGCAGCAGGTCTCACACCATATATCAAGGTTAGTGCTCTGCAATGGGCCGGGTTTGTTATTTATTAATTTTTAAGTTGATGATGCAAGTAATTGTGTTGTTTTCTCTTGTAATTTCAACTAGAGAGAAGGTCTTCCCAATGTGACCATATATACAGATCTCCTGAAAAGAAACTTACCAAAGTAGGTTGGTGGAACATTTTGCTTCATCTATTAACCCAAAAACCAAAAGTCATGTGTTTTCACTTAGAAATATTTTATTGAAAATGTTTTATGTGTAAATGGTTGGACTCAATTATCTTAAGGGGACTCTTGCAATCTAAATCATTCTACAATTCTGTGATTTTACAATCAAGCAATTTAACTGAACTTTTGCCTTCTCATGGCTTTTGAAACTTCAGATGCTTATAATTTCGATTTAAATATGTATAAATAGAGCTGTTGTCAGTGATATAAGCGTAGAGCATTACTGAACTAGGACTGACACACTGAAATATTTCTCCTGAAAATCTGTATAATGTAGTACAAGTGGAAATGGAGCTCTGGTCATAGAAAGGCTTTGAAAATCTGGGGCTCCTGGGGTAAGCAGGACCCAGAAGGTTTGAGTCCCAGCAGCCAGCATTCTGCTTCTGCTTCTTTTCGGGATCAACTGGAAAAATCATCCAACTCTGGCATGGCTCACAGACAAACTGACAGGCAGAAGAACCTCAAATCTACCTTGAGCTTCATCCTGATCCATCATCCCTTCACCATGACATCCTCATGTGCTCCCCAGCACTGTCATGAATTCAGGCTTCCTCCTCAAAGCTCCTCTTCCCATTTCTGCTGCTGAACCACTGAGGTACAAGATTCATCCCCAGACAGTGCCCTGCAGCAGCAAGGAGAGCTGTGTGGGAAATGAAAGGCTCCAGAGCTGCATTTTGGATGACGGCCGTGTGGTCCTGTTTTTAGGCTAGCGGTTAATTTAATTTGTGTGGATGTTTGTCCTCAGAACAGCTCATTTCTCCTCAAAATAAGCTCACTATTCTCTCCAATCTGAAGAAGCACTGCTTGGATGTCCAGGCTGGGGAGCTGACAGAGGAGCATCATTCAACAGTAACATTGGGCTGATCCCAGATTCCCAAAGGAGGGAAATGGCGAAACAGGGTTGAGACAAGGTCAGATTCCAGTTTCCCCTGGCGTTTGTATAAAGAACAGATCAGGTTTTTTTTTGTCAGCTAGGACACAGCTATGAGCATAGCGCTGGAATAATTCATAAAATGACAGTGTTTTCCAAAGCCTTCACTCAAACTGATTCCTTAGGTTCCTGAGGGTTTTTTCCCCATTTTGTTCCTCACATCATTTTATTTCCTATAAAACAAAGTCATGGTGTGACAGAAGCATAATAAACCTTATCCCTTAAATCCTAAAAATTCAATGCTATTCTAGCCAATGCAATACGAGCCATAGCATGTGCAAGTGAGATTTCTTTTCATTTAATACATTTCATACTTTAAGAGGTTTCCTTTGTGAACAGTTTAGGAGCTTTAGGTTGGAAGACTGTCTCATAACCAAACTGCAGAATATTTGCTATAAATATATGCATATGCATTCACTTAATATGTTTTCAGCTATATGATGGTGACAGAGGGACAGACATTTCTGTTCCTGTGCAGGAAGGGTGGCAGACCCAGACCCAGTGGGCTGACACACAACACCACGAGTCTGCTAGTGGAGGGCTAAGGAGGGCATCTGGATGCCCCTTCCCCACCCCAGGCAGGGTCACCTATAGCTAATATCTTCATGGTCCATCTAACTTTTCTCTAAATCCCCTGGTGCTGAGGGCTGAAAAAATTTCTTGAGCAATTTATTGCATGACTCACTTCCCCGTCTGGTAAAATGCTTTTCTTCAGTCATCGCTGCTGAAGTGACAGCCTGTCGTTTCATGCCTGATCTGCAATGGACACAGAGGAGAGTTTGTTCCATTCATTTTGGCAAGGAGCTTTTACAGGTGGCCATGTCTCCCCTACTCCTCTGCTTGGGATTTCATAAGTTTCTGGCCTTACTGGTCCTGTGGTGAAGTTTCCTTGCTATTATCCAGACTGTCTGTAAATAAGGCATTAAGTGACCCATGGGATTCAACCCATGCTGGACCAAAGGAAGCAGTGGCATCTAAAATGGTGCTCATGAACAGTGTGTGCCTGTTCCCATGTGCAAAACAAATGACACACTCTTAGGATCACAGAATCACAGAATATTCCAAGTTGGAGGGGACCCATAAGAATCATCAAGTCCAGTTCTCTATTGAATGGCCCATACAGGGATCAAACCCACAGCCTTGGCATTATTAACACCATCTGAGCTAATCTCAGTGGCTAGGATGGATCATGGGATCCTACCATACTAACTGGAAGTTTTGTCCCTGCCAGGTTTCACATTTCTTCATCAGTATTTAGAGCTGCAGTCTCCAAACAGTCAAACCAGGAAAGCTGTGCTGTAAAACAAATCCATGCTTGCCAAGGCTGAGACTCTGTCTTTGCTCTAGAAGGGGTGGAGATGCCCATTGAAGATGTGAAGCTGATATACCCCATCTCCTATCACTAGAGGCTAAGCCAGAGACCTCAGTGTGCTGACACCTAAAAAACTTTTGCAGGGTTCTGGCTTGCAAAAACTTGTGCAACCAAAGGCCAGAGCCCAGGGCTGTCCAGATCCCACTGCCCCACAGAACCACTCCTAAGCACCCACACCTGGCATTGTGCCCTGAGTCAGCTTTACTGACCAGAACCTCCTCTTTCAGAAATGGAGCATGAGGCAGGGGAAGCACCAAAGTGCCGGGAGCATCAGTGCAGATGGGACCATTTCTCTTTTTGGTCTGGCTCTTGATGGAGCAGAGAGAGTAAAGTGTCTCAGCTGTGCCCTTGTGTCTGCCTCAGCCTAGTTTAGGCTCTGAGGTGGGACTACAAACTTGTAGGGAAAAGAAATGATTCTTCATTTCCGGAAGGGTTTTTTTTTGGCATGAATGACAGCATGATTTTCCCTTGGACTGGACACCCAAAATCTGCCTCTATCCCACTGCAAATATTAAAAAAAGTCTTCTTGTGCCTTATCCTTCTTCTGCTACCTGGTCGCTCACTTACTCATTTCACACACACACATACAAAAAATTTAAAGAAGTCTTATTCTTTTTCCATATTTTTTACATAGTGGACATGGTTTAGTGATGGATTTGGCAGCAATAGGTGAATAGGTGTACAGCAGGATTTGATGATCTTAAAGGTATTTCCTAAATTTTTCTGTGATTCTATGGTTCTATGCTGTTAGCTTAGATTGATTTTCTAATTGATCTAATCTTGTGGGAATCAGGAAAGAATCAATGGTGAGAGGATGGAACCAAAATTACCTCTAATAATCTCAGAAAGGCAGTGCTTCTTTAAGGGATGAAACTGGAAAATACAGTGGAACCACAGTGGGATAGTTTATCTCTGGAAAAATCCATTTCTATGGGAAGAGGCAGGACAAGAGCACTGCTAACTCAGGACAGGGAGAGGTGGTGGAAGGACAGGCTGCACGGGGGGTGCGTCTCCATGCCTGCTTCCCCAGCCCAGACCTGCTGCTCCAGCCCGGCTGAAAACCCAGCAGCAGCAGTGGTTTGCTGCAGACAGCTGCCTGCCTGCCAGGGGTGCTGAGGGCATGAGTCACAGCAGCAAAGGCAGTGTCTGCAGGCAGGGAAAATGAAAAAAGATTGCAGCTCTTAAATAGTTGAGGGTTGAAAAAGCCACTGCTGACAGATGCTGAAACTCGGTTATTTAAATACCACGATGATCTTGAATCCCTAAAATTTTAAACTAATTAAAATAAAACTGGATGGAATTAATATAAACAGCCTCAAACCAGGCAAAGGAAAAACAAAACCCCATGCATGCTGATCTGATGAAGATTATGGAATGTAAGTGCCATTCAATTTTCTGGAATACCACATTATTTTTTATTCTGATGTTAATAGGAAAATATTTAACAGACTCTCTCAATAGGTTATGTTGGATTTGATTCCAATGTCTCCTTTTGCAATAATGCTAGTGGCAAAAGAAATGCACATCGATGTTGTTTTAGCTGCAGTAGAAATGCCACGAAACTCAAACCTACACTGTGCACTATCACCTTGTCAGCTGGTAAATTACTAAATCGGAATTTTATGAAATTACTCAATCAATATTTGTGCAGATGGCTTCCAGGAAAAAGTACTTGTATGTCTGTTTAACTCCAGTGTGTAACAGATGGCTAGAGACAAGGCATTTCTTTTCATCCAGACTCACACTGACACTTTAAGATAGCTTTAGTTGCTTATTAGTTCTTGTAAGCCAGCCATTAAATCTTGCTTTATATATTACAGTTAAAATAAAATTCAGTCACATACAAGGCCTTTCAGAAATGTTACAGCATATTACTTACAAAAAAAGTAAGTGCAAGGTGTTCCTTAAAATATATCCTTAGTTTTAGTTTGTAGCATTTAGATGTTAGAAGTCAGCTACTTGTCTGTACTTTCACTGCTATTCTTTAACCATTGTGTATCAAAGGAGTTCAGCTCTTGTTACTAATCATCGGGTGTGACATTGCCCTCTCCTCTTCTTGAGGCCCAAAACACCACTCAGGCTCTAGGTGGGCTAGTGGGTCTCTAGATAGACCAGAAAAAAGGATGCAACCTCTAATTCTTTACCTTCTGTCTCGGGTCACAGTGAGGGACACCTGATGGGTCAGGTTGCCAGAGAACCTTGTGCTGGCAGCCCTGTGTCTGCCCCAGCTCTGATGGGGCAGGAGCAAACCTCACCTCTTTATCTACAGCTCTGCTGCATCCCCAGCTTCAGAGCACTGCCAAAGCTGCCCAGATTTAAGCCTCCTCTTCCACATATGGCAAGGCTGAAAAAGTCTGAGACCTGCACAAGCTTCTACACCCCCCTGACTGCCCTGTATGGCTCAGACATTTATGTTCCCATTGCACAGACAGAAGTGAGGTAGGTGCAGGGATTCAAAAAGCGTGTTCTCTGACACAAACTGTTCCCACCAGCCTCAGACTCTGTCACTCTTATGTGCAGAAATGTATGTCTCTATAAGTGTTTCTCTTCCATCCATCCTTTTCAGCCTTCTAGCCATGATTACTTACAGATAAATTTTAGCTTTTTGAGTGGCAAAACCTAATTGCCTGCTGCTTCACACTTGTTTCTGAATCATTGCAACCACAAAGGAAAAACAAGGATAGCACATTTCAGTAAATGTAAATACAATTTCCCAGCATAGCCCCAGGCACTGCATATCTGACTTCTGTGACTTTTAGATAAGTCCTTTATCTGAATGCATCTTTTTTGGGCTTTGTACATTAACTGCACATTTTGCTGAACTTTACTGTGCAAAAATAACATTACCAGATATATATGCTACTTTCTCATATCATCCTGAAAACAATTATGTAGTGCCTTAAACATTCAATTAGAAGTCTTAGCTTTGTGGAAGTAAGTTTCTTGTCAGAATACTCTTGTGATACAGCATGGTACAACTCACCATCCACTGAAGAACTACTACTGAAGCCCTGAGCAGCTGCCATCTTTCACTCCCACTGCCCTCACCACAGCTGAGATGCCAATGAGCAATGAAAGACTTGTCTGCAAGATCCATTCTGCCACTCCTGTGTATTGTTTCCCCTGAGAGGGAGAGGTGCACCAAAGGGCTTTTGAAATATTATTGAAACATGGCAGTAGGGCTAAAGAGCAGTTTGACTGCCCATCTCAGAATGGTTTTGCCATCCCTAACTGTGAGCTACAGATTAGCTTTAGGATGCTCAGTCCTTCAGGAAGCTCCAAGACCAGTTTTGCTCTCAGGCTAGGTTCTGTCCACCAGAGATACCTGAGCAAAACCAGAAAAAAATATCCAGTCCAAAGACTTTGTTTCATTTGCTTTGATGAAGGAATTGAGAATTTCTCCTGAGCAGCATGTAGCTTCACAAGAATTTCTCATCAGCCACATGGGAAAATGATAACAGCGGAATTCTCAAAGTAAGATCAATTTTTGTGATATTTCACACCAGGAAAATCTTTGCAGAATCCTCCAGTTATTTCAACAACCCCTGTCATACAAGCTGAATCTTCATGGAGGCTCAAAAAGCCTGTTTCTCCATCAGAATTCACACAGGATACTTCTGTCCCTGAAGAAAGAGGCTGACAAAAAATAACAGAAAGAAAGATCCTAAAGTGACACCCACTTGAAAATCTGCTCAGCTCTGGGTGGCTCTCGTCTCATTCTTCACTTCCCTAAATTTCCCCTCTCTCCACTGCCTCTCTGTCTGGACAAGAACTGTAGGATGTGATAAAGGCTGATGAGCTAAGACTTTATACCTGCTGCTCTGAAATGGAGAGGGAAATCTACATGGGTGTTTGAAGTCATCTCACAGAATTTTCTACTCAGATGCTTTATCAGTATGTGTAACACTTACCAACAAAGCTCCCTAAGGGCTAAGCAACTCTAAGGTTACTTTAGCTATGATGACCTACACATATATTTGAAAGGATGCGTTTTCTTAAAAATTAGCTGATTTTTCCCTACAAAAACTGCTACCTCTGTGGAAATATTATTGCTGTCTGCTGAGTGGAGTTCTCATCTCTCTCTAGCCCAAACAGAAGGAAAGACTCATGGAGAAAATGTGCCTGGCTTTAGTGGATTTGATGAAGAGGAATTTTCCATTATAGACACAGCAATAACAATGCAATACATACTGTATGAAGATCACCATTTTCTTTGGCCTAAGGAAGTTGGGCTATTTTTTTTCTCATTTATTTAACTGCAAATTTTTTATAGTCAGTTTAAGTCACTAATCTCTCTCTTTTTAATAATCTGTATTAAAAGAAGTCCCTGTACACAAAAAAGTACCCCAAACCTTTAACATAATGAGTATGCTTGCAAGCTATACAAATTGGAGGTTTATTTTCAAATATGCACTGAAAAAATAACTTTTTGTCTAGTATCCCTTACATAGGTTCACAAACCCATTTTTTTATTATTTATGTTTTAAAAAGCTTCATCTTTGTGCTCCAGGATCTTTTAAAAGCAGCTGAAGGGAATACTTCTGGAGAGGTGACTTTTCCCAACCAAAGAGCAGCCACATCCCTGGTCCATCATTTAGGGCACAGTGGGACTATGTGAGCCAGTTTTCCTGGGGACAGGTCCTGTCCCAGAGGAACTGCCTGCTACAAAGCTTCCCAGATTTCTGTATCCCATGTACAGCATAATTTACAGCTGGACACTTTTCCATGTCCCTTATTTTCCCTCCGAGGCTCCTTTGGCAGCATATGCAGGGAGCACAAGGATCCAGCACTTGGCTGCCTCGGTGCTCCCCCTGTTTCAGGGCTTCTAGGTGAGTGGGAATCCAGTTTCTGGATTTCAGCTGGCTCTGTCAGTGGGATACAGACAGGAAGATGCTAGCCCTTGTGCTGCCTCCCAGCACAAGGAAAGGCAGCTGTGAGGTTATTGTCCCACAGAATATTATTAAAGTTTAGTGTAAGTATTCATTTAGTACCAGCAACCTGGATATATCATATAACTCCTGCTTTTAAATGTTATTAAATGTGTTTAAAGCACCAATTGTGGACCCCACTTTGCCAGCTGTATAACACAGGAGGCTGTCCAAGCAAATCAGCCCAGTGCATCAGTCTATTGAGGAGACACTTGTGAGGGCAGGGTTGCCTACTGAGCTGAAATCTACATTCAGACATCAGTTTCCTCCAAGTACACAGAATTTCTCAGTCACTCATAAATTTCTGTGGCAGTTCATGCTACCAGAGAAGAATTAAGGGGCCACTCAGGGCCAATGGACAAGAAAAGCAGAAGAGTGGAAGTGAGCACATCCAGCTGGTCATGCCCTTGTCCCAAGGTAGTTGGAGGAATAAATGCTGTCTGTGCAATAAATGCAGCAGTGGTCCAGGCAGTGTGCTCTTGTGCTGAGGTGGATGTGGATGCTGTTCCTAGAGCCTGCTGTGCCAGCAGCATGGCTAGACCTGGCTCCTCCACCTCTGCCAGCACATCCCTACATTTTAGAGGCAAACTACTTGAATCTTTTTCCACCTAAACCATTGCAGTTAAACCACAAATATTCATGTATTTGCACCAGTGGGATTGCACCTTTGCCCTGCTGGGTGACCGCTGCAGCTCCCCATCCCTCTCCTCCCAGGGACTCCTTTGTTCAGCACGGGGCAGCTGGGGACGCTGCCGCCCTCTGTGTGCTGCAACCCATTATGTCATCAGGACTGCGGCTCTCAAAACCCCTACCGCCAGCAAGAACAAGAGTATGTTTTATTGCCTTGATGAGCAAATGCAGCCCTTTAGGTCCGGAAAATAGCAGGTGGCTCCACCAGAACAAGACCTGGTGTCTTAGCATCATGCCCGGTACAGCTGGGACCCCATAAACTTTCCCCTGAGCAAGGATTACTAGTGATTTGTGCCTGTGTGTACACTGTTAATGTGTTTGAGTAGGTTTTGCCCAAGCTCAAATATGTGCCAAAGTAGTCACAACAATTCACTGAGGGTCACCTTTTTAAAGTTTACAATGAGATAAATAAGAAAAGCAGTGTTTTCTTTAATTCATATGCAGAAAACTCTCAAAGCTAAGAAGAAATGATCAGGTACTTTGAATGTGTGAAAAATGCACACTGATAGATGAAGATAGATTTCTGTATGATAAGTAAGATAGTAAGATATCTGCATGCCCTGAAACCCCAGCCTCAGTCCCTTTATCTAGGCAAATGCATTTTTCCAAGGCTAAGCAGACAGCAGAATATGCTGCTGCACCACTCTCTGCTAGACAAGCTGTTATTCATCCTGCTAGAAAGGTTGTGCTTGCACTTCTCAGAAGGGCACACAAAGCACCACACTGATCTCTCAGTCCATCACATTCACAACGACACAACAGCCCAAGTAAATCACTACAGCTTCTCCATCCTTTTCCAGGGAATCTGGGGATGGGGACCAGAGGCAATGCTCCAGATTACTCTGTCACTGAAAAGCAGCATCATAATGATGAGCTACTGCCTATCAGAGTCCCAGAGCCCTGCTACTGTACCTTGTAAATCAGCTCCCCAGGTAAGCTCAACTGTTCCTTTGTAAGCACTGTGTAGTGCTGTGTATTGCCTATAGCCTTTTGAGCGTGAGACTTTCTGTCCCATAGGAAATTCCAACACAAAATTTGCTGTTATCCTCAACTGGACTGAGCTTTAGAAATGTCCATTTCCTACAGAGGGGAAAAATTTAGGAGAAATGTGAGTTTAAAAAGTTATAATAACCTATGACACTGCCACAAACTGGTCCACAAAAGCAAGTGGCTCTGATAAGGCTTCAGGTGTAGCCTTAGATAAGTTTGTGTGGATGAAACCAGGGGATGTGTCTTTGCATCTCCCCAGTCACAGGCAATTTCTTTACAGAAGCCTTCCAGCTTTGGCACACACAGCCACTGTCTTCATTGGATGGCCAGGACAACAGAATCAACAGCAACCAGGTGGATTTGACAGCTGACAGCATTTATAGCAGATTCCGGGGCAAGTGCCAAAGGGTGTGATGTCTGAGGTTCATCTGGTATGCTCCTGCATTCTTCCATTTTTTAGCCACAAAGTAAGTGATGACTTTAATATTTGTCTTTATAAAGTGGGTAGGAGTTATATTGGCTATACTGTTACTTGGCAGCCTTAATGGCAGTGTGCTCATGATTAATAAGGAATAACTATCTTGCAATTCAGCCATAGAATGAAATGGGACATTTCAGTAGCACTAACCAAAGAAAATGTTGGCAGTGGGTGCTGTCTTTGAGCTATTTTTGCCTGACTTGACTAATGTGAATAGATTTTTTTGAATGGTTCAAGGGTATAAATATTCAAAGCAATAGCAATATGTTTTATTGAAACCAGCATGTTGCTTGGTAGGGCAGAAGAAAATAATGGCTTAAGGGTCTGGGAATGGGAGATGGAACCATTTACATCTAAGTCTCTCTTTCACATCCAGCCAAGGTCAAAATAAACAAGAATCATATCATTACCAGCTGGTGGTCCACAGAATGAGAAATAAATTGATGGTATGAGTCCACTTTCCATGGACAGAGGCAAACATCCCAAAAGCAGAACCAGAAGTGGAACTAATTGACCTTCCTGCTGGCTCTACCTGGGAAGTTGAGGACAGAGCTTTGGGGGAAACCTGGCCACCTTCTTAGCGAGGAGGGTGGTCCCACCAGAGGGAGGTGTAGCCCATGGGGCAAGGCAGATGCCACCCTTCTTGTGTCAGGATAGGGTGGCACTATACCTTCCTCCTCTGGGGCAACGTGCCCAGTGTCCTGTGTGGGCCCCACAGAGGTGCTAAACCCAGAGAGCTCCTCCCTGCAGGGCAAGGAGGGACCCCCTCAGCCTTCCCTGGGAACCACACACTCCCAGGAAAATGCCCACCACCCAGGGGTTTCCCTTAGCACTGACATTAGTTATGGCCTCCCCCTTCCTGTAATTATGCATCCACTTGAAATAATAAAGTTTTAATGTATACTACGTGAGCTTGGATGAGGTGGCAGCTAATGCTTATTATTATTTTTATTGTTTGTTTCTTCTGGATTTTTCTAGTGTAATTAATTTATCCAGCCACAATATTTTAAGAACATAATCAAATATCTTTCTAATTAAAAGCCAAAAAATACAGACTCATAATGTATGAATGCTTAAAAAATGATGCCTCTTTTTTGTTAAATACCACAAGGAGAATGTCAGTTTAGCATAATTACATTAAAGAACATTCCCCTGAGAGACAGAGAGAGAGGTGGGTGTTAAAAAAACGTAGTAAAGACCTGCCAAAAATAAAAAGGCAGCATGGATCAGTGGCCATTTGATTACAATGGACATCTTACAATCTGCATGTGTATATACAAGCACATACATGCTTGTACATGATCATATGTATAAACCAGCATGCTCTAACACTTAGCTCCAGATTTATACATTATAAAAGGGTCCTTTTATATGTATTAAATGAGCATGAAATCCAGAACTACAAAAGGAAGTGTGCTGGTTTGTTTTTACTTTTCTCATACAACAGGCCAAATATTGCCTTTCTTGATGCTAATATCTGGAAATTTGTTACACAAGTAAGGTAGGGGAAAAAAATTAATAAATGGGACTCATTAGAGGTATTGCCAGAAAAAACTTACTAGATTTGGCCAGGCCACTGAGTTAATCAACATTTTTTTCTTATTGAAAGCAAATGTTCAAGTACAGGAGTTGAACTGGCTAACTAGGGAGTTTCAAAAAGCAGAAAATGAGTCTGTATAATTCTCCATGTAGCAAATATTACATGGAAGATAGCTCTGTCTGTATATTCAGGGAAAAGTAGAAATAAGAACAAATGGCGGAATAAAGCTTAAATGTCTGAAGAACGATGCATTGGCTCTCCTTTTCAGTTTCTGGTTGCTAGGGTGATTGCTGGAGGCTGGCTATGTTGTGAGGATGAAGCCACTTTCATCTCTTCCCAGTATCTTTGGGGTTTCAGAAAGTTTCCCTCCAAGAGCTGGAGCTGTATGCTGAGCATTGGCTGCCAAGGCAGATGCTCCACACAGGAAGGCAAAGAGCTGCCCAACGTGCAGCCCTCGGTGCCTCCACACCCCATCTCCTGTCCTGGCAAGAACACTCCTGTCACCTTGCTGAAAAAGGCAGTCAAACCCAGCCATGATGGAGGTGTCTGGGGAAAAGGGAAATGCAACTAAGGCAGCAGGGGCAATTTTTCCCAATCAGCCTCAGAGGTCAACTCATGTACCCCTCTGGGAGCTGATGCCTGGTAGAGAATCCTGGTGGCTCCAGCTCTCTGAAACACTATCTGCAGCATGCATGCACCTTTTTGCACCTAAATCAAGCCACATGAATCTGGGGACAGGGGGCAAGCAGTGCTGTGTGGCAGCTGGGTGCAAATGCTGCTGGGCATCTGTGCTTGGAGAGGGAAACCTCTCCTGGTTCCTGCACCAGAGCCAGAACAAAAGGCCAGTCTGCACCATCTTATCTTTGCACATCAGCATGGGAAAGAACAGCAGCATGCAAGATAAGACAGGCACTTTCACCTAATTTAATTTCCTTCTCTGATACTCAGCAGAAAAATTCTTCATGCCAAGTGACAACTGGCAATGGGTTGAAGCAGGTAACATCACTAAGTATAAACTAAGTTGCACATCTACAAGCAGCCTCATATAAGGCAGCTGTGCAAAGCTAATTATTTTCCTACCCCTCTGTGCCTACAACCTGCACTCTCAGTCAACTCTGCCACCTTGCTATAGACAGAGATTTAGTTTTACATACAGGAGTCTTAAAAATAGCCTTCACCTCCTGAACCCCTTTCTACAAATGTTCCTTCATTAGCCACAAGCTGCAGCTAATTTTCACACAGCATCTGCTATAAGCAAAACCATCTGTGTGGCTATAAGTTAAGGACAGAGAATTTATGGCCCATGTTCTTCTCATCTGACATGGGGAAGCTTTTATGAGCATTGTCCATACGTCTGCATTAGCTATCTGTCTTCAGGTCCAGACATCCACACCATTTCTTTTTCAGAAACACTTTTTTCTTTTTAAAGTCAGCAAAGAATGGTCATTACCACAGTGCTAAGGAAGAAGTGATTCCAAGCTGACTCTAGCAGAGATGCAGGCTACTGGGCATGATCAGTTTTTAGGCACTAAAGAAGCCTGTCATGGTATTTTGATCATCCAGTGTGTTTTATAAAGGTTTCTCAGCGTGGGCCAATTTTCTCTTACTATAGGTAATTAGGAAAGAAAAATAAATGAAAGCAGGGCTCCTCTGGCTGCAGAGGAGTGCTGTGCTCAACATAACCCTCTCAGCCGTACAACACCAGAGGGAGTTGCTAACAGCACTGACAGTTCAGGGAAGTGATTTATGAAGCTTTTCTCCTGTGAAAAGTTGGCATCAGGACAAACTATACCCCTGCTGCTGCCTGTGTACACCTCTGGCAAATATAAAACCAGAAAATATTCTATAAACGGACCACTATGCCCAGTGACTCCTCTTAAAAAGCACGATTAGAGACCAAAACAACTTGATCCATGTTCATATAATATAAGTATTGAGGATTATGATAGAGCAACAGTAAAGCCGGACACACATCATACCACCTGGTACCAGAGGAGATAAGTAACCATTTGTTTACTTAGATATAAACCTGAACTTCCCTGCTGAACATGCATTGCTGAGCTAATCCATTCGGTTGTGCTGAACACATTTTTCCTTAAGGTATGTCACTAATGAACACTTTCTCTGCTGATCTGTATGTGGCCACAGAAAATCTCTGCCATGTAATTCCTTGTGTCCTATTCTTGTCACTTTTACAAGAGCAGTGTGAGAACTTTGCAGCTTAACATAGTGACAAGCAGGAAGTCATTTATCTCTTACACAGTTTGTAGTGTCCCCATCCAGCCTCAGAGGTACCCTGGTGGACAGTGCCATTAGTTAACCAGGGCATTGGTGGGTGCTGGTGCTTCCTCAGACATCCCCCAAGGAGCAGCCCCTGCCCTCGGGCAGCAGACCACTATGCTGGATCTGAGACACTCTAAAGAATCAATTAACTACTTTTAAGCAATAATTTACTGGGAAGCTTAAAAGCTTTTAGAACTCTGATCCTATATTTAAGGATGCACTTAAGGATGTAGTCCAGCTTTGTGGTCAGAGATCATGAGATAATGTAGCACTAAGGGGTTCTGCAATGTAAGAAAACCATTTCCCTGCAAGAGCAACTGCAGAGACAGATGAGTAGCCATGCAACACACACCACTCAGCTATTGCAAGACTGCTCCTAATTTGGATGGAAAACATCACTTCTAATTCGTTGATCTCCAGTTATTATTGGATGCTCCAGTTAACAAGGCACTGGACAAAATCAGATGAGAACAAGGTGACACCTGATCTGCAGGAATGATAATAACTATTTCTCCAAAAATGTACAGACATCTGTAAAAGGGCACTGGTTAGTGACTTTAAAAAATAATCTTGAGGATGTGTTCATAATACCAAATCTCTTCAACCTTTATAGCAAATGAAATAACACCACTTTTAAAGTACAAAAAGAAGGTTACCTTCTCAGGAGACTTAATTTAAAAGGGCAAAGAAACCTTTTTCCTACTGCACCACAACATTTGGCACCAAGAGGCATGTTTGGCTGGAGAGCTACAAGAAAAGAAAAATGAGGAGTAGATGGGGGCATTTTGGATAATATCCATAGTGGGATACTGTGGCTTCAGGGAACTGTTTTGTCAGCTTTGCACCCATCCTGCCTGAGAAGCTCTGAAGAACAGCCTGATTAACACAAGCGTGTTTAATCAGGACTCAAGGGGTCACCTCCCTGGCAGAAGTCTGTGAGGTTTTTATAAGCCACCTATGCCATCACATCAGCTAAATAAACTCTCCCTGTGTTTTCTGGAGTGGTGACAACATTCATTTGATCTGTTTGGCACCACAGATTAAATACAAAGCTGCACACTAAAGGAGAGAACTTTTTTCAATCACATTTTAGGTGAGGTAGAGCAAGAGTAAAGGAGAGAGAGAGAAAGAACAAAGTCAAATAACCTAGGCGTTACATTAGAAAGAAAGGCCTTTTCCTTGGCACAAGGTAATTGGAAGTTGAGCCAGGAAATTATGATTCTAGTACCTACTCTGTCATCTGATTCCCTGTGTGGTCTTGGGCAAGTCCTTTAACCTGCCTGTCTAATTCCTTCAGCTTGTAAAATGGGGACAACAAACCACAGAGGAGTTTGATGAGTACTAGCAGATGTTTTCACAGTACACTGAAAAAATGTGAGAATCCATGGATGTGGGATTGCTAGTCCCTAGGAGTACATCTAAATAAAACTAATCTAAAATTTACAAATTGCATTTAAGATGCAAATAACACTCCACTAATTGCAGTGGGCAATTTTATTTATTCGATTTAAATGATAAAAGAATCCTTAACAAGATTTCTTGCTCTAAAGCTGGCTGGGAAATAGCTTGTTGCAACCTTTTATCACCAAAAATGTCTGCTATTTTAACTGGGTCCAAACAAAAGATTTGTTGTAAGTTTCTGTTTTTTAACTACTGGAGTATGATATTAAGGATTAAGTTGATGGAGAAAATATGAGAAAATTTTAAATTTTCTCAAATTTGTGGACTCAGAATGGAGTTCAATCCACCCTTTCAAGATAGACAAAGCTGGAGGCTGTCTTCTGTCTCTGCATTTCATTTTTCTCTTAATTATACCAGCTTGTCGTGGGGTGACAGCCTTCAGCCTTTATCCCAATATCATGTGTTGTGTCTGGCAGCTGTGCTTCCCCCCCCCCCCCCGGCCGTCTTGCTGTGGCCGGATGGGGAAGGGGGGGGGGGGGTGTGCCCAGGCACTTTTTGCTTTGGGCTTTTGCTGCTTGGCTTGGCTAGCCGCTTGCTTGCTTGCTTGCTTGCTTTCTGCTTTTTTTTTGCGCTGTTTTTTTTTTCCTTTTTTCCCTTTTCTTTTGTTCTCTCTTTCTTACCCTCCCCTGAAGATACTGGACCGGCTCCGGATCTGGCCTGAGAGCTCCAGGACACCCGAAGCCTGCGACAGAAGCTCGGCGCCCTCACAACACAGTCTGGTCCCTTTTCTTTTCTTGTGTTGGGGAGTGTTCTTTTTGTTACTTGTAAATAAATAGGTTTTGTTTTCCACTTTGCTCCTCCGAGGAATTCCTTCCCGAACCCGGTGTTGGGGGAGGGGTGGTTGGAGGTTTGTTCTGTTTGGGGGGGAAGGGGGGCTCCCTTTTGGAGATTTCCCCCTAATTTGTCCTAAACCAGGACACAGCTTCAAAAATAAAAGCCACTTCCCAGGGTCTCCACATAAGGAAAACACATGGAGACACAAGAAATTAAAATCAGGAGACAGCAGGAAGACAAGAGAACCTTCCCAGCTTTGCTATTGGAATGTTCAGTGGCACTCACTGCAATGAGAAGAACTCCATAGCAGAAAGTTTAAACAGTTTGGTAATCCGATGCCTAAAAGTATTTTCCTTTGCTCTTACCCAGTGTCCTAACATGGGGCTGATTTGCAAAGATGTTGACCATTTGCCAGACTCCACAGAAATCCAGAGAAGCTGAGACCCTGAGCAGGATCAGAAAGGAAAGCCCTAGCCTAGGTGCCACAACACAATGTGAAATTCCACCCCGGTGTCTCTGTTTGAAATTTCTGTCTTAGATTTGCTTTAAAATGTCTGCTGTGCTAACTCTAGCTTTGGTACAAATCAGCAGATTTAGGAATTTCTTATTGGCTTCAGATACACTGTGAAGTCCACTTCCAGCAGCTGAGGAAGGGGTTAGGATTTCTGGCAGTGCAGAAGTCAGGGCGTGACAGTACAAGCTCATGGAGTGGATCCCATTCGAATTTCAAACACTTGCTATTCCCTGGAATAAGTGTTGCTTTAGACAAGTAGCACAAAATGATCGAATAAAACTGGGACTTCACTTCCATTCTCAAACAAAGAGCATACTCATTAGGAAGAGCACCTCCTCCTAAGCACTTACACTGCTGTGTTTCCTACAGACAGGCTTCAAATCCTATCATGTGTTCCTCATTTACATATCACATTAACTAGTGGAGACAACAGAAATCTAATGTTACTTCTAACCTGCTCAGGATCTCTGCATCTCATTAGTCATCCCTTCCCTCTGTGGACTTGTGCTGGGCTGCATGGTTGCAGTTAAGAAGTCACCAGATGGTACAGAGTCAGCACTCTGGCTTTTTTTATACCAGAGCCTTTATTATTTTTTGTTTGTTTGTTTTGGCTTTATTTTTTTTTTGTTTTGTTTTATTTTGATTTGTTTTGATTTTCTTTGGTTCTAATTTTTTTAGGTTTTTTTTTTTTGGTTGTTTGCATTTTTTTTTTTTAAGAAACAGGTTTTTTAATGAAAAGAGGAAGAAAAGAGCCTCAGTCCAGGAGAGGCATGCATGTGGTGGGAGTGAGTGTCAGTCAGTGAGTGCTGGTGCTGCTTGGTGTCTGTGCTTAAGGGCAGAGGTGGGAAGAGCTCCCAGCAAAAAGCCCCAAGAGCACAGAAGTGCACACAACCCATGGGCAGGTGCATTTCACTGCTGCCCTTGCCAACACTGCCAGAGCTGTACAACCCTGTGTAGCCAAGTATCGAAACAGTGGTCACTAAATGAATTTCACTGTCATTTGTTAAAAGTGGAGCAGCTCAACTGGCCACAGAAACCAGTAATAAACTTCTAAGATGGAAAAGGTCTTTCAAGGGAGCTTGTTGATTTCTTTTCCTTAGAGGTCTCTGGGAAGAATTTAATTTATTTGCCCTGTGGAAGAAAGTTATTTATACTTTTATGTGGCACAACACTGGTTTCATTTAAACCACTTAGCAGCCGTGTTTAAGGCATCTGCTTGTTTAACCAGTCCTAGGTTTGTGCTCCCAAATCTCCAGAGCTCATATGCTGTTGTGCCAACACACTAAATGGCTTCCCAGCTCCAGAAACTGTGCACTCACAATGCCTGAAAGATGAGTTCCTTCTGTAGCTTGCCAAGAAAACTTAATTCAAGATCATTACAAGCTAGTAGTGGGTTTAGGATATGTGTCAGCAGCTTTTGTTTAGTGCAGTTTAGTTGGCCCATCATATATATGATGGATGTTATCAGGAAGTAACTTTGGGAGTGCTGAAGCAAATCTCCATTTTGAAAGCATTAAGGCAGGTGACAAGTCCTATTAAAGCTGATGGTTTGGTTTTATTCCACTGGCTAATTTCCAGGATCTTTCAGGATCTTCCTTTTTCAGGATGTCACTATGGAGGGGGAGTTGGTGACTTCACTTGGAGGTCCACATAACAGAAGGGACAGTGGTGTGGCCAGCTGCATTAGCAAGGACTGTCACACAGGTGAAGAAGAAAATACCCTGGGAAATGGTTTGGGGAAGTTTGCACAAACTGCCTTAATTAAACTTCAGACCACTGCTGTTACCCTCTTGCTTTATCAAGCAACTTAGTTTTAGAAAAATGTTCTTCTTATGATACTTGGATATTGTGCTTTTGTTGTTTCAGCAATAATCTATTTTCTGCTTTGGGATTTTAAATTAAAACCTTTTGCACTGTAGTCTTTCTACTCAGCAAGTGGATTATTGCCACTTAAAACAATGAGGGGCAAGTATTTCCCTTGTGTTACAGAAGGATTTGAAAAAAAATACAAAAGCAATGGAAATATGCCAACTTTAGTTAACACCTTTGTACATATCAATGGTTTACAGGTGCAGGCACATGAGAGAAGGGCTGGAATGAAAGTGAAGGCATGATTGATTGCATTTTCCAATTTGTGATTATCTGTCCATGTGACATGCATATAACAGTACATGTGGCTAGCACAGACCTCCTGGCTCAATGTATTTTACATGTATCCACCTCAAAATCAAAACTATGACTTCTTGCTTTTGCTTATTTTGCTGGACTAATATAGAGGGAAAGATGACCCAAGGAAAATAAAATTAATAACACCAGAGAAATCCATTTTCACTCCAAATTCATCAAAAACCAGACAGTTTTCTAAGGCATAGAGAAGATGAGGGAGTTCTGTGGCTACCTGACCCTTTTCCCATGAATGCTGCCATCTCCATCATCAATCTTTTCACTTCTCTACCTATTTTTGGAAACTTCTCACACTAAATTTCCTGAAGTTGCTTCAACTGGGATAGAATGAATGAAAACTGAATTAGGTCCAACATTTTGTCTTCTATACTGGCAATATATTTGGAGAAAGGACTGCTTAAACCTTTTGTCTTGCTCAGAAAGGAGCACATTGACCCTGCTACACAACCTGCCCATGAATAACCACAGCCTTTCAATGCTACTTCCCCTTGCTACTGTCCCCTCCCTTCAGCACTTTTCTCAGGTTTATATATCTTTCTTCAGGACTCAAGGAAGTATTGAAGTCACTTTGAAAGATGCTTTTTTGATAATATTTCTGCCCCAATGCAAGTAAAAAAAAAAAAAAAAAAACCAGACAAAACTGAAAATAGACAAAAGAGAGAAGAAAAGGTGAAAGATTGATCTGGGAACTTTGCCACTTAGATTTTTGGCTTTAGATGTAGAGTTCCTGTAATTTCCTGAAGAGTAGCCATACAAAATCTCTCCTCTTTCAGGGCTTTTAGGTTTCTTGTGGCCTTGTTTTGGTACAGGAGCACTCAGAAACATGGATGGCTGTGGCACTATACATTCTGACTGTTGATACTATAATTACATCAGTTCATGGACATGCGATTTAAAGAGGGACCCTCAGTCTCCCAGTGGATGTCATTCTGACTCTGGGTAACAGCAATCCAGTGATGTTAGATTATACCTGATATCAGAATCTGGTCACTGTCACTGTCTTCAAAATTTACTTGTCTTTGTCTCCAGTTTTGCAGTTCATTTATCAGAGAAGAAAGGACAGAAGATGCTGTACTCAAAGCCCCTGAGTCAACAAATATCTTTTTCTTTCTAAAATACACATGAAAAAGCACTTTTTTATTTTTTCTTTTACATTTTATTTAATTTTAACTTAGTTTAAATTAAATTTAATGTAGAATGGATGCAATATTTTTTTTATTTATTACTTCTTAAAAATTCCCCTCACAGCCTATCAAGAATTATGTTGGACACATAACATAGCTCTTGTTTCATATGAAGTATGGAGAATAATAACTATTTTAAGAATAAAAATGATACTTGAACAAAATTCTGTTACACAATACTCCCCTGTTGGGGAAAGAAAATAAGCCATAACCACGGTCTATCCACTTACTTTTTCCATTTTATTCTCTTTCTGTCTAAGGAACATTGTCAACATTTTGAAGAGGAAACTAAGTGCCAGAGAAAGGAGCAGGAGGAATTTGATGGCTATCTTTCCAGCCATTTGTTTTCTTGTCCATTTATTCCCAGTTGCTTGCTTCAGCACTGCCTGGGAGTGCAGTGCCTGACACCCTGTAAAAATATTCCTATTTTTGGTGCATGATACTTGGTGCAATTCCCACTTCCCAGTATGCTAACAGGGATCTGTTCTACCTCTTACTCAATATGTACCAAACATGTTTTGATGTGGTTTTTAGTTCATACATTTCTTAACTGCACTTAAATGCACTGGCAGCAATCAGCTCTCCCAAACTTTGAGATCTCTTCTCTCATTTTCTCTG
Source organism: Zonotrichia albicollis (assembly GCF_047830755.1). NCBI lineage: Eukaryota > Metazoa > Chordata > Aves > Passeriformes > Passerellidae > Zonotrichia > Zonotrichia albicollis. The sequence goes on along the minus strand of NC_133823.1, from coordinate 27,324,331 downwards.
TATTTTTTTGAAATACCAAATAAAAGGGCTTGTTTTTTTCACAATGCATTTCTGTGCCTGGTGTACCTTATATTAAGATGCACAGGTGCAAAGAATCTCCCTCCTCCATGTGATCTACAGAAAGGTCAGAGACCATTAGATCCTCCTAAAGCTGCATCTGCTGTCTTGGTGAGGGCACAGCAGCCTCCCAGCCAGGTGGCACAGGCGTTCCTGCACTTCTTCCCCTAACCAGCCCACATCAAACCAGGGCAAACTCTCTCTCCCTGTCAATTTGTGGCAGAAGGATGCACTGTCTTTGCATGTCAAAATGGTCCAAGTGTGGGTCTGCCCAGAGAGCAGCACCCAGGAAGGCCAGGAAACTCATCTGTCAGTCACCACTTCATCTGTAAGAAGTCCTACCTGCCTACAGGCAGTTCACAAAGAAGTAAAAGAAAGAAAACTGCTGAATTGAGTCTTCCACTCAAATGTCTTTCCCAGTCCCTTCTTTTGCTTCTTGTTGCTGTAGCCAAAATGTCACTGTCCAAGCTGTGGGTACAGTGGATATGGGAAGAGCAAAACAGGATCCTCAAAGAGGGGATGGATGAGCACCCCATGGCCCTGCAGTGCAGACAGGGGCTGCTTCAAGGCCTCTGCCTTTCAAGACAGTCTGAGAGGGTAAAGGTAGTCATGTCCCCCATCAGAACTCATCTTACACTAACCAAGGAAAACACACATAATTAAATTAAGGCACTTTGTTTTCATATCATCAGTGCAATTTATAAAGATACCAGTGTGACAGTTTCTAGGCACACATACAGCCTTCATATTTTTCCTGGACGCAGCACATTGTTTTCTCAGCCAGAAAGCTGTGCTAGGGAGACTCTTCAGCAGAAAGCAATGCTCCAGGCCATCTTCCTTAGTAAGGAGAAGGGGTGTTATCTGCCCTGAAATTGTATTTCTACCTAATTAAATTCAACAAGATGCCTTCTTTAACCAAAACCAGTCACATGAAAATATTTGGAGCAGGGAATGATGATATCTGATATAAAAGTTCACAACAGCTGTCATGCCTTTCAAAGATGATAAAACATTCAAACATTCAGGCAAGACATAAGCTGGACTCTTACATTTTGACTATGTATTTCCTGCATCCAGTGTCTCCAGTTGTGATGGGGGCACATTTTTAGCTCACTTTTGGTGTAGACAGCTTTGTGAGTGCAATTACACACTGACGTGAAGTAATGTTTAAGTTGAGAGTAGGAAGTATCTCTGCTGCCAATTGCAGAAGACTGTGACCCTCACAAGGCATTGCTGTGGGAGCAGAGTTTGCTGACAAGGACCTCCATAACTGCATCCTTGATAGCAGAAGGGGTTCTTCCTTTCTCACACTTTTCCCACTAACACTGAGCACTGTCTTGTTCTGATCCCTGTGCTTCCCAATGCCTTTTTTTTCCCTTTACCAGAGAAGAAGTGAAATGAAGAACAAAAATCCAGCAGTAATAGCATCCTGACCAGTTTAAGATCCTATCTGCAGCTGCAGGAGTGGGATGTCCATCATGGGGGGCAGAAAGTGAAGGAAGAAGGCAGATAAAATCCCGTGTGGTGCAAGCCTAAAATGTTTGAAGGAGGAGGCCCAGGCAGAAAAAAAAGATGTGAATCAATGACACCCAAATCAGTTATCTCAAAGCTCCATCTCCAGAGCTGTGGTCCCCTAAGAGAAAAGAGAATTCAGTGGTATCTCATGTTAACTGCTCAGGATGTATACTCAGTGTCTCCCTGAGCTTCCTACACTCTGTGGAACATCAGTTGCAACAAATTCCGTTCAGGGCAGCCAAATTTGGAGGCAAAAATGGTGAAGAACTAAACAAGGGTGTTCCAGCTTCCCAGTGACCTGGAAGAAGGTGGTTGCTGCTGGCTGAGTTGTCAGACCTGTACCACAAGAGGAGTGCCAAGCATGCACATGGGAAGATTGCTTCAGACATGGAAAAATAGCATCTCCAAGGTCAGAGAATCTCCAAGACTTGTGAATAAGGAGAAGTGGCCCCACACTGATGCCACCACACTAGAAGGACTTTCTCCTTCAGGACATCCTTGTGCTGCAGATTAAGTTAACACCAGGCAGATGCCTCTGGAGTCTGTCCTTCTCTGGGATAAGCCTTCCTCCCAGGAATGCGGGGAGTGAGCTGCCCCCTTGCCTTCAAAAAAAGAAACATCCATGTTGCTGGGAGGCAGATGCTTGGGCATCATATGGTGCCTGCAGGCAGCTGGCATGCTGAGTCTGAGCCTGGACTGGCAGGAGAAATGGCCCTGAATGAAGTCAAAATTATTGCTGATGTAATTCATAAATTACTCTCTTTGATGTTTAACAAAACTGAACATGTTGTAAATTAAATTAATATTTGTTCAGGGATTCATAAGATGCAATCATTGTCAGCCACAGATTACAGCAATAACCCCTAGAGGATACAGAACAAATGAGATCTGGCTATAGTTTTTATAGGGGCATACTGCCATGCCCTTACTCACAATGAAATACTGACTAACTTAAAAGTATAATGTTCCTTTATTAGCAAAAAGTTTCTTTGGAGTGGAGGTGTTGCAGTCAGCCTGGTCTAGATATTTATTGAAAGCAGAATTATTTCATGTACTTGAGAAATCAGCAACTAGGAAATTGTGCTTGATTTCTTTTGCTGTAGAGAATGAACTGACCTGGTTGTGATTTGGGCAAGTCAGGGTTAATGTTGCACTGGGACTGAGCCTCTGCCAGATGTCCTATCTACATGGCATTAAGAAATGAAAGGGCAGCGAGGGTTGAGACAACCAACTCTCTCACAAAGTTAAACTGGATTATCCTAATAAATGTATTTCACTTAATTCACAGCCTCCTACACTCACTCGTCAGAGGATGCTGTGATACCCTTTTGTTGTGGGAGTGCATTGCAGAAAATCTAATAATTTCTGCTGAGCTGAGAAAAGAATAAAAATAATTCGGGTACACATTTTATGTGTGGTGTTTTCCAGTCTTATGGAGTGATGTAGGCATATTGTTCATGCAATCATGGCCACTAAAAAAAGTAAGATCAGGCTGAAAATCTACAGGCTAGAGATGGAAGAGAGGAAAAAAGTATTCATCTTTGACTACTTTGTCTTTTTGTTACTGACCCACTGAAAGCCAGTGGGTTCCTTCAGGCAAAAAGAACCCCCTAAAAACAAAGTCCCAATTATGTCAGATCAAGTTTATATTGAACAAAAAGCAGAGCATTCAACTTTCCTCTCAGAGTTCAACATCACAGGCATGCAATCACCCATCTGTTTCCTGAACTAGCTCTTAGCTAGGAAAACAAGAGCAGTGAAGGGAACTTTATCAAAGACTGCAGGAGGACTATGCAGCATTATGTATCAAACAGTAAATATTTGTCTCAGTATAACAATATATACTTTGGCTTACAGGAGCAAAAGAGAGTATGTGAGTAGTGACCAAGGCCCATGGTCTTGATGGGAAATAAAATTTCACCTGCAAACTGGCTTGGCTGTACGCCAGAGAAGACTAAGAAACAATTCTAGAGGGTAAAAATTTTCATTCCCCTTCTGAAACCAAAGCAACCTCTAGTGCTTTAGACAAGTTCTAGTACACCCACCCAAGTCAGGAGACACCCAGCAATTGTAACAGCTGTGACCCTGAGCCTCCCTGGGAAAGCATTCTGTCTGCCTCAGCCATGAGTCCAGAGACATTAACTTGGGGATAAAGTTCACGTTTTCCAGGCTGACTGGCTGGACTCCTATTCAGCTGACTCAGAACTGAGGAAAAGGAGATCAGATACTTGAACATCTGCTTGAACCTCTGCAGACCTATTCATGCGCTTTCACTGAAATAGTTTTGGAAAACACAACCACTTTATGGCATTCTGTATGAAAACAATACAAATGAGACATTTGTTTTGTTATAAAAACAGACTGCATTAGGAAAGGAAAGGTAGAAAAGCTCTATGCCTCTTGTGCTTTACATACAGGCACACAGGGTGGGACTTTGGCTTAAGACTGTTTTCTCCTCCCTGCATATTCTCTCTAGTGACTGTGTTGATCCAGGGTTAAGGAAGAGTTATTGTCCATACAAGGAAATTGGAAGCTCTTGCATTAAGACCCATATCTGACAGCCTTATAAAAATAGTGCATAGTACATGCTCATCTAATATCTTGATCCTAAAAAGCTTCCATTTGTGGAATTTAAATTTCATTAGAAAATCAATACATCCTCATTTACCCTTAGTTTTAGAGAAAGAGTTGCATGAGATATTCATAGTTTTGGGATTTTTTATTCATTTTATTGGGATCATGATAAAACGTGTCACTCACAAACCCCATCCATCATATCATCATCAAAGTATTCATTTTTTCTTCTCTAACTGGGATCAAATTTTAAATAAGGAATTTATAACCATGTAAAGATGAACTCTTAAGCTCTGCATTTGATTTTTCTCTGTGTTTCCAAGGAACTGAAAATGTGTTTCATCTTTTTCTGCTGCTTGCAGATAATTTGACACAGTGTATTTTAGAACATTTCTTTTGTATTTACATTTTGGCACGAATATATTGTATTGTTGCATTGTTCACAACCTTACTATTGTCACTGCCAACTTCTTTTGGGAAAAATCAAAGAAAAGCTGAGACAAGATATATCAAGCCACAATTGTTTGGCTGACTAATATTTCATTGCTCTCTTTTTACTGGTTTCCAGTTGTCAATCTTGTCATTAGGACTTCTGAATAAACTATTTTCTTGCTTGTCTAGTAAATAATTTTACAATCCAACAGAGCTGTTTGAGGACATGAATCATACTCATCTTCACATCACACAAGTAAAAGCAAGTCCACGAAGTCATGCTGTGGTTGACTAATTTTTGGAAGGCTTCCTCTTTATGATGGTATATTCTAAAAAGAAAAACAAGGTGACTTTCACTGAACTTAACTACAAAGAACACTTACAATGTAACTGCTTTCGGATTTTAGGACTTTAATTGTTGAAGCCTCCTGACTCCAGAGAGTCTCACAATAAATGAATGCAGTTGCCCTCACACATCTATTTACTCCAAGAGGTTGTACTTATTATTATGTCTGTGTGTATTTACATTTAAAAAATTATGTCAGACAGGTAGAAATTTCTTTTTCACCCATCTGTTTCAGCCACAGTTTTGCAGCAGTCTTCCTCTTCTGAGGGCTTTCATGCATTCAGTAAAGTTTTCAGCTAACAGTTTGTGCCAATCTGACCTAATTCCCAAGCATAAGCCAAAAAAATACTCATTCATAAACCTTAAAGAGAATCTGCTATGGGTTTTTTTTAATACTATTTTCCACAACATCCAGCACAGCTTAGATCCACCAAACCATCCGACTTAGATGGTTTCCTAAGAAACAGTCCATTTCTGCCTGTGCTCCCTATAATGAAAAACTAAAGTCCACTCGAATTTATTTCCAAGACAAAAGGTCTGGTATTGCAGAAGAACAGAAAAATCCCTTCAGTCAGTGGTATCTCTTCAGAAATTGAGGGTGAAGCCATATGAGATGTGGTGAGTCAAGCAAGGAGCTTTTTTTTTGCTCCCTACCTCCACCTTTTCTGTACAGAACTTTTTGTACAATGGTCCTGTAGAAAAAGGTTAACTCAGATATTTCTCTCTGTTAGGAAGGATTTCTGTCTCTGACTCCACAGAGGATCACAAAAGGCCCTTATGGGGTAATTTTGAGGCAGTGACCGAGCGAAGTATCAAAAGATCTTTGCCACCTTGCAAGTGTTACCATGAATCCACTGTATCGGGTTCCGAAAGAGGCAGGAGGGCATCATCAGGCATCTCCAGGCTTCCTGATGGCAGTTCAACAGAGGATGCAAGCTGGCTTCAGGTGTTAAATAAACAAGACTGGGCTGGACATGATCCTGAATGTGGGCAAAGCACCCCTTTGAATCAAGCCACTCATGCAGTCTACATTAATGGTCCCCATAGGTCTCATTAGGCATTACTTTATTTTTTTTAAAGTTATTCCAATACTACACTTTTTGAGTTATTCTCTCCTGGGACTGGATGATACCCTTTCTTTTAAAAAAGGACACTTTAATCTTTTTTCTTGCTTATTTTTCATTATATTCTCCTATTTAACTACAGATTTAGCTCTAGTTAGACTGAATGAGTGTCTGCTGTTTTTCAAATCTTTGTCTGACACCACTAACAAACACAATTTCTTCTACTGTCTTAGGAGTCATTTCTCCTGCTCGTGGGGCAGTACTACAGCACTTCTCCACACACCAAAGCAGAGTCCATGTTGCTAATGATTCCCAGCACTGATGAAGATTTCAGTATCCTTCAGATGGAAAAATGGTCCTGGATTGGAGGGTCAGCTTTTGCTGCTTGATGGAGCATCTGAACACAGCCCCTCATGACAGATGATGTGATACCCACTTCCATAGAGAATCCCTAGGGATTTTAATCTCTCTCATGGTTTACACCACATTTCACCAATTTTTATGGGCCTAATCTGTCCACAATCAGTAGAGCACTTCAGTATATGCTCAGCCTGAAGCATGTGCTCAGGGCCATTAAAGTTAATGGTGCTTAGGCAGATTTCAAAGCTAAATGTGTGTTAAGGGCCTCTCTGCAGCAATGTCTTTCAATGGTTTGCCCAAAAAGAAACTCCATAAAATACAGCTAGGTTGAACTGCATAGTATTTTCACTGTGGCAAATTTGTTTGTCACAAATGAGGAAGTGTAAACCTCTGCACTAAATACTACTAGAAGAATGATTTATACACAGCACTAAAAAATATTGTTGCAATAAAACAGAGTAGCATAAGCTCTCTGGGGAGAAACTATGCTTTCCTTGGGCTTTGCAGAGTGCCTGGCATACTAGAGATGCCACAGTTAACAAGTAGTTATTAATAATAACAAAATTCTTCTATTGAGAGAGTAGACACCAGTTCTTAGTATCAACCAAATGTCAGATAGAAGAATATCAGATAGAAGACAAATATCTGATATGTAAATATAAATGGACTCAAATTTACTCTTTGTGTGTTAATAATTTTTTTAAGATGGGACTGGCTCTACTTTGTATATTTTTTTACCCTTTACTATGTCTCTTTGCAGTTTAAAATGCCTTTTATCAGCCCAGAAGAGCTGTCTGCCTCAGTCACATCAACAAACATAAGTAAAGTACAATAGCATCAGTCGCTCTTATTTTGCCATGGGAATACTCTAAACCAAGCCCAAGTGTTAGCAGAGCACGAGAAATTGAGAATTAGTGTCTCTCCAGCTCACATCTGACTATTTTTCACAAAGTAATTCCTACACATTAATTTGTAGGAGGTTGGAACATCTTGTTGTATGGTCACTGCTGTACTGCTCAGCCATGAGGCATGCCAAAAGCTCCACTCTTTCAGAAAGGAGTGACAACTGAGGGGCACAAAGTGCACATGCTCTCAGATTAATGCTGCCAAATTCAGGTGAAAAGGGCAAATTTTACTGAGTTGCCAACTGTAGCAGAACTGTGGAACTGGATCTTACTGGCATGTGCCAACAAGGCTGGAGGTACCAAAACTTGGCACACTGAAAATGCACCATGACAATGTTTTGGGGAGGAAATGTGGTGTGGAAGCAAGCTGGCCTGCCATGAGATGCAAGCACCCCTTTTCTAACTCTGGTTTTCTGTGGCCAGCTGTTCCCAACATGGCCATGGCCTACAGCAGCCTTGCCCCTGGGAAATGTCCATGTGAGGCAGCAGCACAGCACGTGGCAAGGACACCTCAAGCTTGTTCTTCACCTCCCTTCCAGCCATGTCACCTCAGGCAAACTGTGCCATGGCCTCACACCTCTGCTAAAAACCTCATTAAAGGATTGAAACTATTGCAAGCCAGACAAAAAATCCAGAGTTTAAAAAAAGACATGTCCCAGCCCCACAGTCCCAGCAGAGCTGTCTTTGTTCCCTTTCTGATTTTAGCACATCCAAAGCATGTTTTCAAGCTCCTTTTACCACAGCCACAAGAGCTAGAAACTTGTTTCAAAAAAATAAAAAGGAAAAAAGAAAGAAAAACCCCCATAAAGCTAGGATTCCAACCTAATCAAAGCACTCTGGGGGTTGGAACAATAAAAATAACACGGGAAGTTTTGAGAGCTGCTAGTGCAGCCAACGTTGCTGTTGTGCCCCCACCACCTCTAGCTGCCTGAAGAGACAAGCTCAGCCTTCTCAAGAGCCCAGAGACACTTACATGTGTTGAGGAAAACAGGATTATTTTGACAAGAACTGCCAGGAAGTAAAAGGTTCATACATGCAGGAAAGACTGACTCTTCTATTTACAGCAAACCAGCATGGCGGCTGCCAGCCCAGATCCTAAGGGCTGTCCAGGGCAAAGGTACAAAGAGGTTTTTTGGAAGCCTCAGTGTTCTCCATCTGCCTCCAGGCAACTGTCCTATATTTTCTCAACAGGATCCTCCCAGCTGAAACAAATGCCCCTGGCCAGAAATCAGGCACCCAATGACACCTCGGGGACCTGCCAGAAATGGGGCACACCCACTCACAACTTCCTCCCCACAGATCTCAATCCATCGCTTTTCCCCCCAAAACAGTGTGAGGCTGCCCTGCCTGTGCTGCTGATACTGCAGGAGGGAGAGACTGCAGGATCACAAGCCCTGCCTCTGCAGCAGGGGTGTAAGCTGTGAGAAAGGGGCAGGGCTCCCTCCAAATGGGGATTTAGCCCATCACACTTTGCCTTCCACCATCTACACCGTCTTTAAAAGCCATTTCACAAATAAATACACTAGTATGTGGAAAGTTATCCTTAATAGAGTGTGCAAAGGGTTTTGGCACAGAAAAGGTGTGTGATAAAGTGCATTCCAAACCACAGTCCTGATTAAGTATTTAAGAATGTCCTCCAGTGGTGAGGAGGGTGAAGAAAAAATGTAAGAAACAGAATGAAAAGAACTGAAGCAGCTCGTGAAGACACAGATGAATTGTGAAACTTTACACGGAGCTGCCAAAGTTTCAAAAACACTTTCAGGTACGATGTACGAAATCAACCAAGTAAGAGGTGCTTGAAATTACAGATGTATGCAGATCTTGGTGGAGTCCAGAATTAACTCTAAGCCTATTAAAGCTTTAAACACTCAAGTGTGCTTGACGGTCAACAAAGGTTTTATATAGTGTTACAGTTTGCAGATCACCAGGGATTCAACTTTCTCAAGTGAACACCTTAAGGGTGAGGGCTCAAGGGTTGCAGTCCACTATGCTTTAATGAAATGCAAACCACAAAAACATGAAACATTCCTAGAAATAAATCACATTAGAGGAAGGTCCAGCAGAGCTGCTGAAACCGTGATGTGTCACAAATTTAAGAATGAGATCCTGCTATGAACATTTAAGATGTTTTGAATATGGCATCTGCTGATATGTTCAGTGTATCATGAGTTATTTCAGCAAGGCACAAACTGGGCACTGCCACCCTACCTCACTTTCCTGTTCTGGAAAACAGAAAGTTTAAACTTCCAGGAAAAGTTCCAGTGGAAAAGTTTAAACTTCCAGGAAAAACAATGGAGCTTCCCCTGATGTGGTGCTCAGAGACCTGATCTTGTGCCACAGCACTTCTGCCCTAATGACAGACCTAGTTTCACCTATCTTCATTTGTTGATGATCTCTGAAAGGGATGAAAATATTAGAAGACTAACTTTCAAAATACAATGTTTTTACCACGCAAAAATCATACTTAGAGCATCAAAGAAATGGACTACCATCTATTAAACTAAGCAAAATTCCAGCCTGAAAATCAAGGAACATTTCAGAAAAAGTGGTGCACAACAGACCACATCTGTGGTTTTTAGTGGGCACAAGTAGAGAGGTTCAGTCCCCATTTACACCAGCTGATAAACTAGTTTTTGGATGTCAGTGACTCTACCAAGGCTGGGTCTAGCCTAATGACAAAAAAAAAGCAAAATCAATGCAGATACAGTGCTGCCTTTTTTTAACAAATCCACCCATGCCCGTGGGCAAGGGTGAAGCAGGAATCCCTCTCCCTTGTTGATCTTAGATTTCAAACGTTTTTCCTTTTCTATGTGAACTTATTAAAACACTTCATACACTTATAAATTCTTCTGTGGTACATGATACATTTAAAGCCAAAATAATAAAAGAATGAGAATGCTTCTGCCCAGAGATACTTAAATATTGAATGCAAATTTCCTGATAAAAATCCTGAAGAATCACAACATAGTCTAGTGTACTATAAATTACGCTAAATCAAATAAATCAGACTATATCATCCCTGGTGGCTCCTACACAGTCTTTAAATATATTACCCACTCCTCATCAGTCTATTCCACTCAATAACCAGCTCTGTCTTCAATCCCCAGGCCTGCTTTAATTTGAACAATATATTAGCCTTCGCAGTATAAGGGAGAAAGAAACTTCAGGAAGAAGGAAGGCTGGCTTACAAATGAATCTCCCATGGCAGCTCACTCAGACGTGCAGGATGGATGGCTGTTCTGAGTGGTCTATGTCCCAGGGCAATAAATCCTTCCCTGGCCAGCAGCTGGGAGCATGAGCTGTCCCTGCCTCTGCCTCCCAAGTCCTCAGCCCCCCTCGTCCCTCCCAAACAGAAAGGCTTGCAGCCTTTCCAGCTCCGTCCAGAGGGCACAACTCATGGCAGGGCTGGGAAGAGGAAAACCAGAAGCTCAGCCTCCAGGGAGAGGGGTCTCCCTTGGTGGGTGACTCAGCACTGGGTGGTCATAGCCATCCTTGCATGGGACTTGGTACAGCCCGAGCCTCCATCCACTGGCCCCAGAAATGATAGGATATGAAGAAGATGGACCTGAGCACCATGTCCCATAAGCTGTGATCAGGACAGTGGAAGAGGGCGACCAAAGGTAGCTGCTCCTCCCTGAGGACTCCTTAAAGCAGGGAGACCAAACCACCTGGTTCCTAACCAGGGTCCAGGCTGGTGTCCAAGGTGCCCAAGACACAGGGTCACCAGCTGAAGCCTGATGGTGCTAAGCCAAGGCTTTGCTCAGCCTTCCCCCAAGAGCAAACAGCCCCGTGTCTAACATCGTAAAACATCTGGTAAGGCTATCAGGAGGGAGACTGTTGAGGATACAGTTAACAAGGCTGCTGGGATTTTTTTTTTTATTGCATTTATTTTCACAAATCATAACAATAAAAAAAGGGAAAAGTTGGAGTCCGCTCAATTGAGTTAATGCTTTCGGAATTTTATTAATCAACATCTCAGCATTCATAAAAAAATGGCACCTTTTAAAACCAGTGGAGGGAAACATTTCCAAATACTTCCAATCAAAAGAAATTATTTTAAACCTCACATTACATGTATTTTTAAACCAAACCCTCAGGGAGATGGGTGTGAACTCTGAATTATCCCAATTAACTTTAGTGCCAGAGATCAAGGCCAAAAATGCAAAGTCAGCTCTAAGCTTTCCGAGTAGGTTGCTGAGGGTGCTACAATGTCCGTAAAGCAGCTGAGCTTTTTCATGCCCTGTGCCTGGATTTGTCCTCAAGCACCCCCAAGAAGAGCTCCAGTACAGCAACAGGAGAACAGTGGTCTTGTGCAGAATAAAACAGCACAGCCTATGACAGCTCTGGTATTGACTAAATAAAATCTGCCTGGTGAGGAGAAACTGGAAGCCAAATTATGTTAATGGCCTTAAAGAGATGTTTACTGACCAAGCAAATGCATTCCTTTCTCTGGTCACATGGTTAGTGTTCACTTAAGGACAGCAATTTCAGTCCTGAAATTCCGTATTTTGCGCCATGGCAGGGCTGAATACCAGTATTTTCACTGACAATCTGTGGGCAAGTAAGGGGGCAGCACATTAACAGCACAAGCAGCCCATGATTCCCTGGGAGTCTTCTCCTCCCTGACTCCAAGTGCCACATAATAGACCATGTCTTGTGTCCTATTTAACCCAGAGATGAAAAAAGGTAATTTGAAAAATCTAAATATGGTGCACCAAAACTGAATCCCCAAAACAAGGGTCATAATTATTTCCAGGATGAACACAAAAGCAGTGAGAGGTCTGGGAAGACACTAGTCTATCCTTGCTAGCTGCATTTAAGAAGCGATTTACCCCTCTTTTCCCAACACTTAACCTTTCTTTCTTTCCATCTCTTTTTTCTCTGTTATCTGACTGAATTTCTCTTTTCTAAGTTCACTCTCCTTCTCATCCCATGCTACTTTTTCCATTTGAAATATCTGCTTGGCACTCCTCTCCCTGCAAAGGGAACTCAAGACAGTCCAACCTGTTCCTCTCTGGTAAGGACAACCGTCTCTGCCTTCCCTGCTGTCTGGAAGGGGAAAGGCCATGCAGATGGGAAGTTGATAACAACGAAGTGGATGTGAACAAATAGATCTGGAGGATATGCCCAAGCTGTGAGGGTTGTACCATGTGGTTCAACCAACCAGGTGAAAGAGCAGCTCTGACCCATTGAGTAGGAAGTGAGCACAGATCTGATCATGACCAAGGGGACTTGAGGTGTACAAGACATAATCTCACTGGAATGTTACCTCTCTAAAGAAATAAAACAGGATGCTGAGCCACATCTTGTAGCAGTCCCCAGCAAGGTCCTGTCTACCAGTGATGCTGTTCTCCCCTCCAGAGAATTGACTCAGCATAACTGGAGTTTTCTGAGCCACTTCCAGCAGGTCCTACAGAAAACAGATGGCCATTCAGTGCACTGACTCACTTCATCTTGTGAAATCAAATGGAAAGAGAGGAGTTGACAGAAGGGAGTGGTTGTCACTGTCCTCATGAGATACAGATGCTTTTTTGCAACTATGAATGAAAGAATAACATTCAGAAACTACTAAAGCCATTCATTCAAACACATTCAAACAGATACTATGGAGCACTATTCTGCCACAAAGGCTTATTTAACCAGAAAACAGTGAGGGTCCAGGAACCAACAGACACAGGGTTTGAAAGTTTTCAAGGGTGCTAAGCTAAGTTCACTGTGAGCAGAAATGTTCATGTGAGCAAAAGTTACTGTGCATACCTGAGCTTTAGCATCATACAAAGATCATACCAAGCCAACTTAGCTACCCAGAGCAACAAGGCAAGGTTTTACCACAAGTCCCCATTCTTTAAAACAAGTTTTACTGCAGCAGTTAACACTTGGTGAGGTACTGCCTGTAACAGCAGCCAAGTAGCCCATGATCCTGGAAGGACCAGATTTCTGTCAACCATGTTTGAGGCAGTACTCAAACCCAGTTTGCAAAGGCAATTTCCAGTTGGAGTGAGTGTGAACCTACTCGTTCAGCAACTGGTGCTGTTCAAGTAAGTGTCTGGGAGTAAGGAATCCAATAATTGGATCTTTAATTGCATTGACTCATCCCTCAAATAATTCAGCAGACTGCAATATTTACAGTCCATTGTTTTAAGAAAATAATGCAAACTGTATGTCTTTGTCAGATGAATTATTCACATGTGTAATACGCCCCTGCCTGTTCACAAATATAGCTCCTGATCCAGTTACTTCTCCTGTGTCTAACTACTGCTTCAGTTAGCTCAGGCTTTTGAGAAGCTAGAGGCTTCAGCAAAAATAACTCACCCATTTCAGTCAACTTAGCTCTGCAGTGCCACAACTCCTTTGCTGGTTAGGGCTCTGTACTAATAAGATGAAGACTGAGGGCACTGTGCAAATAAGATGAGATTAATACCTTCATTTCATGGATAAGGCAGCTGAGTCATGGTAAAGGCGGTGTCATACCCAAAAATAAACAGTGATGGAGCCAAAAGCACAATCCCAGTTGAAGATAATCAGTCCTGTACTGAAATCCACACTTTTTCAGATAAGACTGGCAGTCTGACCATTTGAAAAATGCCCATTTATATTCTCAGGTGTCTGAGATATTATAAAGTTGTGAAGTTGGGAATGGAGTAGCACAGGAGGACACCTGGGGATCCCAGCATGCTCCAAGACTGAATTTCATGATGCTCTGGCCACCCCAGAGAGCCACAGTTCCCATTGGAAGACATTCAGCTCAGAAAGGCGTGCACAGCCTGAATTCAGGAGGAATTGAACATGGAGATCCATATTCTGAGGCATAAGCTAAGCAGAGAGCTGGCATTAGCATAAAGAGGCCAGATCCATCATAAGATTTCCTTAGTGCATTCAAGTTCTAGACTAGGCTAGTGCCAGGAAGAGCAACATTAACACTACAAGGAAAACCACAGGAAACAGGGTGTTCATAGTGAAAGCAGAGGTCTTCCCAAATGGAGAAAGGAGAGGCAAGGAGGGAGAGAGAGAGCAGAAGCAGTGAGTGCACAGACTTTGCAGAGGGGCAGAAACACAGTCAAACCTTTACAAGTCTCACACACATAAGATTATTGAAAGAATGTAACACAGAAAAAAAAAGGAATTTTCCCCTCAGGGGAGAAGTCTTTGGGGAAGTGGTTGATGTCAAATGTTTTCCCTGTGCTTGATACAAGGTTTTGGCAGGTTCCAGTGCACAAATGGAGCACAGATTTGTGTTCATGTAGCAAAGGAGAAGACCTCTACTCTACAGGGATTGAAAGTTCAATGGCTTTGATTATTTGAATGAACACATTACATTTTTGATGGTGGAAAGCCTGCAAAGGTTTACATAAATGAAGTTTTGATCAGAGGGAAAATACCAGGGGTAGAGACTCTGCACAAGACTGAAAAGAAACAGAGTGCTGGCCTAAAGCTGAAAAATTAAAAAAACCTAAATGTGTAATATAAATACATTCCTAGGAGAAAAATGAACAGAACAAAAGGGCCAGAGAGTACCAGGACTAAGACCATCACACTCTAGGTACACCAGCAGAGATGGGTAAAAAAGAACAGGCATACCTCAAAATTACAAATGCATAAAGGAAATTTATGCTTAATCCAGCTACTTGACCTGAGAGTCTGAAAATGGATCTCTGCAGACAGGACCATAAAATGCTGGTAGCATTAGAAGATCTGAGGTAGTTAATCAGAGGACTTCATTGGAGAAGTTCAGCCCTGAGAGCTAAAACAGTAAGTGAAAAACAGAGAAGCCCTTCGACACTTCCAGGAGAGGAACTGGGGAGGTCCTCCCTAAAGAATGAGTTTAGGTCTCACAGATTCTAATAAAAGTGTCAGTGTGTTATAAAAGAGAACAAGGTTTGACTATGGCATTTGGGTGTCAAAGGTTTCATGTCTCCATGGACTGGTTGCTTATAACAGCTGGAAAGGACATTATGTCACCTACTGCTACTGCTGAAAGGAGCATGACACACTTGCCCTGGGAACAGTGAAGATTTCATTGTTATTAAGAGAGAATATTAGTGTATCAAATAAAAAACCTAGAAGAGAGACCATAGTCAGAAACACAGTCTTTAGAGTAACACTCAAATGCAGGTGAAAACACCAGAGGTGGGTGGTGCTGCAGTGGCCTCTACGGAATGGAACAGCTGAGTCCTCCTCCTCCAAGGGCTGCAGAACAGGCCAAAGGGAGCAAAAGACACATCTTCATGTTATAAGGAAAACTGTCATCTCCTTCCCAGTAAGGCAGGGAGGGGAGATCAACCAGCCAGCCTTAGGATGCTCTCTTGGTACAGACTTTCACAGGGACAGAGGACTGGACCTGTTTTCATACCTCAAGCCCCTGGCTGGTGAAGTGACCCACTCCAAGCTCTGCCCTTGCAGAGTCCATCTCCTGGCACAGAGCATGCAGTGCTGAGTGCCTCTCATACAGCTCAAAGCCCCTGGTTCCTGGAGAGGGGATTGGCAGGAGACAACACCACTAAACAAGGAGCTGCTGTACTAAGCATGTTACTCTCCACATAATGGTGCATGACCACAGGTTGCACCCACCAGTGATCCAGAGTTTTAAATAAGTTGCAGTGAAGTCCCAGACACATGGCTGAAAGTCCCCTTTATACCAGCATGATGGGCCACTGAGCAAAGCCAGCAGTGTAATAAAGCACCTATTGGCAAAGGAGAGGGGTAATCAGATCTATATGTAGTACTCTCAAATTATAAAGTAACAAAAGAGGCATATGAGCTGTCAGCTGCAGACTCTTTTTTTTTGAAAAATAATGAGAAATCAAGATTGCCTATGCCATTAGAAAGTGAGCTCAGGAACTTGCTGGTGCATGAAGAAATATTTAAAGAAAAGCCAATAATAAAACACAATGGGCCATCCTGAAAGCTGCTGCTGTGCACTGGAAATGATTCTGTACATCTGTACAGGAAACCAGAGGTGGTTCTGCACATCTGAGAAATAACTGTCTCAAGCACCTTATCCAGACCTTAGGCAGGAGGAAGATGAGGAATGTGTCTACAGAAATTTTTACCAGAAAGGATAACTGCATTAGCCTGAGCTCCCATCAGCACTAAATTGTTTACTTCTGCCCAGTGCTCATGGGGAAGCAAGGAGTAGGCAGAATGTAAATTGGATGATCATGGTTACTTTGATTAACAAGCAAATGAGAAGCTTTTCATATCCTTTTAAATCTCAATGGTGCTTGCTAAGCGCTATTAGAACAATGAAGCTTAGTTGGGTAAGGACGAGGTAGGCAATTGTGCACTTACAAGTCTCTGGCGTGACCTGCTCTGACTGACCACTGTGCTACACAATAGTGGGCATTTAAATGTCAGCCACTAAAAGAAATAATCTCTCTCAAACTTCATGGCCTCATGGGCTTTTTGACCCAACACAGAAATGCCAACTGAATTATAGGAAACTCTTGCTATTGTGCACTCTGTGCACATGCTTCTGGGGTCTTTGAGAAAAGATGATACTCGGAGACCGCACAGCAGTTTCTTCATGCAGATATCCCACCAAATACACAGATTGCTAAACATGAAAGGAACATTAAATATCTTCAGCTATGGCCTGATTCAGTCAGAGGACATCTCTAGCTCCCTTATGGCAGGCAATCAGTGGAGTTTATTTTGTCACTTGCTGCTACAAAAAATACTCCCAGTAACTTGTCTTGCTTGACAGGACAGTTGATGTTTCTACCACCGAAATATCAGCTGCCAACACAGCAGAGGTTTCCATAACTAAAAGATGTGTCTCTAAATTCACAGTTTCCTACAGACATCTGTAGAGCCAAGAGTTCTCCCTGACTCTGTAACACATGAGTGGGATGTATGAGTCTGTTTCCCACAGATGCCATCACTCTTGCAGCAAACACACACACATGGAAAGGAAGCAGCTCCTTCAGTCACAATTATCTGGTTTCCTCTACACAAACAGCAAAGTATGAGACAAAGACAAGTCCTGGAGGCACCCACTGCACACTGGTTTCACCTTGGTCATCTGAAACCATAGATGGGGTTTCTTGGCCAAAATATTAAAAGTGCTTATTTCCTCTTTGCTTGGGAACAACTGCACCCAAAGCTGTAGCAGACAGGAGTGCTGTGCTGAGAAAGGGGTCATGTGTTCCTATCGTCATGGATTCATGAGTGGGCACAGATGTTAAGCTTTCCCTTTCCCTCCAATCCCTATTATCATATTCCCCTGTCAGTCCCTCCTTGATAAAGCAAGAAGATAATTTGCGGAAAGAAAGATGCATTTCTCCCCTTTGTTTGGATAAAATGGCATATTTATCTTTCATCCTTTGAAGTTCATATTTGTTCCACAGAGTCTATAGAGATTCAGAATCAGAAAATACCAACTAATGATGGTGGCTGATTGTTTGTGTCCTGTGCATGCCTGTCTCTGCCAGGCTGCAGCCTACACTGATGTTTCATTTGCAGGCAAAGACAGCAGGACTGCTCCCTGCAAGTGGAGAGCAGCAGCTTTACTGCCCTAAGAGATGCCATTTAAAGCAATGTTAAGGACAACTTTTTGGTAGCTCCCTTGTGCGTATATAAAAAATATTTAAAAACCAAATAAAATTATTGCTGTCCAGCACAAAGTTAGTGATCTCTGACTTGCTGGCATTTGCTTTTGGACTGAAGAGGGAAATATCTCTGTAAAGTTTCCATTGATCTATAAAGCAGAAACATCTGCTGAAAGTGTTGTCCCAGGCCATCTCTGACTGCAGTCAGCAGGAGGTGAGCCTGTGGTTAATAAACTTTCTCCCTCCCTTCCACAGTAGATGTCATTGCAATGAATACGAAGCACAATAAGTAAGTTTACAGGATACGGTCTAACTCAGCCAGAAAATACAAAACACAAACATGGAAAAAAGGCATCACTAGAAGACTCTCAACAGCTTTCAGATTAGTGGTGTACTCCTGCCAATGCAAAAAGATAAACACTGGACCAGCTGCCTTGAACCAGCCCTGGGACTTGCTTCCATTAAAAATGCCATAAGGACCATTTTAAAGCTCTCCTCTGCAATTCTATATAGAAGTGCTTGCAAGGCTGGGATTTAATAAAATACTGTCTTCTCTGGCAGGATTTTTAAGAATTTAATTCAATTTGCAGTGTAGTTTAAGCCACATACGCACATTGAGAACTTTAATTTCCTCAGTGGTGCTAATCGGCATGCACTTCCAATGTGGCTAACAGCATCCCACAGGTATCAGAGTAATGGAAACTTCCCAGCACAGAGACGAGCATGGAATTTACTGCTGGCAGCAATACTTAAAAATCAAGCAACATTGGTACTCTCCTGGGCAAAGTTCCCCCAGGCTGCTTCTCATGACACTACTGGTTGTTTCCATCTATAGGACTACAGCATTTCACCGGGACATCTTCCCTGTGAAACCAACATCACTTCCCCACCACAGCCAGCACTGGTTGGGTCCTTCACCACCCACTCCCACCACAGTGCCTGCCACAGCTTCCTGCACCCTGCAGCTGTGAACACCTACTGCTTCGCTCCCCCTCCAATGGGAAAACAGAGACGACAGAGAGAGAGAGAGTGAGAGAGTTTTCTGCACCTGGTGCAGCCAGCAAGCCCCAGACTGGCTTGTGAAAAGGCTGTTTGCTGCACTGGGGGCAGTGGTCTGGGTTAGTCTGAGGCTGAGGCAGCTCCCCATGCTCAGGGAGGGCTCAGCTGGGACCCTGAGGCAAGCATCCCAGCAAGGTCCACCCATGGCATAGCCAGCACCGCTGCCCCCAGGGTGTGCCCGCATCTCCTGAGGCTGTGCCACTCCCTGGGCCCTGATTACTCCAGGTCCTAAAGAGCCTGGGGGTAAGTGGGGGTACACTTACCTGGGGGTAAGTGTCCAGCAAAGAGCACAGCTACAGACACAGCCAGTGCTTCTGTGGGGCTTAGCAACACTGCCCTTCTCCTGGGGAACCTAAAGTTAGCTGGTACAGAGAACAGCCAGAATAGCAGCATCAACAAGACTCTTCTCATTATGCCACGCTGGTTACAGCATGTCACTCTGTCATCACCCTATCATTCCTCTGCTGCGCACACCACTGACTGTAACTTTAATGGCGTTACACTTACCAAGGTTGTAATTACACATTACAGTGCGGCTTTCCTACGCCAGGAAAGGACTAAACGTACAATTACACAGCTCATAAATAGGAGGACAGCACACTGCTGCACAAGCGCATATGTCCACATAAAACCTTTAATTACAGTTGCAAGCAGATTATAGAGATTTTACAAATATATTATTCCAACTGTGGCAATTGTTAGTACCACCTCTTGGAGAGAACCTCCATCTGCACTGGGCTTCTCCCAGCAATGCCTCTCAGTGCTGTGCTGAGGGCTATTGTACCTGCAGAGCCAGTCATTATCAAGAAAAGCATTATTAAAAAGCAGCTTGATGGGTTTTATTGTTACTATTCTTGTTTCAATTATTTAGATATCTGAACCTCTTTAAATTATTTGAGTATTTAGAAACACTGCCTCCTGATAATCAAAGGTGTAGTCAAATGAAAAAGCATGTGTGCCATCTTCAGTGACCCCCTCAAAAGTTTAACACCAAAGCTAAAGAGAAAAACATATGGCAAATACAAATGATTAGACAATTACAGATACTAAGATTAACTGCCACTCTGACAAGATGAGAACTAAGGGCTTTCTTCCAAAACCACCCTTCATCTGAGCCATAAATACTCATTCAAAGGGGATCAGAGGGAAAAATAATCTCATCTCTAAACCCAAGAGGGTTTCTGGAAAAAAACATACTGCATGTTATTGATGTGAAAAATAATGATGCAATTGCACTCTATCAGAGGATCTCCCAAAATAAATAGTAGTTTATTCTATTAATTCCTTTCTGCTGATTTAATTTTCAATTTTAATTGTGTAGAACAGGCGGATAAAAATGAATGATTGATGTTTTTGAAATGTACAAAACCTGAAAAGTATGCACTTCTCTTAACATATCTTTTACATTACTTATAGCACTTTGCACTCAGAGCAGCACACTGTAGTGCAGAGTCCTGTGATTTATGAGGGGCAAGAGCTTCACAAATAGAAATGGGCCACTTTTTCTTCTCCTCCTTTTTCTCACACTAGAATAAGAACTACAAACAAAACACACAAAATATGAGAAAATTGTCTCAGTGTCTCTTAGATTTCCTAGCTTTGCCTCTGTTTTTTAGCATCATATTCTTACGTGTCTTACTTCAGGAGGGAAAGTTTTCTACTTGGCTACAGCAATTTCATCTTCCTTCCTCATAGCTTCAGCAACAAAAACATCTCAGCTTGTGGGCTCATAAAGGCAGAATTAACAAGAATATACACATACATACTGAGCCACATGAATCCTGATCACAGATACAGATAGGAGCACACACAGGCATAGATACAGTCAACTTCTACTTCCCTTATTCATTGTGAAGTCCAACTGGAAGTACTTAACAGAGGGATATGAAGAAAGTGCGCAGGATATGGGTCTGGAACTAGGAGAAAGAAGAAAATTTCAGTTCTGAGGGTCAAATCAGTTTGTGATGCTTTTTGTAAAATAGCAGGAGCTTAAGTCAGCATTTTCAGGATTTATTTTCAATTTTAAGTGTTTTAAAATGAGACTGAGCCTTGATCTTTTTAAAGGGGCATGATGATTTCTCAAAACCAGACCCCTTGCTCCAGACACATGAAATGCAGTGCAATCAATATCAGCTCTCATTTTTTAAAACCCCACATTTTGACTATGATGATGCTTGGCTTTTGGCAACACTATTGGCTGTGAAGTGTCAGCTGAAAGTGTGCACACTCACAACTTAGCCACCTTCCTGTCAATACGATAAATTGACCAGGAGGAAATGGAAGAAATTTTACAGTAATTTTTTGCAACATGAATTAATCTTTTGCCAGGGAAAACAATGGGAAAACACACATGTATTTGATGGCCTCATTCCCTGAATAATGAGTTTGTGATGCTTTTTGTACAATAGCAGGAGCTTAAGTCAGCATTTTTGGGACTTCTTTTCAATTCTCAGTGATTTAAACTTAGACTGATTTTAAGATGACCATGATGATGAAACATTCCATAAGCCCTCACATCTCTATATTCTGCTACATGAGGACAGATTTCTAGTGAAAGAAGGACGTGTCTACAAGGATACAGAAGAACTTAAATGAAGAGAGACCTTGACACAACACTAGTGGTGTCCATGCCAGCAGGAATGGAGGGAAGTGAGTTAAGGGAGGAAAGCTGAGTAAAGTCCTCTCAGATTTTAGAGACTGGAGCGGGAAAATTAACAGGTATAAAGCAGTCCCCTGGGTCAGAAGGCAAAGCAGGAACAAGAACAAAGTACCTGAGAGGAGACACAGGACAGTATTCAGAAATAAGAAGTGGGAAAGAACCAGTTAAAAACAAATAATGAGTGACTGGGTCATTTCCACCACTTGCACTCATACTGCCAGTAAGGTCTGCAGTAATTTGCAATATTACAGGAGATGTAATATGTATCTCTGGGAGATGTATTTGTTCCCGGAGGTTAAAAAACTGACTGTTCAACACAACACAATGATGGCATCCCTGTATCAGTCTAAACAAAACAAAAAAAAGCCGCTGGAGGAAAGACCAAGCTCATCCCCCCTCCACAATGGAATAGAGCTCCCCACAGTGTACAGGCTCAGGATGTGCTCAGTTCAGTGCTTCCCCATCAACAAGCAGGAGCAGACAGCCCAGGCCCTGTCAGTGTTGCAGGGGAAACAGCCAAACCCACTGAATGGCATTCACCAGCGGTTACAAGCTTAACAAAAACGGGCAAGTCAGCACATCCTTTGACCTAAATCAACAAAACAAAGTGCTTGGGAGAAGCACTGTTGTATTCGCAGTGGACAGCATCTTTCCAAGATGAATGCCCAAGTTTTATTCCCCTCTTAGATGCCGCAAATGGTTTTTGGCAGATGCTTCTACACCCAGATGGCGCCAAGTTAACTACTTTTATTATGCCTTTTGGATGGTAATCCTTCCACAGACTTCCTTTTGGCATTGCTACTGCACCCAATATATTCCAAAGGAAATGACAAAGCTACTGCAGCACCTGGAAAGGGATAGTTGCTTGTACAGACAAAGTCCTGGGATATTGCCATTGGGAAGAGACATATGATAAAAGCCAGTCTAGATTTCCAGAGACACTTGGTATTCAGGTCTGAAAGGCAATAAACACTGGGCTACATCAAAACTAGCTGAACGACTGAGATAACACACATGAAAACCAGGCATTAAGGCAGACTGAGGAAGGGTAAATTGGCCTAAGAAAGTAATAAATTAATGCGAACTCCTGCATCTATGTCAAAGTGAAATGAAGACTGGGTTATGAATGGTAGCAATATATCCTTGTAATGAACTCCTGGAAAATGAAATCACCTGATATTTGAATATAATACAAGAATATGTTTTCAACTGAGTGGAAGCCCTACCTGAAGCACATAATTCTCCTTTCCCATAACCACTCAGAGGCACCTGCAACACTACAACCCAGTCAGACTGGTGGGGCTGCTAGGTACTGCTCCTAGACATTTGCTGATGACATAAATCATTCTCTGCAGACTGAGAACTGTCTCATTGTAAAGGAAACATGTGAAAAACGTAGGAAAAAAGCTCTTCCAGAGAGTTAATTCAACTTTTGACTGACCACAAACCACTTGTACCCCTGATAAATAAGAAAGACTTGGATCATGTGCCAGTGACTTGTCAAGCCCTACTTAGGGCTTAACTAGGTGGAATCCGCAGACATAACATAGTGTTGTGCCTGGCACAGCCTTGCCCATTGGCACTACCCTGCCCAGATACCTTGCAAATGTGACAGATGTATGAATATTGCAAATCATTGAGGAAATTAAAGCTTTATGAGAGAGGTCTGCAAGCCTTAAAACCAGTGTCTGATTCATACTTATAACACATCTGATTGACAAATACCAAAAATGTAGAGCTGCAATATTAGAGTGTGGGAAATGTGACTGCCTTAAGTGCATTAGAATTGTATCATTATTCCAGAAAGAAGTAAAATCTCAGAGCCAACATGGTTATCCCAGCAAAAATATCCCTGTGGTACTTCACTACTGAGAATTTTATGAATAAGCTGAGACGTCTGCTTAGTGGTGTGCCACAGGCAGAAGACATCGTGCTCTTGCTAGCTATGCCTGTATGTCCTTGCCTGTGAAACACAAAGACTACTGCAGTATCCCACTGAAGGCTAAGATACCTGCCTTGATCCTCTGAGTTAGGCACTTTCCTCACAAATGACCTCCTGGCCCACTCCTTTCCCACAGGGACTCTCCTGTGTTAGGGCAGTAGTGCTGGAGCACGAGTGGAGAAACACAATTACTTCCCATTTATTCATGATTCTCCTGGCTAGGTTATTATCCTTTAACACAGCGACTTCTAAACTAGAATGCCTTTACTCAAATGTTTTAAGGTTTAAGCCTTCTCTATCTGACATTTTCTCTCTCTTCACTCTCCTGGAATTCTTGCTTTCAGCAACCACATCCCTGGTTTTTGATTCCTGGAAAAAATTCCCCTTTCTCATGGTGTCTTGCTCGAACATTGAAGCTGACATGCCAAAAGCTTCCCACCAAGATCTTGTTGGCTTTTTTGGCATCCCACTTCTCCACATCTGTTATTTTATATAGCTATCCATAATATTACAATTATTGTGCCAGTAGCTTGTCCTCTTCATATGCAGATAATCTCTCTCACAGATTTCTCCCCAAATGGGTGCCTTCTCTGCTACATTAGCTACTCCAGTCCCCAAAAATCCATCTGTCTGAAAGCTCTGTTTTTCCAAAACCATAAATCACCAAGGCCAAAATATCTGACAGCCCTATACATCATAAAATAATGACCAGAAAGTAATGCATTCATAACCTGTGATTGAAGGCCAATGAAACTGACACAAGAAACTTTGCTTTCCCCCATGCTGTTGCAGCTTAAGTAGCATCCAGAAACTTGCTAATGACTGATGCCCACAAAAATTAATGCTGCTTTTCAAGGAATTATCAGGATTACTTTTTATTTATATTACAGTTAGATTCTGTTTGTAGACCTCAAACTGATACTGCATAACATTCCCCTACAAATCAGGAGAAGAGCGCAACAAACTGTGTGTCTCAGAGATATGCCATCCTTTGCCCATAATCTAAAAATTTGCCTTAAAATGTTGGTGAAAACTAGAAGACAGGGATAAAAGGCATCCCTGAACAGAGGAACATCATGAAGGAGCCATACCCTTTTTTATGATATTCAGCAACACAAAATATCTAAGTCTATAGAAAGCAATTGGATATAATCATAACATGTGCTCTTATAAGAAAAAAACTAACATTTATTGCCTACTTAACATTCACACTCATTCTACTAAAATTTTGCTCACAGTCTCATTTCATCTGTGCAATTTGCTGGGCCCTGGTTACTACCTACTGGACACTGCTCATCACTCAACAGCATTTTTGGGGAGAGAAGAAGGAAAACAGATGAACAGGCACCACGGCTTCTCAAGCCACAGCTGAAAGGCAGGGATAATCCAAGCCAATGGGTTTTAAACCACCATAACAGTACCACTTTTCCTCTTATCCTACCCTTTCTATAATGGTTTTCTATACAGTCTCCTATATTATCTCACACTGCATGTTGTCCCACTTGAAACATTTACTCATGAGTCTACAGCGGGGCATGGGGGTTTGCAGTTGTTTATTGGGAGGGCAACTTCACCAGCCAAAGTCAAACCACTGCAGCCTGTCAGAGTGACAGGTCTATGATTTGTGAGACCTTACAGGAAAAGTCTAATATTTTTGTCCCAATGTCAGTATTAAAAGCACAATCAGGTATATTTTTTAGCCAAATCTCACAATCAATAAAACCCACCACCCCAAACAGATTAAAAAAAACAGCTGAGCCCCAGACATCAAAGCAAGGAGTTAGTGAGTCCTAATGACTGAATTATTTAAAAATCACAACAGAAAGAAAAACTTCACCAAATATTTGAGAAAATCAACACAGAGACTGCTTCCAGCCCTTGTCAAGAACTGTTCAACACTAGAACAGGTCAAAGCTCTGAAAAGCAAATGTCTTTGTCTCCACGCACATGCACAGCTATGTCTTAATGAGTGCAGTGTTCAACTTACACCTTTTTTAGGAAAACAGGAAATACGTGTTTTCTTACCTATCTCTTGAAAGAATGAAGAAAATATTTGTCACAGGGTGCAGCTGAGCACAGGAACACAGAAAGGGACTGCAGCATCCCTGCTCCCAGAGAGATGCACAGCTTCACCAAACTAGGCCTTGGAATACCTCATCTAATTGCAAAGTCAGGTCTGCTTTCAGCATAGGGATGGACCAAATTACCTCCAAGCACTGTTGCAATCTATAATTTATTGATTCTAATCAGTAAATAACAAAAAAAAAAAAAATATTCTGCCAGTAAGAGGGTGTCCTGGTTTAGGGCAAATTTGTTAAAGAATCTGCAAAGGAGAAAGTAAACCCACACAGCCCCTCCCCCCAACCGGTTTGGGAAAAAATTCCTCGGCAAGAGGTGGAAAGAACCTGTTTATTGACAGACACAGCACCCCCAGCACACAAAATTAACAATACCAGATGACACCGCTCTGAGAAAGATGACAAAATCAGAAAGTCTCTTTCGGGGGTGGTTGCTCTGTTTTCAGTCCCTCCGGCACTGGGGCAGCTGCTGCAGCCAAATGGTACAAACCCTCGGTGTTCCCAGGTCCCAGTCCGGAGCAGGTTTGAGATGGTCACAGAAACAGGAGAGGAGAAACAGTCCAGGAAGGAATTTGGACTGTTTAGCTAAACTAGCTAATAAGCAGAAGCAAAAGCGAGAGCAGAGAGACAGCAAGCAAAGCAGAAAAGCCAAAAGCAAAAAGTAAAAAGCGAAAGCAGCCCTACGTACTGCCCGTCTTGGTGTCCCTGATAAGAGAAACCCAAACAAAACTTTCACTCCTCAGAGACAGTCTTAAAGACACAGAACAGATGAATGGGGATACAAGCATCATAACGTCACCCCAGGACAGAGGGTTTTGGTATGCTCTTGTCATAGCTATAATAGGTGATCTAAAGTATTCAACGTGAAAAATATATTGTCATACAAATTCCTCCTTATGCACTGCACTGTTCATGTGTTTCACAGCACACTTTAAAATGGGACACAATGTATGCATTTACTTTGGTTGACTCCTTACAAAGACCCCTCTGTGAAGGAAGAATCTTGCACTAAGTGGCTTAGGGCTAGTACAGCTGCAGGGAAGTCATGGGCTGCTGGGACAAGCATCTTACATCTTCTCTGCCTCTCCCCGTACATCTCTGGTCCTCACGGCACACATCCTGCAGTGCTCAATGACTTCCACTTATCTACAGTATTCATAGAACTTTCTGGGTTTTGTGGCTGGCAGTTATTTTTGTCCCAACCTTGCCGCAATTGTTAGTGACCACAGCATTACCTTTCCAAGCTGTGTGCTCGAAAATGTTATCCATTTCAATAGGACACAGATGTTGAGCAAGTATCTAACTGCTTAGCTTTCTACCAGACAACCAAGGTTTTCTTGCTTAACTGCCAGAAGCAGAACAACAAAACTGTTTGCCAGATCCTACTCACTGTCCATGCAAGTCCCTTCTCATCCATCAGAGACTGCTCAGCTCCAGACAGGACAGGGCAGAGGAAACTGGCCCTTCCCTTCAACTTTATTGCCCACTGCAGGCATATACATGTGTCCTACTCTGGAGTATGTCAGGCCACTGGCCATTGACATAATAATTCCTTTGAAATGCCAGTGCTCAAAACCAGTAGAGTCCCCAGCTACCCTTGCAGTAGTGAAAGCCAAGTTTCCAAAGACTGCAAGGCAAAGAGGGGTGTTTCCAAGGGCAAGAACAGCAGTCATGTTCCTGACTGGTCGCTGTCCTTGAAAAAAAAAAATCTGTCTTGCATGTGTGAACAGCTGGGGCAGGGCATGATCTTCCTCCAGGGACATCCTCTCTTTGCATTGTTTTCCCTTTTTAAGAGTACAAGTGTTGGGCAGCCGCCTGCAACTGTTTCACTGTAGGATAAAATGAAATATAGTGTTCTTAATAAAAGAAAAAAGTAACTCACACAATAGGAAGATTTAGTTAGGTTTCTGAAAAAGGAAGAGCAAAGAAGCAGTTCTCCCCACATGTCTAAGGCATTTGAGAGTGAATATTTGACTCGTATAGCTGCAAGAAGTTTGGCAACATATGCCAAATTTCCAGTGGGACAGGCAGAAGGGGCAATGAGAGGGGATGCTGACAGGCTAGGAAAGGAGTAGCAGTGTGGTATTTTAACAAAGACAAAAAGTGTAGCTCTACATCTGAGCGCAGCTTTGCTAATGCATTTGAGTTTCTCAGGCCACATAGCTGAACTGTCAGTGGGTTTGGCTGTGTCACCTCAGTATAAGCAAAGCCTGATGAAATGGGAGTAATTTCTAAAAGAGAGCATTTCTGTGGGTTTGATTCTCTGTTTTGTGGTCATTGCCTTGGAAGGAACATTAGTAATTTTGGGCTTTTGCACTTGTATTAAAAAAAAAAAAAAGAAGAAGGGAGATAGAGAAAGTTCTAGCAATGGTTAAAACCTTGCTGAGGGCCTGCAACCAAGAGCCTTGCTGGACCCACCTGGACTGCTGGCAGCCAGGTCTGTGCAGAAAAGGGGACTGCCTGCTCTGGGGCTTGGCACTGGCTGCCCTCCCCTTGCACCTCCTCCATCCTGGGAGCTGAGCTGAGGGTGAGGCAAGCAGAGCCTCGCTCACTGCCATGCCTGACAGAGCCAGCGAGGGCACACACGCTGCCCCTGCTCCACACCCAGCACAGGCACACTCCTCCTTCCAAACCTGAGAGTCAGGAACCAGCAGGATGAGCAGGAGACAGTGGAAGTCAGCCAGTGCAGAGCAGTGACATGAGTGCTCAGGGCCTAATCAACATCTAGAGTCACTTGAAGGAAGGCACCTTCTCCATCTGGCTTCCATGTCCCTACATTGTCCCCCTAGAGCTGGTTCATACACTGCTCCCCAAGAACCCATTTTTTTCCAGAACAGTTAAACACTGCGCAGAATGGTAAAACTCACAATTCCTCAGCCCAAATTTAACATCCCCTTGCCTCACAGATGCATCTGCTGTTGAGGACACTTTCCCCTCTGACCTTTCAGGAGCACTGTGGCAGTCACAGTGCCACTCCCAGAGACTTTAAATGCTGGGACCAGAGCCCCTTCCAGCGATCCAACAGGTGCCCTGCCTGACTCCGTACACATCCCACACAGACAGGATTTCCTCAGCAGTTAAATCCCAGGTTTCCCAAGGGACTCAGACCTCTGGTTCCTTTAAGTAATTTTATATAGTGCAGCAAGAGAGTAACAGCTCAAGCTTTTGCCTTGGAGAAGGGACACTGAACAAAGGGAACACTAGGCTTTTATACCCTGAGGCTGGGGTCTTCCACCTGAGCCCTCAGCTGCTGCTGTGTGTCTGAGTGTCTGGTCACCTGTCTGAGCCAAAGATCCTTCTGTCCTTTGTTGGGCAAAGGGGCAGCACCAGGTCACAGCCTCTTGCCTCGAGCTGTCCTCACCCAGGGCTCAATCCAAGCTGCACCCTGAGCTACCTGCACTACATGGATACCCCCACAACTGCGACAGGGTTAAGGGTCTGGCAGCTCCTACCTCTGGCCAAACCCAGCAGGAGCTCACCTTTGAGCTCACAGGAGTCTGTCAAATCAAAGGCATTTCAAAAGCCCAAGTAACCTGCATTATGAAAGGTGCGTAGATGTTTCCAACAAAATTTTGACTCGCTGAAAAATTTCCAAGGAAATCTAAGAGTTGACTGTGCAGCTCTGAGTTGAGGAAAAGAAAAACAAATTAGCACGGTCTTACTTGGGTTGCAATTGTAACTCAGTTACAGTTATCTGGTCTAAGAAATCTTTTACTTTATTAAAATTCTTGAACAATAAAAAGTTGTCTATATCCTCCCTACAATACAGCGTAAGCTTTGTAGCTAACTAGGAAAGAGATCTGTAACATGTATTATGCCATTTGACACATTCCAGAAATAATTTTCCAATAGCATTGAGATAGAATGAGTGCAGTGCATATAAACAAAAAGAAGGTGCTTTGGGGCTTGATCTTTAAGGGTTCACCTCCCAATTCCTCCTGCAAAAGTGGTGTCTCTGGCTCTGATGCTCCTGCAATGGTTGTACAGAAATTCATGTAATTGTCTCAAAATACGGTTTAGATTCCCACATAAGATGTGGCTTGCTGGTTTCTTGGGTTTACAAAGCTTGCAGGGCTACACTTTTCTGACCGATTAAAGGCTTACTACAGAATTGTTTCAAAAGGCATGATGGCTGCATGCACTTAGGCTTATCTCAAGGTAAGACAACACCTTTCCACAAGCAGGGAAGGAGCAACAGCTTCTGTCCTGTGTACCCTGAATGTCCTGAGCATGGCCGGTCTGCAGAGCAAGAGATGCCTGGAATATCTATGGAGTGTAATACCTTAAAGCAAAGGCTGCACTCACCCATAGCTCTGGTGAAGATGCTGGCATTGTTGATAGCTCTTTTTCTATACTGTTGCATCAAACGTAGCTGTCAACAGTGGATGCTGTAAGGCAAAGCCAGCTCCGTGCTAAGGGAGGAACAATGACACTCTCTGTCCGGAGCCAGAGAAAGGGCCAGCCCAGACCGAAGATCTCAGTCCAAGAATCAGCTCTCCCTACAAGCTGAAAGACAGGTTTCTGTCCTGCCATGCTGACTGTTTATATATTCCATCCACAGGGCTTAGGAAGCTGTCCCGACCAAGCATCTTCACTTAGAGCAGCAAGAGAGACTGTCACAAGTCATTCACAACTATTCACAGTTTCTTTCCATCCTTAAGATGGAAAAAGACCAATGAAATCAACGAAATGCATTAGTAAGACTATTTCAGTTACTTTTCTCCGCTTACTTACCAATTACTTTTATAGTCTGCATCTGTCCCTTACTTACTGGCTTGCAGATACTTTGATAGCAAGCCACAGAAACCACTGCAGCAAGTACTACACCAGTACTGGGGAAACTCTCAGGGGAGAAGAGAAGAAATAAGTACAAAATTGTTACTCTTTTTGCTCTCTGCGTTTATTTATTTTGGACCCATTGGGCTAGACCGCAACTAAAACTTTATGAACCTAATAAAATTCCCAACATTCTCAGACATGGGTCGTGATGTTTATATATTAGGCAGAATACAAAGGTGTATTTATGAGGAGATTGGAAGTACTTAGAGATGCTTGAGCTCAGGCAAAGCATAAAACACACATAAGAAATATTTTCAAACTTAACACAGGTAAAATCAAGCTAATCAGACAACACATCAAAACCAGAAGTGTTTCAGAAATGTTGTGCTCCTCATCACAGAACCATCCCACATAGCCACAATGGTGGAGTTCAGGACAAATTCATTATTTTTCAATAGACGTTATTTATTTATTTGCATTGTTTTGCTATGTCTAAAATACAGCTTTATCATTATGGTAGTGGTAGTAACCATAAACACTAATAAACAGGGGAAGGTTGCAAGAGTAAACTTACCTTTTCCTTTCTGTCTTCATAAAACACACACTATTCCCTGATTCAAAAAGCAAGGTGCACTGTTTGACTCAAGTCGAAGGATAATGGGTCTTGGCAACAGATTAGGCATTCCATCTCTGTAAATAAGAAAAAGCTACAGGGAATATATGCTGGGATTTATTTCTGCCAGGAGCAAATAAACAGTTCTGTCAATACACAGATAATCCCACTTCCCCCATCTCTGTCTTGTCTTTGTCCATCTCCATTCCACCTCATTAAAAAAAAAAAAAAAAGCCACCAAAGAAAAAAGGTTATGTGCTTATTTTCCTCCTGTCACGCATGGTTGTTTTACTGATTTCAGCATTAACTTTTTTTGATACTTCCTGTCACTGGAAGACCTCTCACTCTCTCTACCCATAAGAACAACATGTGTTTTCAATTTAGGTTATGTTCCCAGCAGATGTTGCAGGACATGAAGGTCTTGTTTTCTCTTTCATTAAAAAGGCACTTGTAATACATTTTATTGTCTTGGATAGGAAATGACATGTATTGCAATATTCAGGAATCAGTCAATGTGATTTCATAATCCCCATCTTAAAAAAATATAATGAGCTAACAAGAAAGAATAAAAACCAAAGGGTGCTATGGAAAGTAAGATTTAGTATCTCGGAGGACCTCCCCAGCTCTAATATCCACACTCATCCCAAGAATCACTTCTTGTTTTCATGACATTTATAAGAAAATTCTAAGAAAATTCTGAGTGCCTTTGGTTCTCCCCGTGGGCCTCCCAGCTATGCTATGGGCATACAGCTTCATCTGAATTTAGACCTGTTAACACAAGCCCTCCAGTTCCCAAGGCATGACACCACCAGCTCACATTATGGAGCCTGAAGTATGGCTTAAAGTGTCATGTCAAGCTATGCTATCCTTGACTGCTTGCTGCTGGCCAGTGTCCTGGCCAGGACCACACCACAGTCTCCCTTGCAGAAGGAGAACTGGTTTAAAATGGATCAGAGCACCAAAAACCTCAGTGCTTTGAACTTACCTCAGAAAGACAAGAACAAGTAAAACTCCTGCTTCATTAACTGTCACCAAGAGCAAGGCTTGAAAGGAAAGGATTAAGGCAGGCTGCATTGAAAAATAACAGACAATGAAATCTAATCATAAACTCAATACACCAGAAAATGGTCTCTTACAGTCCCCAAAGATTTTTTTCAAAAACCTTTAAGCTTATGCACACTAGGAAATTGCTGTTTGTAGTCTGTAGGATGTTCACAGTGTCACAGAACAATCTGTTATCAGATTTCACCAATACACTGCTAAAAACATATATGTGTGTATGCATATGTGCCTTTGTATGTGTACTTTACATGCACTCATATTTACTTATTCCATCCTTTGTGTTGAAACTAGGAACAAAAATGAGGTTATACCCTACAGTAAAAACATACACAAACATAATGTGGAATCACCAGAGCTGCCAAAAAATCCCTGCTGTAGAGGGAAGATTGAGTCTTACAAAATGGACAGCAAACCACAAGTTTCATACAGAATGCTTGTTTCCAATATACAAAGATTTTATCATTCCATTGTTGCTTCCTGTATTATGGAAGCAATTGATTTTTACAAAAGCATAGGTATGTCAGTGCCAGAAGCAACGGTTCATCAAAACCTGCATTTGTGACAGTAAGTAATACAGACATCATACAATACATTGATATCTCAGCATCTATTCCCAACCACATAAATCCAGCCAGTGGCTGTGTATCAGGTTTCCTCATTTTCCATAAATTTGTTTATCTTCTCTTAAGATGATATGCAGCGCTTTTTATTGCTGACTTTGGAAATGGCTCCATAATTTAAAAACTCTTTGTGTAACAGAAATTCAGCTTGGGTTATAACTGAGGTTGGTGGTTTCCACCTGATATATTTGGTTTCCTGATTACATACACCAGCTTTCCATTTGTCCCTTTCTGTAAGTACTTGCAGAAGGCACTTACTGCTTGAGGTGGCTGCTGGTACCCTGGGACCAGTAAGGAGAGATCAGAAGCAATTTTGCACAGTGTTTACCTTCTCCTGGCCATTGGCTGCTGGATCTGGGTGGTGGCCCCAGAGCGGATCAGTTCAGTGTGGATTCTTCCTTCCTGGCTGCTCCTGGCTCCCAGCAAGCAGCAGCAGGACTCAGCAGCATCCTGCTCCTCCCTGAAGCCCCTCGGATCACTCCTCAGTGATCTGCCTCCCTCCACATGGATTTATTTGTGACCCAGGATCTTTCTAAGTATAGAAAACCCAACAGGGGCCACACTGAACTCAGGTCAGTCAATGAAATGTTCTCCTTTTGGCTGGACACTTGCCACCTTGGCGGGGGGGGGGGGGGGGCTGCTTGCCCAGCATCTGGGCCCCATGGGGCATATTGTGCCTCACTGTCCGCACCAGAGGGGATGAGGTATTGTACAGATAATCCCAATTGAAGGGCTATCCCAGTTATTTTCCATCTCAGCAAGAAGCAGACATTTTCCCAAGTCCCAGGGAAGTCCTGGTGCTCAGCTAGAGATACCATAAGCTCCTGAGCCATGCAGGCACCACGGGCCAGTGGTAGCCCTGTGGAGTCAGGAGCATTCGGGAATTCAGCCCCTGGGACTCTAGGCACAGCAACCCTCAGCGTGGACTTGTTTTCCTTCCTGTCAACAACCTGCTTAGGTTTGCTTTACTTTCATAACTAATCACAGCAAAACCAAGTCTGAAATTCCTCCTAGCAGCATGACAAGCTCTCTCCACACTGCTCCTGGTACCTGGCTGTCACAATCCCCATCCCTGCTGGCACTGGAATGCAGGTGCCCAGCGCCAGCCCCAGAGAGCACATGGCCAGCCATGGAAGATGGACCCTGCCCACAGGACCTGCCTGCACACCAAGGGATACCATCCCAGAGGAGGTGGCAGATGGGCTTCTTCATGGCACTGGAGGGCACTGAGACCAAAACAAAGCCTGGTGCAGCAGGAGCATCCCCAGCTGCTCAGCACTACTGACCCACATGCACCTCAGGCAGAAAAGGAGCTGAGGAGCAGAGCTAGGATGTGCAATGAGAGATGAGATTTCAATAATCTGTCAGAAATACTGCTTACAAATGTCAGCTTGTAAAAAAAAAAAATCAATGTGCAGATTGAAATATTCCTACTGCTGGGATACCTTTTTTTCTTAAAGATTTAAATTTTCCTTCTTCTGTACATGCTAGTTTTTTTTAGCCTAGGAATGAGCATTCTGACATATCTCTATGCTTTTTCAGGCTGCATGTTGCTGTACTCAGAGATCCCTCTAATTTTTTCTTTATGCTCCTGGCACTTCTTAGCCTTGACACTCAGGCTTGCCCCTGTACACTTAAACAGTAGCACAAAGCTGGGCTGCAGGAGCCCAATGAGGCAGACAGCCCTGAAGAGCACAGTGGGACGGCAAGGAAAACAGCTGAGAGACTCTGGAGTGCACCAGCCAGGGGGAACAGCCATGTCAGGGTGAGCAGAAGGAGCCATGGCTGCAGGGATGGCCATCCTTGCTTCCCCATGCATGGAAAAGCACCTCCAGGAGGGCAGCCCAGCACAGGGATGGGGAAGGAGAAAGGCAAAAGGTTACGCTGAGGATACGGTGGCTCCTAGCAGGCAGAAAATCTGAATTAAGCATATAAACATCCCACGCTTCCCAGCATGGCTTTCAATTAAAATAAACCCATTCTGTAACACTGCCAGAGAATGGCTCACTGAGAAATTTATAGTCTGAAGTATAAAGGAACTCAATCACTATTACTCTGTGAACATTTATTAAGAATATAAAAATGAAATTAAAATGGCCAGATTAGGGAGATTTGATGCCCTTTGTGGACACTTGCTTTTATTTTCAGGACAAAGTTGATTTGCTTCCAAGAAGTCTGATGAATTCATAGATGGGAACTCACTAAAATCATCCACCATGGTATTGTATAGCACTCATTTTGCTTGCTGTTAAGTGATATTTTGTAGTTCCTCTGTTACCTCAAGAGACTGAGTTGATTGGCCTTGAGTTAAGCCAAAAACCCAAAAATAGAAAACCACGAAGTATTGTAACATATATCCAAAATCATAAATCTGTAATCAGCAAAGAGAACCTCTCTTAACATCTTCTTCACATAAAACAAGTATTTTTTGAGGTATGCAAATAAAGAGAGTTAATAAGACCAATTTTAAAAAGTAGCTTTTGCAAGCCTAAGAGTTTTGCATTACTTAGTATGCAGATTGCTGAAGGCTGAGCTGCTCTCAGGAATCCCTTAACTTTTTGATGGCTCAGTGCTGCACATTTATATCCCTCTGAGCTGTGTTGGTCCTGCCTGGAAGAGCCAACGTTCACAAGGAACCAGTTACATGTTTTCCATGAGCTGGTCCCTACAGCTTTTTAACACAGTTTTGCACTGCACTTATAACTGGATCAACAAAATAAATTGGCACACCAATGCCAAAATCCCCGTGCATTTCTTTCTCCTGAGAAATTCAACTGCTCAGCAAAAATGAACAACAAGAAAAAAAGTTTTATCATGTGCATTATCTTATATGAAAAAACACCAATGTTTGGTCTTGATCTAGGTTGTTTCTTAATACTGCCACAAGATGTTAGCACCCTGACATTTTGTTGTTATTATGGCTGCTTTCATTTCTAAGCTGGTGCATTTTACCTTGTTCTAGGCATGTCCTGTGCTCATGCCCTAGGGCACAAAACTTCACCTCTTTCCTGGTCTTTTAGTGATTATCAATGAACATTAAGTAACCATGAAATAATTAACCTGTAGATCAATCTCTTCTCACAAGTACATGACCAAGTCAACTGGTAAACTCAGTAATATGTGCATGGTTTTCAAGAGATAAATATGTCTCTCTGTATGACATATACTTGAAAAATATCCAGCATGTCTGGAAAAAGTTGCTTTCTAGATGCTTCTGTGCATATTCAAATTTTACCTTTAGATCCCAGTTTTTCAGTTTGCTGTGACACATACTTTCACCCAGAGAGTCAGACAGCATCTAACACCATCAGAGTCTTGGCAGAAAAGTCCTTGTTGATACTTCTATCACTGTAAAATCAACTCATGCTGAGCGAATTAATTACTTACTAAGCTGACAGTTTTTAAGACAGCACAAGATAAGACCAACCAAAGAGAAAGCCAAATATAAAATTCCAAATAGAACCACAATGTCTGTTGGACTGTTAAAATAGGAATGCGATAATGTTTGCAGTGTTGAACGTTGGTCCTTGGATGAGTTTTTAGTATCACATTTCAAAACACATTGCTCACACAGCTTTCCTGCAATGCTTTTCAACATGCATATCAGCCAGTCCCAATTGCCTAAAACCTCTCAGGCCAACTCTGGAAACTATTTAGCACCTGAATCCCATTTATTTCTACATAAACATATCAGTTCCTCAATCATAAGTGGAAGAACTGTACTCCTCTACCTCTCAGGATTTATTTAATAAATTTCATATAATATTCCTAAAGTCCTTTAAACACTCCTCTCTGGGCAAGAGGAGAGCCCAAAGATATTCTAAACAGATCAAAGTGAAATAAAAAACGAAGCGAGATCAGCAGCAACAAGATGAGCTTTGCTTTGGCTCCTGGAGATAGGTAGGTAGGTAGACAGCATGTAAACACGCTGCTAAAAGCTTCAAATTACAATCCAAAATTTGCAAACTCTAGACAACAGCATTTCAGTATGCATACTGAAAGAAACTCAAAACTATTCTTAATTCATGGCACTGAATTGTTCCTCTACTGTCACTTATATAAAATTATTTCCATTATTCACCAGAACAGATAAATAACAAAATGCAGAAACTCATACCACAAGTTATATTTATGGAAATATTGCCTAATTTTTGAAGAAACAACTTTGTGCCATGTCATTGGTTCAAGACAGATGGCCTCATAAACCTCTCAGCAATGTGTAAAACCCAGGGTTATATTTTACAGGCTCCAGGACCTGCATTTCACAGAAATGACTGAGTGCTGCAGCAGAGAACCAGAAGCCATTTCTGCCTAGTGGTGGGATGCGAGCTGAAGGGCCCACACACTGCAGGATGAGACCAAAATGGGGAGTAACCAAGGCTGCTGTCCCCACCAATGTGCTGCACCATGGTGCAGAGCCATGAACTCCTCAATTTCTAAAATTAATTTTTGGCCATACGCTCACTCCTAAGACTGAGTGGTGATGCCGAAACAGAAGCCCATGGAAGCAGCATGTTACACAGCAGAGCCTGAATTTACACCCTGCCCTTTCTGGCTCCACAAATATTCATAGGTGGTCCTTCTCTGTTATTAGTGTACATGATAAGAACATCAGGCTTTACGTGACGTATTCTCATTTACTGGCATTTTACAAGAGACACCTGCTTACTTAAGTCAATATATCTACAGCTGAAATACTCCCATTTATCCTACTCATCCTACTCCTACCTTCTCCCATGTTACAAATCTGCCTGAGGTTTAATTAATGGAAAACCTATGAAACATTATGGATTACAGATACTAAGGGATGCCCTGTCCCAGGTCCACCTTGTGCTTGCTCAGGGCTGCTGCCCATGCTGGGCACAGCTGACACACACCACCACACACCTGCCTTGTCTCCTCTGCCCTGCTGCTGCTTCTTGCTGGACTCAGGTGCTGAGAAGGAAGAATCCATCATACTCCAAAGCAGAGTGGCACAGTTGGAAGGAGGAAGTCCAGGAGGAAATATTTCCACTCAAGTAGCCTGCAGAAAGAGTGTGGTAGGGAAGTAAAGGCAGGAAATTAGGCACAGAAATCTCTGTTCAAAACAGGATATTAAGGTTTTTCCCAAAATACTGCTGAAGAAACCCAGAACTAAAATCATCCATGCTGTTTAATTTTAGACCTTGCAAGTACAACTCCCAGGGACACACGGACCCTGAATGCCATTACCAAGCAGTACATTTTTCTGTGTCTCAACACACAGGGTGGATGGCATCAACTAATGAGAAGTGGCAGCAAATCATCTTGATCTCCACTGCCTACACCATTGCCAGCCTTCTGCATCTGAGCAAGGAGAAGCAAAGAGTGGTCTAAGTAGGTTGTCAGAGCTCTCCTGGGGTGTGGACATGCTAATTTCCAGTGACCTCCCCAGGCATCTGCTGGCAGCAGAGAAATTGTGAACTCAGAAATCTCACTGGTTTGCAGGTCCTTAAGGCAGTTGTGGGTCTCTCTCACAGCCTTGCCTCAACATGCTGTACTTCAGCTTGTTTTCATCCAGGTCTGTCTCTTCTACCTCCTTGGCCAGGCGCCTCAGGCCTCCCCATGCCAGCAGCGCTGGATTAAGATCCTGAGGAACATCAGCATGGCTCCCAACCCAATCTGGAGACCCAACCCACCCTACCCACATCGCCTCCCTGCCCAGCCTACCCCTCCTTGTGTCCTCCCTGCCATGGCACTTCCAACCTTACCTTACTCACCTTCTATTTAGTCTTTACACCACCTCCTTGTCCCAGAGCTTCCAGCTCCCTCATTCCCTGGTGGTGGGTGGATGCGTGGCTGCCTGTGTGTTGCCATGCCTGAAGACTCCTTAAAGAACAGAGAAAGGAGAAGAAACATCGGGACACACATTTCCATTGAAGCCATGAGCATACAAACTACACAGAGACCATGTTTCACTGTTACTTTGGTGGCCACAGGGTTATACACACCAAGCTTTGCCCTTCCAACTGGTCTCCATGTACTTTTTTTATTCATCTGAAAACTGCTGTCATGCTGATGGTCACATAAGAGATGGCAAACAACTAGACAACTGGATGGAGATTCAGTGTGGTATCCCAGGGATGCTTCAGAGGGCTTTGTGAGTTCAGAGTTGTGAATGCCAAAAATGCTATCACAAGTGGTTCACTGACACATATTCCAAGTGGTCAAAAAACAAATTCCCCACAGCAAGTCGTGACTCATTTTGTAGCCATAGCCATGCTAGGCAGAAGAGTATCTTGGAAGACTGTACCAGCCTTGGCAGGAGTGACATTTTTTGGATGAAATTTTCAGGGGTCCCAAGCTTCAAGAAAGTAGAAGTATTGTTTGTCTATTTTACCCATGATTTTCCCTATTGCCTATTTATAAACTGGAGACTGTTGGATGCACACACTTCCATCTGCTGGTTTTTAAGCACTCCTGGTTTTGAGATATCTTTCTTCTGTTTTGATCAGTAGATACTTTACTTGAAATCCCTATCTGGCTGCTAGCATAGCTTGAAAAGCACATTAAGTATCTGCAGTGTGAAAGGTTTTGGGTTACTTTCCTCTCAGTGATTATCAGGCCATTTCACGTTTGCACGTGGTACCATTAAAATGCTTATAAATGCCCCTCCTCAACCCTGAATTGCTTTGTCTCGCCCAGTTTTAGCTCATCATGGCTTTTAACTCTCTTTTTTTCCTGCTAGCAGTAACTTAGATTATGTTCTTGTGTAGCTGCCACCCCTGTTTTCCATTTCCAGAGTTCATTTGCTAACCTCAAGTTTTTTGAGTGGTCCCTTGTGAAGTCACATTCGTTTTTTACTTGTTCTCTGCATAACTTTTTTCAGAGGAATTTTAATCAGTTGCATCCTAAATTCAGATTTCTTAATATAATTCTCCAGCTTGTTTGCACACCCTTGGATCTGAGGTGATATCTAATCATATCCAGGCCACAAAGACCCTGATCAAACTAGGTAGTTAAGCATGTACTTAATTTAGAGAACATGTATAATCCAATCCCTGTTCAACACAAATACCAGCAGCTGTTCCAATGGGACAAAAGCACATGCTGAAAGTTTCTGTAAATTTGTAAAACTTCTGTTCTTGCAATCTAAACCTCCAGTACTACCACAGCACCTTCTGGCTCCTAAACAGATTTTCTCAACTAAACAAAAGGAGATTTGCAATACGCTATTGTTTTCATCTTTTGATTTTCATAGAACTTGTCACCTTCTGGGCTTTTAGGTCACTGCAGTTTTTTACAACCTTTAGAGAAAAGCAACAGCATGTTTTACCATACTGGGATAACAAGTCACCATGCTCTTGAAAAGCAAGAGATCACTTATTCAGAGTAAGCAAAAGGAAGCAGACCTTTTAGATCTCCAATTTCTGAGCAGTAGAATCTTCATTTGAAGAATCTGAAGAAATCAGCTGTGAAGGCTCAAGCTTACACATCTTCCTTCTGGGCTCAGGCTGAGAGGCTGCACAAAACCCATATGCTCTCAGGCCAGGCTTCAGCTCAGCTCTCTGTTCAGGTGAATTCTTTCCTTCTTGCAAAAAGTGACACCTATCATCCACACAGAAGTGTGTTTCCATGAGATGAAGGAAAGGGGAAAGGCTTTCCACTGCCATCTCCCTGGAGTAATATGTCCGTTTTTTGCCATGAGCTCTCCTGGAAGAGCAAAGTTATGATTCAGTAATATGGTACTATCCTGGTTATTATTTTGGGTATTTTTCACCCCAAACTTCTAAAAATATTATTTTTTGCTCTAATTACCAAATGCAAATTGAAGAGAAATTTAAAGGAAGTGGTATGACCAAGCAGCAAATGTTTTTTTTATCAGACAGCTTTGTATTTTAAATTAGACATAATGTAAAGATAACACTTAAAAACTTTGCACCTTGAGACAATCAAGCAACATTCCCACAGTCAACCAGTTGCAGTACTTACAGCTTCACTCATTGTCTCCCAAGCAAAAAGTTGTTTTACATCCTGGCTAAACTGTTGACTTGGAATATGATTTCCAGGCAAAAGGGAGAACAGAGCACAGACCCGTGTCCTGTCATTGGCTTACACAACATTTCAGTTTAAATTATTTTGAATCTTTTCTCTCTCTTTTTTCCTTTTTTTTCTTTTTTTTTTTTTTGGTAGGTTTGCCTCATGTTTCAGTATTATCTGTTAAAAATGCTGTGCAGCTTGATACTATCATCAACACCCCAACAGCACTTTAGCACTTTATCACTTACTCCCTTTCAAGCAGAAAAGGAATTTTTCTTGGTGTTAATGGAAGTGTAGTCAAGGGCTGTGTGGGACCCCTCTGAGAAGAGAAGAACATACCATGTATTTAGTTTAAATCAGGTTTGGATCTTTTTTAATAGCAAAATGAAAGGCTTTATTAACATAGGAAACCAATCAGAAGAATCTGCATACTACAAAGAAGGGTAATATCCCTCAGATGGTACAATTACCCAGACAACTGGAAAAGCTTCCAATTATACAAATAAGGCACTGCACTGCAAAGCTGATAGCAATGTGGAAAGTTACAGAAAGGTATTCAGCAAATTCTTCTAGGGAATAAAGGGCGAGCATGTCGCAATCAGCAGCCAAACTTGGATAACATGATATTTAACATATTAAAGATGTCTAACATTTCTTCATAACAAAATGGAGGAGTCATAAATCACAAAGCACTGATTCCTTTGGGTAACACAATTCTACAAGTTTGAAGACAAAGACTATATCAAGTTTCCTTCTCATTATATTTTCCATGTAGTAACCCTGAGGTTGGAGAGAGAGGTGAGAGTTTGTGGAAATATGCCTTCAGTGAGGGAGAGGCAAATATGCTTTGCATTGCTTGAATTTCTTAAGGGAAGAGTCTGTTGCCTGAATAACTGCAAGCATTTTGCCTCATAGGGATGAAATAACAGAAAAATTGGTATTATATTAAGCAATCTGAATATAATTTTTAACCAAGACTGACCTTCAAATTTATCCACTTTCCCTATCAAATGCTCTCTTCCAAAAACTAATTACTGAGTCATTCTTTTCCTGTCTCATACAAGCACTGTTTCTTTCCATTTTCAGGGGTTTTGTGCTTGCACGAACTATTTTTGTTTCTCCAGGCTAAGGCAATTTAGCTACTAAAAAACACCAAACAAACACGGAAAGGACACTTCAAAGCAGCCAGACATCATGCGTCAGAAAAGAATTAGAGAATTCTAATAACTGTCTGAGCATTTATTTGCAATTGTTTACCTGATCATTTCAAAGTACTTTTGGGCCATTAAAGCTTTACAACATCCCACAGAGTTGGTGGTTTTTTAACCTTCTTTCACAGACAGTAAAAATGATAAAGAAACAGCTTAGCCCTCCTGCTGTAGGTCATATAGATAGCAAGGGAGAGATGCTATAAACAAGGTGACAAGGCTACAATGCTCCAGCCATTAGCCAACACCATCTCCTTCTGGAATTGAGCAGTCAGTAACACGGCTGTCTGAGGGGAATGGGAAAGACACTGCAACTTCTTGAAAATTATTACACAAGGCAGCCTTCCCTAAAAACTGGAGAGTCAAAGGTGAATTCTGAATCACACTATGTATCTGTCTACATTAAAATAAAACCAGTCAGGTGCTTAGATGGCGCTCTAAACAATAGAGGGAGACACATATAAGAAGAGCCTGCTTCTTGCCATCTGCATCTCCCAGGAGCTGTGGGGATACCAAAAGCCCACGTGTGCAAAAGGATCGACAGGAGCACCAGGACACTGGGTGGGAAGGAAGGCTGTGCTATGTGAAGGCACATGAGCAAGCTTTTGTGGGCAGCTGCATCGGGGGTCCACAGCCTGCAGCACTGTTTGCTGGGCAAGGCTGCCACCAGCGCCAGGAGGGGCAGCCCAGGGGTGGGAACACTGCTGGCCCTGTGCTGCACGTAGAGCCACTCCATCCTTCTGGTCCAGTGCCACACGGGAGGGTTCCTGCAAATACAACACCCAGACTAGACCTGAGGGCAGGGCATGTGTCAGGGGAGGTTGGGTATTAGGAAAAGGTTTCACAGCCACAGGGTGGTTGTGCACTGGAGCAGGCTCCAGAGGGGAGTGGTCACAGCTCCAAGCCTGACAGAGTTCACAAAGTGTTTGGACAACACCCTCAGGCACATGGTGTGACTCTTGGGGATGGTTCTGTGCAGGGCCAGGAGCTGGACTTGATGATCCATGTGGGTCCCTTCCAGCTCAGGGGTTTCTATGATTCTGTGACTGCTTCTGAAGTTTCAGCCCTGTGCAGAGCAGGCTCCCCAAGCAGATTGCATCCAGCACTCGGGATGTATGGAGCTGAGATCATTACAGTGCCGTGACGACCACAGCAAACGTTGAAAAGAGTCCAGGCCATTATTGCATAAGACTTGAGCTCTTTTCCTGGCAGTGACTGCAAAGAATATGAAAATGCTGAAACTGAATTTATCCTCAGTTTCAACATCATCTCTCCGAAAGAGTCAAACAGCAATGGAATTTCAAGAGGAAAAAGCTCCTATAAAACTAATGGCTTTTCACTCTCCCCTGTCAGCAGATGATTAATTCCTGGTGCTGGAGATGCATCTGAGTGACTTAGAATGGAGTTCTGGAAGTCACAAAGAAGCAAGAGAGGTTCTGACCGAGGCTTAATCATTCTATTCTCAGCCTTGCTCTGTCCAAAGCGCTGCTGAATGGAAGCCAGCAAGAATTTTGCCTTGAAAATGGTAAAGGAAAAAGTCAAGATAATCTTGGTTTGCAACTTGGGATATCACATTAAGAAGAAATTAAAGCAAGACAGATTAAAAGTAGTATCAGATGCCTGATGTTCAGCACCTAAATCTGTTCTTTTTTTTTTTTTTAATTTGTATATCTCTCCCAAAGCCAGTATAAACTGGCTGATTGGGCTTTCTCAAACATATGCCACATAGGCTGATACACTAATTTGGAATTGTAAGTTAATTAAAGTGACCCAAGTTCAAAAACTTTCTCTAGAGTGATTCCCCAGCCCAACACTAACTTGTCACAGTCACTGCAAAGTAGGTCTCAACAAGCTACCTCTAAAAACCCCCTGTGCTAGAGCT
Source organism: Zonotrichia albicollis (assembly GCF_047830755.1). Classification (NCBI taxonomy): domain Eukaryota; kingdom Metazoa; phylum Chordata; class Aves; order Passeriformes; family Passerellidae; genus Zonotrichia; species Zonotrichia albicollis. The sequence continues at coordinate 27,280,631 of NC_133823.1, read as the reverse complement.
GAGAATAGAGATATGATAATATTTATTAAATGCCTTATCATCATTCTATTTAACTTTAAAAAGTACTAGCTAGACAATATAAATCCAGCATGCATGCATCTAGATAAGATTGTGGTTTTTAATATCGAAATATTTTTACCAGTGTTTATTAAGCTACCCTCCAACCATCTAGATATATTAATTTTTAGAAAATTGGGTTTTTAGGAAGCACATTTAACTTCTGCAGAAGAAAAAGCAAGTGTACCCCAAACAAATTGCCTGATTCACCTCTAACTGTTGGAGTAACTCCAGCCAACTCTACACACTATGAGAAATAGTAGCTTGGGATCACCTAATTAAATCTGTTTAATAAAGCAAGCAACTGTTACTCATCATAGAGGTTATGTTACGATGTCTCATCAAAGGAATGTGTACTGAGGTGTTAGCTTCCTTCCCCCTGCCCTTTGCCTTGCTTGGCTTTGTCCAACTGCTCACACACCATCCCAAAGGTCTATCTGGTTTTGCCAGGATATTACTCCAACCTTCTTTCAGCAGGGAACAACGCCGCCTAGCTGGTATCCTCAGCCTGTGCTTTAGTATGCTGTGACATCTGGTGACAACATTATCAATGGCACAACTAGACAGGAACACTTTCCACCTGCTACAGGAGGAACACTGTGGCTCCAGCTCAACCCTTGCCCTTTCAGGGGGCAACTCTGTGCCCTCTTCTTAAAACTGTTCTCTACCACTTGAGAGTCTGCCTACAAATTCCCATCTCCCTCAGATTCTTTCAGACTCCTACACAGCTCAGTGGCACTGAAGCCCTGCTATATTGAATCTCTACACTTCACTTCCTTTGCAGAGGAATTACCTTGTAAAGAGAAACATCATCTAACCTGGTACAATTCACTTTTGAAAAACTCCTATTGCTTTTAATTTTTACATTCTCCACTTGCCTTTCTTTGTTCTGTATTGTTTCAAATCTCTCCACACAACTGAGGTGACACTAATGAGTTGCCCAGATAATTTTTTCCTTTCTGTAACAGAGGGTGCTACAGGCATTATCCCCAACCATAAAGTGCTGGACTTCACAGGTTATGAAAAATCCTTTCTACCAGACTTGCAATTTCCTCTGCCATATCTTGGACTATTATGGGATGGACATTATCCAGCTACTCTTCAATTGCAGACATACTTATTTGCACTTCAACGGTTACTCCTGACTACCTTTGTTCCCACAGTCTGCCTTACAAAACACAGTCTCATTATCAAACAAAAGCAAAGTATTCTTTGAGATAATACTTGGACTAGTTTTATCTTCATCCCCTCCCTATTTGACTGTGGAGAAAAGGAGAATTTTTTGGACCCTGCTTCTAATCAGGTGAAATATATTGAGTTTGAAAATGGTCTTGTCTCCAGTTACAGACCCAAACAAAACGTTCAGATAAGGTATTGATGGCACTGAGTCACCTGACAGAAAGTTCCCAATATTTAGAAATAATCAAATTTGAAAGTTCTTTGCCCTGGTATTGCACTGGTTAATACTCCAGTTATCATCTAAAACCCCACTTGGTCCAAAAGAGAGAAGAAAACCATTTCAACATGGATTTCAGCTTTCAACAGACTTGTCATTTTGAGTATCTATGTTAGCAAACACTGCCCAGAAACTGTTTCAGTGGCTACCTTACCTTATGTGCTGCAACATCCCAGAAGAGATCCATCCCAGTAGAACAGCCCTGTCTGCATCTGGCATGCCTGGGCCCAAGCCCTTGTTTCTGCACTCACTCATCTTCCAGCTCACCCAGAATACACCCTACACTTCCTGCCCACCCATCATCCAGCAGACAAAACTAGTCCTCACAGCAAATGTAGAAAAAATAGGGGGAGCTTGTATTCATTAAATCCCCAAAACACCTCTTCCAAGTCCTCTGGCTTCAATGTACACAGATCTTCCTTTCTCTGTCCCAAGCTCCTTCCATCTTCACCATGCCAAAACCCCAGATCAAGCCTCCTTTAATCCATATACAAGGAGCAATTTCAATCTACTTAATATGTGCAATCAAATTGCTCACTGCTGGATATATTGCAGAGTTTGGGAATGCTTATGAAGCTGCCACAAAACTTTCAGTGCACTGTAGAGCTCTGCTTTGAACTGCCAAAGAAACTAGAAGTTCTTGCCATAAAATTGAGGTCCAGTGTGTCACAGAGCTCACATTGTTTTGTCTAATTTGAACCTGGAAACAATTTCTTTGTTTTTTTCAGAACTGGTGAGTAACCACTGAGCAACTAAATTCATGATTCCATGTTAGTACTGAAACAGATTTTCACAGTGGGTTTGGCCTTCTAAGAACCTTCTATGAATCTTCTAGACCAACAATGGCATCTCCTTTCATAAAATATTCATTAAAGAACAGCTGAAATGTAGAATGCTTTTTTTCCCCATCCATCACACTTCCAAGAGAACCTGTACTTTTAGCTCCCATAGGGATTTTATGAAAGACTGAGGGAGCAAGACATCCCAATACAACCTCTGTATCATATTGGTCAAAATGGTATATTTTTAGCCAGAGTCCATAATGTTTTATATTTCAATTTATATTTCAATGTATGCTTGTGAAATGTATTCCTATGAAGGATGCCTCGCCTGACAGGGGCATGGTGGTGCTCCCAGGTGCTACATGCTGAAGTGGAGCTGGCAGCACATCTTTGCTTAGGGATGCCCTGGTACAAGCCATTCAGGAATGCTCTTGGGCTTCTGAGGGCTTTAACAAGGCAGGCACATGAGAAATGCCCTCTGGGGCCAGACCAGTCATCCACCCAGTCCTGCAACCTATCTGTGACAATGGCTGTACTGTAAGCAAGTGTGTACAAATAAAAATGCAATAATATATCTGGCAGAGCTTACTCAATTCCTGTTGTCAGGAATTGATGTCTTACTCAATTATCCTGTAATAATTTCAACAGAACACTCATTTTGGATTGGTAATGTTCACATTTATATTCTGTTCTGAACAATCCTAATGACCAAACAAAATAAACTCAATCAGTTTAATCCCTTAAGCCATCCTCAAAGAGACTTTCTAATTACAAACAATGGGCAAGCAGCACCTCTTCATGAAGAAAAAGGGAGAGAAATATTAAATACATACAAACCCCATAGGTTAAATTGGCTTATTAAAATGCATTCATCCTGGCTAGCCTATTTTATTGAGCAGAGCCAGAAAATGGCTCTAAGTGAGCATGGAGGGAGTCTCCCATCTTCATAATCATCTTCGAAAGAGTGGAGAACCTACTAGAATAAACTGTATGGAAAGGAAGAGGGAGGTCCCTACACATCCCTGAAAATTCCCTGGGGCTGCACAACACAGCTGTAGCCAGCCTGAACTCTCTCAGAGGAAAGATGCCCTGAAGACTTCTCCTGGGATGTACTCCATCTTCTCTCACCAACAACTCTCTTAGGGTGCAGGCAGGACCCAGTACAGGCAGAGCTACAGCACCAGCTCTGTACTGGTAATTTCCAGAAAAAACAACCAATTTCCTTAGAGGCAGGTGTTTGGCTGTAAATCAAACCTTTTTTCAAAAAGCAGAGATAGTGTGGAATACTTGACCAGACCTTCTTCCAGTTTCCTGGAAGAAAAGACTGCACTGGCCTGTGGCCTCTCTCCTCTTGCCCATGAACTCACACACAGTGTCAGTAACCTGTGACTTGGAGGGTGCTGCCTTTCACACTGCTTTCTAGCTTTGGCCTTGTCAGCAGAGAGGACAAGAGAGATGGAAAAGTGATAGAGCACTCAAGGAAGGCAGAATCCTTAGAAACAACCAATAACGTACTCAGACAGATAAGTTAGAAGTCAAATACTATAAAACAACATTGTCAGATGTTCTCAGAAATGGCCTCAGAAGTGGAGAACTGGCCAGTCACACCATGCTGGCTCTCGCCAGTCCCAGCTGTCGAACTGTTATGAAGTTAAAGTTGCACAAAATACTTTCCTAACTTCACTTTTCCATGGATGTAATAACGATACATACCACAAGGGTGTTTCACAACTGCAGAATGGGAAGAGACGAGATACACAAGACACTTGGTCTTAAAATGGGATCCATGCTATGAAAAACAAATGAAAATTCTGGATCTGACCTAACTGTGAAGCAATTTCAAGTGATAATAAGACACCAATGATAAATTTGTTAAATCTGGAGTACATGTGGAACTCATCTGAGGCATACAGCTGAAAAATAAATACACTACTTTTAAAAGGGATGCAAGAGGACATTCTGTTCATAACAACTAGCTGAGGACAGTCTAGCCTCCAATTATACCATTTGTAGACATAAGTTTGGTAAATTTTTTTATGTATGTTAATATTTATTGTTTACACAATAGTTCACAAAGACAGTGTTCTCCTCCCCAGTTTAGAGACACCAAAAGTCACCAGGCACAGTACAGCAAGGGGTTTACCACTAATTCATAGTGTATTAATCTTCTAGCTCAGAAGAAAAAAAATCAACATTTGGTTTCAAAAACATCACAATTATTTTGAATTGCTCGTGGATTTCCAATATCAGCATGTTCACAAAATAGCCAGAGCCAATCATTACTGCAACCATGTTGTTGGTATGTCCATAGCAGGACCAAAAGAGTTAATCTGTTGAAACCTTTTCCAGCATAATATTTCTTTGATTTCATCCCATGAAATGTGTGCTGCCTTGTTTTTTTGAATCAAACTTCAATGTGCCCATACTGTTCCTTCTAGATTCTGTCTAATCTCTTCTTGAAAGACCTAAGTGTCAGTAATAAAAAAACCTCCCAACAAAGTTTGTTCCAAAATCTAAGCCTTCTGGATATGTCTACAGAGCATCTCTGTTTTCCATCTACTACATGGTTTGTGTTTATATTATTTCTTTGCAGTTCTTAGCAATTCTCATTACTGACATTTGTGGACAATGTTTTGCAATACCCTATCTCATTCTCATACACTAATTTCCGTTCATTCACGGAATATGGAACTTAAGTCTCTAAGCTGTATTTCTTTTTTTCTGTTTCCTCTGCTAGGAGCTTACAAGTCAGGTGTAGAGATGCTGAGCACTGAAGTTACTGATGGATCTGGGGCAAGTACCCCTTGCCAAACATGTTCATCTACATACAAGTCTTTTTCAGAAGAGAATGCAGCTTGGAATGAAAATAAGAATATTTCTATGACAAGCCATGCTCAGAGAAACTTTTAGTGGCTAAAATAGCACATTGGTTTGCAGTTAGCTTTTAGAGAAGGAAAACTAGATGCACCCTCCTCACCATCAACAACATAATTTAATGTCAGGCTGTTTGCTGCCATTCATTTTTCTAACACGTTTTGACCTTCCATAAATCAGGAACATTTTCCCACTTAGCAGAGCCTTCATTTCCGCTATGCAGCAAAATCTTGAAGCAGGTGAATATTGCCATATAACACTGATAATGACCAAAGTCAAAGCATTTTCCATTCACTTTATTTTTTTCTCCAGATCCAAAGCATCACTCATTTTTTTCCATAGCTCATACTGAAATCAAAAATAGTTAAAGTGTACTTCTATGTCAAACATCAATAATTTATCAGTAAGGGGGGAGGGACAGAGATTTATTAAGCAGACAGTGACTCCAAAGTACTGTGACATTTAAAAGGGAGCATTCTAAATTTTCAAGAACTTTTTGGATTACTCCATGGAGAAATCAGGATGCAGGATGCACATGTTATACTGCAGCCTTTCACAACACAACAGCCTAAAGCTAATGAGAAGATTTTCATACTGCTGAGGGCAAGTGGTCTATGAATCCTGCAGTAAAATATTCAGGAAAATTACCTCAATTTTGCTCTCTGCATGATTCATATTCTTTTAAGTTAACACTGAAAACAAAACACATGAAAAAGCAAGTATGATGAGTGACTAGCTAAACACAGAACTGTCTGGTCAAAAACAGATGCAATTTTTACTCCCTTCATTTACTTTACACATTATTCCTGCATGCAATGTTACTACTGAGAATTAAAACCCCATCATGCTTCTGGATAGGTTTTCAGGCAAAATTCAGTTTACTGAGTATTCCAATGAATATGCAATGAACATGGACCCATCCTAAAACTCTCACAAAAAACTATCTTCACAGAATCAACTAGGCTGGAAAAGACCTATGGCATTGTTAGTACAACCTATAACCTAACACCACCTTGTCATAATTATTTAACTTTCAGAACTGAAAATTTAACCAGAAGAAAGATTTCTATTCATTTCACAAACTACAATCTTGTTTTTTTTAACATAACATCTTTAAAGACTTCCTATGCCTGTAGGACAACCATGTAGACAAAAATTTCCCAATTAGGAAATATTTGCTAAGCACAGATGCTGTAAATACCTGGTTGCACATTTATAAAGAACTCACAGAAGACAAGTGCTATGCTGCTTCAACACCCTAATAAAGTCACTCTCTTTTGGAAACATTAACACTTCCTTCCCAAAAAAGAACAGTCCAAACCAAGTTATAACTCCAGTCCATATACTGATATAGTTTCAGAACAAGCTGTTGATGAGAAAAGGCCAAGGAAAGGCAAACAATAAGTCTGGCTCTCTCTCCACCAAGTGTCTTTTATGCTAGTTTGACATTGTAAAAAGAGCCTTTTCTGAGGCGCAATTTATATTTTCAACCATACAAAGACTTACACCTTGCCAAAAGAATATAAAGAAGGCCTGGTAAATGAAAACCAGCCCAGCATTGATACATGAAGTATTAGTGTCTCCTCCCTTCTCACTCAATGGGATTAGTTTACAATAATGTGTATTTTCACAACAAGAAGCCCACATACACCCTTGTCATTACAGAATTGTTTATATTTCTATTATTATGTCATATACAGCGGTAGGACTCAACATGCCACGTGCAAACACCAACTTTTCATCTTCAGTTACTGCAAATGTGTGTCATGAAACAGGCCTAGGCTTGGTATTACCCCTCAATCTCTGTGATCCTTTACATTAGAAGTGCCATCCTGGTCTTGAGTGTCATTAAAATACTTCACAGCATTAAGTCCCTGCAGCTACCAAAAGCAATTTGCATGCACCAAAGACCCTACCTACAGTATGTGAAGATGCTCAGTTTTGCTTAAATTTCACAAGCATTTTCTTAGTCTTTCCAGGTCTGAAAGACCTGTGAAGTCCTCACTAGAGTCCAGAAAATGCAGAGTGCCTTGGATTAGGACATTTAGCCAGGGAAATGCACTGTCCTCCCCAGTGGCGGGAGGTACACTGCACACAGAGCTGCATGGCTCCATCCACAGCAGGGCTGCTCACAGTGCTGCCTTCTGCCTCACAGGCACAGGACAGGCTCTGCACGAGTCTGGTAAGTCAACATTACGATGGGAAAAATTCACCCAATGCCAAGTGCTCCAGCACAACCACATAACACTTCATTTGTGTGCTAAAAACTCAACTGGGAGTTAAATGAATCAGATCCTTGTGCACAAGAGAAAGTTAACCCTTGCTGAATAAACATTTTTTTTTTAGTGTATCAGAATTCAAAAGAATATAGTACTTAAAAAATAGTTTAATTTGAAGGCAAATTAAATGACTGACATACCGTGTCTTCAAATATTCCTGTTTCATAGTTGTTTCTTCTTTTTTGTTGCTGTTTTATGAGTGCGATGTTCCACCAAGGTCTTCTTTTTCCTATGTGCAACAAAACAAAAGATATCTTCTAAGTGCAGATGAAATAAATCAGAACACTCAAAGTCAAGGCTCTCACTCTGGTTTGACTTAAAACAGAAAAAAAACACATTACAAAATACACCAAGAGTTTGCCAAGTCTCTTTAGTGACCCAGAAACTGATTATGATGTACTGAATTTTGCAAGTTACTAAATCTGCCCACATATACAACACCAAAACAAAATGCTGGGACTCTGTCACCAACAGGATTTTCTGTTCAAAATTAGACAGATGCAGTAGCATAGGGACTCTCAAGGAAATCCCTTGGGATTAACCCCTCCCACCAGTTAACCTTGGTGGTTATCTGGATGAAACCAACAGGCATAGAATTCTCTGAAGATATCAGCAGCTGCACCTTCAGGGGAATATTTCTATCAGCTGTGCTGCAGAATCATCCATGGTAACCTCTGGCCCTCAAAAAGCCTGGGCTGAGACAGGAGGGCTAGAGTCAAATCTTCATCCCAGTGGCTGTGCCTGCCTCCTCTTACCTGTGCACTGTGAAAACAACAGCACTGTTCCCAGCTCCCCTAGAGAGAGGTGCAGGACAAAGACAAAACTTGGCATTCAGAAGTATCATTCATTTTTTCATCAGCACAAGGTCCTGACCCAAAGCCATCTCAGGCTGGCTGTTGTCTGTCCATTTGCTCCCCTGGGCTTTTGGCCAGCACAGGTGTCAGTGTGGTATAAGGCTGGGCACAGTTATTTTCACACATAAATACAATGACAAGAGGTCACTCTTGACTCTATCAAAGCCAAGGGGTCCTAAATGAAAGAAGTGACTGAATTAGTGTACAGAAGGACAAGACTGGAAAATTAAATTGTATGTGCTACAGAAAAATCTGGCTTTGTTTCCTGAGCTGTTCTTGCTTTCATACTCAAGTGTTTTGCGTTTCCCTTGTCAGTAAGCACCACCACTTGGGAATGGCTGTGTCCCTGGGTGGACACATGATTCATGGTGCTGTTGCTGCAACTTCTGTGTGTCCTCCTGGAAAATTTCTGTCTTAATGGTACTTTTTTGCTTAAAGAAATGTACTTTTAAGTCAAACCAGGTTTACAAATATCTCACGAAGTCAAGTGAAGTCCAAGTGGGTAAAAGGCAGTTTTATTTTCTTGCTACAAATTTTCCAATGGCACCTATTTTTATGTTACCAAGGGAAACCTTCATGATTTACTAACTACAAGCCCTTTAACAAACATGAATTCAAATAAGCACTTGTAGAGAACAAAAACAAATGCTTCATTCTGAAAGGTATGTTTTCCTTTTAAACACTTCTTCCGTTAGAATAGAAACATAAATTCAACTGATTTTCACTTTTTTAAACAAAAACCTACTTCCCCCCCACCTCCCATCCCAGATGGCTAGATGTTGATTCAGTGCAAAGAACTTGGGAGGCTAAGCAAACATGAGCCTAGTTTGACAATCCATTATAACTTGGCTAATGCTCCTCTGTCACCAATAATCAAGGCTTTGCTAACACTTTCATTTCTTTCTTTCTTTTTTTTTTTACCCTGCTCAGCTGAATCACCAGAATTTCTTTTCTGTCAAGAGGGCCCTTTCTTTTAAAACTTCTTATGGGAAAAATATTTCTTTCTTCAATAAAGCCCTTGAAGTGGTTTGCTTCTTGCAGGTGAATTCGCAGAAATGTTGGTTTGCAGAATCAGGCATAGCTTTCTCTCTGCCCCCCTCCTTTTCCAATGCAACCCTGTGCAGGGCAATTGTGCCCAGCTGCAGCACTTAACCCTGTATTGTCTGCCCTGCCCCAGCACTTTTTGATAGAAAACCCAAATCTGAGGCTTGATTTAACAGAAGTCCCAACTCTGCCCCTCAACCTTATTAGAAAACCTCCAAACAAAACAATCCCACTACTTCAGACTTTTTTATCAACTTCTTTATGGGGGCCTGAAACACCAGTTTTGAAGGCACATTGAGCCACAGTGCTAGCTTGTGGGCATAGGTTCTCCAAACACCCAAAATCAGGTTCTCCCAAGGGAAGTCTTGATACAGTGAACCAACAGTGCAGCCATGGCTGCACAAGCCTGTGTTCATCCCAATCCCTGTGGAGAAAATATAATTGCACCTTGGTTTGTTGGTACAGATGTCTCCAAAGAGGCTTTGGCATGGCCACAGGCTCTGCTCTTGCCTTGTTCCCATGAAGGAAGGAGCAGTGGCTGTACAGAGAACACCAGCACCTGTCTCAGCAAAGGAGCCTGAGGAGGCCTGGCCTGGCACACAAATCACAGGCAGTGCAGGAGGGATGGGTGTCCTGCATCTGTCAGGCAATACATCTCTCCTGGGCAGTCTCCAAAGTCAGTGAGCTGAACCCCATGCGGGGCTGAGGTAAGCAAAGCTTGGCAAGTTTGTATTTCCCTGTGGAGCATCATTGCTGCAGGCAGGGGCACCTCTGGACTGGACAAAACCTAACAAATGAGGATCTCCAACTTCTCTCAGCTGGGGTCTCTTGGATGAAGCAAGCAAGAGCAAAAAATAAACCCATTTTACCCAGTCTCTGTTGGAATACAAACATTTAAGATTTTGTAATGTGAAGTTTAATACAGAAACAAGGGTAACATATTGAAAAGATCCTACAGCAGTAAAAACTAATTTAAAAGAACAGTGACTTACGAGCCCTGAAAATCACTCCTGCCAATGCCCTCAGACCCTGGGTTTCAAATCACTTTAGTGCTCTCAAAGATTGGGAATTTCAGCATTCAAAAGTGAAGCCTAAGGCCTTCGTCCAGAGAGCAAGCTTTAAAACTGACATATTTGCAAAGGCTTTGAAATCTCTTTCCTACCCCCCTCATAGCAATAAGTTTAAGGCAGAAAGTTTCTATAGCACAATCATTTAAGTGAAGCCTTTTCCCATGCCTTTCCTCCCTGCCACCAAGAGAAGGCACAGCCCTGTAGGGGACCCTCTGCAACATGAGGTTGTTCTGAGCAGGGAGCAACCACACTGGAGTGGAATCCATGGGATGAGTGGTCAGCTCCTGGAGAGCAGTGCCCCCGGCAGGCAGAAGGTTGGGTACCACGCTCTATGGGACTGTCAGCAGGACAGGATGATCCACTGTTGTTGTTATCATATTGTTGCTATCATATTTCTAGAGCCCCATACCTTCTGGGTGGTTTTCACACAAGCAGCTCTTCACAGCAGTGCTGCTCCTGCTTCTTCGTCAGGGCTCCTCCAAGGCTCTCCCTGAGCAGCCAGCCCACCTCCTTTTATCCCAGTTATCTTCATTAGCCACAGCTGCTGCCCAATTAAGGACATCACAGCTGCAGCCCATTTAGAACAACTAGGATCAGGGCAAGGCCACTTAGACAATACATAGATTTTACTATGGCTCAAAGGCCACCTACACAATACATACTAAGATTCAATGGCCACCTATACACTGTGGCCTCACATGCTGCAGCATGCTCATACCTGCTGGGATGAGCGTGGGGCCAGCAAGCTCATCTCCCACCATGAATTAAGAGAGAAAAGACATACCTGTCAAGGCAAGGCTAGAGTGCCTGCCCCACTTCTAGTGCTGCAGAGGAGAGGAGACCCAGCTTTCAATGGCAGGAGCATCCTAAAGCACTTGACTTGCAGAGCCAAGCAGTCAGTGTGCCAGAAGAGGTGGAGGGAGCCAGCGGAGAGTACAGCATGCAAATCAGCAAATCCCTTAAGCACGTGTTTAAGAGCTTTACTAAACCTGGACCACAGGCTGTCTTCATAAATGGCCCTCACAGATCCTGGGATACCTGCTAGTACTCCATGAAGGGACAAGGAGGCTGCTCAAAGCCCTGTAAAAGCATACCATGGCAAACAAACAGAGCAGGGGGAGGTGGGTAGAGCCTGCAAAGATGATCTGCATCCAAAGGGATGCTCCTTGCAGCAGTTTACTTCTCTGGGCAGTCACATTGACTTATTATCATACAAGATCTTTCCTCTCTTTTTTCTTTTGCCCTGTCTTTTTTTTTTTTCCTCTAATGTTGTTTATTTCAAGTTCTCATCTCCAGTGGAAAAGTCTTATCCTACATATGTTCTGCAGATTATTGGACCCACCTCCCCTTCCAAGTGTTTCAACAACAATCACTTGTTTTCTGTGCAGCGAGAGGGATTACAGCCCTGTGGCATCTTTCTGCATTCTTTAAAATCTTCTCTCCTCTCTGGGGAAGTATCTGTTTCTGATGTTAATGTGGTGCTACGTGTTTTTAAAGTGTTCTGATCCTGCCTGCTGTCACCACAACATGGTGATAAATTAAGAGTTTAATTTCAGTTTAATTTGCACATGCAGATTAAGAAACACAGGGGACAGGGCATGGAAGGACAAGAACAACTCTAATATCTCTGTCTCGCTTGTGCATTTCTGGTGACTGTAAACTGCTTCATCCTAGTGTTGATGAAGAAACAGTAAGAAGATTTAATAGATGCAATATTATTTTTACTCAGATATTATGGAAGGTGAGAATTTAAGAAGAACTCCTTGGCAACAGAGTTAACACAAATCCTTCTCACTTGCCTTAAGTTTCTCTTCTTCGTTCTCAGTAGTGCAAGAAGGCAACAACATGGTGCAACATGCTGAAGTATGCCCTGAACCCCTTAACTGAGCTGAAGAGGTTTGGATAAACAATTTTTCCAGCATGGGAATTACTCATCCAGTGAGACGGATGGAAACAGAGATGAAGGCTCTCCACTGAAGGCACAAACCCTCCAAAGACACCCAGGAGGAGATAATCTCATCCCTACTGAAGGCATGATGGTCTGCAGCCCGACCAGCCATGGTGGAGCCGTTCAGGATGCAGGACCTCCTGCCAGGTTGCCATATGGACAGCTGGCCTTACCAAGCCTTGCAAAGGCACTGGGGGGACTCTACACCTCTCAGGAACCCCACTTCTCCAACCCCTAGAGGACAGAGACAAGTTTAGAAAATGTTATAAAGAAAATGGTTGGAGCAAAGACCACTCAGATCCTGGCAAGACTGTTTAAATTGATTACAGTGATAAAAATGGAATGCCCACATTTTGATTGTAACATACAGAAATTGTGCTGGGCACCAGGAACTTTTCAGAGTGCTAATTTATAGATGCTTTTCTAAGGAGGACAAGTGGGTATATTACTTTTCCTTTAATGTGCAGCTGCAACAGCAAACCACACACACTGTAGATTTTATAACCTTGCTAATTTTCCCTAAGTCTTGAGAGATATTGGTGGTAAATATAATGGTATTTTGTTCCAACCTAAGAAGAAAAAGAAAACTCAAAACAAAAGAATTTGTTTTCAGAGTACAGTTAACAGCTAAACTGAAGAGATATCAACTCTGATCCCAACAGAGCAGCCAGTGATGCCGGGGAGACTGGTCTGTACTCTCAATTCAACCAAAGAAATTGGGGAGTTATGTTTATTCCTGTTGATGTTAATGAGAAAAACGGACATGCCAAGCATGCTGGAAAAAATGGCAACCTAAAGGAAATGCTGTACAAACCAGTAACCTAATGGGCTGCATGCAGAAGAGGTAGAGCTATGGGAAGAGACATTGTGGGAGCATTGAGCTGGGTGAAGTACGTGCAAGAAGAGGGATCATCTTCCAGCTCTGCAACATATTTTCTTTCCCACTTTCACATTCCCATTTCTAAAATAGACAGCTATAAAACCAGATCATTAGGGTGTGCAAGAGGCTCAGAAACTGAAGAAAGGAGGAGCATGTAAGAGCTGAGACTGAAAGACTCATCCTCTGTTAGCATCACCATCCAAAGCATCAACCAGCCGTTTTATTTTATGCCAGCTCTTAAAGCTTTGATTGTTGCTTTTGTCTCATAGGAGATGAAAACAATGATTTTCATGGCAGAAATGCTCACAATAGCTCAGTAATGGGATACCAGCTTACATTTCAAAAATTTAAGGGGAAAGCTTTTGATCCAAGTCAAAAAGAAGAGAGCTTTCACTGCAGGTTTGCCTGACTGCCTATGCTGAAGAGCAGCAAAGTAACTTTCTCTACGACTAGAATATTTTCTGGGGACATAAATTAAGATCTTCTGTCCAAATTCTAACCACAGTCCAAATTTGTAAATAAAACATTTTAGTCATGCCTTAATACGAGGGGGGCAGACTGCACAGACAGGCTGTCTATAACAGACCCAAAATGGAACTGGAGAACTTTCTCCCCATTCTATGGACTTTTGTCCTTGCTTGTAGATCTATGGGAAAAATTCACTGTCGAACTCTCAGAGACGTCCATAATGCTTCTCACGTTCCAAAATCACTGGGACAGCTCACATAATAAAATATTTGCTGGAAAGGCACCAAGGCATATTAAGTACAGAGGCAGCCTTAACTCTCACTTTCCACAATTTCATGAGCCTGAGTCAGAACTGCAATGTTTTTTGAACTATATATGGACTTAACTTATGGCATTTCTTCACCCATCCAACACTTTTTTATTTACTCCCATATGTTATCTCATATTATCTCATTAGTTAGGTTATTTTAGCTGCACTTAGCATGCAGGTGATATTCCAGTTTGCTACCTAGTCATAAAACTCTGTATCCTTCTATTGTCATTGGGGTTTTCCAAAATAGGCACTAATTCTACCATCTCAAGATATATTACACCAGCTGAAAGCATTATTAAGCATTTCACTACTGTAATAAAAATGAAAATGTATGAACAGAAAAATCACAGATTTTTTGTACTCCATTCTCATTATTCTAATTTTCATTTGCTTCTGATTCTATGTACATCCTGATTAACAAATGCCACAGGAGAGACTTAAAACTAAATGGTCTGGAAATGGGAATAGAAGTTCAGTAACTTCATAATGGCACCCAGAGATCAGCAAAAATAATTTTTATACTTTTCTTCACCAAGCTATTAAACCACAAGGCTAGCTACACTCACCAGCACAAAAGCAATGATATCATCAGCTTGCCAATCTATCCTCTGTTTTAAGACCACCATCAGTCAAGCAGAAGACTCAGCCTGTTGGGTCATTGCATAAACAGATATCAGCCACAGCACCAAGCAGAGTGAGGAAAGAGTGGTAATGTCCAGGAATGAGTTTGTGTTGCAAGGAAGGAGCAGCAACAGAAATTAAACCTGCTTTGTCCTTAAACTGAGAGAATATCCTCTGGCTCACAGGGAAACACAACCAACTCTCTCCCTTTCTATTCTGCCTTACTGGTCTAAGGCCAAGAGTTTGCAGGCAACTCTGGCACAAAAATTCAGCATACCAAAATTATATACTCATTTATGAAATTCACAGAAAAACAGTTTATCTCTTAAACCTTTACATTTAAAATTTTATATTTTGGAGTTAGTCAGCACTGCCCACTATTCATGGTGGCTACTTCCTCTCTTAGACATCAAACATGAAAGTCTTCCTGAACTATGTGTTTCCTCCTTCTGAAACGAATTGCTGCTGTAGTACATATGAAATAAGTTTCCTAACCTACAGCATTTATGTTCTATTCAAAAAAGACCAGTTGATGAAGCACCATTAGGTGAGATGGCAATTAATGAATTTTCTCAATTGTTTCAGAGAGAACAAGAATTTCTGGGTATGCCTGCTGAATTTTCAATCACAATTAATTATTTAATTAAATTGGTGGAATAATAGGCAAAAGTAAACCACATCAATTCTTTTGATTCATTACAGGCTGTACAAAAAAAAAAATCACATTTTGCCACAGATCTGTGAAAAGGGACAGTGACACTAAGTTGTAAAGACTGAAAGTAAAATCAAAGTAAAAATAAGAAGCAAGTAGCCTGCAGTGTGAGAGTTTAAGGTGTGGGGTTTTTCAAAATAATCTGCCAAGACAGGTCAAATGCTACTGGTCTTAAAAAAATCCCTGTGTATCCAATCTGGAAACTCAGCAGGATCTTCAAGCTCATATCAATCAACTTGAGGAGCGTATTTCAGCTCTAATGAACCTTTCTGAGTATGTACTATGCACTGCAGAGTGTATCAGCAAAATCATCCACAGCTCTACACAGCACCCCCACTTCCAAACAAGGAAATAAAAAGGACAACAAGCAGGAATTATCTTCTCCTTTAACCAGTGATACATACCTTACAATTAGCATGCCTATGGTTCACTGAGGAGAAAAAGTAACAAAACACAACAAACATAATTCTTCTCCTAAAAGAGTGCTGCTCCAGCAGCACTATGATCTCCAGGCTCCAGTAGGACCATTGCCAGAAGCAGATCAAAATCTCATTCCTGTCACCAGGCAGAGTTTTGTGAAACCATGCATGCCAAAGCCTAAGAAATATTGTGCAAAAGTCAAGCTGCATGTTTTTTGAGGAAGAGTTACTGGCACACAGTGTATTAACACATAGCAGTTACACAGAAACCTGTGCATGCACCCTTTATATGGAAACAAAACCAGTACAGATGTTTGCTATCAGTGCAAACCTGCACCCTTTTATGTACATCATCTTCAGCCATGCACAGCAAGTTCAACAACTATCCTTGAGTGAGGAAAAACATATGGTTCACATGTATCCCCCTAAATCAAGGAGAAACAGTGGGTTAATGCACTAAGGACTCAGCTGAATCAAAATCTGTATTTGACTTTCCTTCAGAGATCGTGGGATCTTGACTACCCAATTCCTCCCTAAGTTCTCAAAACAGAGGCTATGCATGCCAACTATACATAGAAATGTTTAAAGAGCTTAGTGTTCCAGCTATTTGTGTGGAAAGCAAACCTTAAATACTATTAATTCCCTAACTCTAACCACACAAATACATTAACACTGACTTTCATTAACACAGCATGGAAGTATATTCAGTGTGAGGGTGTCATAGTCTCACAAGAACCCTAAACTACTGTAACTTGTAAGTCAAGCCAAAAGAGAGGAATGTGTTGGTGATGCCTACTAAATGATAAACCTTCAATACTTCTTACTAGGACTAATATTTGGCATCACTTTCCAGTTGTTTCAGAGTGCTACATTTGTCAAAATGAAACCTAGACCATACAAGTCTGGTCAGGTGAAAGTTGTTGTTGTGAATTGTAATATCCGTCAGATAATTATCTATTGCATCTTGCAAGTTTTCAATTATGTATTTTACTCTCTACTAATTATCTGATGAATAATCAAAAAATAATATTACTTAAATATTAATATTTATTAATATTAATAAATTTGTGCTTTAGAGTCAGCTACCACAATAAGTATGATTGATCTCCTTCACAGAAACAAAAAATGCAAATCTGAATGTTTCTTCAAGACAAGATCAGCTGAAGAAGTAATTGCTCTAGGAAGAAAGTGGATAATGTTCTCTTTCATCTGCTTCTGAAACTTCCAGCCACCTCCCAGTTTGCATAGCATGAGAAAATACAACTGAAAATGGTTGCTGCAATATAAGAAATGAACACCGGGAGTCTTGGAATTGCTTAAAAGTGAAATAAAAATGTAGATATCAATTCTTTAAAGCCACAGGCTTCTGCTTAGGGCTGGTCAAAATCCAACTATAATTAATATTAATTTAGCAATTTGCTTTAATAGTGGCTTTTCATAACCATTGTTCATGTAATATGAGCAAAACCACATTTTGAATTCTGTGGGATATATCCCATTTCTCTTACCAGTTCCAGGAAAGGATAAGAGATATTACATGATGAATATGATTCACTTAGCTGTGATTTTATTGTCCCTCCATTTCTGCTGCCCTGTGGAATGTGCAGAGAAGCTGGTTCCTGTGATGAGGAAAACAAGGCCTTTTTAAACTGCCTACATCCAAAATGAGTGGGGTCCAGAAGGTAAAAAACTATTATTAAATTCAGTGTATATTCATAGGGCTATGGCTTCTATCTAGTCGCTTGAAAATTCTGGTTCAGCAGACACCCTGTCATCACTCTGCTTTTTCAGCAATCCAAACAGAGGACATTACCACTGATGTAACTGGGTATATGTCATATAATTGCTCCGGGACAGCATACTCTATAGATTTAGTACATGACTCTGTACGCGCTACTGGGTTATTAACAAAAAAAGACATTAATCACAGTGACAGACAGAAAACAGCACTATTCTCACTCTCTGAACTCAGACATCAAATAGACCCATTGCTAATTAAGATCATGACAGCTAGAAATTAGATTTCAAAGACTCTGTTTATTCCTCACTTCTAAAAATTATTCCTCGCTGTCCTAACCTATTCCTTCTCACAAATCTGGTAGTAAAACTTGAGGCAGCTCTTCTGTGATTCTGCTGAACAGTTTCTTGTTAACAGACACATAATAACGACAAATGAGAGAGAAGAAAGTGGTTATTAAGCTATTAGAAGATAAATGCACTATTTGGGCACTTCCAGCATTTATCTAGCTTTAATTTGCTTTTCTAAGCCAGGAATAG
The DNA here is from genome assembly GCF_047830755.1 of Zonotrichia albicollis. Classification (NCBI taxonomy): domain Eukaryota; kingdom Metazoa; phylum Chordata; class Aves; order Passeriformes; family Passerellidae; genus Zonotrichia; species Zonotrichia albicollis. The sequence continues at coordinate 27,262,577 of NC_133823.1, read as the reverse complement.
AAAATTATACAGAGCAGAAAATGTAAATCATCAATGACGTAATAATGACCTGTGTGATACCTTGGAAGGGTTTAAGCATACCTTTAGATTTTCTTAACAAAAAACCCCATTGTCCTATCCTGACATAGGAGCTCCTGCTTACTTTCCTCACAGCTTTCCAGCATACATTAACCCCCTCTGTTACATAACACTGCACAGGCACCCATGTCTCTGTCTGAAAGGATGCAGCAATATTTACCGGCATGTGGCTGAGCAGCCAGCAGGAGGATGAGACCAAATATTAAGTTCTATTTTCTTAACTTGTAAGAAATACTCAGCTACTACACACTACCACTGAATTCTTCCTAGTACTTGTTGAGGGGAAAATGTAAAAAAGGTGAAAGGCAAGCACGCTGTGCTCCCAGTGTGATTTGTCATAGGAACTTGATAAACTCTTGTGCAAAGGCACCTAGCAGTGGATTAAATTACTCTGGATGATTTCTTTTTAGATTGCCAAAAGAGGAATGAATATGAGGAACCTGACACATATGTGCCTGGTAGGAGCAGACACAGAGACAGAGCTGGATGGAAGAGCTTGCTGGGAGATCTGCAAATCCAAAAAGAGCAGATGTGAGCAAAGCTGCCCTCAAAACCAGATGGTACCAAGAAACAAGTGAATCCAGAGAAACAGCTGAGGTGAACCTCTTTCCAGAGATAACCCTTTGTTTGTTTAATTGAGAAGACTATTGAGCTGAGAGGTGACAAGCATTATTTAAAAACAAAATCCTTACTGGGGGAAAATCTGGAATGTTAATTTTTTTGCTGCTTTCTGAAGTTTGAGGTTTGTGTGTTTGTTGAGTCATGCTTTGAAACAGTCTTTTATCAAAAGTATTTATGGTTGGGGGTTTTTAGACAAAATATTTTGATAATGTGCTTTGAATATGTTCCAATAACCATTTCAAAACAAATTACCACTAACATTTTCAGGAGGTGAAGTGTTGGAAAAGCCCAGCTTTTCCCATAAGTCTTATTTTGCTCTGGAAGAAACTCATGCAAGAATGAAAACATATTTCTCATCAAACTTCAAAAAGCTCATCTGGTAATATGGGGAGTTGAATTATTGGAGATGGTGATTCATTCATTACAAAAAACGCACTCGAACAGAAAGAGTATCCCACAGGGAAAAACACTGTGTGAGTGTCAGAGGTAATCTGCAGCAGTGACTTTCTCACTTTGGTTAAATGTTCATAGGAGGAAGTCTGAGCAGAAAAGTGATCCCTTCAGTCTTTTTGACCAAAGACAACACCTGTTTAGAAATAAATTACTTGTTAACATACCTAGTGTATCCTTTTCTGAGGATAGGTATCTTTTCTTCAATTTTCTCATGTTGAAATTGGCCTTTTGAAACTGCCTACATTTTGCAACTTGGTTTTATTTTCTTTCTGTGACTATGTAAAAAAGAAGTTACAATGTAGTTGAAATTATAATTCCATTGATTTTGTTTTTATAAGTCAATGTTGAATTAACTGCAGGCTGACAAAAAAAGACATTACAGAAGAAAAAGAATTTCTGCCTTCACCTAACTTAACATATAATTACAACAGTAGAGTGAGAAAAAAAATACTACAATTGAAGTGCTCAAATAGTCACAACAACAATGCACAAATTTCTGCACTAAAAGACACTAAAACCCTTCACAGGTAATCTTGGACTCAAACTATGAGTACGGGGCAAAAAAGTGAAAATATCCTCCAATGGGATATTAATAACCAGGTATATGCAGTTTAAAAAGACCCACCAAAAAAAAAGTTTCTCATGGCAATGAAATAGCTACTTAAATGGAAAAATGAAAACTTAAAAAACAAATGGAGTGTAACTTTGATTAAGGATTTGTTTCTCAAAGGCACTCATCTATGTCATATGGCTGGTAGACTTCAGTCCCTGTAGTGCAGCATGTTCACAATCAAGGTCAGATTTTAGGGAGTACATGATGTTTTGATTGGAAAGTGGATACAAAGAGCCTCCTTCAAACAATAATCAAAATAAAGACATTGACATGAGGAATTTGGTTGTGGTTTCACAGGCAGCCCAGACAGTCTAGAATCTCACTGACCAAACCAGGGCTGCTGCTCTTCCCCTCACCAAATTTTCCTGCTGCTGCCCCAGCCTCAGCCTTGGCAACCCCAGGCTTCCCCACTGCTCCTTCCCTCCAGTGTCTCTTCCTTCCACCACCATCACTAAGGGAAAAACCAACACAACACTTCTAATTTCTTTTTTTTTTTTTTCCCTACTTTGGGGCCAGTCTAGCAAGCTAAATCAGCCAACAGAGTGACCCAGCAAGTGCCAGAGGCAGCACAAGGAGAACACTGGGAGCACATGGGGAAGGTGCTCCTGCTCCCTAGGCTGGCACCGAGCTCCATCCACTGGAGTCAACAGTGAGGATCCCACTCACTCCACCAGGCTCTGGACTGATCCCACACTTGGTGGCACTCATGTGTGAATCCCACATTCACTGCACATGTGCCAGTGCACAGTCATGTAGACAACTGTATGTAGCAGCCAGGCTCCTCTTTGATGGTACACTGGATGCTTCCATCAGGGATCAGTGGAGCTTCTACCAAATTTTTCATAAGGAATAACCTATGGAAAGTCACAAGCCTCAAATCCTCCTCTTACCTACAATGTTCTTTATCTAGAAGACTGATCCTATGAGTCTTTTGGCTCATTCCCTAGCTGCCCACACAGCCAGATAAGGACTTCAAGATGCAGTAGGAGTCTGGTCACTTTAGGCCAGAGAAGCCTCTCTGAAACAGAGACCATCCTTCATTTCATGGAGAATTTCAAGGTGCAGAAAGTTAACTACAGACAAGGCAAGAACGAGCAGTGGTGGCACCAGTCAAACTGAGCTGTGCTCAGAAATTTATAAACAGGTCCTGCACTTGATGTTTGCCATGCAAAAGTTTGCTCAAGTGAAGAAAGAGACTGAATAATACAATGTTACACACTGCAGCACTTCATTAGTTTTTTTCACACTGAACTGAGGACCTCATTAGTTATGTTAATTAAGAACTAATAGCATATTTGTCACAACGGCTGTTTCTTCCCTGAATGTTTTACATAAAACTCACAAGTTTGATATTGCAGCATGCCAAAAGAAGTGAGAAATGCTTTCCCTACTCTTGAGAAATCTTTCTCTAATTAGGTTGGCCATTTTTCTGCCTAGATGCTGAACTGGAAAGGTTTTTTGTTAGAATAAAAGATACCAGAAGCACCCATTATTCTGGGTTTGAAAGTGCTTATTAGCACATCTAACCACTGATAAGATGTCCCATAGTTATTCGTAAAGCTGAGGATACTAAAATATATACATATGTGCCCATTGGTTTAAATAATCAAGAGGCTGGTGAAGGGGAAACTACCAAAACAGCTATGAATGTTAATTACATTAGTAATTACATAGTATAAACCTCAAAGTCAAGGCCTCTTTTCCTCATTTTGCTTTGTCCAGTACTTTAACCAGCAAGACAGCACCCATTAAACACAGCTTCTATTCCTGCTTGCTCTTTTAAAGATTTATCAAGGATTTTCTGCTTCTAAGAAAATGCCACCTGTGCTAGCCCTTTTGCCCAAGCCTTCACAGTTCCCTGCATTCAGAGAGGACAAAGATGTGATGACAAATACACAATGCATGCCTAGCCCAAAGCTTCTGTGCAACCTCAGGTTCTAATCACAGTACTCAATTGTAACAACACATTTGTCCAAAGACTTCCGGAAACGTGTTGGTGTTATTATAGGAAAGAGGGCACACTCCTGTAGGTCACACACCACTTACAAATATTAACATAAACTGCACACATACTCCCCGTCATGAGCCCCTCTTTGAATATGACTATGAAGAGTCCAGAGGGGATGAAGAGCCTCAGGAGAAGAAAGAACCTGACTGAGCCAAGAAGAGAGTCCACATACTAGCTGCCATTTGACTGCTCAATGTCTCAAGCCTCTTTTCTACAATTCCACTGGCCAGCGTTATCTGAGTAAATTTAGGATGAAAGCAGCAGGCATGGGCCCCACACCTGATATGAATTTACAGCTGAATAGGTAAAAGAAACCAAAATAAAAAATTATGCTTGCAAACTTAAAAAAAAAAAAAGAATTAAAGGCTCTTTGAGAATTAGAAAGGCAGCACAAACACCCTCTATGATGAGTGTGGCCAGGAAAAAGAAAGAAGCCTGGAGACAAGTCTCTGGGTTCTGCCTAGGTGTCCTAACAAATGGATGGCTTAACACAAAGTGCAAAAGCCATTCTTGATGCATGGACTGCAACCCAGAACTGTCTCCCCACATGTATCCCTGTTTTCCCAGCTGAATGCCCTGGACACTCAGTACAGAGTCACACACATTTGTAACTCCATCCACCTGCAATGGGATTTATTTTATGTGACATGACAGAGCTTCAGGAGAAGGGTGCTGCAAGTCACAGTCCCCATGCTGTGCCCCAGCACACCCTTTCCCCTGTGGCTACAGCTTAGCTCAGTTTTGAGGCACACTGGTTTCCCTCTGAAAACAAAATGCTCCTGTGAACACACAGTACAATGGGCATGCTTAAAAACACCTCCTAGACTGAGGGTCCCAGAGAAAAACAAGATGTCTGGATATCATATGGGACAAGGCATGAGAGAAGCTAGACTGCTCCCTCAGCAGTGCATGGCAGAAAAGCTTCATGGCCTGAGCTGCAGCACCGCTCCCAGAGCCACAGAGGCGCAGAAACCTGAGCAGGCATCTTGAGTCCCCAGCTCTGGCCTCAAGCAATGACATTAGGTTCTGGACCTTTAAAAGCAGTGTTTTGGAACATAAATATACAGATAGGGTTTTTCTTATCAAGATATAAATTTTTCTTAGAATGGTTACTTTGTTCTTTTATTATCTGTACATGAACTATGCAGGGCATTTGTTTAGCATCTGTAAAAATCTGTTTCCCATAAGCAGCTTGGCATTCTGTCTTTATTAACTACAACATTCATTGAGAATGAAAACATTGTACTATCAAACTTCGAGAGAAAACATTGTACTATCAAAAAGAATCATTATTACCTTATCACACTGGGTGATTACAACTGAGATAATTGGAAGCTAATTTGAGAGGAACTGTAGGGGAAGTGTAAGCAGAGCTAGAAATACATCAGAAGGTGCCTGTATTTAAATCAGGAGTGCACAGAGTTGGATTTCTAGCAGATTTTTGCAACTCAAATACAGGCATAAGAAGGAAAAACAACAGAAAAATAAGGAGGAGAGAGGAGTGGTGAACGTAGCTTGGAGAAGAGCATGTTTGACCTGCTGGGCAGGAGAGGCCTCCTGCATGCATGAGCCTCCTGGATCAAGTGTGCTGCCCTCTCCCTCCAAAAAACAATGTGAGCTCAGCCCCAGGACAAGCAGTGCCTGAGCAACTCCACAGAGAGCGTGTTGAAACAGGCTGTGCCCATCAGTGCTTCAAGGTGGCAGCCAGGGGCAGAGGCCTTTAGGAGGAGCAGGAGGAGAGACTGCCCTTGGCTGTGATGGTGAGTTGGAGTGAAGCAATAGGACAGGCAGATCATAATCTTGCCACTGGGAAAGTTTTTTTAAAAATAATAATTTTTTAAAAATTAAAAGAAGAAGAAAAAACGAAAATACAGCTGTGACCTTGATATTAGAGGAAGATGATAACTCCAGGGCACAGATGGGGCCATCCAAATGAGAACAGTGGCTGTTGGAGGGCAGGCTAGATACCCAAACTCTTTCCAGAGGGGATCACAGGAGGGAGTGGGAGCAACCCCTTCCCAAGCCCCCTCACCAAGTATGTGCAGAGAGCGTGCTGTCTTGCTTAGATTCTGAAGCAAACCCTCACCACAACCTCTCCAGGGAGAAAGAGGGAGATATCAGCCCATGCCATATGCATCAAGCTGTGCTGTTTCCAGAATCCTTGGCAGCTCAAGCATCTCCCCTAGCTCTGATTAAGGCACACAGGCGTACCTCTTGGCATAACCCACCACAAATATCCAGCTATGGCATCTCCTGTGCCAACACTAATAATTGTCTGCCCCATCATGAGACGCAGTAGGGACGAACCCCTGGAATTCTTGCTTGTTATTGAACAGATCCCTTAGGAACTCTTTCTGCTGACCTTTGCAGAGGAGTCCCTCTGCTCCTGCAGGGACACTCTGAACCTGTGGAGGAGAGGAGGGCTCTGCAGGCACAGATGGCACAGCAGAAAGCACCACAAGCTGAGCTGGGTTTCACAGGGAATGGGGGATGCAGGAGCATTTTTTTCTGCCTCACTGTGCATTAGAAAATGTTTAGTAGTCTATTTTTTTTTACCACAGCCCTATCAGAAAATCTTCTTAATGGATTGTTTGCTTTGCCATAATACCATAAACCAGGTCACTGTGTGAAATAAGCCATCACTAATAAAAACAGTCTTATGAAAGGATAATGGAAATTTATGGTAGGGCTTTGGCTTGTACAGCAGTGCAGCTAAGAGAAGAATTAAACCGGTCAACCAGTGCTTGCTACTCCTGACAAGTGATCAAGGCAGTTCTTGACTCCTGTTTGCTTCCTCAGATGGTATTTCAAAAGGGGTTGGAGCACTGGTGTGTCACTTATGGGAGGGTGAACCTTACCTGCAGTCCATCATCCCAGACTCTACCCTAGGAAAAGCATTCACACCTCGTATTGGTATCCTGTATTCCATCATGTATTCTCCCAATTAATGAGCAAAGTTAATTGAAAGACAGAACATCCTTGATTCCATTGCAAGGAGATTCAGAAATAGACTTGGACAGGGAGGGAATCAGGCACTCATTACTTATAGACCCAAGCCCCAGTAGTCTCCTTTCTCGAGAAAATAAGCCTTCCCATGGATATCTGCTGTGACAGACCTGTGACATGGGATTTTGCCAACTGCTTGACATTGCCTAAAAGACAAAAAGAGTGAGGGCATGAACTGACACAGGAGTACTAGACACACTCATGCCTGGCAACCACCCCATCTACATTTTCCTGCTTCCTGTTTAATAGGCCCTTTAGGGAGGTTTATTGCTGATCTGTGCTAGAAAATTACTCATATAATTGAAACATCACTGTAATATTGTTTCCCCAATATAACTTTTTCTTTGGGAATTTCTGGATGCAATTATCCCTTGTGACTAATAAAAACAATGGCTTAATCACAAATACATGGTTAGAAATGTCATTTTATGATAAAACATAAAATACCTGTTGTCTTAGCATTTCACATCAAATGGACTGTCCTTCCTGGGAGCATCCAAAGGAATGTGAGGAGCAGAAATGGAGTAGGAATAATAGGAGCTAATTATCCTTTCCTCAGGAATTTTGCTGAATAAGCATTTCAGATCTGACTGTCAGGTCTGTCCTTGGATGCCTCTAGGAGTTTCAGAATCACCCAAAATGCAAGGCACCTTCAAACCCACCAGAAATTCAGGGCATGAGCCTCTGCCTGATGCAAGTCTGCTGGCACCTCTGTGCCACTGCCATCCCCATTCCATATGAGCAGGAGCTGGGCTACAGCATGACCAAGGGAGCTGCTTGGCATTTGTCCCCTGGTTTCCAGTGGGGAATAGCAGTTCTCAGGAAAACTACTCTGGAAAGGTTCAATTGGGCCATTTCCATTTTGCAATTTTTAACGAAATCCAGTTGATTTTATATATCTCTATGTACATATACCAAATATTCTACATACACTGAAATGTACAGGCAATGAGGAAGAGGAGAGTGAATACTGAGTTTTGGATCCCTATAAAATTCCCAAATTGCTAATTTTTAACCCCTTGTGTTATACTAAAATCAATAAAACTCCTTTACAGTCCCACTAGCTGAGAAATAAGTGTCACTGGCAAAACAGAAACAGGCTCATTACTTTTCAAACATTTGCACAAGTTCATCAGAAATCAATCATAAGGTACTAAGAATTTATTTTTCAACTAAAGTTAAACAATTAGGATTCAAATAATTCTAGGAAATGGCCTAAAAATGGAAAGATCTGGTACTCAGCTGTCAGCACATTGGAGTCCTGAGCTCATAAAGTGAATAAATCCTGCTGTCCCCATCTACATGAAAGAGGATTCAGTATAACTAACATAATACTGTCCATATTCAGTGAAATGGAAGAGAATTCCCACATAACCCAATCAAAATGTTTACTTTTATTAATTTAGAGAGTTTAAATATAATTCATTAATATTAAAATATTAAAAATAAGAATTTAGGAACCCTAAACCTCTAAATAAAAATAGGTGGTTTGGATCCCCTGTGAGATCACCAGAGTCTACACATCAGAAGCGATGTTCTCTCCCTGCAACAAGCCAAGGCAGAGCTGGATCACCAGAAAACTTGGATCCCAGTTATCATGTCACCACACATGTCCACTCAAAAATGGCTCCCGTGTTTGCAAGAGGGCAAAGCTGTCTCCTAGCTGTGAACACCACAAATACAGAAGAAGCCCAGATACACCCTGAAACTTTGCAGCAGATGCTTTCCTTTAAAGTACCATGCAGCACATTCACTTTGGGTTTTTAATTATTTACTACCAATACAGCTTAATTGTACTAAAGTTCAAATCAACATTCTACAAGTATTGAAGCAATTTTGGTCTTTCGTTAGTTTCCAGACAACATCACTGTAAGCACTGGCACCAGCTTCAGTATAAGCAGAATGCACATTTCTATATGTACTCTAAATTAAATATGTATGAAAGCCTGAGAACCACAATGACAATTATTGCACCTTGGAACGAAACTTGGAATATTTCGTCTGGCAGAGTTCAAAAGACTTTTCAGCTGGGAGCAGCTGTAGCTTGGTTAGCACAAGAATGGATTGATTGCAATTCATAACTTGGACTATGGATTAATGCAATATTCATGGAAAACTGCATGTGCAGAGCTCCATATGGCGGGTGAAGCTCTGAAAGCATTTTGCTTCAGGGAAAAATCATGTCACCAGAATGCATTTGCCTTTACTGTGTCCAAGTTAGGAAGGAAGGAAGCTATTTTCCTTGCTTAACTGGTATGCAGATCGTAGAGTCTAAAACTCCCTTTACCCCTACCCAAGGAGGCTGGAAGAGACCTCTTTTCCTAAGGCAGGAGGCTGGGTTTGACTGCCTCCTTATTTGTACCCTGCAGAATGCAAGATGCATTATCTCTGTCTAGAACATCCTAACAAATCCTCTAAGATAACTCTCAAAATCAGACTGTCAATATAGACAACAACCAGGACCTACTCACAGTCCAGGTGGACTCTTGACAGTAAAAAGGCCATCACAAACCAAACACACTTGTCTGCTTTGTACAGTATGAATTAAAAATTTGGCTACTGAATAAGACACCAGGCAAGCTCAGACTCGGGCATATGAGATGAATGCAAAGAGAACAGACAGAGTGCAACACTCATTATTTTCTATCAAAGACTGAAGAGAGCATTACAACCTGCCTCATGCTGAGTACCAGGGAAAAGCCAGCCAAACTCCACAATTATTTATGTGGCATCTGCTTTCTCATTCTGATGCTACCAAAGATCATAAAGTCAAGACTGAACAGCGTATCTGGCAAATCTCAGCTGGGGAGCCAAAACAGTGGGACAAAAAAAGATGTGATGCAAAATTGTTCTCCTAGCAAAGTCTCCATTCTTCACATGGCGATGTTTCAAAGCACTTCAGGAAAATATTTTTTTAAAAGTAGGAACTCTCCTAGATCACAGACTGGTTGCTGTTGGAAGAGACCTCTGGAGGTCACCTTGTCCAACCCCACTGCTCAAATAGGGCCACGTAGAGCTGGCTGCCCATATCCAGTATATTTTGAGTATACCTCTGCGAATGGAGACTTTACAGTCCCTTTGGGCAAACTCTGCCAGTGCTTATTCATTCTCACAATAGAAGAATTTCTTTTTATGTTCACAAGGCACCTCCAGTGTTTCAGTTTGTGACCCTTGCCTCTGGTCCTGTCACTGGGCACCACTGGAAAAAGCCTGTCTCTCTGTTCTATGGACTTTCCCTTCAAGTATTGATAGGATCCTCTCCAAAACTTGTGTTCTCCAGGCTGAACAGTTGCAGAAGCTCTTTAAGCTATTTCTCAGAGAGTTCCAGTCCCTTCATCATCTTCATGATCCTTTGCTGGACTCTCTTTAGTGTATCCATTACATTTTGTGCCAGGGAGCCCAGAGCTGGACACAGAACTCATGGTGAGTCCTAAGCAGTGTTGAGTAGAGGAGAAGGATCACCCCCTTGACCTGCTGGCAATATCTCTCCTAATGCAGACCGGCCATATTTCGTTGTCTTGGCCACAAGCACACACTGACAACTCACCAAGCTGCCTTCCACCTGGGTAGCCCTCAATGTATCAGCTCCCAGGGACTTTCCCCAGGTGCAGGTATTTGCATTTCCCCTGGCTGAACGTTGTGAGGCTCCTAATAAAAGATTCCTTGCAAAGATGCTGTTGTTGGGAGGAATAGTGCTTACTTACTTTGCAGGTTTGGATCGCTCTGGTTGACTTCATGCACAGAAATTGTTCTTCTTCCAATAGGCTGAAACACTGCAGGTGCACTAAAACAAGAGGAATTAATTTTACATTTGAAGTAAATAATATTCTCCTGAAAAGGAATATATCCCTGCAGGATGACCTTACAAAAAAGTCAGAGTGGAATTCCTTAAACTCAAATTGAGCCAGGATACTGAAGCACAACGCAGGTTATCCCCCTTCCCCTGTAAAGATCTGGATTGGAAATGTCTCTGGGAGATAAGGCTTGAGCAGACAGACCAACTCCTGCTGCTCAGCAGAGGGATGCTGCTCTGCAGCCCCTGTAGCTCACTCCATGCTTGCTGGTGGACAAACCAGAAATCTCAGCCCTTCCAAGAGACATCGACCTGCAAGGAACTGTATAAGAGGAAAGGCAGGGAGACACCTAATGCACTTTTCAGGCATGTATTTGTGGGGAGATAAGAAAACTGCAGCTTATTTGAAAACGTGGCCTAGCTCCCACATATTCATTTCTGTGAGAAGCATTTTGCTAAACATACATTTAAAGACTTATTATAGATATTACACTTCCCAACGGGCAATCCCTTTTAAAGACTTGACTTCCCTTTGCACTGGTGAGGCTTGTTTTTTTCCCTAGACTGGTTTCACAGGATGCATGGTGCACTTTTATATCTTTCTCTGGTGTAATTTAATCTCTTCCTACTTTTCTGTACTATCTGATGAAGTGGTAGCATGCTGGGAGCACCCACTGGCTCAGCAGGGGCTGTGATCTAACTTACAAATTTCTGGCAAAACCACAGTGTAGCTCAGGGAAATGAGTGTGCTTAAAGCACCTTGTGAAACTTGTTAGAAATCACACTAGCTATTACAAGGAGGAAGGTGCAATTACTGCATGCTGATATCTGACTTCTGAGAATTTGGCATTGCCCATAGCAAAAAAAAATCAGTGAAAAAATCCCCCAGTTTGTGCCTTCAGAGGGTTATCAATCCAGTTCTAGGTGTTCAGTGCTCAAGGCTGATGCTAGCTTGAAGTTCTTTTCCACAGTCTAAAAATGGTTTGGGGGAAAATAAATCTCAAGTTCCAGGACTCCTGTTTCATGTCAGTGTTTACAAGCTGTACATTTGCAGCCTTCTCAGAACAGCAAAGCTTCAGCCTTTCACACAATGCTCCTGAAAACACACTTCTTGACAATTTGTTTCTCAGCAACATCCCTGGCTGGTAGAGGCTGTGCAGCATCACTTTATTATGCTCTTCAAGTTGAGAGTTTCCCTGCCATATGGCCTCTAATGCATACTGCAATGATCTAGGATCTGGCAGGTTGGATTTGGGGAGACAAAATGATCAGACTTGCTGCTAGATTGCGTTTCAGTTTGTGTGCCTTTTCATTCAATGCATGGCATGGTTTCAAAGCATTTTTAAAGACTAGAGTCTCTCCAGAATCCATGGATTAACAAAATGTTGTGTCTTATCTTCTCAGAACAAGTATAAAATTACAAGCACTGTCTCATGTGATTATATTTCACAAATAAATAATCTTTCTAGAAGGCAAAGTCAAAGCTTTCCTCCCTACAATCACTTTTTAAACAAAACATTAGAGACTGCGTGTTGTCTTCTTACAGCGATTTTCTCTGCACTCAAGTAATTCTTCCTCATGGAGTTCTTGAGATCTTCTGCACACCACACCTTGTGATGAATTCCCTTTCCTAACCACATGAGAGCTCTTTAGGTGGGTCAGGGCCATGTGAGGTTGTGACAGAAGACCCAGAGCTGGCAGAAAAAGAGCTAGAGGCTGCTGGGAACTACAGAGTGAGAGCATCCATCTGATGTCCACCTGTAGCTAAGAAACTAGAGAAACCTTCCCTCATGTACTTTAACCTCTATTTCATTGTCAAAGGCACATGAAGAGCCTGCCTCTGTGGTACTTGCATCTGATTCAGAAAGCAAAAGGTCACTGAAAAGCATCAGTATCACCCTCACACAAGACACAGATCGATTCAGCCTGAAGCACACTCTCGCTCTCTCCCTCTTTCTCTACCACCCAGAAATTCAGCCAAATGAAAAGCAAAGCCTTCCCTCCAGGAAAACCAAACAAAAGCCATGTGTCTTGAACCCTCTTTATGTCCAGACAGGCATAGGGAGTTTGCCAGAGCAAACAAGTTCCAGAGTCAAAGGATTTCCGCTGAGAGCTCTCTGCAACCAGTCCTCCTCAGACCGGCCCCGCGCTTCCCAGCCAGCTCTTGCCGCTCAAACCGCGGCAAAGAGGCCTCCCATTACAATGACACATTTGACAGCTTTGCCAAGAGCACTTGGGGAGGTGCCAAAGAAAGAAGCAGTGTGTTTTCCTGAAAAAAGCAGACACTCTGGGGAGGAATACTTGAGATACTCCTTCTAGTAAACCTGAATGGTTGAGCGCCCACGCAGAGAAGCACTTGAGCTGCTGTCCCAAGGGAGAGCAGAGAACAGGCTCCACCAGGTTTCTCCCTCTCCAGAACGTGCCCCGTTCTCAGTGGCATTCAAAGCATCTGCATTGAAGAGTGGCCATCTCCTTCTATGCAAGACATCCTTGGCTGCTGAATTTCAGCCTGGTACCCTGCATTTGCCTTTGCCCCAATCAGGCGTACTTCAGAGCCCTGCTGTTCAACACTGGGCTTTCACTAGGCCCCCTCATTACCTATTAATTAATGCAAGTCATAAGCCTGGTTCCAGCTGCTCCTGTGTGGGAAGTTCCACAGCCACCAAGATCTCACAGTCCACATGAAAAAGCACTGTGAGAAAAATGGAGATGTTCGTGAGAGGACACATAGAAATTGGGCAGCATCATCAGGGAGATTTACACTCTACTGAATGACGCAAAGATAGCCATTTGACTCCAAAGCAAATATCACTCTGAAATACCAACCTTGAGGAAGGGGACAAGATAATTCTACTTTTAGGTCTCTAGACAGCGACAGAAGCCATAGCCTTGTTCAGGTTCTCCTGCTGCAGGGAAAACCCCGAGGAGGAGAGAATGCCATTGCAAGCACTCAAGCACTTCTCACAGCCCACGGTGACAGGATCCTTCCCAGAGGCATTGCCAGAGCTTTAAGGGACTTACTGAACAGAGTAGAAAACCCACACACATGTGTATGGGTGTGTGGAATGAGTGTGTGAAATGTGTGCATCATAAGGTCTTCAGTATATTTATCTGAGGCATCATTCAACTTCTAAACTTGTATCTTGCAGAAAGGTTTTAAGAGCATGACATAATCTAAGCCATGTACAAACCCTGTTTTTAAGACATTTGACTTCTGTCTGGTTTACACAACTCCCTCTGATTTTACACAAAGGCGAGCATAATGGAAGGCTCTTCCATTGTTTTTATGTGCCATATCCTTTCTTTCTGTTTCTTCTTTAAAACACGTTGGGTTTTTTATTTAATGCAGGATTGTGCATCCAGTGCCTTGCAGATGGAATGCACAATTGAACATTATACTCCACTCTTGAGAGGCTCACCATAAAATTAATATTTGAACCATATTCTTGCTGATCCAGGGCAGAGAGCAAAATGACACAGAGAAAATATTCTAAAGCAATTTGTGGCCTATCTGCAGAACACTTTCCAGACATTAGCATAGTAAGAGAAATACTTAACATTAATACAAGGTGAAGTTTCATTCATAGGCACCATTATACTCTGCTGGGTTGCTTTGGGTAATTTTACAACGAAGCTGGAGTGGGGTGATGAGAAGAAAACTAGGAGTGAGAAAAGACAAGATTTCAAGCAATGGTCCCTGTCCCCTCTCTCACCTCCCAACACACACACACAACTGTGCAGTGGGGAAACACAGAACAAGAAGCTGTTAGAGATGAAACCACATTGCAAATGGAATCACAGTGGGGTCAGTGTTTCACAGCATGGAGGCCCTGGCTTCATGAAAGGCATTTGAAATGCTCAGGACAAAAGATTATGGGTAACGTTTGATGCAGTACTACTGTAAAGCCAAGGAAAAACAAAAAAGGAAAAAAAAATGTTGTAAACTCTATTCAAGAGAGAAACAAGGCCAGGGCAAACAGAAAGGGGATGGCCATTACTAATCAACTACTTCTGTCATTACCACAGCCATGAAACTAAGATATGAATTTGGAGTAAAGAGTGCTTCATATGGGGGTGTTTTGCCCTGGGATACTGGGGTGAACAGACACGTCAAGTCATTAAAATCTGTGCTGATGCCAGAAAGTCTCAGATTTCAGAGTTAGGATTCAGTTTCCAATTATGTTCAAAACTGTTTCTAGACATAGGAAAAATGAGTTTTAACTTCACCAAAGGAGCACTGATGCCTGACCTTGATAGCTGCTGGCATCCAAACCCACCTGAGTTCAGTGCAAGCTGAGTTTGTGTGCATTACTGGGACTCTATTTTTCATTTTTACCAGATGGTAGGGTTTTCCTTAGTTAAGATGTTGAATTCTGGTGATGGTGACTGCGGAAACACACCTTTAAAAGCATACAGCATGCAAATAGCATCGTTTTGCTGTTGTAAACATAGCTTAAAATTATGGGTGAAATGGAAATTTGATTTTTTAACTGGGCTGACATCTCTACGTTGCACAAATGGATGAGGAACAAAGAGAAAGTGCATTATTTAATCCTCAAAAACAGCTAAGGTGCATAACCATGACCTGCAATCACCAGAGTAATTAATGCTAGAAAAGTTTGAGGCAACAGGTACACTTACAGTACCACATCTGCAGCTCAGATGTTTATTAGTCACAACTTGACATTAAAAGACCTTCTAATTGGCAAGGATCTATTCCCTCTGATCTCAGGAAGTTTATAATTGTGAGGGCCATAGACACAACATGAATAATGCCTAAATCTTCCACCCTTCCTAATGGGTTACAGAAAGCATGCACTTTGGTGCAGAGAACAGGGTGGCAGGGAACAAAAAGCAGGTGAGCTCCCCTCTCTGGTCTACAGGAAAAAAAAAAAAACAAACCCTCAATGCCCAGAGTAGACACAAAACCTAATTTTTATATATAGCCTTGGTTAATTCTCTAATTTTCTGATTCTCTCCAGTGACCAGCAGCCAAGTGTGCCCGAGACGCTCCCAGTTTCCTCGCTCCATGTGGGAGCCAGCCAGCCCCCAGTGGTGCCACAGCTGCTGGGGTGGGGGCCTGCCCTGCAGCAGCTGAGGGCACAGGTGTCCCAGGGAAGTGGCACTGGGTCACAGCACGCCCACGTGCAGCCCCTGAGCACACACACACATATACGGCGCTGGCCACACACACGGGCACGGCGCAGTGGCACCAGTTTGTCACCACCACGCCATCATCTCCCTCACTTGTCCCGGCTCGGCCACCACTGCTCAGGGAGGAAGCACTGTCTCTGTTGAGATGCCAGGGATGTTCTGGCAAGAAGTATTTCCAGAAAGCTGCACATTTGAGAAGGCACTTAAAAAGCCCAGACCTCTTTGTTTAAACTCCGATTGAAGACAGACCCATAAACTCTCTATATTATTTATTAGTTATTGTCTTATTTAATCCCCTTTGGAAAGGCAACAATAGAGGAGTTACAGTTCTCCACTTTTTTTCCAAGCTAGTGATGTTATTCCTTAACTCAGAAGCTGAAAGCAGACCATACCATACACTTAACTACCAGCACAGATGGGTCACTGCTATCCACCTCATTTGCCCCATTCCTGACTCACTAACAGTCACCATTAGTGATGCACTGGTCCCCAGCACACCACTGGGGAACACAGACTTTTGTCCAAATACCTGAGCACAGCAGATGCATTCCTGCCCTCATGCAGAAGTGCACTTTTCCTGATCACTCTGGAAGAAGACAAGCATCTGGGAGCTGGGAAAAAGCCCCTGGTAGACTGCAAGGATCTCACCCCACGTGCACACCACACTAGTTTCAAATTCCCACCTCCATGCCAGCCTATGAAGGAAAACCAGGAGTAGAAAGGGGCACTTGCCAAAGGGAAGAAAACAGCTGCCAACCTAAGAGTGGTTCATTTATGATTGAGGAACACTGACACTCCCAACTTCAGAAAGACTATGTGACAAACAGGAGCAGGCTTCTGTTTTCCATATCATGTTTCTCAGTAAAAACAAACACACCAAAAAAACCACAATACCCTTACTCTCTCCTGCTAGGTAAAATCCTATTAAACAAGAAAGATCAAGAGACTTCAGTCTCCCTTCCACACTGAAGCCAACTGCCCTCAGACAAAGGTTATTTTAGGTACCTCTGCTGAAGTTTTTGTTTTCTAGAGACATTTGTTTTCAGGGAAGACATATGTAAGAGTCAGACTGCACCCTGAAATCTGATTTTACTCCTTTAATGGTGGGCTTGGGCATCTGGACTGTATATGAGCAACAGCTAGCCTCCAGTTCAGCTTGTAAAAACTTTTTGTGGGGGTTAGTGACTTTCCCAGTATTTCTCATGTTAGAATAAATTAACTTAAGTGTGCATGGAAGGTAGAAATACATATGACTGAAATGAAAAGTTGGGCTAAAAATAGCACTACAATTGCATTGTTCATAGTGAGGGAAAGGAAACCGGGGGGGGGGGGGTGGGGGGGGTGGGAAATAAATATATTTAACAGCTGTCTCAACATAACGTCAGATTTATTCAAGA
Organism: Zonotrichia albicollis; assembly: GCF_047830755.1. Classification (NCBI taxonomy): domain Eukaryota; kingdom Metazoa; phylum Chordata; class Aves; order Passeriformes; family Passerellidae; genus Zonotrichia; species Zonotrichia albicollis. Next base: position 27,245,454 of record NC_133823.1, on the reverse strand, counting down.
TTTCTAAAATGGTCTTTGACAAGGCTTGACTCGTTGGCTAGGACTGGAAAGGGTATTGAGGGTGGACTATTCCTTGTGATTTATATAAAGAGACCACTGTGACTAGTTTGAAAAACCTGCTTACAAGTGCAGTAAATTAAAACAGAAGCCTACATAAGACATGTACCTTTCAGACAAAAGGCTTAAAGCATTCTTCAGTCTGAATCACCAGAGTGTGGTTTGCAAAGGGAAATCAGCTTCAAGAATTTCTGCTAGCCAAAGATGTAATCTCCAGTATTTAGAAGAATCTTCTCTTAGCACACTAGGGAAACTAAAACCCTATATGCAGCTATATCGTGCTTCCAAAGGCATGGCACTTAGTCTCTGTATCAAAAATTGCAGAAGTTATCAGTGGTTCACAGCTCTCACCAGATCATGTAGTAGTCTCATGTATCAAAAAGCTTGCATGGTGCATAGAGTAACCTTCACACAAGTGCCATTTATAAAACATCCAATTTTGCATGTGCAGAAGAGTGGAAAATGAAACCATGTGCATTTGATCAAAGACGGGCATGTTGGCCTTCCCCTTAGCTCTGAGAGATAATTGCACACATTTTCACATAAAAATTGAACATCACTTAATTCATCAACAGAGCCTTGCATGTGCTGTACCACAAAAAAAACCACTTGAGACATGTTCACAGGAATTGAAAACCCCACAGACAGAGGTGCTCTGCATAAGAAGTGTATTACTTTCACAGATCGAAGAGAAGTCAGATTGTGATCTTCCTCAAAACCCTGGTTTTCCCTCTTCCTTCAGGCAGATACATTCCCTTACAGAGGCCAAGAAATTACTGAGCAGAGGTTCACTCCAGCTCCCACAGCCCCCTCCAAGCCTCATGAGTAAATCAATACAGGCAACTCCTTTGGCTTCTACCAAAATATCTGCAGAGGTACGTGATCTATGCCAAATAGCTCTGGAAAAGGCAGAATACCTTTACTGTGAAGCTCTAGCACCAGTTTGGATGTCCAGTACAACTGGATACACAGAAGGACCACTTCTCCTGGGAATGAAACACAGAATTTGAGATTAGATCCAAATTCCTCTATTTTAGATCCCCTAGGGCATGGTAGAGTAATAGCTACTGGCATCTTATCTGAGAACAGACTGGGGGAAATAGCATCTTATGAATATGCCTTGCTTGCCATTAACTCTTTGTTAAGCTAGCTGGTGATGTGCAGAACACCCACCACAAATAACACATGGGAATTCAGGAGCCAAAGTCTCCCATGACAGTTACCTTCCAGACCATATGATGACCCTGTAAGCCTTTGTGTCACCAAGCAAATTCAAGGGAGCAAAATCAAACCTCCCAGAGACTTCTACACAGTGTTTTAGTGCCCCTTTTCAGTGATGGGGATTTATTAGCTGTTGTTTGTGAAGGAATGACCAGGAATAGAGCAGCTGATATTCTTAATGAAGGCTTGACAGTTCATCTTTGTATAAATAGAGTTAGTTAATACACTCTGCATATAACAACCAAGAAGGCTAAGGTGAAGGGCTGGAAAAAAAGGAAGCAACCCCAAAAGAAAAAGAAGAAATTAATAAGCAAGAGAAGGACCTGAGACTTCTATCCTCTTCATCATCTCCTGTCACACAGGTCAAAACAGAACAATGTTTCAGCTACTTCTTCTCTGATGTGACTATTGCTATTGGAATAAAATATTTTCTTGAGTATATCTGCTCCCACTTGCCTTGCACAACTACAGTCAAAAAGATTTCTGTATTAAACCTTGGGGTAAAAGTTCCCTGTCCAGTAGGGACTCCTCCCTTGTTCCACAGAAACTACCCAAGATATCACTTCCACACTTGAGGGGTTATGATTGCCTATAGCAACTTCTCCCTTTCTTTTGTGTCAGTTAAAATAAAGCAGCCTGATTTTGAATTCCCATATAAACCTAGCTTCAAGTCAGCACAGCTCCACCAGAGAAGCACTGCTGGAAGATGCAAAGTGCCTTTTATCTGCTAGACTGCCTACATGTTGAGCTGAAACAATGGGTCAATTATCCCAGCACTATGTTCTTCCTGGGCTGAAAGAGGATAGTAAGTTGAGATCTCATCAATCACTCCAGCTCCTATTGCTCCTGCAGAGAGAATTGTTATGACAGCAGGAGGCTGAAACTCAGGTTTATTGTAACTGAACAGATGGATTCCAAAAGTCTGGGACATTCTTGCAATGGAAAAGCTGATGAATTACAGAAGAAAAAACATATGCCACTTATTTAACTTTCTGATTATCTTCGATTCATTGCTAGGACAAGCAAACAAATATTAAAAGAAAAAAAAAGAAAGAAATAAAAAGAGCAAACAGTAATGTCCTTATTGTTTCTATATTTCATACAGTAGTGATGTCTTCTATGCCAGCACATCACCTGCCCCTTGACTTTCCTACCTCAAATCCCTAGATGGAACCCTGATTTCTGGAAGAGGTAGGGCTTACATAGTGCTAGAGAAAGTGCCTCCAGTTCCACTCTCAATTCTTTTTTTCTCTACTGGCCAATGGTGTTAACATTTGACAGAAGGGTAGCAGCCAAAAGACTACATTTCTACATTAAGATTGCCAGCTAAGCAGGGGACCTAAAAGAAACCTAAAGCAGTGCTCCCACAGCTAACAGCAGTTGCCAAAACATCCACACGCTCTGGGCAGAGGGAGACAGGGGAGACTGGAGATGGTGCAATCCACAGCCTGGGATTACAGTAGGGGATGTAGAACACTTGGTTGGAAAGCAGGTTACACTGCTCAAGAACAGATCTCTGTACAATTGCTATAAAAATTTCCCTCTCGCCCCAGCAAAACAGAAGAGAAACACTTCGGAAGAAGCACTGTAATGGGAGAATGCATGCCTTGTGGCTGGCTAAAACAGCAGAAAACAGTTTCTGAATCCAACCTTTCCTCTGCATGTGTGTGGGTGCTTGCACACGCCTGCACACACAGTCAGAATGCACACTCACCCACAGAACCCAAAGGTGTGTGTAAGCACACAGAACTCAGTACACACTTCATGTTCACTCACACAGGGGAACAGTTAAACTCAGCAATCACTGCAAGCATATCCATGCATATGCCAAAGACAAAACCTGGGATTTCCAGCAAAGCTCGAGCAATTCCGTGTAATAAAAAAGGGCTCCTTGCAGCAAAGCACTTAACGAATGGCAGATTGTATCCAAAGGGTGCCATTCCCCAAGGGAGCTGGGGGATTTGGCTGGAGCATGCAGCATAAACAAATGGCCTGAAGATTTGTCAGGGTAAGGACTGCATTTAGCACAACCAGAAGGCTTCATCTCCTCTGAAGCCCTATATATTTCATTCCCAAAGCAGATAAAGCTGCAATATTTTTCCATGCTTTAAAAGTAAAATTTTTGTGAAAGGAATCTAATTTCTGAAAACTACTGTACCCTCCCAGTATTTTCTCAGTCATGCTCTCTTCTCAGTCTCATTAGCAAAAAAAGTGAACACCTTTCATTTTAATGTAATTTCATTATTCATTATCTTCTTACATACCAACCAGGGAAAATTTAAAAACCTAACAAGAGACAACACTAATTTTCTGTTTTAAATGGCTGGTACAGGCAAATAACGGCTCTGACACTCGCTACCTTCTAGAAATGACCTTTTCACTTTCCCCTATAACCCATGATTTGAAGTATTTGCAACTCCTCCTTGTCTTGAAACAGAATATATTATTTACACCATTTTTTCTATTCTGAGATCTTAGAATTCCTCCTGGACTACAGCTCACACATCACTGTGTCAGACTCTGATGGAGCATCTATTTCTGATTACAGTCTGGCAAAGTAAATAACAGAAAATTGGAATTCCAAGGAAAAGTTTCATCATGTTGTTATGATGAGAAAGGCAGACTTTTAGCTTGATTGTTTTATTTTTACCAAGGGATGCTTAGTGCTATATTTTATGTGCTCCCAGAACATGAGCCTGTGCACTCATGGTGTTCCAAAACCTCAAAATCCACAGTCAATTATACTGCTCCAGAGTGGTTGCTCTAGACTCCTTACCACCAGCTTCTCTAGCAGAGGTACTGCTGGCTCCATCTGTCCCACACAGCCACATTCCTTGTGGCTTTGAAAGTGCACTGACTCTCAGAATGCTTGAGGCTGGAAGAGACCTCTGGACATGGCCTGGTCCAACCCCACTAATCAAACAGGGATAAATTAATATCTCAAAAAATGGAGACTCTACAACCTTTCTGAGCAAACTGACAGTGTTTGACCACCCTCACACTGAAAAAGTGTTATATTTTGTTTAGACAGCACCTCCTGTGTTTCAGTTTGTGTCCATTGCTTCCAGGTCTGTCATTGAGCACCACTGGAAAGGGCCTGACTCCATCCCAAACCTTCTCTTCTCCAGGCTGAACAGACCCTGTTCTCTCAGCTCTTCCTCATAGGAGGGATGCTCTGATCCTTTTATCATTTTTCTGGCCCTCTCATAGGGGCTGTCTCAGGTAAATTCACACCTTGCTTTTGTTGGGGAGCCCAAAACTGGACACAGCACTTCAGGCCTCACTGGTACTAAGTACAGGGACAGGATCACCTCCTTCCACCTGCTGGATCCCTCTCTCCCAACAGCCCAGGGTACTTTTTAGCCTTCCTTGCCACAGCAGTGCACTGCTGGATCAGAGTCAGCTTGGTTTTTGCCAGGACTCCAAGAACCCAAGGTACCCTCCAGATGGCCAATCCCCGTTATGCACCGCTGCCCTGGGTTGTCTGTCCTCAGGTGCAGGAGTTTGCATTTTGCTTTCATGAACATCATGTGACTGTTATGGCCCATTTCTCCAGTTTATCGAGGTCTCTCTGAATGACAGCACAACCATCTGGTCTCTCACTCCTGAGTTTTGTGTCACCTGAAATGATGATACATTTTATTTCAAACTTTATGAGGGTTCACTCTGTATCCAGGTCATTACTGAAGAGGTTAAAGAGAATTGGCCCAGGAGAAGACCTAAATGAGGAAGGCAGTGAAAACCTTAGGTACCTCTGTGTCCTTTCTCACCAAGTCCTCTGCCTCATTCAGAAACAGAGACATATTTTTCCTTTTCTCCCATTTACTGCCAATGTACTTGTAATAGCCCTTCCTTTCACATCCTTTGTCAGATTCAGCTCCAAGTAGGCTTTGGATTTCCTAACCCCATTCCTGCATGCTTGGACATCATCTCTATGTGCCTCCTGAGTTACCTGTCCCTGTTTTTACCTCATGCATGCTGCCTATTGTGTTTGAATTTAGTTAAAAGCACCTTGCTCTTCAGTGCAGCTGTCTTAGCAGGAAACCAAGCTGCCTTTGCTTGCTTTTTCTGCTCCTGAACGCAGAGAATGTGATCCTGGAAAAAAACCTACCACACCTCCCAGACACCTCATCTCTCTGGGTTCATAACCCATGGGACTTTTCCAAATAAGACCCTGAAAAGGCACAAGTTTTCTCTCCTGAAGTCAGGGGCTATGGTCCTGTTATTTGCCTTGCTTCCTCATCTCAGGACCCACCATCTCACAGTCACCACAGGCAAAGCTGTCCCTGGCCTGTGCCTCCCCAGCCAGTGCTTCAGAACATTTCCCCTCTTTGCCTGCTCCATCACCTGCATCAGGATATCACCATGAATGAGCTCCAAAAACCTCCTATGCTGCTTGTGTGCTCAGCTGCATTGCTGCTTTAGCAGATGTTGGGGTGACCAAAGCCTGCCATGAGAACTAGGGCTTGGAGACTTCTTCCAGCTGTCTGAAAGCCTCATCTCCTCCTTCCTGATCAGGGGGTCACAGCTAAAAATATTATTTACTGCATACTAGTCTGTGGCTTGTAACAATTCTGGAAGTATTTCTGTGCAATGGTTTTTCAGTGAAAACACAAGCAAAACAAAACCTGAGTCAGGAAAAAGCTTCTCTCTATATTGTGAAGTCCATCCTCTTTTTTCCAGTCATTTCACCTGTAGGCTAAAGGGCACCCAATATTAATGACTACATTTGAGCTGAAAATCAAAATATAGTAACTCACAATTTGGGATATCCAGACTTATCCCTTCAAAGCACAGCTTGATTTATGGATGCCTGGCTGGAAGATATTTTGTGCTCAAGCTCCCATCCATCGCATAAATACTGCAGCACATAAGGTCCCCCTCTCCAAAGGAATGTTTGCAAATACTGAACAGCATCCCCCATAATGAACTGCCAATTTAGAGAAGGGAATAACTTTTAACAAACAGTCCTGATTTGGTAGCCACAGATGGGGATAAAGCTGTACTTGTTAATGCCATCACAGTAAGTCAGGCCATTTTTGATTTATGCAAATCTAACCCAAAAAATAACACATAGCTATGCATTTCTATCACCTCCAATTTCAGCATGAACAAAAGAGTAAAGTAACAGATGAGTGTCAAGGAAGTAAGTGGTATATTACCTCTTCTCACCACATGCACAGCCAACAGCATGATATTACCAGTGAGTGACCCAAGCTCAAATATGCATTACAGTGCAAATGCTCCTAAAGCAGTTAAAAAAAATAGAGCCAAAGTAGTCAGAATTTGTCCCCTCCTTATGAAATTTTTAAAAAAATACTTAAGTATATTAAAACATATATATATTTAATATAATATTTTTCAAAATATTTAACTGCAAGGAGCAAGATGCCAACTTCCCTCATAAAAAGAAGACATTGTCCTATAAGGTTACAGCTGAGGGGTTTTACTTTATCTGTGTACATTTGTACTGCCAAACCTTAGACTGGTGACAGGGCTGAGCATCCCTTTGTGCTGGGCTAAATAATGAGGTAAGTTTCAGAGCTCAGTGCTAGGACCTTGGAGCATTAGTGGATTGACTCTAAAAATGTCAAAACCCCCTTTGCTAGAAAAAAAAACTTATACGGATAGTTGCAACAGTGTTTTTGAAATCTCACTGAATTAAGCAAAGCTGAAAATAAAATAATTTTTTCCCAGCCCTGTACCTCTTTCACAGAGCCACCCTTCTGCTTTCCCAGAACAAGGCAAGGTAAAGAGGGAGCAAATACACACACTGCTGTAAAGCAAAGCAGTGGGAACTGACACTGCTAAATAAGTGCAATCTCATTCATCTACTTAATATAACAGGCAGATCTAAAGGGAAACCTCAAGAAGCTACTCAACAGTTACATTCTCTACAAGCAAACAGCCAAAGGAAAATCTGCTCAAGCATAAGGTAAGTATTCACAGACATATTGCAGACACAGGTAATAAAGCTAATAGGCCTTCCACAACTATGAATAGGTCAGAGATGCTTCTCTCTCTTCTTCACAAAATCAAGAAACAAAAAACATCCAAAATTCAAAGACATGTCCCAAAAATAAGAGCAGGCATTTCAAATGCGTGGCTAGCCTCCGTGGCTATAGCACAGCTGTGCACTGCATAGCTTTAGAGAATTAAAGCTGTTACCTGCACACATTCTAAATGCACAGGCAGCATTAATGACACAGGCCATCTAGGAAGGATTAAGGATTAGTTATCATTTCAACCCAATGAAAGAAGATCTATATTTCTTTTTTAGACACGTAATTCACAGGAGAATCGTGCTTGCCAACACTCTGAAAAAATAATCTTTCAGAATTCTTGCAAACCCACTGTGTTATGATTTCATCTCATGAAATACAACACCTTTACATTAAACCTCATAAAACTAAATCCTGCCGGATTTCTTCCAGGCCCAAAGAATAAACAGCTATATCAGCGATGCCTAGAACAGTAATATCAGGCCCACTGTCATGTGGCATGTTCCCATTTACAGAGAGGAGCAGGTCTGCAAACAGCTACTTCACTTTGTTATTACAAAATCCTCACATATAATGAATTTCTCACATAATTGTTCTAAGAAATACTTCAAGAAGAAGGAAAAAATGCTTTGAAAACCATAATACATATTTATTTACACTAGGTTTTAGGGGGAGGGGCTGTTAACCTGTTCCCTCCCTTCCCCTTAATGTAACGCTTTGCAGAGCTGCTCTGGCTTTCAGTGAGCAGGAGCAAGTTTAGTTGTCTGGGGCTCTGGTCCATAGCAAAGGGGAGAAATTTGTTGTCAAAAGAGTTCAAATGCACAGAAGAATATATCTAATGAGTTTACTCTGTAAAACATGATTATTCTCCCTTTGCTTCAGAAGTGCTGCTCAAATTCCTTTCAGCCCCGCTGGTAGAGCATGAGTAAGGAAGATATCCAAATAACCAGTACAATTACACCAGACAACACAGATAGCCTGCTCAAGCCCTCCTCAATCTCAGGGCAAATGTCTTCCACAAAAACTGACGTATGGCCAAAGAATAAAAACAATTCTCTATGTGATTTAGAATCTTCTCCATTTCCCATGTAGAACTGTGCTTGAGTCCCCCAGTCCAGGCAGAGGTTTGCACGTCTTCATGTGGAAGCTGAAGTCACAGACCCATATATGCAGATGTTACACATTCCTTCCATCTTGCCTATCATTTATCTGGCCAATTACATCTCAGGCAAACCACAGCCAGGTCCATGGTGCAGGAACAGGAGCCAAGGAGCACATGAGTTAATAGCTCTCCGCATCAGGACCTGAATTCCCCTAAGGTTCCCCTCCTCATTTTTTCCATTCTGACCACAACATTCTGGATTTTAGTAGCCACAGCTGGAGGATGATACTTCTACAGTAAAAGGGAGAGGTTAACAGTGCTGTAATCTGCCCATGTCCAGTGACACTAAGCAGGGGGAGGAATCCCAAAACATGTGGTCAGGCAGGAGCCAAAGGGGAAGGGACAAAGGCTCCCTGGGAATGGTTAGAAGATTTTTTTTGAAGTGGCAGAAAAGAAACACCCCTGTTACGATGGTTGATTAGATGACACAACAGCAGGACGTCATATCACCAGAATTAATGAGGAGGGCATGTGTGTGGAGGGCACTAGATTGTGCCTCCTGTCAAGCACAGGACTATGCAGGACACCTTCAGTAGTAGGACATCACACTCCCAGTCCTTCCCTGGGGTGGGGAAGACTGACACCCTAGGAATGCTCTCCATGGATTCATGACTCTCTCCACCAGCAAGTGACTTCTGCCAGAAAACCACTGTACACATGGGGGTCAGAATTACAAACACTTGAGGGTGGGAGGAGAGAATGGCAGTTCTTCATCGCCTAAGAAGCTCCAACTTTGAACTGGCTAATGACCCCAGCCCACAATTGCCACTCTTACGAGGGGCACACCCAGGCAGACGGTGCAACACAGCACCAGGGTCCACAGGGGCAAATCATTGTGAGGGAAAGAAAGCAAAAAGGAACAAAACACGAGTGACAGCACACCAGGGTAATGTGAACTGGTACTGCCATTCTTAAGAGCTCACACTGATATTTCAAGCATCATTTTCAACATAATTCCACCAAACCAAATTAAGATAATGCAACATGGTTTCAACTTTGTTCATCTTTTTCAGCTTGAACTCTTTCAACCCCCAAACGTGTAACTATATACACTAAGGAGCAAAGGATACATCTGTGCAAACCATGGTAACTTTTATTTTTAATGTTTATAAAACTACTCAAAACAACATGATTTCACTAATTATTCTCAGATATAAATATTAATTCTAAACTGACACTGACACACTTTCTGCTACAACTTTACTTACAGGGTCTAAACAAACCTTGTTTACTGTGAAATCTAGAGAAAAAAATACTGCACAAATAAACCAGAGAAATACATTCTCACGTTTTTTTCCAAAAATGAAGTTTTCCCTGTAGAAAGTCAGCCCAACTACATACCAGTTGGGAGCATGGGATGCAAGACACTTCCCTCAAAACTAGTGGTTCCAACCATAGCAGAAGATGAGGCAACAACAAACTATTTGGGTAGAAGGCAGATAAGATGGATTAGTCCCATAGCCAACAGAGAGCTGGGAATACTGAAAATATTGAAATTTCCAGAAACAAATTCATAATTTAAAGTATGAAAACCCACCAAAATAATAAATAAATGGGCTAGATAGCTCTAAAATTTATCTCAGTTTATATTATAAGTATGCATTTGCATGTACTGAGAAAGGAAAAATACATGTGGAGAAGAGCAGGTTTATAATGTATTTCAAACAGAAGTTCCTTTACAAGACTCTTCAGCTTTACTTGTCTGCACCAAGCTCAGGAAGGCAAAACTGTGCAATTCTAGCCTGAAAGCAGAGTAGTAGAAGAAAGAAGAAATTTGAGATGTTCAACAAAAGTTTTAATATATTCCTTGAATACAGGGTAAATGAAACTTTCTTGCTTTTTCTCAATTATTTCTGAATTCGTGCAAACTGCAAGTGTAATACCAATACATCATAAGCGATGTCATGCAGACTGCCTCTGAGTCAGCTACTTCAAACTTCTGGATTTTTAAAAATTTTTTTTTATTATTTGGAAATACCAACTCTAGAGTGTGCAAATATATTTAAATTACTGATTATGTGCCTACTAGTTTGATTCTTTGAATCACTGTGTAATTTACCTCCAATGCAATACAAAGGCTTGCTGATTAGATCAATCTGACATCCCTGTTTCATTGCTTTATTTTAAATAGCACAGCTTTGGGGAACAGGTTCTCCTGATTTTGCTTTTTAAAATGTTTTACTACAAATTATTATTATAAAATAATTTCGCTTTACAAGTAACAGTATCCAAACCTTGAGGCCATGAGACTAGCTATCTATCAGCAAATCTGACTCTTCCCTGCAAGATGCAATTAGTTCTGAAAGTGAGTTTCTGTACCTGCCTCACTCACACACTCGTTTAGAGCTCTTTTCTCTGCTAAACAGTGCAGAAGCAGAGCAGTCAGTGGCTATTCTTGCCCATCCATCTGCAGATTTATGTGATCCCCTTGCACACAGATACACACCAAAGCTCACCAATGTCCACAGCTTCAGGCTCAGGGGAAAATCAGGAGAAGTACTAATGGCAGCTTTGGACACAAATGGCCAAAACCCGCCAAAGTCCTAACAGGGAGTAAAATTTGGAGCGAGGCCCCTCATGACAGTAACAACAGCAAAACTCACACGGTGGCCAGTGGTGGCAGTATTTCTGTCCCATCACCCAGCCCAGATGGAGGCAGCAATTCTCCTTGCTCCCCACCTGAAGCACCCGTGCCCCCCACAGAACCAGGCATTTTGGTACAAACACCCTGTCCTTTTGTATGGCTCACACCGAGGGGCCCCCTCTCTGCTCAAGGCGCTAGCTACTACCAGGCTGCAAATAGCAGCTAGGGGGAAAGAAAGGAAAGATTTATTACATTACAGCTTTTTAAACAAAATACACTCGGAAAACCAAGTACTATGCAATTATAGCCCTCCAGGGCATGGTTCTGCTACCTTTGCTATCCAGCACTTAGATGAGATAGATAGTAAAGGGAATTGTAATTACAAACAGAAATTCTGCACGAGCAAAAATGCTCACCACAACAAAAACTGTAGCCAGATATACATACACGTCTGATACATTTGAAGGATCCTAACTTACTGGAGTACTAGCATACAAATAAATCTGGATTTCCACATATACATGTGTGTGTGTGCATAATGCAACATCTAAGCACCTATATTTACCACTTTGTATAAATGGAAAGTACAAAGCAACATTAAAAAGGTTTGGAATTATATTTAATAATGTTCCTACAGTAAACATTCCAAACTGAAAAAAAAAATCTGAAAATTTAAAAATACTAAATGCAGGGAAACTATTTAGGGAATGACCACTAAAATTAGAACAGTAATAAAAGTGAAAACCTAGAAAACTCCGTGTGATTTGGTTTCAATTCCATTTGAAAGCAATCAGTCTCAATTTGATCTTTTCCTCCCATGGTAGCAAACCCTGACTAAAGGCAGCCCGGAGTGCCAGTCCCCAAGCAGAGTTTCTAGAGAAGAAGGGCAGCGAGCAGGAATACAGAGCGCTGTGTTTCCAGGGGAAGATCGATGCCCGCATCAGCGGGCAAAGGGAAGCAGCACACGGCGTACACAGGCGCCACCAAGAGGCTCCTCTGCCACCGCCCCAGGAAGATTTTCCCCCTGCGCCGCTCGGGCACATCCTCAACACCTTCCGAGCATGCTCGTCGCTGCATTTTCAGTGAGCATTCCAAATGGAAAGCAAAGAAAAGGAGAACTTATGTTTTAAGAGTTCCTTCCAGAGAAGGGGGAGGGGGGGGAGAGGGGAAGATATATCTACAGCATGTGCAGTTTTTGACAATGGAACTTTTAAATGTTGTGGCAACAGAAAGCAAGATTGCTGCCCAGTCTGGATCTGGAAAATGTTAAATTCCACCTTATCAGCCACTGAAACAGCACCAGGAGGGATCTGCTGCTGAGCTGCCTCACATCAAAATCTATGCAATCCTATTTTTTTCCTGTCAAATTCAACCACAAGATTCAAATAGTAATAATAATTCTGTAGCGTGATGTTGGAGACCATTTTAAAGGTAAGCAGAAATTTTCCTCAGATGTTTTCATTGTGGTGAGAAAACCAGTTTCATCCTCATCACTGCCCTTTTATGAGCTGAAGAGAGTGAGCTAAAAAGCCACAGGTTTTTTTGTTCCTCTGCAATGTTAAGGGCAAGTCCTCAAGCTCCAATATTTTGCTTAGAAAGCCCCTAAGGTCAGTATTCCCCTAATCTGCTTGGCCTGGCTACTCTCACCAGCCAGCGGGGCTGCATTCAGTTCAGGGGTGAAAGCATCACCCAGACATTTGGGGAAGGTGGGTGCTTTGGGCCAGGTAAGGCTCAGCTGCCCTCCATGCATCCATGCCTCCTTTTGCAAATCACTGCTCTCCAAGCGGCAAATCATCCATCCCAGTCTCACCATCTCCCACCAAGGGAAACCAACCTGGGGGCTGCCCAGGAACTGAAAACTCAGCGTTTTCTCCAGGAAGGGGAGAGAGCTTGAGACACAGCCTTGAATTAAGCCTCTCAGGTGAGGTTGCAGGCATCCCAGAGAAGTCTCAGGAGTGCCAGGCTGCAAGCCACCTGACTAAACCCAGAACTTGGAGCATTGATGGGAACTAAATGGTCTCTAGCAGTTCTCTCCAGCCATGACTATCCCATGATTCTGCAACCCAAAAGGACAATGACACCTTCAGGTCTGGGACAAAGGAATGTGAGGCCCAGGCTGGAAGAGTCATCAGTGACAGCAGCTTTTGCCTCAAAGCTCATCACATCACCAAAGCACCTCATAGAGTCAGGCGAAGGGAGAAGCAAAGAGGCTTCCACACACAGTACATAGCCAGGTAAGGGACTGAGTGATCCCAAAGCAGAAGATACAGAAAAGTATGACACAAATTAACAAATTCATACTCTTTATTGCTGCCTGTGTTAAAGCAAGTGTGTTTCCTATTCTTTAGCAGACAGGCAAGTGTCAAAACATTCTCCCCTTTCCACATCTCGGCCTTCAGGACTGGTCAAAAAAACTGTACGGAAGTTCATAATTCTTATCAAGGCTTGAAAACCAGGGGGAGCAGCACCATGGTTTTAACTTAGAGGGCACAGAACATGCACGCTCCTTAGAACATATCGCTACACTGAACCTCGTGAAAGTTCCAAGCAGTCCAGTCGTTTTCCCCACAGTCCATTCATTTCCACCACCATCCATCAAGTAACTGAGCGTTGGGGGGAACTGGAGCTGAGGTTCTTTCTTTCAAGGCAGCTCATTCTCTCACCTAACTCCCAGGATTTAAGGTGATTTAAGCACTTAAGGATTAAAGGCGTTTTAACAGCTTATACAGATTTAAACATCTAAAGTGGCTTAAACGCTTATGCTACTTTCAGGCCTTTAAAGTGGCTTAACTATCAACGGCACTTGATGAATTTACGGGCCCTCAAAAGCCTATGCTGCCTTTAAAGCAATTTAAAAAACCACCTTAATACATTAAAATATATACATATACCTTAAAACATCTTTGTATTTTAGGAGTGCAGTCCTGCTTGGCTCCTGCCAGGTCGGACCAGGTCGCGGGATGGCTTTCGCGGGACGTGGATCCCAGCCCTCATGTGGCAGCAACGGGCCCGCACCCGCGCTGGAGAGCCGGGCCGGGCCGGGGCGTGGGCGGGGAGGGGTTGAAGGCCCCGGGGGCCGGAGGGGCGGCACTGCTCCTTCCTTAGTTCCGTTCCCAATTAGCGTGGGGCCGGGAATGTTTATTGGCCCGAAGGCGTGCAGCGGGACACCCCCGCGGGCCGCCCCCGGGGACGCTCCCAGGCCGAGCCAGGCACATCCCCGGGCACATCCCCCGCTCCGCCCCGACGTGTGCCCCCCACAGCCGCGGTGGTGCAGCGGCACCGGGGCAGCCGAACAGCCCCGCTCCGCCCCGACGTGTGCCCCCCACAGCCGCGGTGGGGCAGCCGAACAGCCCCGCTCCACCCGCAGCGCCGTGCTGGGGGTGCGAGGCGGGGCCGGGCCGGCAGGGCGAGCTGCGCCTGCACCCTCGGAAGAAGGGGTCGTGGTGAGCGGGCACTGCTGCCCCGCAGCCACGGCGAACGCGGGCCCGCAGGCTGGGAACGCCGTGTCCGAGCCGGCAGCCAGGGGCACTGACAGCAGCCTCGCCCTCTGGCGCTCTCACCTGCAAGGGGTCACAGCGAGGATACCAATGGCTGCTCGGGTCTGCAGGCGTGGGTTGGTTTGTTTACGTGATCCCCGCTCATTTCAAATTTAGGGTAAATGAGCTCACCGGGGGTCATTAAAAGTGGAAATAATAAGGTCTCAATAAAACCTTGTTTCAAATCAAAGCTTAATCCAGGAAAACGTGTGGTTTTCCTGCTTATTTCCTGTTGGCTGGTGAAGCAAACAAGCAAACAATTCTGGTGAAAAGAAGGAGCAGGTTTGTGTCAGAAGTGTCTCATCCTCCACCACAGAAAGGGTGATTATCTCTAGTCTAAACAGTCTTTGGGTCTTTGCTTCCACATAGCCTATCCATAGCATACAGGGAATTTATAGAGCAGGCAAATGTTCTTCCAGTCATGCTGAAATCCACCTGAAGTGATATCAATGACTCTGAAAAAATGAGAAGCAGTGAAAAAAAAGGAGAGAAAAACAAGCCACAAACTTGTCCATTTTACGAAGACCTGGTGGACAGCCCAACCATTCAGGGTAAAAACAAACCTGTTGGTAGATTTCCTTCCACCAAAGAGGAGTTTGGGGACAGAGGCTTACAGAACCAGCACTAAGAGCTGGAGGGGACATTCCTGGCAAGTGACAAAGGCTACAGCCTCTGGCACTCGGTAAAATAGGCTTAAAATGGACACCATAAGCCATCAATGGGGCTCAGTCCTATGGAAGGCACCTGAGGCCAGCATCTTACATGTGCTCTGTTTAAAAGTAATTAATGGCAAGAATATGTGGCCCTGTAAGAAATAAACTACTTTTAACCTTTACCATAAGTGATCCTAGACATTCAGGATATTTATTTTCCAGGTATCAAACTTCAGGAGAGAAGCTGACCTACAGGGAGGTTACATTCATCATCTTGGCCCACTGGAAGGGATCTTGGAATCCCCACTGGAAGAGCTGTCACTGGCTTCACATGTGACAGCATCCAGCCTGGGGCAGCACTGCAGCCATTCCAGCATGGCAGACCTGTGCTTTCCTGGTGGGAATGCTGCAGGTCCCATCTCCTTCCTGTGCCGCAAGCAATGAGTCACACCTCTGGGAAGCCCAGTGGGAAATTGGATGTACAGGGATTCTGCAATTTACAGAAGTCATTATGGTTGAGGCTAGCTTCCCATAAAACATCTCTATAAGGAGAAATATTCAGTAGCTGATTAATGAATGTGGTTTACCACAAAATGATACTACACAGGCCTACTCTTTTCAATAATAATCCCATAAATAATATTACTAAAAATCCAAGAATTATCCAAAGCACACTGAAGCTGAGTTGTGATCCCAGCGCCTTGCCTGTTGTCTTCCCCTTGGTGTTAAATCAACACAAACACAATTTTTTAAGGGAGTTTCTAGGTGAAGACAGGAGTGAAGGGAAAGGGATGTGCCTGCACTGCACGGAGCCAGGCCCGCGCTTTTAGCCTCAGGAAAACGTGCTAGTGTTTCGAGAGCGCTTGGATTCTTCCACCCGGGGAAATCCCCCACTGGCAGTCGGGGGCCATCCAGGGGCTGCGGGGCCCGGGTCTGCTGCAGCCCCCGCTCTCCTGACAGGGGACAGCCGGGGGCTGGGGGGCAGCAGGAGGAGATGGAGGGCAGCAGGAGGGGCTGGGGAGCCAGCAGGAGAAGCAAGAGGGGCTGGAGGGCAGCAGGAGGGGCTGGGGGGCAGCAGGAGGGCCCCGCCTGGCAGCCCCAGGGCTGGGCGCTGGGCCCGGGGGTGCCGGCAGCCCTCAGTTTCTGCCTGCGGCTCCAGCCCGGGGCGAGCCCTGCCAGCATCGCAAGGAAGGGCCGGAGGTGCCAGACACGCCCCGGGGGATGAGGGAGCCGCCAGCCTCGCCCCTCGCCTGGGAAGCGGCCCGGCCGCATCTCCCGTCCGCTGGCGAGAGCTCCAGAGGCGGGCAGGGGGTGCCGGGGGAGCGCGGCGGCTCCGCAGCAGCTGTGCCAGAGGCAGGGCTCACCTCCAGCTCCCCGCGGCCCCTGCCCGGCACAGGAGCTCCCCGGGGCTCTTTGTTCGCCGGGATCTTTCCCTCCTTCTCCGTGCTCGCACGGTAATGTTCCTTCCAAAGATTTCCTGCCAAAAGACAATCCCCCTGAGCAAAAGCAGACCGAGAAAGTAGTGACCAATCCTTTTTGGATGGCTGTCACCAGGCTCCTCCCAGCCCCCGCTCCCCCTGCTATTTGCATACAAAAAAATCCAGAAAACTCCCGTTTGCCCCAGCATCTCGCTCAGACTCTTCGTCCCCGCCTGGCAGCAGGAGCCCGGGCTGGGGGACGCTGCCTGCGGCTGAGGTAGCGTCGCGCCGCCCGCCCCGTAACCCCGGCCCCCCGAGCCTTTCGCCAGCCCCCCCTCCGCCTCCTGCGCGCCCCAAAATGCAGCGCCGCCTCTGCGCCCTGCTCCTGCTGGCGTCCCAGTGCATGGGCTCGGCCGCCGGGCTCTTCCCCTTCGGGGAGCCCGACTTCTCCTACAAGCGCTCCAACTGCAAGCCCATCCCCGCCCCGATGCTGCTGTGCCGGGGCATCGAGTACCAGAGCATGCGGCTGCCCAACCTGCTGGGCCATGAGACGGTGCAGGAGGTGCTGGAGCAGGCGTCCACCTGGATCCCTCTGGTGCAGAAGCAGTGCCATCCCGACACCAGGAAGTTCCTCTGCTCCCTCTTTGCCCCCGTCTGCATCGACGACCTGGACGAGATCATCCAGCCCTGCCACTCGCTGTGCGAGGAGGTGAAGGAGAGCTGCGCCCCGGTGATGTCCGCTTTCGGCTTCCCCTGGCCCGACATGCTGGACTGCAGCCGCTTCCCCAAGGACAACGACCTGTGCATCCCGCTGGCCAGCAGCGACCACATCCTGCCCGTCACCCGGGAAGGTAAGAGGGAGCGGCCGGGTCGCCCCCGGAGCGGCAGCACCTACCCCGACGGGGCGCCCCGACAGCGGGGCCCCTCCGCGCGGGAAGGAAGGCGTCTGCCTTCAGCCCCGGGGCTCCGGGACGGGCGGAGCGGGGAGGTGACCGCAGACCAGGCTCAGGGAGGCTTTTCCAAGGGGCCCGGGGAAACCGCCGGCACTGTCGGGGAGCTGTCATCGGCCTGCGCCCGTCTCCATCCTCACAGGAAAGGTCTGGGATCGGCGCTGGAGCCGCGCGGCATCCAGAGGGCCGATCGCCTTGAACAAGAGTCATCGCTGTAGCTCGGAGCTGGGGGGCTCTGTGTCGTGTTCCGACCTCCCTCCCCACTCCCCTTGTACTTTTTTACCCGCTAAAACAAAAACTTTTGGTGGAGGCGTGACCTTAAAATCCCACCGTGACCCTGGGTCTGCCGCAGGATAAGGCGGCACAAAGTTCTCGGGCAGCTCCGGGGCTGGGGGGAGAAGGAGCGGTCGCTGGGGTGAAGGGATTCCATCCTGGCCGTTCCCAAGGGGTTCCCAACGCCACCTGCTGTTCCTTTCTCCCTGGGTCTGACGGGGACTGTATGCTTGCATTTGCAGCACCCAAGGTCTGTGATGCCTGCAAAAACAAAAATGAGGATGATAATGACATCGTGGAAAACCTCTGCAAAAACGACTTTGGTAAGTGGAAGCAGAGATCCTCTCGCTTGAAACTTGAGAGCCGAGGATCAGGTACAGCTCCCAGTGGAGTCAGTCAGAGATGTGCCTGAATAAAGGCAGGGCTTTGACCGTCGGGTCACGAAACACAGAATTCCACCTTGGAGTAAAAAGTAGCCCTTTTTATCATTCCTTTCTGTTTACTGTTTTGAAGTAGTGCTCTTTTATGTGGATGTTGCTGGCAAACCCAATAGAAAGTAAAATGAGAAAAAAAAAAAAAAGAGAATCTTTCATGCAGACTATTGCCTGGGGAGAAGTAGAGCAAAGCTTCATTTAGATGTTTCAGACAGAGCTGCATGACCAATCTCAGTGTATCGTAAGAAAGACTCTCTGCAGATTAAGAATGAAGCTCTATATATCATTTGACAGAGAAGGTAATGCACAGACAATTGGGGATATAAACTTAATGGGAAGATCTGGGGTTAGAGGAGGACAAGAAAGCCCCTTCAACACAGACAACTGAAGGACACATTATCCACACATTAGCATTTCAAGAGCAAAAGGGAATAAGGAGGGGAATCCTTTTACAATAGATCAGTGTTTAATACCTGGAAACAGATTTGTAGTATAAGTATCTACAACAATTCAAAAGTCTTTCTTTAAAAAAAGCAAACAAAAACCCACCCAAACCCTGAAACTAAGATTGTGGGACGTAATTGCTAAAACAATCAATAGTTTTGGCCTGGCAAATTGCACTCAGATAAATCCTCCTAAAGCTAAACATGCCCCACAGCTTCTTAACCCCCTCCTAGTTATTTTACCAAATCGAATGCAGCTGTTGGACCAATTTGCCCTCCATGGGATCTATTCTTTCAAAAAAACAATGCATGTGAAATATCATTTCCTTACAGGTTTGCCTAAAATCCTCTCCAGCCTAATAAATTAAGTGTAGAGGTTTTGAGCTGCAGCAGAGATCAGGTTTCAGATTAGGTCTAGGTACTTGCCTCCCCGCCTCCCCTTCAAACGCTACTTTCAGGAAAGCTGCCCTCTCCAAGCAAAAAAAAAAAAAAAAAAAACAGTGCTCTGCTTAGTGTAGCAAACCTGCCCTCTCTCTGCTGCAAACAGGAGAAAAGCTGGAAAAAATATTAATTTAGAAAGGAAGGGGAAAGAGGGGGAGGGGAAAGAGGAGAAAAGAAATCCAAAAAACCTCAACCCTAAGGTTGATTCAAACTGAAATGACTTGCATGCCCTTTGTGGCTTTAGAAATGGAGCCACCTGCTGCCTCTTCTGTCAGCCCTGACAGTTTAATTAGCAATAGAGCACCTCCCTCCCCAGGTCCTCTTTATGTGCACTAATGGGAAAAAAACCTCTCAATCTCTCTCCCTCTCCCCGCTTCCCCCTCCCCTTGCTCTATTAGCCTTGAAGATAAAAGTGAAGGAGATTGCCTACATCAATGGGGATACCAAGATCACCCCTGAAACAAAGAGCAAAACCATCTACAAGCTGAATGGGCTGACAGAAAGAGATCTGAGGAAGATAGTGCTCTGGCTCAAAGGTGGCCTCCAGTGTACCTGCGATGAGATGAACGACATCAATGTCCCCTACTTGGTGATGGGGCAGAAGCAGGCTGGGGAACTGGTGATCACCTCGCTGAAGCGGTGGCAGAAGGGGCAGCGGGCTTTCAAGCGCTTCTCCCGCAGCATCCGCAAACTGCAGTGTTAATGGCTTCGGCTCTGGCTGTCCTCCAGCAGCCACCCCTGTCCCAAGCTCTCTGGGCCTCCAGCTCCTTCCTGCTTTGGCCCCTGTGAGCCTCCAGATGCCGTGGGCACGAGGCACAGCTGCCCGAGAGGGGAAGAACCCCCCTCAGTTTTTGTACATAGGTTAAAATGTAATAAAAAAAAAAATGACTATTTTTGGGAAGCATTAAAGTATCTCGCTTAAAGCTTGGGGTTTTTTTATGGTTGCAAATGTGACTTTGCTCTGAGGTCTTTCCCTCTTGGTTTTGGTAATGCTGGTTCATTTATCTTGCTGCTTCTCTGTGTGCGTGCATGTTTGTGGTGGCACGGCAGGGCTGGCACAGTGGAGCTGACACGGCTCCCACCCGAGCCAGCGCTGGAAAGGTCACCTCACGACTCTTGCATGTGATACATAGGCACCAGTAAGAGTATATTAACCATTCTCACTTTCTATTTTCCACAAGTCTGAGCCCTCTCTCAGAAAAAAAAAAAAAAAAGAAGTACAAGTTTTGGAGCTGGTTGATCTGAATCCACTTTTTTTTTTAATTGTTTTGCAAATTAAACCATCTGTAGCCTAACTGTAATATACCTAGTGGTTAATCTGAAAGAGTTGTAAAATATTGCTTTAATTAACCTTGTAAATACTCCAGATAAATGTTATATTCTTGTATATAAACTTTACATCATAGTTTACTTATTGTCTCTGTCTGTATTTACTCTAATCCATTTTGGGAGAACTGGGAGGAAGATGTCCAACTGGACTTTGTCATGGTAAAGCAGAATTTGTCATTCCACCCTAAGTGACCAGTAGAAAAGCACAAGGAAGCCTCAAGTTCTGCAATCAGAAAATCTCTAGTGGACCTCATTTCCTCAAAGATGAGCCCAAAAGACACAGGACTGAGGTTCAGTCAGCTCATTTCAATATGTGTCTGTTGAGCTCTTGGAGATGAGGCTTCCTTTCTGTGGCTCCTTTGTTCAGCTGCCTGCATTTTCTCATCTTCTCAGAGGACTTTCCTGACATGGAATTGCAATGAGACCACAGTCTTAAAAATTAAATCCATCTTTCCATTTCTTGAAAAAGACATATTAAGGAGGAAAATGTCATTTGCTACTTGCAATTCAGAATAATGGTAGAGCAAGGCATTTTTTTGTGTGTATGTACACTCACTATACTTATTGAGAAAGAAAATAAAAGATACCTAATAGTGTAACTAAATGAATATTTTTCAGCATTTTTCTTACAAATGTTTTCTGATGAAGAGTGTTATCTGAATTTTATTGTACTTACCCTGAAAAATAGTCTTGCTTCCCAGTGCTGTTACACACAGAAAATTCTTCATAGCTTCACTGACAGCCCCATGAGCAGTCCGATATTCCCAAGAACATTTTATGTTAACTCTTCACTGACAGAATACAAATCCAACACTAGAGTTTTCTGTAAAATGAAAATCCTGTTACTTTAATAAATTTTGTGTAATTTTTCATCATCAGAATCCAAAGATGAAAAGGAAAGATCCAGCATGTACACTGTTTCAGAAAAATGAGTTATTTGCTCTCTCCCACAGTCTTAATGCATTCACTATACCTGGTACAAACAGTGGTAGGATGCTGACCATGCAAGAAAAGAGCAATCCTCATAAATGTCCTCAAAAGTACAATTAAAAAAAAAATTAAAAGGGAAAAAAGTAACTAATCACCAAACAAAATCCCCATTTCAAACTGGCTCTTAATTATTTTGTGAAACAATATCTGTATTTAAATACCTTGCTGAAATGTCATTAAAACCTTTCTTCTGAATGAACCTGACTTACCAGGAAACAGATTTGACTCTTTTCATGTAATTATTCTAACACCAGCACTCTTTCCATCATCTTCCAGAGCCATTTGCATTGGGATGTTTTATCACTCTACCCATTCTGCTCAGGATGAGATGCAATGCCTGTACCTGAGCAGTCTTGGGCTCAGAGGGAGCAAGCTCACAGATACAGAGGAGCTGTCTGAAGGTGAACCTGCAGAAAACAGGCATGTGTGCCCCACGGAGGAAAGCACTTTGAGGAGGAGGTGGCTGCAGTGCAGGCACTGGGGACTGAAAATGAACAGCCAGGACTGCTGCACACAGCCTGCCTTACAGATACTAAGTTGTCCTGCAGCAGCCATAAAATTATCTTAATTGGGCTGTCCTGGAAGGCAGCAGTACTGATGCTGATGAGGACAGACAGGTCACAAGTTACTCACTCTGGGGTCATGTTAAGGCCAAGACCATATAACAGACTTTTGCCAAATTACTTAAACGCATAAAGACATACCACCTATGATCAAAAGTGCCCTGTCTTAAAGAAAAACCTCATATCACATTCCCCTTCACAACATAAACACAGTTACACCAGCAAAATCCTGTTCATATTAGGACGAATGCAGGAGAAGGAGAACAAATTTAACTGGCAAACATTCAATTTTGCTAGCATAATCAGAGTCCTGGATTAAGAGCACCCTGCCATACAGATGCCCTACTGATAAAGCCTTCTGCATGAGGCCCTTGGCTGAATCACTGGGACTGTCCACTCTCGAGGTGAATTGACAGGGGTAGGATTGCCTTTCAGATAAACGGGATTTAGGCAAATGTGAAAAGTAATGGGATTCACCTTTTCACAAAGTTCCATTACCTTGTTCTAACAGTATTGTATTTAAAGATGGGTCATATCCGCCTCACCAAGAAGTGTCAATGCTTGTTGTACAGCTTCTAGTGATGTAAATTCCAGACATTGCAAACTATTCAACTGAAAATTAGGATTTTAAAGCCTGAGGAAACTTCACCTCCCAGATACTGGCAAAGAAGTAAACAAATACATTTTTATTCTTACTTGCTCAAAAATAACTGAAAATCTTTGACTGTGCCAGGAAAATAGTGAGCCAAACATATAACAAAAATTATCAGAGCCTGTTACTTCTCATAATTGTGTCACATATACTTCAGAGTAATTATTACCTGGTATGGTCCACTCCTAACAAAGTTGGGGGGTTTTTTTGCAATTGATGAAGAAAGGCAACCCACTGCTGCATTTTTTCAGACGCTTTTTGTCTTTTTCTAAATAAAACAACGTTTTTATGCAGCCAATTATGTAGCCTCCATTGTATTTGCTTTCATAAAAACTATAAAAGCAGCTGACTACAATGGATTAGTTTAAGAACAATAATAATGACACTTGACATTTATACAGAATTTTCCATTTTGTTTCTCAGACTGCCTTCACAAAAATAGGCGTTAATATCCTTTTGCAGATCAGGAAAATGAGGAACAGTGAAGTGAAATAACTCATTCAAAACCACCCAGAAAGTCTTTTACAGTCAAGAAAAACAGAGTATTTTTTTTCTCCAAGTTTTATGCTCTAATCATTAGACCACAGCAATCAGAATGATGTATAATCAAGGCAGCACTTAGATTATAATTTGAAAGCATAACAGCAACCAAGTCTCCCTCCAACTTCTTCTCCTCAAGTGTGTAAAGAAATTGCCTGCCCAAGTTTAAATTTAAAACCCATCAGCAATATTCCTCAGTATTTTCCTTTCTTTCTTATTGATAGTTCTCTTTGTCCTTTCACTATTTCTTAATCTTTTTTCTCCCTCACATCTCATTCACTTCAGGCACTCACAGAGAAGCCACCCAGCCCCTCTCTTACCCTCTCATACAGACACTTTTGCCCTCAGAATGGTTTATTAAAGAACTCATGCAGTATTACTACACACAAGCCACAAAAATCCTAATGACCAGCCCAAAACTTAAAAAGACCCATGCAGAAAATTCAGCAAGAGACATGTAAATTTAATTAATTATTTTCTCTGAGGACACAAGGGCAGTTGGCTGCCACAAGGAACATCACAGACGCATGCTGATCGGCTCAGGCCACTATAGCTATTCTGCAGCAGGAGAATATAAAGATATTTAAGGAATATGTGAGCAAGAATGAAAAATAAACAGGTAGAACACACATTTCCTTGGTAACCAGGTCTCCTACACATCTCCCTGTTGTTATAACCCTTTGTTCTCCAATCTTGGGCCATGAAGCACCTCTCTCAAACCTCTTTCAGATGTCTCTACCTCTCTTGAGCCATGAAGGGTATATCAACCAAGAGCAGACCTCCCCTGCAGCCAGCAGAGCAGCTTGGCTTTGGCTGCTTTGGCAGCCCACTGCCATCCCCACCAAACCCACCAGCTCTGACAGCCTTGGTCACACAGTCACAGCTGGCAGTGCCACAGGAAGGGCGATGGATTGATGGCTACCAGAGCAGTAGGCAGCCTTCCTTAGGCTGGGCAGCCAGGCTTTTGTTATTGGAGCCAGAAGTTCTTATTTCTAGGCTTCAGAGACCTGCCTATATGATTTATCTAGAAGTTGCTTTCTTATCAGCAGATGTAGTTTTAGCACAGCCTGACTGTCTGGTGAAACAACCACAGGAATGGATCTTGTTTGCCTCTGTACAAAGAGGAGAGTGCAAGATATTCACATCACAGGAATCCAAGACCCCAAGCTCTCTTGCAAACATAAATTTGCCCCACTATATCCCTTTGGGGTGAGTTTAATACAGTAACATTTTCCAAATGCATCGACTGCTTTCAGGGTGAGCCATGGGCTCCTAAATCACCTAGATGCCTTGGAAAATATTAGCAGCTATCCCCCACTGGAGTTAAAGCCAGTTGGCTGGGGTCAGCCAGCACGCCTGTCACCCAGCCAGGAGGAACACCTCAGCAATCAGCCAGCCAGCCCATTGCTCTCACAACTGATCAAAATAACCAGCCAACACAGAAAGCTGCACTGTGCAGCAGCTGATGGAGCAAATTTCAAAACCAATCACCACACACAGAGAGCAGCTGTCCAGCCAGAAGGACCAGCACAAGTCAGAGGTATGTACAGTGTCTTACAGGACAGACACAAGAAAGTACTCATATACCTTCTAAGACTCACAATAAGGCAATACTATTAATGCGGCTCTTTCAAAATCCAGATGCTGCAGATCATCCTTTTGGAGTCATTTTCAGACCACAAAATGATGCTGGAATTGTGGAGAATTTTCTGCTTGGACAAAACAGATTGCCATTAGAGGCATGGCCAAAACTAGCAGCAACTGGCAGATTTAGGACTGATCTAAGAAGGTAGCAGAAATGCTAATTTAAGAACACTTTCAGCTTTCCAGATCTTTGTTTTCAGAGCTTAACCCTGACAGTCTTCATTACACATAAAACCTTCCATATGGAACTGCTATGGAAGGACAATTAAAAAGTTTTCCAGAGATACCTGTTTTTATCAGGCAAGAGATAACTAATCCTTCCCTAGCAATTTCCCTGCATTGTTAGTTAAATTCAAATCCCTAACATTGTTTAATTGCCTTTTTTGTTATGTGAATCTGCAGCCATGCACCATAGGGAACCCAGGCTGGTTACACACTGAGACAGGTGCTTTAGTGGCTGCAGGGCTTACATCATTAGGCACACACAGAGCTATTAATCATTTCGGTTTACTCTGAGGAACAACTTGAATTAAGCCTGGCCACTTTCCTACGAAAAACAATAGCTTAATTGTAACAGGTAAGGCAAAAGCATTTTGAGAGGTAGAATTTCAGGAACAAGGGCAACTCTCCCCAAAAAAGAATCAGGAAAGACAAGAAAATTCACCATATTTAAGAATTAGGAAGTTTAATCATTTGTTTTCAGCAAGGGAAGAAAATAATTTGAAGATAATCTATTCTCCTCACACAGCCTGTTACCTTCAGATGCTGAATTCCTTGAGCTGGGAAAAGTTGTCACATTTACATTCTGTGATCTGTAGCACTGCAATCATCCCAGTGATATGAATGGCGGGTTGTTTGGGGGTTTTTTTCACACAATGGGGAGTTTTAAATAGAGATGGATTTTCAAAAGAATCTACTAAAGCACAAGTTCAAAGATTCCAGAAGTATTCTTAGGTTTTGATTTTTACAGTAACTTACACAACAGAAGGAGGAAAAAAAATAACTTTGTTGGAAACAACGTAAGAAGGCATTTTAAATCCTGTTAGATGCCTACAGATGCTTATCTGTTTTGTGAGGTACCCACATATATTTCAAAATCTGGCTGCAAGACATCCTTAGAGAGTTTAATGTACCTGGGGCACCCAGGGATTTTGGAAATGGGACCTAGACTGCTGAAAATATTAGCAAGTAGTGGTATTATAATCTATCCGACACATGAAATGATGAATTTGTCTTTACTCTTTGGTTTCAACATTTGACTAGAATATGATACTTACTTGAAGAGCTGAAATAAGACATCTTCGCTTCCCCACAGAAACAGACTTTGTAAATTCATAAGGTACCTCTGGAATGCTAAAGCTAGCTCTGCCTTCACAAGTAAACACTGCATGGAAATCAGTCCCTCGATTCAGAACTGAGCTTTAGAAGCCTTGCTAGGAAGATTAGCATCCTTCTCAACTTTGTACTTAAGTAGATGAACAAGAAAAATTTGTATTAAATACTTCTGTCTACAATACAATACAGCTGGAAGCTACATTAACTGTTGACACTTGCCTTGCAACTGCTGCAACTCAGTAGTACATAGCAAGGAGTAGTGTAAAAGTCAAAAGTATAGTTAGAGTACAAAGAATCACAGAATATTTTGAGTTGGAAGGGACCCACAAGGATCATCAAGTCTGACTCTTAAGTGAATGGCTCGTACAGGAATGAGACCGGTGAACTTGGCATTATTAGCACCATGCTCTCACCAGCTGAACTGATCTCAAATGGATGAAAGAGATGCATTTCCTTGTATGTGAAACTCAAAAGGACCACCTAAACATCTAGAATGTGGATTACAGTACAGCACATATATGCTGGTAATGTGCCATAACATACCTTAGGGTGAAGTTCACCTAGCAATAACTACACTTATCGTTTGCACATTGCATCCAAATGGGAGCTGCTCCATAGAGCAAACATTTTCTGCACCCCACTGCCAGCTGTGTGCTCCCACCATCTTCCTGGGTCACACAAGGCAGGCAGTGTGTGGGCTCAGCTCTTCTGCCCAGCCCCAGGTGAGCCCTGAATGAAAACAGATACCATGAGTGGCTTGTGATGAGTTTGGCAGCTGAGCAGGGGACATACCCAGTTCCAGCTCCATGTCTGCATGGGGACCAAGCAACACATGGAGGTCACATAAAATGCACCTCAAAAACAGGCCCTCAGTCCAGACACTTCCAAAGAAACAAGTGTATTACAGCAGGCTCAGTCTTGATTTGCTGCTGTGGCTTGCCCAGCACCAGTTGGTGAGGGCAGCTAAAGCATTTGCAGTATCAAATTCATCTTGGTATAGCTCTGGATCACATTAAAGCGTCCCCCAGGGATCTTCCCTTCATGACAAGGAGCCTTCAGCTCCCACAGGCCAGGAGAGCAGCAGGCAGGAGATGCCAGTGGAATTACTATCTGCAGGGCAGAGCTCAGCCCACCTGAGTCTTGGTGATTAAAAATACAGCTTTTCAGTCTTATGGTAGTCCTGATAAGGCTGAGCACCTCGAGGCCCAGGCTTGCAGCATTTGCCAGCTGAACTCTCCTCCTGCTTGTCTGTCTCTCACACTCATTCTATCTTTGATCCTCTCAAGGAGAAAAAGGATCTAGAAGAATTTGTGGAAAACTTTACACACAGCAGTACTCAAAAAAAGAGATAAGAAGGAGGTGCTGGTGAATACTGTAATGGCATAATCTACTTCAGTGGGAGATTCTAGTCTGGCTGATGCATTTCATTTCTGACACACTATTGAAAGGATAGTGTAGAGACAGAGGTTAAAAAAAAAAAAAGAGGGCAAAATTTGCCAGGGAATTTGGTACCAACACTTATTCTAGGTGGACTTAATGAGGTGTGAAATGATGACCTAGAGCTGGTTCTAGGGAAATAAGCAGAAAAATTCCATATACATTAATAGAAACAGAGGTAGCAGCATTGACTGTTTTGAAGTCTGACTCTTCAACAGCAAGAGAATCTATTTCTAATTTTCATGGTATATATAAATCAAGGATTCAGAAGAGCCACTCCTGCTCAAACTCCAAGTAGAAGAGAAGCATTGTGAGTAGATTTAATGGAGCCCTACTGAAGCCACTGCTCTAATATAGCTGACAGCTAAAATGCAACAGCTCACTAAGTCTGAATAAAACATGTATTTATATACAAATGCAATAGCAAAAGCTATTGGGAAGAAAAAACATCAACCCTGATTGTAATTGTGTGGGCATATGATGAGGTGGAGAAGTAACTGTGGTCAGGAGAAAGTCATTCTCATAGTATAGTGTCAGGCAACTGGCTAAGTGCAAAGCTGCCCAAAGTTCAGTAAAGTCAGCCTGGTGACATGTGGAGCAGATGCTGAAAGCCTGACAGCTGGAAATGTTGGAAGCACTTGTCATCAAAAGGTGGCAGGAAGCTTATGTCAGCTGGAAAAGAGCCTGGATGCTTGTTGCTAGGGCAGCAGAGAGGGTTTTGACAGATAAAAGTGTTGGTGAGCAACGACTAGAGATAAGAGTGCAGATCCCTGGGAAGGCGGAGGAGGGCTGGTTCTTCACGTTTATCTTTAGTGATAGGGATACAAAAGGTCACTGCAAACCCCCAATTTGGGGCAAGGCCTTGCATGGTCCTTAAGTCATCCACCACTAGCTTAACCCTAGAAGGGAATTGTTAGTGTGACATTTCATGCTCATTCTCAGTGTTGTGGTATAAATGCTACAGCTAGCAGGGAGGCTGCAGATAGGAAAGAAAGCCAGGGGTGTGGGGAAGAAAAAATTCGTCTTTGGGAAGAGTTAGATTTGTTAGACTTGACCTTGAGAACCTGAATGACAAAAGTTATGTCCATGCCTGGCAAAGTGCCTTCTTTTTGTATTTTACTTTCCTCTAGACACATTCAGGGTGAAAAGACATAGCAGACGTGTCCTCAAGTAAATCTTCTTTGATCCTATAAAAAATAGAAGAGAAAAAAGACCCAAAAGTTCTTTATCGGGCTAGCTAAATCACAAGTATGTTAAAGAACAGGAAGAAAGCCCAAGGTCTATCAAAAAATGCACAGTCTTCAGAAAGACTGAAAAATAAAACCTTGTTAGTTGCTGGTTTCAGTCCAGATCCAGTAAAAAAACTAGAAAACAAAAAATATAAATCCTTTTGCAAGTTATTTTAAACAAGTTTTCCCAACTGTACAATATTGCTCAGAGATTTTCCAGAGCAAAAGCTACTTCAAAAAACATTATAAAAGTCACAGTATTGATAGCAATTTCAGATAAATGGAACACCCAAGGTCTTTGTCAATTTTCACACTATGAGAAGTTTCATTAATCAAGTACAGCTGGCTGAACATTTTTTTCATTATATGGTTTATTGGTTTGGATGACTGAAACAAATTGGGGAAATTGGCCTAGTGCTGTTTCCCTTTCATTTCCAAGGTTGGCAGTGGACATTTTTGAAGCTATATATTCCAGTTTTGGTAACAGATTTGCACACTGCCATTAGCTGTACTTACTCATGCACGCCCAAAGAGATAAGTGAGACAAGATGGCAAACACTTGTCCAGGCTGTGGGAGACCCTGGTTCAAGTCTGTCCTCTCTGCCCCTCTGTGTTCCACATCTCAGTTTGCATTGAGACCTCAACCAGTAACCAGAGAATTTGGTAACTACACATTCAAATGGGGGGTATGCTCCAAATGATATAAAATTATAGAATAAATTGGCTGTGCTACTCACTTTGCATAGCAGTGAGAAGACATGAAGTAGAAGGGTCAGAGGCCTTCTCTGGTCCTTGGTCTCTCCCACGCCTCTGTAGATGATGTGTGCTATGGTCCCACATCAGACTCACAAACAGAGAAGATTCAGCACAAGAAAGCTGACCCAAAAATTCTGATTTACTTGCTTGATCCATTTGGATTATTTTATAAAATCTAGATATCCTAGAAAAGAAACAGAGCTCCACCTCAGAATACTTTATTTCCAGCATTAAGACTTTCATCCAAGTGTTAGGCAAACATTTTAGTAAAACGTCCGAAGCAGTTTGGAGTCTTGAATTAAGTGTTGTTAACATCCCAGGTAAATTGCCCTACTCACTCAAACAGCAGATAAAATGGGAGAGCTGGGACTACTTCCCTCTCATGTTTATGATCCAATCCTTTTCTTTTATTAAATGTACATGAAAACCAAATGAAACAGTTTGCCAGGTGTTAAAAAATGTTTCTATAACCTCAAATCAGTCTTTGTGCTATGCTAACAATTCTAAAGAAATTAAGTTTCCATTCAGTCCATAACATTTTCTTTGCAGCTCAGCTGCCAAAATACTTTAAACCCAGCAACTATTTGCACAGCCCTATAAATTAGGCTTACTAAAGGAAACAATTAGCAGGCCTGTAGCTTACAGGAATTTCAATTAGTACTGCTACAGTGCATTGTTTAAGTAATTAGAAAATTATTCCAACTATTGTAAGCATTTGCAACACAAATCTGCTGTACATAGATGCTGTCCTATTAATAATGGAAGCTATAAAAAGCTTGAAAACTAGACTGTAGAGGAGATCACATGCTTGTTATTAGTCTAACCAGTATACGCTTCTCATTGTTACTGAATAGCAATATTAAAATCAAATAGGAGCATACAGGGAAACGTGCTCCTGTGCTGCTAAATTTGGGAAAAATCTAAAGATATAGGTATGTCACTTACTCCATTCAAGTTTAAAGAGATGAAGATCTGGATAAAGACATGAACCCAATAATTATTAAACTTAAGGTGTACCACTGAACTAGAGTTCTGTACTAAATACTTAGCAGAGCTATAAAATCAGTAGCGAGATATCATGAAACCAAAATGAGTTTCCAAATGAATGTCTATTTCCAAATGGAAACAGTATCAATCATAAATGAGATGTTTTAACCACAATTTAATACTCTCTACTATCTTGAAATGCAATTAATCTGCTAAAAGACAGCAATACTTCCAATAATGATTAACAGCCTTAAAAAATCCTGCACCTCTGATTTAGCTATGAAGCTCTAGAGATGGGCTAGCAGCCAGATGTTTATAAACTCTTTTCAGGTTACAATTTAGTTACGGTTACAGGGTTAGACAATGTACTCTCATTTAGCCCTCCAACTGACTAGCTTAACCATTATCTGTCACTTCACTGGGCATATGCACCCTGCTGGCTGCCACTGTCCAATGCCAAGTCATCTATTTCCCCGCCACTGCTCGGCTGAGGCTGCCCCATTCATCCCCTAGACAGCCTCCTTTCAGGGGAGCATTACAGGCTCAACAGACCTCTTTGTTGGAGCTCTATTTACACCAGCATTTTTTGTTACCCAGATTGTGAAAGGAAACAACAGGGGATGGAGAGGAGACGGACTGCTAACACAGTGGTCCAGAAGTCATCAACCTCAGCTCTTTGAAGTGATATGCACAGTAAACACGGAAACTATACCAATATGTGAAATAACATGGTGGTCTAAGTGCAGCTCCCAACAGACACGCGGATCTATATCTACAAGAAGTCAGCATCATAATCAGCAATAACTGGCAACCTTCCCCACTATTTATAAAGAGCTGCAGTGTAATTATTCACCCAGCTCCCATTGATTATAATGGGATTTGGCTGGATAAATCCCCATGTAGCTCTTTGAAAATTTGGGAGCTTTAGGGCAGTTGCTGCTCCGAGGTGTAAAACCTTATACACATTCAGATGGAATGTGCTCCCTTCTGAACACAGCAAAATCGCAGCAGTAAGCACTGTGAGCCCTTGACTTGATTACTGCTGTCTGCAAGCTGTTGTGAGATAGAAATGCACTCCCTGCAGCAGGGCAGCACAATGACCGTGTGCTTGCAGGGCAAAGGAGTGCTAAAGGAGCACATGCCAAACTTTGAAGATGTGCTTAATTCCCTTTGACTTCCACAGGACTAAAGCACGCACATGACTGCGTGGTGGCATGGATTCCAGCATGTGACCCGGGACGTAAGGCACTCTGCAGTGCTCCAGAGGCCTCACAGCAGCTTCACTTGTCAGGTTTTATTTGGGGAAGCTGCTGAGCACACACACCAGGCTGCTCAGCAGCTGCCTCCCCGGTGAGCCATGGGCTGGCTGCTCCTTGCCCGCCCCACAAAGGCTTTTGCAGCCACATCGCTCCACTCTGTTGGCTTCAGCAGGAGCAACGTTGCATTTCAGTGAGCGATGGCATCACCAGGGCTTTACATGCTGAGGTGGCAGACACAGTGTGTTGGACCATCAGCTGAGCAGGCATAAAGGACTTGGAGAACTAGCTCTGTGCCTTTCTGCCTCCTACACCAGACAGCAGCTCCATTAAGTGTATCGCTCATTTCTTTGCCAAACTCTAACTTAAATACACCTGTTATCCCCCAGCCCTGTTATCTTCATTATTTAGTGCAGCACCTTATCATCCAGCTTCAGCTTCCTTGCTCCTCCTCTTTCCTGAGCTTCCCTGAATGGCAGCTCTGTGCCCCTGGTTCCCAGATTTTGTTCGCAAGGCCATGGCACCCTGGCCCATTGGTCCTTCCAGCACTCTCCACTACCATCTTCCAATCCAGCGGTGCCTTAGGCAAAATAAACTCCACCAGAGGCAAAGCTAGTGTTACTTCTCTGTGACAACCATCTCCTATTTCTGCAGTGGGAGAGATGCCAAACAGTGGTGGTGTGGAAGATAAGTCTGCATGTGCTGCATTTACCATGGCCCACTACCAGTCTTCCAGAACATTTTACTGGTGCACAGATCCTGGGGTTCTGAGATGATAAATATTTCACCTGCTTTCATTTTATAAAATGCACATTTTTGGATTCCCTTTTTCAAACAACAACAACAAAAAAAATTAAGTAGAGAAGCCTAGTATCTAAAAATTAAAAGTTACTAAGAGAAAGTATGTTGTTATTACAGAAAATTTTCTCTTCCTAAACCAGTCACATCACTGGGGAAAGAAGGGGTTGGTCCTTGGATTTTCATTACTTGACGTAAAGAGGTTTGCTTCACTAATTTTTGCAGATTTGAGCAAAAAACACATTTTAATATCCAGCTTTTTGGCAGATTAATTTACTAGTTTTTGTCTGGTGTGTTTTGCTGCTTTTTAAGAACACCTTCACAAGCTAAAAGTGTTCTTCTTTTATCTGACCGTATCCAGAAACTGGACATAAAATTATCAATGTACAGATCAGTGTATTTGTGTGCATGTTTCAGTGCATAGAAATTTGTACTTTTAATTTTAACCAGTGCAAATGGCAACTAAAAGCAACAGCCTTTCAACTTTTGCAAAAAAAAAGTCCAATTTTTGCATTTTATGGGGTAGTTAGAAAAACAAAATTTTATTGCCTGTAGAGGGGAACAAGTTTCAGTAATTTGAGCTTATAGTGAAACAAGCTGATCTCTATCTTGCTTTATCTGTATTGTTTTATTCTTTGATCATAAATGTATCCAATGAATATTTTTATGCTATTTTATTTTTTTGGTAAATTGTATGCATCATGAGATAAAAAATATACTAGTTACTATTATCTTCCCACTGGGTTTTCCTTTCCAGCACAGTATTGCTTTGCAGTAATCACACTGAGAATTTGCCAAAGTTATCTGACAGACCCAGACTAGAGCTTCAGCAATTCTGACATTCCTGCAAAAGTTCCAAGAACAAAAACAATCCACTTTTTTTACTTCCTAGGAGCCCCAGAATCCATCCTAGTCAGTCAGAAAATGTTGCTGTCTCGTAAGGCTAGAGCAAGCCTTTGGAGAATATCAAGTTTATGAGAACAGAGACAAATCCAGAAAAGCATTCTTTAGGGAAAAGCTCAAAGAATTAAATTTTAAGTGTTTGTTGTGTTCTGTTGATTGGTGGGTTAAAGATAACCACTTACGGGGCTGCCTGGTCATCAAGAGGCTGGGATGGAAAAACAGAGCCCCTGATGTTAATTGCACACAATTTAAATTTGGCTTAGGCTATCTCACACAGCTCCTTGCTGTTGATTAGATTTCTGCCAAGTGCTCAGACTCTCTTGTTTGGTAAGTGCTACAAAGGTGCAGCATGCACAGACTGAGCTTGGATGCTGTTGGTTTATGCAGAAACATTCCTCTATCACCCAGTCCCATTTTGGCTGCCTGCTCCTGTTTCTTAAAACACTGCAGAAAGAAGGGGAAAGGTAGGATAACAACAGATAACTTTTCCCTTGAAAATTTCTGTTTTGTCAGAAGTAAATTCTATTTAGACCTCCATTTTTTAAAAGAAATTCTGCTGTTGCATTTTAAAGGGCACTTAAAGATATAAACCAACTACTATTATAACAGAAAAACATCTAATGATTTAAGATTATTGCAAAGATTTTGATTCATATTCTGGGTTAAATGCCCAGTATGGAAGCTACACAATGAAACTGCATTACTTTATGAATGCAACCTACTGTATTGAAATATATACATATATTAAAAGTATGTACTTCTAGGAAAATATCTAGGAAAAGTTCACCATGCCACAGTCATTAGGGACTTGTAGAGGGTGGCCATCTCTTCAAGATCTTCAATAATGGATTCAGAAAGGGTCAGAAGACCACGGGCCAGCACCATTTTAGTGTTCTATGCATCAGATAAAAAAAATAAGTCATTACATGGCAACAGCAAACAATAATAAAGTTCAGTTTGCTGGTGCCTTGGAAGGCTTTGAGGAGGCTGCTCAAAATGCCTCTCATACTGCTTCCCCACAGCTGCTCGTCCGGCACATGAAGCAAACCCAGCAGGGAGAGTGATAAAGACACATGTGCTCCCTCGTGTTTAGAACAGAGGGTGGAGAGGCCAGCAGGGGCGGTCTGGGTTGCACTGGGTCAGATGGAACAGGGGACAGCCGTGCCCGTGCTTGGTGCCAGGCTGCCAGCGCTGCCACTGAGACCCTGCGGGCTGGGTGGGACACCTGGCAGCGGCGCCTTCCTTCCCACCCACTGCAGGGGTGTGACTGCCCCATGCCTGTGGCATGGTCCTGGAGGGCAGGGGGTGGTTGGAGAGAGGCTGGCGGTGCCAGGAGGCGTGGGGCAGCTGTGTGTGCAGTGCAGGTGCATGGCTAAGGGGTGGTGCTGGCTCTGTGGTGAGCAGCCACGTTTTCAGCTCTGGTGACCCACAGGCTGGGAGGGGGCACAGGTCTTGGGGGAGGCTAGATGCACCCCAGGCATCTGCACGAAGAGGCAGAGACAAGCCTGCACCCCTAAAGGAAAACCCAGTGTCCTGCTCCTCAAGAAGCACTCATGCTTCTCAGTCCACTTGCCATCAACCATTCTTCCTAGCCATCAACCATTCTTCCTAGCCAGCCCAGCATCTTTCCTTTGCTCTTGGAGAATGGAGCCATCAAGACACTTTCAACTATTTCCTGACCTAATGCAGCTTTCACAGAGTTTTACAGCAGCAGGCAAGGGTGAGCTGGTAGCTCTCTGTGCAACTCTTTACGTGAATCATTATCATCCATCATTACAAGTGTGGTAATACCAAAAAGCCCAGGCACAATTTTTGGGTAACGTTAATTCACACCTCATTAGCGAGTACTTTTTACCCAGCCTGCTCAAATGGTATCTAGTCTTTATCTGAGCCTGCTGCTGACAGACACTGTGTTTACAGGAGGGTTTAGCATTTACAGCAAATACTTTTTTGCCAGGTCAGTTTGCCGATACTGAGTGGACACTGGTGAGGGCAAGTCATGCACATGGCCATACATTCACTGATCATCCATTGCATACTGATGTTACAGATCCCTGCTGCATCCAGAGATCCATTCTTTTCCTGGAAGCCAAATAAAATTTTCACTGTTGCATCTAAATTCCGGCATAGATAGAAGATGTCATTATCAGAATGTGTAGGGTTAAAAAAAGGCAAACCTCACAAACCAAAAAAAAAAAAAACCAACAAAGCAACAAACTACATAAACAACAATAAAAGCCAGTATTTTCTAGAACTTCCTCACTTTTATAAACTGGAAAGGAGTATACAATGCCATGAAATACTAGTAAATGATCTGCTGTCTTTGACATGCAACTAATTTTATTAAGACCCAGTTAAATGGGTTAAGTTAACTCTCTACTAGATTAACTCCTAGATTGCTACAGAGTCAAATTATGGTGTGCAATGTTGAGTAAAGTGGGATCTAAACTATCCCAAGCAATTTCCAGTTTTATTGCACAGTGACAACAGACATCAGATTCAATTAGCAAGACATGAATGCATTTTCAGAATCTGCAAATTTTTTATCACTTGCTAGCTGGTAAACAAATAAATTATGCAGTGTGAATTGAAACACATCTCTACTTGGAGCTATATAATGTAATTGTTGTAATTTAATTCAGCTCTAATGAGATTAGAGTTTTCGGATGTGTAATCCAGTATTTTTGTAAAGATACATTACCATACATTTGAACTACAAAAGCAAGGCTGCTTTATCATATTTGCTGACTTGTCAACACCTTTACTTGACTCTGCAAAAGTTTAGTAAGTGTTTGTTTTCTTTAGCCTTGTTCCCTCAATTTGATCCTCATGACCTTCAAAGGACATGAGTTCAGGAGCTTCTTGCCTTACACTTTTTCTGACAGAAACAGCAAAAAGAGCTGAGAAAGCAGAATGCCAGGGGGGCACCTGCATGGCTTTGGAGTTCCTGCTAGGTGAAGTTGTGTCTTTCAATGCTTAAATCCTTCTGAGTGTACATCTCTCCCCAAGTGAGTGGTGACTTGGATTCCCTGTTTCTCCGTTAGATGAGTAGAAAGTGCCACGCAGTCCTTTAAGGAAGATGGTAAAAGTGCAGCAAACCCCTCAGCACTCAGGAGCAAAACTCAAGGGCACATCACCCAGAGGGCTGGTGTATATGGCAGAGGGCTAAGGTGTACAAGGCAAAAAACAACATAAAATAAACAACATTTCAATCCTTATTAACCATAGCAGCCATCACCAGATACAGACATTTAAACTGAAAAAAAACCAAAAAACCAACCCAAAACCCAATACATATTTATAAAAAATAAGAAAAACTTATGCCCTTCAGTTTTATAATTTCTATAGAAAATTTTAAGGCATTTACAGATTTGGAAGATCTGGGAGGAAAAACAAGAAACAAATGCCATCTTTGATAATTACCTTCTCTAAGAGAACTCAGTTTGCAACCACAAGTAGACTTTAGACTTCACTGAGTACTCAAACTCAGCTTTTCAGCCTCTTTCTGTGTGAGCTATACCATGGGCTTTATAGTGTACCTGTACAGTTGCTGGATTAAAGCATCTGAAAGATCAGACTCAGACCTTTGTGATCAAGCCTAGAAGACATTTTGTTTAAACCTCAGTTTGCTAATTTTATTGCAAGTGATTTTGCCCCCATTGAATTATTGAAGGAGTACAAGAAGGGCTGGAGAGGCAGTGAAATACCCATCCATGAAGATTTTAATGATTCAGCTGGACTCAGTCCTGCGCAATCTCATGTCCTTTGTTCTGTGCTGGTCCAGATAACTGCCAAGGTTCCTTTTGGTGAAAGTCTCTAGGCTTTTGGTGTAGGTCTCTAGAATCCCAGCTGAAGGAATTGCATGACCACTATTCCTGATATACTGCAAGTTCCTAAGCACTTTCCATGCAAGAGGGGCAGAGGGAACTTAGCAACATGTCCAGTAACTCAAGGGACAAAAGGGGTGGTAAGGGTGAAGGGAAGAAACCCCTCATCTGGATGTAGTTCAATGTGAAATTATAGTATTTGTTTTGAATGCATTTCAGGAAAGTGATTTGTTATCAGCAGAGGAACAATGGAAGCAAGGTAATTTACATATTGCTTGCAAATATTTTCATAATCAAATGATATGTTTATGGCAATACCAGAAACATTTAACATTTTGTTTACAGAAATATGTTTAATAAGGAATTTCCTTTTCTTGAAAAACTGTACTGGAATTTTTATTATGTCTAGTTTAGTCTAGTTTAATCAGTTCCTCAGAAAAACAAAATAGGAAGTGGCTTTCCAGTGATCATTATGGAGATTGCTGCTGCAGTACAATGTTTTCCTTAAGGTGCACTGGATGTAATGCTTCTTGTCCTTGCAGCATAAAGCAATGATCCTTTAGCCATAACCTTAAGAGCTGCTTCTCCGGGGGACAGGTGGGAGAGGGTGGAGAGGAAAGCTTGTTACCTCCCTGTTTCTGCTTCACCTTTCCCTAGTTCCTGAATTACGAATTACCTTCCTCCCCATCTCCGGCGCCGGGCTTGTCGGTGCGCTCCCCAAAAGGGGGCACCCTTGGTTGTGTCCTGAGGGACGCCAGGGCTGCTCGGAGATGCTGCGGAGCCGCCGCGCTGCCGGCCGGGCTGGGCCGGGGGGATGCGCTGCCCCGCCTTGCCCGCAGGAGGCTGGGCAAGGAAAGGACACGTTCAGCACTGGTGAATAGGTACCCACTGCAGCGCTGCAACATCTGAGCTCAGCACCCACCGTCTCACCGCTTCCTTCCAAATGGAAAAAAGTGTGGCTGCTCTTGCGCTTTTTCCTCTGAAGAAGGGATGGGAAAGAGCCACGTGCTTAAAACCCATGTCCAGGTTTCTGCAAAGTCAAAAGTTTTAATTGGATGCAAGCTCTGGCTAACATGAGATAGTAACTAATAGCTACAAAGAATGGCTTCTGGCTTTTGCCTGGTTGCTTGCTCAAGTCTGGATCCCAACAGGTTTAACACTGGCTATGTCTGAACAAAGCAGCTGCTGCTCATCAGCAACCACCACACAAGGTCTGGATCTGCAACTCATCCGAGGCAGGCATCACACAGAATGTTGCAGCTCCCTTCCAGGAATGGAGACAGCACATGTCAGTCTCTTCAGCTTGAGTTCAGGTTGCAGCTGAGGTGCAGTCAATGCACACACAGATCTGTAAGCCAGGAGGTGCTGCTGACTTCTGAAATGCAGTCTCAGAAGACACCAGGTCAGAGGGAAATTAACATCCAGGTTGAGTCAAGCTCAGATGAAGAACAAGATTCTTAACCACAAGAACATGAGACTCTGATCTAACACAGAAGCTTAGTCAGCCTTAGATATGAAAAGATGCATATTTGTAGCTCTAAGACAATCCCCTTCTTCCTTAGGGGCTCAAAGAAATTTTATTAACTCCTAAAAGAAGAGAAATACCCCTTACAGTTCTCACTTTATGTAGAAGGAAGCAGAAACAGGGCTTTAAGCCCTCTTCTGAGTTTCCATTTACTTTGGATATTGCAGCCTTGCCTGTTGCCCAGATTGTGCTTGTTCAGTGGAAACAAAGCCACTTTTGGTCCTTCAATGTGAAAGGCTTGTCAGAAAGAGCCGATTTGGAGCTGTCTTGCTTATGACAACATCCTTCTCAGGTTACAGGTGGGAGTCACAACATAGTCCTTGAGGGTTACATCTAGCAAGACAACCAAGCCTCTGTGGAAAGCAGCAAGCCATGGCTTTCAGTCAGGTGGAGAATAGCTTTTACATAGGAAGAAAAAAATGAATTGCCTGGGAAAGCCTGGGGGGGGTTCTAAAAAGTATGCACCTGTTGTTCCCTTGGCATTATCCTCCTCAGCAGTAATTAAAGTTAAGTGTGTGAACTATAGAGAATCAACTACTGTCAAAAACAAAAGCCTAAAGCCTACAATTCTTACAGTTCTATTACTTGTGTAACTCAGTCTTCAGCAAATGAAGCTCCATTCCCCCCCTTTTGTTTACAGGAGCCAGTCACACCAACAAGGTGACATAAGCAATACAGGAAAAAATACATTTTTAAATATGTTTCATCTAATTTAGGGAGGATCTCATACAATCATAACCACACAACACTTTAATAAGTTTTGTGATGGTTTTTGTATTGCATTTAAAAATAAACAAAGTATCTGGACCAGAAACATGTTGGGGCCTCAATATCCAGTGCATAGCTGCATGACAGCATCAAAGGCTCCTTCTTCAGTAAAAGAGGAACTGAAGAAGAGCCTCTTTTAGTAAAAATAGCATCACCAGAAGCTGAAGTTCACTTTAC
The DNA here is from genome assembly GCF_047830755.1 of Zonotrichia albicollis. Taxonomy (NCBI): domain Eukaryota; kingdom Metazoa; phylum Chordata; class Aves; order Passeriformes; family Passerellidae; genus Zonotrichia; species Zonotrichia albicollis. Next base: position 27,205,564 of record NC_133823.1, on the reverse strand, counting down.
ACTGAGTTTTTGCAGTTCTGCTTCATGGTCTGCTTAGCTGGGAAAGTAATGTCTTCTCACACCTACCATCTATCTGTGTATCAAGTTACTTTATAATAGTGAACACTGGTCACCATGGGTCTCTGCCAGTAGAGGGTTTATTGCATTTATTCCATGTCAGCTAATTTAGGAATCATCAAAACAACTTCCAAGTTTGTGTGTTAAGTAGTAACTATCCTAATGTTTCATCTCCAGACACTTTTGTATAATTTTCTAACACACTGTTGATCTCCTTGCATGAGCTTACATTCTTTAAAAGCATGTCACAAAGCAATGCTAAAGTGAAAAATTTCTACCTGTAAAGTGACTGCCAAAATCTGGTCCCTGTATTTCAAAGACAAGCAAATAGGACAAACAGTAAGAAACAAAGTTGGATGATTAATGAGATAAATTAAAAATAACTAGCATACAGTTTTGTATCAGATAAGAAAGCCTTCTGATTCAGGAGCAGAAAATGTAAGGATGGTTGTATTTCAGATTTAAACAACTTGGTTAATGCATACAGGAAATTGTCCATTTGAGATGAACACAAACAGAAAAAAAATCTCCCTTAAGTACAGGCAGGTCTAGACTTCTGCATTGCTGTTCTTGCAGGTGGCAATTATTATTCTTGCATTCATGTGCATATAGTTTTAGTTTGATTTGGTGAGAAACATTGAAATAAGTTGAAATTTGAAAAACAACCACATACTCATTAGAAACAGCCCTCTGCTTCTGCTTGCTTACAGGTTTTTTTACTTGCCACCCAGCCTTTGCCTACTTGGATTACGCCTGTGTGGTTCCCATACAGGTTACACAGCAGAGTGTCTAATACTGGAAGAGAAGACACCAAACACCTTCCTCTGCCCATAACAGCATTTGCATCTTTAGGAGCAAAACAAAAGGCAAATCAGATGAAGAGGTAGAACATACTATTTCCAGTGGAAGGGGTAAACCTAGGGTTCCCTTTATCTGATGAAATTCAGCTTTATTTTCTATTTTCTGTTCCAAGAGCCCAAACGAAGCAAGTAGCCAGCCCTCCATTGCATATCATGGCTTGGTAGACAGCATCAGCTGGCAAAACTTTCTGTCTGAATCTGAGGCCATGGTGGGTCTTTGCACATATACGCATCCCTACTCTGGACAGTCATGCTCTTCTCAGACATAGGAAGAGCCCAGAGAGAATTTCACAGCCCTGTTAGTAGAAATAAAGCAAAGGATTGCAATGATTGACTCCCACCCTTCCCTTCAAAGTGCTTTGCAAACATGTGAAAAAAGAAAAGCTTGGTTTCTTTTTGAAAGAAAAAGGAAATGAAGGTCAAAGGGAGCATAAAATCAGCCCTAAATGGAAAGGGCATTCATTAGCTTTCTCAAAAAGAACAAAAAATAAAAAAGCAGCAACTACTTACTAGATGCAAGAGAAACAGCAACAGCCTGTACCTTCCAAAAGAGCCTTATCCAGGCTTATCGAGAATGTAAAACGTCTCCTGAAAAAAAAGTCATGCTGGGGAAGGCTCCTATTTCAAAGAGGCCAGAGCAAAAAAAGTTGCAGCAAAGCAACCAAGGTTCAGCTGTAGATAATTTTGGGCAAGAGGAAAGAGATTGCCCTTCACCAGATGGCCACATATAAAGTAGTACAAAGGAAGGGGGTAGGAAAAGGGAAAAAAAAAAAAAAAGAAGAAGAAGAAGAAGAGGAGGAGTAGGATGATTTGGATTTAGTTTTAGGGTTTTTTTTTTTTTCTATTAAGTCTTGATTTGAAATAAAATGTAGGCCATTCTGATATCTGTGGTTTTTTCCTCCAGATGGTAGCTGACAGTTTGGGGTTAACTTCCACATGAAAAGGAAGGAAATTAGAGAAAACTATTGTTTCTCAGCTCCTTCTGGGAATTTTATTATTTCAGATTTTGAAAAATAAACATGGAGCCTGTGTTCTGCTAATTCACCTTGTGAAAACCTGATTTCCAGTGGGTTTGCATATGTATTCAAATAACACTCATTTCTCCATTTTACTCACAAGTTTTGCACTTAAAGAGCTGCAGGCAACTGCTTGAACTGTATTATGTATTCTGGAAAGTGGGGTGGCAACAAAGAATGACCATCCTTGAAAAAACATTCTATCCTATCCTAGTCTAGCCTACTTGTTTTTCTCAACCTAAAGGCAGAAGTCTAATATAGCAAATGGAGAAGAAAGGAAAAAGCTTATTAGTATTCTGAGTCTGTATTTTCCCAAAGGAAATTCTGACTATCAGGTACTCAACTGACTCTTATAATGCAATTTGCTTGCTGTTGGAAGCTGTCCATTGGTGAAAATTAAGTAAATATGATACATAGGAACAAAGTTGTTCTCCCCTGTTATAAAAACATCTCAAATAAAAAGGCAGATGAAACACAAAAGCCTTGTGCCTGGTACCAGAGCTGGCTGCCCATTTTACTGATTATATGACTTGTATCATGTGTCAGTCAAGGAATAAGAGCTTACTTGGAAATATAGTTGAAAAATGAAACAGCATAGTCATGACAGCATTGATTTCCATACCTAAGTAATGAGGCAAATCTTGAAAAAATAAGGTTGGTTGATTTACTTAACATAGAAATTCCTGCCAATTTTCAATGTGCTGTCAAATATAATCATATTAACTAAACCTTAAAAACCCCAAACAGCCTGATTTATTATTTCTTCAATGCATATGTTTTTGGGTATTTGAATACTCCTTCATCAAAAGAAATTAGATTTTTAGGGAGCCAGTTAGCTTGCTTTGCCAAGTTAAAAGTTCTGGTAAGGTCAATCTCTTACAACAAATCTAATTATTACAAGTTACTTTCTTTATGTACACAGCTTTTATCTTATGCCATAAGAGGGAAAGGATAGTGGGATAGTGCTCTTAGGTTGAATTTCCTGGTGATAGTCATTATTCCTCAGACTAGGGGAGAGCATTGTGAGGGAAGCAGAGGACAGATGGATATTTTTCAGTTGGTGCTTGTATTTAATCTGCATAATTAGAAAATGCGAAAGTTATCTATGACGCTGATGCTGACTTCACTTCTAGGCCTTTTTGAGCTCATTTAAAGTATGGTAATGAGAAAAACATTTTACCTTTGGGCAGCAATCTAATTTGTCAGGAAATTCCTCTTGCTATGATGAGTGGATGAGGAAAATTTGGAATAATATGATCCAGATGTTAAAGCTCCTATTTAGCAGCAATGCAGATGTATTATTTTATGGAATTGTCCAGATGGTGACCTTCCAGTATTAATAATAAATCAATACTGAGGTTTGCATCTGTATGACTCCATTCCTATCTTTGCTCTCATTTACATGATGAAATACTCATGCATCTCATGTAGAGGCTAATATTATTAAAATTAACAATCTGGAAGACATAAAAATCAGTAAGGAAAATTGAAACAATTACTGCAAGTAATATATACCAATTGATCTGATAACAGTGTCACCCAAAATAAGGTTATGCTACCATTTTTTAATTGATTTGCATTTAATTTTGCAGCTAACACAATAACAAAATTCTGTTACAATTTTGTATTAGAAAGTAGCCAATTTATGGCTTGAGTATGTGCACTCAAGCAGTTTTGGCTTTACCACTTAAATTGAAACTTAGCTTTACTGGAAAACAAAAAGAGCAGCACACAGTACATAAGAGAAGGCTCATATTGGACAGCAGCCAGGCTGGCAGGCAACAGAAACAGAAACCTTCAGTGGCCTCTGGTGAGGGCTGGGAAAATTCGGGATCTGCAGTCAGGGATGAGCAGAGGCCACTGACCTGTGGCATGTCAAAAGGGCAGCAGGGCATGGAAGCAGCTCAGCCACTTTTATAGTCACAGACAGCAGACTGAGCTCTCCTAAAGTCAGGGCTGCAGGGTACAGAAAAAAAACCCCTAAAACTGACGTGATCCAGTGATGATGTGTTGTTATCTTCTACAGGCATTTCTATCTCTTAATTTAAACTTATATTGTAAAATACCAGTTTGTTCAAGGGTTCCATGCTTCCTGGGGCTTGGGGGAATAATATTTAAGGGTTTCTCCTTCTCCTTAGAGAAGAAGAATTGAGTCCTCCTACAGCTGAAATCTATGGCAAAGCTGTTTTAAGTTTCACAAGGCTCAACACACCTTCCTTCAGAATTCTACTTTTTGGATTAAGGAAAGAGATTAATTTTCCATAGAAGTATCCTTTTATTCTAGGTGAATTGCACTTTTTGTTTGCTTTTAATGAATCCCCGTACACCAAACCAAACATAAATTTTAAAACTGTCCCCCATCTCCCCTCAGAGTTTTTTTAGTTTTATTTTAGCAACATTTCTGTAATGATCTAGGAGTTAACTCTACAAACATGTATACTAAAGTCAGTCTTACTTTGTTTTTGCCATCATCAGGCCTCCACAGTCCCAAATCCATGGTTTATTAACATTACTACAGAGAGAACTGACATTACAGGGCTTTTAACTCTTCAGTGGGCATCAAATATGTGCTTATCGGAAAAGAAATCGAATATTTCATCGCTATGGGCAGCTCAAGCTAAATATATGTATTGAGTCTGATGAAATTTCATTTAGGAAAAGGTGTTTAAAACTTTAGGCCACAGCATTTTGTGCTGAAGAAAGATGTTTTAAGAAAGTCCTAAATTATTCTGGTTATGTACCCAAGCACCACCCAGAGCAGTGCAGCCAAATGTGCCTCTCTGAAAGTTCCTAAGAGCAGCTCTAAGGCTTAAAGGACAAAGTGACTCCACTGACTTCAGAAAGCCTTAACCTTGTGGTTCAAAGCTCCCAAAGCCTTAACCTTGTGGTCACCATACTTAATCTGAGTTCTAAACCAAACTTTAACGTTTCTTCCAGCAAAAAATAATTCTATCAATAGACAATTTAGATTCCAAGCACATGATGTGAGGGGTCTGATGAGTTGTATCTCATTGTTATAACCAATTACTACATTTGATTTACCAATTATTTACAGGGTGCCAGGCAGACTAACATTCTAGTGTCAAAGGCACTCCTGGATCAGATACAAGTAACATTTTATGTCTAAAAATGTCTAAGTTTTCCAAAGAAGTAACATTTTGTATCTAAGTTTTGCAGTTTGACAGTCTATCAATCAAACCTGACCACACACAATGGAAACAGGAGATGTCATTACTTTGAAATGACTGTCTCAGTTTTGCTAACAGCCCCACTGCTGTTTATGTGGCTTGTTTCTCTTTATTTCACCATCAACCTTTGCTGGTGGAAAACCCTGTCCATGTGAGGAATGCTCACAGGTATGACCCTTACATCACTTTCAGACCAACCTCTCTTGGGAAGAACATCACAGAATGTCCCATTTTTGTTGTTTTTTGAGTTGTTTAGATAAATTTCATAGATAGTATGGTGACTTGGCTATATCTAACTAAAAATAACCTCAATTATTTTCGACTTCTTCTTGTCCTGTTCTGTCCTTTGTCTCCCTCCATCACAATTCCAAACTGCTAGTTTTAATTATATTAGCAATATTTTCACAATTACCATTTTTTTGTGAAGACTGAAGCAAAACAAATTGAGTTTGATGGGGGTTCATTCCTTTATTTTTTCCTGTATTATATATTTTTATTCACCTTTAAGAGCTAAATCCAGAAATATGAAACTTGTTGAATTTATATTAATACCTCAGTAGAAGCTACACATCCAGCATTCTGTGCCACTCTGCAAAATACACAAGGTCTTGAGCACTCTTTCTTTGTTTCTATCTATATGTTAGTGTACAAATTGTTCCTCATGATCTATAAATGCAACTGAATTTTGGGTTATCTAGATATAATGTTTACCATGTTTCATTTAATTAGTTCCTTAGGTAGGTAACTTTAGATAAAATTGGGATTGGCAGCTATTAGGATTTTCTATTTGATAGATTTTGCTTTGTATGCAGTGAAATTGCTCCACCCTTTTGCAGAGTGGAGCTGTAGCTCCTCTTACTTCTTGGGGGTTTTTTATTGCATAGCTGACCTGGAGCTTGATATTAAGTCATTTTACAACTCGTATTTGTGGTGTGAAGAGAGAAGGGGAAAACCCTTCAGCTTTGTACAGCTACTGTGTTCACTCATTTAATGCCCTAAATTCTGAGTTAATCCTCAGTTCTCCATTTATGCACCTGAAGCTGATGAGACATCAAAAGCCTTGACATAATGGATAAAAATAAATAAGAGCATTCATATCCAAACCACATTACAATTCTTTCTGATGATCATGATTTCCTACTCTACCACATTTAAATGTTGCTTGGAGATGTCCATTTTGACTATTGCCAAAGATTTTTACTCCAGTGAGTTATTGCTTCCTCCAAACTGCAGGCTAATTTTCATTTTGTTTTGCAGCAGCCAACACCCTAACACTTAAAATATGAATATGCTTGACAGCCAGCAGTGTTGAGAGCAGGTTATAAACTACTTTTGGAGTCACAGCTACTCAGCTTTGCTACAGGTTGGCCAAGCTGACAGATTTTCTTATAGAAAGGGACTTTAACGAAAGTCTTATTTTACAGAACAATTAGATTCATTTCATTGTTTTGCAGAAACAACAAGAGTAGCCAAATGCCAATAAGGTGTTAAATGCCAATCAAAGAAATGTAAAATTTCTGTAGCCGAGAGAGCCCACTGAATATAAATTCCACAGAGCAAAATTTTTGCTAAAATGCAGCAAGTGGTATTTAATCCCCTACTCCCAAACATCCCAACCCAACAGAGCCTGCAAAAATGTCAGTGTCTCCTGTAAACTCTCTGAGACTGTGTTATGTGCAACAGGTCTTGGGAGACTGAAACCTGGCTACAAAATATCATTAAACTGGAGCTTCTCAACATTAAAAAGGATTGTCATTTCTGCTGCTACAGGACACAGTGTAAAAGCCTTTAAATAAGAGCGGACAAATTTTGTAACTGTATCTTAAAAATACACTGGTGAGGGAATTTAGATAAAGTTAAAGAAAATACTTCAACAGAATAAAGCTGAACAGTATTGGTAACACAAGACTGCTACATTTCTGCCAAGAATTTTCCACCACAGCTACATACTTTTAGATTAATCAACTATACAATTTATGGGCAATAGTTCTGAGACTCAAAGGAACAGCTGATTAAAGGAACAGGGAGGCTGCAATATCTGCAACCTCTTCAAGAGGTGTTGGACTTACATCAGATGCATTATGAGGTTGATCTACTTGTTCTTGAGGAACCCCTGGAATTCCTGGTCAGACAGCAGCTCAAACTGAGTCCAGCACAGTAGCTCTGAGTGGGATACAGAAATCCTGGACAAACATAAAGAAAATTCAAATTCTATCCAGGTAAAATTTCTAGGTGCATTAAGAAGTTTTGGCATTTTGGTGAAGAATATGAGTAATCTTTCGTGGTCTTATGACAGAAAAGTCTGATGACTCTGTGGATTTTGCCATGACACTGCTTTCTTATGTAGTGTACTGTGGGAGTGATGGGAAGAGACTTTGTGGGGATTTGTCCTGCCTACATGGCTTCCACCACGGCTGTGCCTGCCAGGTACATCACCCCAATACCACTGGCAAGGACCAGAAGCGAGCTCTTGAATCTCTTTTGCCCTGGGTTCATGAGAATAAGGTCTAGGGGATACTCCTGCAGTAAAATTACCTCTGTTTCCTTGAGAAGAACTGTTCTTGTGCCACAGAAAAACGATTGAAGTCCCTCATCAGTCTTATGATTAGGAGAACACTTTTAATGCAGTAGCCACTGACATATGCCAGGCCTTTGGAGATTTGGGGTTTCCAACAGGCAAATCCCTATGTGCAAGAAACTACAGTTTCTTCCTTCTCCAAAGTCTGTGAAAGACTCTTCTTGTCCTTCCCTTTTTATAGCTCCTATCTTCCCCTTTCAAAAAGGAGAATTATGCTGACACAATCACCTTATGTCCAATTACTTAACATCCAGCAGATGGTTGCTAAAATTCTTGCATCAGCAGTAAGATTTTAATTATTCTTTGGTAACTGTACATCCTGGCAGTAGTAAACCCTGGCAACTGTAGCCATTTTCATGCCGTCCTTATCTTTGATGGCAGCTGAAATGTGTTTATGCATCCTTGACACTAAGCAAATATTTTGTTGTTCTTTGGCTTCTTTATTTCCTGTAAGTTTGATCTTGACAGTTTTACAACATCAGTGGCATACCAACAAGAAATTTGTCCAATGACATCTGTGCAGTCTGTGGACAGAAAATCTTTGGGGATATAAAAAAATAAGGGATCACTGAAAATACCTAACAGCTGTCCTGTAATCATGGATAGCCTTTCCATTTAATTATGAAACTATTGTTTTCTCCTCTTTTATGCTGCATTAAAAAATAATGATGACAATAAATACCAAGAAAAAAAGGAACTAAAACCACATTCAGAAACAACATTGTGCAGAGGCAAAAATAAAAAGGAACCCAAACTATTTTTCAGCCCTGTAACACAAGTTGAGGCCATGCAGATTTCTGGCTGACAAACTGATGCAAGAGTGGTGATAATCCCATAGTTCCAGGCTTAAATCCACCTTCCTTGTCCTTGGTGCACAGCCTTTGTGGGTGTGCCTGGCAGGACATTAGACCAGGCATGCTGACCCCCCAGCCAGGCCAGCTAATTCAGGCTCCCTCCTGTGCATTGCAGAGGATTTCCTCCAGCTGTGCCTGGGGCTGCCTGCCAGGTGGTTTTAAGGCAGATGTGGAACCCTTCTAACCAATGTCCTGTACCCTGGAGCCTGGCAGAAGAGCCAGTGACCCAGGGATACCAAGCAACTCCACATCTTGCATTCCAGAAACTCAAAATCAAGAGTATTGAATATGTGCTGGAACAATGTTACTAATCACTCACTTCTGCACTTCATAAAAGTATCCTGGCTTCTTGTGAGCTGGAAAATATGAATACCAGTCTGGATGTTCAGGACGTTGGATTCAGCTTTACAATAACTCCAAATAGTCCAAATATTTTAAGTAATTTGAAACTGTTTGGCTATAAAACCAGGCAATGTCCACACTCAGTCATTAAAATTATCTGCTGATGGTTTGACCAGATTTGCAGATGTGAGCATTGAGTCTTTTTTGCATTTGAAAGATTCTTTAACAATACACTTGATACTGGGTTTCATGAATCCTGCATCCACAGCTGGTTTATTGTTGGCAAGAACCAAACTCGCCCAGACTGCCCTGAGAAAGCTGATTTGAAGGGGTTGTTCAGCAACCCTGTCTGTAACATGTGTACTTTTCATTTGGATTTTCTAAACTGTAGCCTGATTACTTAGTAATTCTTGTTTTGATCTGCAGTGGAGGGATGAGATGGCCACATTAAATGAATGGAAAATCTGTTGTTGTTATTATTAAGGAAAAATTATATTTAGGGAAGATGATAGGTCTGTTTGGCTTTACCTTATCTAAGACCCCAAGCAAGCTAGGAACAGAAAAGTACATATATATTTTCCTTCTTGATTTCAAGACATTCAAAATTAATTTTTATAATGAGAAGCACACTTTAAAGAATAAAAATCATAATTTTATAAAGACCACGCAGTGGATTTTGTTCTTTAATAACATTTTAAAAAATTATGTAATGCACTTTCAGAACTTTTAAATTATGTAATGCACTTTTTCCTTTTAGTAGTTAGCAAACAAGCTTAATTTAATAGCTTAATTTTCCCTTAAGCTATTAAAAAATAGTTGAAGCTCTGCTGCTGTAGTTTTCTGTAGAAAACTGCTTGAGTGAAAGCAATGTTTAGCTTATTTTCTTGGAGCCTATTTTAACCATAGGATACTTAATTTTAACGTTACCTCTATAAATAAAAAAAAAAAGGAGATTCAATTACTGGGGGTTAAGGAAGTAAATTATGAATGCTAAAAAAAAGTAATTTCAAAAATTTAACCCAATACTGTATCTTTGGTTTTGACTAAAAAAAAAATACCAAGATTTACCTATTGTTGCATTTTCTTTCCAGTTTCTTTATGAAGAGATTGTGTGGGAACACCCAAATATTTTATGGACAGCTTCTGGACTGTCTCTGCTATCTGGTGGTTTGGCAGTGAATTGTTACAGGCATCATCCAAGGCATTACTACTCACTGGTAAGTATAGTTCTGGAATAGGATGCAGAATTTAATTTTTGGTGAAAATTACAAGTGTTGGACATTTACCTGCCTACAATGATATGCATATTCTGTAATTAATTTTAAAAGACTAGAGAAAATGGCAACTGGTGGAATTCTGATGTGCTAGAAACACTTTTGTCTCTTTTTGCATTACAGCGAGGCTCTGCAGCATGCTATGGAAACAGCATGTTTTGGAAGCTTGTGCTAGAAAAAAAAATAGACTTCCCAGAATGAAGAAATAGATAGCAGAAGTAGCTTCTGAATTCAGATTAAACATGATCAGTATTTTAAGAACCTCTACATCGTTAGTAGAAATCAGAGATAAACTTACTTAACTTAAACTTTATATATATATATATATATAAGAATAAAGAAGATATTTTATTAAGTCATCTATAGGTGAAAAAAGATTTAGATGCTAAAAAAATTATGAGCTTAAAAAAAATAAAGAGCAAATCTTGAATAAATAGAAACAAGGTAGCTTTTTTAGCTTAGATGAAGTAACAAGTTAGTAATTCTTATTTTGTGTTATGCCTACATTAATAAATGCAAAAATGCATGTAAATAAGCTGATAATTTTCATTGTGCTGTCAAAGTTGCCTGCTTGTGGGTGTAGTGGAAGCTGGTGTGTCCTCAGCCTTCCCAAGGGCTGGCAAAGAACAGGGATACCTTGCTCCCACTGCCACTTTGGTTGTGTAGAGGAAACTTCCAGTCAGCTCAGTTCCAGTGAGGTGTTTGAACAGGTTTCTGTACCACATTAGATGCCCAAGATCAAAACAGCAATAAAAACACTAACTTGGACATGTCCTCATCACAGTTACAGCCAAATGTTGTAGGTGTTTCCATTTGAAAGCTTTTAAGACCTGCTTCTATATGTGCCTGGAAATGTGCTCAGCTGCTCCCAAGTCCTGAACTGATCCAGAAGTTCATAGTCCTTCTGGCCTATCATAATCAAGATATTAGGGTTCACCCAGAATTTTCTATGGCTGCAAGAAAAATATCACAGAAACATTACTTTCTTTCTACATCAGCTCTGAATGATGGGTCTGGTGCCAGTCTTCCATTTGTTCAATTTTTCAATTAGGACTCTAGTCCCAGTAACCTTCTCAGGAAATCACAACTCCACCTGACAGCAAACACAATGCCCTATGTGGGATGTTCTCCACCCACTCTAGTTTTGTGGACTACATCTACAGAGAGAGCAAAAGGTAGGAAACACTCTTTTCATGCCTATGTTAAGGTTCCTGAGCACAGAGAGGAACGTAGTGTTGGGTTCAAGGACGATATTTGTGTTTCCCACACTGTAGCTGACAGCAGCTTAAACTCCACTTGTAAAAGTCAGAAGAGCATTTGAACCCTACTCGGAAGCATCTATTGCAACATATAGTACAATGAAATTAGACAAATATCACCCTCCATAGATGTCTTTCATAAAGGAAATTATAGAAACTAAAAGCTACAACAGACAGAACTGCAGTGAGAAAGCACATTTCTACATTATGCCTTGCAACCACAATTTTCAGGAGAACTGGGCATTTAATTTTCTGTGACAATGAAATACAGAGAATCAGTCCTTAGCTTCACTGATTAGGAGAACTAGGACAAAATTATTTGCTGCAAAAACTGACTTTTATAGCATGTGATGAGAAGTGGCTTATAGAAGGATGTAGAAAAACTCTTGGCTAGGCAAGTTCTCTCCTGAAACTTTTGCAAAGATGAAGATGTATAAACTACATAGCTGTATATCTGAACAACTTTTCATCATTAAATATTTAAATGAAACAGCTTTTGCTCATACTGCTGCTTAACGTGTGTAGATAACTACTCTTGTTTCACCTCAAAAGGCAGCTCAGCACCACACATCCACGCTCTCACTCTCCCTACAGTGGAGAAGGGGAGAAAATCTGAAGGGTAAAAGTGAGAAAACTTGGGAGTTCAGATTAAGGCAGTCGAACAGGTAAAGTAAAAGCTATGTTCACAAGCAAAGCAGAAGAAAGAATTAATTTACTACTTTCCATTAACAGGCAAATGTTTAGCCATTGCCATGAAAGCAGGACTTTTACTTGGGAAGGCAAATATGGTAACCCCAAACAACCTCCCTTAGTCTTTCTTTCCAACAACTTTTAGCGCTGATTATGTTGTCATGGGTCATGACATTATGTATGGGACATACTTTTGGCCAGCTGGGATCAGCTGTCCTCGCTGTGTACCCCCCCAAATTATGACACACCACCTACCTGCTCGCTGGCAGGATGGCGTGAGAAACAGAAAGTACCTTGATGCTGTGCAAGCACTGTTGAGCAATATCTAAAAAGCCACTGTGTTATGGAGACTGTTTTAGGCACAAATACAAACCACAGCACCCCAGAAGGAGCTATGAAGAACGTTAACTCTCTTCCAGCGCAAACCTGTACAACTATTCAGAACAATAGCTTCTAAAAGTAGTTATCTCATAGCAAGTGTTAGAATTTGCAGTAGCCCAGCTTTCTGTTCTTGAGATGCAGATAAGTGATGGAACAAACAGGCAAGTGAAACAAATCCAGAGTAAATTCACTACATATTTATTTCTCATGCCACTGTCTAGGACCTCAGAGCTATTTTCAAATTATACCAAAACACCTGCTGCTGCTCTTCGTCGAGAGGCCACTCCAGGTAGGTCTTTGTGTTCATGATCTTCCGCAGCTTGCAGAACCTCTTGGGAATGGCTTTGCTCTGGATGGGCTCCAGGAGGATGAGAATCGCCGCGTCGTTGTTCTCATCAAAGAGGCGGAAATGCGAGAAGTCCAGTTCGTACTTGCACCACTCGCTCCGCACAAAGTGCTCGGACAGCACAAAGAGCGTTTTGCGGCTCTTCTCAATGGAGTCAATGATGTTGTCCACGATCCACTTCCCCGGCACAAAGTCCCGCTTGTGCAGGCAGAGGCGGAAGGGAGGGCAGGCCTGCTCCAGCTCCCGCACCATGGTGTTCTCCACCCACTCGGAGTCGTTCTCGCTGTAGGAGACAAAGGCGTCGTAGCAGACGTCCTTCGGCGGGGCGCGCTTGGGCTTCCGCTTGGCCTGCAGCCACGCCCACGTCATCCGCAGGTACCACACCACGTGGTACTTGTAGCTGACGGCCACCAGCAGCAGGACAACCAGGAACACCAGGACGCAGATCAACGACACCACCAGGGACCTGTGGCACTCCATCAGGGAGAGGCGCACGGCGCCAACCTGCGCCCCTCTCACCGCCAGCGGAGAGTCACACACGTACCTGTCCGGCCACCCCACCAGCACCTGCGCTAGCCCGGCCTCGTGGTGGACGAAGGAGAGGAACTCACAGGAGCAGATGAAGTTGTTGTCACGGGCATCCAGCAGCTCCATTCTCCTGAAGGACTCAAACTCCTCCTTGGAGAAACTGTTCAGCTTGTTTCTTCTGATGGACAAGGACACCAAGTTTGGAATGGGTGCAGCACCTGGCAGCGTTTTCAGCTGGTTTCTTGTGAGGTACAGCTCCTTCAGAGATAGGAGCTGCAGTCCAAACTCCTTCAGGTTGTTGCCACTGACATCCAACACTTCTAGCGATTGAGGAATGCAGCGTGTTACTTTAGGAATGTGAGTGCTGGACAGGTTTAAATATTTCAGGTGTGTTGGCCATGTACACTCCTCTGGAATCTCACCAAAGTTATTTTGGCTAATGTCTAAAACAATTAGGTTTGCTAGATGAGATAAACTTTTACCTGTCATTTCTAAGTCACTCAGTGAATTCTGACTTAAATTTAGAGTTTGTAGTGACGGCCAAGCACCCTGACAGGCTGAATGTTCTAAACTCAGGTCTCCGATCAAATTTGCACTAAGGTCAAGATATATTAATGACCGAAGATGTTGGGAAATTTTACATGGTACCAAAAAAACTTTGGTGTTTTGAACTGTGACTCTCGTAAAAAGAGATAGTAGACCTTCCACAGCCTGAAGATCTGTAAACAAATAAAATTCTTCTATAGCTAAATTCTTTATTGTGAAAACTCTAAGTGTCTGTGATTTCTTTTCTTGAAATTCCATTTTCCACTGTCCAGTTCCCAAGAGTCTACAGTCTACCAGCTCCAGCTCCACTAATTTTGGCATGTCTTCTAAAATGCTGACAATCTCAGGCACAGTAGCATCTGTTAGTAAAGCCTGTCTAAAAGAAATTTTCTTTGCAAAAGATGAAGACATGACTCTCAATACTTGCATTTCTGCAGAACTTCTGAATGCTATCCCTCTCACTTCCAGCCAAGAGACAGAGTACACAAGGTCCCTAACAATTTCTGAGAATGTAGTAATACTTCTTATATTTATGATCATGTGATTAATCTGCTTAATTGATTTCAAACTTCCCTGCTCATACTGACTGAGATTGCTACCATCAATCCACAGCTTGTGCAGAAACTCAATGCCCTCAAAGTTCCCTTGCCTTATCACGGAGAACTGCGGGTTGCCCAGGTGGAGGGAGCTCAGGTTCCTCAGCCTAGAAAAGGGGGGGCTCTGCCCCAGGTCTCTGTAGGAATTGCCTTGAAGATGGAGGTGCTGGAGTGAAAAAAGGTGCCCAAACCACACAGGGGACAAGTGAGCCAAGCTGTTATTTGATAAGTCCAAGAGCTCCAGTTTTTCCAGGGACTGAAAGGAGTCCTCATCTATGGAGCTGATTTTGTTGGACTGCAGCAGCAGGGTTCTCAGGTTCACAGCCTGCTTCAGGTCCTGGGATTGGATGTGCTTTATCCTGTTGTGAGCCAGGTTTAACCCTGTGATTTTGGCTGTGAGCCCAGGGGGAATGAATTCCAGGCCCATGGAGGAGCAGTTGCAAAGCTGAGTGGCATCGCATGAAGGACAAGTCTGCTTCAGTGCTTGTTGCTCGGAGAGGCTTGCAGCTAAGGCCATGTAGATGGCCAACACTTGCCAGGTGTGTGCACTCATTATATTGCCTAAAATATGAAACACAATCAGAGCAAATATAAGATGCATAGCTGCATTTTGGATAAATCTAAGTTTTACTGTTCTGTCTTGTTTAAGGCACGGTTAGAATATTTGGTTTTAACACAGTTCAGAATTGAAACAGATTCATTTACTACCCTGATCCTCCTCCTGTTTAGTAAGTAGCCTTCATACTTCAATTTCACCTCATGTCTTTTTCTTCTGAATCTGTGAATATTATTTTGTATATCCATTTTTAACCACAGGGAGTCTCCTGTATGTGTTTTAAATCCTGGTTACATCAAGAAGAGTCAGCATCTTACAGTAGATAGATACTTACTTCAAGCATATGTCTAATCTCTATTCTGTCAACAGGAAGAAAAGAAATGCATTTGTTTCAGTCCATTTTTCATCTTATATGCCTTTTCCTACTCTGATTATAAATGTCTAGTGAGCAGGGAAACAAACACTTGCCTGGATGACTCTCATGTTGCCATCAGTCCGACACTTGCTAATGAAATTTAAGTTTGTAAAACTGACCATTGCTTCCTACTGTCTCAGCTCTTCCTTTTTACTGCCACATCCTTCTCCTCTGCTAATGCCTTTTACTGTTTTGGGAACCTGTGGCAGAGAGGAGATCAGGGCAGGCCACAAGGAAGAGCCAGGGGCTCAGATCCGATCAGCTGACTGGACTAGACAGCTTTTTCCAGCCCCACAGCCTGTTTCTGGTCTTCTGGACTGAAATGATTCAAGAGAAGCCACACGGATGAGGATCCTGTGTTACTCTACTTTCCTCTCACAGTTTTCATAACGATGATTTGACATAGCTATAGCTTTTTTTTTTTTTTAACAGAGCTTCCTGCACTATCCAGCTTGTCTTTACTCCCAACAGGATGCCTTTAGCTCCTCTATCCTTCTGAGGAGCTGCAAAAATAATTTTTGAAGCCTAAGAGAGGTCTTTTCCCTTTAAAACCTTTATTGCATATTGAAATATAACCTTTTGTGACAAGGATCAAAAAGCATTTTTAAAATGTCATTTTGCCCAGCGTGCCACAAAACCCACCTACCTCAGTAGGTATCTTATTGAGGGTGGAAAGAGTGAACAATCCCCAAAGAGGCCAATCAGTGAGTTCACAAAATCTTTGTGGGGCTCTCTATCAAGTTAATCAAGTTAGATTGGCTCCTTTAGAACTGCTTTCTTCCTCAGTCATCCCACTAGGATTCTGTGCAGAAGATCTACTCTAAATTAATATTCTGATTTGTTTTAAAGTAGCTGACCCACATATACAAGTCAATACAGAGAAATCCCACCCTTCCAGCTGCATTATTTTTAGTCATAACTGCTTAAGATTATCCAAAAGTGGAAAAATTGACTGAGATGGATTGAGCATATGGGGAGGGGAGGAAAAGTTATGGATAATTTTTTCAGTCACTCCATCTCCTCCCACCAGCAGGACTATAAACATTTTGACCCTTTGTGTTACTTTCCTTTTATCTCTGTCTGGCTCTGATGTAGAGCTTTGGATCTTGAAGAACAAGGTTCTCTTCCCTGTCTTTAGATGCCCACAGCTGATCTGGTCATCCACCATGTCCTCCAAAGTCAATGCAGAGGAAGAAGATCTTTTAGGAGCAATTAATATAGTGTGTCCTGGACACCCAGATTAAGATGCAATTACTCCAAGAGTAAATATCCAATTGCCTTAAAATGGGGTATCACAGTTTAGATACCTAGATATTTGATCCCATGAATCCCAAACAAAAAATGGTGGTCTGTAGTTAGACTCATCTTCTGTCCAGATGAGGCTCTTTTGCAGGGCTTTTTGGTCTCCCAAGTGTAACTGGAATAATACAGGGTGTAGGCTAAAGGAGTACATCTAGGAGTAGTGTGAGTTTTACTAGCAACAGATTTGGGTGGTATTTTTATAGCTGTCATCAAATACTTACTTTTAGAAAATGAAGCAACCAGGCAACCTGATCAGTCCAAAGCTGTCTATGGGCAGGTTATTTATAGGTGGAAAATTGGCAGCACACAAGGGAACTGGGCAGGTACTGCAAAGGAATTACCAGCAGAGCCTAATGGCTCTCCACCTTACCAGCCTGAAACCATCCAGGTACTGCAGGACTTCAATGCTTTTTGGTGATTCAGGATGCTGACTTTCCAAGTTTTTTGGTAATCTGTAATCTGAACACACACGCAGAGGAATCCCATTCCCACCCTCATTCACTTTCAGCCATTCTCATCCCCTTCTGATTCCTGCCTAATGATTCTGCTTGAGACCCTGATTTACAAGGTAATTTCAGGCCTCTGCACAGCCCCATGCAGCCCCAGTCCATGATATCATTGCCCTATGAAGAAATCACTCCTCCCTTTTGGGCTGGGAATTAAAAAGCCCAAATGAAACTGAAATGCAACTAAAAATACATAAACTTACACAGATGCCCTTATACCATAAGGTGCTGTGATAAACCAGGCATTCAAAATGTTTCTGAGTTATGGAAAAAGGATCCAAGCCATCAGACATTCTCAAGCTTATTTTCCCTGGCCCACATGAGTAGAAGTATTTGAGGAAATACACATGCATTCTTAAACAGAACCATGACTGACAACAAAATGAGGTTCTATAAACCTCACAAATAGGGAAGGCTAATGTAAGACCTAAAATAAAGCACCAATGGTGTGCAAATTGATTCTAGCTTGGGGAGCACTACCCAGCCACATGTGGGCAGGTAAATTTGAGCAGTGCTATGGAGCCTGCAGAGGGAGAGCCACTGGTTGGTGAAGAGGCCAAACCACCAGCAGACTGGGGAAGGCTGCTGCTCTCCACCTGGCAGTGTGTGGGTTATGCATGTCCCAGTTCCCAGCCCCCAGTGCCGCCCTCACAGCACGTATGCACAGCCACACATGCACACACAGAGCCATGCCTGTGCTTGCTTCCAGCACAGAAGGTGTGCAGCAGGTCACAGTTAGGTGAGGAGGCAGCTGATGTCCTGAGGCCATTGTTCAGTGAGCTCTTTCCTGGTTGAATTCCTGAAACCAAGGCACCCCACCTTCACTCCCAGCCTTCCCTGGGCAGTTGGTATCCACACCCAGGGGAGACAACATACAAATAGGACAAGGCAACCTCCCATAAGGAAACTGTGCAGAAATGCTGCAGTCTGACCCAATTTGCCTCTTCCTCATTTGCTGCTTTCCTCTCTCCTGTTTCCCAGAGGACATTGGTCTCATCAGCATGTCACATCTCTCCAGGAGAACCTTCCTTTGCCTGCCATGCATCCCTGCCAGATGCCTGCGACTGCACCTTCCTGCTCTGCTTTTGCCGGCAGCCAGAAATCCCTCCCCACCCCACACTCCTGCTCAGCAGCCCAGAGCACCCTGGATGCCCCTTGCAGAGGAGGATTGGTGGCAGAGATTAGGTTGCCTCTTCCCAGGGCTCCCTGTTTGCTTCTTGCTCTGGCATTGGAGCTCCACTGTCTTTCCCCACATGTCCAGCCTTCACCTACCTGAAAACTCACCTGTGTGCCAAAAAGATTCCCAGAAATGCCACCTGCAGCTCCAGTGCCTGTATGCCAGTTAACTTATGTTGTGTTTTGTCTCTCTCTTGCTGATCATTCTTTGCCCAGCTTCCTCTCACGCTGCTGTTCCGTTTCCACTTCACCTCTCAACCTTGACAATATAAGCAGGGGAATTCCCACCTGGGTGATCTGATTGGCATAAGAGCAGTTACATTATCAGTCCTTTTAAATGTGCCGACACACAAAAGTCCGGGTCTATGGTAAGAGTCTACTGTGTGAAAACTAAGGCTTCTCCCACATCTCTCTTTGACCCTCTCTTTGTAATGACTGGCAAGATTTATTTCCCTTCTCACCTCTAGGCACACATTTCACCTAATTCATTTTATCAGGGCTCAGTGTTTGCTCTTGGATGATTCACCCATCAACCACCTGAAGTTCAGCCTTGATTAAGCCATGAGCTATATTTCTCCAAGAGAGTTAACAGAAAGATTGCTTCCTAGCAGACTTGGTAGCCTTGGAGATGACATTGTAACAGGAAAACAGAACTGAAAGTGGTGTTTGCAGGCTGCACCTACAGAAATTATCTCGTGTAGACACATGTACACATACACAGGGGAGTGTGAATATATACACATTTATAAAAGCACATATACACACATATATACGTGAAGATGTATAAATATAGCAACAGAAAATATACACAAATTTTGCTATTTTTCAAATACTTAGTCAGTCCATACACCAATGCTTTAGTATTTCACCACAAAACAATTGCATGTCTAAAATTTAATCAAGATGTAGACTTTCCTGTACTTAAACTCCAGCAAAACAAGCAATGGGGAACATGAAAATGAGTTGAGTTAGAGAAATCACACCTAACTTTATCTCCTCAGAGACAATTTCAGGTTCCCATAAGAAATTCCAAAACACAAGAAATCCAAGCACTCAGTGTGGGAGTGACTACCTTAATGTAAACATCTGTATCTACCTGCTTGTCTAGACTTCGTTTGTAATCAGTGGAAAGCAATATGGTAATTCTAGAAGATACCTCACACTGAAGTAGAGAGATGAACTGCCTCTTATCCCTGTGATTTTCTTCACCGACTACAAAGGAACGTAGGTAGAACTGTCAGACTTGCATGGCCCAGTGATTACATAAATATGCTCTGCAAAGTAGAAGAGCAAAACTTAAAACTGAGCCAGTCTGCAACACCATCTAGCCCACACATTAGAAACACAGTCTGACATCCAAAAATAGAAGGCTTTGGCTATTTCTGTGGGTAGGTAGAAAGGAAAGTGGTGGTGATCATGAAGAGAAAAACAAGCATACCCAGAAAGAAATGGACACACGGAAATATTGATTAAAGCTCATGGTGTTTAATTTCATTTGAAAATTACAATGGCATTGTTGGAAACCAGTTGGGGAGAGCGGTAACAGGAGTAAAAAGTACAGAAATACCCCACACTCAGCAAAATGTACTTAGAAAAGTATATGGAGTCCAACATGGTTTCCAAATATCATGGTTATTCGCAGGGACTTTTAAAGATCAGAGCATCAAATCAATGGAAAGGCTAAAACAGGCCTTTTCCAGTGGGTAAAATGACAATTATCTCTACATAAAACAAAGCCAGTTGCAGTTACAAAGAAAAATAAGAAAGAAAAGAATTTTAGCAGCAAGAAACAGTGATATATTGCCTTTTGTGGAAATGGGTTGAAATGGGGACTGCTGACTTTTATGGTTTCAAGACTCCTTTCAAATTTTCCCAAAACACCTGCTGCTGCTGTTCACCAGCAGGCCACTCCAGGTAGGTCTTTGTGTTCATGATCTTCCGCAGCTTGCAGAACCTCTTGGGAATGGCTTTGCTCTGGATGGGCTCCAGGAGGATGAGAATCGCCGCGTCGTTGTTCTCATCAAAGAGGCGGAAATGCGAGAAGTCCAGCTCGTACTTGCACCACTCGCTCCGCACAAAGTGCTCGGACAGCACAAAGAGCGTTTTGCGGCTCTTCTCAATGGAGTCAATGATGTTGTCCACGATCCACTTCCCCGGCACAAAGTCCCGCTTGTGCAGGCAGAGGCGGAAGGGAGGGCAGGCCTGCTCCAGCTCCCGCACCATGGTGTTCTCCACCCACTCGGAGTCGTTCTCGCTGTAGGAGACAAAGGCGTCATAGCAGACGTCCTTCGGCGGGGCGCGCTTGGGCTTCCGCTTGGCCTGCAGCCACGCCCACGTCATCCGCAGGTACCACACCACGTGGTACTTGTAGCTGACGGCCACCAGCAGCAGGACAACCAGGAACACCAGGACGCAGATCAACGACACCACCAGGGACCTGTGGCACTCCATCAGGGAGAGGCGCACGGCGCCAACCTGCGCCCCTCTCACCGCCAGCGGAGAGTCACACACGTACCTGTCCGGCCACCCCACCAGCACCTGCGCTAGCCCGGCCTTGTGGTGGATGAAGGAGAGGAACTCACAGGAGCAGATGAAGTTGTTGTCACTGGCATCCAGCAGCTCCATTCTCCTGAAGGACTCAAACTCCTCCTTGGAGAAACTGTTCAGCTTGTTTCTTCTGACGGACAAGGACACCAAGTTTGGAATGCGGGCGGCACCCGGCAGCATTTTCAGCTGGTTTCTTGTGAGGTACAGCTCCTTCAGAGATAGGAGCTGCAGTCCAAACTCCTTCAGGTTGTTGCCACTGACATCCAACACTTCTAGTGATTGAGGAATGCAGCGTGTTACTTTAGGAATGTGAGTGCTGGACAGGTTTAAATATTTCAGGTGTTCTGGCCATGTACACTCCCCTGGAATCTCAAGAAAAGTATTTTGGCTAATGTCAAGATTAATCAATTTGGGTAGTCGAGATATATACACTGCAGTCAGCTCCAGAGATTTTAAAGAGTTCTGACTTAAATTTAAAGTTTGCAATGAAGGCCAGGAACCTTCACAGATTGTCTCATTTAAACGATTATTTGCAAGCAAATTTTCATGAAAGTCCAGATACAGAAGTGATGAAAAATTTCTTGCAAGTTCGCATGGTACCATGAAAACATAAGAGCTTGTGATAGTGAGTCTTTTTAGTTTGTTTATTTGTGACTCCATGCCTTTCAGGTCAAAAAACAAATGAAAATTCTGAATCACTGCCTTTATTATCGTTATGGTTTCAACAAAACTTTGTCCACTCCTTGCAATTTCTGCAGTGTTCCAGTTTCCCTTCCCCTCAAGCACACAATTGATTGCCTGTAACTCTTTTAAAGAGGTGATTTTCTTCAGTGACACTATTGTTCGGCTGATAGTTTGATCTGTGAATAAAGCTTCTTTAAATGTGAGTTTCTGCAGCCTAAAAGGACGTCTAGAATTCTGCACCAAGCTTTTTTTTTCAACCGGTAATTCTATTTCTGCCACTTCCAGCCAAGTGACAGAGTACACAAGGTCCCTAACAATTTCTGAGAATATATTACTATTTCTTAGGTTTATGATCATGTGATTAATCTGCTTAATTGATTTCAAACTTCCCTGCTCATACTGACTGAGATTGCTACCATCAATCCACAGCTTGTGCAGAAACTCAATGCCCTCAAAGTTCCCTTGCCTTATCACGGAGAACTGCGGGTTGCCCAGGTGGAGGGAGCTCAGGTTCCTCAGCCTAGAAAAGGGGGGGCTCTGCCCCAGGTCTCTGTAGGAATTGCCTTGAAGATGGAGGTGCTGGAGTGAAAAAAGGTGCCCAAACCACACAGGGGACAAGTGAGCCAAGCTGTTATTTGATAAGTCCAAGAGCTCCAGTTTTTCCAGGGACTGAAAGGAGTCCTCATCTATGGAGCTGATTTTGTTGGACTGCAGCAGCAGGGTTCTCAGGTTCACAGCCTGCTTCAGGTCCTGGGATTGGATGTGCTTTATCCTGTTGTGAGCCAGGTTTAACCCTGTGATTTTGGCTGTGAGCCCAGGGGGAATGAATTCCAAGCCCATGGAGGAGCAGTTGCAAAGCTGAGTGGCATCGCATGAAGGACAAGTCTGCTTCAGTGCTTGTTGCTCGGAGAGGCTTGCAGCTAAGGCCATGTAGATGGCCAACACTTGCCAGGTGTGTGTAGTTCTTGATTTGTGGTCTGCTTGGATGGACATTTTGCTGTAGGAAACAGAAAAAAGAGACGGTAGGTTCAAATTTTAATTTCAAACCGCAGCTGAAAACTTTTGAAATGCTGCACCACTTTTTTAATAATCTCAGATTAATTTTTTTAAAATGCTATCCTGTGATGTTAGTCTTCCTCTCCTACTTGACCTTCTCAGACCTGCAACCATGGTGTGTTGCTCATCCCTGGAGTACAGCCATATCACTTGTCAAGAGCCATAAAGGACCATTCTTAGTATCCTGCTTTTCTATGGCTCTCACCTCTTTCATCTCTCACATTATGCTCCCTCTCAGCAAAGAAGTTACAGCTGGATGTTTCAGCTCCAAATAGGGGAAGATGGTTAGATCATCAATGATCTGAATGAGGGAAATGAGTGCACACTCAGTTTGCAGACCACACCAAGTTGGGTGGGAGTGTTGATCTGCTGTAGGGTAAGGAGGGTCTACAGAGGGATCTGGATTGGATGGATCCATGGCCTGAGGCCAACTGGATGAAACTCAACAGAATGAAATACCATGTGCTGCACTTGGGTCACAACAACTCCATGCAGCACTAAATGCTGTGGTCAGAGCAGCTGGGAAGCTGCCCAGCAGAAAAGGATCTGGAGGTACTGGTCAACAGGCAGCTGAATATCCAGTATATGTCCAGGTGGCTAAGAAGGCCAATGGCATCCTGGCCTGGATCAGAAAGAGTGTGACTAACAGCACCACTCCCCATGTACTCCGCACTGGTGAAGTCACGCCTCAAATCCTGTGTTCAGTTCTGGTCCTCTCACTTCAAGAAGGACATTGAGGTACTGGAGCCTGTGCAGAGCAGAGCAATGGAGCTGGGGGAGAGTCTAGACTGTAAGTCTTAAGAGAATCAGCTGTGGGAGATATAGTTGTTTAGCCTGGAGGAAATGGAGGCTCAGAGGGGACTTTATCATTCTCTACAACTGCCTGAAATGAGTCTGTAGTCAGTGGGGGTCAGTGTAGTGAGTGGGGTCAGTCGCTCCTCCCAGGTAACAAGCGATAGAAAAAGAGGAAACGGCTTCAAGTTGCACCAAAGGAAGTTTAGACTGGATATTAGGAAAAAAATCACAGAAAGGGCAATCAAGGACTGGCGCAGACTGCCCAGGGAAGTGGTGGAGTCACCATCCCTGGAAGTATTTAAAAGATATGCAGACATGGTGCTTTGGGACATAGTTTAGTGGTAGGTTTGGCAGTATTTGGTTAATGGTTTGACTCAATGGTCTTAAGGGCCTTTTTAACCAAAATGGTTCTGTGATTCTATGATTACAAGCTCTCACAGCCCGTGCAGCATCAGCCTGCCCATTCTGTATGGCTACGTGGCAGGCAGAAGCCCAAACAGAGCCTGCTCTCCCTCTCAGCCCTTCCAGTGGGCTGAGGTTTCCAACAGCACAAACTTTCCTGAAAGAGATCTGAGGGTCCCCTGCATGGAGTCTCACCAGCCTCAGGGCTTCTAAAAGCAGAGCTCTTGCCACACCCTTTTGCACACTGTGTAAGCAATTCACATTCTTTACTGGAAAGGCAGAACAACCTGATATGAAATGAAGCCTATCAGACTTTTCTGTAAAACAACACCAGTAATAGATGGGATATAGATGTTACTGTCACCCTATAAACAGTGGATATAATTAGAACAATACTGATTTTAATGTAAAGAAGGGCTGTGTTTCCTGCCACAGGTGCCAAAGAACAGTTCACCAAGTTTGAACCACAAACAGTTCCAGCAGTGCAGATGAACACTACCCATAAACCCTGAATAAGCAGGGGTTAAGTACTTACCCTGTGTACTGCATGCTGTGTTTCAGTCTCTTTGTGGGCTGGTCAAGGCATCTGAATGGTCACTTCATACCTGCAAGCACAACAAAAGCTGGAAATTTTTGGCAGGTCTGATGAGGTGATAGTCCCAAAGTGAGAAAATATTTCAGCCTCAAAATATTGTTCTCTTCAAACAAAACTTCATGTTCCCACTATCCTTTATCTAGGCAGCCAGTGAATCATAAGAGTTTGCATCTCCTCTCTAGTGGTGGCTCCCCTGAGGAAACCATGGCTTCTGAAGAGTCCAGGATTGTCCAGCATATATGGCTCACCCTTCAAACTCACTTTCAACCAATTCTACCATTGCTGCTGACTGGGGACACAAAAAATGAGAAGAGATTGTAGTTGAACTCTCTTCTTTGAAAGATAAAATTTAGTGTCAGTCTCTTCTTTTTGTCAGTCAACTCCCATTGCTGGAAAGGCTGATGCAACCATTTTGCGCAAGTCATAGTTTCACAATCACTTCCTCCACTATTAAGTGCAGAAATAGTTCCCAGGCAAACTGCATTCATCTCCCTGTGTCTCTACTTCCGATACTTTTTGTCTGGTAGGCACTGGGGGTTGTTCACTGCGCTGAGAAACAGAACATCTCAGCTCAACCAACTTATGTAAGTCTGTGAAACATTATCAATATATAGAGTGATGCATGTATTATATTAAGTGTTGGAGTCAAATTGCTTAGTCAAGGAGAGTACTATAGAAACACTCAGCATCCTTTATTTCCTAGGACACTACAGTCATATGTTGTCAACAGGAAATGAATAACAGGAATGATATTCTCTCTGAAGCAGAAGACACAGTCTGAAGCAAAGTATCTCTCTGTAAACATCAAAGGCAATTTTGAGGGAGGAGGTTTGATGGCATTCATTTTAACCTGACTGAAGTAATACATGGTTGGTGAAATAGCCAAGCATGCTGTTTGCATAAAGGGGCAGGGAGTCATCCTACCAGCTCTGAAAGGCAAGTCCTTTAAATTCAAACACTAACATGCCTATTGCAGTTACCATTTCTTTTCTGTGTTCAGAAATTGTTACCTTTTGCTGACCTCTTGCACCAAGAAGTACCTGCCTGAGAGCAGACAGATGGACTGATTCCTACCACTTGTCAGAGGGCCCACAGAAGCATCTGTGTGATCAAGGGTGGCAAAGCGCACAGAGAGCCCAAATGCACCTCATAGCAACCTTCAGTCCCACTGCACTGACATGAGCATTGCACATTAGGTTAAGAGAAAAAGAAATTGGAAGATTGAGATACCCTTGTATTTTCTGACTACTACAGAGGGTAGCTGATGAGCATAACATTGAAAAATAGAGGCAAAGCTGTGGGGCAAAGAGGAGAAGGGAAATAGTCTTTTAGTAAAAGGATGTCATCAACTTCCCCAAAGCCACCTCTTCCCTCTAGCAGCTGAAATGATTCTTGCTCTTCAACAGGGAAGACTTCAGTTTTCAAAATATTAACTCTGGAAATAAAGAAGGGAAATAAATCCTGCCAGTCATTACAAAGAGAGGGTCAAGTATGTTTATTTTTGTCTTCAAAAGTGCACCTCTCCAATACAGTAAAAAAATTTAGTTAATTTGAGAAGAGTTTTGGAGAAGAAGAGCATGTACATGATTCAGTGTGAAATGGGCACTCTCTTCTATCTGTTACAGCTTCATCGCCATGCATTTGTGGTGAATTGAGGTATGTACCAGCTATTTTTTAGAAGAAGCCACTTTTTCCTAACATCCAGGCTCAGCCACCTCTCATCACAGATGGATCTACACTGGGCCAGGCTTCTGGTTTCTCTCAGAAAAAGAAGTCACTGGTGTGACTATGGCCCAGTTCACAAACCAAGCAGTCCATTTCCACAAGCTGCTTAAAATGCCAAGAAATGTCAGGGCGACTGTCAGAGTTTATCGCATTACCCAGACTCAGGGAGGTTTGAGGATGTGCAAA
The DNA here is from genome assembly GCF_047830755.1 of Zonotrichia albicollis. Classification (NCBI taxonomy): domain Eukaryota; kingdom Metazoa; phylum Chordata; class Aves; order Passeriformes; family Passerellidae; genus Zonotrichia; species Zonotrichia albicollis. The sequence goes on along the minus strand of NC_133823.1, from coordinate 27,179,104 downwards.
AATGCTCTCCACAAGCTGCTCCACGCACACAGACAAGGTACCAGCCACCTGCCTCCCAGAGCATTACCTTTCAAATTGAGGTGCAGCATGGCTCAAAACTTCTTTTGAAATCAAAGACTCTAAAGAAGGAGAAAGCTGCTGTCTTTTAAGATGAGAACACTCTTCAAATGCTTTTCCTCCAGAGTAACTGCATGTTTAGCATTGAACAAAGATGCACTTTTTAGGTGCTTTCTCTCCCCTTCCAAGTTTAAGCTATAATTAACCTTCCTCTTTAATACTATTTAAAACAAGTCCCATGCCTCCAGCTACACTGTTTTCCTAAGAGAAGCACATGGTTCTCCAACAAAGCTGTGCCTTTGTAACTGCAGATGTTCCAAGCAGAGACACTTCATGAGCCTTTACCAGCAGTAAATGGGGATAAGATAGAGATGTGGCAATTATGTTTGAAGCTTTCTGGCTTTAAATGTTCCCCTTTATCCAACAGCAGCAAAGGAAGAACCCAAACTGGGCATGATGCCCTCTTTAAGCACTTCCCGTTCCCAGTCTCACACAGAAGGATCCTGCATTCCCCGCCCACTTCCTCTCTTTCCTTCTCTATGTCAGTGTCCACACTGAGAGCTGCCTGTTGCTTTTCTGCTGAGAAAGGACAAGTGAGCAGTGCAGAAGGGACCTAACCCAGGTCCCAGATCCCTGCCTCAAATAAAAAGCAGAAGCAGTAGAAAAGGGAGGGAGGAATGAAACTATTGACCAGCCTGTGATGTAAGCAGAAAGCATACTTTCCAAATCTTTGTAAACAGCACAAAACTGCTTCCTCATACTTACCGCTGGAAACCAGGATGTGTCGGTATGTCAGCTTGGCTGCAGCAGTGTCAGGCAGGCTGAACCTGGGATGCTTACCCTAAGTGTCCCCAGAAAGCGACGGCAAGGAAAAGCCAAAAGTCAAATCTGTCCTTGCAGTCTTTGGAGCAGGAGGTATAATACTCACGTAATTGAAAGCAGAATGGCTTGGCATCCTTTCATGGGTCTGGGAATAGATTCTTTGTGTGCACTGCTGGTGCCTGTGCTTTAATCTGTCTTGCAGAGCTTCAGATATTCATCTTCAAGCTACAACAAAAAGGTACACAATAACAAAAAGTAAACCATTTTAATTTTCCTGTGTTCTGTATCAGGCCTACCCTGCCAGCTGCTCAATCCTCTGGTTAGATCTTCAGACTTGAAGTTTAACTGCAAAGGACCCAATTATTTTGGTTTTTCTTCTGGGCAATCCTGCAGTTGTAGCAGAGCATGTTAATGATATAACTGGTTAGTCATTCAGCAGCCAGCCTACAGCACTGCCTGTGCCAAGGAAGCAGAGTTGTGGATTTATTTTTGTCATATCCTTCCTGAAAACTTTCAGTCAGAAAAACACAACATTGATTTTCTACCTTAATTGAGGAGCATCTTGCAGGGAAGTTTGCACGCTAAGACACCAAAAGTTATCTTAATGATATGGAAAGTTTCATTTTTCTAGAGTAGCTGTAACAGCGTGACTCAACAAGAGAAAACATGTAATCTCTGCCAAAATATTTTGGGTGAGTTCTTGACTCCCAAGGAAACTGCTTCAACAGGAAACAGCTTACATGCAAGGCAAAGCTGGACAACACAGTTCCTTTCTTATCTTCCCTTTTAGGTACAGTGAAAAAACTTGTTTCTTACAGAAATATTAGGATATACAGTAAATATATCTTTTCCAGTAATACAGTGGAAAAAAAGGCGAGTTTTGACACCCTATTCTGAAGACCACTGTGACAAACACACAAAATCCTGTTATCGCCACACATATTTTTTATTCCGAGATAAGAACTCTGAGACAACTCATATGGTACTGGGAGCTCAGAGTTCAACCCAAATGTGCTTGGGCAGGTAGGCTCCCAGCTTGCTGCTGCTGGTGATCCATCCCCTAAAAACAGACATAATCTAGAAATCATATTTTCTGCAATTTTCATAATGTTGATTGGTACAACATTATCAACGTACAAAGCTGGTTGTTAAATTTTTTTGGAGGTCTTCAGGAAATACTTCTGTGTAGCTTTCTCAAGTACCACTCAGTGTTTTGAACTAACTTTTTTCTTTGCTCTACATCTATCTCACTCTTCTGTGTGGTTCAGTTTGCTTTGCTGTATCCTAGGCTGTTAGACCTAGAGGTCATCTAATTAGGGCTGTCCAGAATGATGTTTGAACACCTAAGCCATATTTCCAGTTTTTAAAAGAAGAGGCACCATTCCTGTTCCCAAACAAAGATTTTGCAGGATTTTGGACAGAGCCATGAACACTTATGGCTATGGGCTCCTAGCACAAGCTGCAATACCAGGGGGGCAGGGTTGGGACCAGAGAGGAATGGGATCTCTTATGCTTGCTGTTTGGACAGCTTCTGCTTCATTTCATCTCACCAGGAGAGAAAATACCCTGTCACAGCCCAGCGGGTGCAAGCCATCACTGGCAGGCTGTTGTGAGGAAGTTGGGGTTTAACATCCTGGCACCAGAATTTCCCATCAGGAGGAAAAAAGCTTTGCTCAGCTCCAAGCAAAAGCTCCTTCAAGAGAGGCTGGGCAAAGGGACACGCATGTTGGTGCATTCCAGTGTGGGAAGGTCCAGCAAACCTAGTCTTGCCTCATTCAGAGGAATGCATGGACATATTTTGTGCTTATGCCTAACTAGTGCTAATAGGCTGAAAAAAGTGTTTTCTTTTTCCTGTTTTGTTTTGGGGATTTTGTTTCTTTGAGTATTTTTTAATGGAAGGGAAACATTCCTGGGAATGGGACCAAGTCATTGCAGAACCAGTTAGAGTTTGTTTCCAGTATGGAGGTGGAAAGCACTTTGCTGGGATGCAGAGATACATATTTAACTGCTTGTTATACAATAGAAAAACAATTGTGTTTAACAGTTGGGCAAGAATCTGAGCAGGAAATGAAGCAGATCATTATCATGTACAATAAAAATATCAAGATTTTTGTATTTGTTCCAAAAAAGATAATGCCAGGATGTATTTTGCACAGGTAGTTCAGGCTTTGCATTCAGCTGCTCTCTCCCCCTGTATCTGATACCATGAAATATTTTAGACATGAGAGTGGGTTTCAGAAAGAGAAAACTAGGCAATTCCAAATCTTTTTTTCTCAGCTATTCAATACTTCAGAAGTTCTTTCTTCAGTGCATCTGCTTTTCTGGATTTATAGCCTATCAATCAGTATGCCACATTTCTTAGAAACACAAAAATATCTAAGGTACTACTTCCTAGGGTTTTTTTCACTCACTGGAAAAAAAGCATGTTTTGTGAGTCTCTTGCAGGGATTGTTTCTATTGCCTTCTTTTGCAATTGTATAATTTTTAAACAAACTTTTTAGAAGCTTGACTTCAACCGAGTTGTAAACATGCATGAAAACATAATTTTTACTGAAAAAGCCTGATCATAAAAAGATGTCAGTAAGTATTTTAAATGTGTGTGGTTTCTGATAGGGCCACCAGACCATCTTCAAATAATAAGCTAGTTCCAATATTGGGCCATTCTCTGACTTTCTGAATTTGAACATGATTGAAAACAGACTGTCCAAGCTGATTTTCAAGCACACACTTAGCTATTTTAATCATTCCTTCTAAATTATCCTCAGATTGCATTTCTTGCTCTTCTGTAAGTTTTCTTGACTGTAACAGTACCAGTTTAGTAATGACAGATTCAGAAAAGACCATGTAACTTGTGCCTGTGCTGCCAGATGCCTTTTTGTCTCTATTACACTATCTACAGAAAGAAACACATGCCATGATGATCAACCTCAAAACCAAGGCGTTTTCTACTGCTCTGAAATACCTATATTTACAAACTTTGAGCTGAATGTCTCTCCAACATCCCGAGTAAGTTACATGGATGTGCCAGGAAGAGCATGGCAGTGCTGTAGCAATGAAAACGAGGGCTGTAGCAATGCCAAAAACATTTGTGAATATCTCAGTAAGTATGGAAAGCATTGTAACTCATGCTTTCAAGTAAATTTCTCTGCATTTCACAGCTTTTGGACAGAAGGGTTGTCAAAGGAAGAAGAATCAGAGAAAATATAGGTAAAAATTCAGCAAATAACAACCAAATTCCATCTCCATAGCTGAAACTACATAGCTCCACAGCTAGATCTCCATAGCTCTGAACTGCAGGACCAGAATAAGCTGGTTGAGAGATAGCCACAAGGTAATAGAATTTGTCTACCTTACATCTGCTTTGACATAGGAAAGAACATCAAATTAGATGCACTCTCCTACCTTGTATCAAATCTGATTCCAGTCCTTCAACACATAACTCACTGTGAAGTTTGCACCTGTGGGCACAAGAGGATCTTTGTTTCTTTGGGTCTTTTTATCCAATGTCTGCCCAACAGACTGGCCAACTGGTTTGTTTTCAGCTTGTAACTTACACTAGTGTCAGCATAAATATTCTTTTCTATTTATATAAATTATGTTACATTTACACTTCTTTTATGTGCTATTTTTATGACATCATTTAAAATTAATTTCCTGAATGTTCCATGATTAATAGTGTCAACAAATTTCTCTAAATTCTGTTCTTTGGAGTACTTTATTTCTCTGGGGTTCATTCCTTGAACTCTTTGTTCCCAGCTCACATCTGGGACTGAAAGGCCAGGCAGAACATACTGAGATGTACAACTCTCTGTTGAGCAGCATCTTTCTTGGCCATCTCTCTGGTGCCTCCACGTTTGCCTCTGACAGTGTCCCCTCTGATATTTGCAAGGCCTTCCAGCTGAACAGAATTTTTCAAGAGTCACTAACAAAAATGCAGTAAATAATGGGAGAAGGGATGGATAAAGTAAAGGTTGGCTGGACTCTTCTCCCCTACTGTTCAGTGGTCTCAATTTTTCTGTAAAAAAAAGTATTTCTCATACTTCTCATGATGAAGCACAGCCTGTGAATGAGTTTGGCTTGTTCCCTGTTTCTGCAGGTGGAAAAATCCTGCCTCCTGGCTGGGCAGCCTTTTCTTTTCAGGGGGAACTCAGCAAGGAGCTGGCAAGCTGGTTTGCTGGACAAGAAATCTGTGAGCTCATAACTTCTCACAGAGTAACAGGACAACATTGATACTAGAAACTCAGTCAGGGTGAGTCAGGTCTGCAACTGGATTAAGGGAGAAGGGAACGTTTCCATCCGTTTTGGCTCCTCACGTCGAAACAGTCTGCCATCTGTGAAAGGAGCTGCTTTGTGCTCCCCTCTGCTTTTTACTCCTTGCAGGAAGGCCCCAGATAAATGCCCCATCCCCCAGGAATGCCACCAGTCATAAAATAATCCCTCTCCAATTGCTCTCCCAAGCTCTGCTGGCACAATGACGACTGCACACTCTGCCAGAGTTAACAAGCAGGCACATTAATCCCCTCTCTTGCTAGAGAGTCTTTCCAGACCTGCCTCAGCTTTCTGTCAGTTGCTGTGCATGGAGGCAGGTTTGTTCCAGGATGATTCCTTGCAGGCATATTTGCAGGAGAATGCCAAGTGTGCACCTAATCTGAAACGACTGAAGCCCTCGGAGGCATGGGACCAGCTGTGCCGTGCTGCTGGCTCTTTCATTTGCAATTTTTCATTCGTGTGGTTTACTTTGGCTGCTCGTCCTTGGTAAACATTGTACAACACTGAAACCAGGAAATACCCAAAATAAATAAAGAAATGGACGATGATTAATAGACCTTGCTTTGTCTTTCCAAGGATCTGCCTTACTCAGGCCAAATTCTTGCCATCCAAAGAGGAGTAAAACCTCCCTGGGAGCCTATCAGGAGTGAAGGACACCTCTAGCAGGGAAGGAAGGGATGGGAAAGCTGCTGGTCTCCTGCAGCCACACTAGGGCTGGCTCAGCAAGCCTTGCAAATCACATGCAGAACAAGAGCCTCACCCAGTTGCCTTGGAGGCATGGGGAAGTGGGAAGCTCACCATGGTGCCTCAGAGCTGGTTTGTCCCAAAGAGCTTGCACTTCCCATTCCACAGTTCAGCCAGGGGTTTTCCTTCCCCTCCAACCTTTGCTTTTCCTATGACTTCTGGTGTGCAAGAAAACAACTTTGTAGATAAAGCCACACCTTTAGCAGTACAGGTACTTTGCAATCAGATGAACTCTTACTGCATTTTAAAGGGAAAATCAGACAGTGAATGTACTGAGGCACTGCAGGGCTGCATGTCCGGGAGCAGGGCATGCTTGTTCCCTCTCTTCCAGGGGTGAAGATCCTTGTCAGAAGGGCAACAAGATCCTCTAATTCCCTGTCCCCACCCGTGGAAAAGCAGCTAAAAGTTGGGTCCCTACAATAGCATACATCCAATCTACCCTATACATTTGCAGGTAGCAGGACAAGGCTGCTCCTGCAACAGCAGGACTGGCTCTGCCTGGCTCTGGGAAGCTGTAACCTTCTGTTCAAGAGGCCTATGGCAGGAGGAAATCACCAAGACAAGCTGTCACCACTGCTCCTTTTCCTGCAAAAAATGCAGGACAATAAGAAAATTCAGGAAAGATACACCATGACTGCTGCAGCTCCATAGCAGAGAGAGGGAATTTTTTTAATGTGCTTCATAAACCTCTGTAGATGCTACTATAGCTGGGACACAGAACAAAAGGAGTCGCTTCTTCTGGACAAGCTTTGTGAAGGAGCCAAGTGATTAGGAACTGGATTAAGCCTTGCAGAAAATGTGGGCAAAGAAGATAGGAGTGAGCACTTAACCACAGGATACTGTCAGAGATGGATGACATTGTCAAAGCACCAGCTGTGCTGAGACATCCTGAGTATACTCAGAAGCAGACACAGAAATCCTACAGGAATTATGGTATCCAAACTCCAGGGTGTCCAGATACCACTCTCAGTTGAATATGGGACATCCAAAAAGTAAATGCTAAATGCTTTTGTGTCTAAAGAGGCAGCAGGATCTCAAATTTTCACCAAGTCTGTCTCTTGCTTGTGGTAGGACTGTTTTCTAATTCTTAAATCTCTACACAAATGTCAGTAACTGTGACTTGCTGATTCTTCTACAACCTAAGCCTACCCACCAAAAGAGAGCTGACATTCTTTCCTTCTCTTTTTGTTTCAGGAGATACATAAAGTCTAATGGGAAAGATGAAAATCAAGGAAAAAAAAATCCCTCGTACAGGGTTTTTGCGGTGACATTTTTTGAGGTGACACTGACATTCAGCTTCATATATAGAGCTTCTAGAAACTCAACTCCAGGCTGTTTTGATGGGGAATGCAGGGGAAGGGTACCATTACCAGATCCAGAGATTTCTCAAGTGTGCTTATATTTCCATCTCCACTGCCAAAATTACACTTTTCAATCAAGCTAAGTAAAAGGTTAGACTTTTTAAAAACAACCATTCATGTAACACACAAACCAGGGAAACAAAAGAGAAGCCTATGTCCTGGGCAGGCAAGTTTCAGTAAGGTAAAAGGGGCCAAGAGTCCTGGCACACACAGCAACATTCCCCTCCCCTGGCACAGGGTTTGGCTCTCGGAGCAGGCACCAGAGAGAGACAGACTGTAAAGCAGTGTGCAGTGTTTGTGGAAAGCAGAAGCAGCTGTTGTGCAGACCAACTAATCAAAGTCAGCATCTTGCACAAGGGCAAGCATTAGCTCAACTGTAACTCCACACAGTGTGGACTCCAAAAGGTTTATTCCAGCTTGTGACAAATGGCCTCCTCTGCCATCAGAATAAATTGTACAACTGGAAAACAGTTTTCAGAATAAACTGTACAGCTGAGGCTAGTTTTTGGAGTTTGCAGCAGCTGGCACACAGCATTTCCACCTGCTGCTAGGCAGTGCTGCAGTTCCCATGGGTTCAGTCATCTTACTCATCATACACACAACCTGTCTGAGAGACTGTGCTGCAGTGCAGAGCCTGCTTATGCAAATCTGTGTTGGGCATGCCATGTCGGTCTTCTGCCTGTATTTTTCTAGGAATTAATACAGTTACTCATAAGTAAGCAGACTGATCTAAACAGCAGTAGATGCTGACGTACTCAGACACTTAAGGAGACCTGCGAGGCTCCAGAAGCTTCCTACTCCTTCCTCTCAGGAAATGCTTCCTTACCAGGCTCTCTCTCAGATCCCAGACTTGCAGACTTCTCTTAATACCTGCAGCATATTTGAGGTAACACTGGGTCCACAGTAATAGTAATAAAAATAATAATAAAAACCCCCAACCAGAGCAGTCATTAGGCATTTTTCACTGCAGGAGTACAGGGAGGAATTTGAAACTGGTAAGTTCAGTCCCATTACTGTAAGGATACATTCAGTCTGTCATCTATTGGAACACATGGGTGTGTATGCCTGGCAAGTGCTTTAAAGTTGTTGTTTTGATCTTTGCGAAGATAAAACTGTAATATTTTATAGGCATTTGAGAATGTTAGTTACTGGACTAGTTAAAAACCACTTTACCACTTGGAATTGATGCCATCTGTTTCCTATTCTTATTCATAGAAATCAATACTTAGTTTTTTGAGGACTTGTCTAACAAACTCTCTATATCAAATATGAGTGATGGTCTACCCAAGACAGCTGAACTTCTGCTTGACAGGTTCACTGATGGGGCAGTTCAATTGATATATGACTATTCAGACAAGAGGAAGCAAGGAGAAGGACAGAACAAAGGCCATGTCCTTTCACTCATCCCTCAGACCAGCTCATCAGAAAGAACAATACTTGTTTAGATTTCAGATTTCTCTATTATATGAAATGGCACATGAAGTTCTTGCAACCAAAATGAAACCTGCAGCTTACTGAGCATCAGTCATGTCAGCCATTCTGGAAGATGCATCCAGGCTTACATTTTACTAAGGAAACTAATTTTAAAAAATTCATATTCACTTAAGGATTGTGAAGCATTTGTATAAGTAATTATTTGGTCCTCAACTAACTGTAATTTATTGGTACTTAAACAGAATTGTTATTAAAAACCTTTCAAGTAAATAGAAAGATTACTTTCTTAAAACAAATCCAAATAGACCCTCCACCACACATATGCAGTTCATCTATAAAAGGCACAAAGCTATCTCTTCTTAATGGTATTGTGAATTGAGGGCAATCACCAGTTGCACATTGCTGTAGGATATCAAACTAGGTCATGAAGTTCAGCTACTACAAAAAAAAATCATAGTCTTGCCTGAGAACTTCACTCAGAAGGCAGAAGTACTTACAGAGATGAAAGTGTGTCACTGTGAGCTTAGCAGGCTGTCCACCCCTGGGCATTTCCATCAGGCCTTTGTGTCCCAGGTTTCTGCTTACCATCAGGAGTATCCGACCCTGCAAGCCACAGATGTCTCAGGCCAGGCCACGCCAAGCTGTGATGTTCCAGACTGCAATCAAAAGCAAAAGCAAACCTGCAAGCAGGGAGAGGGAGACCAGCTGCACTTGGTGTGATGTGTGAGAGGTGAAAGTGATAGCAAAGTGTCAGGAGAAAATTGCTCAGCCACATCTGTGCTCACCAGAGGGCTGGTGTGGGAAAATTAGACAGCTGAACCTTGATTAGCAAAAATTAGATAACTGAACCTTGATTAAGCAAAAGACACCTTTGGTCTGATTTCTAGCAGCCCTGGAGAGTGCAGTGCATGCCAAGGACATACAGATGGGAAAAGCTGAAACTTGGTATGCTAAGTCATTTGGCAAATGCATGAACTGTACACAGTGCTAACAGGGAGAGCCTGAAATCAAACACAGTGAATGCCCCATGTCCTTAGCCAACAGGAGGAACTGGAAGGTGCCTAACTGAAGGCTAATAACCAAAGGAGGAAGACAATCTGGGATTAAGCAGAGGCTTTTACCAACAGAAGTAGGGCTGGTGTCTCCTCTGGTTAACAGCTGCTTGCTTGTCTGCAGAAGGACTGATAGACCTGCAGGCAGCTCTGGAAAGAGCTGGTCAATACCAAACTGCCACAGAGCTCCAGAAGCCATTCACACCACAGACTGTGGCTTGTGTGGCTGAGAAGTGTGGGGGAAGCTGAGGAGGAGAAGGGCTTCCCACTCTGCTTTGGAAACAAGGCAGCAATGCGGTCATTTTCCGTTCCCTCACAAGTGCCAAGTGCCCTGTCCAGGACGTACCTGTGCCATCGTGAGAGGGGCTGGAGGCAGAATGAGCCAGCCTGCCTGCAAGCAGCTGGACGAACACTGCTGGATGCCTTTCATATGCCTTTCTCATATGAATGCAGCTGATAAGAGAGCAATAAGCTCCACTGTCTCACAGGTCTGAGGAGAGTGGTGGGAATGGTACAGCATATCCTGACATTTCTGCAAGCTTTCCTTATCATCTTCAACATCTGGATTGCACTGTTCAGCATTTCCTACACCACATTGCAAATCACCTTTCATCTAACAAGGCTGTGTTCAGTGAATGAAGTGAAATATTTTTCTCACTAAATTAGAACCAGCCATGGTAGCAGGTTCTTGTAAGACACTGTGCACTGCTGCAGCACCCCAGCATTGCATGAGACGGAGGTTATTTCCAATTTCGAAATACCCCTGCATATTATTTCTAATACTGAAATAGCACCTGCTGATGCACAGCCCAGGGAAGGCAGCCCACCCTCCATGTTGTCTCTGAGAGCTGGAGCAGGGTCCAGGCATAGGCTCCCTACACATCTGTGCTAACAAAGACATGTGAAAGCATTAGCTTCCTTCACAAACTGTACATCCAGTCAAAATTAAAACCAAATGGCTTCTAGCAAACAGAGCATTTTTCCAGAGTGGTTGGAGAAGAGGTCTAGCACAGCCTGTCAGCCCATGGGTACAGCAGTCATAACCCAGAGCATGGCAGGGACAGTCATGGGTAAAATCTGTTGCCTTCTCAAAATCCTTGCACAAGAGCTGAATTTACTGAAGAGGATGGGGCCTTTTTGGTCACTCGTGAGGGTGACGTTGTCCTTCCAAGAGACACGAACACTTGCACTCTGTTGCAAGCCAAGCCTGGCTGCTTGCAATTTAGCTGACAGCGACTAATCATGCTAGATGAGAAGCTAATCCACAACTCATCTGGCACTAGTTCGTACACTGGGCAGGTCCTGCATTCCAAGCCAGCATGGTCCCTATGTGTGCATGTTGCTGGCAGCCTCCAAGCAGTAAAATCTGCAGAGAGGTGCAGGGGCCCATGTGGAATCGCCCAGACCTCCATCACCTCGAAACAAGGCTGCTAAAAATTCCAATAGCCCAGGGAGTAACATCCATATACAACCAGGGGAAAAAACCTTCAGAGCAACCCCAGGTGTAGAAGAGGTCTGAGGGATTGTGCTGCTGTTGTTGCTGAAGAACTCAGTAGGAAATGAAGCAGAGCAGAAAAAGTGAGCTGTACAGTGTGTGGCCCACAGTTCCAAAGGAGGTGTTTTAGTCAAGCTGGCACAGACAGATTTTGCAGAGAAACCCACTCAGGAGATGAAGGGAGGAACAGCAAGATTCAGTTTGCAGCAGGTCAGGAGTGCCTGGGTCAACACATTAGTAATGAGCTGCAGAGGTAGGTGCAAGCCCTCAGGACCTCAGTTGCAAGACCACCTTGTAGGGCTGGGACAACAAATCCTCTCCTATGCTCTGTTCTTCCACAGTGCTCACCCACTGTCTTCCACTCCTCCACACCCTCAGTTTGCAAAGGAAGCACTGCTGGGACTTGCCCAGCAAAGCCTCTTCTCGTGCAGGACTGGGCAACTGCCCCAAGCAATACCAGGGACCTCCTTCTCCTACTGGGACACCAACCTCTGCCAGAAGGGCAGGGTGAGTGTTGCACTGCATAGGGACAGAGTAGGGCCAGGCAGCACAGCAGTCTTGGGGAGACAGTGAGCCTTCACTCAAGTGTGTTGCAGAAGAGGATGTGATAAACCCTGTCCTGAGCCTTTTTCTCCATAGAAGCAGTCAGAGAGACTGAACAACAGGACGGGGCAGTCAAAGGCAGAAGCTAAACACACCCATGGTGACAGGGAAGTGCCACTGTGAGCATTTTCCAGTAACTGCTGAAAGCAAAGCAAGTATGTGAAAAGGGCAAAAACAGAAGGAGGTGACTCAGTGACTAAGAAAAATAAACAATGGGTGTTTCACAAGAATGAAAGGGAAGAAAACAAATGATACCACTGTAAATACTAGCCAGGAGCTCACCTGGTAAGATGGCTCTGCAGGATCCCGTGGTGCTGTGAAGGCCATGACTTCCCAGGAGTCACAAAGGCTTCTCCAGAGGCAGAAAGAAGTTGGGTCGTGGAGCTGCAGGCCCTGCCAGCTCTAGTGTAGGTGGTGGAAACTTCCCTTGCTTCCAACCCTTCCAGAAGATTAAGTTAACAGCTCTCCAATGAGCTCAGATGCCTCCCAGCAGTCAGATCTCTCACCTGCCCTCAGAGCCCTCAGGCTCATTCTGTCAGTGCTGGTCATGGCTCCTGCGAGCAGCTGGAACAGCCCTGCATGCCCAGCTCCAGCTGCAGGAGCTGTAGGACGGATCTGCCAATCACCACCGTACCTGTGACAAACTCAGATGAGCAAACAATGACAGTGCTCCCCATGTGGGCCTGCCTCGGGGACAGCCCTGTCCCTGCAGCTCCGAGCCCCACAAGCGGCACTTGCAGCTTGGCCTTGCCCATCTGCTGCTCCCATGGAGCTCAAAGCAGGCTCCCATGCTGGCCTGGGGGCAGCCACGCTGCTGGGCTCTCCAAATGCCTCCCTGCAGGAGCAAGCTCAGCTCTGTGCCAGCCCCACCTGGCAGCATCCCAGCAGAGCACTCCCCTCTCCTGCAGGGAAGCTGCATTGGATGCTCCCCTTCCCTACAGCGCAAGGCTGTGAGGGGCCAGCTGCAGCCCAGCAAGGCTGGGCCAGGAAAACACCCTGCCACAGATTCTGGCTTTGTCCAGGTGCTGCCTCTCAGTACCAAGAGACCCCCAGGAAATGTGCCAGAAATATTCTCTGGTTCCATTATGGAAATACTGGCCCAACCAGGCAGGCTTGGCCAGTATGGCCTGTGAAAATCAAGGACAGTGGTAATGTGGTATCCCTCATTCTCAATACACATATAAGAACCACAAACCTGCTGGGAGCAGAAAGCAGGGGTGGCTGTCACTTCCTCCCAGTTTTCTTGGGAAATTAGTGAATGCCCCGAGATTATGTAGTGCTCACATGGTGTCAGAAGTCAATGCTGAATGCCTGGAACTGCATCCATGGGGATTTCCCCCCATTCCATCATCAGCCCTACTAGTGAACTGTGCAAGCTACTGCTCTTTTATACTGGTATTTTTGGTATTCCCATTCCAATTTTAAGCATTTCTTTGGTCAACTAAGAACAACTTTTGCTGAAGTCTCTTAAAACAGTACCATTTTCAGAGAGATCAGTGAAGCTCCCAGTGCTGCTATAAGCACAAGGCAAGAAGTTAGAAATTACTTTGCTCATGACAATGAGATGTCTTAAGAGCAGCCTCTCCAGTTCACTCTAGCAGAACTATAATCACTTTGGTACCAAGCAATTATTTATTTCATCTTTCCCTGTACTGTAGGAGGAAAGATTTTTAACTGAGCCCAATCCCACTTGCATTCAAGTGGATTGCTAATTAAGCTACAGATGTCTCTTGATGGCAGCAATAATTTCTAGTAACCTTACTGAGATTGTTACATTCCTTAGTTATTGTTATGAAAAGTTATATGAAAAACTATGCCTAATACTACACAGCTCCTGGGGGAATAAATTCTTGATCTGTTCTGGTTTGATTAAAGGGAATGATTCTTTCCTTTCTTAGCAATATTTCTCAAGCTCTTTGTGGCTCATTTACCTTTTGTTGGCACTTTTAACAAGTCTGATGGAATTTTTCACACATCTTCTTTGGAAAAGGTCTTTTTTTCCAAACATTTCTATCCGGCTTTGCTCTCCCTGAATTCTCCAGTGCCTTTGCTTGGTTTATTGCATAATTTTTCCTCTCTTTTCCAGTGATTGACTCTGTTTAGAACATACATTTTACTTACAACAGGGACTCAGTGCCTATCAGAACTCCGCAGGGTTTGAGGTTGTTGTTAGTTTGTTGCAGATACAAGAAATCCATGTCCTTACACTGGAACTTGAGGAAAAGCCTCCCTTCAGTGCACAGAAAATAAGGATATCCTTGAAACACTGAATGGAATTAACAGAATAAACTAAAGCAGCTAAGCACATCTTTTCACATCATCTCTTCTCTCCTGTGCCTTTTTGTCCAAAATCCATGCATGCTATACAACAAGTAATATTATCCAAGGAATAAAGGAGTTCATTCCATTTCAAACCAAAGGATCATTTCTTTTTTAAATCTGTATTTATTGGGTTTATACTCCCACTCTATTCCTCCTGAAGTCTCTTACCATAGGCAAGAGGTGCACAGAAAGCATGTCAGTGGTTATGACTACTTCTCATGGCTTAGTACCATTTTCAGGAGCATCAAAGTTCATAGGAACATGTGAACTTCCCTTCAGAATCACAAGCAATTACGATTAAACTCGAGTCAAACAGATTCCTGCCCAGCACAACACATCATGGAAAGCAGCCATAGACCCAGGTGCTAATTCCTGACCAAGCAATTAAAACACCACAGTTCAGAGAAGCATTCAGCAACGATCCCATTTTTCTGACATTGAAACCAAAGGAAGGCTTTGGAGCACCTTCCACACAAGCAATTAGAGCAGGTAAATGTAGGAGCTTTTGAATTTCCCAACCACTGCCTGACTACCTTCTGAGCTAACCCAAACACTCGTGAAAGCATAGTTGGCAGAGTAACTTTCAACAAAGCTTACTTTGCAGGAACTACTGATTTACTGAAACAAACCTTTTGTGGAAATTCGCTGTTTTGGCTACAATATTTCAAGCCCTGGGATGGCATTTCTGGATGAAACCAGCAAGATAAAGGAGCTGGTCTGATAGCTCAGCAATGAAAGAGAATAGCAGGGCCAGAATTTAGGTCTGAGAGCTCAGATTACTGAGTAGCCTTGCATGCAGGCTGTGAACTATTTTGCAGTGCCTTTTCTGCTCTGTCTTTGAATAAAAACAAATAAAACAGCCTTGATTTCTTACTGTCAAACAGAGCTCTTATCTTTCAGTCACTCTGTGAACAAAAGGCAAGATGAAATCAGGTAGCAAAAAGTAAGGAACTTGCTCAAGCTTGCAGAATCCTCAAAATAGTGTTTAGACCCTGATGGTCTCCAGTGTGACCTCCCATGAGGAAAAGGACTGCCACCTCCAGTACAGCAGGTCACATGTGGCTTCATTCAGCCAGGCCATGAACATGAAGAAGAGATCTCTTCACCTGTTGAGGTACCTGTTCTCCTGCAGCATCACCCTCCCAGGGACATCATTCTTCCTCATGTTCAACCTCCCATGGAGCAATCCATCACCACGGCCACTTGCTGTAATGCCTGTGGCCATCACAACATGAATTTGGTTCTGCCATCTCTATGGCTCTTCTTTAAGCAGTTGTACAAAACCGCTACTGGATCCACTTTCACCTCTCTCTTCAGGCCTGACAAGTGCCCTTGTGCCAAGGACATCTCTGAACCTAAGGGATGCCTCTGCCTCCTTTTGATGTCCAGGCACACTCTGCCATGCAGAGAAAAGGCTCTACAGGAGGGGTAAGCAGAGACATCATGGTGGACTGAGTCCTGGCATGGGTGGCAGCACTTGCTCAGCTGCTCAGTTTTAGTCTCCTAACATAAGCCAGCACAGTATCATTCTGTTTGGGAGAGTGGTGTGAACTCTGCTCTCAAAGAAACATTTCCTTCAGCTCAAGCTTTGGCATTTTAAACAAGTGCAATTAAATGCACTGAAAATGCTACTGCAACATGAAAGCTAAAAATAACAACACAAAATGCCAGGAGTCACTCACAAGAAAAGTTCCTGGAAGAAATGCCCACTCACCCACACTGCACAAGCTTAACATTGTCCAAGTGACAGCTTGCAATTTGAAGCCAGATAAACAAGCCACAATTCAGCCTTTTTCCTATTGCCTGAAGTCTGCACTCACTAACAACTGTATCAGCACTAGAACTGACACCTTTTGGAAACTCTCTGATCTGCATCAACAGGTAGGTCCCCAGCTACTATTTGGTACGGATGCAATTACTTATGAGTGTAAATTTGTACCTACAACTGCTAAACCATTCCTTGTTTATACCACAGAATGTAAACTTCAGAAGAAACATGTGCAGTACAGGTTCATGGACGCTCTTAAGAACTAATACTGTCCTTGATGATGATAAAAAATTTGAATTTCAAATTTGTAGCCTTCACCTGACAAAAACAGCATCCTGAATATGCTGTGCTTTTTAAAATGCACTGAATGCTGAGACTTCAGTAAAAAAAATTTATTTTCAATATAAAAGTGCCAAAATATTCACCAACATTGTAATCTATCCAGCAACCAGCTTACTCTAGTAATCAAAATTGCAAGCATCTTTATTCACATTTTTAAATCAAATTCCTTTCACACGTTTCCACAATAACCCGAGTCCCTCGAAAGTGGGAAATTTGCATTTCGATTGGCTGCTGTAGTCCATATGTCCAAGTTCATGTAGGCACGGAAAGGGTTAAACCTCGGATAGTATTCCTGCTTACACATAACTGCCTGGTTCTCCACGTGGGTTGAATGTTGAGTCGTGGCACTGACGGGGCAGCAGCTCTCATAAACATCACTCTGGGGTGCCCAGATGGAACCAAAAAGTCCAGACATTGGAGACAAGCTTCGGGTGCTTGAGAGGTAGGGCTGCAGAGCAAGATAAAACCAGCATGGGAAACTGCAACACAGACCATTTGCCAAGGAAAATCTGGAAATGCTAAGTACTAAATGGGAGAGAGGAAGCAGGATTTATGCAGAAATTTAAGAAATCCACAAGTAGAAAATTACAGAGGAGTTTACAAAGAAATATGGCTGCCAAAAATATTACAGCAGCATTAATGTATGTGTGTGTGTATGTGTGTGTGTTTAAAAGCCCTCCACTGAATGAAGTCACATGAGTTCCTCCCTGCACAGCACAGATATTACTCTAAGAACAATATAGTACTCAGTTCTGGTCAGACTGTTGAGGGAAATAGAGGAGAAATGGAAGACACACAAAGATCACCATGCATACTTTGAGAGTTAAAATGAAAGGAGAAGGATGCCTAGAAATGACAAGAAATGGGCTGAAGTATGCGTCAGTCCAGAAAGACTGTGCATGCTGGAAGCAGAAAGGGATATTCAGTGTGAAAAATGAGACTGTAATTGGGAGCTAGGGAATTTAGTTAGAAAATTTTGAAAGCTTATAAAGAACCTCCTGGAGGGCAAGATGTATTAGTCTGCAAGGAAGTCTCTCAGTGAAGGTCATGGAAGTCTTGGGACTTTTAAAACTGAATGAAACATTGAAATGTATTGTGGAGAAAAGCTCGCCAGGGAAATAAACTGAATTATCTAATGCATTTTCCAATCTCTACCTTCTGTGTTTCCTGGCATTCCTGAATAAAATATGAAATAAAATATATGTTTATTTTAGGAAAAATTCTTCTACCAGTTTTGCCACTTTTTAACATAGACGAATTTTCATTTTTACAGTTGAAAATATTTCTTGCTTTATTTAGTTAGTTTCATTCAAAATAAACCTATAGTAAATTTTAAAAAAAAATCCAAAATACAGTATTTTGAAAAATGAGCAGAAGAGAAGATAGTTACAATTAAAGACCACCTTGAACTGAAGTTACTACACTGCACTGTGGGATGACAAACATGGCTAGTCTGGAGTATAACAGGTTAAAGTCAGGATTCTGAAATCTGCATAAATCCACCTTAAATCGCTTGAATTTCCTACCAAAAAAAAACCCCTGTTAAAGTACCTGAGAGCAGCTGTCCAATCAGCTCTTCAATTTTCAAATCTCTCTGGGTTTTTCTGTCTGCACTTTTTGGGTTTTAGCCTCAGGTGGACACATTGATTTTCACAGAAAAATGTCTCAGTAGACTACATAAGCCCAAAATATTTTTCCATGTGTAAGCTGATTTTAGTCAATTTTCAGGCAAAAGGATCATCTCAAAATTTTGCAGACAAGGTCAATAACATCCTTGACAAACAGCTGGGAAAAACCTGGGCTACCAATGCTAGCATTAAACACAAACATCAGAATACTTAGAAGATTCATGAAGAACATGTAAGCAACAGGTAGGAAAAAGACAGGAATACACGAGAAAGGCTGGGAAGGAGCATGCAACGGCAGTGCCTCACAGTGACAATACTCACTGTGGAGTTGACATAACTGGCAGGCTCCCAGGCAGGTGGCATGTTGGGAGGAGCATTCCAGGTGGAGGGACAGTTCTGGTCAATGAAGGCTGTGTTCTGCATTGCTGCAGTACCTGGGAAGCCACTGGGGTAGTTCATGTTCTCTGCAATTTATAAAATCAAGAAGACAAAGTAAGACTTATGCAATATAAAACACTACTAACATTTCTGTGGAGGAATGCTGAATCTTCTTGAGAGTGAGCCAGGCTGGGACTGACCTAATCCTTCAGTGACTCCATGCAGCGTCAGGGTAGCACAGCAGCGAAGTGTATCAATTTCTGTCAACAGGACTACCACTCTGTATTAGAGACCCACTAACAAATTGTTATCAGGAGGACAGGATAAAGACTTGGCAGTCCCTCTATTGGAGAGCAGAGTCTTTATTAGACAGAATGTGCATGGCAGAACCTCCCCAGGCCTCACCGCCAACATGTCTCAGCTCTAAGCACTCAAGGGATCAGAGTGCTGCCTGGGATTCTGCAGTCTGACCTTTCATTAGTACTTAGGTAGGTAATGCTAAAGAACTCTAGACTGCTGCCAGTGTGCTTCCCAAGCCAAGAAACTCTAGCCTGGAAAGATAATTGGTCACAAGAGGCCTTGTATTTCACACACTGGAAGGCTGAAGCCTGCCAGAGGGGAAACAAAGAAGATTGTACAAAAAGATATGTGTAATACTGTAAGCACAAGCATTTCTCTCAATTCCCTCTGGAAGTCCTGCATACTGCCTTTTCAGGCTCTATACAAAGGCCAATATTCTCATCCACCACATGCAGTCATTGTTTATTACTACAGAACACTCTGCTGGAAAACGTAAAGTTGAAAGCAATGAACATCCGTGTATAGAACAGCTCAACCTTTTGTTCTATAAAAGGTGAGAGGAAAACAACCATGCTCTGTTGTAATTAATAAGCTTTATTTCATCCTACCTTCTGGGAAAGCACCATATTCATTCATCTCTAGTGGACAATACATGTTGGAAAACTGGCTGTCACAAGCTGCATTCCAGTCAATGAAGCTGTCTCAAGAAAAACAAAAAAAAATCTGCAGTCAGAAACAATTTGCAAAACTTCTGAAAATTACTTAGAAATACTTATTTATTGTAAAGCTCTTGGATGCAAAATGCCTGTAACTGATCATGAGGCTTTTCACATTCCACTTGTCAATTTTGCCAGTATCTACTCTGTGCCACTACACAATCACAGCAATCTCTCTCACAGAGTTCTTTTTCCTCTGGAAAAATGAACAACTTGTAATGCCGGTACCAGAATCCTGCAATGCTTAGCTGGGTTCAACTTTCTTCCCTGTTAAAAGAAAATAACTGTACTTCTTCCCTACAATCAAGTATTATGTGATTTGAGGTGGCAGAAGACGACGTAATACATTTGAATGCTTGAGAATAACAATTAAAATGGAGATTTCTATTTTCCCAACCAAATGTGCTAAAGTCCTGTTAAACAGTGCATTTTCTAAGATACACATAGATTTCTAGGGGTTATACTTCTTTAATTAAAATAATTTCAAGAAGATTTTTTCAAAAGTAATTCCTAAAGACATGCCAGTAATAAAATAGGCCCTGCTACACAGCAAGTCTGAAGTAGTCCAACTCTGGATCCAGTCTGCAAAAGGATTTCATAAGAAGCTGCTCTACTTCAATTTTACTATTCAGCCAAGCAGCTATCTGAAGTTATCACTACTAAATATCAATACACAATTGCACAGGTGTGCATGTATTTTTTGCTTATGAAGTCCAAATTGAGATAGGTGTATGAAAGCAGTCACAGAATGGGCAAGGCTGGAAGGGACCACAGTGGGTCATACGGTCCAGCCTCCCTGCTCAAGCAGGGCCATCTCAGAGCACATGGCACAGGATTGTGTCCAGAGGGTTGAATGTGAGAGATTCCACAATCTCTCTGGACCATCCACTCTGGTGTGTGGTCACTGCACAGTGAAGAAGTTCTTCCTCATGTTCAGTTGGAACTTCCTGTCCATCAGGTTGTGCCCACTGCCTCCTGTCCTGTTGCTTGGCACCAGGGAGCAGAGCCTGGCTCCATCCTCCTGGCACCCTCCCTGCAGACACTGACAGACATTGATGAGGTCCCCTCTCAGCCTTCTCAATGATGTACAGGCCCAGCTCCCTCAGCCTTTCCTTGTAAGAGAGATGCTCCAGACCCTTAAACAACTTAGTAGCTCTTTTCTGGACGTGCTCCAGGAGCTCCTGATCTCTGTTGCACTGACTGTGGAGTCCGGAACTGGACACCACTCCAGATGTGGCCTCACCAGGGCTGACAGGGGCCAGGATCACCTCCCTTGCCCTGCTGGTAATGCCCTTCCTGATGCACCCCACGGTACCACTGACCCTCCTGGCCACGAGGACGCTGCTTGCTCAGGGACAGCTTGTTGTGCACCAGGACCCCCAGATACTTCTGTCATTTTGGATGACAGGATACAACTTGAAGAACTGGCCATATTTCACTGCTATGTGGTGGCAGAGTATTTCTGCTCTCTAGTTTGTGGCATATCTTTCATTACTAAAATTTGCTGTGTGAGCAGTGTAAAATATAAGAGCTAATCAAGTTCATTATTACAGGAAGATCAATCCAAATATAGACAGAGCCTGAAACATACCAACTTGTATTCCTAAACCACTTTCATAGTGGAATATTTGTCTTTATAACAATGTCTGTTCCTGCCACTTAACACAAGTACACACTGCATAACACACCATGTGGCATACGCAAGCTATGCATTTAGCAAGAGTGCAACAGATTTCAAAGTCAGGCCCTCTGCCTGCAAAATGAGTGAAAGCATTTAACAGCTTTCCAAAAGTATTTAATTAAACTTGAAAAAACTTCTAGAATATCTATACATGAACAGGGACAGCAGTGAATTTGTATTAGTAAAATTAATCACAATGTACTCATGGAAGAGCATTAACAACTAGAACTAAAACTGAAGTGGCAGAACAACTTTTATTTTAACTATCTGCCTTTACAAAAATGATGAGCAAAGTACAGTCCTCTGCATTACAGAAGCCTGAACAAAGCATTATCTGTACTTTTTACACAAAACATAACTTGCCTGTTGTGGACAGAGGGGGTTTCTTGGATCATGCATGGTATATTATTCTCAAGGTTGTAGTTCAAACTGTTTGTCATGCAGACTGGCTGGGCAGGCCACAAGTCTCCTGTTGGGTAAAGACCTAAAAAAGGAAAGGGGAATGAAATACAGAGTAACAGGAAGGAGACTCCAAAGATTCTATCACATAGACACTTTACTCTCAGATCCCTAAAAAGGACTGTCTACTAGAGAAAAAAAATCCAGAGATACTAAGCAATATTTTTGTGATGAAGGCCCGTCTTTAAACACATCTCAACATTTCTGTTTGTTAAAAAAGATGTATGTAAGACCTGAACTGAGAAACCAGAATTCAACAAAACAGGGGAAGAAGTTCCTACTGAGGGTCCTTAAGTGTTCAGCTGCCAGTGCCTAGATGGCACACTTCCACAGAGCAGGAGAAACAGCAGGGATGCAATCCCCACTGGCCTCCTTGCGCCCACCCCTTAGTCACTAGTCACTAATCACCTCTGAAGTCCAACTACACAAATGCAGCAGGAACGGGGTCAGGTTTCTAACAGACTGGAGCCATTCCTGAACAGACAATTTGTGAATTCATTAAATGTTGTATTTAGCCTCTAGCACAGATATTCATTGCGCTGCTCTTCATGGACTGCGTGCCCTGACTGCCCACAGATATTTGGTTCCTATCAACTCTGAGAACTGGCAGCTGGAGAAAAGAAAAAATCAAATTAGCAATTTCCATGAGACAATGCTTGCAAAGTTGTCTCTGTTTCATTATTTCACATGACACATATCAATATTGCTACCATGGAAGAAGGTTAATCAGCATTTGTATCCTATCAGACAGGTCAAACCTACAGCAGAAGGGCAGGGAGTGCTGCTGCCCAAAGAACCACATGTCCTGACCAGCTTTCAAACTCCACCTCACCATGTAGCATGATGCTTTTATGAATCCCACTCAAAAAGCTAATATTACTTCCCTCTGAGATACAAACAATGAAAACTCAAGAATTTTAACAGTGCCACACAACCTCACTCATTATTGCTGTCAAAGAGAGCAAGTCCCAACTGTGGATATTTAGAGAGAAAAATGGTCATGTTTGATTTGGTGCCAAGCTTCACTTTAACACAGCAAGCAGTGCTCTTGATCTCCCAGCTGCATTGCTTCTGGACATTAATCTGTGCACAGCAAGAAGATGAAAAAAAGAAAGAAGACCTAGAACATGAGTTGAAAGCTAAATGCTGTCTTGACGCAGAGAAGATGCAACAAAAAATATCAAGGTTATAAGCAAAAATTGTCAAGGTTTTAAGCCTTCATTTGCTAACTTTGCACCCAACTTGCTTAGAAGCAAGTAAGTTCTAGTAACAATGTGTCTATCAGGTTGGTGCATGTGTAATTAGCAACATCACTAAAACTGCTTGGCAAAGTGTGAAAAAAACAGCTCCAGTTGTTAATACTGACCTTTGTTTTTGTCAGGATCTGCAGCTATGTCAGTGAAATTGGGACATAAGGTCTCAGGATATGGGGGGATGCTGTTCATGTCTCTGCTGAATGAAAAGAAAATTTCATTTCTTAAGTCTCATAATCCAAACTATTTCAAAGGAAATATACAGAGATGTAGAAAACATTCTAATGACCATCACAACTGCTATTGTGCTATTGCTTTTCCACTGGCCTGATTCTTCCTATTTCAGAATTACAACTGTGCAATTTTTAAAAGTTTTTTTCCAATTAAAAGCCAGCTACTTATCACACATGCAAAATGAATGAAATTAATACACCTTAATTACCCCATTTTTATTATCCAGTTATCAACCTATTGCAAATTAATTCAACAGTTGTTCTCTAAAACTGGAAAACAAGCTGCAGTTCATGAACATCAGTAGGACCTCTTATAATTTTTGAACAACTTTCAGGTAAGTTTACTTTTATGTCCATGAAGACACACAGAGAACATGAGTGTGAATTTGGTATTTATCAAAGCCAACCCATCAAAAGAACTAGTCAAAACGAATAAAAGAAAACATTTTCAAGCACCAGAATCCCAAAGGACAAGGATTGGAATATTTCTCCTTGTGAAAACAGAGAGTGGTCAATGAGAAGTGAAATGAGGATTCACAGCAATAAAACTTGTAGATGCTATCTCTACTGCAGTAAAGAGGGAGAAAAGAATGTGGGGGAGAGAGGAATCAATTATCATGCTGTATATCCCATGAGAACATTATTCCCATTAAAAAAATAGCATCAACTTGAAAGTCTTATTCCCACCTTTTTTAAAAAAATACAGCTAAGCAGTAATGGAAATATAAGTTGCTAGGATCTGGAAGAAGTCAAAGTGGAAAACCAATTTCCATTTTTTTCCATTTGGAAGCTTTTATTGTACTTATGCAGCATAATCAATTTTGCTTATATCTTCTCAGGTACTGAAGATTATTCTTCTTCCAACTAGTAAGGACAATCAGATGATCATAAAAAATTACAAGATAACAGGTGCCAACAGGTATTATTTACCAAACTGAGACAAGACTTCCAGTTGGTGTTGTTTCTTTAATGCCTTACAGGTGTAGATTCAATTTTTTTACCTGGTATTGCAGATGTTATGAGACAGATTTAGAGTGATAGGAGTTTCAGATGGAAAATCATTTTGTGAAATATTCTCTCCTAAAGAAAAGAATGACTGTGAAAATCAAAGATCCTTAAAAAAGAAGTATGCACAGAATATACATCCACGCAAACAGGATTATCAATGGTGTTAATCAAGTTTTCTCTCATACTGGATTATCACTAACTGCATCAATTTCAAGGCATGCTACCTAGGTCCATAGTCTTAACATGTATTTTATGATTTAGAAGTGATTACCACAGTCTTGAAGGAGAGGTTCCTTGTTACTATCAAATATGGTCTGAATTTAGAATTACTTATTTTCTTTTTTCTTAGGAGGCATTATAATTTGAACAAACAGGAGAGTCATATACACATGATTTGTTATCTATTAAATCACAGGTTCAGACAGATCACACACTATCATTAAGAAGTGTAAAGTTTTATACATACACAAATAGACATGAAGTTTCTGGATATTTTTAAATAATTCAAACCATCTTTTTGCAAGTACCCAAAGCTGGGTTTGCTGGTGTCACTTTAGTACTTTAAAATTTACTTCTAGTGCCACATCACTCTGGATAATTATGGCAATGACTTTCAACTACTTTAGTGATATTCAGGTATTCAAGAATTGCAGTAAAGAAGCACAGCTCCCATTTTTCATACTAGTCAAGTGGCTCAGGTGTTCTGGCTATTTACACCTCAAATACACCTATCCAATCCCAGCTCCTCAAATCTGAACTGCTTTCACACATTTCTCATTTGTGCATTACTTAAATAGTTTTAATGTTAAAAATCCCCAAATAATGTGATGAATCAAAGGCAGAAATTGCTTTGGCTATTCTGAGTGCCTCTTAGTTCTCCCATCCTTCCATGACAACTAACTGTGCATATTGCTTATTGAGGAGCCTGACAGTGATCTTCATCTCCATGAAATGTGTGTACTTCTTGTCAGGTACAACAAAGTTCTTTACATCCCTCCTTGTGTGTCTAAGGGGTGCTCTACAAAAGACGAGTTCATGTGCCCCATGCTGTGGTAGGCCTTTCCAATCAGCAGGAAGGCTAAAACTGTGCTCTACTGTGAAGAGGAGCTGTTTGCAAAACTTACTGGATGGAAGAAAATGCCTGGTAGTAATCATTGGCTTTTTATCTCCATCTGAACTGCTGGTACTGCTCCAGCTACCCCAGCTCCCTCGACTTGCACGAACGCTTCCTGACGAACTTCCACAATCTGAGCTTGAATCAGAACAAAACTTCTCCAAACACTTCTTTTTGGACCGCTGATAAAAGTTTTCTAAAAAGTTGGGAAAAACAAAACAAAAAAACAATCAAAAAAACAACACAACATTTAAGAAAGTCTTGTCAGGGAAAAGTAATCTGAATCACAAATTTACATGGATTCTCTGAATTTACTGATGAGAGAAGAAATATTTGCTGGTAGCTTCGGTAACTAGACCAGCCCCTAACATAAGGAGTTTCTGATGTACATGATATCCCAGTAACATGAATGCAGTGATGATACAGTGCTGCTACAGGCCATAGGTTCAAAGAGGAAGTGCATACTGTCCTTTGAAATAAATACATTATACTTCAGACATGAAACATATCCTGGCTGTAGGAACATGCATATGATAAAATGGTGCAAGTAATGAATTCATAAGTGATAGATTCTCTTATTATCTTAGAGATGCAAAGGACAATCCTATAGAAATTGATAACTTTCTTCAGATCTCCTCTTCCCTAAAGCCAGGGAAAACAGATGATTAAAATCCTGATGGAAAGGCAGGAAGCAGGTATCCAAGCTTTATTTGAACACAAAACCACACTACCAGTCTGTCTTTCCTTCACCAAGAGCTGATGGATCATTGCTTCAGACTGATTCACTTTCTGGTCTGCACCATGAACCAACCCCATGGAGAAGCACGCAGAGCCCTTCAGAAGTGAGCAGCTATTATTTCGGGCACTGTGTCATACCAGTCCTGTCATCTTCACATCAGAGTTAAAAGGGAGAAAAGCACAGGTCTCTCAAGTAAGGAATGCTCTACTGCCACAAAATTCACATTGTGTTTCTTTCCCCATTTTAAGATAATTAAGACTGCATACCTGTTTCTCCCTGTATGGACAAGTTCCCAGCTTTTTGGTCTGCTTTACAATTTTCCCCGTTGTTCTGAGGACACCAGGCTCTTATTCCAATATTCGCTCTCAGATCCGGCCTTTCAAATTCACTGCACATATGCTTCAATTCACTCTGCTCAGGGACCCTAATAGAACCACACCCCAAAAAAAACCCATGTTTGCATTTCACATTTCATCTGCAGTTTTCCTTTCCAGGCATTAAACACTTCAACTCACACAGCTATCAAGGCAAAGTGCAGGGGAAGCAGTAGGTTTGGGACTCTTATTCCCCAACTTTACAGAAACCTAAAAAATCTTTCACAAAATGCAATATCCTACCACACAGACTACTACTGCTCAGGGGGAGAGGCAAAATGACATGTGCATATTTAATTCCATTCTCTAATGCACCTGGCAGAAGGCAATCAGATGTTGCAGTGATAAGCACACTTTAGCAGTGTACAAAGATCTAGATGCAAAGAAAAATGTGCCCTGTGCTCATTTCACTGGCACAACTATAACTAGAGTAAAATCCCAATCTGGAGCAATCTTATCTTTTTGCTAGTAAAGGTGGAATGAAATGTCTACATCCAATACCATAATCAGAGAGTACTGAGGGAAAATGATTAAAAGTCAGCTGTCAAATTTCTGCAGAAATGGAACAGTTCCATCTTAACTCAGAAAGCAGCAACTGCTGAATTGGTTCAGGGAACAGACACTAAACTTCAGTATTTCACTGCTTATTTTTTATCCTTCCTATCTACAAAGGTGTGCATCCAGCAAAGATTTACACATGCACCGACTTCCCACAAAATGAACAGAAATGTGTGTATAACAGCCCTTTCAGATTTACAATCTCCTTTTAGAGTCCACTGACCTCAATAGAAGCACTCGCAATAAAAATTAAGTCTGTGAAGGCTTTGTAGCATTGTGACTTTAATTCAAAGGGCTGGGGGAGGGGAAGGCATAGGATTTTCTCCTCAGTAGTGTTTCTATTCTAAAAGGAGTTTGTAACCAGTATTTTTTAATAATCCATACAAGTTAAATTTAAAATATATTAAAAAAATAATTAAAAGTAATTTACAACTGACTTTAAAATGCATTAACACAAATCTCAGGGGAAAAAAAACCCTAACTTTCCACAGTGCTCACTCAATATTCTTTACAATCTAGTGCTGATCTAGTTTAAATCATAATAGCAAAAATGAAAGCCACACTCTCATTTCTACACATTTCTCTCCCAAAATTGGTAGAGGACAACATCCCCCCAGTTACTCAATATAGCAGATGATTCTCCTGAAGGTGGAATAATTTCAACAATTTTATTTTCCTTTTTTCAGTGAAGAGAACACATGACTAGAACTTCTCCAGACACTACACAAGGGGAAGGAAGCTAACCATCCAAACTTCAGAGACAGCACATTCCAGACTCTAACAGAGAGCTACCACTGCTATGCAGAATGGGCTGCATCTATCTACATGCAGATTTACACATGGAATATTTTAAAATTTTTTGTTTTGCTGGTGATATTTAGTAGTGCACATTCCTAAAAGTAAATGCTCAGGACAGGATTAATGTGTGTTTACTTAAATAGATAAACTGATCCTGCCTAATGTATTATGCAAAATCTGCAGAAACATTACAGCAACTCTGGGTTTCTTCATGATTTGGTGAGGCAATACATACCTTGTGGATATATTTACATTCTTCTTCTTATTTTTCCTAGATGTTCTATTTCTATTCCAATTCATATTTGGTATATTTCCTTCCATTTTATCCTGAGGCTTCTTCTTTCTATATGCATCTTCTTGCTAAAGGCAAAAATACAAGCTGAGACATTGTAAAATGAACTTAACTTAGTCAATGAACTCCACTGGATTTTTCTAGCTAAGTTTCTCTGGACAGAATGGCCTGACCCAAATGCATAGTTACTTCATGATTTAGTAGCTTTCCACAGCACATCCTCTTTCCAGCACCATCACTTTAACCAGCCTTTCCAAGACTCTGTTCATCAAGACAGCAAGAGATGATGAGATAGGAATTTCTGAATTCCCAAACTTAGCATTTTCTCTTTCACAGCATCTAGCTCTGACTTTCAGGGAAATAAAAAAATGGAGGGAGAAAAAGTAAAGCAGTCAATAAAATTCCCAATGTGCTAAAAACAAAAAACATCTGCCAGATTTATGATCAGCTGGTGTGCAAGTTCAGCAGCAATAAATCCTCCCTTTCCTCAGCAACTGGGGGCAGTGGGGGAAGGCATTCATTTGAATTACAGCTGAGGAAATTATGGAGTAAGTTACCAGCAAATACTAGTCATTTCAAGAAATGCAAGAAACAAACTGAGCACCATCAGCCACATGGGCAAAGAAGTTTGTAACAACAATTCCCAAAGCAAGACAAGACCATGTCTTTTCTCACATATTCTCCAAGCAATATAAGCAATTCTTCCTTACACCTTTTTGCCATGGGATTTATATCCAGTACACAGAATATAAACATAATCCAGATTCTCAGGTTCACTAATTGCCTGATAAAGTTCTTTTAGTGTTTTATGCTGCCTGCAACAAAGGTACAGTCTTGATGTGTTATCATACTCAGAAACTAGGGGTGAAGAACGATTCTTCTCAGCAACTGCATAATCTGCTAAAGGGCTTCTGCCTGCTGTACTCCCAAATGCAAGTTTCTGATGCAAAGCCCTGGGTTTGGAGATCAGGTCTGCAAGTGAAGGCCAACATGCCCACTTCCCCTGCAGAGAATGTTCCCACATCATTACTGTGGCTGACAGCTGGCATTAGATTCCAGTATGCTTGTGCCTGCTCTAACAGTAACAATCTCTGGCTGTGATATGGCTGTTTTGATTTTTACCCAAGCTGTTCACCATTCCACAAAGCAGCATGAATACACAATGGATGTGGGACAGCACATTGCACTCTTCCTCATTCATCTGATTTACAGCATTTCAGGTCTGTGACTCTACAAAATAGTCCCTACATACACATACATATCTATAGGTATATATATATGTACATAAACTATAAAAAGATAATTTCAAATTTGAAAAGGAGAAAGATCACAATACCAACCTCAGAAGAAGTAATCTCCTCTTTTGCACAGCATGGAGTCTCTTCCTTGGATCCCTTACTAATCTTTTTCTCTGTGGAAGGCTTTAGGTTGATCTGCTTTTTTGAAGTCTCGCAGTTTTCTGTTTCATTCCTGAGAGGCACTTGCTGGCTATTCCCTACAATTAAACAATAACAACTGTTTGCATGGGAAGAGAAGGGAAGAAAGGTATGTGGTCATAACCACATACCTTTCTTTAAAAACAGCCTTGTATTGCTTTCCAAAACACAGGAGACTAATGTCTAGGCTGATGATACTGGAAAATTTTAAAACCAAAAGCTAATACAATGTAAAAATTGTATTAGCAGCTGCAAAAAGTAGCTTTGTGCTGGTTCATGGTCATGAGCACACCACTCCCAGTGCACACAAAGATTACACAATCTCATCTCATCTCTGCTCATCTCATCTGAATTTGAGCTACTTGGTAGAATTTGAAGCTAGAGAACACTGGGTTAAAAAACAAAGAGGAAAAAAACCCTGCAAGCTGACTAGGGAGAAAGGACAGCCTTTACTTGGTGCTTGACACCTCAGAAGTGTCCTCTGCATTCACTGTGAAGACAAAGGGAAGTCATCCTTTCTTTAGCATGGGTTCCACACTAAAAGTTCTTTTACTTGAGAGGCTTATGAGGAAGAAGAATTATTTTGATCTAAGAGTCCAAAAGATGAAAGATTCAAGAGGAAGCCTGCCTCAACAACTAGCTCAGCTGAGTCACACTGCTCTGCCTGGGACAGGACAGGACAGAATTCACTTTGCCTCTGATTGGTTACAGGTATCTCAGAGACCTGCCCTACATCCACAGTGGTCTGCTACCAAGGCTTTCAGCTGCTCTGTGTAAGAAATGTCATCATTTACTGAACTGAAGTGGCCTTCTCAACAGGGAAAAGCACACCCAAATGTTTTTACAGTTTCCTGCCAACCAACCACAACACCCCAGCTCTGAGTCAGATACCAGCTACCCTCTGGAGCACATGAGAATGAAACACCAGGCGAGGGAGAGTGCCAGAGCTCTAAAGAATGCTCTGCTGCTCTCCAGCATACAAACATGTGAGTACCTGAGGTCCTGAACTCCCTGCTTGCACAAAACCAGTTCTGTAATGATAATCAAAGTACAAACACTGCAACATGGTACTTTTTAGACTTAACACATCCTACTAAATGTCTTGAAACACAGAAATATCACATGCCTGATAGTGCAGAAAGCCACAACTGCTAATAGACAACAAGAGAGATTACCTTTAGTGCTTTACTACTGAATATAATGAATTATCTCCTAATTCAAAGCAAAGAATAAGCAACAATGCATTTTAGGAGCATATGACGAATACCTCAAAATACTCATATTCAAAATATATCTCAAAATACCTTGTAAGAATGAGTGAAAATATCTTGCCTTCACCTGAGCTTGCACGCTTGTATCTGTTATAGCTCACAGGTAACAACACAAGAAGCAACAAGCCCATGGTAGCAACTAAATAAGACAGCAGGGCCTGAAATCCCTCTCTGATGGCTCACTCCCTAAATAAACTGCCACAGTTACAGCAAATGCCAGTTTTCACCATTCAATTACTTTGCCAAGTGCCTCAGTAAAGCCAAGCTTCCAGAGGATACATTCTCCTGTCCTGCTTTTGATTTCTCCCAGGTGTACTTCTGCTGTTCTTAAAATTTTGAATTGTGAAGCTAAGAGGTAAGACTTCCCAGGCAACCTAGCCTCACAATTTCAAAAAAAGAAAAACAAGATAAAAAAAATACAGCTATGCAATTACTGTGGAAAACACTGATTTGCAGATTCTTACACAATAAAAGTTCACACTACCCTGATAAGGTTTTCCTTATTTTGGGTGGTTTTATCGGAGGAGTTCTGAATATCTGCTTCTGACTGTGCTTGCTTGGTGATTCAACCACCATATTTTCAGTGGACCTGAAAATAGCAAACTGGGATCCTTCCGAATATCTGACAAGGGCAATTTGTGTCTTATAAGCAGATCTATGACATCAATTATTTTAGCAGTTTAAATGCTACAGCAACAAGCTTGAAATTTGTAAACCAAGCAAATTTATGATTTATAAAACAACTTTAAATGTAAGCTGCTTCCTTGGGAATGTAAACAGACAAATCACAGTGAACACATAAGAAACACCACAATTTCCTTGTCCTACGCAAAAGACAAAATCCTGATCACAGTGAACTCATCAGAAGATTTCACTTAGTAATTTAGACTGATAGAATTTGAGAAAAAATTACCGCTAGTTTTCCTTATTTCTTGCAGTTCTGGCTGTTGTTGAGGTGAATTTCTGGGCAAGTGACTTTCAGGTAGCTTCTTGGACATCTTCACAGAACAGAATTCCTGTTCTTTGTGCTCAGCTAGATTTTCTGAAGTTTTAAGGTTAGTTTCCTTAGGAAACATACATGTTTGAAGATCTTCCTTCAGATCACACTCTGAAGAAGTATTTTTAACGAGAACTGTATTTTTCAGTGCACTTTCTTCTTTACCCAGAAAGTCTTCTGGAAGAGTTAAATTCTTGTTGACGTTTATGCCATTTGCATATTTCAGAGTTACCCAGTTCTCACGGACAACATCAGTGCAAATGTCCTCTTTTGGTGCTGAGGTTTGGTTCTCTGCAATCTGATTCTGTTTCTCATCAGTAGCTGCAATGGCACTGCCAGCTGATGTGTTTGGTTTCTGCTTACTGTAGTAAACTGAACATTTGTGTTTCTTCTGAGAGTGGCTGTAGGTCGCAGGACTTCTCTTTGCCGCACTCTGACTTCGGCTGGAAGAAGTGCCTACAGACAGGAAGCCCTTCCCTTTACCTTTATCTGAGGAACTATAGGAATCCATAAATGTCTTGCAGCTTCCCCTTGAGGGAAAAAAAAAAAAAGGGATTTGTTTTTCTTTACAAAGCCATCATGAATTGTTTTATGAGATATTGTTGTAAGAAAAGAAAGGGGGGCATATTCACAAGCCATGAAATTGCTTTAGGTCTTTAATTTACCATACCAGCTAAGCACATTCTGATTTCAGTGAGAATTGAGCAACACTCTAAGTATTTGCTCAGACTTCCAACACACTTACATGCTTCAATGAGTAAATGCCTGACTGACGACTCAAGAGGGTCAGATTGAGAACCATCAATGCATTTTCCATTCTCTCCATGGCTGTCACACCTGGTGTATCCTTTACTTTCATCACACAATTTTTACCTTATGTATTACTCGCAATATTCAAGATTAATAAACCCCTGAGTTCCTCCATTCCTCCTAGTTTGAGGTGGAAGTTCTCTAAAAAAGGCCGCTTGGAACACTTTAAACCAGCACACAGCAATATCAGTGAGGGTCAGACAGAAAGCACCACTCCACAATAAACACAGTAGAAAAGAAGAAAAAAAAAGTATTTTTACTTGTAGGAATCAGAGCTGATTATGTCAACAGAGTTGCTGTTCTGCTGTGGTGAAGCACTAGGATTTGGCCTCTGTCTTGATTTCATGAACTCTGCTAGAATATACTGGGCTTGCTGGAAGGCTATCAGAATCACTCCAAGCAGGGACAAACTGCCAAAGAAAACAATAGATACTGGTATCTACAACTTTCAGGAATATTCAGTGAAAAGGTTAAAAAGCTTCTAACAAGATACACTTCTCAAGTATTTTTTCGGTAAATTCTACATAAAAAGACATACAAACTCAAAACACAGCCTTAAAAATGATAGTTGTAATAGTATTTTCTTTTCCTTTTTTTCCTTATAGGCCTTACTAGTCATTAGCTCGATAAAATAACTCACTCATGAACTTAAAAAAAAAAAAATAGAACAAAGAAAAAGCTCATTCTAAAAGAGATAGTCCTTGAAAGTAATTCAGAAGTAACTGTGTTGTAGTCTTACATCATATCATATTATGATGCATGACATCATATCATAATATGACCTATCAGCCCACTGTTCATTTATGATAGACATCATCATTATTTAGGTATTTATTAAATACTGTTTCTTTCTTTTCCTAGAGAAAATGCTGGCATAAAATGAGCTATAAATGCCATCATACTTCTGAACTAAAAATTTAGATGTAAAATATCCTCTCTCTCCACGGTGTACTAATTGCATCAAACATATATGGATCAAAACAAAAATCTTTCTAATTCATCAAACCACCATCTCAATCATGTAGTGTAAATTTTGTTAGCAGGAAAACAGAATGAAAAAATCCTGTTTTTTCAGATCCCTGTAATCTTCTGTTGCATCTAGAAGCAGGCAAAGTGGTCACTGCTGTTACTTCATTTGTGTTCTGACTGTTTCCAGAGTCCAAACCACACAAGCAGCAGCACAGTGTGCAGGGGGATCTCAGTCAGGGATGCATCAGCCCATGTGTGTTATCACCACGGCATTCACATGCACTGCACCTTGTGGGAGCTCTGGGGCGCTGTGAGGAAAGCCTTACCTTACAAAGAGGACAGTGAGCCTCCAGAAAGACTCTTCCCAGCTGGGCCCTGGCACCACATCCGCACACAGCGGTAGCAGATGGTGAGGGAGGGTCACGTTGAGCGTGAAGTGGAACTCCAGATCAGCAGCAGTCACCAGCGTGAGCTCACGAATTACCCATGAAGATGTAAAGTCAGGAGTGAATCTGTCAGGAAAAACAGAGGTGGTGTTACTTTTTCATTGTTTGGCTGAATTTTACTTTCTGAAGTCATACTGATAACAAAAATACAAACAATACGATGATGACAACAGGAGCAACAATAATAATAAGAAAAATAACTTAATAAAATTTACCAATAATTTAATAGCATTCTTAAAATTACTAAAATATTGCCTCATTATTACTATGAATTATCAATTTATTAATCCAGTAATAACTGTTTAGTTATATGAAATAATATTATTTAATAATTTTTTTTAAAGTACACTTAAATTAAGTGTCCACTATCTGCTTAAACTGTGCAGGTGGCATTAGGTCATCTTAAAGTAGCAAAATATGTGGCTTTATTGTGACTCTTCACAATACTCTTGTTACTGTGACATGTTTTCCTTTTATCAAGGCAATACACATAATCAACTCAGGTTAATCAACAAAAGCACAGCTGCCCAGCATACAGCCAGCATGATTTCAGAAAGGGCCAGGTACTAGGGTGCAAAGCTGGAAAGATACAGAAAGCAGAAGAAACACCAGATTTGTCTCTTCTACTTCCCTGACCCATCTCAGTATTCTACTTGATTGCTAGAAGGTATAACTTGCCTTTCTAATCAGTAGAGGTGAAATCTGTTGTATGGGAAACCACAATTACTTTACTACAGTAATATTACTTTTGCTTAAGTCACAGTAGTATCTTTCACTCAAGGATAGTTTAAGAAGAATCAGTTTTAGACTATGTGCAATGTTGGGAAAACATGACTAGATTGTGGTCAGGCTACTTGGAACAAGCTTAGAGAATAAGAAGCAAATAAAAAATTGTGGCAACTGTTTTGTTTTAATTTATTACTTCATAATGCACTGATAAAAGCATGTATGCTGCTTTTTAAAAATAATGGGTCATATAAAGGACCAGTATTATATAATCCATTCGTTAGTGTTATCCTGAGGGAAATGCTTACTAAATTTCTATTCAAAATTTTGTGTGTGGTATGCCATTGGAGTGTCTGTTTCTGAAATTAATTATTTCAAATTTCCACTTCAGTTATTTTGTCAACAAATTTGTCAGTGCTTACACAATGCTGATTTCTCGTGATGAGTTTTGAGCTAGGAAAAATTCCTGACAGTCTAACACTTCAAATCCATATCCTTGGCAACTGTAACCATTGATTTTCATTGATGAAATTGTTATAGGAAGAGGCCCAATATTCTCTACTTTGAAGTTCTTCGTAATGGATAGAATTTGCTTGCTGTCTTTCAGTTCTTAAAGGAAAAAAGAGAGCAATTAGTTTACAGTGCATGAAATTATTTTCTTACATTCATAAATAAATTGCTATTTTTACTTACATTGAATAAAAAAACCCCATAAGTGACCAAGATCTAATACAGACTATTCTGCAGTAGTGTATTTCTAAAACTTTTAACTATTTTCAGTCAGAGTTTTGACAAAACAGAATCTACACTTCTCACGGCCAAACTCTTCAGCTTTGACCATTCTGTTTCTGTAACATGAATGTTCTGTATGAGTTCCAGTGCAGAGCAAAGCAGGCAGCTGCACAAGCAGAGACCTGTGTCTCCTTACTCACGTCGTCTGCAGTCCATTAGTGTCGCTTCTGGCACCTTAAACCGAAGGGATCCTCCTGCACCTGGGAGTCTTCCCCCCACTTTAAGCAATTCTTTGGCTCCAAAGCCTTCTACATTGACAACATCCAGAACAGTTAAGTTGTTTCTGCCATAAAATAAAAATCATGCAGTCAGCCACTAAAGCACAAATTAAGTTTGCAAAGTCATGGCTTTGCTCTCTAGGTGCCAAACCAAGATAACATTGTGTTAGAACAGAATCAGGGGCAAAACCTAGACAGTTTTCTCCTAAACAGAGACAGGATCACTCCAGAACCAGCCCCTAGTGAATTTCAGACAGTGAAGGGGCAAGTTTAGTGACCAGTGCCACTAGAAAACAACTGTGTCACCTAGTGAAAATGGTTGCTTCTTCAATTAATAAACTCCCTTTTCCTACAAAGGTAACCAAAGTTTGGCTGCATAAAAGACTCACTGGATCCACAACTGCTATCATTATTCAGTCAAGCTGAAAACAGCAAAGCCATACAATGTGTTTCTCTCTTAACGCAAAACTGCCTCAGTACAGTCACATGCATTTTATAACCCTCTGACAACATATCAAGAAAATTAATGACTCAGACATAAGGCACAAACACACTCTAAGCAATTTTTATTAAACCAGAGGTATTCTGACTTTCAAATTTTGAGCATTTGTCTATGTGCCAGGACTTTGCAAATTCATTTTTATATTGAGCTGCTTGATTCTCGCTTACAACTAAAATTTGGCTTACCTGATTAAAATAAGGGAAGCTACTCTTTTGTAATCAAGAGGTGTAAAAATTACACCAACTTTTCTGGTTTCCAGTGGCTGTAAACTTAAACAAAGCATCTCAGAACTGCATTTCTTGCTGATGAGGTCCTCTTGATGTGCATTCTGTTAAACAAAAAATGCATTTCTTACTCACAGAAAATATCTGTGTTTAAAGATGTCAATAAAGAAAGCACTGTATCACCACTTAGCACCACACAGAATATTTCTGGCAAGGTGCAGAAACTGCTAACTAACTCGTTATATCCAAGTCTTTCCTTTTGACAACATAAAACATCAGATAAGATTGTTTATTTGAGCAAAAGTTCATATTACTGCACTTATTATTATGAGGAACGTATTACTTCATTATTTAAAACAGCTTTTATTTCCTCAGATGGAAAAGAAATTATATAGTGTCTTGCATATTCAAGAAATCCTGAAACACTTCACAACACAAGAACTGAAGTGTATTGATTGCACAGGGAAATGTGGCAACCATTATACCCTCAGTGCATGACTTACAACTTGATTGAAGTGAGAAAGGGACTGCTGGTAAATATGCTGATAATTTGAGTCACTGGAAGGAAGCCAAAGAGAATTCTCAACTATATTAATTGAAAACCAGAACTACCAGAAGTTCACTTAGTCTGGAAATAATGTAAATTTTCTTAATACTGTTGTTTATTCTTTGTGCCTTTGAAAAATGAAAATAGTCCTATAACTTGCTCTTCCAGGTCCCCTCTTAGAAAGGGGTGATCAGATACCTATAGCAGTCAAAAAAACCATAATGATTGCAAAATGGGCTCTCACTTGGTTGTTTCTCAGTTTATGGGTGTTGTACTAACAGCTTTTCTATCTTTTTCTGTTCAAAATGTTTTTATTCTTTGTCTATTTTATGAAAAATACTTCACAAAAACTATCAGAACCTGCATTTAATAATCAGTATTTATTAAAAGCAAGCCATGTATGGTGTTTGCAAACTTCCCCATGTTACTCCCTACAAAGATGAGCCTAACAATTCACTGCATATAAACTGACTAGGAAAATGACGTCAAATGCAAAAATTTAAATATTAGCAACTATTTATTTGGTTAACAACGCAAGATCTGTCTCATATGTGCTGAAAATCTACCTAACCATGCATGTTCCCCCTAGCTCTTCAAACCTAATGAAAACCATGTATTGCACACACTGATGTGAAGATCCACAGCTATTTTTCCATTTGGCCAAGAGTACGGTGTGTGGGACTGTGGAAGCTCACTCCTCCCCCTACACTACCGTCCCTTTTTCAGAGTGTGCCTACAGGCTAGGATTTATAAACTGCTGTCTCCTCTCTTTTACAACAACTCTTACAACTGTTGCCAGAAAGGAAAGGTCAGCTTTGATTAGTGCAGCAAACATACTCTTTTCCTTTTACAAGGTACAAGTATTTCATTAAGATCTTAAAGCATATGTGCAGAAACCTGTATCTATACAGGACATTAAAGATGAAGCTGCAGTATGCCCAAACAGCAAGGAAAATACATTAATTCTGGCTTTTTGTAGAAACCAGAAGTCTTAAGAAGAGATCCTCTGGGTATTCTGGACAGTACTCTGGTCACCAGAATATGCCAGCATCCCTGATACAGCATTTTCTCTGTCATCCATGACACAACATCTCAGGGTTTAAGCACAGCTCAGCACTGGTGTGCCATGGTCAAGTGCTACCCACACTCATTCAAAAATGAGGCAATGGGAACCAGAGAGAACCATGACACTCCAAACCTGAATCCAGAAGTTGCAATGGCATGAAGCTGATATGTAGAAATCCCAGCTCCTCCTCCCATGAACTACCTGACACTACTTCCCTGTTCTGAGCAGAGAACCAGCCCGCTCCTGACATCACTGACTCCACAGCCTGACACTTCATGGTCAGCCTGGAGCCAAGGGTGAAGCCCCAACAGCACATCCACACACTTGCAGGCATGCATGCACTTCCTCCCTACAGCTGTACTCAAAACTGACCCAAATCCTGAAAATAATTAACTACAAAGATACAAACCTGATGAAGAATCAAGAAAACACTGTGAAACTGCTTTAAATTGCTCTTGGGAAGAACCCAGGAGTAACATAGCTAGAAAAATCCTTCTCTAGTGTGTCAGACCACTTCTACCAAAATTAGCCATCTTACCCTGTGAGAACATTCATCCATTAGCCTGAATTCGGTGGTTGTGAAGTTGATAGCTTGCACATTTATCCCGAACCTAAATAAACCAAAACAAAAAGTTAAGCATTTGAAACCCAGCCTGTCAGAACTGCTTTGACTTATTTTTACATGCTGGCATCTATTCTTAAATAGAGACTACTTTTACAATTGCATTTTGGCAGTGTGAAACATGGTGGAAATGTGGGTCTGCATTTCAAAAGAATACGCTGCAAATCAGTTTTATGTGGATTACACATATTTGGAAAACAGACAAATGGCTGGGCATTTTAGGTCTGCCAGTGTAGAATATTGTAAAAGATAACAGTCAAGAAATAGAATTTCTAAGCCACACAAACACAAATTCCCTGAAACTCTTTCTGCTCACATAACTGTTAAGAAATAATCATTATTAAATCTCATATAATTTATTCAAAAATCCCTCTTTCTGTTCATGATTTGTTTGGGACAAATTCCTATTTTCCATCACATGATGCGCAAATCAAATTTACTTAAAACAATTGATTTGTTTGTCCAAATGCAAATTATAAGCATTTGACATCAAGTATTAAAAACCAACATAAGAAAACCAACACATAAAATGTAGATTATAGACGAATGGACCTCCAGCCACTGAATGAAAACTCACTTGTCATAACTATCTATGACATTAGGTTAAAAAGAACCAGTTAATGGATGTGATTTCTGGTGAAGTTAGAAGATCTGCAGAAACACAAGTGTGCAAATACAGAGAAAATGTAATTGCAAACCACTAGAAAGAGTCTATGTGGAAATAATATTTAGTATGCAAACAGATGGAGTTATTAATGTGCATATATATATACACAGACATATATATGCACATGCATATACCTATGTAAAGGAATGATGTTAAGGAAGCAATTACACAGGGATTGGGACCCCAAATAAGCAAGATACACCTAAGCACAGGAGTAATCCCACTGTCTCTAACCACACACACACCTACCAACTATAACATTTTTTCAAAGATAAGTGTGACAGGGCTTATTTTGGTGAGCTTCAGTTCACTCACCAGGTTCCTTTATTATTAGTCTAACTCTCCTCTAGATTTCTCATTAGATCATCATCTCAAATCTAAAACAGAAGGGCTAAAACAATGCAGAAACATTTACTTAGCTGACCCTAAATATTTATGCTGAGGTTGCTCCCTCTGAATCTGCATTTTGCTTCCCAGTTTCTGTTTCCTCTTTGACCAGGGTTATTACCTAAGAAAAGACTAAGAAGAAAACTCTTCTCTAGGATGGTTCAGATACCTTCTTTTCACTGATCTGTCTACAGACTCTACAGATACCAACCAGCACTGTGAGGAGATGCACAAGCCCAACCCTGTAAGCTGTTCACCTCACCCGGGCAGCTTGCACTAAGCCTCAGATACTAGAAGATTAACAACTATAATATATATCTGGCAGACACAAATTTGCTTAAAACATGTTAAATTTGTGTTTTATCAATGATGAGGTACACCACAAAGGCATGCACCATACAGGGAGCTGCCCCAAACAAGGCTCTGTCTTCCAAAATGGGACAGAACATAAGCCCCATCTAAGTTACACTTTGAAAAACTAAATAAAACCCAATAAGCAACAATCATAAGGCATAGCAAATAAGATCTTTTAAAAGGGAAAACAGTATCCTGAGATAGTTATTACCATTTGTTCAGCAGACTCAGTGAAGCTTGGGGATCAGGGTAGTAAGAAAGAGGCAGAAGCTGCAACGTAACTGGGAAGGATGAAGGGTTTCTTAGTACGAAATATTTTACCTAAATAGTTTGGAGGGGAAAAGAAAGAGTTAAAAACTACATATTTGAGAACTGGTTGGTAAAATAATTCAACAATAGCAATACAATCTGCATTTTCAAGGGACTTCAATCTGGCTTTTGTGTCAATGCAGTATAATCATACATGCACATGACTGCATGTAACAGCAGGACATGTCACCACAATGTCAGAATTTGCAAAGTCAGCTAAGAGTGCATTTTGAACCACATACACAAAAATACAGACCACCCCCAGTGTCCAAACAACCCTTTCATTTGGATTTTGATTTATGCAGACAGATGTGAACAAAGCTCTAGCACAGAAGAAAGTTAGTGAGGTGCCACCCCATCTTAGAGAAGTCTGAATGCAAGCAGGTTATAAAAATTTCTGTAATGACTAACAATTAAATTGGACAAATGGAATATTAAGGTAATTCACAATATGTGCATATGAAAACTATTTCCATATGACTGGTTCTGGCCTAGGCTAGGTTAGCAGAAACCTAAATCTGACAAACAAGAAAGAAATAACTGTCAGTGTGGCTGAAGATACATTGCTCTGCAAGTGTTGTATCTCTCATAAATGTTTTACACACCTCTGTTAGACAAGACAGTGGCATGAGGAAGGCCATCCTGTACAGCCTTGCATGCATCACTAATGACAACACACCCTATCCCTAGTCCCATGCTCAATTATTTTACCACAAGCATGTAACTTATATAACAAACACAAGGAAAGTTTAACAACAACAACAAATTGTTGGTTAAAACTTACACTGCTTTATTCTTCTCCTTGTACTAAAGTATTACAACTAGCAATCTAGGAAACTTACCAAAGAACCAAAGAGATACAAATTTAGTGTCTTAACTGAGATCAAAACATCAGTTCATAAGCACTATGAAAATGTAAGCAGCACCAAATATTAACCACAGACTTTGTTATTTAAAAAAGCTAAATGCACAACTCAGAAAAAAGTATAGTAACAACCATTCTCACCATGCTACTTTTAACAGCTGTGGCATTAAAGTTGAGTGTAAGGCCAGGCTCTGTAGTCAACCGTGGCAAGAAAAAGGCAAAGGATTCCTCTTCAGAGTTCTTCTGCTGAGTAAAGCGAGCTGATCCTAAAATATTTCTCCTGCTTTATTGGCAAAAGCAGAAAACTTAATTAATTTCTTTTTTTTTCTTTCAAACAAAGAACTACAAGATGATTTGCCAGGATCTGTAACTGCATTAATTTATCTTTCCTTGGAAATGGTCTCTACAAAATAAAGTCGATAAAGCTGTAGCTTAACAGCTAACTTTTGTGTATGTAGGCCAGGGACTAAAAACCATGAAAGCCATTCAAAGACCCTGAGAAGACTGCTAAGACTGCTATACAACCTGATGATGAAGGACTCATGCAACTCCATAAATGAGCTGGTAAAACATGCTTGGACTGCTTTCATGCCAGGTAGCCCTGGTGAGATAACTAGAGTCAGAATATTATTTACATTTTGGGCTGAAAAGCTTACTTGTGGCTGGCAGTGCCTTGAAATGAAAGCTGGGGGAGTCTGGGGTGCTCTGAAACTCCATGTGCTTCAAGAAAACTAATTTAAGTGTAGAAAATGGTCCAGAATGTTTTGTTCTAATTAAGAATACTTCAGAACCAAAATATTCCTTCTTACAACACTCTACTGGCTTGAATTAAGAACCTCAATAGATTCTGTACAGACCTGCATGCTTCCCCACGTCTTATTTTTTGCCATCTTTCATAAAGGTCACTTGCAAGCTCAGAATCCACGTCCCAGGCAGAATGGTCCAGAGAGAGACTCTTCTGCCAAAGCAGATTTGCTGAAAGGATAATAGATTTTTCAGATTTTACAGAGATAATATTTGCTCCTTCTGTCAATCTACTTGAGAACATGAGTAATCAGTATCTGCAAAGCATCCAGACCCAAAACAAAAAAGCCAACCCACTTTTTCCCTTCACAGTGAGAATAAGCAAGGGTGTATATATATATATATTATCTTCCATATCAGATTTGTTTAAAGAAAAACATCTGCAAAACCAAATTAACTGTACATGCAAACAAGAGAATGGGCATTGCACAGGCTGTGTATGCTTTAGTGAGACCTTTTTATTGCTGCTATTCCTAATAGATGCCACTGAAGAGTAACCAGGTCATCAGTAGTCTACACAGTACTCTCCACTGATGGCAGTAAAGTACCAAGATAATATGCTATATAGTGGTTCAAAAATATAGTAGCATGGCACAGCAGGGAACATAACAATTCCTAGTTAGGCAAAAACAGTCTTTTCATTTTAGCTTCTTTTCTAGATGCTGATAATTTTCTCAAATTATTCTTAAGATGAATTGCAAAGCTTTACATCAGTCTAAAGATTAGTGTATTTTAGAAAGTTACACTCATATTGGTTCAAGCATTTTAACACAGCAGAAAGTAGTTGGAAAAGCAAGCTTCTTTAGAAAGAAAACAAAAAATACTTATTTTGAAAGTGCATGTACTTTATTTTACAATCCTTAATGTTTAAAGTAATTAATTGAGATTGGTGATTATTGGAATAATCC
Organism: Zonotrichia albicollis; assembly: GCF_047830755.1. Classification (NCBI taxonomy): domain Eukaryota; kingdom Metazoa; phylum Chordata; class Aves; order Passeriformes; family Passerellidae; genus Zonotrichia; species Zonotrichia albicollis. The sequence goes on along the minus strand of NC_133823.1, from coordinate 27,136,384 downwards.
AACTACAATTTCTTTAGGTCAGTATTTCCAGGCTAATGCATTACACATTTCTGTTTACAAACAGTAGTATCCTAAAGCAGAAGGCAGAATACCTGTAAGTACAGATCTCATTATGTGTATTACTAGAATGAAAATAGAGTAAGCAACAAGTATTCAGTTGTATTAGCCATATTCCTTCATTGAGATTAAAAAAAAAAACAAAACAAAAAAGCAAACATTTTCTTCTAAGATACGGACCTTAGCATGCAAGTGTCCCAGTAAGTGTTCAAGTCACATGTTTCTATATGTCACCTCAATTCTCCTTTTCACATCTGACTGACTACTACTGCCTTCCTCATATCCTCACACAAAGACACATTTTAGGAAACATCATCTTGAAAACATTTCCAGGAGAGTGCTCAAATATTTAAAGCCTATGCTATCAGCTGCCTTCTGAAACTCCTTACTGCACAGAGAGCAAAAACCACTATTCTGAACCAGCTTTTAACAGGTTCAACATTCTTTAGACAGTATCATGCCATGTTAAACCTATTGCTGTATTTTGGTAAATGCTAGCCAGGTACTTAAAACAGCTCCCAGCATTACAGTATCTGGAGATGGATTCTTCAGTCCCAGAAAAAAAGAGACGCCTTCCTTCTGTTTCATATGATACAGTGTTAAGATGCTGTTTTACAAGCCTGATAAACCATATTTGCTAAAATCTATGGAATTATTGCTGTGGGAAAGAGATAAAGAGGAGGCCTTCAAATTTAACTCTAGATATAGGCAGATATTGGTCAATTTTTTTGTTTGGTTTTCATAAAAGAATTCCCAGGATCTGGGCCCAGGTTATGCACATTTTCTAATAACTTAGAGTTAGTGGACAGTTTTGCCATTCTACTTCAACATCTCTCAAGAAAACATGTATGAAGAAAGGAAAGGGCAATACATCATCAATGAGAATTCATAGGAGAGTCTTAAATACTAAAATTTAAAAAAAGAATGTTACAAGACAGAACAATAGCTTAGCACACGCTATGGAACTAGATGTCTGAAATACTGTACCATGTACTCAGTTCCCTCAGCCATTTATATACTCCCAGAACATTTGTTTTAAAACAAATGTAAAACTAAGTACTTGCATGAACAATCTCAATATTCTCATTACAAGTCCTGCTATATAAAATGAATTTTCTACAATACAACTAGTCAGATGCCAAAAAAAGCCTTAGACAAACCTACCTGAATCAGACTTTCCCAAGTAGCACTGAATATCACAGTGGGCAATTGCTTCAAAATTAAGATCTCCCTGCTGGAAAAACAAAACAAAAACATGACAAAACAAGAGAACAAATTTCACTTTCTCAGTGCATAATTTCATAGAGTCAAATAAGAGAATTTTGAATTAAGATAATTAAGTGCCAAGAAAACAATAATTCCATTGCTGTTCAACTCTGGGGACTTAACCTCTCAATCTTCAGAATGGTCTAACAGAGTGGTCTGATACTGAGCTTTTGTTTCAGGACTAAGAACAGATTTCTGGCCTGAGAGACACTGCTGCAGCTGGGTTTGCAGTGCATAATAACAATTCAACACACACAGCTGAACACCATACCTTGGACACAGTCGAATATATCTGCAGAGGTATTTCGAACATCACTCCCACGTTTGTGGACAAACAAATACTAGAGAGCACATTTGTTACAGTGTCTTTCACATTGAGCTTCAAAGAAAAAACATTCCAGCAGCCTGGAGGTAGAGTCAGAGGTTCAGCAAAGTTCAGAATCTGAAAAGAATCAAACAACAGCTGGATTAAAATTGGTACAGCACTTTCTGACACAGGTGGTACCTTGAAAAATGCAAACTTTCATGTCTTTTGTGTTTTAGCTGTTACTACCATGGCCATATGAGTTCACACCTGATCCAAACAGTGCACTTATGCAAATCCCAATACCAAAACATAAGAAGAGCCATTTAGATGCCTATATTGTGTGCTTACTCCTAAACCAGATTTGCCTGATTTGAATCAAGCAGTTGTGCCAGTAAATCATTGGCTTTAAAGGTCATCTATGCAGTAAAGGCTTCCACTATGAAGAAATGCTGAATCCTAGAGAGCACAAACACACACATTCAACAGTTCTGAGAACAGAGCAATGGTCTATAATTTGATGCATCTGTAGCTGCAACTCAAATGAAGGAATAGTTGTCAATAAAACAATACAAAAGTAAGCTGGACAGTGAATAATGCCTCTTGAGACAGTAACCTAATAGTTACAGATGTACATAAACCTTTATTTTTAATGGATTCCAACCAGTTCTAAGAACACAGAGTTCTTCAAAGAACCCATTTTGTATGTCAAAAGTCCATATTTTTAAATCAAATACAAAACATTGTACAAAGAAGAAATTAAGCTTACCTTAACTAGGTTCTTTGTTTCTCTGGCTATGAAGACCTCATTCAATTCAATGCTGAAGTAAAAATTGTTTGTAAACCATATGGACCAATATCCTGAAGTATTATGATGTGGTTCTATATGAAACAGTACTGCAGAAGGATCTACATCAAAATACCTATAAGTAAATACATCAAAAATATAAATACATCTGCTATTGTCCTTGAGTACACAAGTGGTCCATACAAGAGAAGATAACACAGCATTCTTGTATGATGGGGCTCTTCTAAGTTCTCCCAGAGAAGAACAAAATTATTTATTTGGGAATAATGACATATGAGAGTAAAAATTCACAAGAACCATGTAAAAGAGACATGCAAAGTATCTATCCCTCTTGTCATGCTATAGTACAACATTGCCAATTGCTTTATGATACAGCAGGCTGGATGAAATTAGCAAAAGATGACTGAAGCAGGAAAAGACTTCACATTTTTTCTAAGATTATCCAGCTTCTGCATTGCATTAAAAACGGTGCTGGAAATTTTATCATAGACTAAGCAACGTTTACATGATATAAGCTCTTAAAGCACATCTTTTTACGGGCTCCTAAAATTCTTCTTGGGATAAAATACAGAATTATTGCTTTAAATTTGTGACATTTGGCAAATGACACAGCAACAATAGGAAGAAGCCTCTTCACTGACCTTGGAATCAGAGTGATAAAGAAAGTTAACGTCATCTCTTAAAAGTAAGGCACAGTATTTCCATTATAGTATCAGTGCATGTTAACAAACAAACAAAAATCCACTGCCGACCTACCCTTCCATCACAGGACAGAAAAGACAGGCTTTGAGTGTTGTAGTGCCTTTCAAAAGATAGTTCTTGCTGTTGTCAGAATAAAGACTTTCACCGTCACAGGATGCAGCTGGGAAAGAGCAGACACATGGAATTCATCAGTCACAAGCATATCCAAAATTATTTTCATGGGAAGATTTGCAAGAACACTAAAAAGGGCAACCTTTGCTTTGCACAGGTGAGTAAAGTATCTAATTGTTTGAGTCCTAAGACGCAATTTTTTTCAGAGATTTCAAACCTTGCCATAAGAAGTATTCATGAATGATAAACACCTTCAAAAATAAACACAATAAAGCTGTGAAGAGCAATTTTAACCACCTGTCATTGGCATAGCATTCTTACTAATCAGAGCACACTGCCTTCTTTCAACAAATGAAAAATTCCTCTGAAAAAGAGAATCACTTAACATAACAGTCCCTTCTTTCTTCTTATTCATCTATGTTTTTCCTAGGAAAAACATGTCTCAATGTCATTATGAAAGCAGCCTGTTTCATTAATGTTTCAAGTCTGTACACTGCAGTCTAGTGGCCAGAACAGGAAGCAGGCTGGAGTCAGGAATGCTTAAATGCCAATCTCTGCTCTTCCACAAACACGTCTGGTTTCAGGCAAGCCTCTTCAATGGTCCTGCCAAGCAATGTCATAGAAAATGACCACCCAAGCACAATAGCCTCTTAGAAAACATATTTTAAACAGAAAAAACCCCGCATAAACCATAAAAGGATGTTGGAAAGGCATATTCAATAATTATGCTTATTGTAAAGTCAGCTAACGTTTCAGAAACTGGTTTTAGCCCTGTTTTCAAGTATGTATAGCTTAGAGCCTTCAACCAGCATAAGAAGAACCACATATACACAAAAAGGGTGGAATGGAAACTATTAGCAAAAAGAATTCATTCTCTTTCTCAATAAAGTCTAGACAAGATGATTTTGAGATCTTTCAGGGTCTCTACTGAAAAATTACCCTTTTTTCAGCAATCAAATCATATTTAATCATATTATCTCCAAATATGGGTAACTTGTACCTTTACAAGAAATAGAAGCAACTTTTGTGAAGTTAGTAGATGATGAGGATAGCAGTACTGGATCAAACTCCACAAGGGATATGTACTTTTGTGACAACTGCCGTATTTCCTGCAGGAAGACAAGACAAGTTATTTTTATAGCAGTACTACCCTTATTAGTGCTGCAGCTCCTGTATTAGTCTATCTTCTTGTCAAATTTGCATGCCACCATCTGCCATTTTCTCTTATCTTCTAAATCAACACATGAATTTTTATCCAAGTTAACAGTTCTTACATATTAAAAAAAAATAATCCATCACTGAACTACAACATGTCATCTCAAGGACCTACTAGACATTTGGGCACACTTTAAAACTTAGAAGTGTGACATTTGCCACCAGCAAAATCAATCTGCTATTAGAGAAAGCTAATTCCCTAATCACATTCACCACCCTAAATTATGACTTCCTGAAGCCCACATTTACCTGTATATGCACCAGGCTGTTTCCAGAATGCATGATATGCACATCTACTGATGAATGACCTGTCCAAAGGAATAAACACCATGGTAAGATCACCAAGGACAGAAACACTTGTTTTGTCAGACACTCACAGGAGAAGCAATCCCAATTTAAAATTTAAAATCTTTGTGTGACAGATACCCTTGTAAAAAGGACGAACTGTTCACATCTTGAGCTGGCAAACATTCAAGAGAGAAATAAAAATGCTTTAAAATGCAAGCATCTCCAGGAAATAATGCAAAGTTGGATTCAGCACTTTGGGCTCAAATCAGGAATGGTCTATCACCCAGTAGGTAGCAAACTATTGCCTAAAGCAACAGGAGACAGGGGTAACACAGCTTTCACCTGCTGGTAAGGTGGTACAGCTTAGTTAGGGAACCACCTTTGGTCACTGGCAAAGCTATGGTCCCATCCACAGGACAGTAGGAAGATGTAGAGTACCAAAAGAAAGGCAGCAGGACAGAGTAAGAGGTGACCATCATACTACAGTCTTTCGCAAGGGAGGTAACTAAGTTTTTGCCCTTGCTTATACTTGCATTAAATCAGTGTATGCAGGCTGACATGAAAGGACGTTCTCCTACCTGACCCACCATGATTTCTAATAATGTGTGTGCTTTGCTCAGCTGCTTGAAAGCAAGACTGCAGATGTCAGCTTCCAAAAGAAGGTTCAAGGTATTGATTACGAGCTCCACACATCCCACAGCTTCTCCTCTGCAGCCTTCCCAGCTGGTTAGTTCCCCTGTGCAGACTCTGCCTACCTGCTGTCCCACCAACAGCTAATCCAAAAGGCTTATAGGACCAACCTCTAGCACAGACAGGACTTATAATTGCACTATATTTAACAGAAAACAGCCCTAAAAGATACTTCTAGTACTTTAACCATCAAAAGTGTTAACAGTGAGCACCCTTGACAGAACAGATGGGAACAATTTTCTACCAGCATCAGAATAAATGTACATCCACAACCCAACATAACAAAGCGCTGGCATCTCACTGGCAGGGAAACTAGGTTTACAGTGGGTATTTCAGTTTCAGCTCTTGAAATACCACATCACAGAACAGGCATGTGGGAAACAGAACATTTCATAGATATTGTTTTGTGTATATTGTATCTATTGTTTTGTGACTAGATTTTGAAATGCATTTCTCAAAAGACAAAAAGATCATGTTCCACTTCAACAAGTACGTTAAAAAATATTATTTTAATCTGGATTCTAAAGCAGTTTCTTATTCTCCAATCAGAAAGGAAAACTGGCAGAAATGTCTAAAAAAAGCTATTCTACTAGACTGCAAGGCTCTGTAAATAATTTAAAATCCCCTGGATTTAGAGGATTTGCAGCATAAAGAAACTGCAAGGAGTTGATTGTTTTGCCTGTGGAATTCTAGCTTACAAGACAAATGATGTGCACATCTGTATTACCTCATTACCCTACTTTCCATAATGGCCACTATCCCCAGTACCATATAAACCACTCTGCCTTCACAATCCCATTGTAGTCAATTTAATTAATGGGAAACCAGAAATGCAGTTATAGAATTAAAAGGACCATGTCATCTTTCCACACTATTTAAGCATGAGGGACTGAAGAATGAAAGAGATCTAGTTTACAACTTTACAACTGTTACCTTTATGAAGAAAACTGTTTATGATAACTCTGCCTGACACAGATTCTCTGCTAGCTGTGTTTAACTGAACTTACTTGGTTTCCCTTACTTGTGAAATTAAGTTGTCACTGAATTTGATTCAATTTAGGATGTCAAATCACAAATTATGTATAAAACCAAGCTGAATTACACTTAACAGGTAGAGTTAGGACTTACCTGAGGTCTTTGTTCTTTCCATTGCTACATAAACTATCAAAAGATTCTCCAGTAAGTATTGTCTGTGCTCCACAAAATCTTGCTGGGCATTTTCCACTCTTACTGTTAAGCTCATTTCTAGCAGCATTGGGTCATCAGACATAAAACAGCAACTCTGGAGTGAGACAAAGGGATATGGTGTGTGTGTGATGGGGGAAGAATAGAAAAAATTCATTACACTAAGGAACTTTGAGAAATTAATCAAAGCTATTATCTAAGAGACAAGGTTTCCAGCACCAAAGTGCTGGCCAAACAAAAGTAATTAGGACCTTTGCTAAAATCTCAGCAGAAACCAAACACAGTGCAGGTACAGAGAGCACAGCAAAAACAAAGACAAAAACAACTAAAAAAGACACTGAACCTTTTGAGAGAATTGAGAGAATGCAAATTTATAAACTGCCTTAGTCAGTCTCACCTCAGGGACTGTAAAACAGTTTCCTTTGTTAAATCCTCTGCCTTCAATAAAATGTGCCATAAACAGACTGATGCATGTGTCTTAATGGTAGGAAGACAGTTCATGTTCACTGGTCTGTTTATAGTTAATTTTTCCAAATCCTGTGCTTTTGTCTCCATTTCTCACTGAAGTAATTTTAAAAAAACAAACATACATGTACAATTCTTAATAGAAAACACTGTTGTCTGGCTAGAATACTTCAGAAAAATACAAATATGATTTTATTTCTGTCTGTAAGTAGTGGCTGCTGTTAACACAGCTAAGTCATAGCAACTACAAAGACACAGACACCATTTTGCAAAAAAAATTAAAGCCAACAAAGCAAAATAGAACTAGACAACCAACAGTGAACAACATTAACTAGTCCTGCATCAAACCACAAAGGTCACTAAATTCAAACGACAAAGGTCACTAAAGGAGGACTAATTTGCTCAGGATGGAGGATTAGGAGGAGAAAACTGGTATGGGAAGTGCTCTCAGAAGTGCAGCAGAACACTTCCAGCTCTTGAGATTTCAAGTGGCACAAGCAAGTACAGCAGGGGTGGGGAAGTGCCTGAGGATGAGATCACAGCTCACACAGAAGCAGAGACCCCCAGCACTTGAAACGGCTGCCAGGAGCAGAAGGGCTGCCATGGAGACTGGGGCACAGGCGTGGTGCGCCCTTGGGAAGCTGAGAGCAGAGGGCAGGAAGCTGCACTCCACACAGCCTCCCTAGGGAAGCTCAGAGCAGAGGGCAGGAAGCTGCACAGCCTCCACACAGCCTCCAATGCTCAGGTGCACCTCAAGCCCCTCAATGCACTGCGCACCGCAGGAACCAAACGGGGAAGCGAAGCAGCTCAGGAATGCCACCATGTGCAACACGTGCTCCGCACAGGAATACAGCTATGGAGCCTGGGCCTCACTGCTCAAACTCTTACAAATTTCCTCATTGCTCCTGGGGCACGAGGTGCCACTGGCCACAGTGCGGGCCAGCTCCTCACCCACAGCATGGGCACTGAGCAGCACCTGCCCATCCTGTAAGGACACCCAGAGACGGGAGGAGAAGCCTGGAGGCACCGCCCAGGACACGAGATAACCTCCTCTGCTGACGGCTCAGTGCTTTTGGAGAGGCTAACACACTCTGCTAACACACCAGCCCCTCCTCAGCTCTGCCCAGCTGCCCTCATGCTCCCCTGAGAAACAGCCCAGGCTTCAGTCTCTCAGCTCACTGATCACTTCTCACTGGGAACCAGACACTCGTGAAAAGTTTCTGGAGAAAAGAAATTACAGAAATCTAATAATTTTTGTGTCCCACGTCAGCAGTGCAACACCTACACATCAGAATGCTTAGCCTGTTGGAGTGGTTTTGGTTTGTTTTTATGTGAGGTTTATGGGGTGGTGGGTATCATTTTTCATCTCCTTCTCTTCTAAAGATTTTTGTGTGATATGTGTGACACTTAATTTGTATCAGAGAATACAATTTTATAAAAGCACAATTCCCCTTTAAACTGAGACACTGAAAACTGCATTTTTGCTAAAACTTCTACAGCTGTGGAAAGTGTCCCTCTAAGCTGGGCTTAAAATAAGAAGACTTACATAGATATAAAACAATAATAAAACATACCTTAACTTGCTGATATGTGTCATTAGGTAAACTGCATTCAAGCTGAACCCGTAATAGACTAGCATTCATAGTTTCTGTCTGTAAGAAAGAAAAGTGAAGAAAACATCAAACACATTGTTTCAAATATTATACAAATCCAACTCACATACCATAATTTAGAAAGATAATAGGACTGCTTTCTCATATATGTAACACAGCAATGTAAGGAATTTTTTTAATGAATACAATTACTCTGTACAATAGTTCAGTAATCAGTCTCTGAATCTCAAGACTCCATCAATATCTACCTATGTATCAAACTATTATTACACATAATTATTAAATATTTATACAGCATCTGCATGAGAGCTCTTACAAATTTTCTTATGCCAAAAAACCTGTATTCAACAGGGCCTTTGTGTGCAATATAAAAGCTTGTTTCCTTGTTTTCTGTGTATTTTCTTTGCTGACTGGATACTGAAATACAGTATCCAGGCCAAGGACATAATGCTTCTTGGACGGGGTCTGATACAAAGGCTTCATGCCAAAATGGACAGACAGAAAATACTTGTTTTGCCATTTTATTCACTAGAATAGGAAAAGAAAAGAAAATAAAAGATGACATTGACTGTGGCAGTTTGTAAAGCACTCATAAATCTAATGGGAGGCAGCACTAACAAAGCCAAGTATAGTTCATGTAAGCTATCTGGAAATCTGCACTGCCAAATTAGTGGCACAAGCTGCACAGCCAGTATATCTAGATTCTGAATTAAATTTTTAAAAAAACAAAACAACAAAAAAAGCCAGAATCAGAATGGCAGACCTGTCACTCTGTCAGTGCCTTTCTTACAGCCAAATGTCATGCTAATTTTGAGGCTAATGTGGAACCCCCACCCTCTGTTCCTCTTGTGATACTGATATATCTGAGTAGGGTATCTGCAGGTTCAGGTTTTTGAAGGTGTTGATGAAACTGACTTTAAACAATTTCAGTAATTTGATGGTGAAAAGCAAAACTGAAGAAACTTTTGAAGCTATCCAGCATCCTATTTCATACGTTTTTAGTACAGGAAAAATAGTACAGGCACATGAGTAGAGAGATTCAGCACATGTGTGGCATTTCATGGGGTCCAGTTTTATAAAAGCACTGCCAAAAGGAAGCCACTATTTGCTCTCCCAATTCAACAGGATTTCATACCAAAATGACTGACACTGAAGCTTCACACAAGAGGGCGACGTAGCCCCTGTAAAAGTGGTTAGTGGCAACTCAAACACAGTCCCCAGCACAGCTTTCTGGGGGCTCAAACCCCTGCAAAGTCTTTTCTCCTTTTACAGATGTTTTTGTCTGTATCAAATTGTGAGAGCAAGAAAAAAAAAAACAAAAAAACAAAAAAAAAAAAACAAAACAAAACAAAACAAAACAAAACAAACACATGGATGCTAGTGGAGTTTTAACAAGGCAATAAAATTAAAACTTTGGAGGTCATTTTCTGATCAGATAAAACCTGATGCTTAAAGTTTCCTTTTCAGTGCTTCTTTGAAAAACACTATTGTCATTTAAAGTAACTTAAGACCCCACATCCATATTAAAAAATCAGCTAGATTGTATTTTTCCAGTCTTTGTTTTTCTTGACCTGGCATAGATCTAAGATGAGAACTGCTGTCCTTAAAATTGAAGCTTCAAATGTACAGAGGGGGAAATAATGCTACTGGGGTATATTTGCTATTGATCTGTTTTCTAAGGGAAAATTTTATTTCTTTGTGAGGCTATCTTCAGAACAGGAAATGGACTTGCATTTCTCTAAGGCAAACAATAATGCATAACTGATATGCCCAATATCTTACAGCACCAGCAGGATGGCTCTGAGTTAACCCTAAAGAGAAGATAATGCATCTGAGAAGGAAACACTGTCAGAGGCAGAGTTTCCAAATAGACAAATCCAGGACCATCTCCCAGCAGTGCAATCACTCAATTTATACTGTAAACACCACTGCTAATGAATCAGAGCAGAGAGCTGAGTTATGCAGCCAGTGCTTGTACCAGGGGCAAATTAAAAAGGAGAGGCACAGCAGGGAAATCTCAGAGAGAGCTCTGCAAAGAACTGCCACTTAATTACCTGGTGCCTCTATTTTGTATTAGGAACTTGGGCATACGTACTTGAATGTACACGCACACTCAGCACCCACAAATCCTATATGAACAAAGACAACTGATAGAAACCACACAAATGGTCTCGAAGATTTTTGGATATATTCTTGCATCATTACCAGGACTGTAGAGTTCAAATCACTTCCTGGAGTTTGTCTACAGTATCACTGAAAAAGAACAACACTCACTGAACAAACCTCCTCTTCTTCCTGTAGGCTGATCCCTCAAAGTTCCTGTCCTGGACAATCCCTGGCCCTAAAGTGGTATTTCTATTCTGAATGGTGTTAATAAGCTGTCCCCGTAATAATGATTCAGCAGAGTTTCATGCTTTTTGCAGGCACACCAAGAAAACTCTACTGTCTTCCTTCCTTCCCTCTCCACACCCAAGCACCACACTTGGACATGTTTGCTTCTATGATCCTCTGCCCACCAGAGCAAAACACAGCTTAAGAAGTGCTACATTTCTGCCAGTACTTGCAGTATTTCCCAAGCTGTCAGTTCATAAACTTTGAACTCCTCAGCAAAGCGGTATCTGTGTGTCTCCTACGATAAGACCTTCCACCCTGCATGCCACTCTTCCTTTGACATTTCCACCATCCTGAACACAGCCAGGCAGTGATGTAGCTACCCTCTTAGTGCTGTCCAAACACTAAACAATGCCAAAAACCAGGCAACTATAGCAAAGACGACACCCAGAAGCTGCATAAACAAAGATGACCTATATGGGCTGCACCATCTGTTACGGCTTAGTGGTAACTAGCCACTGCTGAGTGGCCACATGGATGTACAACGGATTCACACTGTGGGACACTGCTCTTCTTCCTCCCAACAAGTGAGCCACAAACCCAGAAATCCTGGGATCCAGGAGCAGAGGCAGAGCATGCCAATCCCAACCTTTCAAAAGCTCAAACGTTGAAAAGGGTAACAGAAAGATGGAGATATCCAACAGTAAGAAAGGCAAGTTTGCTTTTTCCTTTTCTTATTAAGCACAAAAGTTTCTGCTAAAAAATACATGGGAACGAAGAAGAAAAAAGAAAGGCCTTTGTGCTTTGCCCATTAAAAGATAAAGACAACACACAAAATCCATGGGAGTTCATTTTCAACAAAAAATTCAAACACAAATCTGTCGCACATTGTATTTCCAATGGAAACATTACCATAAACTTCCATCTGTAATCCCCAAGTATATGTTATATTTCCAACACAAATAGCCTACAGTGGCAGAATTTTTACCCATACCCCCTATTTACAATTCTGGCGTTGACCTTCAAAATAGTTTCAAATTGAAGAAGCTCCAAAAGGGGTGGTCAATTTGGTGAAGAAATGGACAGCCCATTACCAAAGATACTACAGAGCATGGACACTTCAGCTTGACAAAGTGAAAGTTCTGATGCTACCTACAAACACTTCTAAGTGTCAGAAGCAGGATAAGTTAGATAAATTAAATGTGCATCTCTATAATAAAATGGCCACAAAGCAAGTTAAATTGGAAGTAGGTTTCCAACCATCAAAGTAAGTATTTGGGGTAACAACCTCCAGCAATTCTGGTAAGTCACTTTACCTAGCCCATAATGGGACTAAATGATGCCAAAGATTTTTTGGCTTTGATGACCAAGGATGTCAATTAACAATTTAAACACAACCACCTTTAAAATAGAAGGCAAAAAATAGACACACAGCATGGAGCATTCTGTCTGAGGTTTCCAAGCAGTATAAGTGGACTTCAGAGGTAAGGACACCTTCCATGTTTCAGACTAAAAGCTGTCACACAAGGTTAGAACTCAATCATCCCAAGGTGAAAAGGGATGTGCAAATGAGGCTCATGCTATCCTGAATTTATTAAAAAAGATATTTTATGTCAGTTAAAAATAAACAGGGGAAAAGAAATGTGCATATGACTAAGTGAGTATGACTGGTTTGTTTTAAATGCTTTTTCACTACAAGACTCCATTCTATGTGTAATAGTTATGTATCCTTCAGCTTGCCCTTTCAGTGTAGTCACTCACTCAAACCTCATCAACCTCTCTTCCTTCTACATCTTCTGAGCTTAAAATATAAACTGGACAAAACATAATGATACCATTTTTAAAAATGAGATCTGGATCAGAATGTAAGGGAGATGAATTGAAAAAGGCACTTCTGGAGAGGACAACTAGCTGTAGAGAAACATTCTTCTGAGAGGAACTCAAACTCAAACCATAAACTCCTGTCCAATATTTAGATCTATAATCTTCAACAGCTGAGGAGCCCATCCCACTGCTGCTCAAATTGATAACATGCAGTGAAGAGCGTTACCTTAATTACAACACAGCACAGAAAAACTACACCCAGAGCTTGGAGAATTAAGTCAATGCTCTCTCCCACCTCATGTCCTACAAGATTAGTGCCAGGTGGTATCATGCTGCACTGCTAAACATGACCTCAAACTTATACTTCATACAAATAAAACATAGGATAATGTTTGTCATTCTACAGTGAGGAAAATGTACCCCAAAGCTCCTCCTCTCAGGAATTCAGAATGAACTGTAAAAAAGCACGTATGCAACTTTCAGATTCTACCTGACAACAACCCATTGAGCTAGATATGAAGATGCAGACATTAACAGCATCAAAAAAAAAAACCCTTCTCAGTTCTACCTCTAGCAACCCAAATTACAAAACCAAATTACAAAAGCAAAGATTTTTGCTTCCTTTCCAAGAGTCTGTCTTTATTTGTCCACAAGCAAGTGCAACTGCGCAACTACAGGGAAGAGACTGGTATGGAGGAAAAGAAAGGGAGAGAAGGAAACTGTGCACTAACATTGGATAGAAGTAAGATTGATCTAAGATATACATAGCAGATTGAAAAATACAATCTATGCTGGTATTTTTTCTCAGAACAGAAGGCATCACAAAGCAATTAACGCAGGTTACATTTAGATAAAGTATTACATTTTGTTACATGCTAAGGTATTCTAAGTATGTTTTTGGAAAAACAATGTCTGTGTATAATACAACAGGAAATCTGAAAGATCAGATTAGTTATTCACTTGAGAGGTTCTGTATGGACTGGCAGACTATGAAAATATCTGCAACTGCAACCAAATGACAGAAATCATTAAACTTCTTTCAACTCCAGTATTTATATCTCATAAATTCAGCTGGCTGTGTTCTCCAGAGCTCCTTTGCTCCCAGTAAGCAAAGCTGGTATCTTCAGCACTGACAGGGGCAGGAGGGGATGCTGCAGCCTGGCTCCCAGCTCCCAGTCTCATCCATGCAGCACACCATGCTTTTTAACTGTGGCTAATTGTTGGTGCAACCCTGCTGGAAACTCACATGGGGAACTGGCCAGAAGTGAAAAACAGAACAAACCAATACAGCTTCCCATCCTTCTCAATTTTATGGTATAAAGTTAATTTTTTTTGTTAAGGGCAGACCAATTCTCCAGTTCAGTCAGAGCAGAGCCTCACAAATAGTTTTGCCAGCACAGTTTAGAGGGTACCCCACCACAGGGGCACAAAGAAAAACAAGTGTGAATAGTTTAAATGCCAAAGACTGTCTCATAAAGCAGCTGATCACAGTAACCCTGCATCTTGCAATCTCTCTCCTGCAGTCACTGGTACTCGGATTTTTTGCTAATGTTCCTTGCATCCTCACAACCTGAGGTCAAAAATCTTTTGTGGTTAAACAGACCTAGGTTTCTCCCCTCACAATGCATACTATACCAGTGTGTGTGATGCCTGGATGTTCTGAATCTGTGGAAGCAGGAAGTAGGCATTTGCTAGCTGCACTTTAGGTTCTTCTGGAGAAGACATCAGACTTCCCGTTCCAAAAACCTGGTATTAAAAGAAACAGGTCATTACAACAATATCTAGAATTTCAGTTTTAACAGCAGCTTCCAAAACTACATTGCTAATAACAACAATCTTCCCCAAAACAGATCAGTTTTTCACATTAAATTCTTTCAAAGGACAATAAACATAAAGTTCCAATGTAAAAAGTTATCATAGACATAAATGGCACTTAAGAAATCATCACTCATTCAGGCACTATTACAAAGACAAACAAAGTACTCACCAGCAGAGCATCAGGTTATCTCAAAAATGAAGCATCTACATTCTCCTACTATTCTCCAGGCAATTACAATACACCTATCACCATTTAGGAAAGAGGTAATTTCTAAGAAAACTTTGTTACTAGTCCCACTGAATACTGAATTCAATGGCTCTGCCTTAAAAATTGAGTAAAATATTTTCTCATTATTTTGGTTTTTAAAGACTGCAGTTTTCAGAACATTGTAAGAGTTGTAATTTGGATGGCTCTACTGCATTTATATTTTGCCCCGCCAAGATTAGTTTATTGACAAGGAGATGCACAATAACTGAGGGGTGTGGAGCCAAGAGAGATCAAGGAGGCAGGAGATCATCAGAGGCTAACTAAAATTACTTTGGGCTTTTCACTTCTATGCATATATTTGTTGTTTTTTAAGAGGAAAAATGCACGTATTTTTAATTAAGAGGATAACAAAATGCATTTTATGCTCACTGAAGATCTCTGACTCCAGATAGAAAATACCAAAACAAAGGGAATATGCCTTTTTTTCTTTTTAATTGAGGTATTTATAATACAGTGGTGCCTTGTCCCCATTTGGGTGATTCTTCTGAACATACTCTCAAACAAATGCATTAGAAACATCAGCTTTTTCAAGATCAGTTACCTGATATGAAAGAACTCCATGAGATGAGGTATTTATAAATAATGAGCTTTCAATGCTGCCTTCTTCAGTGGGCAGGAAGAGTACTCTGAAAGACATCTTTCCCATGGCTGGAATCACCTGCAGAGAGCACAAAGAAGCTTGCTTGCTTGCTTGGTGCCAGTGATCACACACTCCCCACTCAGTCACAGGGCCCAGAGGACACTTCCACATGTACATCCCCATCTGTCAATCCCACTAAGCAGAACCTCAGCACTCAGAAGTTTCATCTGTGCACAACTCTCAACTCTTACTACACAGCAGTTTGCCAAGTTATGGCTGGAGTTTCTCAGCTAGAATGGCGCCTCACCAGCCAAGGCTTCTTTTTGGATATTAACCCTGCAGCATGGACAGCCTGTGAGTGCACACAGACACCTCCCCACACAGAGAGAGATGGCTATTGCAAAGTGAATCAGTGCCCCTGTGATACACAGGCAAATCAGCCAAGCTGAACTCGGGCAACACTCTCAGTAACTGTGGAATAACAAAGACATTTATGTCTGCACAGTAATACCCATTCAGCTATAGTAAAAGCAAAAATCAGATGAAAACATAATAAAACCCCTTTGCACATCAGCAGAGGATAAAAACTGGGCTTCATCCAACTGAGATCACAGCAATTCATTCTTAACATGCATTATATTGTTAAAAAAATCAGAGTTGAAATAATGGTCTTAGATCATAAAGGCAATTATGCCCATTACTGCAATGCAAAATACATAAAACATTTCACTGCAGGTTTTTCTGACGAATATGCAAGACCGTTCAAAAGACTGAAAATTCAGGGCTGTAGAACACCCACATGCCTGTGGATTACTGCATAATGCTGCTTAAAGCAGAATGTGATTTAAACAGTCTCTCTAACACTGAAAAATTCTTCTCCTCCTCTGTTACTTTCAAACACATTTCCTACTGTAGGTTTTGGATGGCTTCTCCCAAACAAGTCTAAGTAGAAGTGAACAAAAAAACCACTAGCAAAACAGAAAAAGAGTTGGAGGTCCTACAAAAAAGCACAAAAACACAGAATGAAGAGCTCATGCCAGAGGAAGCAGGAAGGCTTGGCACTTGGCCATTACATACTTTGCAAAAGTACATCAACACTCACCCGGCTATGAGCGGGAGACACATGAAACTGTCTAGTAGCTGTAAACACTGAATTGACTACAACATCTCTATCTCTACTAGGGTTGTAGGCATGCAGCATTTTAGCTCTGGGTAACCCCAGTAACCTAAAGCAGGAGAAAAAAAAAGATAAATTAATTATTCACTTTATAAGCATATGAAAGAAACAACACAAATTACCCTAAAACATGTTCATCTGCAACAGTTACCTACTTGTAATTTATCTTTGGAAACACACTAAACAAATTTTGCCTTTAGTATACAAAGGCAAATATGTAACACTGGGATGTGAGGTACACTTGGCCAAAACTCACTGGAGTAACTAGGAGTTTAAAAAAAAAAAACCTTACAAAGCACAAAGTTTTGGATAAAAAGATTTAAATAACTGAAGTCTTGTTTTGTCAGCTAAAGCAATGATTGTCTTGAGGCTTTTGCTTTAGCTAGTACATCCTAAACCCCAACATCTTAGACATTCCTCCAGTGCATCCTCTGAAATATTCCTTTAACTCACAAGCAGACTGTGTTTCTTTTTGGTTACTGAGAGATCAAAGTCTCATTATCACTTAAGAACAATTTTTAAAGTTTTCTTAAAAGAGAACTAAGAAAAACCTCATTTATTCTAGCAGTATGTTTTGCTTGGGACTCTGGATTTTGTCATCAGAATTAAGAGGGAAACAACAAGCCCTTCCTTCACTGGAAAGGCAATCTTTCAAAAATCAACAACCAGCATGAAGCAATTATTTGACATCCATGCAGAATCACCTGAAATGTACACCCAGAATGTATTATATTCCCAATTATCTTTTCCTCCTTCTCAGAACTATGTTGATTTTAACTTACAAAACACAGCAAGGCAAGAAATGCACTTCCAGCTCTGTGGCAATTACTTACTACTTCTCTGTTTTTCAGATAGTGGCATGATCCCAGCTAATGCTTTTCACCCAAATGGAGCCCAGTGTAGCTGTTCCTCCACATCTCATTATTAACCAAAATAACAATCATGTAAGATACTCACTGCATTCCAAAATGCAGAACTGATGGGTGAAAATGTAAGGCCTTCCCATTAGGAGGCATTTTTGCTGAGAAGCTGAAAAAAAGGGAAAAGAAACCACAATGAAAATTTAGTGGACATTATGCTACAATCTGCAGGGAAGGAAGATACATTGCAGGCTCTTAACTCCTTCTGTTCTGAAGCTTCCTTCCTTGCACAGGTCTCCACAGTCATGCTGGCACACCTGTTTATGGGGCTGTGCAGTGGACTGCAGAGGGAAAACAACTGGGAAGAGTTCTGAGAAATGAAAATTACGTCAGCATGGAGCAGATTACTTGCCTATGCAAGCACTGCCACAGGCACACCTGAGAGATGTAGAGGTAGAGAAGTAAATGGCAGCTTGGGCAAAAGCAGAGATAGAAGAAGTGCTTATATAGGTGTGACTGTAATGTAAAAGCCAGCTTGCTTCTCCTATGCAGAACAGAATAAAAAATACTGTGAAGCACATATACCATCATCTTTCCTTTGCCCTACAAAAAGGGACAGTAAAGTTCCTATCAGTTCTAGGTCATTTTAAGCTTATTTCAACATTACTCAATGCCCTGTAACATAGAAATTCCATTATATCTTCACCATTTTCTCAGTTAAAATTTGTCTTGCACAAGTCCCAAAAACCACAGTGATAAAAAACAAGCCTAGCATTTGTTTATTTTATCTGCATACCCAGTGTCACCCTGTTAAAAGCTTCCCCAGAAGTAGTCTGCATGTTGAATAGCCAGAACCAGTTTTATCTTTACTGGATGATGCTAATAAGCATCCTAGCAAGGATGAGTCAAAGAAGGGAGAGATGGACTGTGGTCTCATTAGGTATCCAGCTGCTTTGCATAATTTGTGGTAGTACAGTCAATTGGTTCCCAATTTTAAAATGTAGTTCTGTGACATTACACCTTTAATATCTCTTACTGTGTACAAAATCCTGCTGTGATATTCCAAAGCAACAGACATCATAATTTATTACCAGTCAGGAAAAATAATACTTATTATTATGAAAACCCACAACTTTTATAAAAACATAGAATCAGAGGATGGAGAGAATTCTCTCACTACTGTAGCAGGCAGAATGCAATATATCCAAGTAGCATTCCTGAGGAGCTGCTAGTGACAGCCTCCTTCCAACCACCTTGTCTCTGCAGCACCCCACTCTCGCTCCATTCCCAGAAACACTGCAACAGCCAGCACCTTCTTCCCTTCCAAAATTCAGCCTCAGGTACATACCCAGAAGTTAAGTCTGAGTACTGTTGTAACACATACAAATTAAAATTACTACTGTAGTAAAAGCCACAGATATTTGAGGAAGACATGTTTCTTAAAGGCCCTCAAATCCTTTTATTGTATGTATACACATGAACAGCAGAATAAAAGTTAAGCCACTGGTTAGTGCACTACAGTATGACCTTGAATGTCACCACAACATCTTACAGATACTGCTGAAATACCTCTTCCCACCAGAAAAATCTTTCCTGACAACAGCAAGAAGTTGAGTGCTTCTCTCTGCCAATTCATGTAATTGGCAATAGCTCTCCAAGACTTGTCCTCCTTGTGAGGAATTCTAGCAGCATCAGCTCTTTTCTTCTCAATTCTTGCTCTTTGCAATAGGTACCAAATGCACCAGCTGGGCACAAATGCAGCAGTGGATGTAGGAGACTGCACTTAATTTGGTCTAGGTGAACATGGCCATGCTGTAGCACTGGCTCTTAAAAATGCACTGTATTGCTGTTCAGCCAACCCTCTACTAGTCAAAAAAATGGGAAAAGCCCTACAAGAGTAGCAGCAGGAGGATCCCAGGGGTGCCATTTATTCCTTCTGGAGATGGCAGCCTGGACCTTGCATGGCTGAAGCCAAGACTCAGTTAATGACCTATGCAGGTTCCGAGCGGGCTCCTAAGCACCGAGATAACTTTGGTGCATCCCTGCACATCGCTTAACCAGGAATGGTCCTGTGATTACAAGACATCCAGCTTCTGCTTTGTACCCCACAAAAGCTGCCAAGTCACTTCAATCTCCAGCCTGGCCCAGAAAGCAGCACAGCCACATTCCTGTGGCACAGTGCCCATCACCCTGCCCACCGTCCAGCTCCAGGGCAGCTGCACCACTGATCGGTGGCCCCGAAGCAGCACCAAAACATAACCTGAGAGATGAGTTTCTTCAACAACAGAACTGGTGCAAAGAGAACTACCACAGCTCTGGGTTGGGTTTTTTTCCCCTCAAGGGAAAAGATGACAGGTTGGAATAATGGGAACAGGCAGGAGAACATTGTGCTCATGACAATCGAACAACTAGGATGTGCTTTGAAGTGCACCACAGTACAGAGAAAGAGACAGGCCCATCTACATTAGAAGTGCACTTCTCCAGTTTCTGTCTCTAAAAGGCAGCTGGAAGCTGGCAGAACACCATTCTGCATCCCCATGTTCCAAACACAATTCAGATCTCTGTGGGGAATCTGACACCAAGGCAATTTACTTAGACATTTAAAATTTGAAGTCACTTCTAACAAAAAAACCCTACTTTTTTCTCTAAGAACATCATCTAGCCAATAGATTCACCTCAAATTATACCCAAAATTGCTCTTTTAGCTACAGATGATGTGTCCAAAAAAAGTACATGGATCCTTTCATGAGAATGTCACAGGCTTGGGAGAGACAGAAATATCTGCCTAAGAATGGAAGTCTTGAAACAACAAGTGTGGAGAAATAGGCCTCTTCCCAACAGAAAAGGCCCGGTTTCCAGTTTTACTCTTTCAGTGCTTTAAAAATCTGCTAGCATCCCATTCAGCATGCCATCTAACAAAGCTGGTCCCCATGTTCCATGGCATGTCTTTTTGGCAGACCAGTTGAACAGCATCTTCTGAATGGCAGATTTTGATAGAGTAGTTCAATTCCAACATTTCAGAGGATACTTTTAAGCACGAGTGAACTGGAGGAAGAAGAAACAGAGGAGGGCAAGGAAATTCTTGGCAATTACTTTGAACACTCAGTATGCATCAAAATCCTAGTTTAAATGGTGCTGTTACCAATACCCAGCCCAACAGTTCAATGCCCTTGCTCCTCTCCATCCACACAATATATCTAAAACCCTGACACCCTGAACCATCCATTTCCAGGAAAAAAGAGTAAGAAAAATTGAGGAGGGCACCATATGGTCACCCAGAGCACCAGGAGGCTCTGGGACAGGTTCTGGCAGGAAAGGGCAGGGTGAGCCCATGAAAGCTTCAGCTCATCACCCTCGCTTGCAGAAAACACCCAGGAGAGAGAGACAAATCCCAAATGTGTACACAACCATCAGGAATGCCTACCAGGGAGAAAGGTGGATATTGGAGATGAAAAAAGTGGGCTGGAGGGGAGGTAGGGTAAGGAAGAGGGGCGACATCAGGGGAGAAGAGCAGGATGGAGGAATGCAAGCACCATTAATCACTTGTGCAAGCAGAGGATCACATAGCTCTAGGGTACCATTTTTGGGGGAATTTTTTTGTTGTTTTTTAAAAGGTGCATGAGCTGTAAAATGTTAAGCTACCATGCTCCCTCCACTAAGAAGCCCCAGAGGTGTTTGAACATGGAGAAGCTCCAGCCTCTCACAGTGCTTCTTGATTCAGGAAAGAACGTTTTGGTGTCCTGTTGGTGTGGGACTATCGAAAGGAGATGCTAATGTAGGGATGCTGAGAGCACTGTTAAATACAGCATTAATACTGTTTTGCCCTTGCTTCTTTCAGTTCTGTTAGGCTGTGATGTATTAAGTAAATACAGGTAAACAACCAGGTCAGTATTTACAGTCCCAAACCCTAATATTTTTATGCAATGTATATTACAAACACTTGTTTAAAATAAGCAAAAGCCTTATGCTTCTCCCAAATTCCAACAGAAACAGATCTTTTTTCACAGGAGATTTGTTCTACTTCACTGGTCAAAATCACAAGAGAAATATTTCTCCTAAAAATCCAAACAAAAGAGCAGATCCATCCTGAATAAATTGCTGGAGATTGCATTGGGGGTTTTTGTTTTGCCTTTATTTTAAATGTAATTTTAAAACTGAGTTAATTCATCTGATTAAACACATAAAACACTCAATCTGCAGAATAAGATGTATGTGAGGCACTGCAACACATTGCCTAGGGGAAGTGAACGACATTTCCTGGAAGGACATTTATCCCAATGTTGCTTTTTTTTTCTATTAGCTCTTTTATGTCTTCCTTGAATCTTTAATTCTTCACTTGAATTGATTACTTTACACTACCTTAGCATGCATATTATCCAATGATTCAGATAGCAACGTCTGTAGTTGAAAATAATCACAAATGCTACTTGGTTCCCTTTCTTCTTCCTTCCTTTTTGTATGCTTTGTTCACAGCACATGCTGAAAAAAGCGAGTCAGGGAAAGGCATTTTATTGTCAGGCCTTTTGCTTTACGGCTGCAGGGTTTTCTTGGAAGCAGCAGGCAAAAAATACTGGATTCTTGAGCAAACAAGAGGTTCTTTTTGAGTGTATCTGTTTAGGCAATACTGTTTTATTTCTCAGTACACTGATAAAAGTAAAATTTTACTTATGTTGAGCATTTTAGCACTTTGCATGACCAGTGCAGTCATGTTAATGAACCCACAAGATGAGGTTTTGAGATGTGAAAGCATGTATGTATTGTACAGGAAAGTACTTTTTTTATGCAAGCTGAAATAGAGAAAATGAAATAAAACCTCTCTTTACTGACTAATTTTAGATCAATTCCTCTAAACTACATCTGATAAAGAAAACACAGAATGGAACACACAGGGAAACAATCAAACACAGATACTTTTAATCATGCTGACTGCAGCTGATGCAAAGAAATTATTCTGACAAATGAAAAGAGGTAATTAAGGGGTAATAGATATAGAAATAGAAAAAGCAGCTAAATCAAAGTCTTATGCAGAGCTAATGCAAAGCTTTGGTTCGTTATATTCCTAGTCCCTCTCTTCTCTCAACTTCTCCTTTACCAAAGGCAGTAAAAGCAGCAACCAGTATTAGGAACATTAAAGTGCAGCTCCTGAGAGACACACAGTGCCTTTGAAAGAGATCATGAAATTGTTTGGAAATACAAAATTAAAACTTGAGGTTATTATCAAGGCAACTCTGCCAAAACCAGAAACAGGAACGGTTTTTAAATTATGAATTTTTTGTAACCTTAACTTCCTTCCTAGAGACAGAAAGAGTCCTCAGAAACCAGGAAATTGTCCAGCTTGCAATAACCCTGCACTGCTCATGGGCAAGCTATACATGGTGTGTCCCTGTGGGGCTTTGGCACCTGGGCAAGAGCAGTGACACTTGCCACCCTCACCTCCAGAGACTTACAGGACTCCTCCTGAAGCCCTGTACCAACCTGTGACAATACATGAATCATTCAGTCTCTCTAGATTTTTTTTACTTTTTAAAGAAAAAGAATGACCAAAACGGAAAAGAACACAAATGAGAATTTTGAATGCTGGAAACCTAGAGGTCCCAAAGGCTCCCTTATTTTTAGCACTGCATTTTTTAGGAAGACGGGGAGGACTGACTCACTGCTTCTGAATGCTTGGGATTTGTAACCCATCATTAGGAATTCACTTACATGCTTTACCAGAGAGCTGTGTTTCTTCTGGAAGAAATTTTCTTTTTGACTGTGAGGGTAATGAGGCACTGCAACACATTGCCCAGGGGAAGTTGTGGGTGCCCTGTCCCTGGAAGTGTTCAAAGCCAGGCTGGACAGGGGCTCTGAGCAATCCAGTCTAGTGGAACTGTCACTGCCACAGCAGGGATATTTGAACTAGACTGAGGTCCCTTCTGGTCCATTCTATAATTCGGTAAGAAGGATGGTTGCCTTTATTTCCTATAAAGCACACTACGTACATGAAGGACTGAATCCCAGACTGTAGAAAGCAGGAAAGGCCAAAACAGCGTTATCTGGCAACTAACATGCGCATGTATACCTGCTGTTTTGCATGTTTGTGCTACAGGAAAATAGGCAAGGACAGCTAAACCAGAAGAAACCAGTGAAATGGATGAGACAAGCTCTCTAAAAACAAACCCCACAATTTATGGCATAATTTAAGGAGGAAGGCAAGTCTATCAATATTTTCTTTCTTTTTTATTTCTTAAACTACTGAAGTTGAAAAGACAACCTATAGCTAAGACCTGCACACCAAAGTTTCAATGAGTGGATGACTTATTTACAAAGGCAGTGAAGTAAAGAGGCAGGTAAGCCTAGCCTGTGTAAAGCAGAAACCATTCCGTTACTACTTCCATACTTCCACCTGGTCCCTCATGCACTGCTCTGCTCCAGCCACCTGCTCTGCTCCATACTCTGGCCCTGGTGTTTCCACGGCCATGGGTCACCTTCCTGGGCAACCTTCTGTCCTCTCACTGCCTGTGGTCCTCCCCTTTTCTACCAAGTTCTGCAATAGCACTTACACAAACCATTGGCACAGCACTTACCTAAGCCAACAGTGCTTCAGTTTCATTCAGTACAAAACAACAAAAACTGCAATGATCAAACTCAAGAGTATCTCACCCTATAGGCCTTAAAGCCATATTTCTCAATGGGGTGTAAATGGGAGGACACAGACTAAAAAACCTGGCTTTTTTCTCTACCCTCACAATCAACTCCAAATCATTTAAATGCAGACCACGATAAAACTGAGATTAAGACTTGTAAAGAAATCTAGGGGAGATGATGATCAGTGAGGGACAAAGTGCTGCAGAGAACATCTTTGGTGAAAAGAAAAGGCTTTCTTCCTCAGCTGCACCTGTGGTTTGCATTTTAGTAGCAGGAGCAGCATGATAAAGCGTGTTTAAGAGCAAAATGGAATTACTCCCTACCATAAATCAATCACCAACTTCTGAAATAACTGAAATTTGTAGTAAATTAAGATGTTAATTCACAATTATTTGAATTCATTTGAAATTATTTTCTGAAATCACTTCTTTGAAATCCTTTACTTACCCGAATTTCAAGCAACTCACTAGAGATGTTCCAGGGGGACCATGTACATTTTAGGCATTTTGGACAGACAACAACCAAGCTACT
The DNA here is from genome assembly GCF_047830755.1 of Zonotrichia albicollis. NCBI lineage: Eukaryota > Metazoa > Chordata > Aves > Passeriformes > Passerellidae > Zonotrichia > Zonotrichia albicollis. The sequence goes on along the minus strand of NC_133823.1, from coordinate 27,111,664 downwards.
TGTTTTGGATGCCTGTCCGGGGCCCACGAGTTCAAAATGCACATCAAACACATTTTCCTCTGAAGCACTTCTACTGCTGCCAGCAAATCCCAAATATCCTGCCAGGCAGAACATCCACCTTCATTTTATTTTTGGCTTCATATAATTCAACAACTGCATTTACATTCTGCAATATTTCATGAGGTAAACTCTGATAACTGCTCTCAAATAAAATCTTTAGCTTGTTTTTCTCTTTTATAAGCTTCTTTACAATTTATCTTTTTCAAAGAAATCAGCAATCTTCCATTAAAATTAAAACTGTAGAAATGATACCATTTACACTTTTCTTTTTTTAAGTTCTTCCCAAGACAAAAGAGCCACTTGCCCAACAAAAACACACAGTTTTGGCTCCATCAGGAGCCCTTGGTCCTCTTGATGTTTTGGCTTTACCAGGTCCTGGACTTATGAGGTTTTATGAAATTACTGCATTTTCATGTCTCTTTGAAGACTGCTTCTAGCCCATGAGTTTGCAAAATAAAACCAAAAATCACAAAAGCAGCTCATACTAATTTTTTTCCTTTTTAAACATCGAATTTTTTTAGCCAAATTCACTTCTTTGCTTACCCTCTAGTTGCCAAACCCTAAAAAAACCCTCAGAATATTTAGACTGCCTATGTAACACAGGTTTGTTCTTCAAAAACTGCCACTAAGATCACAAATAATTGCTGAGATGTTAATTTTTGTCCACCTTACTCGATTAACTACAATGAATAAGGGCAGCCAAAGCTGAAGCACCCTGGCCTATTTAATTCATGTACAGAAATGGCTGCTTTTTGAAGAACACTGCCCAACTCTCACAAAACTCAAAACCTCTACAAGAGAAGCTATCAGTCTCCACATCTCTGAAAGATCAGGTCCTCCAGCCACACTCCTGCCCAGCATCTCTGAACTGAAAATGAAACATTTTCAAGTGAGATGTGCTGCTCAGAGCCTTTTTCAGACACTTTGAAACCATGAACCCTAGAGAAAGGGTGCATGGGGAAGTACCTAGAGAAAAGGCTTCCACGGCGTCACCATGCTGCCTTCTCTGGCTCAAACCAAAGCACTAATGCAAGCCTTGAGCTGAAATATCGTGAAATTTAAATGACTCTTCCCTACCCACAGTTTTCAAAGCCTTTTATTGAAAGCAGTCAAAATTCACAGCACAGCCCCATGAAAAAGGCAGGATAAAAGAACCTTTAAAAAGTCAGGAGATAGGCCACAAACCCACCTGCCTTTTACCTAAGAACACAATTTTTTTTACTTACCAGGTAGCAAAGCCTTTATTTCTGTCATTGCAATGGCAAAATGACAGCAGAAAATTTTAGTGGGAAGGGCAATTTTCAAGCACAGGCTGGTGTTAACATAACTACAAACTGAACAAAACAAGAGGCAGGTATTTCAGAAGAAACAAATTCTAGCACACCTGCCTCAATGAAATTAATTCCCACAAAAGTAACATGAACCTATTTGCTTTTCCTGCAACATGCCTACAGAACAATTACCAGTAGAGAAGGAACAGATCCAAGTGACCTCACCTTTTTAAACATACCAACTGCAATTCTGTTTTTAACAGTAAAAATAAAAATTTCTTTCATCAAGCACATCCAGTTTTATTCAAAAACTCTCCCCAAGCTGAAGAGCAAAGGGCCAGCTTCTGTCAAGTAAGTAGCAACCCTTCCTCCTTCAAGTGTTTCATTTCCACATGCCAGGGAAACTAGTTTTCCTCCAGCTCTGAGAATCTGGCTCTTGCCTTGAGAAAAGAAGGATGCATCGACAGGAAGCACTGTGGGGCTGCAAAGCTCACAGCAATAGGAAGTCACATTCTTGTCAAATTTCACTGCACCCAACCATTTCCTTTTTCTACATCAAGCACAGCCAAAAATTTCTATCTTGAGAGAAACCATTTTAAGTTGCAGCAGTTCAGCAAAATGCATGAAAGAGCTCTGTGGTCACTGATAAGCTTGACCTGCTTAATAATTAAGAAGTGATAATCTTCCTACAGTAATCAAGAGTGATAATCTTCCTACAGGAGCTGCCTTTTGCTGTTTCTACATTAATCCAAGCCTTTAAGTTTCTTTTTTATAAGGAAAGGCCTGTAGGACAGCATGGATCTCAACAACCCATAGGAAATATTTGCACTGAACCCATTAAGTGCCGAAAATCCCACCATCCTTCCCCTTGCCTTGCTCCTCCCTGGGAAAAGAAAAAAAGAATGCTAACTAAAAAGGAAACTAAGCAAACACAAGAAAACTCAGACTTAGGACTTTAAAAAGTAGTAACTTCTGCTTTTAATTTACTCCTGTTAATCTGGACAGTGCATCTGATACCAGTTTCCCTCAAAAGAAGTTACAGAAAAGTCACTAAAATCACATCTCAAAGCTACAAAAGTACCCCAATAGTGGAAAGCATCAATCTGGACTTTGCATTTTTTCCTCTTTTGTGAATTTCAGCCCAAATTTTTAAAAACAAAGTGTAATCTTTGAGCATCAACCTTTAAGAATAGCAATTTACCCAGGAGCATTCAATACCATGCCTTGTTTTAGCCAGTATGAAGACAGACAACCGAAATGAGCTCAGTATGGAAAACTGTACAATTTATCTCCAAGCATGCTAAAAGGCAGCGTTAAATGCTACAAATACAAAAAAAAAGCCAACACTCCAATATACAGTTTCACTCTACTGGCAGTAATTTATTTTACAAACTGACAACATGCTGGGGAAGTCCCTCAAAACCTTAAAACCATGCACCACTTGCAAAATCCTTTTACCAAACCACTTGCTTGAGTAATAGACCAAGACGAGCTTTCTCAGAGCTATGTTTCAGTTTTATAAGGACAGAAGTTATTGCCACTATTGATTGACAAATGTATTAAAAACTTAATTATCTCCTCTAGCAGATGGAACTTCATACAAGACTTTCTGAAGCATCTCCAAATGCTTCAAATTTGTTACCTCAAATTTAAACTGCATAAGTTTCCTAAAAAATACACAGTTTCTCATGTAATTGAAAAGCATTTTCACAAGCTGTACTCCATAAATATGAAAATATGATGCAAATAAAAATATATGGAGAAGAAGCAAGGCTACACTTTTCTGTAAGGTACTGTAAGTGTGGTGCTGCAGGGGGAAGCTGTGGTCACACACATCCTATGCATGCCAAGGAAACTAAGCTGCTCCCTCACACTCCAGGGGCCACTACCAATCTTCAGGATGAAAAGTTAAAGTCACTAGCCAAATACCAACAGTGAAAAAGGAGTTTCAACCCCAAACCACCAACACTCTCACGACAGCATCACTCTCTTGTTTTTGTTTTCCACCCCTCCCAGTCGGGATGTGCTACATCCTCTTTAGGCCCCCTCCAAATGTTTCAGCATCCTTTGCTGAAGCTTTCTGTTCTGGTGCACTAATTCATTGAATCTATGCCATATGTGATGTGTGGAATTTCTTTCAGATAGGACACAAAATACAGAACATTATGAAGAACCTCTTAAAAATAGCAATAAAAAAAGCAGGTTATTTTTATTGTTCACTGGCATTTATTAACTGATAGCACTGTGCATTTTCATCATCTCTATGCTTCAATAGCACAGTCATATAAACCTACTCTCAAACAAAGAGCTTTTCTCTTCTAGCTTCCCATACAAAACTCTGGTTATACTTCAAACTACATCCCCTCCTGCAGTCAGACAAAGAAAGGGGAATCCTGCACAGTGTCAGATCATTGCTACTTTTTCACCTAAAGCCTGTAAACCCCCAAGGGGACAGGACACCACTGCAGAGAGCCTGCACAATTTCCCAGGCTGCCCCTTTTGAAAAGTGCAGCTTGCTGAGGTCTCCTGCCTTGTGTCACTCATCACTCTGCTTTGGGGTGTGCAAAATGGAAAGACAGCCCCATGACTTAGTGCTATTAATAAAAACAAGCATGCTCACAGTGTGTTTTTGACCTACTCCTAAGTACTATTGTGTATTTATGGTTCACTAGATTATGCTGTTAAAGGAAACACTCAGATATGAAAAAAATTATACCAGAAAATTCAAACTGGCAAAAAAAAAAAAAAAAAAAAAATTGGCATTACCAGGATTAGTAGTTGCAACGCTTATCACAGAAACCATTGGGTCCTTACAAAACATCTGGGATCTGTTGAAGCCAATGCACAGCACATGCTCTCAGCCAATTTCTTCTGATGTACAAAATGCTGCAGCATTCTGCTATTATACAACACAGAACCATATGAAACGCAGCCTGCTTCACAGGTTTATTAACAAAATGTCTACCACCAAAGAAACCTCAGGTATGTTATGGCTCTGAATTCCTGCAAGGGGCACCTAAAGTCCACAAGTTAACATTTGTTTCCTTCAGCAGGATAGCTCTGAGGAAAGGGAGGGAAATTAGCAGAAAAAAACAGCAGGAAGTCAGCTTTTGATTATTTTATACCCTCTAAAAAATGTACTTGCAATCAAGTACAATATTAAAACTCTACCTCCCCTAGACTCTTGCATTTCGGCCTTTATTTCAAAGCTAGGAGGCTAATCGGAGTTCACCAACTGGAAAAGTTCACCTGTGAAACCAAAGGCAAAGCATTACTAAAGCTATTTTTAGTTTCTTGACAAGTCTCTAACCAGACATCTGCCTCCACTGCAGTAAAGGATGCACTTTGTTTCTGCATACAGAAGAAACATGGGGTTTCTCAAGCTGCCCACGAGAGGAAAAGCTCCTCCAGACACGAAAAAGATCCCTCTGCAGCCCAAAGGTGTATTTAACTGGTCTTGGCCATTCATCTCTCAACACTTCTGTCTCTTCAAGATAAGCAAATTAATGCCATGGTCCCACATGGGAACCCACACGAAGGTCCCACTGAAGCCAGAGGGGCTTCTCATCAGCAGAGGAGCAGCTGAGGTGGACTGAGGAGCAGGACTCACACACAGCACTTTGCCCCTTCTTATTGGAGCATTTGGATATGTGGATGGACATACAAGAGCAAGACAAAGATCAGCAAAATGCATCCAGCCTCTGAAGAGGCTTCTTCTGTCACTCAATGGCAATAATTTACACTAAAAAAGGAGGACCATGGCTTTGTAAGGCAAATCTTCAATCATGTAAAAATGGAAGATGTGGCTTTTGGCACGAATATGGCAGAAATATAGAGGAAATAAAGAAACTTAAGGCGCTGCCCCAAACCATGGCCAGCAGTAGGTAATGTGGATTTGCAGTTACCACAAAGTCACATTTTCAACACCTGATCTTACCCTTCCACAGCTTGCAAGCTTTCAGTGGGTAAAGGGAAAATAAAGAAGATCTGCATGTTCAAGCCAAGTGTCATTGTCCCCGAACCAGTACGCACACCCAGAACGGCTTAACCTCCAAGTCAGGCAGCATGGGAAAGTCACAGATGACATGGGACAACCTGAAGTTTTCCAAGTCCCAAACAAGCTTCTGCAGCTTGGGTATAAAGGCAAAGGTCCTCATCTTAAAATCTGGAAGCGTACACTCTGCATGGCTGGGCACTGCCCTGCCCTCCCTGCACAGCAAACGTTTCAGTGATTGTTTCAGAAACAACAAAACACAGCCTATCGCTTCAATGACCAGAAAGCATGAATAATTGTTTTTATTTACAAGGAGAGAAAAAAAATCCAAGCAAGACTGAAAGCATGGGGACCAGGGCAGGGGTGTGTGTTTGTTTTAAAGCGACTACCCGCATCTGCGGGATCAGCCACATTATCCCAGCAACACTGAGAGCACTCACAAAGGCCAGAAATGTCCCCTTTTGAAAAGGGCAGTTTAAACGCTGCAGAAACTGGGTCAGTGATGGGCCACAGAAATACCTAAGCAGGCAGCAGGCACCTCGCGAGCTGCAGGCAGCAGGCTCGCAGCAAAGGCCTCCAGTGAAAGACAGAACACACTAGGACAGAAATCAGACAATAGCTATTGAAGAAAGGCAGTTAATAGCAACAAAGCACGTAAAGCACGGGTCAAGGAGTCGGTCAAGTACAGGCCCTTCAGCTCTCTGCCCTTCTTCAGTTGCCAGGAATCAAGATTTAGACACAAACCAGAGATGTACATGGCCCACAGCACCAGCAGGCAGGCACAAAAACTGAGCAGGCATGTTAAATCCACAACACAGTAAGGAACTGCAAAACTTATTCTACAATATATGACAGGGCTGCTCGCTTGCCAAAGGCAGCACATTGCTTCTTGTTCTTCTAGTTTCATTAAAAAAAAAAAAAAAAACGAAAACAACAAAACAAACCAGAATTACACAATTTTTTCTTACATGGTTAGTGTACTTATCATCTCTGTGTTCAAGTCTTTACTGTTGTACATTTATTGATGTGCAGATACCTTAACTTGAAAATGCTAACCACAACTGCATCGACAGGACAATGCAACTTAAATTTATGAAGGCAAAATCTGAGAGGTGACCTACAATGTCACTAGTGAGGCCTGACTCGCTGACTGCATAATAGCTGACACCAAGTCAGTGTGCAGCAGGACTGTTGCACACATCTGCCAGCCACAGCCAAGAGACTTGTTTCTGTTTTGCAGAGACCCTTAAAATCATTTGACGTGAACGGAGGTGGTGGTTACCCAAGGTGCACGCAGTTATGAATCAGTCACTCCCTCCTTTCTCTCATTTCATTTTCCTTTTGTTGTTGTGTATCTTTCCCTTCATTGTTAAGATTGAAATCTGCTGTTGTCCCTTATCGGTTTTGATCAAGGGAATCAGTTGAAATGAGCAAGCTCTCATTTGCTCCCTACCTACCAGTATCTTTGTTCACTTGGTGTTTTTATCAGGGCACGGCTTTTTGCCTTGCTTTGTTCTGTTCACAGTCTGTAGCGTTTTTTCACTTGTCACCATGCTTTGCCCCTGCCTTTGCCTTTCCCAGCAATTACACCCCGTCCTTCCCCTGCTGCCAGATTCTGGCCCAGTCATGTTCAGCATCACATCCAAGCAGTTTCCAGTGCCATGTGCAACTTGCTGGCTGCCCAGCTATCTCCCCACAGTCAGGCAACCATGCATGGATGGTGGCATCCTGTTTCAGCTGAGTTTTGTCTTACCCAACACACTGCTCTGAGCTTTGGTGAGAGGAATCAGTCTAAAGAGGAGAGCCCTATGCACCAAAGCAGACGTGACCTGTAAGCAGCACCCCCAGAGAAAGGTCTGGTGGTTGCAGAGTGCCTTTTGTTTCTGCAGCAGGAAGTCCAGTGGGACCTAAGGCGCAGCCACAGCCTCTGCCCCCAAAGAACACAAACTGATGAGCTCAGAGGGGACAAAAAGGGGAACAAACTGCACTCAGTGCAACCTCACAGTGTAGTTTGCTGCAAGACAAACACTGACAGGGACCTAGCCAGACAGTGGGAACTTAATGAGGGGAAACAAAACCACCCCTCTCCTCCTGCCACATCCCACAGCAAAACCCCACTGCCCCTCCATCCAGAGATTTAATATCAGGACACCGGTGCAACCATCGCACTGGGCAGCACTCAGGTACAGTGACAGCATCACTGCTCCAAAATGCTCAGCATTTGAAGCTACTGCATGGTGCAGGGGCTGACCTGTATGGCATTGCTTCAGCCAGGACCTAGTGCTTGATGCCCAGAATGCACCAAAACCATGAGTGTCCAGCTCTGTGCATGATGACAGTCACTTGTCAATAACTTTGGTAGAGTTCTAAGGTAAAAAGACAAACCCTTTTTATTTCAATTTTGAACCCTTTTAATAATCCTTGTAAGAGTGTCCCTACTCTTCAAGCAGGGAGCAAACAACTTCACACAATAATTTCTGCATTATTAACTACTGCAAAGGCAACCAAATCTTTCAGGATGACACCTCGTATCTACTACTGTGACATTTCATGCAATGCACATCTTCATACTCCAAGAAGTAGTCAAGTAATTACTTTAAATTTTAAAATTACACTTTTTATTTTCTACCAAATGCAACCAACTGTTTTATTAATGAATCACTGTGATTTATCCTCCAAGAAAATTTATCAACTGTATTGTCAGATAATTCAGTAGAATTCAACTAAGTTTAGCTTTTTATCATTCAACTCTCTCAGGATTCAGCTGTGTTGTGCAATGACAACAGCCAGCACTGAAGTGTAAGTGAAAATGATGGCTTTAAATGAGGGAAATGTCCCCACAGACCACACTGGTTTATGAACCGCCGGCCTGGAACAGAGTAATTGACAGCTTCCACATATTCCCACCCAGAAAAGCCTTGAGAACACGGTGCACTTCGGCGTGCTGACACAAGCCACGAGGAAGTCTGAGAGCCTAAAAAATCCGGTGCACGTGCGATTTCAATTGCTTGTGTAAACTGCACCTCTCGTCCAAGCGCGCTACAGTCGAGGAGTTAAAAGGCAGCACAACATGCAGGAACCTCAAGACCTTGGAAGCCATTCAAAGGATCCTCCTCACAAATAATAAAAAAACAAGCATGCATCTGTTTTTTCTCTCTCCAGTGCTAAACACATCATACTGAGACTGCTGGCTCAGAGTCAAACAAGTCTCCAAAGTCCCACTTTGTTCCAAGTGCATTCCCAACTGGCAGCACAACACATTGCTCCAACAAATGCCAGGAGATGGCATTAAAGTGCACACACATGTATGAACCCAATTTTGTCTCACGCATGGCTGCTGAACCTGTTCCTGTCCTCGCTGATAAGAAACAAATACCTGCAGCTGAAGGACTGCAAAGAGTTGCCTCATGTCACCAACCCCACATGCTGCCCACGGAGGAACATTTTGGAAACACTCACCAGAAAAAGAATACCAGCAGGAAGCAGGATACCAGATTATCTTTTCAATTTTCTTTTGATAATAACCAGAAATCACAGAAATAATTGAAGCAGCTTCACAAGAAAAGTCAGACCTCAGCACCAACAAACTTCAAAAAGTGTTAAGTATTAACGTTTGGATTCACTCCTTGACAGCCACTGTCAGCTCTGAAAGAAGTGTGCAGGAGTCAACAGGAGCACTCACAGTGACCCAAAGCAGTCCCTAGAACTCCTAGAAATCTGAGTCTCTATAACAATTCCCTTTTGGATCCTCTCCTGGAACTCTCAAAAGCTTTTCAATCAAGCCTTCCATTAATTCAGGAGGGGAAACTGTTGGAACATGGCAGAATTCAGGGGTCTCAGAGTACAACAAAGAAGAGTAAAAAAAGAAAGATTATTAAATTTCTACTAGATAGATATCAACATTCACATGATTTAAAAAAGCTGGGAAATTCTCCTCATGAGATAAATGTAAATGTGCTACCAACAGGGCAGATAGTCATCATTTATCTCTATCTACTTTGTAAAGCTGAGACTCCCTATTCAATTCAAAGTTAACTTTTTGTTTTGAGAGGTGCATATGCAACAACAGAATTATGCTTCACTGTCTCAAAGAAAATAAACAGGATCCAGAGAGAAACATTAAAATAACAAATAGCAATTTTAAAAACTCAAAAGCAATATATAATGATTTATACATGCAAAAGAGTCAGCAAAAAATCTATACCAGAACAATTTGGGCTTAAGACCACTGTTTTCACACACATACATTTTTAAAACTCAGGCTTCTGAATGTCTTCCCAAGCATTTTCATGTGTGTCAAATTATCATGCTATTGATGTGCAAGTGTCTCCAAAGGTCAGACCAGCTTCAAATCTTAGTACTGCAAAGGGAGCAAGCTCTTTCATAATGCAAGTGCAACTATGTTACTTTTTTTGGCACCATCGCATTGGCCAAAAAATGTTTTAGGCTTAATAAATATTGAGTTGTTTTCTGCATTTCTCATATTTCATCACAGAACATGCTGTTACAAACAAACATTTTACACAGAACTTTTTCTTTCTCATAAAATCCAACTCCGAAACAACAAACAACACAGCCCATACTTTTGATAGCGCTGAACAGGACACACCATCTTTCTTATTATTATTATTTCCAAGTCTTTACAGCTTCTTCATGTGTCCTCACAAAGTTTTAAAGCTGAAGTTGGTTTTTATCAGGCAGTAACTAGAAGCATTATTTTGCACTTTAAATTTCTTGATTTTGCCATCTGCAGAGTTCTGGTATGCAGGTGGGTCAGATGGTAAACAACTAGCTAGAGCTCTGCAACAGTATCTTGAAGCAGACATGGAAGATAAGAACTTCAGTAAAAATAAGAACAGAGGCCTACTTCTCACCTTCCTCTAATAAATTGTTTTTCCTTCTTCTTCTCCTCATAATTCTGAGCAAAAAAAGCTGCTTCTGTGTGTGAGAAACTCCCGTGTTTATATAAAGTCAAATTGTTCTACAGAAAGTAAGGTCTATTTTGTACACACGCACAAAATATCCTGAGTTATCCTTGCCTAATTATATTTCCATTGCTATTTCTAAAAGGTACAAAACAATTAAAAAAAAAAAAAACACAACAACAACAAAAACCCCTCAACTGTATTTGTACACCACTTTGGGGCCAGGAGGTGGAGAAAAAAATAAGGTGACAATTAACACCACAGCTTTGCCCTCTATCCTCCTTATCTCAGTTGGCAGCCTGGACACAACACAGAATGGTGGACTCCTGAGACAACAAGCAGACACCTAAATTATTCACAATGATCACATGCTTCTCCCAGGTGACTAGCTTATTTGATGAAAGCAAACTTCTACAAATACAAAGCAAATATTTGTGGTGAGTACTCAGAACTCTGCAAAAGAGTTAATACACACCATTGTCACATGCAAGTATAATATTTGATATATACTCTTCCCCTCCCTGAAGTGGATGGGGCCTTTCTCTCCTGATGATAAAGGGAGTTGGGTATTTTGCAATAACCACCAAAAAGAAAAAGTCTCTTCCCAAAGCACATACTGAAGAAAGTGGATAAAGAATGATGTCTAAAGACAACATATGGTTTGAACTTACAACTATTTATAACTACCACTATACTATGGCAAACACCTAAACTACTGAAAAGGCTCCTTCATCCATGTGCCCACAAGTCATGCAGTCAGAGCCACTGCCAGGGCATGAGCGCAGCTTTCCTAGAGAACCTTTCCTTGTCAAAAAAATATGTGAGTCATTAAAAGCTAGGCTTGTGTCACATTGAGTATCCACAAAGATGAAAGTCAGGTAACAAGTGTGCCTATAGCTCATTATTACTACATTAGATAGATTTCAAGACCCTTCATGCTCTGCTTATAATAATCAAATGAGAGTAATGGGGTTGGTCATTCAGAAGCAGACTACACACAAATTCCTACAAGTGAGCAAACTATTGTTTAGGTTTTTCTTCTATTTTGTCACAATTTGCCAATCTGCAAGAGTAGAAAAATGGTGAAGCTAAATTCTTATATTGTGTCAATTTTCAGACTGCTGACACTGGTCTACAATTCCAGATGTCTGTTGCTTAACTGCAAAATGGTAAAATTACTGCAAATTAAGTCCTCTTATAGGCAACTAAGAAACAGCTATTATGGAGGTGAAAATAATTTATTTATAATAAACGCACAGACCAAAAGCTAAATCCTTTGTGGCCCACTGCCCACAAATCAGAAGGATTAGCCTGAGATTAACAGACATCTGAAATCCATTACCAGTGTATTAAAATGTAAAAGTAGAAGCATAATAAGAAAGTTCCTATTCTGAACTACTTATATTACAGAAGCAGCAAGTACAGGCTACAGGGACACAAAGTTTACAAACGAACATGAACAAACACGCCACAGCAGCTGTTTACTTTTGCTTTTCTTTCCCTTTTCTCTAAACACACAAAATGTGTTCCAACATCCCCTTTTTCAAAACAAATCAGGTTAAGTTTAACAAGAAAAATGCCATGTTCCCAAGCAGACTTGCAGAGCCGTAGCAGCATGCGACTGGCCTGGCATTAAAAGCTCACCTTCCCCGTGTGTTTGCTGAACGACTGCACCAACAGGCTGCGCAGAGATCTGCCTCTGCTCTCTCACAGCCAGTACTGAACTAAACACAATGGGAAATAAGACACCATATGCCTTTGTCCCACCTGCTCAGACCAGGCTTGTCCTAACTCTAAAGGGCATGCATTCTGGGTGGGCTCTATCCCAAAACATAGGCTGTGGGGAGCTTACCAAGTGCCAAAAAAAAAACCCAAAAAAAACCTCAAAAAACCCAAAAAACCACGCACAACAAATGATGTGCACGTGTGTGCACCAGCTAGCAACTGTTCACACAGTGCTGCCACTGTGTGATTCTCCACACCATCCACCCAAAACCCAGGAGCTGTCCCCCAGGCTATCCATCATCCCAGTGCAAGTGCTTTGCCCCACTCCTACCCCACAGCCACACTCGAAGGTGTTACTCCTAGCACACAAGAAACTGTCCCTAACACACAAGAAGCAGTCCCTAACACACAGGAAGCTGTCTGTCTCAGCCCCACACTTTTGAGGACTGGCTGCTCATCTCGTCCATCTCACCAACAGTGAGCAGCAGTGCAGATCTGGCTGGGCTCCTCCCCAGCTCCTCCTGCACTGCAGGTAAGGGAGCAGCCCTGGCACAGGTACCACCACACAACCACCCAGTCTGCCCAAAAGGCAGGGGCAGGAAGAGGCAGGTCTGAAGGACTGAGGAAAGAGCAAAAAGATGCCACAAGGTCCGGAGCAGTGCCACACCAGCGTGAGACAAACAGAACAGAGACGACATCCTGCAGGTGACACAGGGCACCCGTCCCACACAACAGCCTGTAGACACTGAGGGAGAACTTCCGCGCACGTTTTCAGCTGATGCTGCCAGAGAGCAACAGGGAAACCAACCAGAGAATGATCACAAGTGAATATTAACCTGGCAATAAAACAAGTTCTTCTAATCCAGAGAACTTGTAGGGCTGCACAAGGCAAGGGAGAGCACTAGGCCACAGAGCGCAAGACATCCTCTTCCTCTGGCAGTACAGACTCTACAACCATTTCAGGCATGGCTGAGACAGAAGTCAAAAAAAAAAAAGTAGAGATGCCATAAGACAGTATGCAAGAGATCTGCAGAAGATACAGAGAACAGAAAGTGAAGACATTATTTACAGAGGAAGACAAAGAAGTAACTATATAGGGCATCAAAACATAAAGTATAGTTCGTCCTTTTAAGACAGATCATTACATGCGAGAAAGTTTCCTCCAGTAGCACATATCCACAAACACAATTTCTCCATACAAACACAATTTCTCCATACACACTAATCCCTGTGCAAACAATGACCTCACAGGCCCAGCCTGCTATTTTTACCAGTATAGAAACTGGTGTTTCCATAGAAGCCTGTGTGGCTTTTCAAGGCATCATGAGCCAAACAAACGCAAAAGTGCCAACTGGCAACTGCCACACCAAGATTGCCTTCATTTCTCAAAGCCAAATTGTCACCTACAGATGAGGAAGTCTATTTTAGATGGCATACAAGCTAACATAGATCAAAGAGTCTCTGGTCCAGCCATGAACATCCTCCAGCCCAAGAGAGTGCACAAAAGTGAGAAAAATATACACATTCCAGCAGTTTGTTCAATGCAAACAGACAAGATTTTGATGATGAGTGGGACTGCAACAGCAAGTCTCAGAGTAATTAAATATGGCCACACATCACCTTTAAAGTATTTCCATCAAGGTCAAGCAGGACCTAACACTGAGGACAGAAGTTTGACATTTCCTTGCAAACAAGTGCAAGACTGCCACGTGCCATTATCTCACGATCACAGAAGGCCACAGGGTCACCTCCTCAGTTTGGTATGAAACACTGTACAGCTGGCCTGGGCAATTTATCTCATTTATGAAATGTCTGAAAACAATTTAGAAATAAAGAAACAAACAATAGCTGAAACATTTGTTAGCACACAGCACTGCCATGCAATGTCCCAGGGAAAAAAACAAAACACATTTTTTACCCCATGTACCATCAGGCAAGTAACATACTTTTGTAAAAGGACAGGTATTTTGGAAGAAGCAATGCCCACATGAAGAGCTGTTCCTAACAGCATCTAATACAAAGTTCAGCAAGGCAAAGTTCATCAGTGAATCAACTGCCACATAAAACAGAGATAAACAATTAAAGCAGCAGGAGTTCAGCCTGCCACCCTAGCTGTGCCTGGCAGAGGCATAAGGAAGGAGAGAAAAAGTAACACTGATTACTATGGAAGGAACTATCTGTTTCCTCATCTACAAGAGAACCTCCAATTTCACTGACTTCTTGCAATTCTTTTCAGTAAGCTGCTTTTAGTCCAGTTTCACAATACCCTGTGTTCCTGACAGGTGTTTCCTTAGGGATTTTTACCCAAGTGTTATAGGTGGGTGTGTCCATCTTAATTCTCCTCCCTTACTTATAAGGATTAAGTAGATTTCATTTCTTTAGGCATCCAGTAAAACTTAAAATTAGTAGTCCCTTGATGATCTAGACAAAGTGGAAGTGGGATACAACAGCCATGATTATCAATTAAAAACAAAAGTTTGCCAATATTTAAGAAGGTTTTAGTGCTAACCACTAGAAACATACATTCTGTGCATACTGCAGAAATTGTACCTTATGCAAGTACAGTAATGGGACTAAAAAGCTTTTTCCCAAGAAACTCCACTTTTTCTTTTCTTTATTAATACACACATGGATTTTTGCTTGTTTTGCAAAAGAAAAATTTTTAAAAACACTAAACTCTTAATAAAAGCAGCTTATTATATATATATAAACTATTACAAGTTAAGACCAAGCATATATTCTAGAAAAAGTCTTCATGTAGTTAAATTTACTTTTGGGGTAAGTTTAATGACAGTCTAAATGATCAGTGGTACTCCATACAAGCTTAGGTTGAAAATATTAAGATGGTTCCTCTCAGACAGCTTAAGCACTCACTGACACTCTCAGAACTACTTTTCAACTTTTCATTTTGAAACTCTTTCTCAATGCATACTCACTCACTTTGATTTTGATTTTAACAGAAGATATTTAAAAATAAATACAACATAAACCTTTTTTTTAATATTCATACATTTCTGCTGGCACAAAATCAATTTTTAGTCATTTCAGTTAAAAAAAGCAGAAGGAAAAAGAAAATCTGGTTGATCCTAACCTATTTTTCAATCTTTTTTTTTTCCTGCCATAGCCACCACCCAAGCTAGTTATCTGACACACAGGCATACCACTAGTCCCATGCCACTACTTTCTAATTGGGACTGTCAAAAGTCATGGCACCAAGACCAAGTGATGGCACCAAAGCTTTTTGAAAGGATGAGTCACCTCTGAAGTGTCTTAATACTCCATCCACAGTGCCAGAGCTCATTTGTGCCTCCTGGCTAGAGATGAGGCTGTGGCCAGGGAGGAATTGCAATGTACAGTCTCAAAATGCACAGGAGGCTCGTTCTCCCACTGCCACTCGGATTCTTCCTGAAACAAACGCTGTAACTCCATCTCCTCAGTATTCCCTAAAGCCCCTAGCAATTCTGCAGTCTGTGCACCTCCACTGCTTTGCTCTCTCTCAGGCAGCTACTAAGCTGCTCCCTTGCTACCTCTACCTTCAATTTCTCCTCTGTATCCGGAGCACTATTTCACAGGCACAGCAAAAACAACAGGATTAGGAGTAATTCCACCAAGCAATCAGGAGAGGTCAAAGTGCTGGGCATCAGCTGTCACACCCAGGCTGCACTGACACCCTAGCAGAGCCCACTGGGAGCCAGTACCACCTACTGCTCCAAGCAGCTCCAGCCCACAGGGTCAAATGCTCTCCAGAGATCAAAGGCAAAGGTTCAACAGAAATGCCTGACTGAGCCAAATGCATCACACTTGGAATTTTCCTAGCAGTTGATACCCATCAACTCTAAGCAAAGTATGCCCTGCCATAGGAAAAGGCTGGAAAATGTCCTCTTCCTGGCTAATTTCATTCCATACTTCTAATATTTTATGGATTTCCCTTCTCATAGACAATCACTATGCATCACATATTAAGAATGCGTGCTCCACTTGAGTACAGCAGTTTATTCTGGTGCAAACGTTCCTTAATGTGCCAGCTGCAAAACTGCATCCTCAAAGACCTTTCTCCAGAAGTCCTCAAAACCCAAGTACTAATAATGACATACACATGAAATTAATTTTTTTTTGTAGTCCAAGTCCACTTCCTTGAAGGAGAAGGCTAAAAATTTTGATAGCATCATTTGTGCACGTCACCTGACAGTACTGTCTCTTTATTTGTGCCAGACTTCTGCATTTCACAGAATATCCTGAGCTGGAAGGGACCCACAAGGATCATCAAGTCCAACTTCTGGCCCTGCACAGAACCATCCCCAAGAGCCACACAGGTGCCTGAGGGTGTTGTCCAAACACTTCTTGAACTCTGTCAGGCTTGAAGCTCTGACCACTTCCCAGGGGAGCCTGTTCCAGTGGCCCACAAGAAAAGCTGAAAAAGCTTTTTTCTAATATCCAACCTAAACCTCCCTACACAACTTCAGGCCATTCCCTTGGGTCCTGACTCACTATGCTGCTTTAGCAAGAACCTAAACTTTCAAAATTTGTAACTGCCAGTTGTGGCAACCAAAATCACCTGGATTAAGGGGCAGGTGTACAAAAACCCCAAAACAAAACAAACAAACAAAAACAAAAAAAAACCTAACCTCCAAACACAACAACAGTCAACATCTGTCATTGACTGTTATGAAAGACATCTTTTCACTCCTAGCTTTCAAGTGTAAGAAAAGGTTTTTAGGAAACTCGAAGCTTTTTGACAGGCCAGTACAAATACACATGACTTTAATTGTGTTAAAGTCTGTGGCCTGAAGCAGTACTCAAGTGTCTACTACGCTGCATTTCTTATTTCAGAATCTGATCCAGAGAGACACAAAACAGCATGAAGCAACCTGTGGAAGCATCCAAGCAATCAGAATAGCAGGAATTGTAGGGTGGAAATTAAAGAGTTGATAATGCTCTTCTCCTCGCTCAGGGCAGCTGCAAACCAATGGACCTAATCAACCATTTCTCATTCACCTCTGAAGTAGCTCTTCACAGAAATTACTATTTTGACAATGTCTTTCACCTCCATGCAAATTTCTCTATTTGTTAAAGCTAAACCTAAGGCAGAAACGGTAAGATCACATTCATCTCCCTTGTGCACTTGCCACAAGAGCAGCAAACCAAGAAGACCACCCCAAAAGGAAGATCTGATGATGCACATGCACAGGAAGTCCGTTAACAGACTGTTAATACTTCACTGCTTTTGTTGTGTTCGCTTTTTTCAAAGTAGGTTAACAGGCTCCCAAGGAACCCACTAACCTAGAATCAAAAACTGAATAAAACAATGTTTTTGAAAGAGACTTTCTCCTTTATGCACCAAGATTATGAACTCCCTATACTTCCCTCATCTCTGGGGAAATTTCTGATTTCTCTAGCTCCTTTAACCTCTGCTTATCCCGTACATTAAGGTGCTTTGCTTCTTGGAGCTTCACATCAAATTACAGTAGCTTCAGCTGATTTCCCCAGGGCATGCAGTCAGACAATGAGATGAAGATGCTGCAAGCTTCAGGTTTTGCTGCTACAGGAAAAGGAAATCCCCATGATTTCACCATATAGCAATGTAAGCTACAGGAATGAAAATTAATCCAGAAATAAACTAAGAAATTCTAATCTTTCCAAGGTACCTTTGCTGCCTCTTTTTCGTGAAGTCCACACTATAACATTCCTTCAGTTTGTAAAGCGCACACAGGTCTATGTATGTGTTTACATACAGCAGCAAACCAAAATAGTTTAGAAGATGCACACAAGCCAGGATTTGTTCAGGCAAGTTTCCTGAAGCATTTCAGTATGACAATAGAAGGATGTTTCCACGATGCAAGTGAACCTCTACAAACTTTACTCCCAAAAAACAAATTCATTTTTGAAAATGAATAATTACTAGAAAAAAAATTTAAGCACCTAAATGATGTAAAAAAAACCCAGTCAAATCACTTATCACTTTTTCCTCTCTGAGTCTCAAGAGGTAATTATTTTCAATATTTTTATTATTGCCATAGCAGCCAATTACCCCATCCACCTCCAGAGAAAAACAGGCAAGTAGAGAATTTTTGTTTCATCTAAATTACATCTCTCTGACTACTAAGGAAACAATCAGAAACAAACTTAAGCACAGCACTAGAGACTTCTTCCTTCTGACTACCTCTCAATAAAGAAAGCATGCAGGTAATAAAGTTACACAGTAAAAATTCTGCATCCAAAATATAATAGCTCCCAGATGAAAAAAAATCAGAAACTTCTGTATTTGTGCAGGGAAATGCAGTTTTCAGTAGTGTACCCTTCTTTTCACAAGAGGAGGTAAGAAAAAAAAATCCCCTCTGCAGGTAGGAATTGGGGCACTTAGGCAAGCACAAGTAATCAGCACCAGCTGTCAGCAGCCACAGTAATTCTCACATCCTGTTTCCAAACCATCTTTGTAATTCCCACGGAGATGAGGCACAGGAGCCTTAATGTGATGCTGGGCTCAGATGAGAAGGCTCCCAATGGGGCAGCAAGGGGAAAAGCCATGTGAAGAAGCATTGCAGTGCAGGACAGACCCATCATAACCATCCCGTTCCCGCTCCCCAGGCTCACTCCTTCTGCCAGCTTCCAAGGCTTGTGTGTTATCAGATCTGTTTGCTCTCAGAACCAAGCGAAGGGCAAAGACTGGAGATAAATGAGAATAGCATTTGTGGCTGACTGCTGCCATCAGAAAACAGTGCTGTTCCACATGTTTGTTTTAAGTCTTGTGATCTTTCTGGCTGGCATGGTACTGAAAGCTGTAACCACATTAACACATACCAAAGGAAGGAAGCGTTTCACTGGTAGATGTCCAAGCATTTTAACCTGGATGCTCAGAGGAAACTAAATGCATATTTAAAAAATAATCTGTGATGCTATTTACCCATCCCTTCCAAACAGAAGGCCTGATATTAACAGAAACCACAGAGTTGTGGCTATAGTTTTGAAGAGCTTCATTATTTATCTGATTTCAAGACATAAGAGTAGAATATTTATTGTTCCATAGCAACACATTAATAAACCTTTGGCTTTAAATCTCCCTCACCTCTTCCCTTGCCTTGGTGCAAATTAGCACTCCAAGACTGCTTACATTTACAAATTTTGTAATGGACCACTGTCCCTTGCCTTAAAAAATTAATTATAAAATATACAACAAAACAATTAATAAACATTTAAATTTTTTGTGTGAAAGCAATGAGAAATAAATTCATCTTAGAGACAGGATTAGGAGAAAAAGATGCAAGAAGGTATTTTGTACTTGCATATGCTGAGCACAGGTTTTTTGGTTTTGCTAATAAATCAATATTAACATTAAGTTCAGAAAATTGTAAGACACAAGTAATAAAGAACTATTTAACACGCAGGAGAAAAAAGTAATGTTTTAGTAGTCTGCCCTAATTACACTTTGGTATTTCCTAAAGCAAAAACCAAAATGAACTTCAATGCTCTTGTTTCCATTTGAGTTTACCTTACCTTTGCTCTTGTGGATGCTCTTCCACATCCTCCTCCGAATCAGCCTGACAAACAGAGAAAATACTGTGTAAGAATCTCAGAACCACAACATGCTACACTGGACATATATACCACTTTAACTCCATCACAGATGGATTTTCATGTGACTTGTTAGCAAAACAAATTCAGAAACTTAGAATTCCTATAACTCCTTTACAAGTCAGGTAAGGTGGTTGATGGACATCCCATTTGAGGTTTCAGCTCATCTTGCAAAAGATAAATGGTGACTTAACCTAGGTACTCTGCTGGCTCTTCCCAAACGCTGAGCGAACAGACTCATTCTCCATTTATGCATCTGTACAAAATCCTCTCACACACAGAATCTAAAACCAACAATTACCCTGAAACTACAGAAAGACTATTTCCTCTACTTTCAAATTTTTTGCCCCATCAGTAAATTTCAATAGCCAGTACCTGGGGAAATAGATTGCAGAATGCCTTGAAATGCAGATCACCTGTCAATGCCAAAAGCAAAGGCAAAGTACCACATTCCAACTGGCACGGTGAGGTCCCAAACCCAGATCTTATCACTGACTAGCAGAGTGTACAGAAAGCAGAGAGAGCAGAAGCTCTGAACACATCATCTTAGCTCAGCTGCTGCACTCAGGTAATTTTCAAGACATGCAGCTGAATTGTGTCAGCTTGCAGTTCACCACTAACCACTTTGAGCTGTCTACAGAAATGAACTCAAGTGTTGGTTCAATGAGCTCCCTGCAGGAAATCCACTTAAAACAAGGAGGTAGCTACTCTGAACTGGCCAAGATCTCCAGGAAAGCTTTAGGTACAAACTCAAAATGAAGTGTGTTACAGCCACTCAACTCCTGCTGATGAAACCAGGGACAACTTTAGGGCAATTAACATTTTTCAGGAGGAGGTCACAGTCATCCTGCCAGGAACAGCTGGTGAGCTTTCCCAGCTTCTGCTTCTGCAGGTGATGGTTCTACAAACTCTACGAACTAGAGACC
Organism: Zonotrichia albicollis; assembly: GCF_047830755.1. Classification (NCBI taxonomy): domain Eukaryota; kingdom Metazoa; phylum Chordata; class Aves; order Passeriformes; family Passerellidae; genus Zonotrichia; species Zonotrichia albicollis. The sequence continues at coordinate 27,091,194 of NC_133823.1, read as the reverse complement.
TTAGCAATGAAAAGGTAAGGGGAAAAAAAATCTTTTAAAATTAAAAGGCTGTACTTTCCACCACCCCTCCTACATGTTTCCCACATAAGCGTATCACGGAACAGGCCCCAAGCCACCAGCTTTGACTTTACCTATTTTCACCACCTACTGGGAAAAAAAATCACCTCTAAACACAAAACATCTTTCTACGGGCTTCAGATGTTAAGCACATCAGGCAGTCCTACCTGCCTACTGAATGGGACAGGCAGCAGGATTTCTGAAGATCTGAGCTTCATGTAGTGAAGAAAAACGACAACCACACTATGGCAGCAAATATGCTGAATGCTAAGATTAATGCTAATAATTATTGTGTCTAAAATAATGACCTTATGGATAATACTAATACAGATCTTGCCAAAAGCTACCAGACACATCTGAACTTTCATCTTTTGTCACAAGCAGCTCATACAAGAGACACAGCACAGCCTCCACCATAACATAACCAAATATGGAACAAGATTGACAGGGAAGTACAAGCTAATTTGAGGACTTGACAATCTTTCTGTATGCCTGCCCAGAGGTCGGAAACACCATGCTAATTGTCCAGGATCTGCAGGACACAACAAAGCTCTTCAGCTCAGATCTACCTAGAGGTCCCAGCACCTGGCCCCCATGAAGACCCAGCCATCTCCTCTAGAGACCTTGCAAAGCCTGTCTGCTAGACTTCACCAGGATGGCATGATACAAACCCATCACATTTTCCAGCTTCTCCGAGCTCCTTTTGTATTTTTAGGACCTCAGTACAATACCAAGCAGAACTGGAGGACTCCTTATCCACCTTCTCCAGAAACAGCGCCTCTGCCACGGCCAGATAGCAACCTATCCTCATTTTAAATGGCTTAGTTCCTCCTTTAAATGGCTTAGCATCTGCCAGGCATCAGAAACCTGGGTCTGTGTCATTACACTGTGCTCACCCTTAACACTAGCCACCTTACTATTTCTCCCCTTCACTTTTCACCAAGCAACAATGAGGCAAACTTCCCAGTCTACAATGCAGCCACAGCACATCTCAACCGTGCAAGGAAAAAAAAAATTAAAAATCACCTTCAACTCTGATCATACACAGACCTCAATGTCCAGCTTTCTCCTGTCTTCACTACTCTGTGTGATCCAGGTTACATGTGCATGAAGGTTTACACTGAAACTAGTATTCTCAAACTACAGGACTACAGGGGGAAGGAAGGCAGCAAGACCTCCTGAAAGTCAAAATGCAGTTCCCAACAGTCTACCTATGAGAAGAAAAAAAATCCCTTCCTCCTAACACTATCCTGAATATGGGGCAGGTGCTTATCTTTGTTGGAAAGCCCCTGAAAGCACCCCTCTTGTGTCACACAAGTCTCAAGAGCCTGAGCTGACAGCTACTGCATAATCTGCATGGCCATCCAGCCCCAAGTCCTATCAGCACCATCCAGAAGCTCAGCTGGCAGTCTGGAGAAGCCTTTTAAAAGCCCAAAGAGGAACACAATTCCCACTCCAAGCCTGTCTCAGACTTTCACACAAACTGTGTGTCTTCAGACAAACCCTGCTTTGAAGTAGGTGACTCTGTACATCTAATTTGTGCACAGCCCATGGGCTCGTTAATGACACGCTGCAGTGCCGCCTATCTCTGATGAATACACGTAAGATCAAGATCTTCATCAGCTTTCAAAACCAGCAGAACAATTAACCTTATTAGCCCCTGAGCTGCACTGAAGAACAGAAACTGAAGACAAGCTCCTACTACTTGGGAAAAGAGAAAAATAACATCTTTCAAACCTGAGCAGAGCCTTTTAATGAAAACTCAGCCAGCAGTTCTGTATTTGTTCAGTGCCTATAACAACTATGATACAGTAAACACTGCTGTATCTTCCTCTAAAATTCAAACACCTGAAACAATGTCACAGTAAAGTGAAACAAGAAGTTATTGTAATCTCCTTAGAATATGCAACCAAACTGAAACATTCACAAGGTGTTCCTCTAAGGAAACATCTTGCTCATCTCCTACATGTGACACACAGGAACAGGAGAAAACCCATCACATCAGTCAAGCACTGCACTGACATCAAAATACAGTTTGGTACACACTGACTTTGATGACTTGCTGTCATTTTCAGCTGTGATAACAAGAACTAAAACTTAACCTTCATTACGTCATTTTAAGGTAGTCCCTTTCTCCGAACTGAAGGGGCCAAAGTGAAAGCGCTCTGCAGGTACCCAACCCGCCTGCCCCTGCCTTCAGATGCTCCCAGTAACCACCTACATGGTTTCTCACAGACAGAAACACACAACGATGACTCTCTGATACCTCTTTTAAGTGGTGGAGGCCTTGAACAACAATTGCCATTTGTATTTCTTTCCTACACTTGTATGTGTATGTTATGTTTAAAACATAACTAACTGCCCTTCAGCTTTGCACTGAAGTGCTACAACCTGGCTGTAAATATCTGGAGCTTTTTCAGCCTTTAGTGGTGAATGAATGGCTTGGGTGTCAAGTCTCACATAAAGGAGCTTTTCTCTCAAGCATTTTACTTGAGTATGTATTAACAAGTTGCAAACAAACATGCAAAACCACAAAATTATAAGGGACCTATAAAAACCACAACTGCTCTAATCAAGTCTCTCACACTGAAGATTCTCCATGTCAAAATCCCACTGGTTTTCAAAGAAAAATCCAGCTGCCCATCCCAAGGACATTTGCTATGAAAGGGAGGTTAAGAGCAAGGAGAAGGAGAGCAAGGCCAGTGGGTGCTCTGTGGTTACTCCACGCTTCACACCACCTTCAACAAGAAAGAAGAAACGGGCACAAGGGAATACAGCCACCGCATCTGACTGGGAAAAACCAGCTGGTCTCAGAGCTAAAAAGGGAATCCAGGAAGAAACATTGAAATGCTGGAGGAAGCAGCAGACCAGTGGAAGACAGTCAGCAGGCTAGATACAGCCAGCTCCCCCTCAGCCCCAGCACACAAGCCCACGCACACCGTCACCAACTGCAGCGCTCCGGGCACCCTTGGGCTCGGCTGCGGAGCAAGAGCAGCAGGTGAGCCATCCCCAAACAGCTCTGCAGCCTTCAGAGGAAGCCAGAATCAAAAGCCCACAAGCCCGAGGGGAGGAGAAAAAAGGAAAAGCACAAATACGTATAAGAGGGAAGCTGGGAGGGGGCACACGAGAAGCACAAACAATGAAAGGGAAGCAAGAGGAAACAGAAGGTAGAACAACCAAGCGGGGTGGAGGCACGGGGGCCCTGGGCGGCTGCGCTCCAGCATGCAAATTCATGCAGTTCACGTAGACAAAGCGATGCTGTGAAAGGCCTAGAAAGCAACTACAAATATTAAAATGCTTTCTTTCCCCTCCCTCACCCCTTAACGTGATGTCTTTATTCGCTACATGCTCCTGGAACAAAAGCATGCGCAGGCAACCGGATGGCTGAATGGGTTACCAATCCACCCAACTTTCATCCTCAAATTCTGCAGGCAGCAAGGAATGCTCAAAACTGCTCTGTCACAGGCAGGCAGTTGATGATGCATGGAAAATAAGATAATAGTGTAAAGGCATGACAGAAAGAGAAAAACATCCAACAGACAGCATTGGTAACCCGCCAGAAACAGGCTAAAGGGCTGGCAGACAGGGCAACCTAATCCATTTTCCTGCTGAGAGCAGCTGGAGAGAGGTGCTTTGGCAGAGGATTATGCACAGTTCCTTCCCTGGATTTTTCACTTCTGCAGGTGAAATCCTCATTGGTGCCACACTCCCACCAAAAAGAAGCAGGAAAAACAAAATCAAGGGGCCAGAACAATCCTCTTCCCAAAGTCTTCATCAAGACCCATCTTCAAACATAGGAATGAAGCAACTCTTGGATATTCCCTACTAAACAACATTTATTAACCACTCAAAAGCAAGGAAGTTCTCCCTGTTACTGCACCCTCACCATCACATCACCACTGCTGTGATACATGAACACTGGGCAACAATCCTCATCAAGGGTTTAACTGAAAAATTCTGTTCTTACAAGAAAGAGAACATGGAAAACCTCCTTGTAGCAGTAGTAGGTCAGACCATTTTTTAAAGTGAAACGTGATCAACAAGCAATAAACCTCTTGCAAGTTTAAACATCTCTCTAACAAAGGGCAGCCAGATGCTAACAGATGTAGCGACTTTCCACATCTCAGGAACTGATGCTGGCTTCTCCACTGATGCCCCTCACCATCCCAGCAGTCACCCAGGAGGGCAGCGATGCTGACACGTCTTTAGGACCTCACAAACACCAGCCAGAGGATCGTGGCTGGATGGGCAGCCCTCCACTCCTTGGGCATCCAGGGAAAAGCCATGACCAGCCACTGCGCACCAGTGCCACCGCTCCATAAAAGAGGTGCTGAAAGGGTCCCTCGCCACATCCGCAGGGACTCTGGGAAACCTCTTTTCCTCCTCACCACAACAAATGGAAAAGGTGGTTTCAAATGTGGCCACAGGGCTAAAGCCCAACAAGGGCTGGGTAAAGCCCAAATCCACATTTGGATGGAAACACAAAAGTAAGCATCAGGGTCTGTAACCACATTTTTGTCTTAAAACCTGTTTGAGGAGCCTAGTCCTTCTGTTCAGCTTGAGTAGGCACTCATGCATCAGATGCTGCTGTAGTCCTCAAGCTCAGAGGGGAAAAACCATGCAAACCAGTCAATGCACCACTGGTACTCAGAGACCAGCTCATCTGACTTTAAACCTCCCAAAGCAGCAACCCTATTGTGATTTACTTCTCACTCCATCACAACTGAAGCCAGAAGACTTCTTTCTTTCCTGCCTGTAACCTCTACAGAAATGATGGAGGAACAGCAGCCTCAGCTTTGTCTTCACTGCTGCAAGAACTGAGCAAGACCATATGCTCAACTACGCCAAATTCACGGGTCATTTATGCCTGGTTTTTCTTTAGCCAAGCTAAAGCATATTTTTATGAGGATGCTCAAGAACAAAGTGTTTTCCAAGAGGACCTAATCTCCTCAGGAAGTAAACATCACGTCATCATCACTCAATTGCAGCTTCGCTATGAGAAGCAACTATAAATGACTACATTACACAGTTCTACATCTAATGCATCTTAATATCTCCACTGTAAAGAATGCAGATGCACAAGGCTGTGCTCCTCAAGCATCTCTGCACAGCGACTCTACACCTCCCCTTAGCTACTACCACATCTGCAACAGGCAAAATCTCAACAGCACAACAAATGTATCTTATAAAATCATTTGGACATACAATAGATAACACTTCGTAACACCACAGTACAAAATGCTGGGTGCTGGGAAGCAGCATCAATTATCAGCTAGCTAAGAAACAGCACTTCTGCTATTTTTCCCTACATTAATGGGTGGCAGTGGCTGAGCACTAAACAGAGAATGATATATGGGCTTAAGACAAATAAATTACCCAGTTTTGCCCCTCATATAAGATGATGTCTCTAAGGACTGCTTCTTCCCGTTTATGAGCCTGGTGCCTGGAAGTCTAGAAGGCCGAGCTCAACATATGGCAGAGTCCGTCAGTGCGAGTTAAATGACTGCCTCAAATGCCATAAACTCCAGACCCGCTCCCAGCGCCCCTCCTCGCTCACCAGCCCCGCCAGGCATTGTACCATATTGGCTCCTCTCGCCAGCACAGAATTTATCACATCTTGTTACTGCCCAACGAAAGCGGCTAAACAAGACAAAAACAAAATGCGCTAGAATGAGAGGAACGGCACCATAAATGATGTGTCATTTGAGGGGGGAAAAATGGCTTCACCTGAGCAGGCCTGAGATATAAATATATGCGTATTCACGACAGGCCCGTCTGGTGCGCTCCGACCACAAATGCACTAGTTGAAAATAAATAAATAATTAAAGGGGGGGACCCCAAACAGAAAATAAATGAAGCCGAACCAGCACGCCGCTGGCCAGGCTGGGGGGCCGCGGGGCCGGGGCTGCGCCGTGACAGCAGCGGCGGGCGAGGCCGCCCCCGCCCCGCCGGCCCCGCGCCCGCCCGCCGGGCCCCAACACCCCCGCACCGCCCGCAACGGCCCCGGGCCCTCCGCGCCCCCCCCCCCCCGCGCCCCTCACCTGGGCGGGCAGCAGCAGCTCCCCTTCCTCGGCTTGCCATAGCTCCACCACGCCGGGGATGGGCTCCATGGCTGCGGGGGCAGAGAGAGAGAAAGCGCGGATGGGCAGGGGGCGGGCGGCCGGAGCCCGCAGGCGGCGGCCCGGGGCTCCCCGCGCCGGGGCGGGCCGGCAGAGACGCGTGGCCCGGCGGGTACCGCGGGGCCGAGAGGAAGGGAACCGGAGTCGGGGGGAGAGGTGAGCCGCGTCCCGGCCCCCTTTGTGTCCCCGGGCTGCCACCGCGGCAGCCGCCCGAGGGACGGCGACGGGGGCGGCGGCTCCGCTCTCAAGCCCGGAGCGGGCAGCGCCGGCATCCCCGCCCCGCTTTGCCCCGCCGGCGCTCTCACCTTGTCCCTGCGCCTCCCCGGGCCGAAAGCAGGGTAGGAGGACGTGGAAAACGCCGAGCAGGAGGTTCATGGCCGCAGCCGCGCGGCAGTAGCCGCCGTGCTGCGGGAAGCGCAGCCCCGCCATGCCGAGCCGCGCCGCGCCGAGCTGCGGCTGGGGCGGGGCGGGCGGCGGCGGGGGCGGCTCCGCGGCACCGGGCACCGCCCCCGCCTCAGCGCGGCTGCGCCCGCCCCGCCCCGCCCCGCCCCGGCCGCGCACATGGCCCGGCAGCAGCGCGGCCGCCCCGCCGCTCCCGAGTACCCCGCAAAGCTAGAGGGAGGCGGGAGAGGCGTTGTGGGAAAGACGGATCGGTTTTGTGTAGTTCGGCCGTGCGGTCGGACCGCGAGCTGCCCTACACCCCGCCCGCCCTTAGGCCCTTGTGGGATGTCACCGCGCCGGGGCCCGGCGCTCCCCGGTGATTCTTAGAAACAAAAAAGCACGAAAATGCGAAGGGAAGGAACCAGGATGCCGCCCGAAGGGGGAGGGGAGAGCACAGCGAGGAAGGCGGGGGCGCGTGGTAGAGGGGAAGACAAAGTCTCCGATCTGGCGGTCCTGTTGCACAGGATCGTTATCAGACGATCGTTAGGACCGGAAGGAATCTCTGCACATCATCGAGTCGACCCCCTGCCAAGGCAAGGTCATCTGGAGCAGGTGACACAGGAACTCCTCCAGATGGGTTTTGAAGGTCTCTAGGGAGGGCAGCCTCTTCCAGTGCCACCAGTCCGGTTAATCTGCCTCAGTATTCCTTCACTGCTTGGCAGCACTGTATGTTTAGGGTCGCTGCCGCTGTTCTTAAGCAACAGTGTTTTGGTCTTAAGCAACTCTTCAGGTGCCTGTTGGATCTCTCAAGGAATTACACGGTGTTCGCAAAACAGAAGTGTAGAACAGAGCCCAGAGATTTTTGTGAGGGTCACAAGGTTTTAACATGTATTTCACATACCCTCTAATTGCATTTTAAAGTGCTTTTTTAAAAGTCTTTTCTGCTAAAAAAAAAAAAAAAAAAGAGCCCTCAGATGCCTTAATTATGGGAAAAAACAGTTGTTAAACTAGTTCTGCAAACCTCAAGGAGAAAAAATAAAGCAAATACTCTGTAACAAGGTTTGCATGGGCCCCAGATTGCATCTGGTTCTCCCCTTACCAATCACACATAGTAACTCACACAAACACTGGCAGTTGGGACTCAGTCAGCAAAGGCTCATAAATAAAGCTAAAGAAATGACAAAAACCATTTTTAGCCCTGAACTGAGACAACACATGAGGACATTTGGGACCTTGGTCCCCAGCAGTGGTGGGTCACATGCCCAATGTCCTTTCTGCTCAGTGCTTGGAAAAGCTTTTCCCACCCAGAGGCCATTCAGGTTTGACTGGAGATGCAGGTGGGTCTCCACAAAAGAAGTGCCCACTCTCTTCCTAAAGAAGACTTTGGCATTTGATGTTGCACAACCACCAAAGTACAGCTGGCAACACAGCCTTGTCTCCTGCCCCTGTCCTCCTCTTTTTCCTGCTCCCTAATGGTTAGACAGGTCTTTTGTTTTCCACACTGTCCCCCTGTGTCTTTAACCTCATTGCCTGGGCTTTCCCACACATGGGCAGAGGAATACTGTGGCATCCCTCCACCTGTGCCCCAGAGCACCCCAGGGCTTGCAGAGAAATGCAGCCTTTCAAAATAGGAATGGTTGGATGTTTCTGTGTCGGCTAACGTGTCTGTGCTTGGACAGGTGCCTGAGTACCTGCTTTAGAGAAAAAAAGAGTACCTCCTCCTTATATGACAACCCCACCCAGGGGCTGCATGGCACCATGAACGTGCTGGGCATTCAGTAGGGAACAGTTCCCATTGCTTCTGCAACTACTGGTTCCAATTGGAGTAGTCGTTTGAGCTGTAGAGTAATATTATTTTAACTTACTAGCTTTTCTTGATGAGTTTTTAAAAAGTTGTGCCAGCATGAGCTGATGATTTCTTGCCTGTCTGAAAGTCAACTCCATTTTCAGTGCCAGCAGGAAGGGGTCTGGAAAGATACAGCTTGGGGTTTAAAGGGAAACTCCTAGACAGTCTTGGTTTAGCTAAGCAGGTTTAAAAATGTCAAGTGAGAGAGTTGGCCTGAGCTGCAGTCCAGGCTGGGACAAGACTCACCCTGGAAATGGTTCCCCCTTGCTCTGTGTAAAACAAGGGACATGTTTGCAGCTTTGGAAAGGGCTGGGGAGCAGGGGAAGCAAGGCTTTCTACAGTCATGGTAAAGACACTTTTGCCAATCTGAACAGCAGAACACTTTGCTTTCTGGAGGCTTTTTCAGATGCAATGGGCAGGACTGGGAGGAAATCACAGCCACGATGTGATTGTATGGGGAGATACTTGTTGTGTAACAGGCATCAGAGGGGAGCAGGCAGCCTAATTACATCGCTGCTCCTGTGCCGCTGTGCATCCCTTAACCAGCAAAATATACCTGAGACTCTTCCTCAGGTGTGAGATGAGATGAGATGAGATGAGATGAGATGAGATGAGATGAGATGAGATGAGATGAGATGTACCTGATGCCATGTATGTGGAAATACTCTGTTTTAGACCAACTTCCCTCCTCTAGTCTGACTGCAGACCCACGGCTGAGAAGGAGCTTGGTGTGAAAGGGGAAACAAAGGCTGCCTGGCAAGTCCCTGCTGGCCCTCTTTGATGGGCTACCATGGTACTTTTCTGTTCCTCAGAAAATACTGACTAATCTGGCGCAAATGGATTCACCCCACTCACCGGGCAAAGCAAACAATTGTTAAAACATTTGGATGAGGAACTTGTTGGACGATGCACTAGGGGGGCATGGTCCCCCTAGTGAACCTGGTGCAGCACCTCCTGCTCTCTGCAAACGTGACACTGCTCTTCGAAGCTCACAGACCTATTGATGATGGTGTTTTCCAGCTAGAGAAGATTTTTTTGAGGCTGTAGACATACTTAGTATTCATGCAAAACAACTCCCTGCGCTGTCATACTTTAAAATCTTTGACTTGTTTTTTTCAGGAGTAGGATATGCTGCTGAAATATTTATTTTTACTGTTTGCCTTGCCCTTGAACTACAAGGAAAAGGAGCTAAGTTTTACCTACAGCAGTCTGGAAATAGTGCTGTAAACTTCTGCAAATCATAAAGCACACAGAAATTAATCCAGCCCTAAATGCCATTACAAATCCCCATTACTTGCAACATGGGAATAGTTACTTACCTTTCAAAAAAGATGTGAGACTTTACAGAAACACTAGGCAAAATTAATTTCTGGGGGAACTGAGCCCAGCAGAAAACTTTATAGTATGCAATCATATCATTTGCAGCCATGTATTGCACCACATGCAGTCAATGCTCCACATAAATTGAGCATATTTAGGTATTTCAATTAGGTGCAGTTTGAGAGGCAGTATGCACTGAAGGTGGTATATTTTCCTTTTAAGCCTCAAGAAAGTGGTCAGCTCACTCTGGAATGTTACCTTCACCTTGCCATCCCCAGCAGGAGAAGCAGCAGTGACAAGCCCCACTGGCATGAGCTGATATGCCCATCCTGGGGTCTGCATCAGGCTCCAGTGGAGCTCAGGGCCTGTCCTCCTCCCCAGTGGCCTCCCTCCCTTGCCAAGTTCCTGTTATCAGCCCCATGGCTACACATCCCCACGCCCGGGGCCAGCCCTATCAGCAAGTGCAGCACTGGGCAGTTCCCCCTGATAAGGCTACAAATCCCAAAGAGAGATCGAGAGGTGATAACGCCTTGCCTTGGGTCATCTCCTCGCCCAGCTAGCTCATTCCGCCCCAAAGGACAGCCCAAACACTCCTGCTGGGTGACCAGGGCATTCACCAAGGGCTCCGTCCCACACAAGGACAGCCAGGTCCTTCAAACCTGAGCGCACACCTGTGTGATCCCCAAAGACCAGCTCATGGCTGAATGCACAGGAAGGGGAAAAAAATTAGCGAGAGAGAATGTGGCAGGGTACAGCCATAAAAGTGTGCTCGGCTGCCCGCGGGACAGCTGAAGATAAGCAGCCCTCCCTTTTCTCCCTGGCATTGGCCCCGCTGCCTTGCTTAGCCAGCCGGCGTTCTGGGAGCAGGCACTCTCCCTCCAGCTCAGTGTTTGTGTAACTCCCAGCAGAGCGGGGCTGCCATCTCCGCCAGGGCCCCTCTGCATCATTAGAATAATAAAACAGTACGGGAACAGAGTTTCTCTCTTCCTTCTGGTGACAATTACTGTCATGCGCTCCACCACTGCACGCTCCCCCTCGCCCCCCCATTCCGAGCAAAGATTCTTAGCGAAGATTGTGAGTGCAGCTCGAGCTGGGCTGAGCCGAATTCTTTTAAAGACTAATTCAGCCTGATAAGAGTGTCTGGGACAAAGCCTGCCCTGGCAGAGTAATTAAAGACGTACAAATTGTTTCTAAAACCACACGCTGGCAGAATTTTTACAATTAATGACCAGTTGTCTCTGCTGGGGCTTGTCAGGGAGGAATCGTTCTCGTCTTACGCGTCCGATCTGGGTCAGCAGCCCATCCATCGCCTCTTTGAGGACGGGAGAGCGAACAGGCAGCGGCACTGCCCCAATAAGCTGTTAATGACACCGCACTCGTTACTGCGGATAACAAACATCTTGTTTCTAAGCAGAATTTTTGCCAGCTCGCTTTGACTTTCTAGGTTGTGATTAAATACAGACAGAAAAATAGGGTACTTACCTGGCCTACTTTTTTTTCATTTTCCCTCTTCTCATGCATATTTGATTGAAAAAATCTGCATGGTAAAGGAAGCATCTATATGATCACACAGAAGGTTTGATGAACATAGAACAATATTAAGTTATTTGAATGGTGCAACTTCTGAAATATTGACAAGAAAAGCAGAATGGTTAAGTGATCTATTAAAAAAAAAACACTTGCTCTGGAATCTCAAGTGTACATACATACATACATACATACATATATATATATATATATATATGCCAAACTCCTCTGTGTACTGAAGAAGAAAGGATAGTAAATATTTTTATTTTTAAAAGCACTGTTACCATTGTAGTATCAATCAAATGCTAGGTAATTAAAAAAATATGCTGATGTGCTCTGTCCTTTCCTTGCCCTGCTCTGCCTACATTTTTTAGCACATACACTGCATCCACTTGAAAGCGTGGTGGGTCCTTGCACACAGCAGGATTTTGCAGTCTCCTGCGGGACCCACCATGTTACAATAGCGTTCAAAGCTTTATAAGCTTCATTTAGTTTCAGCAAGCCTGCTGGATCATTGTCTGTGCTTAAAGAGGCATTTAAAACTAAAGCGAAGCTTTGAAAGCTTCAGAGACAATGACGCTGGACTCCCTAAACCCATGAGTTCACTGCACGGTTTGAAGTGATGGCATCATGTAGAAAACATGACACGCTGTTCTGAGAGCCTGGCAGTACCTAGGCACAAAAGAGAAGGGGGAACAGAAAATCTGGGGTGCACATTGAGTTTCTACCACTGAAGGTCACGCCTGGACTAAAGGGAAGAAAAGCATTCTAAATTTTTTTCTGCCTTTGAGATCTGTACCTATGCATATTTATTCTCTCGTTCTGGAATGATTTCTAAGCCATTGATATGTGTGTTTCTAAGCTGTTAAGAATAAAAGAAAATAACAGCTAGAGCACACACAATAAAAACAAGGCAGGATGCAGCAGCCATGCTTCCACAAGATGCCCAGCTTTTGTTCTACGTGGTTTGCTCATCCCTGGACTGTTCAAAAGGCAGCATTTAATCCAGAACTACATTACCTACGAGCAAAGGGAAAGAGCAGTAAAACAGGCATCAGTAAAACTGTGGTTTCCCAAAGAGGCACTCATTTTTCGATGTACAACCCTGCTTGTCACCATTTCTAGGCAAGGGCATGCAGTTTGTATAACCACAGTGAGAAACTGCATTGGTAACATCTCAAGGTGAGAGGAGAAGATCCTATTGAATCCCAAAAGTAAGCATCCACCCTACCCATGCCACCTCACTCAGGTGGTGAAGGTTACAGGTATTCTTGGGCTGCAGTGGCATGGAGTCCCCATTCCTGCCTTGTCAGGCTTCCCTGGCAAAACCCCCAATGCTCTTGATCACCAGGGAAAATGATGAGGAGAGGGAGACCCCCACAAAAATGGCAATGATCCATGTAAAAACAGGATGCCCATAAGTAGATTGAAAGGACAATCTGTAGCAAAATGGCGTAATAAATACCATCTTTGTAAAAAAGCCATGGTGCCTGGGCAGGTTTAGAAATAAAACAGTAAAATAGGATTTCACAGCATGACAAATGCTGTTCAGTAACGGCTGGGCACAAATGGCTGGGCACACCTCAGCAGCACTCAGAGCCATGTCGTGTCTCACAGGCTGCATCTCATTCCTAAGACCATGGCACTTCATGGGGGCACAGCTGCAGGCAAAGCTTGATGGGCTGGAAAAGGACACGGTGTGAACCATGGCAGAGTTACCACGTGCCTAATTTTCAATTTTGATAGCTGTAGAAGGTTTTACTGGGGGTAAAATGTCATCTTATTTAACCTCAGTCCTCAGCCCAGTGGAGCCATTTTTCACTGCAATTGAAAATAATGAACATAAACTAGTTGGAGGCAGATAACGGGCATGGGAAATTTGAGCTCAAAGGGGTGAAGCCTGGACAAAGTGTAAAGCAACCAGAATCAGTTTAGTGCCACAGCACATCAGAAAAAAGCACAGCTGTCAAGAATGCAGCACTTCCACATGTGTGCAGATGCTCTTAAGGGAGGAAGACGCATTGATGACATTGAAAAAACACAGCACAAAAGTAAGACACATTTAAAAATACACCCAAATTGGAAACAGTACTGTTAGAAGCTTACTAAAACACGGTAAACTATTGCTGTAGCTATTTTTTTAAGTCCTGGAGTGTTACTATAACAAAAATAAACATGCTGATGAAATATAAGAGAACAGCAATGCCAAACTCGTGGAGAAGTGAATGGCAAATTTACCAGAGCTGTGCTTCCAAGACTGCCTCCACATCCAATGGTAATGGGTCACAGATGTTCTCTTTTCACAAAAAGAAGTTGAATGTGTTTATTTCTTTCATGGTACCGGCCAGAGGGCAGTTAGGGGAGCAACTGGAAACCTGTGAGTTGCAGTTACTTGATTGAATAATCTGTTTGGAAAAAAGATGTTGCCGTGCAAAATTCTCCTCCCCCCTCCACCACCCCCCTGCCAGTTTTGACAGCACATAAGAGTTTCACTTCCATCCAAAACTGAGAGGGAAATTTAGGTAACCCAAAATAATGTAATGTGCACAGTCTGTGAAGTACCAGGGATTTTTCATGCCACAGACATAAGGCCACCTTTTTTTTAACATGCCCAAAGAATCCAGGGATCTGGTTGCTGCCCAGCTCAGCGCCAGGGCATCATGATGCACATGCAGGTCAGGCTCTCCAACTGCAGCCAGGTTCCCTGCCTGCTGTGTGAGAGTTGCCATGAGGAGGGATCTGACCTCTCGGCTCACCTATCTGCTGAAAACTTGTGTGGCTGCAGCCACCAGCTTGTCACCAAGTGCTCTCCTCCAGCACCTAGCTCTTTCCTCATTTAGAGAAAAAAAAGCCACAGTATAACAAAGGAGAAAATAAATCCTGCCCTGAGGACAAGGGGTGCTATTACAGAACCTTCCTGACCACCCCAAAGCATTGGCATTTAACACCCAGGCTGCATGGGCAGCAGTGGTGTGGGTGACTGGGTACTTAGAGCAGTACAACTCAAATGACATGAGGACAAGAAAGCTCATGGTTCCCATAATCAAGCCACAGCATGAACAGTCCTTTCTGGATACTTACACTGCAGAGCAGTAAAATCTAGGCAGGAGTGGAGCATCTCATGGCACCTCTACAATACAGGGTACTGAAGTCCTCTCCAGAGGTCCAGCTCCATCACCACTGAAGTCAAACACCATGTGTAAATGTGGGATGCTTCTTCAGGGGTGGCAGGCGTGGGTGCCCAGTTAGAGACAAGCTTCCCTCCGAGGCACAAACAGACATGAACCCTGAGTGCTACACACAGACAGCTCAGCCAAGGCTAGGGAGGCAATGCTGTGACAGGAGCCGCATGACTCCCCTCACCTGAAATGGTCTGGTTGCTGAGGGAGTCTCTGCAGAAGCCTTTGTCACGTGCAGACCCCAGAGCACCTTGGGGAGAAGAGAGGCCCAGGCTGTCCTGGGAAGAGCTGATGGAGTAATATTTCTGTCTAATTCCTATAGCCAGGAATCAGCCTAGATATTTACAACTTTCTAATCCACTTTTGTATGCTGCCTAGAAAAGTGCCGCAGAAAATCAGGACATCTGAAAATTTTGAAGACTTACTTTATTTCCCAGGGAGCAATTTTAGGCTTGTACGTTTCTTTTCACAGAACATCTGCAATTCCCTGCAACTGTAATTTCTATCCTTGTCTTTCAAAAATGACACTTGTACAGCCTCCTTCCAAATAATTGCAGGAACTTTCTGTTCATTAAGGGAGCATATTTTCAATGCACAGGTCTTCACCTCACAGCAGCTCTGCCCTTTCCTCAGGGAAGTGCAAGCATTCAGCTGCTGTACTGACATCCCAAGGGCTGTGGCCCTTTGCTCACCAGCTATTCCCAGTGGCATGGCACTCACAGCTGGACAGGAAGCAGTACAGCTCCAGCACACTCTGGACGGGAACCCATGCACATCATCAGCCACAGGAGCTGGATGCCTCATTCTCTGCCTGCTGTGCCAAAAATGTACTCTGCCAGGTGCCTGAAGGCCATGCAGGATTGCTTTTCCAAGCCTGTTGTATATGCTGAGTGATATTCAAATGAAATGCAACTATGCTGCTTCTCTACAGGCCTTGATAAGACATCAGACCTCTGAAAACACCACATCTGCCCTAGGGAATACATTTTGTATTACATATTTTGGATATAAACAGATATAACAGATTTTGGATATAAAAATATAATTCATTACATTTATGTAATACATATTGTAATGAATTATATTTTTATATTCAAAATCTGTTTAGTTTCCAGAAAGAAATCAGAAGATGGCTAACATGAAGTACTTCCTTAGATTCTGCCACAACAGCTATCCGGTGGCTGGATAAATGCACAAGAATATGGACTTTCTTCAGGTCACTGAAGACATCCCTACAAAGAGGTTACCAATAATAAGTTGTGTTTCTTTGTAAAACTGTCAGGCTTTTAACATTCAGAACTCCAGCTTTGCTCTCAGCTTTCTGAAGCATTATTCCTTATGCTGCTGACTGCACACTTGCACTTACATGTTTTCTTATTTTTTTGGCTCAGTGGAGCAAGCAGTCAGCTTTTCCCTCATTCCTGAGGGATATCAGGTTACAACGAATGTTGGTCTGCTATTATATACTTACCCAGTGGCATATTAAAAATGCATATTTTCCATTGGATTTTTCTCCTTGCCAGAGTCAGGTTTAAGGCCACTTTTCTTCTCTCACTTGCTAGGTACCGGTAACAAGAAACTAGCTTATTCCCAGATGTAAAAAGGCAGGCAACAATATATGGCCTGTTTAACCCCAGCTGGGGATACAGTCCCTGATCCACTTCATTTAAACTAAGGAAATCTACAGTGCATCCCTGCAGCTAAACTACTTTTGAGTGTAATAATTTTTGGAGAAGTGGGAGAAAGATGTACATATGGAGGCTGCCTGGTGAAGGGCCAGCCTCCTGCAGCTGTGTGCACTCCTGCCCTGCCAATGCACGGCACACGCTCCCACTGCAGGTCCCAGAGGGTCTCCAGTCCCTGCTGGTGGGTGCCATGTCCCCCCTACCCTGCCCCTGGGCCACCTGGGAGCCAGCTGGCAGCTGAGAGGCCATGGATGAGAACTGCTGCTGAAGCTCTGGGGCACCTTGAGGGTCCTGTCACTTGCAGATTTGTTCCAACCTTGAGATCCATTCAGTCATTAAAATTGAGCAGCAAATTCAAAATAAATACAGCCAGAAATACAGAGCAGGCTTGTTAGAGCTGTGTGCTGGAGCCTGTGGCACAGGGAATTTCCTTGCCCACCACTAATATTGTTCAGTTTAGCAGCTTCATCTAAGTGCTAGAAGAATGAAACCAGGAGAGAATCCCTGTGGGTGGTTTAACTCCCCACAGGCATTACCAGCACAGCTCCAGCAGCCTGCACCACCACACAGAGCCTCTTATCTGACATGAGGAGAAGCCCAAACACCACAGTGCCAGCATCTGCCCATGTTTTCCCTTTGGTGCTTCCTGTTGTGGAGGGGTGGTTCATCAAACCTCCATTCCCAGGTCAAGGTACTGCAAACACATGGGGTAACCCCAGTACCTTGTTCTCAGTCTCCGAGCTCTTCATGTCCAGGAGCACATATGTGTGCACTCAGCAGCAGGATAAAGGCCCCAAAAACCTTACCAAGTGACATTTTTTCCTCGTTCACAATTAGGTTAAATACCTTGAATAATTAAATAGAACTAGATGCTAAGAATATTCTTTTATAGATATGCTTGAAACTGGTAGTATAGGAATCTCAAGAGGCAATTTAATAGTTATCATGATTCACTGAAACACCAAAAGGAGGGATGCAACCATTTTTCCTACAGCAAAAAAAGGGTGAAAGGTTCAGTCTGAAAATACATTTGTGGTCTGGTAACTGCCATGTGTAAAGAGCATGAACTAGAGGATTACACAGACAGAGTGGGACAGTAAATCATATAGATGTAAAAGCATGTTACCACTCAAGCTAAAAATACTCTGTAAAGGAATTACATTGTCTGTTGGCATATTTTATTTGGTCTTAATTGAGCATATCAAGAAACAGATCACTACTCAATGCAGACTTCTGATTTGGTGCCTCGCTGCTTGGATTTATCTGTGGCCATAAAATTATGGATGATCAAAATCAATTAAATGCATTCACTAAGTAATCACCCTAGCAAGAAAAAAAAAAAAAAACTCACAAAAAAGTCATAGAAGAAAATGTTCTGAAATTATTTATATATTTATATTCTGACATACAAGAGCAAGGAGGACAGGCTGATATTTCTAAAAGGACAAATTTTTGTGCAATTAACCAGAAAAACATGAAGTAAAAAGCTAGAATCTTATATTCCCCACAATTCATAGTCCTGAGAACCAGAGGTTAGGAGTTTGCACGGACATACTCTAGCTCAACCCACAAAAGGACTCATCTAGTTTTTATGCCAACTCATCAGAGCTGGTGAATTAGGCTCTCTTCCTTTGCTTTATCCAAATCTAAGCATCCAATTCTACCCATCTGGGAAAAATTCACAAGATTTTCTTTATTATACTTAGCATGACAAGCATGTGAAAACAGAGGATACTCCATGCAACTTTCTCAAGGAAAAGAGTGCAAACTCACCTCTAAGTCTCCTAGGAAACACTCTCATTCCAATCAAGAAAACATGGGGAAAAGCATAATGGATTAAACTTGAAATCTGGTTTATTTTGATTTCTGCTTTCAGTAATTGAAGGTTATGCATTCATCTTTCAAAAGCATTAAATGTGGATGAGACTGACTGTCAAACTGGAAAAGGACACAACACTACTGTCAACTCCAAAAAAAGTTATTCTGAAAAAAAAAAATCTGCTGCTGTTGAGACCTCAAATCCTGTCCAATATATTTTGGGCCCTAGAAACAGTAGTAAGCAAAATGACATTCATCTAGTTTGCATATTTCTCCTGTATTAAGAACCAGGCTCAATTGCTCCTGCAGAAAAGAATGATTTACAATCCTGCTGTCCTTAACAACAGAAAAATGGGAAAAAACCCCTCACAAAATCTCCGTTATTTTTTTTTAGTCCATCTGGTAGGGAAGAGACCTGAGACTAACTTATGAAGATTTTTAGGCACCCAGTGATTTCAGTAGCACTTGGTCTCCTGAAAAGCTCTGAAGAGACACAGATGCCCAAATGCCTCCCGTGGCATTTAGCACAGCTACACTCTGAACCCCCAGGGATGTCCAGGCAGATGTTGAAAAATGCTCAATAACCTGCCTGGGGGCCAGGAATAAAAGATGCTGTGTTGTGCTTAAAGCATGCTAGTTGAGAAAACTGGCTTAAAGCTTCAGTTGAGAAACTGCACTGTGGGGTAAAGATCTTTCCCTAAGTTTGCAGGTAAGATGGAGGTATAAGTAAAATGTAATTAATTTCAAGAAAAAAAAAATAGCAAGACTTGTTTATGGCAATGATGGAAAGATATTCAGGCTGGTCCCTTCCATAGGCCAGGCTGCAATGCAACTGTACTTTAAGTGGCATTTGACTGAAGCACATTTTCCACAAAAGCTCTTCAGTCTCAAAGCCACCTGATGCTGGAGAGGCTACCTTTCCCCACACCAAGCTAAAGCTGCCTCTTGTGTCTCATTTCGACACCAACAGCTGTTTCTGCAGCAAGACATTACAGCACATGCAGAGTTCAAGACTTGTTTGCAGTCTCTGCATGACTGATCTCTGAGCAATCACTAGTTTTCCTCAAGAGAAGCTCCACACTGTAGCACAGATCACTGGGCTCTCCAGGGCTCTGGCAGAAAGGCATCCTCAGGCAGAGCTGTAAAAACAAGTCAGCAATAAAATGGGGAAGGTGAGAAGCTCGATATCCAGCAGCATCCTGCATTACACAGCCTCTCAGACCTGCTGCAGAGAGCACTCCAGCAAAGTTATTCTGTTTTCATAAAAATCAGATGCAATTCAAGAAGCTTTGGCCAGAAGGTTAAGACAGAAGCCACCTGCCAAGGTATTCTGTAGCAGAAACGTCACAGATTTTTATCTCTGAAGCAAAAGTAATGGTTTAAACTCAAAAGCCAGAAAGGAGTGGAAGAAGGAAATTGTAGGGGTGAAACCTTGAGTACACTTGGTGGAGGTGAACAGTGATAAGAATCCTGATTCCCTAAAGGCAAACAGGGTTCTGCAAAAAGAGGATTTTACTGAGCAGAGGATGCCTAAAAAGGAAATGATTTTCCTCCTTTTCATCAACAGAAAGATTGTTCCAGTGACAGAGTTACCATGGAAACCAATTTTGAGAATAACAAGAAAGCATTTATGGTACAGAGCTTATTTTAAAGGATGGTGAACCATCAGCATCCCATTCCCCTAACTGAACCAAGAACCTGACCAGATGACCCACAGAACTAAAACAACACATTTTAAAGTAGCCTGGAATGGCAGTGCTAAATGTAACAGTCACAGCTCCCTATTGTTGTGCTTTTATGACCTTCAAAGCTATGAATATGGGGCTCAAAAGCTTCTCCCAGGACACAGCTTTAGCCGGGCTGAGTGGCACTGCATCTCAGCATGCAAAAACCAGAGACAGGTGAGCACCTCTGTTCAAGGTAGTTCATGCAGGCTGTCATATTCTTCCCTCATTCAGTTCTACTATGAAGAACAGGCTGAAAATTCAATTGTCAAATTCAAGGGCACATGGGACTGGCTGAATCTAGGAGGGCAGCACTCCTGATGCCTTTATAGTCACAGATTTTGCTTATTCCTGTGGCTGTCACACTGAGCAATGCAAACTGAGAAATGCATGCTACCCAAGGTAGGGGAGGGAGAAGGGACCTCTAGGCTCTTTCTCTTGTTAAATTTGACTTCAGAGTAAAAGTCATGAGGCTTTTTCCTCCCACTCATCTTCAGTCTTTGGTCTGCTTTGCATTTACTTTATATTTTACTGTTATTGCTTCTCCTTGCACTATGAAGGCTGAGGGACAGGAGGCTGGCCACAGACTTGAAAAGATAAATAAATGAACGTGAGTTCTAAAATAAAGGGAATAAGGTTCTACTGGCACTGCCACAAATATTTTTCACGCAAGGCTATCAAGAGCTTTCCAGCTTCCCAGATAGGAGGCTGTTCTCTGCACCCAAGCAGCCAGGAGCAGTATCTCTGCTCACAGCTACCCACAGCACTGCAGAACAACCTCACAGCCCCAGCTCTCAGGCCAGCCTCCAACGGCTCAAGCCCAAGATAAGATGACACCTGTCAGGTGGAGCAAAGGCAAGAGGCAAAGCCCAGGCTTGAGGAGAAAATACATTCACTCAATCAGATCTAGATGCTTTTTGAAGTACTCAGAAATCAAGCAAGCTGAAAGGACTTCAATGTTTCTTTTTCAAGAACACAGAACCTTCTGAGCAGAATCATCCTCTGCTGCCTTCCTGGCAAAAATTCTTTAATTTTGGTAAAAGCTAAGGCCACGTGTCCCACTATCACTGCTGTTGTTCATACAAGAGTTGACAGAACTGTGCAATTAGTACTGGCATGGTGTATGAAACTAAAGCCTCCGAAATGTGTTACCTTGAAAAAAAACAACATGATAAAGCAGACAGCTTGACATCAAAGGATTTCTTTCAGTAACTCCATAATACACCTGCAAGCCTGGTTCTCAGAATTTTTTTAAACTAAACTGTAAATTATTGCTTGCACTATTGCATACTAGTTTATGATGCAAAAGCACTTATATTAGAGCATGACTATTCACCACTCACTTGCCAAGATATGCATTTGTTAGGGTAAAATTGTCAAAAAGAAAGCTGTCTAGAAGGGCAGAGAGGGGAACTGCCATCAAAGGTGGATCTAAGCATAGATCTTACTTGCGCTTTTTAAGCAGTGAACTCTCCTCCCTCTGGCCCTATTTCAGGATGGGGACACGCCAGGCAATAACAGTAGCGATAAAAAGCCAAAAAAAACCTTGCAAAAACTCATTGCTATTGTTTTTTCTATCTGCTCCCTATCAAAAGCTGGAGGATGCAGCTGGGGAGTTGGTATAGAAAATCAAGTCAGGAATCAATGCTTTTCATTTATGGTTTTCTGATTTGGGAAGTTGGTTCAAAACAGAGGTCAGACAATGCTTACTCTGTTGTCTCAAGACTGACGAGGGAAAAGTCTAAAAAGAACCAAAAAATTTGACATTAAATTCCCTTTTTTCATTTCCCCATGTTCCTATCCAGTTATCAGTCAAATTTGCATAGCAGTAAAGGCTATTTAACAGAAAATTCTCTTAGTTCCAGTATAAGCATTGAAGAAAGAATAAGCATGAAAACACACAACCCCAAAATGCAGATTTTTCGATCATGCCTGCTTGAAGGAGTGAAGACATATTTCCTACCCAGACATGAATGGTTCTCTTAGGTTTGTACAATCTTCTAATGATTTAAACAGCTTATGACAAGGAAAGGGCTCCTAGATTTTTTTTTTGTTGTTGTTGAACACAAAGACAGCTTCAACAATGTGATATCCAATTTTGAACCTAACATTTTAAATTTTGAAGTTTTGATTGTGAATCTGTTTTCATTTTCACTAGCCCAAATCTAAGGTAACTTCTATAAACAGCTTGAAAGTACCAGAAAAAGTTGATGGATTATAAAGATGGATTTGAAGCTGCTTTGTTCAATGCTTAGTTTGAAAAAAAATTACTCATTTGCTGAGCCTCTGGATGGTAGTTACACCAAAAATGGAACGCATCATCCAGGCTTCTTGCCTTTCACCAGATGATACAGAGACTGGTGTTCTGGAGCACTGAGTATAACTTTCTTCAGTGTTATTTTTTACATATCCTTTTCAGGCAGGTACAGCATCAATGGCCACAGAAATAACAATCAGATCTGCTGCAGAGCCTTGATTTTGGATTTTTTAATCACTGATCTCAGGAGCTGACTGACTTTTTAAAACCTAGGGAAGAGGATATTGCCTAGTAATATTTCAGGAGAAAAAAAAGCCCACAGAAGAATATAGCTTATTATGATGATTAATTGGTGTCCATGCAAAAAAATTAATCAAAAAGCATTTCTGCCACTGGGAGTATGTCTTTGACCGAGAACAGCATAACAATGAAAAAAAAAAATCTGATTAAATAGGTAATTAATTTTTCTGAGAAACTGAAAACAAAGTATGAAAATCTGACTTTTTATCTTCCTTCAAAAATCCTCCAGAAGGACAGGATTTTTCTCACTGTAGAGTGCAAAAAATAAGAACTTTTTTTTTTTTTTTTTGCATCTCAACATAAAATTCCCATCTCCAGAATGCCATTGAGGTGCTGCCTGAAGAAAGGTGACGTGATCAAAGGTGTCCAGGTAGGGTGGGAATCCCTGTAAGGCATGGCTTCAGTATGTCCATCACTGGCTTTATCTAGAAGTCATAATTTTAAACAGCTTCTCCTTTTGAGCCTCAGCAGCAGCGCAGCAGAAGCTCATCATCTCACTTGAAAAAAGGTGACCCTTGGATGGGTTACAGGATTTACTTCAGCACTGGTTGCCAGATCAGTAAGGTTTTTTTGAAACAAAAGAATGGAGTATATTTTAAAATTAAGTTTTTCATATGGAAAGGCTCATCCTTTCTCCGAATAACTTGGGATTTCATCAAATACTGGAAACGGAAAATTGCCCAGCAGGTTTTGCTTAAAAACTGTTCTTTATAAATACTTCAGCAGGAACTCTTTTTTGTAAGGAAAATTTTTCTAACTAGGTTAGGTATGACCATCACACAGCATAAAAACTGTTCATTCATTTGTGAGGCGTTATAGAAGAGTCTGAAGTGACACTGGGAAGTTCAGTGGTGCTGGTGGTGGTGTTCACAGATCTTTCTGCTTGTGGTGGTGTTCACAGATCTTTCTGCTCCCTGGTCTTCTTGACATGCAGCCTTCTGTGCATACAGTTTAAACAGGCAAGTCTCACACAGAGATAGATGCTTCCCTTCCCGTATGCCTGTGCACTGGAAGGTGTGTGTGCTGACAGCAGTGCCAGCAGGAGGAGGAGTAAGACAGACAGCCATCTGTACAGACTGCAGTGCTTCGCTTGCTCAGCCTACGTGGTTGCCACAAGCGGATCTAAAAGGGAAACGACACTGGAGGGGTGGAAAACGCAAATGGTACAAGGAGAAAAAGAAGCTGAAGAGAAAGGCTATCCTTGATGTGGAGGCAGACTCCTTGTGCACAAGAATACTTACACAGGAACTGTGTCTAGCTGGCGTTACCTGCTGCCATCATGGAAGAACCCAGTCACATGTGTGACACCGAGGATTAGTCAAGGACATCATTTAAGTAAGTCACCTGTTCCTTCCCACTGAAAGGATGCACACACCATCCCATGTCAGCCCCATCAATGCTGCCAGACCCTCACATATTCCATCACCATCTTTGACATATTTCCTTCCTCCTCCCACCTCCAGCATGCTCTACCCCTTCTCAGAGTTCCAAAAGTGGTAGGTGGGAAAGGGAAAGCCTGTATTTATCAGGCAGGCAGCCAAACAGAAGAGATAAATAAATTGTGAGCTTCTACCAGGCCCCTCAGAGTAAACTTAACTGAAATCACTGGGTAATTTAAGAACAGGAGGGAAAAGGAGAAGATATATGACAGAAAAGTATGATCACACAAACCTCACCTCTAAAAGAAACATGGAGATAAGCACCAACCCACCAACCAGATCACCTGACTGGTGGAAATATGCCTGGATGACAGAAGAACTCTCCAAGGACCTCTTGCATTGAAGTTCTTAGTCACCATCACAAACTACAAACTGGGTTTCTCTTCCCCTCATTGTTCCAAGAAGTTTCGGTTCCACCTCTGTCACGTGACTACAGCATCACCGTGCCATTTGTGTCAGAGCCCGGATTTTCCCTTCTCATACACCCCCAAACAAAAAATGACATTTTACATGATGCATTAATAAAAGGCTTAGCAACTGACTCGTGTCAAAACCTAAACCTTTGTGACTGTTAACATTTAACACTCTGCAAGTGCCATAAAGGGAGTCCTAGAGCTGATGCTTGGTGTTGTACAGAGCATGTGGATGACAAGATAAAAGACAAGGAAAAACAGGATGTTTCAGGGCAGAAACAATGAGCAACTTTCTTTAAATAATTAAGGTTTCTTAGTAGATGAGGTAGATATAAATATTTTCTCCTGCATCTCTCTTACTTCACAGTGGCCAATCAACATGAGTCCCAAAGAGCAAGCCTACCCAACACCTCAGCCTAGTACTGTAAAGATAATCTCCTCATGAGATTTTGAAAAGCCGGACCTGATACTGTTCCTGATAGTGTTCAGAGCAACAGACTGCTAAAAACAGGTTTGATTTTCACCCACTGCACTAGTAACTGCTTTAATTATAAACCTGAATTGTAGTTAGGGCCTCATCTACTGGCTTAGCTATAACAGTTGAAAACATTTACCTTACATGGGCAAAAAACCCTATAGGGCACAAGAAATAAAGAGAAAAGAGGAAGACATACATAAAATAGCTGTGACATAACCACAGGAGAAACAGTAGAAGTAATCACTGTTCTTCTTGTTAGATTCTTCACTGTTTTCTTCTTAGATTCTTTAGAAATATTTCAGGTTCTATCTCAAGAAAATCAAAAATACAAATTGGGACAAAAAATCAGCTTAAGTGTTTTAATTTTTGCTACAGGCTAATAGCAAAAATTTTCTCAGAAAGAAAATAATATTAACTGCTACTGAGTTTTAACTCAGCAGAAGACCAAAGTCCCAGCTTCTCCTAAAAAATGAAGTGAACACACATCTCAAACCACACAATCCAACATAGTTTCATGTTGTGGGATTTAGTAGTCTGCTGCATATTTTTTTAAGAAGAAAAGCTTCCAAAAGTGAGCAGATGCAGCAGGCTCAAAGTATCTTGGAATGTACAAGATACACAAATTGTCTCTTTTTCTCTCAGAAAGGATGTATCTTTGCTTTTCCCCTTGAAATTCACCTTTGCTAAAAATCCAGAATCACAAAACAGTAGCACAAAATCAATCTATTCCACTAGAGGAGTAAGAATCAGTTTCTGGTAATGCATCACCTCTTTCGTTCTTCTCTTTAGCTGAGAAATTTCTGTTCTGACTGTTCCAAAATTGTGTCCTTACAGAAGCAGACAAATTCTCCCTCCAGGTTTGCTAACCAACACCAGAAGACAGAACAAAAAGTAAAGTGCAGTGGTATGTCTACATCTGGTTCTGTACCTATGTAACAAACCCAAAACTCTAGAGAAAATTGCACTGCTGCTCAAATCCCTGCAACTGAACTACCTAAGTTCCGTGTTCAAAGCATAAAGGCTGTGTTTGACGTTTTTAAAGCCAGGTCATTCTGGCTGACTGTAGTATCTCTGGGCAAATCTACCTCAAGCATAGTTATTTAGATGGTATTTATTGTATTTAAAAGTTTTACTACAATCCACAATGCTCTTACCCTACAGACAGGAAGCCACAATATTGCAGCTAAACTTACATAGCTGGTCATCTTTGTTTCCCTCTTGGATTTGGAAAGTAGCCAAAGCAGTGAAGTCAGTAAGAAACCCTCATCCCCACAGGTACCAGAGGAAGTTTTGGTGCACAAGCTGCTACAGACCATAAATTACCTGAGGCTCCCTGACAATAGGAGGTCAGCCACATGAAAGTGATTCTAACAGGCAAAAACCATCAGTAAGTTAATGTGCTCAATGCTCCTTCATACAAACAAGCCTTTTGAGAAATCATCATCTCTACTGTATGGCAGTTATGTGCTCTGAACACAGATGTGCCAAGGAGCTTCTCAGACCTGTTAGGTGGTACAGAACAGTCACTCCAAATGTTTAGCAAAACCAAAAAAGGACTCACTTGAGAGAGATCTCCTACAAAGAACCAAAAAAGCCTGCCTCTTTACTGTTTCACAGCACAAAATCCAAGGGCAACCCAACCACCCAAGCTACAGGTGCATCAGGAGTTTGGCACCGCAGGGAGCTTTGCTGCACAGCACCCCCTTCCTTGCTGGGGCAAAAGCCAGGCCTGCCCAAGAACTCTCCAACACTCAGCTCAGCACCACCTACTTCCCTTACACCTTTACCAGTCAGCAGCTGTACTCAAGGTTCAGTAGTGGACATACTAAAAATAAAGTCCTTCCAAACACATAAAAGGAATATTAGGAATAAAGTCCTTCCAAACTCATAAAACCATTGCAATTTTAAGCTTAATGACATCTTCCTATGTGCCAGGCATCCCATACATTTTCCTTAGGCAATGGACAGCTTGCTACGCTATCTCTCTGAGAGGAAATCTTTCACCTGTTATCTTCCCAGTAACTCTGCTGTCCCCATAGACATGAGATGACAATATCCAGGGCCATACCTGAAATACTTGCATTTTAACATAGGCTGAACTGCTAGGAAACTTTTTAATTGGAAAGGTCACAGGAGACAGATTTCTGGGAACATTTCCAGATAAATGCCACATTTCAGCAATGCTCTCTCATCAGATGTTGCATAAAAGGTGGACAGACACTTTTCAGCGATAGCTTGCAGCAGGCCCACCTACCTCCTGAAGGTAAAGCTTAAATCCTCCAGAGCTGTACAGCACAAATGCCATCTTGCAATCCACAGTTGGGGAACACCAGTCTCCACTGTCCACCTCTCTTGCTGCAGCCATGCACAGATCAGAACTAGAAACCAGAAGCTGATACAAAGTGAGGTGCTTCAGAAACTTCACCAAAAAAAATGAGGTGCTCACCATCTGTTATTATTTTGGCTGGCTGCGCTTTAAACTTGAAATTGAAAAATGTGCATAAACCCAAAATCCTCAGTTTTTAACAGTAAGTTGAATTCAGTCTCTCACATCCCAGATAAACATCCTAAATCTTAGTGCACAGTGGTGTGAAGGGATGGGCGCTCTTTGTTCCCCCCCTATGCAGATACACCCTTGACCACAACAGCTTTCTCAGTGTCGAATCCCAACAGATTCAGCTCTGTTGCACTAGTATTTTGCAACAACAAATATGTTGTCACTAAACTTACAAGCAGTTCTAGCAACCAAAACAATAAAAAATTACCAGAAACCAGACCTCAGCCTTTCTACTCACCTCCTTACTGTCTTACTTTTTTCCCTTAATGGATAATGCCTTTTTTCTATTTCATTGGTGAGACTAGGGAAAAATTCATTCTACTTCATATTGTTCCCACTAATTCCCACTCCAAAGCCTTCAACATGTTTAAACATAAATCCTTGGAGCTTCTAGCTCTTAGGACTTACCTCTTCCAGTTAAGCAAAGGAAGAGTTAAATCCAGTCTCAGACTCTGTAGTAATTATTCCCTATAACCTCTGTCTATGCTAAGCCTGTCTCACAGAAGGCGGCATGAGATTTACTATCTACGGAATACAAGAAAAAAAAAGGGCAACAAATATTTTTTAGTATTTTATTAACCTTAACAAAACCAGCAAATTAAAGGGCGGTCACCTTTTTTGGAGAGGATTCACATTTTAATGGCAGCTATTAATATATAACAAACTATGTACAACTGTGTCAGCCATCAACTGAACACTAATCAATATAATCCAAATCTTCTGGGATTCCAAAACCTTTATCTATTTTGCTCTCTTCAAATCCAAATTTACGCTTGGCCCAGGACTTTATTGAAAAGATGTTATCTGTAAACAGAATGAAAAACATTCATTTTGAGTATTTAGGAAAGCATGAATTTTAGTCTCAGCTACAACAAAATCCTTCCATTTCCAGTATCTCTTGTCTGTATGAAAAAGGTACATAGTGGGAAACATCATTATCAAGTAGATTTAGAACAGAAAACATGAGGCTTTTGTTAATAACCTCCAAAAAAGAGGAAATAATTTACTTAGCACCGAATAAAAATATGCCATCTTTATCTTTTCTTGCTCCTCTTTTACAAGGAGACTGAAAGCTACAATTACAGTGTAAGCCTGCTCTAGAGTGATGAGGTAAGTGTGAGTATGCATAGTTAGTATTTTATAGGTCCTTCTTCAACTAGACACCTACTATGTGACTGTCTACAGCTACAAAAATTTGATTTAAATTTACTGTAAGGTCCTTTCTAGTCCTGCATGTTTGTTCAGACACTATTTATTCAAGAAGCTTTGTTTTAGTTAGGACTTCTCTTTTTAGCATCACATTACTTTGACATATACATTTTGTTCAATTTAACATAAGTTTTCACTGCAGCATTTACTGAAACTCATTACGTCATTTTTAACACCCATAAATTGCAGCATTCCTTAAGAGAGGAAGTGTTCACTGTCTCTGCACAGTTTAGAGATATTTTTTCTTTTCTTTAACCATCACACATTTGGTTTTAAAACTGTCTCTTCAAAAGAAAAATATGCTGCAGCATATAACCAAATTGTCCAATTAAATAGCAAAGTACTTCTACAGGCTGAGGCACAGCTCCTTTACCTCATTCGAAGCCTTGAGAACAGCCTGTCACCAACAGCAGAAAGCCCTGACAACTCCCAGAACACGTAATTTTGTTTCCCCATATGCAGTAAACAACCCAGGTATAAAACAGTCCAAAGATTAAGACAGAGATATCCTGCTGCACTTGGCACAACCAATGATAGCAAGTCCATCAGTAGGAGATCTCTTCTGGACAAAAAATGATAAACAATATTCTAAATAATTCTAAAAAACCATAAGGACATATAAATTGTTTGCTTTGAAAAATGGGAATGAATACAGCAAAGCTAAGCAACAACAGAAAACTGAGTTAAACTTCCATATGAATGTCATTACAGTAGCATTCCTTAAAGCTATGCATCCTTTTACCTGTCAAAACTGATCAATTAGTTTGAGAAATACCTACTTTGTATCAACATCCTTCACATGGTATCAGCAATAAGATTCCACAAAACATTCTACTCTTTAGAAAGAAATGAACATTCAGAATAGAATTAAACTATCTGAATACTGGGCATCACCATTTCCAGTTTCTATTGCTTTCCTCATCTTAAGAGATTTTAACTTATCCAAGGAAACAAGTTGCAGGATTTAACACAGTGTACAAGACAGCATCAGAAGAACAAATCTGTTATGGCATATGAAGTATATTCAGTAACAAAACTGAGAAGATGTATTCTTTTTGTTGAATCATAATAGTTTTATAAGTAAAATAAATTTTTCTATGTTTTGTTTAAGTGAGGACTATCCTATGTCAAATTCTTATCAAATTTAAAGTTCTTAATACTAAGTAGGCCTTTTACTGAAATTGCTCTAGTGTGAAGCTGTGTCACTGCAATACACACCAGTCCATCTGTTGGCTGCCTCCTTGGCCACTTGGTTTGTTTGGCCTGAAACAGAGAAAAACACCACCAACAATAAAAGCATACATCACAGTAAAATCATCACACAAGGCACAGAACTAAATTTTTATTGATGTCATTTTTATGGAACCACACAATATAAGGAAGTTATTCTACTGCTTCCAAATACTTGTTTTACACTTCTAAGGTTCCAGCAAGCACAAAGCTAGGTTAAAGAAAAAGAGGAGTAAAGAGCATAAAAGATACCATATGAACTACTATAAATTTTGAAAGCATATTTTAAAAACATATTTTAAAATAAAATAACCCTAGTTTGGCTTGCCTAGGGGCTTAATTGTCTTCACCAAGATTTGAACTAGATATATGGCCTAAAGATATCAGAGGCAACAGAGATGGAAAATATTTCATAATCCTCTCTATACATAAGTAAACCATCACATGGGTATGCATGAGTCTACACAGATAAGGAGAATGACAAGGCAGCAGTCTATCATATCAATCCAAAAGTTTATCATATAGCTCTGGAATGTCTCCATGGCTCTGAGAACCCCTCAATGAAATTAAGACAAAATAATGTTTCTGGCAATTAAACTTGGCTTAACACCATTCCAGAACTAAACACATAATAGTAAATTACCATTACTACAAGCAGATTTTGTATCATTTCCATGAGACAAAACAACCAAGAAGAATTCCTCTTAGATCACCTTGCTCCCATTAAAGTAAGCACTGAATTGAATTAAGCAGGTTAGGCTGGAACGTGGGAATTTTTTAGAATCATTCTGGTTCTCACACCTACATGTAACTTAAGCTATTCCCAGTCAGTCTTGTCAGTACTTGCACGATAATACTCATTTGAATGGTCAGCATGAAACTTGTCTCCAGGGTACTGAGATATGAACACATGATCAGGTATCCATTGTTATACACATTAAAGGAAAATCAAATTATGTTGAAAAATCATCTGCTAGCACACAGGAAGGGAAGTACTCATTACTCCAACCTTAACAGTAATTGATATGAAATATGTTTACATTGGAGTAATTTCAAAACCAATACAGTTTCTAAAACTGGCCTACAATTAGAAAGTTTGAGCACAGCATGAAGAAAAGCAAAAAAGATGAGCAAAACACTGAATGGGAAAGAAAATGGCATTTTTGCTTACTTGCATGCATCAGAAATTCAAGTTTAGCCTGAGAGAGGTATCCTTTATTTCCTTTGCTGAGTGCTTGCTGCCATCCCCACTTGTTCAGTTCCACAACTGGGAGCACAGACAACAAAGTTGCAGCTAATGGCATTTGGAACAGTACCTAACCCTACTTAATGCAAGTCTGCAGAGTAAGAGCTTCCACTCATCAAGACTTTAAATGTGTGACCTCAGCATTTTTCTAACATTCTACTGTAAAACTTGACAGCTGTATTTGACTCCAAGGAATGAAGTTTGAAGTGAAGTGGAGGAAAGTGGGATGGCATTAAACTCCATGGATCCAGAGCTGTGAGGTGACAGCATCCTGGTGGGGTGGGGGAGCCAACCTATTCCACAGCACTTGTGAGGTCTCAGCAGAAAGCTCAGTTTTGCTGGAAGCAATTGACCAGCACAACAGGGGCAGCATGGTGCCCTCACCCTGCAAACACTGCTCATGTGTGCTAAAATATACATATATGATCATGTGTTCTGAAAATGTGACTTCACACCTCTGCCAAAGAAAAGGCTGAGGTGATGGCAGACATAGGCTGGACAACAAGTGAGAACTGCAGTCACTGCCTATAACCAATTGTGGCTAGAAATGAAAACATGGTAGTGAGAGCAGGAAGCTATTAAGAGGAAATACAGACAGACAGATAGATAGACAGACATATAATCCCCAGTGTCTCATGGCTACAGGTGAACATTTAGCTATCTGAAGACAAGATTTAAGCCCCTTGGGATCAGTCTTAAGTCTTGCCTATGATTCCACTGCATGATCTTGTGTGTCTGCTGCAACCAATACCATGCCTGAAGAGGAACAAGATAGTTGATAGTTATGGACCTGCATCTCCAGGCACAGACACCAGCCAGGTCTGCATCACTGCCAGCATCTTCCAGAGACCTCACAAGAACTGTCAGAAATGAAGAACTCTGCCCTTTCAGTGCTTTCTGGAACTCTTTTATAGTTGCTTGTTGGGACTTTCATTGGTTGCACTATCTGTATGTACACAAGCACGGAGGATGAGGGAAAGCAGGAGTAGTAAAGCGACACCCCCTGACACACCTACTTTATGTATGGGTGTAGCTAACTCCAAGTAATGCTACTTCTGACTGCTTGTTCTCTAGCTCACACAGGAGGATCACACAGCCAGGATGGTTCTTAGACTGCACTGAAAAAGAAGTTCAAGATCTGAAGAGAGCAATAGCATGGGAACTCAAAAATATACACTCCAAAACAGAATCAGGACACCAACTGTGTGAAGCTGTAAAAGGGAGAAACTCAAACACAGCACTAAGGGCAACTGGCTAATTGCCAAAACCATCACAACCACGGAGCCCCAAACTTGGCTGGACTCCTTCTGATCCTCCTGCTCACCAGAGCTGCTCTAACTGAACTTGATTTTTGGCAACTACTAAATAGTACTCCAGAACTGAATCTGCACAAGACAATGAAAGGCCAAATATGCAGTAGAGGTGAGCAAAAGAGGAGGCAACATTTTCCAGATGCTTCCAGGTGTTCTCATTATCATTAGGCTCTAGTTACAGTCTGCATATAGGCTGACACTATATTGCTGTCTGGAAGCTGCAAAACAATCCATTTGTTCAGGACATTACATATTTATTTCACCTATTTGTGTGACAATGAATCAGTAGACTTTCCCACTCCCATGTCTGCAGGATACAAGTCATTTATTTGGCTAAGGCACATACCTGTATCCTCTGCTGACTAATTTCAGGCACATCTGGCATTTTCTAAGAAAGAAGATGGAAGCTTGCATTTTTGTCTCCAAAACTGAACAAAAGCAAACACTGTATGTACAGCAATGCAAGGCCCAGGAGCAGCAAGACGAGAAGTGCTGGTCTGTTATGTCAGCAAAACACACCTGGAAATATGCCCAAAACAGTGAAAGGCTACAGGACAGAGTTATTTTGACCAGTCCTCATGAAAGTTTTTCTTCCCCTCAACTCCTAGTACCTCTGGAGAACTGCAGGGAACTCAAAAAGCCCAGATTCTGGGAACTGAACCATTATCCCAAGCATATTGTGATTGTCCTTCTCACAGGGACAATCCCCTCTACCCCCTCAGAGGAAAGCAAAGGTATGGAAAGGAAAGTCCAGCCACAGTAAATGCCTAAAATGAAAACAAGGGTGGGTTGGAAACATGCTTTTCAATGCAGGGAAGTGGCATTCTACCAGTGACCTGCAGGTATTTTGGAGCAGGCCAGGAGACAGAGGTGACAAATGGGCACATGGACAGATGTCAGAGGTGCACCAAAAAGCTTCTAAAGCAAATGGACAGCACCTGGTGAGGGGTCAAGGCCAGCAGCACAGAACATCAGCACAGCAGTGTTTCTAACAAATCTCAACAGGCATTATATATTGACTCCAATCATTGTAAGGCCACAATGATCTGACTCAGGAAGCCCCTACAGTCATTCTCAGCATACTGCAGAACTACAGCCTCCTCTTTCCTTCTTCCCCCAGATTCTCTCACTTTTTTCACCGGAAGGGGGAGAGAGTTTGAATTAAAAATCCTATTTGCAATCCAAAATTGAATGGCCAAAACTGCAGAAGTCTCAAATATTTCCACAGGGCTAAAATCAATTGTGATAGTAACAACCACCATCTCCTCAGAAACATTTTCCAAATGTACTTTAGGTTCTTCCTAAAAACATTTTTAAGTCTCACACATATCATTACAGGAACACTAAGGATACAGTCATGGAACAGTACTCAAATTCAGATTGTAAAGGCACCATATTACAGTTCTGGTAGCTATAGTAAAAGAAACAAAACAAAACAAACCAAACCAATGGCCAGAACCAGCTCACAACCACCTGAGCTGGCAGAAACGAACAAAGAGCTGTCACTTTCTCTGATCTCCTAGATCCTACTCTGGCATTTTCTGGATAACTTTAAGGACTTTTAGGTCCAGGAACCTCTACTTCCCCAGAATAACAAAGGCTAATTGTATTTATAAAGTTTACACACCTGAGTGCCAGTTTTGACCTACCACAACTAATGCCACAAGAAAATGGTATGGACTCACTTAAAAGGCACGTGACTGCAGAGGGAATTAGCACCTTCCCAAGGAGAGAGTCACCCATCAGCCTGTAGGGTGTTAGCAGACACATGCAAAATACAACTGCAGCCTTCAGCATGTGGGCAAGGGAGTTATTTTACAGCATGGATCACAATTCCTCTGCATGAAACACAGGGAACAGCTGCAACTGTTCTCAGGGACCAGGGAGGATTATTAGCCCAAAGATTCCCAATCTCTCTCGTGAAACTGGTCAGGGTAAATTAAGTGCATTAAGTGGATTTGAATTCCTGTAATAAATATGCATTCACTTGGAACTAATTCAAAGATGAAAAATGGCAACTACAGTAGGAACATGTAAACTTGAACCTCTCATGACTCTGGATAACCCTCTGCAGAAGGCAGTGGATGATCATTCTCCTGCACATAGGTTGTCCTTACTTTCCAGAAACATTGCCTTGCCATCACGACAGTGACAGACTTGTTTTCCTACTTCTCCTGGGGTAGCATCACTATAATATCCTGTGACGCAGTTTCCAAAATTCTTTCCACTAATGAAAACATCTCATGCAAATAAAGATCCCATCTCCAAAGGCCAGGGTAGAAGGTGAGCATAGAAATTATACACCTGTCATCCAAAGAAAGTACAAAAGGTTACTGCCTAGTAATTCCTACCCACCTGTCTATTCAAACTGACACCACAGACTCTGGTCAAGAGCCCATGGCTTGCCATTGGAGACTATTTATGGAAATGATGTGATGAAATGGTTTCTTAAGGTCCATATTTGAGTATCCTTGAGAATAAGCAATCTACAACACTGTCAACAGGCTGAATTGCAATGTGGCAAGAAGAGCTCTACAAGAATGTTTTGTAACCCTGTACCAGGCAGATATGTCTATACTATTGGAAATCTTTATCCTCCCCCATGCTTCCCAAACGGGAACTTCCTCTTATAAACAGAATAAAGAGCTGCCGTGTAGAAAAGTGATAGCACATCAGAATTCTGTCAACTCCTCTGAATCCAAAATAACACATCACTCCTCCCCCATACTCCAGTATCCTACACAATACTTTTCCTCATTATGTTAATCAACAGGTCAGAATTCATTACTAAATTCAAGTCAATGTATAAATATGGTATCTCATTTAAATGGCATCACAAACTCAACTTTTTATACTGACTTATTTTAGACTCTGAATAAAGTTTCAGCACTACAAGAAAAATCACTGACAGTTATGAATGCTAGCTATTGATCTACAACGATTCTGAAAAGCATAGAACACAATATAAGCTATTTGAGATAGAAAAATACTCAAGAATAGTGATATATGAATTAACAAAATCAGCATTTCTGCTGCAACATCAGTGTATATATGCCTGGAAATGAACCTGAGCAAATAGGTATCACAGTCTTGTCTACCTGGTGAGATGCAGCAGTGCACAGTTAAGCTACTAAGAAGCTGATTCACATTGCTGAGAATATGCTTTTAAAGGGTCTGCGATCTCTGTCAGTGTGTTTGAAAAAAGTGTCAAGTCTCATCAGCAAAAAACTCCCTCTGTCCTGTATGAAAAGGTCACACTGTCAAATTTCATCAGTATGTACACAGGGTCTCCTTGAAAAATGTCCAACAGAATTTGTCAGAATTGCTACCAAAAAGTTCCTCTATGCGAGACATGCTCTGGCACTTAAGTTTACTATACTCATGTACCTACAGAAAAAGACCATTTACCTTTCAAGTGTTGTACTTGAAAATCCACACTGAAATCTTAGTTGCATAACTAAAATACATCAATTTTCATCCAAAGAGCAGAGGGAAGCAAAGAGCTTGCAAAACAGAAACAAGCACACCAACTTGATTCAGGGCTGATTCAGGTCTCCCTGACACCACTCTGTTTTTCTTGCACTGGACAACTCTTCCTTCCCCACTTCATTCACTAATAAATGCCACACCTTCGGCACAGCTAAAGGAACTTGCACACTTCTGAGCTGCTGAATTGTATTTCACAAGGAGGCCCATGCCAGGGCACCATGGTTTTTGGGCAGATGTGTATTGCAATCTGCTGTGACCTCACGTGCCACAGACATTGTAGAGAAGAGTCTGGAAGGTATCGCAAGAGGTTCTCTGGTGTCTGTCACCACAACTCAAAGTATGTTCAACTTTTCCTATGCCATTTCTGAGGTATTTGTTGCCTGTTTTTAAGGTTTCCAATTTTCTGGCCATACAATTTAAGGCTATTACTTTTTGCCATCTTCTCCATGAACCTGAGTAACAGGCTGTTCCTTTTCTTTTTTTGAGGAGATACAGATATGCACAACCCACTAAGAACCATCTTTTGAGCCCTATTTTTGTAAAGTTTCTTTGTCTCTTAGAATGTGATTGCTCAATGTCCTCTTGCTCTACTCTGAGCACTTAGTTACATGAATATATGAATGCTTTGCAATAAAGTACTAGGCTATATCCAGGTAGGATATCCAACACTGACACTGTGTTACAGCTGAAGCCATGCTAAAGCCTTTAGTGCCACACTTTCTGCCTTGAGCAGAAAGATTATTTTATACATCTCATTGTGGGTTATACCACTGCTTTTGTATCTTAGTGTAGGGTTTTTTCTTGGCACAACAAAAATTCTTATATTCAATTCTGACATCTTTTTTCAAATCCTCCCCACTTAACCAACTGCCTCAGATCATTTGTGTAGCACAATATCCTTGAATACAGGTAACAGCCTTGCACTTGCCACTACCGAATGCTATCCATTGGTTATTAGACCATCTTTGCAGTTTATCATGATCATTTTGAAATCACATTCTGTCCTTTGTCCATGCAGTCTCTCCTAGTGTCATCATCTGCAAATATAACAAAAGAACATCTTCTATTCTATTATCCAGCTCATTAATATAAACACTGAGCAGATGCACATACATGAAGGCCACATTACAGAGCTTCATCAACTCAACCTCCCTTTCTGATACTGAATTGCTCACACATTATAAAGTAGTTTCAGATTTCACACTACTGCTGTTTCATCAGGATTATATTTCCCTACCTTTCTTAAAACAGCGTCATGCAAAACTGACTCAAAATACCAAACTTCCCCCAATCTACAAAGATCTCATACAGTGGCAGAGAGAAAACTTCTGTGTTGTTCTAGCTGTTTCCAAATTGGTTTTCCGTTCTGAATTTTTCTCTGATAACCTGCTCTTTTCCGTGAAACTAATTCATATGACATTGAAGTGAGAAGGGAAGAAAAAACATTAGAAGTACTGTCAAATGTGCTAACATTAGTCTTGCACTCACACAACCTGCCCTGCAAAATCTTCTGTTAAATGGCACAGGACAAGGTATCTATATTAAGACTATACAGTCATTATCCAGAAAAACACATAGTGAAAACATAACACACCATCCCATAAAATATAGGAGATATTTTAACATAAAAGATTAGCAATACATTTCTTTAAGCAAGGCCAGGAAAGACATCAGTTTGACAGTCCTGCATGTTAGCAGTAAAGACAATGAACTAAAATCTACAATAGCCTTCCTGATCCAATTTTGCATGTCAAAGTCATGAAAATATATAGGCCAGTACATTCCTTCAAATATCACCGTAACTTTATCAAAATTATCTGAATGAGTGCTACCATACACAACAAACTTAGCAGGTCTAACTCTGGAAGACTGAAGCAAAACACTTACTCCATAAAAGCCTTTTTGTTTCATATATAAATGGATCTATAGATTAGATCCTTTCATCAGGGCACTCCTAAATAGAAGAGTGTCATAAATGAAACCATATGCCAATTCACTCCTAAATAAAAGAGTGTCATAAATGTAGCCATAAGTAGCCATTTTCCATATCACAAATTTTATCAAGTGTCTACCATTCCCAAGCAGCTCAAGAGCTTTTGCCATAAGGATTTAATGGCAGAGACAATAAAGCTATTCCTATATACTTCACCTGTGAGCCTCTCACTTTAACTATTTTTTTCTGTCATTCCAATATAAACAAATAAGAAACAAAATAAAGAAAAAAAACAAAAATATATCTTGTGAGTGTTCTCATTTGATTTAAAGAAACAGCAACCTTCCAGAGTGGCAAATTCATTTAAGCAGGGTGTTTGCTACATATATTATCTAAAGATTTGGTCCTCCAACTGCCTTCTTTCTGAGTGTCCAAGAAAAGCTACACTGACAAAAAATAGCTTTTTGCTTAACTAGCTAAAATATAGCTTCATTTTAAAGCAAGTTGGCTTAAGTTGACACTCCCTAAGAATAGTCTGGCTATAATGTGTTTGAGGTATAAAAACACAAGTATGCATAAGTCTAAATATTTAGGACAATTTCTCATTGCAGAGTAACCTCTTATCTGAAGACCAAACACAGAGACAGAGAAATTCTCTGAAATGCAGAGAATAAGTGCCTTTTGCTGAAAGCCAAATGACCCTTCTGGAGTTAAGCTTTCCAGCTTCAGCCAAAAGCCCCATATTTCACTTTAAGCTTTGTGCCTTAGGTACGTATGCACAGACACTTCTTAATTTGCCCAGTTTGACCTGGTAGCCTTTCACTCATTATTCTTCATGGCTGTTATATTTTTCTTTTTTTCTAAGTGCCAAAAGCTGCTCACTCATTTACATAGTCCTGTTGCTCCCTCATTCAAGTTTTTTCAAACCCAGTTTCTAACAGTTCCATTCATTGCAGAGTTCATGAAAATCCCCTTATGAAAACTCATCACCTGTTCCTAGCTGGTCAGAAGTTCCCTGGGTGCTCTTCAGAGATTACCACATGACATACAACTCTGTGAGGTGCATGACAAATGACCACATGTATGAAAGTGAAGAAGGCAATGAAAGTCTTCTTCAGATTTTCTGGATGGAAAGAGAGATTTCAAAGACTTCAGGAAAGTCCATCAGTTCCTAACTTGAGCTGACAACTTATCACTGGTGAACTTCAGCACTGGAACGAAGGAAGGGCCAAGGTGAGAATTCTTTAACTTGCTTTCGTCAGGGAAGGTCCTTAAGCCAATACATTACAGCCTCTGGTAATCACAGCCAGATTCTGCTTAGTAAGTGTTTCCTTAGTCAAAGGATCAGCCTTTTCAATATCTGAAATGCAAGCAAGCCTCCTTTGATTTTCAAGATAAAAAAAATAGAAGGGCTGAAGATACTCTGATATTGGCAATTCCATCCAGTTTCTTATGATTACCAAAGGAACTTGGATCAGTAATCAAAGTACACATTGGTACCTCCATTCATTAAGTACCCTGTTCCTTTTCTCAACTTTACTTAACAGCTAAAATTCTA
Organism: Zonotrichia albicollis; assembly: GCF_047830755.1. Classification (NCBI taxonomy): domain Eukaryota; kingdom Metazoa; phylum Chordata; class Aves; order Passeriformes; family Passerellidae; genus Zonotrichia; species Zonotrichia albicollis. Next base: position 27,052,116 of record NC_133823.1, on the reverse strand, counting down.
GCATTATTGTATGAAACTATGTTCACATTCAAGTACATTTATTATTCCTCATTCTTTCTAGAAACTAAGTTATGCTTAGTTTTCATAAGTTTGATTTATATTTTATTGTAGTTTTTGAACAACTAATTTAATTTGTCAACCTTCCAAATGAATGAAAAGCCATTCCAAGAACAGTATAGGGAGCAGGGGAAACAAAACAAAATTCTTAGTTTGTTGAGAACAGTAGAGTAACCATGTCCTTTCATAACTGGTGCACATCTATATGTACTCTGGTACTCCATGATGAAGGAGGAAAAAAGGCGTGGGTGTGTGAGCTGTGTAGTTTTGTTCTGATTAGTAGCAGATAGCCTGTAAGCTCCATATATGAACATCCATTGTCTACTTCCTGTCATATTCTCACCCAGATTCTCTGGAGAGGAATATATTAAATATATAATACTCTGTAAGATGAGACTCATTATAAAAGGAGTTCTTGCGTTTATAACCATTATTTTTCTATGTACTTTTAAGCAAGTGTCTGATTCATTCCAAGGAAAGTTTAGTTTAACCCACTAAGACTAACTTAAGTGTGAGTGAAGACACAAGTCTAACATCAGCAGAATGACTAATTTCCAACTGCAGACCTCTGTTAACGGCATTGCTGCACAAACTGTAAAAAGCACAGCTTGTCTCAGATGCCAGGTGCATATTTCATGGTCAGTAGCCAGGAAATATTCTCCTAATTGGAAACTGAACATACTGCATGTAAAAGGGATTAAAAAAACATTTTATCTAAAGGCTTCATCTGTACACTATTGATCTTGGTGGCACCTAGACCAGGCTCAAAATTATTTGTAGATTTCCACCGTTCCAAGTGGAAACATTCAAATTTTTTTTAATAGTTTATTAGCTGATACTGCTGACAAGGCTTTTTAGTTTAAACCACCTTTCTGATACAATTTCTGAACAACAATCAATTAAACCATGTGTAAATTATTGGCATTCTGACACATTTTGAGTAAAATTGATGTAACTCATTTTAAAGGCTCTCCATTAGCCAGCATAATCCAATCTTCATTTAATTTCTTCACTACTGTTTCTCTTCTGGGAACAGGAACTATTCCTAGCATTAGTAAGAATGTCCCAAAGAATCTACCTCTTAGTACTAAAGTTTCTGTAACATGAAGTACATCTGCATATGCAACAGATTTTCAAATTGATTTGAACATAAGAGAATAGCTGGGTGTATCAACAAAAAAACCAACCCCCAAACTATGCACTCAAAAAAATCTAAATAAACATTACCTTTTCAGCATTAACCTTTCAGATATTAAGACAAATGAAAAAACTGAACAATACAGAACTCTTTTCTCATACTGTCTATATACCCTGACAATTCCTCAGTTTGTCAAGCTAAAATTTTCTTTGTTTAGAAACATCAGAACTAGAAATTTTTGAAGGACCTAAAAGGAAAAAAAGACATTTTCAAATACATATTACATATAACATGACATTTTCATGGTATTCAGTAAAGTCTGGGTGTTTTACCAAAATTTATTTTCCAAAATTGATTTTACAGAATCATGTAGGTATTAATTTTAGAAAATAACTTGAACTGGACTGGCAGTGAGGCCTCGGAGACCACACATTCAGAGAGTCAAAAGAATAATTATGTGGATATTTGTAGTTTAAAATCATGTCCATTTGAACCCCCTGTCTCTCTTGTTACAGGATAAAAATAAACAGAGAGAGCTAAATTAAAAGGGCTGACACCAAAATTGCTGATTGTGTTGTATCTGGTAGTTTGCTAATTTTTGAGAAAACAAGCTTGCCTAGACATGTTGAGATCACTGTTTTAAAGGTAAAAGCCTAAGACATAAAAGTTATCAGTAACCAGACATTCTAAAAACATGCTAAATCAAAAAGGAATGCTGACAGGCAAGATCCCAGGCCCCATAAATATTCGCAATCATACCACACAGAAGTCAGTGCAGTCAGTAGGTAACTATTCCTGAGAGAGCTGCCCTATCCAAAGGCACATAGTAACAAAGCATGGCTATTGTGTAAAAACAAGCAAAGGCCTAACAATGTTTTAAAAATTTTAATTCCTCTTATTACAGTGAAAGAACAAGAAGTTTGAAATTCTAGAAATGTTTATTTTACAGTGAACACTGAAAGTGTTTAGCTGTTTCCAATTACAAGCTGACCAGCAACTCAGAGGAAAGTCCCTACCATTTATACACTTATGTTATGTTGCCAGACAAACTTTTCTATAAAATTAATTATGAGAAAAATTTTATTAGCTCCTTAACACCTCTCTCTGGCAGGCAGAAAGAATTAAACGTATGCAGCAGGGTAATCTTGATATTGGGTGGAACTTTTTCTGTTGACTTTATGAAAATCTGCATCAACTATGAACTATTGTAAGCTTGCACTCTCCATGGCTTTGTTGTCTACCATAACCTTTAGAGAATCTAGCAGCATCATCTCCAACTCTGCACACACACATATCATGTCACAAAAAGAGACAAATCTCTCTACAATGGCTGCTCTCCCATGAGAATATATCCCACCTACATAGACCTGTCTCAAAGGTGAGAAACAATCTCCATCTGAAGCAGGGTCACAAGTTGACTAGAGAAGTATAAAATCCCACTATTTGTTTGGCTTTTTTTTTACTTCAAATTATTCTTGTCTGTTTTACTGCCTTTGAGAAATAATTTATTAATCAATGCTAACTCACAGAAGGTGTCTTAAACAACACTACCAAGTGGCAAAGACAAACTTCTGAACTGCAGAGGTCATTAGAAAAAAATTCACATATTTTGATGTTCTAGATATATTTTTACAATACTGTTCCTGTAAAATGGAATTATCTGATTATATCCACAAGACCAGACTATTACGTAGCTTCCTCTAGTGGTCAGTCCCTAAATCTTGTTGCTTCTGCTATTTACTCTAGTTACTTGTTACACACAAATTCTGTGTTCAAATGCTGTAAATTTGAGAAGGCATTAAAATTTATACTGCAATGTACCTCTAATACAAAAGCCAAGGAAACTAAGCCAAAACTTAGAGCAAAACTTTGGTTAGTTGACACTAAAACAGCGAACTAGCTAAACAGTGAAGTCAGCAAAACCCAGAGTTATTAGTTTTCCCATTTGCACCCTTGTGAATACACATTATAATATATTTAGTTACATGGTCAAGTTTGACTTTCCCACCATGAGACTCAGGAAGTAAAGACAGATGTTCAGTTTTTAGCTGAGTCTTCAGATATTTGCTATGAATCATTCAAACTTTTGTTTTGACCCTGAAAATTATGTATGTATGTGTGCGTGTGTGCATGCACGTTTCAATGAGCCTTGCTGCTGTGCAACTGGTTTCCTTCTGCAAAACTCTGCTGAGGGTTAAAAGACACGCCAAAGCATTCTCCAGATTTGAAGGCCACTGAAAACAGATGACAACTTGATATAGCCCTAAAATACCACAAGAAGAATCAAGGCAGCTCTCTGTCCTATAGGATGAGAAATTAAGAGGATGAAATTTTACACTGGGCATCAGGAAGATTGCCTTACAGGTTGAAGTCATTAAGGAGGAAGAGAGAAAACCCAAAGGTAGAAAGTGACAACTGCCTGTTACAAAATATATTTTATCGAATATATTTTACTGAATATATTTATTCAACTGTTAAAAAGAGTGTGATTACATAACATAACAGCCATGTCTGACTCTAAAATAAGGTAGTTAGAAATCTGCTTAGGTGATTTAACTGAAAATAATCCCAAGGGTTATGTTATCTAAATTGTACAGACATAGAAAATCGTATCACCCACGTGCAGTTTGAAAATCTGTGAATGAGTAACTTTTATAATATGCCATTTTTCTGTGAAACAGCAGCAATAACTTTTATGTCCAGCTGAATGCATTTCATTGCCTAAGATTCTTTATTGCCTTCTTACTTTTGCCTTTACACTTTTCTGTACTCTGGAACCAAAAGAAATCCCCCTCAATCCTTTTTTTTTTCTTTGCATCTCTTTATAAAGCCTGCCAACTTCCATTCAGCTATGACAAGGGCATTAACTCCCCAAAACTGACACCACCATTTACTCACTCATACATTGCCAGCAACAATGCATACTGCCAGTGCAGCAATGCCTGACAAAACACATAATGAAGCAGAAACTTAATTTTAAGTTCAAGGACAAAATAATTTTGAAACACTACTGCATATTCCCCTGGGAAGCCTACAGGTAGCTCAACAGTGCTAACCTCACAAGTGCCTTAAATGCTCATCCCTCCATCATAGAAATTCACATGGAGCTTCCACACATTTGGACAAAAAAACCCAAATGCACAACATACAGACAAAAGACAAGGCCATGAGAAGCACTAAGTATTACATTTCCTTCCCTTTTTTTCTTTCTTTTCAGGACACCAGTCTGCATGTTACCAGCTAATGCAGCTTGCCCTAACATTGCAGCTGTGATTTGCTCCCTTGTGCCGTATTTAGAAACGTGCTCACTGTGACTGTTTCAAAAGAGGCTCTCAAATCATTCTGTGAGATGCTGACTGTAAGGGTACCTCAGCAGTTAAAATACCTGATGTTACACATCCCTCTGCTGTTGGTATCTGCCTAACCTCATTCATTTTTACAGCTGGAACCAGCTGGAATGCGTCTTCTCCTCAGGAGAGCAGGCAGCAAGGGATTTACAGCACAGTAACTCAGTAACCTCAGGTCTCAAGTTTACTTATTCCCTGGCATACCATTACATCCTTGGGGAAAGATAACACAGCTGACAAAAAATGTCACAGCTCCTCAAAATAAATAATATCTGTCCAAATTTGGAGAGTGCTGCCAACTCTGTTTATGTTCCTGGCTTTCTCTCAGAACAGCTCTAAAGCTGTGAACTTTGTTAGTAAAATAAGAAAGGAGAAAGATTTAGCCACATCTCTTTTCAGAAAAAGTTCTGTGCCTGTTTCTCGTCACTTTGTAAAATCATTTTGCCATTACAGCAACCTGAATATGCAGTGGTGCTTAGGTAGCAATGTAAGGGCCTAATAAATAAAACATGAAGGCTGCAGAAGAGAAAATTAAATAAAATTTCATGCATGCTTTTCATTTTTCATGCTAAGGATCAAAATATTAAGTGCATTTCAGTGCCAAATTCTGTATTAAAGTCACTCATAATTCTCTGTATTCCATTAGTTAGAAACTCCAACCAAAACCCAGCATGTCAGAGACAGTACAGTCAGTCAAGATTGTGATAACCTACTTTCATGTATGTGACAATTAAGCATCTCTAATGAAATGCTTATGTTTTAAATAGGCAAGACAAAGTAGAAAGATACCAATCTTAACAGCATGGAACTGAAGGCAAATGGGAGCTAGAGACTCCTCCTCCTACACACATTCTAGGGTACAGCACGAGTTGTAGAATTAACATGGTTCTGGAAAGGATGACCCTGATGTTAATTCTAAAGCATCAGAGTATTTCAATTATAGGATTGTTTCTCAACTGCTCAGGTGGTGGCAGAGTAAGTATCAATGAACTTCCTCATGTATAACAGAACAGAACATGAAAAGAAATGGTCAGCGTACCTGTTTTGTACTGCTCAGCTTTAAAAAGAAAAGCAGTTATTCTTTGACTAACTTCTGAATACCAGATTTTAGGCCAAAGAAGTGCAGAACTTTTCAGGCAAAGGATCACTTGAAACAATGCACAACTTACGCATCTCTTCAACCACGTCTGGATCACATTCCCTGTATTTGTCTATTTCTGTCTTTAGCTGCTCTTTCTTCTGCCGAAGGGCAGCAAGTTCCTTCAGCAGAGCTGCACGATCCGCCTGAGCATTCAAAGGATGGTGGGAGATAAACAAAACCTCCAATTATTAAAAACAGTAATTATCACCCAAAGTTTTTTTAAAAATAAAAATATACAATTAAAATTTAAAAGCTGCTTTCACTACTGCTTTCTATGTCTATGTCTATGAACTACTTGAGCATTTTATTTTATTACATAGAATTCTCAGAGATATTAAATGATACTGAATACCAGCTGGAAGGAAAAAAAGTTAAGGCCAAAATGTATCGATAAAAGAACAATCTTCTACTACCTTTAAACCATGGTTTAACAAACTCCAAAGAGATCTCTTAATTATTTGGCTTAAAGGTTAAGCAGTATTTAAGAGTGCTAGTCTCATAATTAAAGACGGCATTACAGAAAAACCTACCATCCACCCTTCCACAAACTGAGATACTATGTATAAACACCCTCTGAATTTGTCTTTTTTTCTTTTGCACACCCTTTAAGAGCAATCGTCTCAAAAATAAATTCATGCATTTATGACATGGTAGTCTTTGCTAGGATTGTACACAATACTGACCTCAAAGATTCCATCGATCAATAAGAATCTGCAGACACTGACTCCACATGAGCTCTCCCACAGCCAGCTCAGCACATAGCTCTAATTCAGTCTGCAGCTACAAACACTGGAACTGGCTGATATTCAAATAACTCAAGCTAGGGTAGCCTAGAAGAGCCAGACTGCATGAGTTTGTAAGCCATCAAAATTTTACCAATGGCAATCTCCATGGTAACCCAGCAGTCTGAGGTCTTTGTGGATCTGGGATTTTGTTTACAGTTGTTGGGTTTTTCCCCCCCCAAACTTCCATATTTCCCAGGGCTTTTGCCAACAGTCTGGATTCAGCATGTTCTGAAAATGCAGTATGGAAATCAAAAGTTTTCAGATGCTGAGGTATGGAGGTGAGATGCTTGGAGACCTACATTGCAATCTAGATTTTTTAGGACTTCTTCTTGATGTATAATCAGGAATGAAAATGTTGGAAACATCAGCCAGAACAGGATTTCCAGACCAATAGCTGTCTGTAGGGCAGGCCACATGCTGGAGAAGCCCAAGGCTGAAACAGTTTGTTTGGAAACATGACAAGTACAATTATGTGAGAAACCTGCCTGTGATTCCTGATTACAGTCCATTGTGAATGAATGAATAAAGACTTCCCATTAAAGACACTGCCAAAAAGCAGGTTTTAATTGAATTTGTGGAACTGCAACATTAACAGAGTTTGATGGTAAGGTTCACTCTATTCCTTACTAGATAAATGAAACATACATAGGGAAAACCTAGAGTGTTTCTACAAAACAGTTCGGATTTGAAGATTTGGCACTTTCTTACAAAATTCAATTCCTCCTGAAAGCTTCTGGCTATGCATGTTTATTGGAGGTTTCAATCACTTTAGACTGAGCATCTCAGAGCAAGTCAGCAACCTAGAATACCATACAAAGTATTTCTAACTAATATGTTGGTTATGACAAACAGCAAGCCTAGATATATTTTTTCAGTGTTAACAGCTTCAGCAGCAAAGAGCACTGGGCTTACATTACTGCTCAGAACAGTAATTTAGGAAACTATATTACAAATAAGTTGAAAAAAACCCAAACCAACATCGAAGTTTGTAGTTACCAGAGTTGGCAGTTCAGCACCCACTGGCAACTCTGGTACAGGCCTCTGGGTAGTTCAAATTTTAAGATACTTTTATATCTGAAAACACCTAGAAGTACTACATTAGTATTTACAAGAAGTACATACTCGTAGCATTATTTCCTTGTAGGATTACATTCCCCCCAAAGCAACTTACAGTATCTTCACGTCCAATTTTTGATTTCTCGATGCTTTTTTCTAAAGCCTCTTTTTTCTGACTGCTTTCAGCAAGCTAATAAAGAAAACAAAGAACAAAATAAAACTTTTCCAGTAACATTAAACAGAGCTATAAAACATGCATTAATATTAATGTATTTAAATAAACAAGTGAATATAGCTTTTTAAAATACATGTGTTTTAAAAAAAATAAAATTTTAAAATACATATGTAACTTATGTAATAAAAATAAAGACAAAATAAATACAAAAGTGCCCAAATATAAATCTGAGGCTCCGACCCACAGAGAAGAAATTACAGGAAACAACTTCAAGTATAAGAAATATTTATTCCTGTGGCACATAATCTTGTTATATACTGCATGTTCAGCATGGGACTAAAATCCTATTTCATACCACAATCTGGCATCTCTATGTAAAGGACCCCCTAACATGGAGGCTTTGGATCTGATGATTTCCTTGGGTCCTTTTCCAGCTGTCCCAATTCAAGGAAGCAGTGACAAAAGCTGCAGCAGCTCCACCTGCCCAGCTGTGGATACCGGTGTTCCCAAAGTGCGGTCTGCCACCGGCACAGACCCAATCCCTTTTACATGCTGATGAACAGAAGCCTCTGTCCAAAGGCATGCAAAGCTGTGGCCCCCTTTTACTGTGTGGCCCTTGCACTGTCAGAGCTCACAGAGATCCCTTCCTTCAAGCCCAAGACAGAGGAATCTCACAGGGCTGGTGTGAATAATCCTTCCATTTTTCTGTTACATCAGGAGAAATAATTTGCCAAGAGAGAGCTCTCTCCATTAACCTGCCACCCATCTTGAACCAGGCCTTTCCAGTTCAGTTGGCAGTTTTCCAGAGATACTTTGCAAACTCTTAAGCTGAGCAGGACTATGACTCGACCCTCAGGGACACCATACTCAGCATCAGACAAAGCACCTTAAAATATTAAATGAGATGAACAAGAACGAAAAAAAAATTCTAATAAAAAACAGTTACTGCATTGAAACCAACACAAAAGAGGAAAAAAAGAAACAATAGCATGCTTTTTGAGTACCCTTTGTTTTAGTTTTAAAATGAAAGCACCAATCAGTATACCACTATATCACAGTAACTGTGAAAAGAACAGCTGCCAGAGCTCAGCTTTTACTCTGCTCTACCCCAAGATCCCCCACATGAGTCCTCCACTTCTACATTCCCCTTCTCACTGAGGATCCCACTGAGTGCAAAAGCATTTCCAGATATTTCCTGCAATCTTCAGCCTTGATAATTTAACCGTATCACTAAAATTGTGCAGCTGATATAAATACATACATGCAACACAAACTGCACTCCTTTGGAGGTATAATCACTTCTCAATTTCAATTTAAACTAATGTTTGGTCCGTATTTTCAGAATACTAAATGTAAATGTATGATAAATATCAGGCAGAGCTTACTGCCACGTCTTGAAGATCAGTCATAACAGTAAAAAGAAACTCCATACTGGTGGTCCATAAAGATTAGGATACAGCCCAACTGCAGCTCACTGGGTTTAGTGGTTCCTTTCACAGCTTGATTTAAAAAAATAATTACTCTGTGTTCATGCATGTTTGAGCATGCATACAGACAAAAAGTCTCCTTTCTAAAAGAATGCTTTAGTTTTCTTCAATTTATATAGGAATTATACTAATGGTAAGACATAATTTGAGGAAAAATACATCCAGCTGTTTACTTGCTGCTCTCAGCGCAAGAAACCACAGAGGCAGCAAGGGTTTCACTATGTGGCTTGAAGTAGACCAACATCTTAATTTCGGTGGATAGTCAAAGAGTACTCCTTCCAGGCTTTCCACAAAATTCTTACAAGAGTAGGTGTGTTAGTCCCCACATGATGCCATACAAACAGAGGTACACAGTTCAGCAGGGGGTCAGTACTTAGATGCAGTTTGCAGTAGCGCACTAAGTCCAGGGAACACAAACCCCAGAGCAAGTCATTTGGCATCTCTGAAGGCAGGATTTCTCTGAAGCAAAACCCACAGAGGACAGAGAAGCCAAGGAGCTTACCTAGACCCTTATACTGCAAGTGCAAAGAAGCCAATGCTCTCTGCAAGAGAGGTCATAAAGATGTCACTTTCTCTGTTTATTTTTCATACTCATTAAGTTCTAAAGGAATGTTTCTGCTTTCTCTAAAATGGATGTACAGGAGGAGCTCTCAAGGAGTGCAAATCATAAAAGCCAGTTTACAGCATGGAAGCACCCAATGAGGCATCTTATCATTTTCTTGATCCTCTGTATGCCACATCATTTACTAATGCAAGAAACACTAATGACAAACTATGGGAGATAAAGGAATTTCTTAGATTCTGTCCTATACAACATGCAAGGTTACTGTGCCATGAGGTTAGAAGACCTTCCTTTGCCTAAAAGCAAAGATGATTTTTACATAATTTTATTTAAAATATTACCTTCTTAACTCACAGATTTTAATTGCTTGGGTATTTTCTGATTTTTAAATTATTCTTTAATTATTATTACACTTAACAAAAAAAATATTAAATAAATTGACACGTCAGCTCTTTATGCATTATTTTGAAGTCATGGTAGTTATCCTCTATAACAAATAAATCTGAGGATACAGAAAGGAAGAGCAGAAGGAGGCAAGATATAGAAAAAACCCTATCAGAGGGGAAGGATTCAAAGGGTGAGGAACAGATGGCCAGGGTTTGTACAAAGAATCTATGACTATGAGAGAAGCAGAGAGGCCTGGATGGAGAGGTGGGAACACAGCTGAAAATAACCATAATGAAAGAAGGAAAGAAGCAAGGATAAAGGAGTCAGAGGAAGGAAGGATACACATGATACAATACTTAATTGAAAGGCAAGTGCAAATGGCAAATGACAGTTTATAGGGCATTAAAAAGAAAAAAAAAGCAGAATATGCAAACATTGTGTATGTATGATAGCAGACAACCACATCTGGACAAATACAGTGACTTACTTTCCCACTCACCAGCTGTAGAAAAGCCTGATTGCAAAGAAGCACAGTAGCAAATGGAATATTTCAATCCTTGGAGCAACTTTCCAGGGGAACTGGCAAACAATTTCTCAAGGAACATTAACCACTCTGAGAAATCTATTTCCTGCCAAAAGCAGAGAGACCAGTCCAGAGATAAAGATACTGTGTGCCCTCTATGTTTCTTGAGAGACATGTCTGGGCTGACACTGGAACAACCTTCTGCCACAAGTGTAATAGACCAGCTGTGGAAAAGAAGTACAGAGAGATTCTACTCCACTACAAAGTTTCATGTCTCCTATCTGACTGCTCTGAATCAGCATATGATTAAGCAAGATGCAAGAAAGCAGCAAAAACATCATCTAGGGGAAAGAAAAAGGAGAGGAGACTAAATAATTCAAAATTAAGAAGTTAAAAATGTTCTCCACAAGAGCATTTTCTTGTTTTCAAAACACAGTGGGAGCCTGCAAGAAGACAGTTTAATGAAGAAAGTAACTAGCATCTATAAAACAGGAGAGTTGGGGAACAATTTCTTTAGTTTACAGACCAGTATGATCAATTAAATGGCCAGTAGCCTTAGACACTGATACAATCCCAAGTGCCCCCCAAAATCCCAAAAGGGAAAAATCACTCAAAGGGATGGTATTTCCTACTCTGCAAAGGTATCACAATGTTTAGCCAGACATGTGTGCAGCAGTTTGGGTGTGCAAAGTGCTGTGTGCTGGTGATAGCACTAGCTCCATCAGGGAACTTGGGGTCTGGTTTGTATCAAAGAACACAGATTAGACATATTCACATCATTTATAATCTAGTATGAACACATTAATAGCAGGGCTCCCCTTCAGCAAGCCACTGATGTGCATTTGGAAGAGGAATGTTTAACCCCAACGAACAAGCGCAGCAGGTTTCAGTTCCAGTCTTTCTCAAAACCTGCCTGATAAACTTATATTCTAGAATAAAAAACTACTTTTTTTTTTTTTTTTCTCCAGCAAAAGTTTTTGTTGGTCCTATGCCATCTGATTCCCTGTTTTTAACCACTCTAACCACCAGTATCCCACAAACATGTAGCTTGTCTCACCAGCATATTAAAATATCTACAAACCCAGTATAAGCCATGCAAACCCAGCCCCTGAGCATGTTCACTGGCCAAGAATCAAGCCAAGGTCTCACATGCTAACCACCAAGAGTGCTCACAGCTGTTAACTCACTGTCATTATGGTCTGAAAAAGAAAAATCATCTGGTTGGGTTTGCTTTCGGCCAAACACTCAACCAAAAATGATATTCAAAACTACTGCTCTTGTGAGCTCCACTCACTGTGGCACTAAAGAAGAATTAAAGACATCAATTTTTTAATCATTTCTAACTTGTAAAGTTATTTGCTTTAGGTTTGAAGCTCACTGTGCCTTGTTTCAGGCTAAAGGCAAGGCTAGTTGTCTTTTGGTTAAACGAAAACAGTTCAAGAGGTTTAGGGTAACATTAAGCAGTAGATAGGTGTATTTCTTTTCTATGGGAAAACCAACTCACTACTGAAAACCTTAAGTAGAATTGACAGAAGGTATGGAAAGAAGGTACTTCAAAGCATTCCTCTAGATTTTAAAGAAAGATAGAAACAACTGAAGCTAAAAACAGACTAATAATATATAGAGAGGAAAAATGCAAAGATCAACAGCCAAAGAACAATGACATGCAGAACTGCTTTCTTAAGTACACCAAGCATACAGCTACTCCTTTTACATACACAGTCCGAAATCCACACTTCCCAGAGTTTCCAAATACATGTAAGCAAACTTTGCAGCCAGCTAATCATGGAGAGCCCTCCCGTGACCTGCAGTACTGTGGCCTCTGCTCTGATCCCAGGATGTCCCATATCACTCATGAGATGCCATTTCTCCCTATAACCCACCCAGGGAACTGAACTACAGCAGGAGCAGCCACCAGCTCCACTGGGGCCTCAGTGAAGGATGTGATAAATATCCCATTAAACTCTCATGAGGCACAAACAGCAAACATACACTCGCTACATAAATACAACTGAGATCTACTTTTTTCCTTATCTTTTGACATTTGTGAAAGGAAGAGAAAGCAGCATGCAAGGTCTTAACCTGAGCCACTCCAAGTCATTTCCGCAACATGAAGTAGTGATTTATATTTGGTGGGAAATAGAAAGAGCAACTAGGACTCTGCAACAGTTCAGGAAATAGAAGTAAGAACAAGAGTAGAGATAAAGCAAGATCAAGTAAGAATTTTTAACTCATAAACTGAAGAAGAAGATTTTTTTCAGCAAGAGGACATCATAAAATGGAAGGAAAACAGACTGTCAAAAAAAAGAATGGAAGAATTAGGGCCCACCACATTTCTGTATTCATAAAAATTTTGTTTTTAAATACTGAAATATAGGTATATTGGAAAAATGTTCAAGAACTCTCTTCTCTTTAAGCATGATATAAGTTTTACCATAAGAAGAATTTTAATGCAATCTTTGAAAGACTCAATTCAAAAACTTGGGAGAGAATAGGGAATAAACTTGATTTTCTGGAGAAAAAGGATCACATAATTGGTCATGTTGGAAGGGACCACAGTGTCATCTGGTCCAATGTCCCTGTTCAAGCAGGGTTGGCCTAGAGCACACTGCACAGGATTGTGTCCAAATCGTTCTTGAATATCTCCAGTGGTGGAGACTCCACAACCCCTCTGGGCAACCTGTGCTGCTGCTTGGTCACCTGTACAGTGAGTGAGCTTATTCCTCCTTTCAGGTAGAACTTCCTGTGCCTCAGTTTCTGCCCAGTGCCTCTTGTCCTGTTGCTTTGCACCACCAAAAAGAGCCTCAATCCATCCTCTTGATAGCCACCCTTTTGATGTTTACACACATTTAGGAGGTCTCCTGTCAGTCACCTCTTCTTGAGGCTGAACAAGCCTGGCTCCTGCATCATTTCCTCATAGGAGAGATTCTCAGACCCTCAACCAACTTAGTAGCTCTTCACTGGACGCCTCCAGGAGCTCCATGTCTCTCTTCTACTGTGGAACACAGAACTGGACACAGAACTTCAAATGTGGCCTCACCAGGACTGAGCAGAGGGACAGTATCACTTCCCTCAACCTGCTTTTTCTAATGCACTCTCAGGAAACCATGGGCCTTGTTGGCCACCTAGGCTGGCTCACAGCACACAGCTGGCTCAGGGACAGCCTGCTGTCCACCAAGTTCTCTGGGTCCTTCTCTGCTGAGTTGCCTTCCAGCAGGCCAGCCCCTAGCCTGATGCATGCTGTTCTTTCTGCCTGAGTGTGGGACCCTGCATTTGTCCCTGTTGAATTTCAGAAGGTGGCCAGATGTCATTTTAGATGGGACTTGGCCTTTCAAGTTTCATCTCTACTTCTCCTGACCACCTCTCAATACTCACTCCAAGTGGCCTGGCCTTGCTTCTGTTTCCTGGTAACTTTTTGCTTTTGCTTGAGTAATGACAGCAGTTCTTTATTCATTTATGGTGGTTTGTTTCTGGTGCCCTTGGCCTGACTCTTTCTCATTAGAATGCATCATTCTCAAGCTTGGAGGAAGGGAGCCTTGATCATCAACTCTCCTGGCCTGCTCTTCCCTGCAGAGCCTGGTTCCCATGGGATTCTTCCAAGAATATCCCTAAAGAGGCTAAAGTGAGTTCACCTAAAGTCCATGGTCATCATCTTGCTTGCTGTCCTGCTACCTCTTCATCCAACACTGAACTCCACAATCTTGTGGTCACTATAGCCAAGGCTGCCCCCAACCTTCACATCCCAACAAGACTTCCTTGTTGGTTACTATGAGGTCAGGCAGCACACCATTCCTAGTGGGATCCTCCACCATCTGTGGCAGGAAGTTACTGTCAGTGCTTTCCAGGAGCCTCCTGGACTGACTGAGTATTGCTGTACAGCTTCTCCAGCAGATGTCACAGGGCTTAAAAGTTCCCCACAAGAACCAAGGCCTGTGACTGTGAGACTTGCTGCTAATTGCCTGTAGAAGCCTCATCCCTCTCCTCCTCTTGATCAGGCAGCCTGCAGCACATTCCCACAACAGGGTCACTCTTTCCACTCTGCTCTTTTATCCTGACCCATAAGCTCTTGACTCCCTCATCATGCTCACTAAGACAGAGCTGAATACATTCCCTTTCCCCCATAACACATCATATTTGCTATTAAATGAAAGGATAGTACATTGATTATTTTAAGTAAATAACACTTGCTCCAAAACATCATAGTATTAATCCTACCAATGTGTAAGTTCTGTCTTTAAGAAGGACTGAAGAGATAACAAGTGTGAATTTTTAAGTTTAGCACTATGAATTTGTCAGTGATTAAAAAAAAGTATCTGACAGTAATTGAATTAAATGAAGGGTTTTTTTCAGGGGACTAAACTGAAAAAATACCTGACTCTCCATACAACTATTTGACAAAGCACTACAAAGACTCTCAAAAACTGGCAATTCTTAAGTTAGATCTCTGCACTTACAAGCAGTATTTCTATGTTTTGCTAGAGTATCCATGTGGGAAAAACTGATTTACTTGCCCCTCCCACAAACACAATTCATTTTACATTTCAAGATAAAATTTAGGTCTATAATCCTGATTTACTTAACATGCTATCAGATGAGAGTAAGCTGAAATATCATACAGTAAATTAGGCATGGCTCTGTTCTCAGGCCATGTTGAATGTGAGTATTTGGTTTTTTTCTGGCAAATAAAATGTAATGTGGGATATTCAGAAGAAACAAATGAGAAATTCCCCCTCCATAGGAACCTTCACTCATCCACATGAGGGTTCAAACGTACAAACCTGATATTGTTACCTGCAATTATTTTAAAAGTATTACCATACAGCAAGTCCCTCTACATTAAAAGTATTTTAATGCAATTATTTTCCATCTTTTTAGATTTGCCATAATAATTAAGTTAATTTAGAGAAAATGTCTTGCCAAGAGCTTTTGTTTTTGCTTCATTCATTTGCAACACCATTTGATAAGTAGTGGTTATGCAACAAAAACTAACTGCTCGAGGCCAACCTCCTTAAAAGACAAAAGGTGAAAGAAACAGTTGTGCAGGCTCAATGAAAGAACTGAATTTCTGTGGCTGCTTTCAGAGTTGGTGTAATTGGCACGACCTGAGGGACAGATGGCTGTCTACTCAGATACAAATATCAAGTACGCCCCAATCAACCTAAAAAAACCCCAAACCAACAAAAAACAGCTGAAACACCTCATTCAACATTGTTTCACAAATGCAAGAAATCTAATAAGGAAAGCTGAAAGAACTTCAAAAGATATTCACATGACTGACAGAACTACAGAAAATTTCCATACCTGGACATGAAGGATATGCTTGTTACTGAACATTAGGGTATTTAATAAACCTACAAAGTCCAGGGTAGGTTAATAGGCCTGTCCAAGGCAGGAAGAACATAGAAAGATATTTTCCCTTGGAAAGAAAGGGAGAGGATGAAGAGAAGTTTCAATTTTTCCCTGAAGGGTTTTTAAAGATTGCTATCTGAAGCAGCTGGACCATACACTGACAATGCCTTCAGGGACTATGTAGAGAAAGGCACAAGTTAAAACACAATATTCATGCAATACTCCCCAAGCTCTCATTCTGCTTAAAGACTTTAGAAACAAAATCAAACTTTATTCCATAAACTTCTAGAAATGCCCAAATTCTACACTGAGATATTATCAGTAAAACAATAAACCTTAGTAAAATACATCTATCAAACTTCAGAGTTTTGACAGCAGTTTTACATACTAACTCTTTATGCCAATTTTGTCATTTTAAAATAATGCTTAGACAGATCACCCAGTCATCTCCAATTCTTGATACAAAGAAGAGTCTTTCCATGTGTTCAAAAATAATGAGCTGTTTGGCTGTGACAAGAAAGACCTTTTCCTCTAAAGCCTCCCTGCATCAAAATAACACATTTTGGTCTTATACTCTGGGTTTTTTGTTTAGTTTTTCTTTAATTTTATTCCTTTCAGAAGAGGAAAATTCTATGAAGTGAGACTTCTATAATTGCTTGCTGGTAGCTCATTTCTACATGCATGTTCATTTTCTAAAATAAAATATGCTATATTAATTGAATGAAAAGATTTTAAGGTGAAAGTCAAAGTTTACATTAAATAGGACTACAATTCAGTGTCTCCATCAAATCCAGCTTTGACAGTAGTATTGGCTGTCTATCATTAGGCTGGAAGCTTCTGGCCTTACAGTGCAGGCAAATTTCCAGACAGCACAGAACATTTAAGCCTTTCAAGTTTCTTGGGATGCTGGTTATCTGCTGATCTGCTGAATGGCCATTCCCACCCACCATGCTGACCATGGGGCACAGGGAGATGTGCAGGGCTGTGTCTCTGCCAGACCTGATTGGGCTTCTACAGTGACAGCCCTGTTTTTACTTCCAGTCTCTTTTCATTTCCGATTAACAATTTCAATGCAGTGCCAGGAATAGAGCCAGCTAGCAAACCTCTTCAAAAAGGTAAACTGCTTAATGATATTACTTAAAAAATTCAGTGTCACACACAATCCTGTTTGAAAAACCTAGTGGTCTTCCTGCACTATATCAGAATAAATACCTTTATATCCTCTTTAATGTAGCAGGAATCTTCCTTCAAACCTACATAAAAATTTTTAGAGTTATTACAGAGACAGTTTTAAAAACAATTGCTCTTAAATCATGTCAATTTTACCTTATGCTCATCAAAAAGCAAGGAAAGGAAAACCTACACTTCACAGTTGCCATCAAGTTAGTTATATATTAACAGTAAAAAGAAAAGCATGAAATTCAACTAATGAACACCAAATAATGAAGTTGCTTAATTCCAACAGAAGCCTCCAGAGGACTGTATTTTTAGAAATCTGCCATGACAGCAGTAACTAAGCATACCCTCCAGGGCTTTGTAGAATGCCATAAAACATAGTTCCAGAAGGCTCTAATAAGCTACAGCATTAGAAGAGTTGTCTGATGGACATTTTAGGACATAGTAAATGCACAATCATTTTAAGATATCACCATTATTCAAGCGCAAGATGCAGAAGTAACAAAAATTGTGGACTATTCAAATAAAATTTTATTAGCATTTTCCAGGGGACTAATAGAGGGAATAAGCCTTACAGGATCAATGAACAAATGGGCATAGATGTAATCAACATATTGACAATGTTTAAATTATGCAAATTCTCAGCCTCTTGCCCTTATTGCTACAGCTCCCCTTGGATGGTCACACCATACCAGCTCTGCAATAGGCCATTTCTTTATGAGTCTAGTCCTTCAGTTCAAATAAAATGTACAGGTCAGTGAAAGCCAGAAGGCTGAACATGGGAAGGCTCACAAATTGTCTCTGTTGGGAGAGTAATTACTATGCAAGAGAAATAAAAAAAAGTGAGCCGGCACAGAATGGAATCACCCAGCTCACTGGGGCTGCAGACTATCAAAATGGTCAGGAAAATCCAAGGAAGAATAACTCACTAACTAACTAAGTAGAAAGCTAAATGACACATCATCAAATAAGAGGGGAAAAAAGGAGGCCTAGCATGCATATGGGAAGACTATTCTAACAGCTTAGCACACTGGGATCCTGCCTACATATTACAGAGCAATAGAATGGTAAGGGTTGGAAGGGATCTTAAAGACCATCCAGTCCCAACTACCTCTGCCATGGGTAGGGACACATTCCACTAGACCACACTGCTCAAGGCCTTATAATGGCATTAAAAGAATGACCTCTTCAGCCATCACAATTTTACTTTTCCTGGAAAGGAACAATTTATTGCAATTTCTGCAACCTAATAAAATTAAATTGTAAGCACACGTATGTCTAAATTACTAAATGAGAAAAATGTCTAAATAAGTAATTCCTAATATAAGTCACACACATTAGTTCTGACTTCTGGTTCTGCAAAGGTACTTTTCTGGTTTAGAGGACAATTCTTTAACCATACTATCTACTACCTAAAATTAATAAAATATATATGAAAAAGATAGTGCTAAGCTTTCTAAATGTATTACAGCAAAGCTTCAGATCATGATAAACCCTAAGACATTTTATGCCCACAAGTCCTTTTTTTTTCAATAAATAGACAAAGAATTTTTAAAAACACACTGAATACAGCTTTGCAATGGATAATGTGAAAATATTACACTGCAAAAATAAACTGTTCTATTGAAAGCATTAAGCCATGGATTCCAAAGGTGTTGCACATGTACCTCTAGGAATAGCTCATCACTGCTGAGAGGCAAAAAAACCCAAATCAGTGAGACCTCCCCTGCATTCAGAACTATCAAAGGCTGAAAACTGCAATAGTGACCCGAGGTGTGTGAGCAGCTCTGCTGAGAGCTGATGCTGCACCATCTGCTGAGGACATTTCTACAAAGCAATGCCAAAAGTTGCTCCACAGAACTGGGTCCCACAGGCTCTCCCTGCTGATGCAAAGCTCCATCTGGGACACAAAACTTGTCCAGTGTCTACAGCAGCATCACCCAACTTCAAGCACCATCAGGCTTGCTACTCCTCACTGCAATCTGTCATCTCCAGGGATTTGTACCTCAGTTCAGGATTGGTTACTTCTAGCCAGCCACTGCTGAGCACTTGTACTTAACTGCAGTCCAGGATCAACCTCCAAACCATGTGGAAATACCCCAACAACTGAGTCAATAGGATGAAGGAGGAGGCTGCTCACACTGGAACAATGAGGACAGCAGAAGTTTCCTGAGCTTCAGTCAGTGGTCTCAAGCAGACTTATTCAGCAACTTTCCAGTCACAGTATTTAAGGAGGAAAAATATATCTAAAAGTATAGAAATAGACCAAGCTGCATCTTGAAAGAACTTTCTGATGGTTAAAACTCAAATTTTTTTTGTGTGCATTCTAAATAAACAAGGTTCTGTTCTTTTACTTATGTTGTCAGATATCTTCAGGAGGCTTCAAGCCAGATTACTCACAATATGAATATTTTTTTCCATTAACCATTTTCAAACAATGTGCTTTCCTAACATAAGCATTTCCTAATACAGCATTCCCTTCATTTTTTTTTTTAACTAAAATAAATTCTTTCACTTTTCATATTTCAATGCTTATTAGTACAAACAACTTAATACATATGAAGTCACTTGATTTCAATAAGTTCATTCCTGGCTGGGAGGTGGGGTTTGTTGGGTTTTTTCTTGGGTTTTTTTTTTTTTTCCAAACTAGCTGGGAAACGTGAGTCAGGATGTACCCAGTGCAAATTCTCTCCTTGGTTCAACATATGAGTCATGGGAAGTGAAAATCCCTCCTTTTACCAGCCCTAGGGCAGGGACTTAAGGAATGAAACATCAACTAATCTTTTCTACCTTAACTAACAGTGGCCCAATGCAAGGCTTAGTGGGAGAAAAACACTGCCAGCAACTCTCAAGTCTCTTGGTCATGAGTACGTTGAAGCAAGCACAGGGAACAGCACAAAATGTCCATCCTGTATCCTGCTCTAAAAACATTCTGTTCCATCTCCTTTGCAGCTCAAGGTGACACCATTTTGCTCTGAGCTGGAAGAGCAGCTCCAACAGTTTTGGCTGTTAAACTTTCCCTTGCAAAAGCCTCGGAACACATAAGATTAACCCACAAGAGAGCAACACCATAAGAAATCAGACAAATAACAACACAGTAAAATGAACAGTTTTAAATGGAACAGTGAAATGAGCACCACCACACTGAGGAAAGAAACCAACTAATTGTTTTCCCACGCTACACAGTGCTAACAGTACTGTCAATAGTTACACTAACAAACACAGCATCTTTGAAGTGCTTGGTATTTCAGGTCAGACTCAAGTGTTTTACCCAAGACACAGATGAAAAAATGAAAGAAAATCTAAGCTTAATCTGTTTATACTAAGGCTACATCAGAAAGATTTCTCTTTTCCTCAGTCACAACTGTTATACCAAGAATAAACATCTTGTTTTGTCAAACTATAACTGATCATAGGTAACTCCAGGCTTCTAAATCCAACAGACAGAAAAATATTATAAGAAGACCACATCATTTCACCTTTTCTTAGGGAAGGAAGACTAATCCCCCAGTAAAGCTTCAAAAGTTCCCTTTACAAGCAAGGCTTAAAATTTTCTCCACTTATTAAAATTGTTAAAACATTATTTCTCAGTCCACACCTTTGCTCTTCTTTCACCACCTCACACCTGTACCCAACCTAAGCAAATGCAACTTCCACATGCAAACAAACCAAATGTGTGTATAAACCCATCTCCCCAAAATGCAGCTTCCAACATATTTCACTTTTTTAGTGGTCTTCTTCACAGATGCATAAGCATAACCAAGAGGTGAAGAATAAGCACCTGACAGAAGGCACAAACCTTTAGGAGCAACCACATCACTGCAAAACAAATCAATACAAAATCCAAAGGGACCTACTTAGCAATTCTCACTGTGGGAGCTATTGGAGGAAATAGTTCTAACAGATGCTACACAAACTAAAGATATTTGCTATCCTTGCTTTTCAGAAAAACAGGAAGAGGCCCAAGCAGTAACTTGGGGTTAGAGGGCACCACCAAGATACTAATTAGATCAGCACAAGATCTGCCTCATATGTAAGTCAGGGATTAGTGCCCCTCTCCAAAAACCTGCCTCCACAAAAGCAAGCCAAAAGATGGGGTCAGGCAGGGAAGCTGTCAAAAGAAACTTTAGCATTGTTTTTAACTGTGGTATCTCTGCACACTGATCATGCAATGAATCCTCCCTGGAAAAAGTCTGGTGTATACAGCACCCCTGTGAAGTGCAGCTTAAAACATCCAGACAAAACTGGCTTGATCTTCATTATGAATACCAAGCCAGACTTCTTTGCTTCTGCATCTCCAAGATGGGATGTGGCTTAATAATCACTAAAAAATCTGAAACAAAAAAAAAGTTTCAAGAACAGCTCCTTAAGCAGCCTACCACAATCTCAAGTTCTGTAAAATGCAGAATGCTATGAGCAACCTGGCTGTAACATTCTGAAGTACCAACACATGCAGGCAAAAGGTCCTGCAGCAGGCCCAACTTGTCAAACATAAGCCTCAGTGCTGTGAATTAGTAGGGGAATTTACATCATGAAGCAGCCTGTTCTCTTCTTCCACATTATTTCCAAATGACAATTTAGCACTTGGGATCCCTCCTTTCCCTTGACTATTTACCCATGCCCTCAGGAAACAAAGATAATGCCTCCTGGGAAAAAGCCTTAATTGCAGCATGAACTGAACTGCTGGATTTTGAAAGATGCTTTAAGTAAGGCAGCCTGATTCTGGCTTTTAACTGCTCCACAAAGAGACCGACTCATGCAGCTAACAATCAATGTGGACAAGACAGAGAGCAAACACATCTCTCAGCATGCCACGAGCTCTGTATGGCAATGATCAAAGACAAGCAACATGCAACAGAAATGGTACAATAGCTGACTCTTTTCCTCTGCTTTGTATGTTCTGACAAGAAGCTTTGTAATAGTCAGTGACTAGATTTAGAAGTCCTTAAGAAAATCTGTATGCATGCACATCAAGAAGAGTACAAACACCAAAAGAGCTAATTTGAACTCACAGACAGAACCTGTTATCATCTTGTAAAAATGTTCAGAGAGCTTTTCATTGAAAATGCCACCTTTCCACTGTGTCAACAGAGAAGTCACTTTCAGCTAGTGAAAATGCTTTTCTCTGAAATGCTGAAACATTTCCAGTCTCATCAGAAAAGCAAGGTAATGAAGAGAAGTACTTTTGAAGAACTCATACCATCATCTAAAGAGAGCTCTCATACCAACAAGCCCAAATGTCAGGGGCAGGGCTTGGTTTGCAAGTAAGGTTCTGGTAATAAAACTACTTCTGGAACAGTTTCATATTGCAGAATTGTTCATATCAGAACATAGAAATAGCATCACAAGTCAATAACTACATGCCTATTACACTTTCATAATAATAGATATGTTTGTTTAAGTGAAAGTACATTTAAAGCAGTTCAGCATATTTTTGTAGGCAATTCCTGGGTATTTACCATGGAGCACATTAGGCAGATTCTGCAAGACATTCCAAGGAAGATAGATATTCATCAGGGTATGCCAGAGACCTGCTTGACCAATTATGTTCAAAATTCACAATGGGACTAGGCCCAAGGGCAAGGACAACAAATACAACTCCTCCTTTCAGCTACTTGGCTGTAATATGGAGCATGAGCAACAACAAAAAGGATCCAAGAGCAAATAATTTGCATTCGACAAAACAGTGGCACCAGGGAGTTTGGTGAACAAAGCAAGAGTTTTGGAATGCATTTGTTCAGTTTTTCAGTTGGCAATTTATGTGCTGGCAGAGTAAGCAGCCTTGTCTAAAACTACTGTGAATGTACTAATAAGTTGAGTAATTTTACTGGGAAGTTCAGTTCCAACTCAGTGCAGAGTTAAACTAATCTGTGCCAGACAAATGAAACTCCACTGGAATAAGAGCCAGTGCATTGTTACTACCAGTCTATAAAAATTAATTTAAGTCCAGTTGTGCCAGGTTAAGTCCATGCCTGAAAACAGTAAAACCATATTCAGCTAAGTCAAACTCCCTTTTCAATTCAAGATGGGGAAAAAAAGCATTTTTCTTTTGATTATTTTGATATAACTGTATAAATACAAAGAAACAGCTGAAGTTGACAACACTGTACATAAGGCAGCAATGCCTGAGATTCATTCAGAGCTATGCCTGAAGAAAATAATGGCTGTAAAAATGTTCAGATGCTACCAGTAAATCTGCATTAAATCAAATTATTCTTTGAAGAAAGAACATAATGCTGAATAATCACAGGAAGAGTTGGCAGTGCTGCAGTACAATCACACCACATGGTCTCAAAAAGCTCATTTGTTCATCTTGTTACCATATACTCCCATTGCAAATAAACTGATGAATAGATGCTTTCCCACTCCCATTAGAAGCAGAAAGAAAGACAGTTCCCAAAAAGTAGGAGAGAACCAGATGCACAGAACAGCGATGTTGCAATGAAAGATGCCCTGCTCCTCTGAAGAGGAGCATCTCCTTCCCCTGTCCTCTGCCTTGGCGAGGTCTCCTCAGAGTGCTCTGCCCTGCTCTGGGGTGCTCAGCTCAAGAAAGACAAGCAGCTCCTGGAGAGGGTCAGGCAGAGGGCTATGGAGACAAGGAGGGACTGGAATATCTCTCTTGTGAGGAAAGGCTGAGGGAGCTGCACCAGTGCAGCCTGAAGAGATGACTTCACAGAAGACAGGGGACCTTATCAATACAAATACCTTAAGGGCAGGTGTCCAGAGGATGGAGCCACACTCTTTACAGTGAGGGCCAGCAAAAAGACAAGGGGCAACTGGCACAAACACAAAGATTTATATAAGTAAGAGAAAAATCTTTTTTCCTTTGAGGGTGACAGAGCACTGGAACAGACTGCCCAGGGAGGTCATTGACCCTTTTCTGGAGATACTCCAGATCCACCTGCACATTATCATGTGCAACCTGCTCCAGGTGAACCTGCTTTAGCAGGGAATTGGACTAGATCTCCAGAGGTCCCTTCTAACCCCAACCATTCCTTGATTCTGTGATTCATGACCAATTTGCTCTTTTCTCCTGCTAAAAGTGCAGTATGGGATTACAGAAGTGCTCACAAATTAGGCCACCAATAAAAGCAGATGAAAACACAATGGCCTAAGTAGAAACCATTGCCTCATCTACTCAGATTATGCATTCCAGCTGGCATCACTTTGATTACCTCATGATAGCCTACCTTATAGAAAAGACACAAAAGCATGCTACCTTTGAGTCCTTAAATGATGCTTTGCTTCATGACTAGCATGCTTTCAGCAGCAAGTAGACAAGTAGTTTTCTCAAGCTCCAATAAGAACCTCCAGTTTTCCTGAGGTAACAGTAAGATAATGACAATGCCACACTATGAGTGACAGAAAATTCCTATAGTAAAATCTGTGTGTGTGACATGTACATTTGTATACGTGAGAGATATAAACAAAAATGACAAGGGGGTACAAGAAAAAGCAAACCCATTCAGATAAACAAGTATTTTTCATAGAACAGATTTACCTGAGACTCTAACTCCTCCAATTTACGCTTCCTGGCATGAAGAGCTTTACTTGGGAAAGCCCAGAAATAATTGGAAGTTCCAATTCTATCAGTGTCCACCATGCCATCATCAACAAGGCTCTGCAGAATCTCTTTCACTGACATCGAGGCTAATAAAAGCAAAAATGTAAAATCAGAACTGCATAGCAGCTGGACTATGGAGAATTATGAATACCACAAAGTACCATCTACAATCATCTGTATTGTCCTCCAGTGTCAGCTAGCTGGAAGATTTCTCAAGGACAACATGCTCAAAGCTTCACTGGAAGGGATGAATCTCTCTGAAACCAGCAGTTTGCTCCTAAATGCTGCTATTCTGCACATCTGCTACCAGATGTTTGCAAAACACTGCTCAGAAGTATTGCACAAAACACATGCATGTTACACTACAATACCATAACAAATCCATGAGAGGCACCTGAGAAGTTGTCCTGCAGTCTTCATTCTAACTTGGATTAACTAAAGTTTCTTGACTGAGAGTGTAATTACATTTCACTTTGTAATGGAATGTATGCAGCAGCATACAGCTCACAGCAGCAGAGGCACTAAACCATCTGTCTACAGACTCAGGAAGGACAGATTCTAATTTTAATGATATTCACTTCCAATACAAAACATCATTTACACTCACAAGCATCAACATTTCTGAACACAACTGACCATTTCCTTTCAAACCTGTGGTATAACTCACCATTTTGAATTGGTACCTGTTCAACAAAGCTAAGTAGTTATGTTACCCTCAGGTGTTCAAGATATAAAGACTCTTGAGCTCAATCACAGGTTTTGGTACCTGATGTCCAATTTCAAGATTACAGGGGGTCCCATATCTTTTGGAAGCTATAGGCTGGATGCCAGGATGGGAGCAGGTTAGTAATTTTTCTTTTCAGAGAAACTGGGGCATGGGTTGTGTGGCTAAATGCCTTCATATGCAGAGACAGGATGAATTTGGACTATTCAAAGGTGTTAATGGCTTTAGAAACTCTAAACTCAATTTTACTGCAAATTACAACCAAACACATGCACTGACATACCAACCAAGAGAGCACCACATCTCTTCAGAAGCCCATGAATGCCTCTGTTAGCTGCTGACACAACTGAAAAGCTCTGCTTTGTGATATTCACATCTGCAGTTCTCTCAGCAAGTTCATTTACTCTTGCAGTGCCACCAAGATAAGCTGGAGAAGGACAGTGGTAACTACACAAACATTAAGCTTTGCCTCCCTTCTGTCAATGAGCACAGAAGGAAAACAAATAAGGAACATACAAAACAATCCAAGAGCAGAGACAAATCCTCTTGGACCTAATCCTAAACTAATGGATCTCATCAGGAAGGCTTTTATAGAAAAGACAAGCCCCTTCTATCTATAGCTGTCCAGCCATTTCTGGAGGAGAAAAGCTCAAGAGCACACTACCCATGTACATTTGGACTAGGATTTTAAACATTTGTGATATTACAGGCAGATATTTAATACCTGAGTGCAAGCAATGATTTCATACACTGAAAGTCACTGCAAGTCACACAGCTCAGAGCCTAAGCAAGCCCCCCTCCCATGTCACTTTTAACACCACAGCCCTGCCACTGACCAGTCTCCCATTCTAGCTGTATTTTCCATTATTAAAATCACAAACCTAAGATTGTAGCCAGGAAAATTTACACTGCAGGACTTATCTCAAAAATGATTTCTTGCTCAAGAGAAATAAAGTTTATAAACACTTACTAATCCCTTTTTCTTTTGGAGCAATCTTCTCTAGATCCTTCAACTGGAAGACATCTTTCTGTGCAAAACATAAAAGACATTTCAGTTCCAAATGACAGCATCATCTCAGCCTGAGTGTTTTTTACATTAAATCAATGCCAACAAAAGCAAGTATGAAATACATTGTATGCTTTGGTTTTGCTTGGGAAATAGCCTGCATATCCCTCAATAGAACTGGAACATTCTGAGAATTAAATAATAAGAAAAAAACTATTATTGTAACAAGGCCTTCTCTTTCCTCTGGTGATCTGAAGCCATCATATTTAATTTCAAATTAGACTATAAAGCCCTTAAATCCCAGGTTAGACTGTCAGCACAGAGACACCACATTGCTCCAGTACTCAAGTGTCACAGTATTTTTTCTAAAAAGTAAAACATGGTGCATTACATGTGCCACCAACACAACTGTAGGTCAGCTTTTGGATCTCCAGGTTTCCTCTCCCCAGGGACCCTTCCCAACTCTGCTCTCAGTTTTTCTAAAGCTCAGATTTCTTTCTCTTCCTATAAAATGCAGTGAGACACTTCCTAATTGCCTGCTGTCCCTTCTTATGGTAACAGACTCAAATGAGAAGATGTCCATAAGTAGCAGATGAAGAATTTAACATCACCTGTGCCTCTTTATTCCTTGTCCCCCCCTGGGGATGGCCACCTGATCAGAAGTTAAACAAATGAAGTTTTGCCCTGTAATTTTCACCCTGATGTCACAGGGCATCAGTGAAATGCCTGCCAGGATAAAGAGTTCAGCTACACCCACAGTTAAGCTCCTTTGAGGACCTGTTTTCCCATCAATGTAAATGCAGGACAATTTCAAGTTACTTACTGTTTCAAAAAAAATCTCCATCATGCGGGCTCTCTTCTCTTCAAAACTCAGACCTTTTTTCTTGGACTAGAACAGGGGAAATAACAAAAAACTAACCAAGACATTCAGTCATCAGAATTACTATGTGCTCAGAATTCAAATCTATTTATCTGTAAGTTATGTCTGACATCCTTTAAAATACCTGACCACCAAACCCAGGCTTTCAGATACACTCCTTTGCAAATAATCTCTACACTAAGCTCATCTATGAAATGGAGGGACCTACCTTTAAGTTTGGAGCCAGCCATTCACATAACCCAACCCCACTCCAGCCTCAATGCTCCTTGACACATACCAATCCCAAAATATGTATTTATACCAAACTCACACAAATGTTTAATAACTCTTCCAAAGATAAAAATTACCTTCTGTTTGGTTTAGGTTTTTTTAAAACTGCTTTCTATCTTGTGATATGCATACAGTAGTGTGAGCTGTAGGCCATTCAGGGTTTTTTTAAGGAGTTAAAGAGCATTTTGAGGTATGCCCTTCTTCAAAGGCCCAAACCAACTTCATAATTTCAAGGTCACATTTTAAAAACCATGCTGCTTTTATTTCTTTTCTCTCTGGTTGTGTGACCAAGCATCAAGTAATTTGGGTTGAGCTACAAGCAAAAGGCAGAAATGGCTATTCACAAACTGCTATCAACAACACAAAACTGAGAAACAATCTCCTCTGGTCACTTTCAGAGGTGCTATTTTGATATGCCTCTTATAAAATTAGGATGTAAAATATTTCTCAGAGAATTGGAGTTTTTTAAATAGCATTTACCATAATCCTCAACAACCCAAAAGCAGCAGCCACAATTGGAATCTGAAGTTTCCCCTTGCCCCGCTCTGATTCATACGCTGTGTGCAGCTACAAAAAAGGGAAAGGGGGATGGAAACGGCCAAATAGGATGTTGGCAGAAAAAGGTCTCATTTTAAAAAACAAACAAACAAACATATTGTCACCTGTAAATCAGTGGAAGTGGGTAATAACAAGATACTTTGAGAAAGACATGGTTATGTTTCCAAGTTTCCAACAGAAAGGAGTCAACACTATTTTTACTTTTTAATAGCAGCTTCTTTTTTAGAAAGAACACAATCAGGCAGCACATAACACTTAAAAACATAACACCAAAAGCAAAATGGCCAGATTGATTTACTTTTAAAAAACAAATGTAAAAGCAAGCTTATGCAGCTGCAGTAATACATAGACAGGAACAGAAGCAATTCAATATTATATGTCACAAAGAGCACCATTATTATTTTTTTAGGTCACCTCTCTCCTCTTTCAGCCGTCGATACCCTAGGTCAGCACTGCTGCCTCCTGCGATGTCAGTATATTGCAGGATGAGCCTGAAGCTGCCGTGAGCATTTAAGCAGGAGCACGAACAGAAAGCAGACGGATTTAACTTCCACCTCCTGCTTTCTCCAAGAGCCTTGCAGACGCCGGGAGCTGCAGCAGGAACCAAACCCGCAGGCGCACGACGGCAATGGAAGCGGCGCTGCTGGAGCCGCGTGCTTGCAGCTACGCCCCTCGGGCGTCAAGTGTCACGCGGCCACTCCGGCAAACAGAGCAAAGCAACGAAGCTAAAAGCACTCTCCGTGGAGGTTATTGACTTTCACGTTAATTCCCACCTCACTGGCAGGCGTTCCCCACCACAAATATTAACCATACCACGGGCATCCCTTTCGCTACCGCTGCCGCGGGCAGACGGAGGAATGCGGCGCTGTGAGCGCACCTGCGATGCGCTCTGCCCTCTCCCACCTCCCCAGGCTCAGCCTGGCCACACCTGGGCTCCCGTGTTCCAGGGGGGAAGCAGCGGCAGTGCCCACCCCGAGCCACAGCCACGGGGCTATGGCCGCTCCTCCGGGTGCCGGCTCGTTTACATCGCTCTTCAACAACCCAAAGGCACGGCCCACGCCGTGCTGACCTGCACCTCCCGAACCGGTCCCGTGGGGCCTCCCCGGAGCGGGAGCCCCGCTCCCCTCAGAGCCATCGGGGCGGGGGGACAGCGAGGCGCGGGCACCGTCACTCGCCATCACCGCGGGCGCCCGGGAAGGAAAGCGGGGCAAGACGGAGGGCGGGCGGCCCCGCTTACCATGTTGCGGGCGGGCGGCGCGGTTTGATTCCGGCGCCACCGGGCGGGAAGAGGCCGGCGGGAGGAAAGGAGGGAGGGAGGCCGCGTGCGCAGCGCCGCCTGCCGCCCGCCCTGCCCCGCCCCGCCCGGCCCGGCCCGGCCCGGCCCGGCCCGCGGCCCTCACCGCCCTCACGGCGGGAACGGAGTGGCCGTGCATGGCACCGTGTTTTCGGCCGCTGTGTGGATGCCTCTTTTTAAATTTTTTTTTATTATTTGTTCGTTTGGTTTGGGTTTTTATTTGTTGGGTTTTTGTGGTTTGTTTTTTTGGTTTATTTTTTTTTTAACCGTAGAATAGAACTGAGAGAACAAAAAGAACATGATAACCGTGGTCTAACGCCACACGTATTGTACTGTACGAAAGGCCTGTCACAGGAGCCACGGGATGTGGAAAAATAAACCCTCGCTGCCCGTGGAAAGGAAGGGCCCGGCCACATCTGGTGTTGCTTGGAGCAGTTGTTCCTTGCGATGACTGTTGTAGCAACTTTAATTACTGACGGCTTGCTTTAATTATTATTCGTGTTGTAAATCACTTTCGTTCAGCTGCAGCAAGTTGTGGGAAATTGCTTTGCAACAGCAGTGGCTTCATATCTGCCATACTAAGTCAAGAGTTTAAATGCAAGCAAATGAAAATGTGCAAGGTGAGATGTTAAGGCAGTTCCTGTGAATATTTTCAATGCCTTTTGCAAGGTGACCCCTTCCCTGAAACCTGATGTTTTTCCAATGATCCCATTCCTCATTGTGTGCACCAGTGTGTTACTAAAAATGAAAAGCAAATTAGAAAAGACATTTTTAATACAAAGCTTTTTGTCCTTTCTCATGTGCATCACATTTTCAGCTTGCTAACTCAGGACTAAATCTATTGGTACACCCCCTCATCTGCTGTTGAAGGCTCCTATTCTGTCTCCCTGCCTTTCATTTCCTTTGGCCAGCCCTAAAGTGACTATATCCTCACGCTCCCTGTGACAGTTCTTTTCCTCCTGTCACCCTCACCACTGCAGTCTGAGGGTCTGGGCCTCTTCCTGCTCCTTCACAGCCTGAAACAAAACTGAGCTCCGCTGCTTTTTCTGCTGCTGCTGCCAAGCAAATGGTTGCTGCAACATTTGCAAAGCCCCCATTGCAGTGTAGGTTTTCTCTGAGCAACACGTATGAGTGTCAGGGTGGGTGTCAGAGCTGAGCATGCTGCCTGCAGTAGAGGAAAAGGAGAGGAAGGAAGGGTTTTCAGAGGGGCATTCACTCTTGATGTGGGCCTGGAGCAAGTACCTCATGTCTTCTGTTCAATACTCATAAGGCAGCAGTGCTCCCTTCTCTCCATTACTTGTGAAAGTAGACTGCCAGCAAACACCCAGGTGTCACCCCAGACCAAGCCAGCACATGGCTGGAGCACACACCTGGAACCACAGCTGGAATGCATTCCTTGTTTCAGAGGTTGAATGTGATCACAGCAACCCAGAGAGTCCATCCACCTCCAAAACATGCTCTTGAGGAATATTGGGGCAAATGACTCTGCAGGTTTTCTCTGCCCATGGCCCCTGGGTGATGCCTTAAGACTTAGCTTACACATTTTCCAGATTCTGTACTGCATTAGTAGATAATTCTGAACTTCATATCAAGTGTTAGAAAGTTCTCTTTACATTAGTTAGACAAAACAATCCTTTTCCAGCCTGAGAGCCAAGGACACCGCTGCAGCTTCAGGCCCAAAAGGTACAAACAGCAGCGAATTGAGGAGAGCGGTCTGGGAGGATGGGACTTCATAACCTGAAGCTGTAATCAGACAATTAACCCCAATATGTGAATGGACCAAAACTTATAAAAGGGTGAAAACTCGTGACTTGGTGTCCATCTTGGGAGGAGCCATGGCCGGGCTCTTGTAGTGCCCAAGGTGTATCCTTTGAAGGCCTTTTAATAAATACCTGCTTTATTCCTTTAACACTGTCTGGCCTCTGCTCTAGGTATCCTCTCTAGGCATCATGGGGACAGCCAGGCTCAGCTGCCCCAAGTGCCCTGGCAGCCCTGAAGCCTCTCAAAGTGTCAGGAAAATCCCCAAACACCAGAGGTTTATGTCCAAAAATGCGGCAGAGAAATCCTGCAACTTCATTCAAATAAAGGGAGAGAGTCCACTGGGGCACACACCTGCAGGGCTTTCTCTCTGGAGGTTTCAGAGGGCACAGCCTCCTTTTGTCCCAAACTCCCGGCCTCATGTTGCCTCTTCCTTTCCCCACTGGCTGATGTACTTGGAAGGTAGAGCCTTCCTGAACTGCCTATCACATATAGGCCTCGTAGCTACTATTTTACGCCAAAGCTCAGAAACTCTGGCTTGTGCAGACCCACTTGTTTGTTTCAGGAGCCAAGCTGTCTGGGCTCTGCAACAAACATGCTGCCCAAAGTTAGTACAGACATGAAGACCCATTTCAAACACATTAACCCCATACCTTCACCCAACAAATTTGTTGTAAAGACATGAGCTTTCCTCTCAATGGCCACATCACCAGGTTCAATTGGCTCTGTAATAGGAGGTTCCCTAAAACCTCCCACATTTTGTAGCACCTGGTCAAAACTAGTTGAAAGACCACTGGGTGAAAGAGGTCCCAAACAAAAGGGTGTATCTCAATGCTTTGTCATTTGAGGGGTGGTTTTCCTTTACTGCAAGAAGTGGAATGAATGACTCCTAAAATACATAAAGGCCTGGCATTTTTAATGGGCTTCAGAATGTCTAAAGGTGGTATTTCACAAAACTGCTAGTCTTATGATTCTAGAAACAAGACAATGGATGGAAATACAGGGTAATGGAGACTTACATCTGTGGCTTTCTGTTAGATCATTGTTCTCATTTTCCTGTGATTTTCTTAAGCTTTAACAATTTGGGCTACATTTTCTATTCTAGGAGTCTGACTGAGATCTTTAAGTACTGGTCAAAATAGTTTTCCACTGTTCCTGAGTTAGAGAAAATACAGTGCTTTGTCACTGTAATTATGCTTGGATGAGACAAAATTTCTATTCTCCTTAATTTTGCTCTTACAATTAACTGTAGCTGAATTACAATTGGAAATTCTGTTTTGAAGGGACAATAAAGTGACGATGGCAGAAAGCTTAGCCAGTAGAGAATGAAAATTGTCCTGGTTTAATTTTGTTCATTTCATACATATGTGCCATAGCACAGTCTTAATTACATGAGCTATTTTTTCAGAAGGGAAGAGCTCAAGTTGAATGTGTCAGGAAACTTAATCCACAAACACCAGAGGTTTATGACCAAAAAGGAGACAGAGGAGTCCTGCAACTTAATTCAAATAAAGGGAGAGGCCATGGGACATTTCTCATGGGTTCTCTCAAATTCTTAGGGGATCCAGCCTTCTTTTTATCCTAATTTCCCAGACATGTTTCCCTCTCTCTTTCCACACTGGCTGAGCAACTTGAGACTTACAGACTCCCTGAAACACCTAATACCTAATACCCCTTCTAATTATAACCCCCCTCCCATTTTTCTTTGTGTCTCTGGGTTTTTTCTCTAAATCCAGAGATTTAGTGGAGTCTTGAGTGAGTAACAGTCTGTGTCAATTAGTGGAATTCCTATGGAATTTATGGCTTCTCCCATTGCTTCTTTCACCTTGCTGTATCTGGCCTTATCTATGTATCAGCCCCACAGTTTGTTTGTCAAGACACGTTCTTCTCATTCTTTTCCAACAGCAGATCAGTTTATTTCTAGAAGGGTAAGAGCAAGCCTTTTGAGTCCTGTGGCTGCCTCCCACAGCACCTGTATGACTGAGAGCAGTAGAGCTTGCAGGACAAGGAGATGCTCACCCCTGGGGGGTGATACCAACTCTCTGGGGTCCAAGCAGTCTGTCATGGGCCATGGCCACACATCTGGAAGCAATATGATCCATGAGTATCCCATACCGGCCAGTCTGCAGCATCTGCTGCCTCATTTCATCCTTGAATGAGCTTTTGGACTGTAAGCAGATGTTCTCCCTACAAACATTTAACCCCTGAGTGAAAAACCCTTGGTGAGAAATGCTAGCTGGCCCTCCTCCAAAAGTTGCTGCTCCCACAACTTTGCCAGGCAGAAGTGAGCGTTACGATTATCCTCGAGGCGAGTAGCTCAAACAATAGGATTTTGGTCACAAGGCATTTCTCTGAAGGAACAAGGCATTCATGTGCCTAGCTCAGAACCAACCTGAGGGCAGCAGCCTTCAACTGCATGTAGCAATGAGCAGCAAGTGCTGGGTATCTCCTCTACCACCACAGCTGGGGTCTGCCTAGGGAGAACACCTGTCCACAGAAATGACATTGACTGTTCCACTCCACTGAGATAGTTCAGTCTGGTCCAAATTAGGGAGCATTCACATGAACTATCAGTAAAACTGTGGGAGAGTTAACTGCAGAGCAGCACAGCTGGAGGTGAGAGAATGTCAGGCTAAGGAGCAAGGAAACGTTTTTGAATGTGCAGTGGTATGTTAAGGGGTACCACTCTAAAGAGAGAAAGCCTGGCTAAGGGTGGCTACCCAAAGTACCTGCTCCTTTAGCTACTTTGGCCCTGTTCTCCCTGACATTGTTACTCGTTGGTGAGACTGGATTCTCTAGTCCTATTTACAGAACTCCTGAAAGATTCTCCTGCCTCATGTAGGTATTTTAATAAGTACCACAAGAGGGTCAAAGAGGAAGTTGATCATTTACTGCAGATATTTTCTGGTAAACAAAAGTGTTCTCTGGTATTAGTGTTCAACCTGTCCGTCTGATTTTGCTCAGTGATGAAGAGCCTCTGCTGTAGTAATCCAGGGAACAGAAAACATTTCTAGCCTATCAATAAGAAAAGATCTGGAATGTAACAAGCATCTTACCTACTAAGCCCACTGGTTTCAGGAAATCCTGTGCTATTGCTTCTCTTCTTCATAATCTTTTTTGACATGGGAAGGAACAAGTGCTCTGCAACTCTGAAAGTCAATCCAACACTGCTCGACTTCAAGATGTGATGTTCTTTTAGCTGGCAAACAAATACAGCCTTTGGTAATCATCTGAATTTCAGGGCAGATAGACAAGTACATTCAGCACCAAGAGTCTATGAGCGTGTATTCATCTGGAAACTGACAGAAAACCAAAACTGATCCATTACATTGTACTAAGTTTGTCTTTAGGAGAAAAATGAGGCCTCGAAACATGGCTGCTGACATTCCCTGTGACTTGCAAGAAAGAATAAAACACATATTCCTCTAGAGGATTTGGGGGAAAGAGCCACAAAAATGGACAGCTGCTCAGTATTTCAGCTGTCTCGTTTCTGACTGTCCTGCCACTGAGCAAACACTCATCACTGGGGGTTTCACCGACCCTGCTAGTCCCCTCCATTGAGGCTGCATCCAAGCCAAATGATGCATCTGAAGATTCTGTCTTACTTCGTGAGCAAGTTCCCAGTCACACTGAGTTCTCAAATTATTCCAGTTTGGAGAGTTCACCAGTGACCAAGAAGACATAGGTACTATAAGTTAATACAAGCTGGAAATTTGTTCTTACAGGAACAGAGTAAGACTGAACTCCTAAGGCAAATTTTCTGTTCTCCACAATAATTTATTTTGGTTTTCTGCAACAGACTGTTGAAAGATGATATCACACCTCAGCTAAAAGATACTGTGTACTTCTGTGATGCAAGCAGAAAAGCTTACAGCTCTTAATCTTACTGCCACCAATGAAAATCTTAATTTTGATTTCCGTACTGAGGAAAAAAGAGAGGAACAAGGAAGTTCCAACTCTGCACCTTCTTCTCAAGAACAACTCAAGTCCGTCTTTCCTCTGTGTCAACATAAAAAATTTAACACCCATGAAAAAATCAGTTTCCTTAGCTTGTGACCTGTGGTGTCAGGGAAGAAAACTGGAAAAAATTAGCTGTCTTCCTGCATTATGGGGTTACTTTTAGGGACAAGTGAGCATGAGACATATGAAAAATAAATCCTCAACCATGAAAATAACAGAGGAAACAAGCTTTATTTTTATTATTTGAAATTTTTGTGCGTGGTAAAGGTACACATTTGACTCTGGTTTTCCTACATTTTCAAGACAGAGTAATTTTTTTTTGTCAGCTAAAGCATTATGAATACCATGGCACACAGGAAGCTAAAACTACACACACACACGCACGCACGCACGCACGCACACACAAACACTTTGATGTGCATCTTTCATCCTTGACCTTAAGGAGAAAAGGTCTGTATTTAGCGTCATAGGGATTAAAAAAAAACACAAACAAAACCATCATCATCGACAACAAAAAAACATGTGAGAAGAATATTTCATTATGAGTGTCAAGAGAGTACAAGGCTTACATATACACAAAACATATATTACAAAGATGGAATGTACAAAAACATTTTAAAAAAACATGGAAAAAAGAACTGGAAACACTCCTAGAACTGGAAAGCTGCAGCGTATCAGCTGGTAGAGATTTCTATCAGGGGCTGCTGCCATACAACACACAACTTAGGGAACATTCCCGTGTCATAAAGCCAAAGAAAAAGTGTCAGGGTTAAGGCTGTGTTGCTCACAAACATCGACTGAAGTGCTGTACATTCGTCAGAAATACAATGACTTGTTAGGAACCTTGCCACTCCATAGTACAAATGCCTTTTGTACACTTTCTACAAACAGGTCAGACAATTGCTGCTTGAATTCTTGAAGAAAAGTTTGACTTTACATCGTGATTTCATAACAAGCTGTCTCCCACAACTGAAGGTCATTTCTTTATAACAAAACACAACTTATTGGGCACTTATAGTTCTCATTATGGCAACACTAGATCCTTATTATAAAAAATATTGACATAAAATCAAAAACCCTCTAGCTTTTACAGAACAGATGAGCATTTACTAATAAGTAGCACTCCATCTTCATGAGGCAATTGCTTGCCTAAACCATTTTCCTTTTATTTTTCAGTACATTGGTGCTGGTTTAGCCTATGCAAAACTCTTCTATTATTTATGTTGGATTTATCTGATCTTTTTATTCTATTCACTGAACAATGAAAATACAGTTGGCTAGTTTGTCCTAAAATGCTCTATATGACACAAGATCTAATAACCTTTTGAGATTACTTTTGAGTTGAAGATTTGTTAAATGAAGCACATATTTTCACCATTCATGCTGTGTTGCTACTCAATTAGCATTCCAGGGAAGTCAAGGGGACATTTGGTTATACCTGAAATCTGGCAGCAGCATGCCTGTAAAGCCTTTAATAAATGCTAACAACTCAGCAAGTCACGTAGTGCAATTCTGACCTTCCCTTAATTGGATAAGAAAAAAAGTCTGCCAGCTTTTAAGTGCAGAATTTCTGCTTTGGTTGGTCTTTGTAAGGTTTGTAAGCCAAGCATTTTAGTGAAATTGGCTTAGAAGCACCGCAAAAGCAATGTATTGCTCAGTTTCCTGGTGCCAGGCAGATAAGGTCAGACCTTGGAAGGGAATGTCCTATGCCACTAAATTTGAAGTTGACAGCATTTGCTATCAGAAATAACTTCAAATTCATGACATTCTTTAGGTGCTGCTCTGCTGATAATGTCTGAAAATCCAAAAAACTACTCAATTTTAAGAAAAAATCCACAAAATTCCTAATAGCTTTGAGCTGGGTTGTGAGGAGGGTTATGTGCAGAATTCACTTATTTCATCAGGATGCACTGGGTTCGCAAGGGTTATCTAAAATCCTACTAAGCAATGCTGGACCAAAGGACTGAAAAGCTTTTGAAGGAAAGTGTATACATGAAATAGCACAGTCTTAAGTATCTATTTTGCTATATGGGTTAGGATCTGATTGTCATGCTTCTCAAAGTACCTGACAACAGAGGATTTGGCAATGTTTTCTGAGGGGTAAACATGTAAGCTTAGTAAAATTGTATTCTAAAAATCCATATTCGGAACTAAGTGTGATAACTGACAGCCACAGCACATTTTTAAAAGTTTTTATCTCAATCCCTTTATCACAACCCCTTCTCTTTATTACTAAATACAGTTCAAATGCCTTTTCTTCACTGATGTGCTATTTAAGGGTCTTCCAATGTCAGAAAGTGTTATAAGGACAGTTAGAATGAAATTTTGATCTACAGCTTTGTTAAATTTTGATAGGACAGTTTATTTGTAATGACCGAGATACCATCTTCAGAATTTTAGGACAAACTCAGTTCAAGCAGAGGATATTTTGTTCTCTTAGTAATAACAAATGTGAGTTTTAATATTCATAAATGTTACCACCAGTTTCTTAGCTTCGTTATACAGTCCTTAAGCTTCATGCACAAAATATTTATTCCAATGAAATAAAGAAACTTGTATTTGCACGAGAAATTTTGAATTGATTCTATGTGCAAAAACTAAACAAAGGAAAGAAGAGGAAATATCTTCAGGAAACAGTAATTAAAAACCAGACAAACCCCCCATTTAAGAAACTTGGGGTCTGCATTTTTACAAGTCAAATGCAAGTTTAGAAAAAAAACCATTCGTTTTTCTCAAATTTATCGAAACAACCACCTTACATTTTAGAAATAAGACAAATACTTATAACAAGAAATTTTATCAAAGATTTCTTTCCATTTTGCAAACATGCTTAAAATACTCCCTTGTTTGTGACCCAATGCCCTTTTGTTTCAAGGCCCTAAAAATGAGAAAGGAAAGACAGCACTTCCCAGGCCATTGTAGGCATTGGCAGCAAGCTCACAGCTCCTCAGGCAACACTTGACAGGGAGCACCACTCCATCTATATCAGGCTACAGTAGCAATTCACCCTTTGACCACTGGATATAGAAATAAGAATAAAGCCAATGCTACTTTAGAAAGGACAAGGTCATACTTTAAAAACCCCCAACAAACCAAACATTAAAAACAGAACCATGCCTGTAAGCATTTCCAGTTAAATTAACACTTCAACAAAGAACACAGCAGAGAGATCTGGCAGAGGAAGAAAGGTCATTTTTCAGAGTACTGCCATTGTCAAATATCATACATACATTCCAGTTTGCTGAAATAACCCACATTTACTTTTTTTTAATTTTTATGTCAATCAGTCATACATACATACATACATACAAACAAATTGGAACAAATCTCACAGTCCTTGTTTCATCCTCTAACAAAATTCCCTTTGATGAAGGACTTCAGGAATTGGTTCAAATTCATTTTTATTTGTAACGTATTTTTTCTCACATAAAAACAAATAGCTTTGGTAACCCTTGGCTTTCCTATACAACCTCTGTTTACCACAGTTCCTTTGGTTGTATAACGTAGGTCCTCCACAGGGTACGTCTCTGGCTTTCTGTCCTGTGTGAAGCTGCATCTTATTTTAGAGGTTAATACAATGAGTTGCCGTAAGGAAACATGGCAATGAACACGTACGAAAGAGTGGCACACATTAGGTTAATTGACTTGACATTGTAATAACCCTGATCCTAATGAACTAGTTTGGTGTCAGAAGGTCTGTGGTTATACAGAAAATTCCTCTCCCACTAATGTATCACTACAATTAAGTTTTTCCAGAGCTTTAGAAATGTCAGGTCTCTGCAAAGTCCTTCCTGCACATTGAGAGAGAGGAAGAGTGAACAACGGCCGCACGAAACAATCCTTCATTAATTCCACATGAGCAGGGAATTTGCATTGATTCTCATAGTGCTAAACACTGAGCTGTGTTGACGGTTAGAGCTAGACGGATTTTGTGAGACTTAACCTTATACTAAAAGGACCTACTTGTTCTACACAGTAAGACTGAAGAATGTTAGAAGTGTAATACCTACCATGATCATGAGATCTAGAAGATTCCCAGAGTCACCCCCGGGTTAAATAACGTGTAAGAATGATACTTCTTTAAATTTGGAAGCTCTGAGCAGGAGCTATCCTTCGCAGTCATCAAAAAGCTTTGGGGACTTTTCCCAAACTTCTAATTTTTGCCTTATTAGTTAATTCCAGTTTCATAGGATGCAGTTTGTGTTTAATTTCACATTGTCTTTATGAATTCAGTTACAGAGGATTTTTTTATTAACACAAGAAAAAGTTCAGTGAGAAACTTAAGAGGTGCAAGTCCTATGTAAACAAGGTAAGATTGGAAATAATCACAAGAAGTCCATAAGAGACTCCTTTGTTATTAAAAATAAACACAAAATAGGAGATATCCGGCACTGGATCTCTAGGACAAGTCTTTTCTTAAGGGTGGGTGATTATCCAGCTCCAGAGCTCGTTGCTACTGTAAGTATCGGTAGACCTTGAAGCAGTGATTTCCAGAGTCTGCAACTACAACATGGCCATCCGAAGTAAGAGCCAGACCTTGGGGACCATAAAGGGGGTCAGCAGAGGTGTTAATGTAGGATAAAAATGATCCACTTCCATCAAAAACCTTTGAGGGTGAGAAAGCACAGAATAAATGTTATGAATAAAAAAGGAAAGTAGCGGACACAAAGTAGTCTGCTCTCTTATAAGTCTCTCTTATACTGTTATACTTCTAATTTCTGAAACAGTGGACATACAATAGACTAAACAAGGGCAAAATCTGTTATCTCATAATATGCAAGTTTATATACAAATGTATGTTCTTATTAAAAAGAACTAATTATAGCCACCAGGATCTTTGGCAAGATTTAACACACAATAAAAGAATAGTAATAAAAAATAAGAACCTCAGCTGTTCCTGTTCTAAAAATAGTCAA
This sequence comes from Zonotrichia albicollis, assembly GCF_047830755.1. NCBI lineage: Eukaryota > Metazoa > Chordata > Aves > Passeriformes > Passerellidae > Zonotrichia > Zonotrichia albicollis. The sequence goes on along the minus strand of NC_133823.1, from coordinate 27,012,003 downwards.
CTTCAATAAATCAAACTTAATTGGGAACTCAACCAACACCTTGTTTTCCTAACATATATCACTGTTGTGGCTAACCTGATTCTTAGGTTCCCACACAGAGAAAACCAGGAATTTGTTTACCCTGTTGAGAGTGCTCCCTGAGAACAACTGATAAGCAGCTCCCTCAGTTTTATAGTCAGTGGAAATAATATATACACTTATTTATTAGGTATTCTTTGGCAAACAGGAAGACCTTATGATTAGCACTTAAAAGATAAAAAGACTGCAACTCTCATAACTTGAAAGCAGAATAATTTCTCAACGTTTAAAAAAGATGATAAAGATCTGCTGCATTCAACTCATTTGCTTTTTCATATTTTCCACTATGTCTCTGATCTTCTGTTATGGTGATTATAAATTACTATAATCTCAGCAATGCTTGCAAGTCTCCTAAGTCATCAAGAAACTTTTGGGGAACTACTTGGCACCAAAATCCTTGGTCACCATGGCCATCAGAGCTGCCAGCAGCCACACTGAAAAGCTCACAATGTAACACCACCAGGTCTGAAAGTGGACAATGAGGCATATAAAGGATGGTGTGAGAAACCACATCACTTCTAATGCTGATGGTGTTTCTTGGGCAGTCTGAAGGCCAGAGTTAGCAACCCATTAGTTTTTTTAATCAAGCACCTTTGAAATAGAGAAATTTTACCTGTATTCGGCTGTTTCCCCAATCTGCTACGATAATATTTCCATTAGAATCTACTGCTACTCCAGTTGGTGCATTAAATTGCCCATTTCCTTCTCCATTTGATCCAAACTTCAGCATGAACTCTCCCTCCTGGTTAAAGACCTGTATGGGTTAAAACAACAACCTAAATATGGCATGATATCAAGAATTATAAGATCTGATTAATCTCAGACATGGAGGCAAAGGGCCCCAGAATTCTTCTGCAGCTTGTGCATCTTGAACTGAAAAGAGCTGAATGCAGATGCAGCACTGGGTGCTTTGTTTCTTTGGAACTAAAACACAATGGAGCAGATGCTCTCTTCTCTGCTTCCATAATCTAACACACATTGCAAATGATGGCATGCTGCTCTCTGCAGACAGGTCAGCAACTGAATTCTCTGTGATGGTAACAGGTTTAGACAGCAGAAAGATGGAGCTGATCAATGACTATTCTGTCAGCGACCTGGATGCACCAATGGGACCAAACAAGACACAAAATGCGTCATTTACACCATCCACAGCCATCTCTAAAATATTTTCATCCATTTTGGATCCAGGCCCAGCTACAGCACAAGGCCCAGCTGAGTTCTTAGAGACTGACTGTGGCTGGAAGGTGGAAGATGTCAGGGAATTATTGTGTTCTCAAACACCCACAGTGAACAGAGAAAAAAACATTTTGGGGGAGGAAATTAATGAAGTACCAAGTTAGTGCCTCCTCAGAGGATTAAATAAAATAATAATAAAAAAAAGCCAACTAATGAAAAAATAGACAAAGATACATTGCTCTCTCCCTGCGCTAAAGTGACCAAATGAGAGAGAAGCCTACATTGCACAGGATTTTCCATAAAAGATGCCTGAGGGAAGGAACATCCTTGAAGGTTAATGGGGACAAGAGAAAAATGTTGCTGAGTGAGCTTGTTTAATTCAATACACTGGTGGCAGAAAGCAGCTTTTGGGACTCATAAGAATGAAATTAATTTATTTAGTTATTTATAATTTATTATTTAAAAGAAGATGTACTCTCTGCTCTCAGCTTATAAACTCTCCAGAGTGTCACCAGTTATATGTACCAATTTAGAGAACACTACAGAAATAAGAATCTGTTCTGGTTAGTACCAAATTGTAACAAGTAACATTTGTATCCCATTGAGTCAACACCAGAGACAGATGGGACACTCTGTTCTCATTAGAAATGTAATAATTATAAATCCTCTAGGATGCCACACTTCTTACATTTCTTCACTTTCTTTTTTTCATTTCAGTTTGCCCCTTGCTGTTAAGCCTCTCCAGGCATTCTTGTTACCAGGCAAACCTTGCTCGTGGAGAGGTAATTTATGAAGTCACAGGCCTCCTGCTGCTTTAGGGCTCCTGCAGCAGTCTTGGTTTTTGTGTTGTAATCCAAACCACGAGCTGCTGCTTCCTCACCAATTGCAAAAGGATGCGCAAGCAAGGCTGCTATTCCAGACCTCGGTGATTCAGAACTGCTCAGGACACAAAGGTGTCTATGCTCAGGCAGCAACCTCCAATTTCAGGTGAATACATAACATTTATTTTTTCAATTAGAAATAGTGAAGACCTAGACTGAGGGTTCAACTTTATGTTCAGTCAAAATAGGCATTAGATGAAATGCCAGGGACTTTATTTTGTTGGTGTGTGGGACTGACACACATGTCCTGAGAGCCCAGGTAGAACAGCATCCTGCCTCTGTCCTCCTGCTGCTCTCTCCTGTAGAGGGAGGGCACAAGAGCACACGCAGGAAGTGTGGGAAAGGGAATGCCTGAGAACAATCACACACAGGTGAGGCATTTCTGAAGTGGCCTGTGTCTCCTTCATAGACATTTGCCAACACAACTCAGCATGTTTCCTTGGTCTGGTTTATTACTGGGACAAACAAATAAACTTGCTATTATACCATGACTTCAACAGGCTGAGAGTCAGGAATTGCCATGGGTGTACAGACTAGTGGCCAGTTTTGCCCAGTGCAGGAGGCACTGAATGAAGACCAATAGGAACATGGGTTTTAAGAGAATCAGGTTGTAAAATGGGTCCAGTAATCTTAAAGCTTATAGGATGGAATTTAAAGACTGTAATGTATCTTTACTTTGCTATAATTTTACAACTAGAACTGTGGAAAGCTTTTACTGGGAAATTCAAAAGCCAGACTTTTAAAAGACAGAACACAGGGTCATTAACACGTTTGGCAGAGGGCTACTAAAATTAAGTAAAGTTGAAATTATTCATTTCAGATACAACCTATGTTTAAGCAATTGTGTTAGACACCATTATAGTGACACCAAAGGCAATGGACTATATCTTCACTAAGTGATGCACTGCATGCAGAGTTCTCTGAAAATGCTGTCTCTATAGCAGAGCTATATCACACTCCTTATATGGAATGTGATCTCTTTGGTTTTAACAATACGTTCTTTCCCCCAAAAAATATCATAATAAAATTAAAGTGGCAACTTTCCAAGTTGCCATTTACAGTACCTTGACAGAATGGTTATGAAAATCTGTAATGATAATTTCATTGTTGCTGTTTACAGCTGCAAAATGAGGACCTGCAATGCAGAAAAAGAAGAAAAAAATAGTAATACCATTAAAATAAAAAGTATGGGTAAATTTAAAAAAAAATCAGCCTGCCAGCATATTATGTTTGGCCTCTGAGCAACAGTAGTACAAGTGGGAATACCAATTTCAAATTAAGAGTAATTTTACTTCATGGTTTCTTTAAAAGCTCAGCATGCTTTTTGTAAACACAAATAATTTCTTTTTCAACCAGTTGTCAGTTGTTATTGTTCCCAATAAGCATTGTTGATTTCTCCCTCTCTTGTATACATATGACTATGCAGAGATTTATGGGCTTATTAACAAGACAAAACATGAAGTGCTTAAGCGTAAAGTTGTGCATACACTGAAAATTTTCATCAGAAACGTTCCTGTAAATTCTTAATTGAAGTATTTTATGCTCTGTGTGCTCACATCTTACAAGCATTTGAGCTAACAAGTTTTAGGATAAATAAAAAAGTTACTTAGAAGACCACTGTCAGGGAAAAAAGGGCATTTTTTGCTTTAGATTGGGTATTAAAATTTGAGTAAAAAACAAATGGTAGTTTGAAAACAGGCAAGTACCCAAATTAAAACACTTGGCACTATTTTGAGTTATTAAAGAGAACAAAACTCAGTTTCAGTTTTCACAGTATATCAGGGTAAACTATAACAAAAGTGAAAAATTTTGCAATGAAAACATTAAATTATTGCCAACTTACCTGTTTTCTGTAGCCTATCAGCCAGAAGAGGTGATATATTTCTCAAATGCACTGTTAGAAAGTATTTGCCTACTTATTTTCAGGACATGTTTTTGCAAATTTTCAAATGAAAAGAAATTGAGATACCCAGAAAATTTAGCTGTGTTAGAGCACAAGCTCTCATAAATTATATATATTATGCCATAACACATTGCAAGAGATCATAGGATAAAAACACATTGATGTTATTCCTGCCTTTCACTGTGAACCAGTCAAAACATCAGACCAATGAACCTACATACTAAAAATGACCCAACACCTGTAAAACGACCTGCATACCTAATTTGGCAACTTCATTTCAAATTTTGAAAGAATGCCTATTCACTTAAAATATATCAATGGGGTTGTTCTGTTTTTTAAACTTAAACACATGTTCTACTTGAAAGACAGCATGTGCAAGCAGTCAGTTGAGTATAAATGGCAATTTCCCAAACTTACACTGGCTATTCCATAACTCTGCCTTCCTGATCTCAATCTTAACACTACCCCATTACACTCATTTTCTAAGAGATACTATTTAGGGCATTGGGGTTTGTGTGTCTGATGACTGGAAACACAAAGCACAGCATCTGAGTTGATTGTGCTGAACAGCTTAGTGTGGCAATTACAAAGCACTTATAAAACACTAGTTAAGATCAGTCTTTCTTGGGTCACTGATCTGAAATGTTTCCAGGCATAGGGAGGTAGATGAAACAATCTGGTTACAGTTACATTAGCAGAACAGATGTTGCAGTCTGCCTGAGCAATCAAGCAAATAGGAGCTGTATGTCTAGCAGAACCTCTCCCCTGGAGGATAAAGGGGTAGGATACAGCATCTTCAACATGCTCAAACATCATGCAAATGTGAGCAGAAGAGGCAAGAAAAGGGGATTTACATATTACCATCAAGTGTACCTGCAAACTGCTTGTCACCATTTCCTCGACTTCCGAACCTGGTGACTATTTTGCCATTTGGCTGGAAGATGAAGACACAGCATGCTTTATTGTCCACCACAATGATGTGTCCATTACGATCCACCGAAACACCTTTGGGGCCCATGAGCTTTCCAGACCCAATTTTGGCCTAAATGGGAAAACACAAAACAGGAAAATATGTTGGCACAATAGAAATTAGTTAGTACTGTTTAAAGCTTGTATTACAGGCACAGAGTAGAACAGAGAGGCTTTTCTTCATCAGAAGTTGGAAGCAATAGTTATTATCAGCTCTTATGTATTCATGTACTTCATGATTTTTTTCTTCAGTTGAAAATAGTGCGCTTTCTATATGTCTTTTCTAGACTGAAAAATCTGCCACCTCAGCAACTGAATCCAAATATATAAGTCATAAGAAATACAGTCATCAGATTTGTGTGACTTGATAAACCTGTCAGAAATGTCTGTATATCCAGCATTAGGGTAGCAGCAGGATAGGCAGACAAGCAGAAAGGACTTCTATCTCCCATTGTGTGCTGTTTCTGAGTCCAACAACCGCCTTGATGGACAGGAGACATCTTTATCACTGCCTGCATCAAAGAAGTCAGAGTTCTTGGAGCATCAAGGCTGGGTGGGATGTAGGCTATGATGTCCTCTGTTGCCTTTCTTGGGCTAGTAAGACAACAGCACCTTCTGAGTGCTCTCAGAAAGAATGTGAGCAGAGCTAAAGCTCAGGCTAACCTCTCTATCTTCCACCAGATTCCACATGAGATTGCTCCACTTGCTGCTTAGACTCATGAAGTGTCGGCTGAAAACTGCAAAGGGGAGAGGATCATGTTGCCAAACAGCAAATGAAGCAATCTTTGAAACACTAAACAAATCAAAGCTTATTCCTGTCCTGTCTTAGGTAAATAAAATGATTTCCATAATTTTAAATAGGCCTTGTGACTACCAAAACCATCTGCCGGCATAATCAGCAACAGGAGGGGAATTGTATACAGTATTTCACTGGAAAAACATTCAGTGGAGATGAGATGGATCTCATAACAGTAAATTACTTGGAAAGGCTAGAGAGCTGTCAAATCCAAAAATGCCAGAAGCATGCTTTGGTAGGTTTAAAAGGAAGGGATTCTTAAAAGAGGATCTAAGCAACAGAGCAAGCAGAAATTGAGACCAAGCCTTCAAAGAATCCATGAGCTACCTGGGCATATACAAGAAGACTTAGGATTACCTCACAATCCATTCTGCATTCTTCACCATTGAACTTTTTCTTAGGCTGGGATTCTAGAAACTGTTTTAATCTACATAAAATCAGTTGGGCTTTGACCTTTCAGTTTAAAAAAAGGTCTATAAGCAGGATGCAAGTTGCTCCATTCCAACGCAAACAATTGAGTATTTACAACCTTTTTAATTGATAGACAGATTTGAAAGCACTTATTCAGGCTGGTTTCAAAAGTCTGCACTGGACAGAGAGTCCACCAGAGAGGCTTTGTTGAAATGATGAGTTCCAGAGCTTTCAGATTCTATAGTAATTTGTGACAGACACATCCTGCAAACTGAAATTCATATCTTGGTGAAGAACATACTTTTCTGTTTGCATTGGAATTTAAATGAAATATATACTAAGATGTTCATCTTATTTATGAAACAAGGCCATCTTTCACCTCACTGCCTTTGCAGAGTAAGACAGATCATCCCCTAGAACCAGCAATGCTGGGAGTCATAGAATCATTTAGGTTGGAAAAGACCTCTAGGCTTGAGTCCAAGCATTAACCTAACACTGTCATATTTATCATTAAACCATGTTCACAACTACCACATATGCTTCTGACTTCTCTGCTGCTCTCCCCTCCCTCCTGCAATTGGTGAGTAGCTGTGGGACAGACTACAAGGCATTGAGAAAATCCATTACCTAACTCATTTTCCTCATGTCCCTGATGTTTTCAAAGCAAACAGAAGGAGCTCTCCTATCCTTAGTAAGTCCCATGCTCCTATTGCATGGTACATTCTTAGGTAGGATTGGGGTTGCAGATAAAAAATAGGAATGATCCTAAAATAAAGCCACCTGGGGACCCTGAGGATGGCTGCTACTAAGCCACTACACAATTTTTTTCAGTCTCCAGTGAAGAAAATTCCAGGGAGCAAATCTTGCAGCTGCAAGACTATGCTTAGCCAACATGCAATAATCTTGTGTCAGTTTTATGTTCCTGTACATATACTGTTAGAAACTGCAAAATATTTAGGCAAAATCTATCTAATTGAATCATGCTAAAATATCCCCAGGAAAAACTATTAAAATTTATTTTGTGTTCACCAGGGGAAAGATATCAGCAGACCTACAAAATGTACTCAGTTTGCATAACGACAAAGCAGCAAAATCATAAATCAAATGCAAATCTGTAGAAGTATTTCCTTTGGGGTGATTAAATCATATTCCCCTCCTTCCTTTGGGATGGCCATGCGGTTGTCCGCTTGAGCATTGCACCGCTCCTTACCATCTTTCCAGGATTCCTAGGAAAATGACTCAGACTCATGAGTACAGTGTCTTAATGCCCATATAAACACATATGGAAAAATATAACAAATAAATCATATACTATATTAATGGGCACTCAGTGCTGAGAAGAGTAATAAAAATCACTACTCTTGGGCCCGGTTTAAAATATAATTTGCAAGCAGCAATAAAGTATGCCCAGCTAGAGTTTGCAACGCTTTTTACTAAAAATCTGTTCCCAGTTTAGATCAAAATATGCTGATGACACATTACTGGATCTGGCTGAACATATTCTTTGTATATTTTTATTTCAGAAAATTTCTTAGAATTATAGGTTTGATTATTTAGAGCAGAACATTATGAAACTCAGTCACTCTCATTAAGTGTATGAATGGAAATACTTTCAGGCTTTTTTTCCATTAGAAATGAATACAGTATAATGAATCATGTAAACCCTTAATACAAATAATGTGTTTAATTTAATTCAGTCAGGGACATTATGTCCCTTATTTTATAGGCTCTAAGGAATTTAGACTGGTTTTCAAACATGTGTTTATAAAGTCACCCTACCAGGTTGGAAAATATTCTACTGGGGGATATTCCTAGAGGTAAAAAAAAAAAAAAAAAAAAAAAAAAAAAAAAAAAAACAAAAAACAAACCAAAAAACCTGATTAGCCTACATAAAAATTTATGAATACTTTTCCACTGTAGAAGTAAGCGTGTTAGGGCTAAGTTTAACTTTACCATGCTTGTTGCTGTCTGAAAGGTTCAAGATTGTCAGGGATTAATTAAAAACTTTCAACAAACCATCTTTTGCTGTTTGAGAACTTCTCTATTAAGGAGATACAACTTTGTCAGACTTTGCAATATCACACAATAAGTGGATTTATCATTCATCTGACTGTCAAAATTCAACTGTGACCATTTAACCACACTACCCATTCCCATCGGTACATGGAACCAGCTTCAGACAGCTCTTTCCTTCATTCTACTAGTGAGACAAGGAAGAAGTCTGACATATAAAATATTTCCTCTAATCTTTTCCCACTTATCTAAACTTGATCTTAACTTGACTTGCAGAGCCCTGTTTGGTTGATAACAAGGTTGTCATCATACATACAGCTCTTCAAGACTAGAACGAAAACAATCCTCAGAGGAACAGGAATCATTGTCTTGGTCCAGTTCCTTCATTAGGTTTGAGCACAACTTGGTGAGGAGCTGGTACAGCTGCTTCACCATGCTTTCTCTCCTTAGCCTAGTGCTGTATCTGCTGCAACAGCTTTCTTAGCAATTTCAGAGTACTTGACAGAGGAAGCCAGCACTGTTATCCACCTCTTACAGATGAAGAAAATAAAGCACTGGGAAGTGAAATGGAAGATCACTAGTCACCCATGAGATCTGTGGCATAGCCAGAAATAGAAACCCCAAATCCTAAGACCCGATCTGAGTCTTTATCACATCCAGGATAGTACAGCTCTTCATGTGAAGAAGCTCATATTTTGGTGCAACCTTAGATTAGAGTTTGCCCACCTCTGCATTTATGTAAGTTACAGCCCTGAGGAAACAGAACTCTGTTGCTGCCAGAACTAAGGAAGGTGACACTTTTCTGCCTGGCAGTGGAGGTTGCCAAGGGGAGTCAGTCCAGTGCTGTAATCAGGGACATGCCTGGGCCTGGCTCCAGGGAAATTTGCCTTATGGCTCACATGACTATTAAAATTCTGCTAAGGGAGAGTGAGTGTAAGTAAACACAGAAGGAAGGGGACAACATCAAAAATAGTTATATTAAGCTCAAAACAGTCCCCTGAGAGTGCTGAGTTAACAGCTAGCAGGCCACCTGCATCAGAGGAATTACACAATGACTTGCAGGCACAGTCCTTTGAAGGCAAATGCCATTTTCCCTTTCTCTCTCTCTGTTATTTTAGCAAGTGCTGCCCAATTTAATCTGACAAGGCCCCTGTAAGAATTACCACTGCCAACACACAAAAAATTACAAGGCTTTGCCCAGATTCCCACAGGCTAGATCTGTTACATCTATGTTCTGTGCTTCCATTATATTTTATTTGTTCTGTGCTTCCATTATGTTTTATTTAACCCCATCACAGAATAATATCCTGAGTTGGAAGGATCATCAAGTCCAACTCCCAGTCCTACACCATCAGGCCCAATTCAAGTCCCATCCCTTCATGGCACTGACTGTCCCCATATCACAGCCTCACCCTCGGTGGGCATGACCTCCCAACCCCGTGTGTGTCCCCCCACAGTTCCCCCAGGCCCTGTGCTCACCCCACCTGCACCCCTCCTCCCAGCCCAGCTCTCCAGCTACACTGTGCAGTACAGGATCCCCTGAGCCAGTGCTGCACCAATACAGGACCCCCTACTCCCATTAGAGCTCCTCAGTGTGGCCCTGTGCCCAGTGCCCATCCATGTCTCCATCCCAGTGTTCCCACTGCCTCGCTCCTGCTGTCCCCATGCACATGCTCTGCCACCTGCCCTCCACCCAGCTCCTGCACTTATGTGCTTATGCCTACCCTCTGTATCAAAAAATACTTCTACAAACATTTATTTTTCCTCTCATAAATATGGCTTATTGCATTCAATCTAAAAATAGTATTTTATACAATTGATGTTGCATCTCTCATTTAATCATTCTAGCCCCAAGAGCTATGAAGTCTGATGCATTAATTTGTATTAGCCACGCAAACACTGCCAACATCACACAGCTTTTGCATTTTTTGCAATCCAATGAAAACACGCACTGGTACGTGAAGGGTACGCACTGGTTTCTCAGATGGAGGTCACTGAGGACTATGCAAGTACCATTACCTATTTGCTTTTGCCACTTTGCAAAGACTATTTGGAGAAAGGCCATTTCTTGCTGCACACATGAGCGGCTCAGAACCTGAGCTTTTTGGCCACTAGGCTGCCAGAAGATTAGCCAAACAGGCCATATCTGCCCAGTGCAGGACTCCAGAACTAAGTAACTATGGTAGAAACTTCCCTCCAGGTCTATTATCCCTATGACCAGTGAGTACAGCTAACCTCTGCCAGAGGTGGCTCTCTCTAATGTGCATCACCAGACTTGGTATCATGCATTCAGAAAACAGCACCAAATCAAGGAAATCTTTAATTCTCTCTAGAACTGCACCTGAACCCAAGTGAAATACATGTTGCAGGCTGGAAAAAAATCATCAATGTAGTGTAGTAGCTGCTGTCTTATTTTACTCCCATAAAAGAGATCTGAGTTGCTATGAAAATATCAAGTTGTTTCCTTAGAATTTCTGATTTCTGAAACCTGCAACATCATTACTGTCTTTCAGTTTTTTCAGTGCACAACACACCAGATAGAACACTCCTGTTTATGCTGTAGCACTGAAACAACACCCCAGGTTACTCTTCCTTGCTTATATTACCAACAGGATCATACATAAATTATACACTATATTTGCTGAGAAGTATGGAATAAAAGAGGAAGTCATCATCAGTCTGCTGCCTTCTTTTTCTCCTCCATATGTCACTGAAGAGCTTCATGTACTCCTTGTAAGATTTTGTGTTTGTCTGTGTGCACACATGTATCTGCACACACCCTTCTGTACAATCAGAGTACTAATGATATGAAGGTTGTTGAGCTAGTCCAACTAGCCGTGCTGGCACTTGCTGTGCTCGACCAGAAGTTACAGAAAGACATCTAAGCACGCAGTATGGAACATGCTGTCTCTGCTTGGTGTAACATTAGCATTGCTGCTGTGATCTCCTCCTATTAATTATGTCATGTGGCTGGGTCAGGTCACGTCACAACAATGGAATTTAGACTAAACTACAGCCAAACGATGTAGTTTCTTGAAAAATAATGTTACTTTGCATTCCTTTGAAAGACAGAGAAAGCTCAGGAGAGTTCACATAGTAACTCGTACCTTAAATTTTCCATCTGATGAGAATATGCTAACCCATTTGTTATCATAGTCTGCAATAATGATGTCACCACTGGGATGCACAGCCACTCCTGTTGGCCGCTGCAGCTGGCCAGGAGACCTTCCTCGTATGCCAAAACGGCTTTTGAACTGACCATCATTGGAAAATATCTGTAATAGAAAACAGGGATTTTAAAATTATGTCCACATATGACCATCACCTATTTCTTGGAGCTTAGATTTTAGCAAGTCACTAATCAACACTATAATCAGGAAGAGAGCTGGGAACATGAACCACTTTTACACAGTCCATATTTGAAAGTAATATATCTAATTTTAGAAGACGCTAAGTTCAAAAAAAAGAAAATCTCATTGCACTGTTTTTTCAGTGAGGGAATGGTATTATTTCCTTACTAGAAATGAGGAAACTGAGGCACCGAGTGCTAAGTCTGTAGAAAACATAGGAATATGTCCTTGTGTCCCCAAGCCAGGTAACTAAACACTGAAGTTCCTCTGAAGAGGCAGCATATTACAAAGCATGAGGGTGCTGATGAATATTTGATTCTGTCTCTGAAAAAGCCTGGAAATGAGTTCTCATGGCATGTGGCTTGCTGCTTCTCCCACACAAGAACAAGCGACACGCTGCTGCTGCTGCCGTGTTCATTGCTACCACATGGGCAGCCTGGAGAGTGATGACAAATTGGTAATGGCAAAAAGGATAGATGGCAAGCAAAAGAAAAAATACCTTGATTTTCACAATTCTTTAGAGAAGCCAAGAAATTATGGGTGTCAGGGTGCTACCACAGAAAAGATTTGATTATGATATCAGAAAGAGAAGTCAGTTAAATAGACTAACAGCCATTTGAAAATGATATCTATATGGTTTCTTTTCTAATTGTACTTCCTAAAAAATTATATTTGTGGCACCATGCTCTAGATTTACATTTGAAAACATGAGAGTGATAAAATTTACAATGTAAAATTATATTTACAGAAGGGTATTTTTCCAGATTATTGCACAACTTTTTTTTTCATTCATTGCCAAACATCATAAGGAAAGGAAATAAACCCTGATGATATACTAGATATAGTATAGATCTGAAAAAGATAGCTGCAGGTCAAGAAGATGGAAAGTAAATGGATAATAAATTACATTCCCCTTGTATTTTCTACATCAACTGAATTGTACAAAATGTGTCTTTCTAAGGCTACAAAAAAGGGAGAGGTGTGGGGGCAAGGAGAAAAACACTGAAATATTCTCATACCTGCACACACTGGTTGTTACTGTCTGCTATTAATATTTTTCCGTTTGTAGATGCAGCTACACCTTGAAGATTTGTAAATTCCCCTTTGTTTCTTCCTTTGGTGCCTAAAATTGAACACAAAGCACATAAGAAATCAGGTTAGACAGGACTAATCAGTTAGGACCCAAATGCCAACACATGCAATTATTACATTTCTGATCAAAGGATTTCTATTTTGAAGAGTTCTTCTCACTTCTACAACTTCAAAGAACCCTCTCAGTAACAGACAGACAATTCTACTGACAAGACAGGATTGTTTAAGGGACTGTTCTCACTCTTCATCATGTGTCACCCAAGCCCCCATCAACATTAATTGCCTCTTCAGCCTTCCTAAATCAGGGCTCACAAATTGCCTCTTGCATGAGGAAAGTAGTAAAAGGTTTTTATATAAGTAATGGACTTTTTTAAACTGCAGATTTTTATTCTATTGAAAGGGTGAGTACGTGGGAACACACAGAGAGGGGCTAAGAAAAGAACCTGGACGGATGACATGGTTTTAGCTGAGTCTCCTCAGTGAAATCATGAAGGTGGGATAGAACATATCACTTTGGATGGAGCTGTTTCAAGACAGGGAAGTTTCCTATTCCCTTATATATACTTTGTAGTCATAGGCTTCAAAGACTCCTTTAGCAGGGAGATTCAGATGAAGAACTAGCTTTGAATGAATTGGACTTGTGAGCCAATGAAGAACAACCCCTGGAGACTGAATGCTTCTGGAGAGACCTTGGATTGTTCTCATAAAGCAGTGTCCCCACACATTTTGACCCATAAATGCACTTGTGTGTTACATAGAACTGTAAGTCTTTTGCCCAGTGGCTTAAGGTGATAAGGAGTTTGTAAAATGTCAATTTTTCCACTAAAGTTAATTAAGTTTAGGTGGCTCATTAGATGTTTGTTCTGACACATTCCAAGGGGAATCACAGAGCAAATTGCGATTTCTGAAACCTACAACATCATTACTGTCTTTCGGTAAAGATCAGCTCCAAAGCGGCTGGTCCAAATTACACCTGGAACACAGGAACAGGAAGCAAATTCCTGATTTGTTTGTAAAGGAGGCTCAGGAGTCCTTAGAAAATACTTCAGCTATGATCTTGGACTCCAAGGTTATTAATAATAAATGAAGCAAAAAAAAAAAAAAAAAAGCCCAGCAAACAACTACCAACTCTATAAGCTGTCCTTTCCAAGACATAGATGCAGTGCACTTTTTCCTGGTGAAATATTTTTACAAGCATTCACTGGCTGTGTATCTGGCATTAATTGGTTCCAACAGATGGTTTTAACTGAAAAACTTGTATTTAATTTTAGTCAGTCCAAAATATTCTGGAGTGCAGTGATTAAACTGTTCTGACTGTGATGCTTAATTTAAGACATATATATCAGCTCTAATTTGTATTTAGCTTTCATCAGGGATGTGAATGCTTGTAACAACCCTTCTTTCTTCTGTGGTGATGGCTGTGGGATGCATATTTCCTGTCACTAGCTAACAAGTAACATTTAATTTTTCTGCACTCAGTGCTGCAGGAATGTTCCTTTGTTTCAAGACTTATTTTCTTCAACTCCACCCACTTAGTCCTCTAAACAAGGCAAATGCTTCTCAGTTTTTGTACTGCAAGGGAAAAGTACATATTCAGGGAATAGTGAGCTACATACCAATTACATTACCCATACTTGAGCCATTTCTGTTTATTCTTTTAATAAGCAGTGCCTGAGGGATGCATGCAGCAATTTTTTTCCACCATATGCTAATGATAAGTTTCCTTCTTGCTTTTTAGCCAAAGAGAATGGATGAAAAGAGAGAAACATTCCCTTTACTACTGAGAGTAAAGGGAAAACATTTGTTAGAAAAGAGGAGGCATAAGCTAGAGCATCTGGAACTAACTAACATGAACTTTATGGAATGTATGCTCTTTAGCCATAGAAAAATGTTCTTGAAAGTCGAGGAATTTTGTTTTTAAATCTAAGAGACACCTATATAAAAAGTTACTCAGAGCATTCTTCAGTGGAACCTTGTAAATATACATCAAAGGAAAAACTGAAAAAATTACCCAGGAATGTCATAGTCACGTTTCACAGTAAGTATAAGAAATAGCAATGTATTAGCACAGTGTGTAGATGAAATTCAGCTCCTGCAATGTCCCTGTAACTAGCACTTTGCAGCTATTTAACCTATTACCTAGCTCCTAATCTGCATACAGGCCCTTAGACAGTCCCCTCTGCAATGGCAGAAATTCCCCTGCAGAAGAAAGCTTACTTCCTCATATATGTTCAAGAGGAAATCAGATAGCTTTGAACTTTCCATTTTGAATAATTCACTATGCCAGCAGAGATCTGAAGCACAAGCATTTCAGATGATGAGAGGAAAGCCTGTAGGAAAGCATGTCAGCCTCTGGAAAAGCAGGCTTTTGCTACTGACTCTGCAATACCAAAGGATGATAGCTCCCCTCTGTAAGCAGAAATTCCTTCCTTATGAACATACCTGCCTAAGAGAGTCTTCAGCAAATCTCTTACTGCAAGATACCACCCTTCTGTATCACGGCATTTCATATTTTGTCTTCTCTCCATCATGGGCAGTCACCCATCTCTCCTTAGCTTAGGGAGGCATCAACATTTCAATTGCACAAGGCTGGAACCAGTAGGAGCCTCATTCCAGAGTTTCCCAAGCAGCCTGGTTAATAGATGAGAGGCTGCACCTTTTGTGCCCATTGTTTCCCAGCTTTATCTCCCTGCTGTTCTGAGCTACTGCAGGGCACAAAGGAGGAAAAGACAGAGATTTTACTGCAAGCTGCTGGGGACGGGGAAAAACAGGAGAGATTTCAAAAGGAGAAGACTGAACCCAGTTATTGGGAAGCAGATCTGTGGCCTGTGGAATATCTCCTTTTATATCATTTTTGTATACAGGTAATGATCAGATTTGTTTTAACCCTATCTAATTCCTTCTGGAATTACTGAGCATAGACTGCACACACCAATTAATTTAGCTTTCAACAAAGAAAGTGTGCATTTTCTGCTCAAGATGATTCTAGCACACATAAAATGCTTCATAATTCCAATCTTTTACTCTTGAGCAACAGATGTTATACTGAGTCTCACCAAAAAGAAGAAAAACTAATCTAAAAGCCCATTAACACTGACAGGAGATGTTAAAATAACATCACGTAACTGTAGTAAGAATCTGCTGTTTAAGTCCTGGGATTCTGAAGAAACTTGTATAATGTATATTTTTGATGCTCATAGTAAGAGAAGGAGTGTTTTTTGATTTCCAAGTTTTACTAATATGAATAACAACCCCCCTGCTTGCTAACTTAGATTCCCCAGCTTCCTAAAACACAAAGAAAAACATGTCAGTGCCTCCAGCAGGAAGGGGATAGATTCAGAGAGACAAAATCAAACTGCAGAAATATTACAGATAATTGGGAAGACTTAAGATGTTGTGAGTGGCCACAACCTGTCGTGTAGGTACCATTTCTTTCCTGCCTACAGCACTTCAAGTAATTCTTCTTGTACTCCTTCCTATGTGGTACAGAAAAAAAAAAAAGGGCAAAACGAAACAGCATGGAAAGGTCTGCATACATACTGCATAGACAGGTATCAAGGAGCTTTCTTTTTTCCCAGCTTCCTTTCTTTTTTTCTTCAAAGTGCCAAAAGATATTTAGTCAAATCTTACACGTTATGAGGCTGTGATGTCTCCTCTCATAATAGATGCAGCTGAAGCACAAAAGTCTCTGTAGTAAAACTGCACTGAATTGTTAACCCTATGTGTTTGCTGTACAATTAATGTCTTTCTAATTCAAGTTCCCAAATAACCTTAAGTTTTAAAATCAGTCAGTCTGTTGTTGAAGGCACATTGTTTATAACCATTAAAGAGGAATGAGTAATTCAGTAGGAACTCTGGCAGATATGCCCACACACTGTTGGTAGTGAAGATGGACTGGTTTGTGTTAATTTGCTTTACACAGCATCTGCCCTAAAAGCCTGGCCAGGACCACCTCCAAGCCCTGCTCATGAAACAGAGACTCTGTCACCACAGACAGGTGTGCACAAACCCAGGGGTAAGCACAAATCAGAAATTCTTTGCTGCCACAGCAGCCAAGCCTCAAATAACAAGAGCCAAATCCAGGCCAGGTGTCTGTTGTCAGCACATCAGAACTACACTGGGGGCTTTGCCAGCAATGTGGTACCGAGAGCTCTGCCCTCCCTGTCCAGTACAGGTATGACTGCAATGCAATGCAATGGAGGCCTGGCAAAATTCCACACTGACCATCACATTTCCACAGAGCTCACAATGAGCATCCGAGGGACTGAAGCTAATAAATGGGAAAAGGAACGTCTATTTTCCCTTTACTAGGTATTCCTATTTCTACAGCAGGAAGGCTGGACCAGGTGACCCAATGTGGGCCCTTCCAACCTTATTTCTTTTGTGATTCTGTGAAACGCCCGATCAAGAATCCCTTTGCTACCTCTAAGCCTGCTTTTAAACTGCACTAAAGCTATGATTACATAGAGCTTGTTTGTGATTTTTTTTTTTGTGGAATAAATTCACAGTAAGGCTTCTATTTGCTTTCAGCATTTATAACAGACCAGAAGATGACATTCACACCTAGTAAGGATGCTGACAGAAGTTCTGTTAAAGGCAATTTTTTTTACACACTAATGTACCAGCTAAACTTAGATGCTCAGTTACATGACTGAACAGACAACTAAACAGTCTGAGGATAAGGAAAATTGGAAAATTGAACTTTCTAGCAGAGGGCCAACTCTCCATCTGGCTGTATCTGAAGCCAATTCCAAATATAAGTAAATGAAGAGGAAAAAGCAGTTAAAGTAGGAAATAGCACCACTACTGCTAAATGGTGTCAAAGAACCCAATTATGAAAAGTGCCAGAAGGAAAAAATACTAAGGCACACAGCACAGCATGGCAGAGCTAGAACACAAGATGGGGTCCTGGACAGAGCAGCTGATGACAACCATGCCTCTCAACCCTTCTTTGAAGGACATGGAAGAGATTTACCAGGGGAGGTGGAAGTGGCACTGGTGGAATGACACTGTGAACATCCCTCACCTCTGCTCAGCATGAGTGTAAGGCACAAAAGCAGGGTAATGAAAGAAAGACTTCCCTCTCACTTTAGTGCTTCCTACCAGTTGTAGTTGTAGAGGTAGAAAAAACATTGGGCAGCAATTATTTTCTAGATTATCATAAGAACATCATTCTTGTTTGCATTTGTATAGACTAAGGACATGCAGATCTGCATGGACACACTCTTAGAGATTACACCTGTTTAAAAAGAATAATAAGTTCAGGATATATATTATTGAGAGAGAAAAAGAGAATGCAGAAAATACTCTGCTCTTGTAAATAATAAATTACATGAATGTATGAATGTATGAATGTGTAGTTAGTAATTCCACCTTGGAATGTCTGAAGAGATCCACATGCCATTTTAAAAGCCACAACTAACACAGCATTGGCAGATGATACAATGCACACATCCCCACGAACAAAATGCACTAATGTTGCATTAATGCTGTCTCTTGTTAGTACTAGCAGGAGATCAATCCCCTGCTAGCAGCTGATCAATTTACTTGTGCATAAAAGCCCATACATCAGCATACATACAACAGCACACTGCACAGACTTGGATGCCCAGAGGAATATTACAGTGTGATTCTCCAACACAGCTGTACAAGCTTCTGGCAGGCCAAACAGAAGATTTATCTTAGCCAGCTAGAAATTCAGATCCAGATTTGGCAAGAGCCATTGGAGGAATTCAACAATGGGTTCAAAACAGAGACAGACAGTAGTGTTGGAGAACAGTGATGAGCTCTTTACATTACCTCATCAACAAATGAACCAAACCTAAACTTTTTAAAGTGAGCTGAAACTGGAAGTAAATTAATTCCATGAAAGCAATCCTTGTGAAAACATCAGAAGTTTTACCTGTCTCAATAATTTTGCATAACTTGGAAGAATGTAAAACCCTAGAGCGTTACACCTGTGACCTTTCGACAAAGCATACAGGAGCCTAGAAGAATATATCTATGTAGAGTCATTCTGTGAAATGAGTGGCTGAAAACTGAACACAAAATATTACTCTCAGCTCTGTTTTTTCTATAAAATAGTGATCCATATATCCCAAATGTGGACATTCCAAGAGATTTCACAGAAAAAAGCTCTGAGCCATATATAGCTCTTGTTCTAATGAAATACATCTTCCTGTTTTGAGTGGTGAAGAAGGTAGAACTCAAAAATAAAGCACATGGTCATGGTTGCATCTCAACAGTACTAAAAGGCTCTGCACTTCTGGGAAAACATTTAAGACTTCTAGAGTTTACGGTGTGTTAGAAAGAGTAGTTTAAAAAAAAGCAAAAAACACCTAACAAACAGCACCACTACCAACAAAACTATACCATTATTTGGTAGTCAAGCCAGAAATGCTCACTAGAAGCAAGGGATACAGAAGCTGAAATTACAAGCTGAAATTACTTTATTCCATACCAAAAGCTTTGCAATATGAATATTAACAATTTTTAAAATATCCCAAATCAAATGTATGCATTTCTCAACTGATAACCCAATTAAATATTTGCTACAAACTATTTTTAGAAGTGTGTACTTCCAAAATGTACATATAAACAAAAGTCAAGAGGTCTAATGGTATTATCAGGTTGCTCTACTCACAGCTTTAGTTTTACAATAACTAAACTTTTTCATTCAGTTTCCCTGAACTATTTTTAAGTATGTCAACAGGCAGCCGAGTCACCTACCTATTCTGAAGATCAAATCATCTTCAATGGGATTCTCTTTTCTTTTGCCAGTGCTGTACATGCTCGCAGGTCTTTTCACAGCTTTCTGCTTCACATGACCACTGCCTGGAGATTTAACACGTCTCTTAACCCCTTCAGTGGTAGGAGACACATCTGCTGACCTGACCACTTTAAGTTTGAACGGGCTGCCCTTGATATGTTGATCGTAAAGTCTCAGTGACAAAGTGAAGTCCCCTTCTTTCTGAACAGTATACAAAAATTCGTAAGTGCCGTTTTTGTTGTCAAGTATTTCTCCATCCGCCACGCTCCCATCAGGCGTGCTCAGTTCAGCAGTGAGGTAAGCATTCCCAGATTTACAGAGCTCCCCATCCTTGTCCTTGGTTGTGATGGTAACGGACATGGGCTGTCCGATCACCGTCTGCCTCAGTCCCTCACCGGTGGCAACTGTTTCAGAGGCAACAGCGTTGGTGGTTAAAATAGTGCCCAGGTTGTGAATGGACTTCTTCAGGCCTTCTGTTTCCACTATGAAGTCCAACTGATCGTTTTCTCGGGGCTGCAGCGGGAAGTCCCTCTCGGCCAGTTCGTTCAGCTTGTCACTCATCTGCTTCTTCACCAGCAGCACTTCAGTTTCAGTGCCATGGTTGAGGGCTTGGGCTGTAAAGTTGCTGCAGCTTTTAATGCTTTCCTGTCCTTCTAGTAAGGTATCTAGCTGTGCCTGGAGGACCTGTGTGCATTACCAAACACCAGATTAGCATCATGTTACTAGCTATCCCAGGAAGAGCTATCCCAGGAAGATGTAGCATCTAAAGGTCTTTGTAGACACCAAATTTATAATGCCTTATTTTACAGTTTAATTTAAACATTCATTTTAGAAGTAGCACACTGATCGCCAACCTGTATTTGGAATACAATGGTGCAACACAAAACAATACCCGGGTTTGGGGATTCAAGACTTTACAGACCCACTGTCACACTAGATTGAATTATTGCCCCACATATCTTGTCTTGTTTGGTTTTGGGTTTTTTGCTTTTGTTTTTTTTTTTCTGTTTTGTTTTGGGTTTTTGTTGTTGTTGTTGTTCAGTTTTGGTATTTTTTGAGCAAAAACCCAGCAACAAATGTAGAGGTTTGAACCCTGCCGCATCTAACTCTCAGCAGTCACAGCTAATGAGATAATTACTGGAACTGAGTTATGTTCACAGAAGCAGAGCTATTTTGGAGTCATGAGGTCGATTAATAAGAGAGGCTGAAAGAAATTTCTTGATACTGTTTCTTCAGAGACAAGGGAATCTGGGGGTTAATCCTCTGTGGACGTGGACAAGAAGGCCTCAACACCTGGATGCTCATCCATCCTGAGGAAAAGTGGGATTCCTGAACTAAATGAATGAGGAAAGGAAAAGTCTCCCCAGCAGAAGGTAAATTGATTCCTCACTTTCAGCAGGCAGGAAAGCAAAATATACAGAATGGGTTGTGGATAGTGGAAAGAGCTGGACAGAGTAGCCAGAAATATTGGTGGGCAGCAAGTGGCCACTCAGTATTTAAGACTATGAAAGAGCTTCTATTAAAGGGTCAGTTCTGGCCCTCAGCCTAAAATCCTTAAAACAGTATTGGCCTCAAAATTGCTAGGTGTGAGCTGGGAACAGGGCTAACAATTTAAAAAAAAAAAACAAATTTGCAATGAATTGGAAATGGATCCCTGAATTATGACAACCTAGCAGAGACATTCATGATAGTTAAGATAACACTGCAGCTGCCCCTCACCATCTCCACTGATAAAATCCCTAAATGAAGGTATCCAGTCACACAGTTGCTATGTTTTTCCTACATAGAAGAACTATGGCACAGACATGACTGTGAATTACAGAAGTTATTTTGTTGACCATCATTGTAAAGTAAATATTTTTGAAACATTTCAACTGATGTAAAGTAAACTTTAGGACTGGATGTATTTATTGCTACAAAATATTCTTCCCTTGCAGAGACATTCTATGTAATGACACTGAATTCTAAAGGTATTTTTTTCTGAATTTTCCAAAGCTTTGAACTTTGGAAAGTTCACTGGAGAAAATCCAGGCTCATGTGTTACTGATATAGGAAAGCAATAGCAACATAACATCTTTTAGAATGAACAAATTTCAAGACTACTCTGAAATTTCAAGTCGTCTGCTTTTCTAGGCACATAGAAACGTCTCAGGATGCAATACAAGGCATTTCTGATCTGTTTGGTCTTCATTCAAAGACATAAGAAGTTAAAAGACAGCATAGCCAACAAGGTCCCAGGATAACAAAACCCCATATGCTTCAGCTAACAGATCACAAACTAAAAGAAAGACCATTTCCAGCAATTTTTTAAAATACTTTCTCAAGACAGTTTTCTTTCATTACAAAAATGAAAAATATTAATTCCTAACATAAATACTATTCTAAACCCACATAGAGTATTTTACCTTTTACACTCTTTCAGTCCATTGGACAACAAACTGAACTGCCAACTTTTTCTTTGTAAAATGTAGCCATTGCATTTTTTTCATTTTTTAGAAGTATATAATCAGAATGGTTATATTTTGTAGGACTACTAGTCATTCAAAAGTTCAAAATCCAATTTCAGTTGGGTTTTTTCATACAAACAGGGTAGATGCCTCTTTTACTGCTTATGTACAATTTCATAAAAATTTGATTATCTAATGCTCACAGTTATTAAATTATTTTAAATCTCTTTGAACAATAATAAGATAATTTAACATCATATTCTATTTTGTGTAGACTCTGTACACATAGAGAATGTATTTGCTTGCTATGGAAGTAAATGTGAAATCTTGGAAGACATTTAGATGAACCTGGGATCTAAGTTAACATTATTGATGCTCAAACTTCTGTAAGCTGCTGCTTAGCTCTGGAGATGACTAAAGTCTGTGCCCCAATGGTTTTGGGCTCCCTATGTTTCTAAAAGTATGTATCTTGTGCATATGTTAGCAGTCCTCCATTTCCACAGGCTCAGCAGTTCAGCACCTTTCTAATGATGTTTTCAAGCCTATTCTACATCCAGAAACACAGCATTCCTCCACTTCAGACATCTGGAGATGCTCAAGCTGCTCATTAATGGCATTCTTGAAACTCCAGTTATTGATGATATTTTCTCTTAACGGTAATTTTCAGGGAGAAATCTTTCTTTATAAAGCAGAGAACTGATGCACAGGAAAATAAGGACTAAATTCTTTAATTATCCTGATTCAGACCTAATAATCCTCAATAAAATCTCTACCCACCATGTTACGGGCTTTGCTTTGTAAAAGTACAGTTTTCTGTTTTCTTCCTCTGAAGCTCGGTCTACAGTATAGGGGGAAAACCCCCAGAATCCATCATCCAGATAGGCAGTAAAAGAATGAATGCAGCTCTGCAACCTGTTACTCTCCTCATTCCCCCAAGAAAGTGAGAAGTCCCTCTAATCGTTTTGTATTCCAACAGGTGACATCCGACATGAAATAGGTTACCAAGCACTGGAAAGGAAAACAGTGCTTTGAAGTAAAACAGGCAGCCTTACTCAGTTCTTCAGAATAAACTGTTTGGCCTGTATCTTCATGGTCATCTTATAATGCTGAGCACCCACAAGCAAGGCTCTGCAGCATATGATTTTGGGAAAACAAAGTTCTATGGATCTCAGACACGATTTGTCAAACTGGCGTCCTGCATCATTTGTAAAAACTGGCTGATTAAAGTAACAGCTTTTCACTGAAACAAAAAATACCTCTTACTTTGTGTTTAAGGCCATAATTCACTTCCAGCTCCATGAGCAGCACGCTCTTTCGCACATTTAAAGTCTTCTGGAGTTCATCAAAAGTGGAATGAATGTCATCTACGATGCTAGCCTTTTGGTTGGTTAACTGGTGTATGATTTCAGATATAAAATGAAGTGCTGAGTCAATCTCTGGAAGCCTGAGGGAGGAATTAAATTACAAAGATTGCTGTTTCAAAAGTCATTAAACACTGGCCTTTGCCCTGGTATCTTTTGATTAAACCCTCTCATCAGCAGGCTGTCTTTAAATTTGGTCATTTCCCAGAAGTAAGTTCATTTCTTTTATAACCACACAGTGGGTCTGGTCTGATAAAATAAGGCTAAGCCACAGTCCTTCCCTGTGCAAATCCATTAGACTTTAAGCATTGCCAACAATGAGGCCTTGGATCCTGTCCTTTATGCTGTATATCTACTCGAGAAGATATAACTAGATTTATCCCACTTTTTCTTTTTTTTTTTTTTTTTTAAGCCATTTTGCCAGCATAGTGTTTGTACCTGTCTTTTTAACAACCAGCATTATTTAGTTAGCTATCATTAAATTCATGACTGGACAGCAGTTTCCTCCATAGCATTTTATGCCCCTTCTTTGCACGACACTTGCATTTCTAATGGCCTCTCTTTTGTAAAAGACAGACAGGAATCTTTTGCTCTTTTTGCTAACCCCTCAGTACATCCCACTCAATGGATTTTTTGTCCTTATGCTAGCCTCACTATCCCCATTTCCTAGGTAAATATCCATGGAACCAGCACATTAAAACATCTACCCCAGTCAGCACAGGAAGGCAGTGATCAAACTGAAAATGGAAAACAGTCAGTGGAGTCTCCATACCTTTTGTTGACAGCATCCAACTGGACTTGGAGGGAAGCCTTGTGTTGCTCCACCACATCCTTGAGTGGTACCGTGGGATGCTCTGCATGCTCTCCCTCGGTGCACTCCCGGCACATGGCTGTCTCACAGGACTGGCAGTAAAACTCCATCACCTGGAAAAGTGCACAACTCTGCACTCAAACATGGCAGCAGGAACATAACTCAAAGCACATCTTACTGAGTCTTGAACTCGTTTATTAGCCAAGCTCTGAGACAAAGCTTCTGTTTTCTTATGTACAAATAATTTACTGCCTAAAAGATGGCTGTTATTCTTACATATTTTATATTAAAATGTTAATTTAAAAGCACTTGATTCTATCATAAAGTGTCAGAACAGCAGCCTGTGAACAACACTGAACATCATTGCTGGTCCTAACATCATCTTTGTACTGTGTAATAGTAAGTTTCGGGGTTTCTCTTATGGACTCTATGAAACAACTCAAAAAAACCAGGCATTCAACTGCCCTCATTAACTCAATCCTTAGTCTTCTCATAAGGTTTGCTAAAGAAAGTGTAAACTTAGGCTGTTTTTCATAACAGGGTCACTCTTGAAACACAAACTCAGTGGAAATCACCAAACAACAAGTTTATTTCCTGGAGGAAAGTGCCCTAAATGAATCTACATGCTGCAAGGAAAAATCTCCATATCCCATTACTAATCCCTTAAAACCATTAAAACCTCATATCTGAGATTGTAATTGGAATGCTGATCTACACTTGAAAGAGGAGGAGATTGTTTCAACCTCTTAAGTACCCAGCAAGATGCTCTTTAGAGATAAAACTAGATCTTTACATGTAATAGATAACCCAAATTCTGAATATATTCATGAAGGGAAAGAAACAGAGAAGTCCTGTGCCCAAAATCACATGTTAGTCAAAATAATGCACATATACGCAAATTTGGCATGAGACTTTCTTTCACAGCTAGTAAGTCCTTGGGCACAAAGCCTTTTAGGCTTATTAAAAAGGATATGAGGAAGTTTGTAGTATATGCTTCAAAGCAAGACATTGGCAGCTCCTTTGCATTCAGAGCACAGCATCAGAATCTTGAATAATTCAGCTGATGCTTCTGGCACTCAGACATCTTGCACAAAAATGGTGGTGCTGGATTTGTTGGTTGATGAGATGGTTGTGTAGAACCAGCTATTTTCAGGTGAGCAGAGGGATTTGTAACAGCACCGTGCAAAATACCAGGCTGCTCCAAGGCATCTTGAGAATTAAGGAGGGGGATGCAATGACCATGCTTTGCATGTGGCTGTTAGCATTAACAGGATTTTCCTCTGATAAGCTCCTTTCTGTCCTATTCCCATTCTTCCCTCTTATCTCAATTCACAAGATATGGGATTCACGTGCAGTGAGGGTTTAGTCATTTGTCAGCCACTCATGTAAGCTCAGAAAATTTAAAAGTTGATCCAAATAATCTGTGTAACATCAAATAGATCAGCAACAGGGAAAAAAAAGTAGACCTTCAAAACAATGTCAACCCTCATGAACACAACTCCAGTCATTGTGAATTTAGCAGTCTCGTAGTAGATCTCCGACGCCTGATAGTTACTTTGGTAGGCACTGTGATGTGATGCATTCTTACAGTGCATAGAGGAAACCAGTTAAACAGAGTTTAGGATTTAAGTTCTTTTCAAAGGCTTCAAAAGTCTGCAATCAGAAGCAGCCAAAAGGAATAATATTTTATTAGGTAACTCTGAAATCTTCTTATATGACCAAAAAAATTAATTCATTTCTTTTGCATGAGTGTCCTAAATTCAACTTTCTGCCTCTCAAAAATTTAATGCTTAGGTTCAAGATGTGTATTTCAAAACACCCTTTATTTATTCAGTATTTTAATATTTGGATACAGTGATTAGAATAATTTAATATTTCTGTTTTCTACTAACCACCCCATAATAAACATCATTATATTTGCAGCCACATATAGAAGAAAGGAAGCATCTCATTAGCATTAAGGTTGTTCAGCCTAAACAACTTTCCTCCTCTTTATTTAAGCATCAGGGAAACACAGAAGTTCAAATGATAATAGCAAACAAATCACAAAGACCTAATGTGTATCTCTATGTAGAAAAAGGTGTCTTTGACTCAAATTCAAAATGTCTCAAGAGAAGCAGCTTTCATTTCCCACTATAATTTTTGTATTGTGCATAAATGAAGGAGAAGGAAAACCTCATAATACAATTCAACCTTCAACAGTCTAGATAGGCTAATTTCTTATTTTTTTCCTAGCATCTCTTAATCAGGCAAGACTGAATTCTAACTACAGACAGACAAGTATCACTGACTTTTCATTTCTCCCCTCCATGGCCAATGTGAGCATCACATTTTGTGAATCTCCAAAAAAAATTTTCATTATGACAGGTTTGCCCTACAAAATATCTCCAAAAAGGACATTTGCCTCTACTTTCCAAATTCTAGAGAACTCTTGTACAGGATATACCGTAGCATGCAGCACTGGCTTGAGCTGTATTTCCACAAATTCAACGAGAACATTCCCATTAGCTGTAATGAAATGTGAATTAATACCCACCAGTTCTGAAATCCCATCCAGTAATTCCTACCTTAAACCAGACCAGCATATTTCAGCACAATGATGTAACTAGAGACCCATGCACATCTTCACTGCTATAATTCAACTGAATTTACAGAAACTTTTAAAATTGCATAATCAAGGATCCAAGTACTTCTGAACTAGATTTCACAAAGCCAAGACACACTAATTCCAGCCCTTCAAAGTTCAGGTCTTGAGGAAAAAGCTCTCACCAATCACAAGCCCCTCTTCTCTAAAATCACATTTGTAAAATCACATTGCTCAGCCTCTGCTTTCTATATGTTTGAATTAAAAGAGCAGTCTACAGAAAAAGGATGAGTCTGCTCTTTGCCACCCACCTTCCTCATGTCACACACACATGCTTAATTCCTCTGTCCCAGGGCTAAAGTGCACCTTAGCTTTGTGTGCTTTCGCTTTCTGAAGAATGTAAGTTTGAATTACCTGAGGGCACCTCTGAGCTACCTGATAAAACTTAGAATGTGTGTTAGCTTTTGCCCTACCCACAGATTACACTTTAATGGGATACATGAGTAAGTGACATGGTGGGAAGTACAGAGGTGAGGAGAAAAAGCAAGGGTTTAAAAGGCAAGATATGAAGTCACTTCATCAGAATATCAAGGATAGGTGATTTTTTATTTTTCTTAGAGAAGCATACAGGCAGTCAGCAACAGCTCCACAAGTTCAGGAAGTGTTTTTGAAGGAAAGATCTTATGCCTGTCAAGTTGCCAAGCTATGCTATGATCTTTTGAGAAAAAGCTAGTCAGAGATAAGGCATTCTCTCTCGTTAAGTGTTTAATTTAATACTGTGTATCCTCTCTTGTTACACTCTAGAGGCAGAAAATACATTGTCCCACCTTCTACATTGTAAAAACATGGATCCTTCACTCTGAGCTGGTTTTCAGTTCAAATTCAAACAAAACCCAAGTATAGACATTTCAGAGGCTACACAACTCATTACATACAATGGAGTTAGAATTTCATAGCTTTCCCTATCCTGGCTTTTGTACTGCCCCTAAATGATTGTAGATCAAGGTTTCAAATCCAGAATGCTTTCATACATAAGAGCTGCAGGTGTTTCACACCTGAGAATAAAGCCAATTTTATTTTAATGTGTAGGCAGAAGATAAGAATCTCCTACTGGTTCAAAATTTCCATACGTGCCCTATAACCCTGATTTTACAGGAACGTACACTTGTGCTCCATGGTGGGTCAAAATGAGGAAGCGTTTTTTTATAGTTCAGGCACAGGTAATACAAAAGATCTTAATACAAAAGTTGGTTAAGATACTACAAACTAAGTTTCATTCTTCATAAGAAGACACAGAACAAAGCTGCCACAAGAGAGGATGGGAGAATGTGCACAGAAGGTATAAAGTAAACATACACATATGGAAAATATGAGTGATGGGAATAGGCGACCAACTGGGAAGGGAAAGTATCTAATCTACATGGCCTGAGGAAGGCTAAGTTCCAAGCAGACAGGCAAGCAAATGAGAAAGTATCCCTGCATCAGTTTCTATCTTAATCAGAGAGGTTTAAGTCCAGGAGGGCTGAAATGATAGAAAAAAAAACTTGTTTAATCAGAAACTTATTTCCAAGCTAATATAAAGAAAAACTGGTAATATTTAAAAGAAATATATTTGATGCAAATAGTAAAAATATAATGGGTCTGACCCCACCCGAAACAATATGTAAAAATTAATGGTGACTGGATTTAGTGCAGAATGACTGCTGGTTCTGTAAAGGCATTCTCCTCCAGCTGCCAGCTCAATCCTTTTTCACTTCCTGAAGCCCCCAGTAAGTTACCAGCAGCCAGGCATTTAGAATCATAGAATACCCTGAGCTGGAAGGGACCTACAAGGACCATTGAAATCAAACTCCTGGCCCTCCCCACCCCAAGAGTCACACCATATGCCTAAAAGCATTGTCCAAATGCTTCTTGAACTCTGGCAGGCTTGGTGCTGTGACCACTGCCCTGGGAATCACATTCCAGGGAAGACATTCTGGATGAAGATGTTTTAGATATTTCCTAATATCTAACCTATTTGCCACACAGTGCTCTTGTGTCCTGAACCTATAAAGCCAGCAGAATCCCATTTCCTCAGTGAGGCTTAAGGTGCCCAGCACCTTGCCCTGTGCACCCTTGCAGCCAGACCCACATGGCCAGCCTCAAGCAGCTCTCTCCAAATCTTACCTCAGCTCCTCCCATCTCAAGGACTAATGTGTGCACTTAGCTTTTCATTTCTTAGCTTCACAAAGCTTTAAATTGGAGTCACCCTCAGGCTATCCCCAACCCTCCCAGATAGCTACTGAAGTGAGAGGATGTTCCCATCACACACTACTCGACATCCTAAATGGCATGCTGTGTTTCAAGGCAAGCCAAGTTGGTTTAGAGGACTTACAAATGCACCTTTCCTTATAAAGGAGTTCTCAGAGAGGTATAAGGTGGCATGTTTTTGATTGTAGACAAGCCAGGTTTTTTAAACATATCCAAAGAATAATCAGCTGATAATTTAAAACACAAAACAAATAATACCTTAATTTTGACCTTTTTCTGCATTTCTCAATCAAATGGCTCCTATCAAAATGGCTATGCCAGAAAACAGCTATGATTCATTCTAAAGAGGGCAAATAAAATGCAAACAAAAACTAGGAATATATTAATCAGTAACCACTACACACACATTAGTATAGTACACATTTTAAAAAGTTTCACCAGTTATTCATTAATCAGAGTCCAACATCAGTTCTACAAGTCCACCTAATTCCAAGAGAGAAGGAACTGAGCTATTCCTCTATTACAGTAATCATTACCTATCAGCTGAATTACTCCTACACAACCAATGTACCTTCACTGAGTATCAAATAAAACAGTCCCCAGAAAGTTGTCTTAAACTACTGGCATGTTTCTTAGCCTGCACAGAAACACAACATTCAGTTTACAATACAGCGTTGCTGAGTTTTGCAGTCTCTAGTTACATATTTGCATAAGCTTAGCTATGAATCAGGAGCTCATATGCCTATCATGAAGTTACACAGGTTAACACTGAAAACTGTGAAGTAAGCAGAGTTAGAGCAGTCCCTGCAGTCATGTGTGAATATTAACTCATCTGGGAGTACTTGCCAATGAATATACTGATATGACTTGAGGATGTGTGTGAGGATATGCTAGGTAAAAAGAGTAGGTGAAGGGAAAAAACAAAGCAGCCTCCAAGAACTGATATGAGAGATCCACAAAACACTGCAGATAAACAGAAGTGCTCTGTTTCTAGCCTGTGCTGATCCAAAGCGTCCTAAGCTAGGACTCACTTTTATTTGGTTCTATGTTAATATGTTCACATACCTTTTGGTACTGTCCCAGTGTGCAGGTCAGTAAAACTCATAAGGTCCTTGTCACATATTGCCAGACAAACACACAGCTACCCACAGCAACAGCTGATGCTACAAGGGCTAAGGAAACCCAACCCAAAGAAGTACAGGCACAAGGTTCAGTACTTGCAGGACAATAATTCTGACCAAATGTGCCAAAAGACATCATCATCCCAGATGATTGGTAAGATAAAATAACATCCTGACTACTTCAAGATGCTCCACTGAAAACATTTGAGTTAATTTGAAGAATCAATTGTGTTTTGCTGATATATCATAAAATCAAAGAAATAGTATGATTCCACTTCCCCTGCTTTCTCTTTAGAAAAAGACACCCATGAAACCCAGACAAGTCAGCACATATCAATACCTGCACACAGCACAGGCGGCTGTCTCACTTACATTTCCATCATGATTGGGACAGGACAGTGGTTTGCCTGCAGCAACAGCAGTGACAGTCTCCAAGATGGAGGACTCCTCAATGCTGTTGTCCGGCGTTCGCTGCAGGACATCCATCAGGTTGGTGATAAAGAAGTTGTTCTGGAGTGCAGAAACCCCTTTCTCTGGCAGAATGGAGGTCTGGCGGCACACGGGGCAGGAAAGGGTTAAGCTATGGGCTGGAATGTAATTCTGTAAACACCTATGGGGAAGGAAGGTGGAAGGAGAAAGAAAGGGAAAGTATCATCAAAGAAGGAAAAAAGCCCTTTCATCAGTTAAAGAGCTAGTTTGAAATAGTACTACCCCTACTTATAAAAGTACATCAAACAGGCTTCTGAAGCAAAAGTGATTATGGGGAATAATTTTTCATTTAAACCTTTTTTACTCTGCCACATGAAAAAAATAGGTTCAATAAGCAGACATAATTAAAAGAGTTACATGCCTTTTTTGGGATATGCATGCAGTTGATCATGCTTTCAGATGCCTACTGCATGCTGCTCACAGGATGCTTTATGCAGTAAAAATTTTGAATTTATCTGATAAAGTCTGACAGACACGAAGTTGCATCAAGTATTTGAGCCTGTGCCTTTAACTGACTAACTGGTGCTTGACCCCTGTCTTTCCAACACAATCTCCTTTAATAACTTGTGTTTGTGGGTTTAGTGTTTCAGAGGTAAAACATGGTTCCAATAAAATCAAAGGAAATTTTTTCATGTATTTCAATTTGGAAAGTTATTTGGCAGCTACCCAAAATCAACAGAGCTTTCTTTGACATGGGGAACTACCTGCTATGTTATCACAGTTTATGTTAAGGGGAGTTCTGGAGGAAATTTTTGTTTGTGTTTGATTGGGAGGGCAGTGTTGGTGTTTTTCAGAAAAAATAAATTTCACAGAGTATAAACCTGACACAAAAGTTCAGTAATCAACACAATATGCACCAGGCTGGCCCAGGTGAGACTTAAGGCCACTTTTGGCCTTGGAAATGAAGTTAACACCTGCCTGGGCATGCAATATACAGTTGCATGCAATATCCTATATTCCGTATGGTCCTGTAAGCAGAAGCAGCTTTGCAGAATGCAGTTCTTAAGGGGAGCAGTGCTACACCAAACTCCTCCTGGGATGCCAACTGAGAAAGTGTGACCTCACACAGCTCCACAAGCCTTTTACAAGGGTTTTGGTTGCACCACTCTTCATCTTCCCCTGGCAGCCCTCCTCCTGACCCCCCAGTAAGGGCTCCATGAAAGGAGAGCTTAGGCTTTGCACATCAGCCCTTCACTGGAAGAGTTCTTCCAGCTTCTCTCCATAACCAGATCAGCCTAAGAGGATTACAGTGAAAACCAGAAGCTAACCTTAGGCTTTACACATGAACAGAAGTCAGGAAACTTAACACATGATGGTGAAAATCTTGTCTCACTGACTTCAGTAAGAGTTTCAGTGCAGCCTTTTTTAATGCTGGGATTTCCTATTGTTCTACAAAAGATCGGTTCATCTGACACAGGCAGAGATCCACAATTTTTCTTTCACCCTGTGCAAAATTAGAGATTCACACCACAATTCTTCCTAAAAGGTGGAAATCTCCTAAATTAAATGTGTTCACACCGCTATATACCGTTTATAAACATTCTACTGCCATTCAATATACAATCCAGAGTTGCATCTCATCATCAGATTAAGAACTAACCATTAATTCTTCACCTGACTTTTCTGCAGGCCTGTATTTTTCACAATTTGATGGATAATGCAACATTAAAGTATCATTATGCATATGCAGTTCATTCAGCCAAAGACAGTAAAAGGCAGGTTGGTTTATCACATCTCTTTCCAGAGAGTTTTCCCGCTTCAGTCAACCAAACTGCAGAATAATGAAGACATTTAATCTTGGGTTATTAATAATGTATATATCATGTAAAACTCTTGGACATTAAAAGGATGGGATAATTACTTATTGACTTATTAAATCAACAAATATTTTTTTTCCTTGCTTCTAATTACACGATAATCAGAATAAATTTGAGACCATTAACTTGAGGTCCAAATTCTGGCTATCATCACCTTTCACACTGTAGTAACCACATTCATTAGTTTAATTTGATTTACTTTTTGTTTACTCTTGCATAAAGGGAATGTATTCTAAATATGCCACTGCTGTCTCTTCTTCCTGCAAGACACAAATACGTTTTCCTACATCTCTGCCTCTCCAGCCTTCCCAGACTTTATCATGCCTTAACAGGACATGTACAAGTAAAGGGGAAAGTCCTGTTCCACTAAAGGATGCCTCGTCCTGTGCTTGCAGAACGACACAAATCCTGAGTTACCAGCATGAGGAAAGGACTTACCTCTCACAGAAAGTGTGCAGGCAGGGAAGTACTTTGGGGTTCTTGTAACGGTCCAGGCATATGCTGCAAATCAGAAACTGCTTGTCAATCTGACGCACCACAGGACTTGGGATGTTGGAGCCTTCACTGGCCATCCTAGACCACTGACATATGGGTCCTGTTCCCTTCTACCCTGCACACTGCTGGAACAGGGTGGGAAAAAGAAGAAAAGAAAAAAAAGAAGAAAAATGGCTTATAAACTAAATGAAATAACAAAATCATTGACAATTCCACTCATGTTTTATCCTTATGCAGGAATTCATACTTCCAAAACCAAAACAAGAAAGAATTAAACTTCTAAAATGGTTTATCACTGATGACAGCCACGGAAACAGTCAGCAACATCTACAACACCTCTGCCTCAGCATTCTGGAAAGGCATGCTGCCTCTGGACTGAAAGAGTTACGGGGCTGTCTGGTTTTAAAGAAAAGCCATGATGAAAACATTCTTGTGCCAATAGGTTCAGCCAGTGCTAACAAACATCGGATTTCTTACATCTACAGTACTGCTGGCAAAATGCTCAAACTGGAACTGCACCAGCCAGTCAAATGGCTGCATCACAGACAGAGTTTGAAAATTGTTCACCTAACAATTTTTTTCCCTTGTCAGTGCTGGTATTGCCAAAAATATCGCAGATTTTGACTTCAGGAAGTCCCCAAACCAGACAGCCCCTGGGAAGGAATGCTCAAATTCTGCATCACCAGTAGGGATGAGGTAGACACAATGAAAATCCTCATGATAAAAGAAACAGAGCAAAGAAGAGGCAACTGATAGCCACTGAGAATCAGCAATGGCAGGGTGAAGGATATGTGAAGCACATCCAAATAATAAATGCAATAAAAATGTCATTCTAGGCAGAACTAGTAGTAAGAATCATGTTTCTAGGACTGAGGATTCTTCATAATCTGGCACACAAAGCACGAAATAAAAGGCTAAGAAAAAAGTCTACTAACTGTTAGAATTAAAATCGCAGGTTAAAGAGATGGCAGCAGGCTTGGAACGCCTCCTGTCCTGGAACAAGGCACAGGGAGAGAAAAACGTAGGTTCTTTTCAGCTGGAGATACAGATTATAGCCAATAATAGAATAAATTGTGAAAACAGAAGACAGGAGGAAAAGGATGGAAGCAACCACAGAAAAAAGTAAACTGACAGCTAAAATAGTTTAGGGAAACCTGGCAAGCAGCGTCCCTGGCAGGGTGGCCCAGCAGGAACTCCTGTCCATCAGCATTTCTAGCAGGCTGAAGTGCCAGGAGGTGCAGGCGCGAGTGCCGCAGCACCGAGCTCTGCCAGACCTCCCGCACCCACAGCGGAGCTGGCTCCTCTTCTCTCTGAGCTGCAGCCCAGCCGGCCTTCTTCTCTGCAGGCACACTCCTGAGGGGGTCTAACTGCTTCCTGAACAGTTTCTACCCCTTTTTACTCACCCATTTCAGACAATTTGAGATCTAGCTTGAGGGCAGGCCAGTCTTTCCAAGACAGAAACAACAAGCCCTCTGCTGATCATGCTCAAAGGTCATGCAAAGCAGAATGCTTTGCATGACCTGTGTAGCATTTTATTGTTAGTGTTACATTAGGTCTTCTTCCTGTGCTTGAATGAACAGCACACTAGACTGTCAGCTGAACCCATGCAGCTCTTCCTGAGCTGTGTACTTAGCCATACTGCTATGTTTTACTTACTGCACTGAGCAAGGGGCTATTTCTAGGATAATGACAGTGATTATGGATCATAAGTCAGCTCTGCTGGCTTCCCTGATAACAAGTTCCTGGGGCATCGCCTCGGTGTTAGCAAATTCAGCAGCATGAAGTTATTCACAGTTCAAATACCCAACAGCAGTAACTGACATTTCATTCAATGGAAAACACTTATGGCAGGTCCTTTTGTTTCCTTTTATACTGGGGAAGGGGAAACTGCAATTATAAAAATTGCTCTAGTACTCATAAAATATCATGTTTGCTCATGACCCAAAAATGCATAATTTCAGGAATGATAATATTTGCATGTCTTTTTCATATTTTTTAATATTAAAAAAAATTCTTTCCCCATAGTAAGATAAAATGTATTACGTAAACACAAATTATTTTTTCCTATTTAAATGCCAAAAATCACAGAGAATTAACCTTAGGAGATCAATTAGCAAACCACATTACTTTTAAAAAGCTTGAGTTAAAGGTGGCTTTACAAGAAATGGAACCAAAATATCTGGCTTTTACAAAACAGAGTAGAAAGACCAGACAATCAAATTCCCATTAACGTATTCATACATTTGGCAGCCTAACATGCAGAACATCAGCGACATGTTTCAAAAGGAAAATTCATTCTACCACTCACACAGCTGTGTTTGCCTCCCACCCTCCCTCCCCAAATGTTAGAGGCAGGGACTCAAATAAAACAGGGAAGATAATCAGAAGCAGGAGGATTTCTTATCAAAAGCATGGTTTCCAAATTGGACACACCAACAGTATATTTTTTTTGTTATAGACTGAACATAAACTACTGGAAAAAGCTGTACTTAAGATATGAAAGAATAGGTCTCCAGTGAATGCTGCCTGTCATTTAACAGAAGAAAGTTCTCTAGCAGCCAGGTATTTTCTGTACTTCATCTTTCCCTTATCAAGTAAAGCTACAACAGCACATAGTGGTTACACAAGAAAATCTGCTGCTGGCTGAAAAAAAATAATATTGATTTAACCTGATTTTCATCTTAGTTTTTCACATTCCTCCAATGTCACCACAAAATCAAGTAATTCTTAGCATTTCATAGACAAATCTCATGCCAGCTACTTTATTTTTCAAATGCTCATCCTTTAAGCTTTGTCAACGAAAGAAACCATGATTCAGAAATAAGTGCTTTTAATACTCTGTATTTTCTCTGAAATGCAGCAGGCTGTGACTGTCATTTATCCCCTGTGTTCACATAAATCAAATTTAAAACATGCACCTGGAAAAAGAATTTCACCTGTACATTTCAAGCTTCAGCCACTGCCTGGTACAACTTCTCACACTAACAGTCCCTTTAAAAATGAGTATGGGATTTGAGTATGGCATTTGCAGGATTCTGCAGCCTCTCTAAGGCAATTCCACCTTTGATGTAATCTTGATGAAAGTGATGTAGCTATGAGAAGGATGATTTTGCTCATTCACTCAATGAAAGCAACTGTACAATCAAAGAGTCTTTGAAGAAAATCTGAAGATTTTAGACATCGTTTTTGAATTTCACCCAACAGTATTTTTTCTGACTTACTGCTATGCTTGCAGCAATGTAAGTTTTAAATGTATTAGCAGTGTGAGATTTTGCAAAGTAACACTACTCTTACATGAAAAATGTTATTTTTTTTAAGTAGCATCTTCTGAGCTCAAGAACTGCCAGAGTGCTTTTCAGAGGTTTATTATGTCTCACAATCAAAATAGAGCAGCTAAAGCATGAGCTTCGAACACGGGGCTATTACTTCTCCATGAGGTTACACTTCGTAATTTAAATATGCAAAGCTAAAGCACAAGGAAACATTGCACCAAACAAGACATAAGCCCCCACCCATTTATCTGTCACACACACACACACACTCAAAACCAAATTCAGGTTTGCTAAACCAAGTGCAGTAAAGGGTTCTGAAATTTACTCCCTTTGTCGCCCTTTTGAGGCTCAAGGATCGCTATCTTCCCAGCCACCCCAAAAACAGCATTACTCTTTTTCCTTCTGCTTGGAGATACGATTTTCATTTAAAATATACTGAACAGCAAAGAAAGGAGAAAACAATGGCTCTCTAAGCTAGTGGAAAGCTTTGCCCCGCTATGCATGCATGCCTTCAGGAAAGCCAGGGTGCGGCCCCACCCATATGAAAGGAACTTCCTATAGCACTGGAAAAGGAGGAAAAGAAAAAAAATCACGTTCGGTATAGCAAATAACAGTTCCAGAAGAGTTGTTTCAGGTAAATAGAGACATGTAACAGAAAAATGCATCCTTTCTGCAGGTATCCTCAAATGAGCTCTGGAACTCCTGAAAATTCTCTATTAGTTTCCCAGCCGAGAAAAGACACTGAGGAATCAAGTAACTGTTCACTTCACAGGATTTTATTCCTAAAAGAGCAGAATTCTGTGTTACAATACACTGCTGTCTCTGAAATCCACCCAGCCAGAGCTGCAACTAGCTTGAAAGTACAGCCTGAGGAGAACAAATTGCTTACAGCTTATTCATCCTCTTCTTATCAATGGTATTCACAACCTACAGGGTCTATTCATGTACTATGAATGAATAGGTTTCCAATGGCAACGTTTCCAAAGGAACAGTTAGGCCTCCAGAGCCATAAGAAAGGGTGGGGAACCTCAATAATGTTGCTTCAAGGACTGGGAGAGTGGAGGCTTTAAAGTCCTTAAAACAGATAGATCATCTGTCCACAGTCTGTAGGAATAAAGAACAGATTCAAGCCATTTCTAGCAGCAGCCCCCAGATTAGCCAATACAGAACACACTGAGCAAATTAATAATCAGAACCGCCACACAGTCCACTTGTGTAAAAGGCTTGATAAGCTAAATTTGCATTCCTTTCTCTCCCACTCTTGCAATCAGCTTAGTGCCTTGTTTAAAACACAGCAACCCTCTTCATTCTTACAGCATGCAGAAATGTAATGAACAATCAGGGGCTAAAACAGGAGCAACCCAGCAGCAGCCACCACGAATAACACTGAGCAAACTCGAGCATTTCAGACCTACCCATCTTTGTAGAAAAATAGCTTAATCAGTGCAGTGCTGAGGATAAAATCCTTGCAGGGACGGAGCTGCAGTTCCGCAGTAATCCAAACGAACAAACCATCATCTGTTAATATTTCAAGCCTCACGCTTAAGACTGCTAAGGAGTCCCTATCACAGCACAATCATTATTAGATGCACAAGAGATTTTGTGCTCTAAGGAATGACGCTCCATTCCATGAAGAGGACAGGTGGAAAGAAAAATGGAAGAATAAGAGGAGGCCCAGTGAAGTCGTCATGAATTTTTTTTTTCTCCCTGGGTCATTTACAAGTGGGAGACCCCTTCAGGATTCAAACCAATCAATCTTTATTTAGCACATCTTTTTCTCACTCAGCCTGTGTAGAAAGACTGCAGCAAATGGTGCAAGGCATTGTGGGATGGGGATGCAGCAGAGAGCTGCAACCAGATTCGCTGGGCTCTTTTTTTTCCTCCCTACTCAGCAATCAGCTGTTCCGAGGCTCCGCGCTTGGCCATTGAATTTGGTCACCAGAATGTTATTACAGGATTAGCAGGCGGAGACAGCTACCACTGTGCATCTGGCATGTCAATGCAGATAAGAAATACATATGCAAATACTACTCACAAATCGGAAAAAGGATTTAACTCCAAAGGAGAGAGTAAGTATTACATAACACCCATTACCAGGACAGCTGCCAGAGATAAAGCGAAAGCACTTTCGTTTATAAAGAAGATAAAGTTTAACATTTAATGATTCCACTCGGATTTTTCCAGGATTCTGGGTATTTCTTGGAACGTAATTCTTCCCTGCTCCAACTTTAAGAAGCAACAAAAGACCCCAAAACGCTCTTAGTCTCTCTCCAGATGTTTAAAGCAGAAGCAAAGAGCCTCTCCGGAAAACTGTGCTACTGACACACAAACCAGCAGCAACTTCTATTACAGAGCCATATATTTGACCTGACTCAGCCTCAAGTCAAATATTCAAGGCAGCAAGTAGTAAACTCATATTCAAGGAATTTGGGAATCAAAGCTAACAGAGTGTTCAACTTTTCTATAAACATTAATGAAAATGTATATTATTATTATCATAGTTAATCTATTTACTTGCTTACATTTTTTAAAATTTCACAGATCAACTCTGATTTTACTAGGCTGTTACCAAAGAAATAAAAAAAAATTGGTGCCTGCCATTTTTCAGCTAAGCAGAGAAGGTTGTTAAAAAGCTGCTTGTGAATATGCAGACACTACTGAAGTAAAGCAACATAGAATTAGCTTTGTCTTCCAGTATAACAGCTGGTGGGTTTTGCAGACAAGGTAGTATTTGCATCTCTAAATACTGTGTATCTTTTCTTTTGAAAAAACCAAATCATATGCAGGTATTTCAGCTAAATGAGGCTAACAAAGCTTCCCACAAATAAAAGAACACAAAGCACCATTTGCATCAATAAGAAAACACGTGGGGCTTAAATACTCTCTCTGCCACCCCGACTTAATTAGGACAGATACAGCTATTTTAGAAGTTTAAAATGTTGTCCCAAGCTCTTTAAGCACGGTTTCCATTTTATTCCACTCTTGAATTGATGAGTTAAGTAGTATTAAAAGTCATTTAGTGTGACTGAAATGTAATCTAAATTCCTGTTGAAACTACAAATTCTGCACACATTCTTTACTTTCCACTTAAAGATCATTTAGCCAGATCATTTTATGCATCTGACAGATCCAGCCTGGTTTCCCTGGACAATATGCCCACAGGGTGAAGGCATGTTGTAATCCAGTTTATTACCCGAAATGAAACATCGGGCAGCGTGTGTGCATGTATCAGGGTTTGGGGTGCCTGTGCCAAAATACTGCTCCTCTAACTCCCTTAACATGTGCTGAACTCAATCAAAGAGAGAGCACAAGGTATGTTTCATTTTAGCTCCAACATTTACGAGCAGCAGGCATCTGGACAGCAGGATTCACAGTTTAAAAGAAGGCCAGAGATTTCAGGCATGTTTTTGGAGACATAGTTTTTTTAATCTTTTGTTCGGGGAGGTTTTTGGTTT
This sequence comes from Zonotrichia albicollis, assembly GCF_047830755.1. NCBI lineage: Eukaryota > Metazoa > Chordata > Aves > Passeriformes > Passerellidae > Zonotrichia > Zonotrichia albicollis. The sequence goes on along the minus strand of NC_133823.1, from coordinate 26,972,463 downwards.
TCTTTTTAAACTGTCTGAGGAATTTGTATAGCAAAGAACTAGCAAAAGGTTTCACTCCCACAACAAGAAGATCCAAGGCCTTTTTTATTTCTGCCAGTGGAACAAGACACTTATAACAAAAATCAAGTGATAAAGTTCAGGAACGGCACCCCCAGAACTGAAGACTGTCGGGCAGAAGCATGCAGGCACAACTTAGTTGCTTGCTCATTTCTAACACTGCATTTACATACGCTAAAACAGAATGACCAATATCACTCAAATTACTATTTCCATTTATGGTCAGCAGTAAGGACTACATACCCCTCTGAACTGATCCCATAACATACCTCATGGCCAAAGGAGACTGCTGCAGCCACAGCTGCAGCCACTCTGATAGGGAAATACACTTCCAAAAGAGAGATTCCTTCAAAGTCCTGTTCTCTTAAAATTAACTCTGAAAAGTTGCCTGCTGACAATGAGCTGATACTCCACAAATTATCCTGCTTCTTCAACAGAACAAAAATGTGCTACTGTGGCAAGGAAGTTGAGACAAAAGGCACAGCATTTCTCTGAGATTTTTCTTGTTATGTGTTGATACGTGGGTTCCTTCTCCTTAGTGAAGAGGAAATTGATTCAATCTTGCACTTTACCCCCATAGCAGTTACAACCAGACTCATTCAAATAGGTTTATTGTATGTGTATGTCTTTTGTGCTGGGAGATGGGGGTGGGGGTGGTCATTATATGCTTTGTTTTGTTTGTTGTTTTTCTGTTTTTATTTTAAAAAGAATAGGCTACTTTCCCTCAGAAAATTGCTGCATTTCATTGTTGCTGTTGACTTATCTGTGTCACTGCTGACTATTGAAGAAGATTCTGGAGAACAAAATACATAGTACATGCCATCTTTGTAGTGCCATGGAAGAGTGATCTAGCTTCTCTTGTCATCCCCTGTAAATGTCCTGGGTTTTGAATAACTTATTGTTTCCCCTGTCACAAATACAACCTGAATTCATATTCTTAGGGAGGCCATGATTATTAAAAACAAAAAAACCTCAAAGTTAACTTACAGGTCATAGGTAGATATTGAAAATATTAAATAAGTCATCCAAACACTCCAAGTTAAGACTAATGGTCTGCACTGAAGCCTATACTATAAACTGACTGAATGAGAGCAGTCTAGCTCACCCTGCTGTACAAGAGATTTTAAGGTCAGCAGAAAAAAAAATATTGGGTTAGTTCAAACTAAATGACCAGCTAATACAGTCCTGGCAATTAAGGCTGACTGAAAAGTAAGAGATGTGAGAGACCAGAAATCAATAACCCAAAGCCAACATGCTGGAAATGAGGATTAGATTAGGAACACAAATATAGCATAGGATGGGCTGTTACAGCCATCACACAGCTCCACACACCCCTAATTTGACTCTGGTGCCAGGAGAGCAGGAGGGGTGAAACAGCAAAGTTTTGTCATCGTGGAGCCATGCCCACAACCAGGAATCAAGGGGCCTAATTCTCCCTTATGAGCCGATGGCCTTTACCTTTCACTGCTGCAGTTGTGAACCCATGCAGACCCAGCAGCTTCCAGAGAGCAAGTGCAATTTCCAGCCCTCACTCCACATCCTCCAGTAGTGCAGGCTGTAGCTCACACCTCTGAGAACAGCAAGAGCTTCCTCCCACTGTGGCTTTGTAGCCAGAGAGCATGTCTGCCCCAAAAGAAGCTCTGCTAGGTCCTGGTTCCTCCCCACCAGCCACAGCCGTGAGCCATGGTCACCCCCTCATCTTATGATCCAGCAGAGCAGATGCTTTTTCCCAAAGCTTGTGATACAACACAAGGGATTTGTCAAAGCCTGGGAGGCAAACAACTTGAAAGGTTTGCCTGGGATGTAATGCTGGAAACTTTCCCAGCAGCCCAGCACCCATCCTCCTATGACTTTGCCACCTTCTTTTATTTCCTTTTACCTTCTGCTTATGCCTGGTTCAGCTTGCCAAGGTTGCGGCTTTTGCAGCACAACTGCAGCACGGCTGGGACAGCCTGGCCTCCCTGCTCAGCCAGCCTGAGCCTTCCTGGCAGGACTGCACTTCCTGCCTCTCTCCACCACTGAAGTTACAAGTCAGGCAGCACCAGACACAATCTGCTTTCCTCCCCTCCCAATTATTCTTTCTTTTCCCCCTATTGCCATTGAGGTGGCACTGCAGTCACCAGAAACAATCTCTGTATTCTGGCATTCCTTCTGCACAGCAATGGGCTGAACTTCAGTATCACTGTCAGATGCAGATGTCATGAATTAGATTTTTTTAAAATAGTTTTCAGCGGCTGAAGGCACAGGAATAACAGGAATAGAAGCCATTGCTACAAATTAAAGCCTTGCTTAATAGTGTTACATGTTTAATGATTTATTCTTTTTTCTTCCTCCTTTCCCCATCCTGTAATCAAAGCTCACAAAAGAGTGAGCCCCTGAAATAGGGGTGGACCTCTTAAGACATCACCATACTGATGCTTTACACTGCAGTTTGTGCAGGGAAGGTTAGGGCTGGCATCTAATACCCACATTTATTCTCTCCTCAGCCCCACAACTTGTGCCTCTGCAGTAGCCCTTCTCCACCCCACTTTGGAGGTGAATAGTCCTGCTTCTATCCCCAGAGACCCTATCTCCCAGCTGTCCTGTCTTAGGATGGAGAGGGGACCTACTGGTGGCTGCACAGCACACACCAAGGGACAAGTCTGGCAGGTAAGAGCTCGTGTGATCACACAGTCATCACCAACTGAGAGGTTATTTGTCTGAGGTGTTCAGTACCTCTTTTTCAGTCAGGGTCTTGCACAATAAATTCCAAAACAGCTGGAACACACTAAATTTACTGCACATGAGAAAATAACGCATGGATGGGCATCCATGAATCCTCAACCAAATACCCCAAATTCTCAAAAAGGAGATTTCAAAGAGAAGGGGTAGGAAATGAATAGGAAGGACACATCAAGTGAAAGAAAAGGATAAAAGTATCAGATTAAATTACAGCATCAGAATTGTAACTTAGGGCCCTTTCCATGTTTAACAGAATGTCATACTCTCAGGTGAGCTCTAAAAAAATCTGCAGTAAGGTATGTCAAAGTAATTATTTCAGGAACTAGATGTTATGCAGTCATAAGTAAAAGAATTTTAAATTTTATACTTGCCATCCAAAGCAGTAAGAGCATCTCTACTGAAAAAAACTCTTCCCTGACTACCAGTACTGTTACCATCACCCTTATATTTACACATTTTTGACTCTCTAGGTCTACCTCTTCTGTGAACACTGACAGGTCTCTGTTCAGCCTTTATAGGTACACAGGCACAAATAAAACCAAGCTGAACTGACAAATAATTAAAAGTGCACATGAAAACACTGCTGCTTCCATAAACATCTGCTGGGAAATGTTACTTGAAATAAAAGTGCTCCATGAAGACTCCACACTAATTACTGTTAACACTTCCAGGAGCAGGAAAACACGCAATAGAGCAAAAAGAAGGAGGCTGATCAGGAATCTATTTGAAAAGAGGTCCTTGGTCTTTTCTATGTACTATTAGATATAAGATATGTTGAAAAATGCTCTAGGCATTTTCTTCAGAGTTGCTGAGCAACAAGAAAAAAACAATAAATGCAAGCAGAAAATGTTCAATGCTTTTGGTACTGAGCTGTACAGTGAAAATTGTAGAGACCATCCCCTCCACTCCCTCCTGAGACGGCATCTGTGCCACACTGCATGTCCACTGCAGCTCTCACTTTAGGGAAGATGACCCATTTCAGGTGCTGGAGTTTAGTCACATATTCTCTGATGACCAGCAAAAAGTTACTCTGTTGTTTCCATTTAACTCAGTAGGATTTTGGTGAACTAGCATGAAGTTCAAATCAGCAAGGGAGAAGGCTGCACTCAGCAATCATTACAAGCCACATAACCTCTTCACAAAATTAACTTAAGAGAGTGCCAACCCATTAGATTGTTTTTCTTGCAGCTTTCAAAACTCCCACTTCCCATCAAATATAACACGTGAAACACAACCTAGGAGGTAAAAAAACGCAAACCACCTTAGGTGTCTCACAGCAAGAAACAGGAGATAGAATCTAAGTATTAAAAAAAGCAAAAATGGAGGCAGAAAGGGAAGGAATTATCATCTTAGCACAAAAGCACATATTGGAATAAGGACTAAGAAGGAGGGAGAAAAAAGAGCTCCTCTCCAGCATGTGAGCAGCCTGAAATCAGGTTCACATGCTTTGTAACATTTATACTGTTTAAACACAAAATATTGGTTGCTGCACCTCCATATTTACCTTAGCTGTTGAACAGTACCCACCTCATTTTCTTGTCCACAGCCCAGCAACGATGTTAACTTTTACATCTCCCATGTCTTCTTCTGAACCAAAATATCTTTCAAAAACACAGCAATAAGTCTAAACATGTATATGGTCGTTGGGTTCAGAGAAAACCTTGCTCAAGCATTAGGTGGCAGGCAGAAGTTTACCCAGGCAGGCTCTTTATGTTGGCAAAAGTGCAATGCTGAGCTTTCACAGCAAGTAGGTAAACACATAGCTATGTGCAGCAGGTAGTCTGGCAGCACAGGCAGTAGTGAGAAACAATGTCAGGACAACCTTGGCAAAAGGAGCTCTGTGGGTTTGAACAATGGTTGTGGGCACAGGAGCTGAACAGCCCAAACAGCCATAGCAAAAAGCACCTACAGCTCGGTGGGAGCTCAAAGTGCTTAGAGCTCGAGCGTGCCAGCTGTGACGCTGTGTCCTCCACCTCCACACTCACAGGGACACTCTGTTTGACTTTCCAGCAGTCAGTTCCAGCAGTTCAAAACCTGGAAACACCCAATGGCTGAACTTCACCCAGTAAACATGTCCTTCCAGTCCTCAGCAAGGACACTCATTTGCTGATTGCCTGCCAGCGCTCCTATTTAAAGAACTGTTGTTATTGGAAATAGCTGAAACCTTTCCACAGCAGGGATTAAGTGCTCCCTGCACCTTGTGCCTTGCCTGCAGGAATGCATCAATTCCCAGCATGTGCTTCCACAGCAGAGTTCTACCACAGCCACAGTAACATGTGTTATCTGCCTGCAAAGTCCATCAAACCCCTGGGTGGGCAGGATCCCCAGACAGTCCAACCAAGCAGCCACTCTGGCTCAGCCCAGGCTTTCCCCAAGCCTTCTCCCTGAAGTGAAAGGTTTTATACATGACACAAAGCTGTCTACCTTTACCCTTCATCTCCAAAAACAACTCTCCTAAGCTTCCTCTTAGACATCTCTTGCAGGTTCAGGCCAGATGCCCAAAGGCCCTTATGAGCCATTGCCAGGCTGCTCATAAGCAAATGCTCAGCACTGATGTAGGTTAGATTTCTGCAAAAATGACATTCTCAGGAGACCTTGTTCATACACTCCTGCATGAATGTCAGTCTTTTCAACTGGCATCACAACTTAAGAAGCAACAACTAATGAAAGAGGAATAAAGCAGAACCACTCATATGCACAATTTTAAGACTCTCCCAAGCTGAACTGGGAAATACAGGACATTCATTTCTACAAGAAAACACATCCATTTTACGTTACAGGAAGCCAACTACATTTTTGTGTATGCAAAAGCAAATTAGGAGACAGTATCAGAAACTATAATATAATAACCATGTGAATGCATCTGTCTGTTAAACAAAAAAAAAAGCCCTTGGAAAAAAATCTGGCATCAGGAGAGATAAGAACAATATTGTCTTAAATCAACCCCATTATTACTTGGATTGTGATAGCCCCTGGAATCTCTTTCAAGTACCAGAATCCTGGTGTGATAGGCACCTGCTACACAGCACACAAGCTCCCTTGCAAACATAGGTAACCCGTATCGTAAGGCCAAACACAGTTAGACTGTTGCTATGTGACTGTATCTGTGACACTAAGCACTTTCTAAACTAGGATGTAAGTTTGCATAGCCAGCCATCAATTTAGATAAGGAGTGTCTTTGTAAAGAAAGAGGTGCAAGAGAGTGGCTCATTTAGTATGAAACTCTTGCAGTCAGGAATAGGGGCAGATCTTAGCATCCTCTTTCCTTTGCAAACTCTATAAGTGGATATAAGAACTGCCTGAGATTTTAGAAATAGTCCTTGTGATAACTGTGACAAGATGCACCATGTTGTTACTGAAACAGATTCTCCATGTAGTTTTCCTAAGTGATAAAACCCATGAGAGGTATATGCAGAGTAACTGGATGTAAGCACTGATATTACAAGGAATTGAGAAATCCTAGTGGAAAGCCAGTTACAAACAGGACATGGAGACAGCCCTGCCTCAGGTACATAACTTTTCTAACTCAGATTCCACAGTGTGTGGCTTTTAGGACGTATTCCAAATAAGTTAAATGCTTTTGGAAGGTTGATGAAACAGTAGTCATTAGGTTTTTGGCAGGTGGAGTCCACTTGAGTTAAATTTTATTCACAATGTATTGTTTTTTCACTGTTTGTATCTATTGCTTCTGACTATTCCTTTTTACAGTCCACAGAAGAGAAGCCTCTTTTGCAGATACCAGTAATGTGCTGGATAATTCACCCTGTGAGCTGTGAAACCCATTGTCCAGGGTGCTACAGTTGTTAATATTTTACAGGCATTCCAGGAGAGTGGGACAAATTCCTGGTGAATAAATTTATTAAAGACACCACCTCTACCAGGAGCAGAACTGGAAGCACAAATTATTGAATGCAGAAGATCATTTTGAAGAGTACCAGGATATCTCTGATCCATTCTTGTGCTCTTCTGTAGGCATCTACTGTCAGCAACCATCCAAATTATAAGGCTAGGCTAGATTTACTTTTGATTTGACCCAGACAAACCTTCAAATTACTCAGAGCAGGCATCACAGAAGCCTCATAGTAGCCACTCCTTTTTGGCATAGTTAATTGCCATGAATGGCTTTACAGGGCTGCTTCTTTGCAAAAAGAGGGCCACTTTGCAAAGCTGGGCCATTTAGGGATGTCAGGTGAAAAGAATCCCTCAGACATCTGCCTTATTACACCACTGTTGCATGAGAAATGCCACTCACGGCCTTTAGCATTTCATTTACCCATTACAAGTAACACAAACAAGACTCCCAACAATGGTGAATGACTAAGCATCACCCCAAGCAGAGAACCTTTTATAGTGAATACAATAATAACCTACCACTTCTTTTCCCTCTTCCTCTTACCTTTTCAAATTTACTTCATCCTTAAGAAAAAAAAAAAGAAAAAAAGAGACTTCCACTGATATTTCCTTTTTCTGGTTTTTCTGCATAGGTAGTCTGTATTATTAATGTATTAAGTAATGTCATAGAGCTTGGGGAAATGATGCCTTGATCAGTATCCTGGTTCTTCTCGTTTAAAAGCTGCACACCTTCATCATCAGAGGTCCCTTCAGACTGTGCACATCTTCAGAGCAGGCTGTTCAAGGATAAAGGCCACCATTCAGGAGCACAGATAAAAACCCATCCCAAAAGTTAAATATGGGAAGAAATCTTCCTGCTTTTACAATTAACTGTATTCAAGACCGTGTAATATGTCAGCTTCCGATAAGACAAACAAAAATTTTAAACTGTGCCAACAAAGGAAATGGAACTACTCTTTTTTCTTTTTTTTGCAAATCCACCTTACTATACAAACATTTTTGCATGCTCTAATGTAATCTGGTTTTTACTAAGTTTTCTAGGATGGAATAGTAAAACCTAATTAAAATGAGGAAGCTAAGGGATGAGGGGATTCTCTGCCTACACAGAACATATAGTGCAATTCTTATAGAACGATCCTCCAATAATTAACGTCTTCCTTTTCTGTGTAATAAAGGGTTGCATTTATCTCCACTGAGAGATTTTAAGTAAAGGATTACTTTTGTAAACTAATGAAAATTTATTTGTCTTTAATTAGGAACTAAGTATCTCAGAACATGTCTGTATTTTACAATCAAAATTTATTTCCAGCTGCTTTAGATGCAAGACAAAAAGTTATCACTGCTTATTTTATAAAGACAAATATTCATGGCGCAACACTTAATTTTATCTTTCTTATATTTTCTGAGCTGAGATGCACAAAGATCTGCTGCTCCCAAAACTACTCAGAGCAGACTAAGAATTATGTAATAAGAGAAGAACCAGTACTTCGAAGAGGATCCAGTAAAACTTAGAAGCACTTTGGAAAGACCACATATTAACCCATATTGTAGTACTGTGTCAGAGTAACACTCAGGAGAAAAAACCACCATCAGATGCTATGAAATAATCTGTGGCACTACTTAACATGTTGGCCCTAGGCTTCCTAACTTCAGCACAGTGCAATTACTTGAGTTCTAGATATCAAATTTAATCTGCTTTCAAGATAAAAACAAAAACAACAAAGCAACAACAACAAAAAAACCCCACCAAAATAACCTAGAAACAGTATACAAACCAGCACCTGCAGAGGTTTATCTTGTGGGACTTAATCCCTGAAGGTTTACATTAACACTTCCACCAGTAGAGGGATTACAGGAGAGAAAGTTGTAGAAGGGAATTTCATGAATACTGTTTCCTTACTGGAAAAGGAACAGAAAAAGCAAAACCAAATCAAAAAACCTGTGTGAATGCAGAGAAACATGGCAGCTTTTCCTCTTCATGAGTTTATGTATGTTGTAAATGGCTTGCTCCTCAGTCCTGCGTTTTCATTCCTGGGGGTCATTTTAGTTCCTGAAGAATTTTTAAGTAGAGGGATTTACAGTATTTGCAACTTACAGCTGTTCACAGAAGAACCAGGGGGCCCCAAAGACATCATTGAAACTGCTGACACCTGCTCTTTTGGAAGTCCCATTTCTCACAAAATATGCAAGTTCTCAAATAGTACAGATCATGGGCCTAATATGGTTGGGGCTAAATATAGAACACTTACTGTCTCTCCAAGGACCACTACACAGATTAATGCATTCAGAGGCACACAAAACCCATAACTGTTGGGATCTTTTCAAGAACATTTCCAAGTTCAGCACAATCTTTTGATGCAATCTGTTGTTGTTCTGTAAGTAATTGTAAGAAAAGCATATTTTCTCAAGATTCCATCACTACTTCAGAGGGCTTTTGCTCTGTAAAAGGTGCAGGAGCATTTTGCACTATCATGTTTTCATACTATTCAGAGTTATGTAGTTCAAAATAATACAGGCACTGTTCTTCCCTTGCTAAATCAACTCCTGAGCACTTCACAAAACACACTGGTAGATATCACACACCTTCAGGCTCACAAATAACCAGGTTCTGCGGAACTTTGATGTAGAATGAGGCAGACACAGTATACATCATCACAGGGACTATAGCTCTTTTTAAGCCATCAGTCCAGACATGACAAATTTCCAAATTACACATTTGCTGAAGAAGTATCCTCAAAAGTAGCAGAAAGAGAGAGAGAGAGAGAGAGAGAGAGAGAGAGAGAGAAAAAGAGAGAAAAAGAGAGGAAGGGAGGGAGGGAGGGAGGAAGGAAGGAAGGGAGGGAGGAAGGAAAAAGAAAAAAAGAATAAAAGAAAAAAAAAGGGAAAAAAAGGAACAAAAAGGAAAAAAGAAAAGAAGAAGTGGGATTGTCATTCTTTGTCTCAAGAACTACAAGAAAAAAAATCAAGAACAGAAGCTCATGGCAGCACAAAACAAATAGCTTTCCATGACAAAAGAACAGAAAGTCACCCATAAATAAACTGATCATACACATGTTTAGGCAGACTAATAACACTTAGACAAATAAATCCATACTGGATTAGGAGCAAGCAAATTGCTGAACAGTCATCTCAAGCATTTAAAATCTGATCAAATATAATTGCATCTGCTTCAATTCTTATGTCTCTTTCACAAAGAGCATCCACCTTGGCATAAGGACTGAAAATCACCATCTATGTAATTAACCACTCCTACAATGTATCTGAAATTGATAATATTCAGATGGTTTTAAAGTGCAACAGAATGAATAATACTTTTACACACGAGCAATAGTACTGACCACAAAAAGCTGAGTTGTTTAGGGTTCTTCCAGGGGAATATTAAGTATATACATGATTACAGTAAATTTTTTAAGTCATTTCTCTTCTCCTAGTGGCAGGGCATATTCTTATGTTATTACCACCTAGGTTTACTATTTAGCAATAAACCATCACAGCCATTTCAGCATGAGTTTCTTTTGATGCTTGTGCTAGCAGGGTCACCATGTAATGTAAGAAGTGCCAGAATACAAGCTGCTAACATTTTTCACGTGTCTATGATTGGTCTCTTCTTAATTTAGCTGTGCCTCTTTTAACCCTACTGCAACTAGACAGATGGATAGAGCCAGCCAACATCTACCTGCTACATCCACCTGTTCAGTACCTCAAGAACTATATGTCATTTGCATTTCCAATTTCAATTTTTCCTTTTGAATGGGATTTGCCTCTGAGTTTTTGCCCTAAAGTCCAGCTAGTAAGTAGGAAGGCTGCCTGGTTGCCAGCAGACTTCTCAGCTGACTAGATCCTTGGCTGTCCCCACAGAGAACATTAGTGACATGTTCCATCACTTGTTTCATGGTATGGTATTCCAGTTATAAACTGTTATCAAGCTAAATTACTGACTTCCAGCTAAAATTACCTTTCAAAATAAGTGATGCCCAATCCAAATATAACCAGGCACCCCAATTATTAGAAGGAGTGACATGCAATATGTCCACAGATTGTGGACAGAAAATGTTTAGACAGCCTGTGGTAGAAAACCAAGGCAAATACCTTTAACATTACAATTCATACAATAAATATTTATCTATTTAAACCACAGAAATAAAACATGGTCTTGACAGAAATAAAACCATTCAGAAAGTTTGACATGAAATGCCATTTTCATTTCTCCAAAGGTCAGCCTGAGCTTTGTTCAGTGGAAGGCATTCTTTATTTCAGTTGATCAAAAATAAAAAGGAAGAAAAACGATCTAGTGCACAAAACAGGAATTCTTCCAAATTTCATTTGTTAAGTGTTTGCCACCAAGCAGCTCTTTCCCTTACAGACATGTTAACACAAACCTTACAGCACACCAAGGGACTGCCTGCAATCCATTCATGTCACATAACAAACAGAAAAGCAAGTCCAACTCTAACAGAAGGATCAGAAGTCTTGAAAAGTAAGTAATTTATCAAAAATTGAGATATAGAGAGGTGAAGTACATTTATGTGACTGCTAAGCCCTGCTTGTGTCCCTTCAGTATTTTAAAAACCTCTAAATAGTCATTATTTTCTTTCCTATATTGATTTCTTCCAACAAATATTGATTCTTGTTTTCAATCTAGTTTTTTTAACAGCCCATGCCACGCATTTCACATGGCTAGCTCTCCCCACCTTTGTTATTTTTACCAGGAAACATTACAGAAAACAAAAGAAACCCCTGCAGTCTCTGGAAATAGCATATAATTATAGAAAATTATAATTTTGGTTGAAGGTGTCAGCCAAGTGTAGCATTCGCTACAGTGGATTGCAATCTGGCAGTCACTGGAGTTCTTTAATAACTGAAAAGGGAGCATTTATATATGTTACCCTGCAAAATATGGATGGGCAGAATTCCAGGAGAAATTTTTTAAGGCTTTGGAATTAGTGGCATTTTATAATACAGAATACTGCATTGTCTGTAAACAACTGACTAAATCTAAAGTGTTATTCCCTTATATAATGCCATTGTGTTAAAGAACATTCTTTATAAACTGAACTTATTATTTGCAGTAATATATGCTTGCTGCTGTGTATAAAAAAATAGTACAAATTAGCGACACCTGTATCTTCAGACACATTTAATTCTGATGAGACAATGTGCTTGCCAGCAGATCAAATCAAATGCTTTTACATGTGGCTCAAGGATTTATCCCAACCTACTACCAAGGATTTATCCTAACCTACTATACATTGTGCCTTTGTTTTTATAAAAATAGTTCATATGTCTAGACACGGTACTACATGTTTCTGCAAAACTGTGTATGTTTAATACTTCATGCAGATTATTAAATTTCAGCTTCAGTATAGTAATGTACAACACTTTGTTCTCTGGATTAGAACACCCAGTACCTTTCCAGTTAATTGAATTCCTCAGTTTTCCTCAAAGGAATCAGGAGCATCACTGTGTTTGCATAAGCTGTCCAAATTCTAGTTTTGTTATGAATTAATGAAATTCCATTATCAGGCAAAGACAGGCCCAGAATGCTTTCATGATGGCTTCAAGCACCAATTATCTGGGATTTTCCAGTAAACAACTTGAGCTTCAAGCTAAAACCAGGACTGTCAGAGAAAGAACAGTATCATGGGCTGGGGAAATCCCCCAGCAGAATTACCATCTTGGTCCAGTCATGGTCTAATGCTCCAAACATTGTGCATGCTGCTGGACATAGTAGAATTCAGACAGCACTTGCATGTGCCACCAGACCATGGACACTGCTTGTCTCAAATTTAGCCACAAACACAAGATTTCATCAAATATCAATGCCATGAAAAGGATGAACTTTTAAGACACACATATCTCCACCACTTCTCCAAAGCCTTAAATGTATACATACTTCTAATTTTTATTCTGTGTTGAGAAGGATGCATTCCCTGTCTCCCCTTGCAAATTAGATAAAGAAATCAAAAGATATTTCCCTGAAATATCTTGACTGAAATAATTGTTTGCATGGTTTTAATCCTTCCCTCTTCCCAGAAACCCTATAATCAAATCTAGAATTGGTTCTGTCATAAAACCCAATTAAAATTTCCTTCTGGCCCTCAAGCAGTCTTACAGATGCTCCTTGAACCAAAGATCTCTTTAGCCTTCTCCCTGAAGAAAGATGTAATTATTAAAGGCCTATCAAAGCCATTTCTCATGAAAAAGGATGAATCTCAAGAACTGAAATGAACCCTCCACGAAGAAAACACAAACCTGTTCTTTATAACCAAATTGTGGGCACTGCAGGTCCAGGTCAGACATGGGAGTGTCTTCACCACTCAAGTTTGCAAAATGCTTTGCTGAGATGTTTGAGGAAACCTTTGGTTTATGGTAAGCAGTTCTGGATGAGGGCCAAAGCACAGAAGCCTTAGCTCATTTTGTTAGCAGCTAACAGGCTGATTCCTCCCCCAAAGTCTCTGGAAACAGGGAACAACCTCCTCTTTCTGCTGCCTGTGTTTTTGAGCAGGATGATGCAATCCCAAGAGCAGGTACAGCAGCTTTCCAGTACCTTCTCTCTAGAACCACGCTTTAGCTATCATCCATAAAATTACGGGACTAACTTGAAAATAAACAAATTCATACAGATTTTAACAAAACAAACCTTTTAATATGCTTTTCAAACCCTACAGTTTATATTTCCAAGTTTATTAAAAATATTCACATTGTCTAGAAGCTCTCATTAGTATTTCTAGTCAATGTCATTTGTTTTCACACAAGCAGCAATGTGGAATTTTGAGGGAAAAAACTTCTGACTATTACATCACAATAGTTGGCCATAGACTATTATCTAGATAATAAATTCCTTGCCCACAAAAACAAAAAATCCAAGGCTGGAACAGAAAGCAACATTTCTTAAGCTACATCCTTATCTAAGTAATACTTATTTAGTCATTGTACTTTCACAACAATTTTCTTATTTGTCCCCCTGTAAATTAACATTTATGTCATTGCTTTGGCCTGATAAATATTTGAGTTCAGGATGATTTTCTTGGTCTGTTTCTTGCTTCATTCTTAGTATACTACCTAGTATATTATCTATAATTATGCCTCTTTTTTTTTTACTTCAACCTATCAATCTGCCTGACAGTCTGCCTAGACTGCATTTTGAAAATAGCAAAATGAACTAAGGGGAGAGTAATCAACCTACATCACTAACCTATGGAGAGCTATGAATCAGGTAATGGCTCAAGTTACACTTCACAAAAGCACCACAGAATATAACAACATTAATGCCAACTTCCAGCTTCAGAAAATGAACCACTGGGAAAAGTAAACCATCTCTCCTAATTAGACCTTGGCATTGTCCTCTCAGATTTACAGAGTCATTATTTTGCTTTGAATAAACATCACTATTTCTTTCCTAGGCAAACTCCTTGGCTCTGTTTCAATTATTTCTTTTAAATATTAAAGAACAGGAAACATTTGTTTTCCCATGTCACATCCTGTCTTCTTTACATAGCATCACACAGTCCCCTTTGAAACGCCTGCTCTTACGGCAAGCTGACATGCACAGTTCAATCAAAACATTTGCTATTGTCTTTTGCCAGCTACAAACAAATTTCTGCACAAACACTGAAAAGGTTTAAAGGTTCCGACAGCCGAGCTAAAGCCGAGTTAACACGACTGTCAAAGAAAGGCGGTGTCAAACTGCTCGGCTTCCCCGCTACCACCCTGACTTAAGAAAGAAAAAGAAAGACAAAACAATTCACTCACTCACACAGCAGAGCTCCTGGCAAGAGCTCACTGGCTGTAAAACCACTGCTCTCACAAAATACTCGAAAGCAGAAACAGCACACAAACATTTAGAGATGAGTGTGAAAGGGTAACTTACATTATTTAGAAAGACAGTGGGAAAGGGCTGCTGCAGTTTCTTCGTTATTTTACACTGCTCTCGGCACAGCAGACAACCGAAAAAGTTCATCTAAAGAAATCCCTCCTTTTAATTCTCTCTCTCCCAGTTCATTTACTCTGGAGTCCCTCAGCCTGAAGAGATCCGACAGTCAAAAGTTTATCCCCTTGTATTTCCGAATGATATGGCCGACTTTCCTTGGACACGTACCAATGATGCAGTAAAAATAGACAAAAGTGGGGGGGAGGGAAGAAGCAATCTAGCTTGAGCCTGAATCTTCTTAACTCAATGTTTTCTGTAAAAGCTGCTCTTATGTCAGAAGATCCCATTCCTACCCTAACTCGCGGAGCGCTCAGTCATCCATCTGGTTCTCATAAACTGCAAATTACAGGCAAGCCAGGGAACGTACACGGTCCAGCTCGGCAGAACTCCCCAAGCACCGGCCTTACAAGTAACCTGGGGTACAAAGGCTTTGAAAGCAAACAGCAGGCCCCGTGCCGGGATGGGGTCCCGTCCGCAGACGCCGGAGGGCTCCCCCGGCAGCCCGGAGCGCCACCCACGCTCGGGGCACGGCTCCGGGCCCCGCGCTCCCCCTGCGGAGACAACGCGGCCCTGCAGCCCTCCCCGGCTCCCAGCGCAAACAGCCTGCTGGAAAGGGCAGGGAAAGCCAGGGCGGCAACAGTTCAGCAAGTCATTCACAACAGCCTGGTTGGTATAACAGATAGGCGAAGGCTCACCCCCTTACATCCTCTAAATGCTTCCAGGTGGGAAGCAAATCTAACGTGTTGCAAAGTTTTGTTTTGGTTTTTTTGTTTATTTGTTTTGGGGTTTTTTTTTGTGGGGTTTTTTTTTCCCTACTGAGGCAACTCAGAGTCAGTGGACAGTTGCTAAACAGGGACCTTCTAGGGTGGTTCAAGCCATTCCATACCAGAATGAACATTTTACCAAAAGTAACAGAAGCAAAGTTTTGATATGCACCCCATGAAAGTCCATGCCTCAAAGCCCCCAAGTCACCTTCAGCCCCTATTTTCATCTATTTAAAGGTCTAGTGCCCTGATTCAAGTACCAAAGGTTTGAGGAGTCACCTATATTTTTGGATACTTCATGGCTTTTGTGTCAGGACAGAATAAGATTCTTTTCCCAATAAAAAAAATCAAGAAAAATAATGGTGGATAAAAAAAGTTTTGCTATTGCTTAAAATTAAAGTTTTATCCGTATGTTCTTTAAAATAACAAGTTTTATTTAGTTGTTAGTTTAAACAGAGGACTTTTTCAAGCTTTTCTACTGGGAACAATTTACTCTGCTTGAACAATGAGACTCTGAACAAGGCAGCTTTCACTAAAGCATCGTTGAATCAGTACAGTGAGTCATTAACAAAATAAAAACACCATTGTAAATGCTCTGACTGAAAGTCCTGAGCCTTGTCACTTGCTCAGTTTTTCATCTTAGCACAATCAGGACTGTGCTGATTGTCTACTCATTTGTACCTGGATCCAGGACTGACACAACTGGACTGTTAAAGCCAAAAGCAGGTGAATGATTAAAAAAAAAATCCCCCAAACAAACAAGCAAACAACAACACCAAACCCAAAAAACAAGGCTGTGTAATCAGTAGAAGCAAAGGAGGAAATTATTAATTAATTTTTTGTGTTTTGCCTGTGCCGTCACAATTCCTTCCAGCAGTTGTGTTACTCATTGAATAATTTCAGTCACATCAGGCAGAGACCCCAAAGGTATTATATTCCTACAGCTTTTGTGAAAAAAGGCAGCTGTCCAGATGAGTGAAATACAATCCAGTGATCCAAGAGGCCACACATGAACTCAGCTGTACTATTAGACACCAGGGCACCCCACACAAACAGGAAGCCTATGAGAATAGATTTCATGTGCCCTATGGCTCAGCTGCTACCAAAGTTGGACAACTTTGCCTATATTCTAGCATTTTTCTTCTCTTCTGTTCTCTTGCCAAGGTAGAAAGCAGCAAAACAAAATGCACATATGTCAGCTGAAGCAAAAAATAGTATTGTTTGAAACAGCAATAAGCAGGGTTTGGTAAAGTTGAGTTATTCTCCCATTTAGTAATAAACAAGTGGGGTGAACTGACTACCTCATGTTCTTACTGATATTTCCCATGCCTGATCCTTGTAGAGCAGACTTACAGGCTTGGGGACAGAAATTATTTCATGGGCCACAGCAGAGTAGTCTTTTTGTGTGGTTTTCTGAGCATGTAGGTCTCTCCCCACTGTACAAGGACAAGCTGAATGACTGTTATCTTTGGAGTAAGAACACTTTTTCTGGTGAGACATGGTAATAAAAAGAAGAGTAAGTGGAAATAACCACTTTCAGTTCATGGTGCTTTTGCTGACTGAATGTTTTTTCTCCCAAAGGAGCAAATGTATTAATTCACACTGATTTCTCAGGTGGTCTTCAAGATATCTGTTCTCTCAAAAAACCAGTTCATTTGCATCAAAGGTAGCTTTCACAAATAGCAATTCCTCAAGAAAACCTCAAGAAAATTCAAGATTCAAAAACAGCAGAACAATTTTAAATTGATCTTCATTTTTCAGGCTCTGAGGATCATCCTTATTCACTAACTTTATCTCCTTTTTTTTTTTCATTTTTCATTTTGTCTTTTATCTCATCCTTATGAGGTCCCAGTATCCTACTGTCCATACACAGCTCCTGCCTCCAGGCAGGCCAGCTGTATGTCTCCCCACTATTGCCTGGATCCAAGGCATTATTTGATGCTCACATTCTCACACTTTGTGAATTTTGGGGCAGTCAAGCCCCATGTTCCTATTGAGCACAGGGATCTTGGCTTTCTGGAGAAATGGAGATGGAAAATATTCATCACTTTGATGGTGAGAAAATTTACTCTAGAAAGCTTAATCTAGGAAAGACTGCAACAAAGAACAGATCAGACAGGAAAAACAACTTTCTAGGAGCAATTTGTATTCTCAGAAAAATGGCAGCTTCCATTTGGGATATTTTCAAATGCCTGTACAAAACTACCCTGTTATTTTCACCAAGATCAACTATGTTACCAATACTAGTAGGACAAGAGTGGAATAGGATGCAGCTTAGATACTGATTATGCTGATTATGTATCTTTATATGTAGATGCTTGAAAGGTTTCTTCAAACACCTTAAATCAAGGGAAAAGTGCTCCTCCTAAGCCAGTGACAGACAGGTTGTGACTCACAGGAGATGGCAGAATATGTATCTCTCTTGGTCTGAACTCTGCTCCCATCTAGTCTAATGTGGATGTATTGGAAACACTGCATTGCAAAGGTATAGTTGAAACCAATCTGGTTTCCAACTAGTTTTTTCCAGCTTAAATATTGAGAAAGTGACAAGTGAAAGGTCTTGGTTTGGTAGAGGATGCACTTTCCATTTAATTTGAATCTGTGAAATTATCTAAATGATAGAAGCTCAGAATGGTAGATCAACAAGCCTGGGTCTCACCAAAGGTATATGTCCACCTTTGGTTTTAACACTAGACCACTTGGTGTAGGATTTCAAATATGTTTATGCAGATTTCTAGTCAGTCACAACTGAAGTTCTAGATGAGTCTTCTGATGCAAACAAGCTGGCAGGCATTGTACTGACTGAAAAACCACAGGTCTGATAAACTGAAACAAAACTATCCATGGAGGAGTTCAAGGTGAAGTTTCAGTTCACTTAATGGAATAAAACAACATAGATTTTGGCACTGATGGTAACTAATTTTTGAAAGACAAATTAGCTGTGACATTATAAATCATTTATCACCACCATTTAAAGCCAGCACATGGAACAGCTGCCTTGGGTCTGGGTTCAAATGCTAAACTTCTATTCAGTAGATCTGGCCTCAAGTATTTTATCATAGCACTTCAGCTTGGTGCCCAGTGACTTGAGTTTGGCAAAAGCCCGTCTCCCTCCAGAAAGACACATAATTGTAAGCTGGTCTTCCAAACAGATATCATGTGATAATCCTTTGCTGCCTGCTTCAACTCTTAGATGAGAATGGGGCTGTTTCAGTGCTTTTGGTATTTTTTTCATGATGTATGTGTTTTGCTTTATAATGTATCACTTCTCTTCCACAGAAAGAAAAATGCAGCTCAGCCAAACCCCAATGCATGATAACCTTGATGTCATCATTGGAGAAGCCCCATGGCTGCTTCTGTTTTCACTACTGCCTGCAGTAGCCCCTGACGGTCCCCAGGAAAGCAAAAGGGAGAATAAGCACAACTAAGCCACTTGTCCCATCAAGTCTCACATCTGTGACTGCAGGGATCTGGGCTTGCCTGGGGCACATGAACTTATTCGGAGCACATCGGTTATGGAGACATACACAGCCTGTTCCCTTCTAAGTGAGATGAAATGATGATTCCTTTTTCCCACTTGGAAATCCACAGAACAGGAGTTATCCAGATACTTCATATTCTTTAAACAACTATGCAGTGCATATGCCCCAGTTGTTTTCATCAGTTGTTTCAATCAAATATTAGAAGAACATAATTTCAAAAGACAAACATTAGCCTGTTTTCAAAGGCCCCTGTTCGCCTCTGAGTGCACCCTCACACTTTTTACCTCACACTGAGGCACACGCTGAACTCCCAGTGAACAGACACAGTTCAGTGCCTGACACAAAACTGCCCTGTGAAAAAATGCATCTATTTGCTGCAACCTGAGAGAGGTGAATGAACTCCTCAGTGTCCACTGAGTGCTGCAGACATTACGGACTGGAGCAGGGGAAGAAAGACAACTGCAACCAAATGCTCAAACTTCTTATAAAAATACACCATGTATACATCAGGTAAGCTCCACACTCCTCCTGACTGTAGTCTGACTTCAAGGTCTTCAGCCACACTTTTGTGGCAATCACATCCCTTAAATATTTGTGCCCAGCTCACGCTTCTGCTCTGCACTGCTCCGAATCATAGTTTGCTACTCTGAGGCTCCTGTAAAATTGTACTGTCTCAGTATTACTGTTTTCCACAAACTTCCATTCATGCAAACTTCCTTTCAAAAGCAAGTATCCTGGAAACACTGGTGTAAAACATTTTCATATGTCTGCATTCATGAAAAGTTCTGAACCAAAAGTAATGTGTCCAAATCCCTCTTTTTGTTTGAAAACATCATTCATCCAAGAATCAGAAATGTAACCATGTGACTGGTAACACAAAGAAATGAGCACATGAAGAATCACAGCAAACAGTTAAAAAGCAGCTCTGGGCCTGAAGTTGGTTCACAAGATATCTGTTGAACACTGGACACTTTGTTTGCCAAGAAAAATAGAAAAGGCTGTATTTTCTAAAAAATACCCCCATGCTTATATATTTCTTGGCTTAGGCTTTCTCTGACCTTGCCTGGAGCTACCCCCCTTTACAGCACACAAAAACTACTATGTGTCTGGTTCACCCTGGATCTGTCCTACTTTCCTGCCTTCAAGTACAATAAAGAGAATAAAGAAAGCATGTTGAGACCTTTGCACTGAAGAACCTGAGACTCCAGGGGAGAACAAAGAGCCCCCTGTCTCTCAGACAGCAAGCACTAGGCTGTAGTGAGAAACACAGAGAGTAGGAAGAGAATACAGCAGGAGCAAAAAGCTCTGGGGAAGCTCTTAAGGACTGAGAGGCAGGGAGGACAAGCATCTTAAATGGCATGGAATATCGAGGTTCAGGAGGGTGGGACACAGGAGGCCAGGAAAAGAGGTGCCTCTAGGATAGGAAAAGAGTTGTGGCAGAAATATTATGAGCCTGTGAATTTTGTGAGTGAGGCAAGGGGCACGAATGACAGGGAAAAGCTGCATGCTCTCCCTACACAGGCATGAGCTGGAGACTTGGACTAAGGATGAGGGGCCAGAAGACACTACAAGCCAGAGTGAAAGGCTGACAGGCTTGAAGCTGAGCAGAGCTTTGGGGCAGGCAGGGAACAAGGCTTTCTCTACTGAAACTACCCTTATCTACATACCTGTATGCATATAAAAGATGCTGTCCCTGCTCCATCCACATGAACACCTCTTCCCACTCCTGCATCCTCTCTTTTGCAGCCAGAGCCACATCAGCCCTGGCTCACATTTTTTCATCTAGGTATTGGAGTGTGACAGTGTAACATTTTCTATAGCCAGTATGATCCAAGGAAATGTTTTGCTGTAGCTCTGGATCCCAAACTGTATATGAGTGTTAAGCATAGATTTCAAAGTGAAAGAGAGGAATGGGTATCAGGAGAAAATTACAGGAGAAATAGAGAGGAAGAGACATCTCTTCAGACAGACGGTCTCAAGAAGGCAATGTCTGAAAAGTGCTGAAGGTTCAGTCACTGCAATGCTGGAGTTGACATTAACCTCATCAAATACTTATCAACTTGTTCTTACACATTTGAAAACTAATTGAAAAGAAGGCCAAAGGTATCATGCTGAAGTTAAACATCCCAGTCAGAAACAGAAATTAAATCACACATATGGGAAAAGATTGTAATTCTCACAGTCCCATTTCAGTCTTTAAGTAACCAGCCTCTCTATCACCTTCAGCAAGAGTTTTGCCAGAATAAGACCTGCAGAATTCCATGCCAGGATATCAGTATAAAAAATGTTAACTTCTGACAGCACATTAAGGGATTACATTAGGGAGCATGAGGTAAAGTGTCAACTGAAGATGCTGCATAAGATGAAAGATGTCAAGAAGAAAAGAAGCCACAGTATGATTTCATTTAGTGAGAGAAACTGTAGTGCACTCCTTGAATTTTAACGGATACAGTGCTTCTCAGTTTCACATGCTGTGAACGAACCGTGATAAGAGGAAAAGGCTGATGACAGCCGTGATAATTTCTTTAGACAGAAGCAAGGAAGAAGAACACAGCAAGCTACCCCCTTAATTAGGAGCATTTTATGCTACAAACTAAAATTGCTGCTTTATTAGACCTTTGGGCAACTACACAGGCTGAAAGAAGGAAACTGAAATACTTAAAAGCTTCTTCATGGTAGAAGAAACCATGGCGTCTATTATATTTCCTGCCTACTTGAGCACATAGAGGGACACAATTTGTTTTCTGGGCCAGAGAGAGGTGAGCTAGAGAGAGAAATGAGCCATCTGGAGGCTACAATTAATATACCAGTCCTGTGTGTACCCTAAAAGACGGTAGTTTGCACAAATGTGCCTTTTACACACTATCAGAGCAAAGCAGCAATGCAGAGAGCCTGTTCTGTAAGCCAGTAATTCCAATAAGAAGAAAGTTTAGGGCTTGCCAGTGGAGTCCAAGGAAACATCTTCCCAGCATGAGAGCAGAGCATAGCCAGTGCAAGGGCTGGAATGCCACTGAAGGTTGTTTCTTTCAGCATTGCTGGCTAGCACAGAGGCCACATATGTCAGACAGGAGGGAGATGAGTCAAAGGAACCAGTGGAAACTGGTAGGTACTGATGATTTAAAGGCAGCACAGCCTTTCCCTGCCATTCACTCTCTGTCACAGGCAAAGAAGGTAGGAACTAATCCCTTTTTCCTGTCTTGACCCAAATTTTCCATTATATTTCAGGCAGGCCACCCTACAGAATGAGATCTGTGGCAAATACCTGGCTGAGACACTTCCTCTCTTCTCCTGGGGTGAATTTTGCACATAAACTTGCCTAGCAATCTTTTTCTTTCCTAAGAGCAGGTAACTTCTCCAGGTAACACCACCAAATTAAAATGCACACACTAGAGGAAGATCCTCTGCTCCTAATGCATGAGTGAGATCTGGGTACTACAGCCCTGCTGCTTTTGTAATAGAAAAGGCTGCATGCTTAGAGTTTTTCATTTTTTCAGAACCAACCAGCATGTTCCACTTTAGTGGCAACAACATCCCTTACCTAGCATCTAATACCTAGCAAAAGGGATCTGGAGATAAAAAAAAAGGCCACAATGAAAGCTTTCAAGAGCTTTTATAGGCATAGATAAAATCTGAGGATATTAGTCAGAGGGTTCAGATTTAAGACAGAAGACAACTTACGCAAGGAGGCTGAGGAGGCAAATTTCAGCCTTTATCCCTATGGAGACCTGAGTTCTGACAGTGCGTGATTTTACAAGAAAATCCATCCAAACCTGACAGAAGGCTGCCATTGCTTCTTTCAGACCCTCAGACTGTTTCCTGTTACCTGACAGTTCAGTTTCCTGGTCAGACTTGAACAGCTGATGGGAGGGAGACATGCAATATTTCACTTACAAGGGTGTTCCTTATCATAACCTTAATTGATGTGTGTCAAGCATATAAGACATATTAGCAAAGCACTTGCTAATAATAAACCCTGAGGCAAAAAGTACCCTTAAACCCTTCTGTTTTCACTAAAAATTCAAATTCCCAGTGTCATGAATTAGAGCTCCAATAACTCAAAATCCTTCGTAATTTAGAGAGCTGTTCCTTCCCAAGATATTGATCCATTTTGGGAGCTGGTCTGACATTCCCAAGGGCAGTGTAGGGGAAGTACAGTGGATCTAATAATCTGGTTACCATGAGTATATTTGGGAAATACTGGTAAGAAGTCAGGGTTTCAGTCAACCGCAAATGAATACCTTTCATTAAGTTCTGAACAACTGAACAATAGCTATATTACAAATGTGCCTGCAGACCAAATACTCAGCCACAGGAAATTGCTGGCAAATGCACCTACAGAAGCAGAGGAAGAAAATGAGCCACAGTAAGCAGTTCTATTTCCAGCTTCCTTGCAGATTTTATCTCCTTTTGTAGATTGAGCATGATATGCTTCTCTGCTTGCCAGGCCATCTGAAAGCTTTGTTAATGAGTATTAGTAAATAACTCTGTTTTCACAAACTGCCTACTAGCTCAGAAACAAAAAGTGCAATTATAGCTTATTCAGTTCAGAGTAGTTCTTTTATGAAGGATGTTGATTCAGCACCTTGTTTTAGCAAGCCTTGTAAATACATCTTCAAAATTATCTCTCTGGGAGGAAAAAAAAAATCAATTTTAATTTTCTGCCTGTTTACCCCAATGCAAATCAAACAGGCACAGTCTGCCCCTTCAGAGCCAGCCATGTTGTGCTGAGCTCGTGATGCACAAGGGATTTCTTTCTTTAGTCAAGAGACAGACAATGTGGTGAGCATATTGATTCCTCCTAATTATGTACTGCAAGGGCACAGCAACAATTCCTAGGTGTGTGGTGTATCTCATGGCTTTCATTTAGGTCCTGAGATCCTGCTTTCTTAATCTATAGACAAAAACCATCCTTACTAATCAAAGCTTAGTATCTATCTGCTGCTTAGTGTAACTGACTGAAACACTCTGGCTTGTATTCACAGCCTGGCACAGAAGCAGCTTATTGCAGTAATTAGCTTTAATTCATACACTACCACACGTGCACTGTACTGCTGCAGAGAAGGCTCAGACTCAGAGCTGAACAACCATCAGCATCAAGACCCACCTAAATGTACTAAGTACAACAGCTGCCTATCATTTGATCTGCGTTAATAGAAAGTTTCTGTCCACCTGTCTCTTAGCCACTGCTTCCTAAACATAATATTGCTTGAGTGGCACTCTGCAATCCACAGCACATTGAATGATGCAATCATTAAGATCCTATAGGTGAGTAGGATTGTTGAGCCAAAAGTTTCCAGGCTGCACCAGGGCTGTCTGTGGAAGCTGTGCACTGCCTAAAACACAAGCAGCACAGCAGAGACAAAGGCACAACCCCAGAGATTCCCCTACTGAGTACATCCACAGGGGGCAAGCTAACAAGCTGAAAGGAACATGGCATCAGGCCTTGCTTTGGATTTGCTTTTAATTTATTTTTTTTGGCATGAGCCAAAGCTAATGAAGATCTGATTGCAACTTATTTCCTGTGATTTTAAACAGAGGAATAATGAACATGCTTATTTACAATGACAGGCACCTTTCTCCCCCTGAGGTATCTTGAACTCACTGAGCCCCAGTTATCACATGAAACCTACACACAGACTTGCCTAAACTTCAGCAGCAGACTACCTCTGAGATTCTGCATGATGGCCAGCTCTGACATGGACATTAAAACTTTATTTGCTGGTGTAAATGGTAAAAGAGAAAGTCTAAAAAGTCCATAAATATATGCAGTGCAGGTATAAGTTGAAGAATACTGCCCAAAAAGGCAATATTTGAGTTCAAATTCTGAAAATTAGAAAGGGTATACTAAATATGCAAGAAGTCATGCTCATTCCATCTCTACAATCTTTTGCTCTGTGGAGCTGTGAACAATTCCCAATAACAATTCCCAGTAAACAAAGAGGACTGAAATCTCTGACCATGACTTTCTTTTTCTACTGCTAGGTATATATCTTCAAACATGACAGCACCTATCAGCATTTTGGGAAGCATTCATTTTACAGTATCTCATTTCCAGCCGTTTCACACTTTTCCAAACCACACTACTCATGACCTTGCAAAAATTGCTGCTGTTTAAAGTGAGACTGGATGATCAAATAATGTAAATGCATCTAAAAATAAGAACCAGATGCAGATTAATTTAAGTTGTGAGTATATATATGTGTGTATGTGTGTGAGTGTGTACAAAAAACCTCAACAACTTAGTAAGTTTAAATGGATTATGTCCTTATTAACTTCTTCCCTTTTGTCTTCAGGAAGGTCTCATTTGGCATTGAAATCGTGTGGTCCTCGCAGTCATGACACTGTATACAAAGTAGCTGCTCTTTTACTTCAGACAGAGGAAAATGCTTTAATAGCTGCCTCTCTGAATGACAGCACCTACCTGCCTTGCTAAAACATGCCCTTAGTCTTACGAGAAAAGCCCCAACAAGACAGAAGGCTACTTACTAATGTTCCATAGAGTCCAGGCGGGAGAATCGGAGGCTGAAATTCACTGTGCCTCTGATGAGAAGATTTAGCTGCCTGCAGCATTCAGACAGTTGGTCCCATTAGGGCCATCGGGCGGCTGAGTTAAAGGGTGGCCGTGCACAAACATAAACAGCTTGTCAGCACAAGCCAAAGAGGCGGGCCAGCCCTGCCAGCCACAATGCGAGCCAATGATTAGCTCCTTCTCCGCATTCTGGGTGTTCAAGATATTGGGTTTCATTCTTAAGCAGGGGAACAAGAGGGACTGACCGGGAAGGGCTAAGGCTTGACAGTTTACTGCTAGGCATTAAAATGCTTAAGGCAGAAGGAAAACCAAAAATCAATAGATCACTTTGGGAAAAGCACATATTTGCTGTGTATTCATATAAACACTTCTAGGGAGCCTGCAAGCATCTCCAAGGCACACTTGCTTTTAGGTCAATCAAACATACAAGCAAACAAAAGACCTCTAAATTAAATTTAGTTCATATTCACTGTATAGAAGTTTCACTTGTAAAGTCTCTAATTTTAATTCTCTCCATCCTTTTTCTTATTCTCATCCTTCCTAACATGCTTTATCTGCTTTATTTGCTGACAGTGGCATTTCTCACTTCTCTGTCACAAATGTCTTACCCTGACCTTCTTGACCTGAGCCCCCAACCTCTATTGATCCCCCTATGATTGCTTCTCTTCACCTCCATCTTAACTGCTTGTTCTTTGGGTCCTGATCTCCTGGAAAAAGCAGGGTCACAACAGAGGCACCTTACAGTAAGGTTCTGTGAGACAACCAAATTGATCTAGCAAATTATTGCTATCAAAAGGGGAGGTGCTACGTCTGCCTTCTCTTCAGCACCACACTGTGCCCTTCTTGTCTGTCCCCCCATCATTCAAGAAAGGCAGTGTGGCACAGAAGCAAATGCTTCTCAGTCAGTTTACTAATCTTAACACAGAGACAAAAGAGGTACTGCATGGAGTAAATACTCCCTGAAATTTAAGCTCCTTGTGATCTTGCCTGAGTCATCTATGTTCCCACCTGTCTGCCCAGGTTCCTCTCTCCCTTTGTTGTTTGAATTGAATTGTTCCTAGTTAATTGAATACCCTGCTTACAGCTGCTGATCCCATTTCATCCCAGCTCTGTCCTACTTTCTTATGCCTCTAGTTTGGCTGTGAGGCCTGTCTGCCACCAAAATCTGTCTCATTAAGTGTTCTATAATAACTCCCTGCATAAAATCATGCTTTGTGCTTCAAGCCTCAGGCTCTTTGAGCTCTTTTTTGCTATCCTCCTCAAAAACCATGCCATCTTTTTGGCTTTCACTGTTTTTTTCTCTGACTTTTCTGATTAATTCTTCTCTCAGCATCTACTCCTCCCTCTCTCACACTCCCAAAGGCACCCTACTTCTTGTTACATTCTATCCAGCTTTTACTATTTGCTTGTGCAGGCTCCTGTGCCACTGACTCATGTCAGTGATTTACGAGCATCCATTTGTATTGTTTAGCTTTATGCTTTTCTCCAGTCTTATATTTCACCCTGTGTTTTAGGCATATTGTATTAAATGCCCTGACAGCTTTTAATTTTAAGATCCTTTTTCTGGGGTCAAATTAAAGCGGTGCAATCACACTACATTCCTGTAGTCTTGGCACAAGTCGTTTCTCTCCCTCTCTGCTTTGCTAAAGGAGCTGAACTCGCTGCAGCAGCAGATGCTGGAGTTAGCACCTCGCTCAGACAGGCGGGGTATCGTAGCTGAGCTCTCTGCCTTCTGCTGACAGGCTGCACGAGAGCTCTGGCACAAAGCTCTGCATCACAATGTGCTCAGGTCACGTTTGCAAGTTTTTCTTCACAGTGACACATACTAGACGTGTTCTTCAATGACAACTCATATTCTGACACAATTGCACAGCTCCATCAGCTGCCACCCAGGGACATAACATATATTGCCCCTTCTTTTGCCGGATTTCTCACTCAGTCTGTGCTATCCACACCAATACCATTATTTTACCATAGCTCTTTTCCAGTATTTTTAACCTGTAAATCTCTGCCCAGGTCCACCATGTGGTCACATATGATTCATTATTTTGATTCTTGAGCCTAGAACTTATTCCCAATGCACCTGCATTGCTTTCCACAAAAAATTCAGCAACTGAGGTAATCTTTTGTTCCATACCACAGCCACATTGCCTGCACCTCCATGAAAGCCGTGCTTTCATGTCCTGAGCTTCAAGGCCTTTTCAGAATTTCTTCTTTCTTACTGATCCACTCCCACATCTCTCTTCATCACAAAGCCTGGCTTTTCAGCTTTCTCTCTTCCTTACAAAGCTCTCTTTTCTTACCTTTTCTTCTATGCAGAGAATGCCCTGCTTCATCAAATCAAATTACCTACTTTCTTTCTCTTCTACAATCTACATCACAAAATATAGAAATAATGTATCAGAGTGAGAGTAGGTGAAAAGTCATTCCAGAAAGAGAGATGTTTCATCAGAGTATATAAAATATATGCGCTGCAAATCTTCTACCATCAACTATATACTGCATGTTACTGCACCTTAAACTGTTAGATTTTTTTATGGAACAGGATAGGCTTAAAAGCCTGTTTTGGATATGGATCAAGTGCCCAAACACTGTACATGAGATTGTGAAAAGACTGCTATGAAAAGACTGTTTGTAGATGCGCAAGAGAAAGCAAGCTAGCTATTGCATCTCTGATTCCCATGGAAATTTATTTAAGATGCTAATTCAGTGTAGCCACAAATAAAGAAACAAAAGAAAGAGCAAGAATGAGCTGATTTAGAGGACTTTGTTGAAAAGGCACACTTTAGACAAAGTCACCCTGGGTACAACTCCTGTGACTTCAATCATAGCACTATGCCAAGGATGAAGCTGCCTCTTTCTCCTTAAGCCTGGCATGACACAGGAAAAGTGTTACCAGCACTGCCAACAGTACTAACCCAGCACCAGCTAATAGTGATGGCCAAGCCGATTTAATAATTTACTTTTATCAAAAAGGTTATCCCTCTCTCTTTACTGCCATTCCCAGTTGCACAGGCCTGTATCTCTCTCACACAGTGTTGCAGGAACAGTGTGAAAGCTCACAGCCCACATTTTTCTTGCTGGATATGTCTTTCAGACAGGTTAATGGTCTGACTCAATATCCCTGCCATGTTAGGCACCCGAAGTGCCAGTGGAGGGAAACAGTAAACATGTTTTAGATAGAGAGGGCAAAAGGTGGAGACCAGAATCACCATCTTATTTTTCATATGCAAAAGATGGCTGTCATCCCCAAGAAGCTACCATCTATCCTGGGGTGAAACCTAAAACCACGACCCCCAAACCCACACTGTTCACCAAACACAAGATCCCAAAAGCTGATGAGTTCCTTCCAGCTCAGCATATTTTATGATTCTATGATGTGATTCAGCAGAACTTTGCCCACTCCCTCAGCTGTGGACTCCAAGGGTGACATTTTGATTCTGCCCCTTTCATTTTACCATCCATGCATCTGGCTCCTATTATTTATTGTTTGCTTTCCAAAACTGGGGTTTTTTTTACTATTTTGCGGCCTCAGCCCACCCTCACTCTGCCCTTTCTTCTCAAAACAAGCTCAGCTGGATGCTATTTTGCCTGTTCTTTGCATCTCCCTTTGGGGCCAACAAGGAACCTCAGGCCCCCTGAGGCTCAGGCTGTCCAGTTTCTGTCTACATTGCTGCTGGGAGGACACCTGCCCTGATTCTCCAGCAGAAGCCACAGATGCTGCAGAATGGAGTGAGGTTTTTGTCATGTTTTACTGGCCTGCTTTCAGTTATAAAAGGAGTTACAAATTATTCCCAGAAAACACACCAGCTTAAGCAATGGAAGACTTCAGATAGTGACAAAAGAAGTGAAACTGTGTAGCTGAAATGTCTCTTTCCTGTTAAAAACGAAAGCAAAAGGCAGAAATGGGAAGGGGAAGAGATCATGCCCAGATGCACCACACTAACATATGAATCTGCAATCAGTGGGAACTTGGGTTTAGTCCCAGCTCAGACCATGTGCATTTTGAACTTTGAGCTCTTGGACCACTTCCTAATTAGAGAGCAAGTGACACACTGTGGAACGATTTAACCCTTTGGTAGTGCCTCCAGAGATGTAGCAAAAGCCAGAAGAGACTCTGGGGATGTGTCTAACCCCTGGAAGCCACAAAGACTACAGGATCTATCCCTATGCTCCAAACAGACTAAGTGAAACAACTGCTGTCAGCACCTCTTTCCATGGCTCCCTACACAGAAAGGTCAGGCTTACAACTACTCCTTCCTGTGCTGCTGAATGATTGCTGGAATCTCTCCCTAATGTGCCAGCTTTCCATCCAGAATCTGCCTGTCTTCAAGACAGAATAGTTCCTTCAACCTCATCAGTAATGCCACACCAAGGATCAGATCAAACAGATACCTGCAGCAACTTAATAGTGTAAATAACACCACACTGAACCAAGAGACCTCTTCTCTGCTTAACAGGAGTGGAAAAGCAGCAGAGTAACTGTAACTAAAAACACAATTCTAGCATAAGGAGCTGTGTGGAAAGAAACTAAGGCTATACAGCTGATGTACATCAACAGCTGTCATGATTATCACTGGCGTTCTAGTTAGATCTGCACCAGTGATTTCATTTTTTTATATCCCCTTGTAATGTGGTAATAGTATGTCTTACCTATTTCATAGAAGTTCTGTGTGCATACAATTTACAGTTCTTTGAGGCTCTCACGGAAGACATTTCAGACATACAAACTTTTTATTTTCACAGCTGACTTAAGAAATATATCCTTTGAAAGCAAATAAACAGGATAACTACTTTGGCAAGATAAGTGTTTTTAAAAATTTCCTACCACCTCAAAGGTCACTCATTCAAAACACAACTCAAATGCACCAATAAAAGGAGATGCACCTCCAAAAATGCATGCACTGTGGGTAAAAATTAACTTTGGCACTGTAGAGCACAGTAAACCTACAAGTTTAAAGTCCATCTAAGCAAGATTTCTGCCTAGCTTCGTGTCCCACTTCCTGGTGAGAGATGTTTCACAGGCCTCAGTTGTCCCAGAGTTCAGAGGAGGCCTTTCAAGTACAAACTACTCTTTGCACACGCCCTTCATTTCCCATTCAGTTGTGCTCTACCTTATTTGCAGACCAATGGCCTCAGTTCTCATCTCACCTGGAATTTGGGTAGTCAGAGCTTTTGAGCCTTAAGGTTTTTATAGGCGGATCTGTGACAGCAAGGTAGCAAGAAGTGTCAAAGCCACTTCTAAAATATCTGTCTAATGTACATGCTGGTAAAGCAGGAGAAAACTCGGTCAAGAAGCAAAGCAAATTAGCCTGTCTTGGGCACCATGCTGCCATAACTGGCTTCTATATTCAAGCTGGCTATAAGCTACCTTAAGCCTTGCTATACTTCACTGCAGGCATTTCTCAGTTAAATTCTGTGAATTAGTCTAGACTCAACATTTAAATTTCACTGTTGTTATGGGGCGATTCATGCACTTCTAAAAGTGTTTTGCAAATCATGCTGAAACATTCCTTATCTCTGATTAGGTTTAGAGTAAAAAAATATATTTCAGAAGGACAGATGCTTTGGCTTTGGAGCAGATCTATGTTCAGAGTGTCAGGTATGCTGACAAAGAGCCAAAAAATAGGCACAGACCCAGCAGCACACACATCCATCCTAATTTCAAATTACAAGATAACTTGTCTCCAAGGAATGCTTTCCTATATAACAGTATAAACATTTCCAGTGGTATTTTTGGAACTGACAAATTTCTTATTATGTATGGCCTTTGTCACAAGAAAAATATCACCTCTCCAGTTTCTCACCCCTCTGTGGGCGGTGTTCTTGCTCAGACAGAAGAACACAAGGGAAATTTCCAAAAGAACTCTTTTGTGAAGACCTTGCTGTTATACAACAAACAGACAGCATTAATTAGAAGACTGCCTTCAAGACAGCTGTGGTTCCTGCTCCCATAAGAAACCCTATTCATCGTGAACTCAGCAGTAAATATTCCACTTGCTTCTTTGGCACAGAACCAAATTCCTGCATCAACTAGAGCAAAGGATGCTCAGAGACCAAGAGGGATTTGCCCATCACAGGAAAAATGCTCAGATTAGCGATGCAGTGACCTTGGTTCAAAGAAAGCACTTTAATACATGCCTTTCTGTCAAGCATATGAGAACTCCTGCTGATTTCACTGTCACATCAATGAGGTCAGCCACGGATTTATTCAGGAACTAAAAGGAATTAACTCCCTTCACACATACACACCCCCTGAATAATGGCCAGAGTGGTCTGTGCCCAGTGGTACAGATGTGACTTGTCCCTCCCCTCTCCCAGTGTGGATCAGGAGTTTACCTCTCCTTGAATGACACTACTGATGCATTTTATGCCTTCTTGCTGAATAAGAGTGACTGGGGTACCAAAAAACTTCTATACCTAACTTACTTCTATTTCCCTTTCTACCCAGCAAGCCTAGACAAAGCGTGCCAGTTACCAAGCAGGTGGAAACACCGAAATAATTTAACTGCTTGAAACTGCAGAGGCACAACAAAGGTCAGAATCATTCATTTGGACACAGAAATCCAGAGAGAAGGTGGTGTGTCCTATATAAGCCTGCAAGCAAACACAACAGGCCAAGTTTTCAGTATTCTCATATAACAAGATAGTAAGAGGAATTTTAATGAATTCCAGGTGCTCTCAAGTCAAGTTCCTTGTGACAACCCATCCCCCCCAAAAAACAGGGACATACTAGATCTCTAGCAAAGCTCTGTTATAAAGGTATTCTGAGCAGCAGGAGAGGAAAAGAAGACTTTAATTTTAAAGATACTACAAACCTCAGCCATGCAGGAGAACTCAATTAAAAGCTAAAACTTTTATCTTTTACCCCTTGATCCAAGTAGTAAAAAGGCTAAACCTGTCATGTAATCAGAACCAAACCACACCCACGTCTGGATTTAATTATGCCGTGCCATTTTACAGCAGCCTAAGAAAATGGAACTGGGGGTCAAATAATCCTAGAATAATTCTTCAGTCAGTCACACATATAAGAACCTGGGTAAGAATGGATAACAGACAACATCAGCAGACTGAGCATACAAAGATTCTAATTAAAGGTAAGAACAACAACAAAGAAGTTCATACACAAATGGCTCACTTCAGAGTGACAGCACCTACCAAAAAAAATTCTGTATGGTCTACAAAATTCAAGCAAGCTTACAAAACTAATGCATACTGAAAGGATAGAGCTCTGGTCAATAGCTGCTCACTGATTTGAAAAGAAATGGAATTAAGAGAATTCTAAAACTCTTCAGAAATACATATTTTCGTATGAGTTCTACACGTATTTAAAACAGATTCTCCAAAAGAAAGTATTTATATGAGATTGTATGTTTATATAGCAACTGTAAATTACAGGGAGAAATCTACATAAGAACATGCTTTTAATTAATATGAAAGTATAAAGGACATATAATTTAATTATTTATTATTATGAGTACACAATGTGAGTATAAAATCAACCAAAATACATAATTTTTTAATTGAAAACAAAACATTCTAGATACATTACTTGCAAATGTTAACTGGGGAGAAGAAAATATTTTGAAATATTACCTAGCCAGCAAAGAAGCTTGGAGATACTGTATATTCTAGCTCAAGCAAATAAATAAAAGTGTATATGCAAAAGCAATGCAAATGCTACCCAAATTAGTAAGGGTTTCCTGAAGATATGTAGCATGAAATTAAATTATAATTTCTATAACCTGCATCCAGCATCACTATGGTATATTTTTAGTATTATGAAATCAGTTACATGTCAGTCTGGGGGTTTTTCTTCCTATTTAACAGAGCTTTTTATTAAAAAAAAAAAAGTGTCACTTCTTCCAGCATGTATTCTTCTTATTGCTCTATTCTGCCTCATTCCTTGAGCAAGGATCCTGTTAAAACAGCCAGAGCTTCCCAACTGCACCACAGTGCTCCACCAGGGCCTCTGTGTTCACCCAGGCTACAATCTGGATTAAATTATGGCTCACACACTGTGATTCGACTTTGCATGCAAGGAACAAAATCTGTGTGAGGTAATACTGCACAGGACCCAGGGTCTGGATGAAGAGCAGGCCTTGAAACGTTGTGTGCATTCACTTGTGCTTTTCTGCCTGCTTGTCAAGGTCAGCAACATGGCACATTTAAAGGAGGCTTCTTGCATTGACAGGATTTTTTTTGCTCCTGGTTGCTTTCCGACTCAAGATCAAGCTCAGAGAGACCTCACAGAAGGAGGCAATGATTATTGCATTGTAATTGCTAAAATTCAGCAATTGCTCACATTCATGCAGTTATTTTAAAGCTATATTTCTTGGTCATTTTAAGGTCAGGTCAAAGACACAAAAAATTACAAGTCAGCCAGAATCTTATCTTGAATTCATCCCACTGGCATCCATAGATATGATGACATCTAAAACCCCTTGATATTCCAGAGGATTCAAGAACA
The DNA here is from genome assembly GCF_047830755.1 of Zonotrichia albicollis. NCBI lineage: Eukaryota > Metazoa > Chordata > Aves > Passeriformes > Passerellidae > Zonotrichia > Zonotrichia albicollis. The sequence goes on along the minus strand of NC_133823.1, from coordinate 26,938,658 downwards.
CTGGTGTCTACAATACAGGTCACATGCATTCTGAAAAGCAAATATTCTGCGGAGTCAAAAATCTGTTTAACTTGTGAATGAGGAAAAAAGTTAAACCTTCTCAGCAGCATTTCAACTGAAGATGGTCCAGTCTTTTTTCCTTTCCCTTCTTTCCTCCTCCATAGCAATTTCAGACTCCACAATAAGTTCCAGTGTCACTTTTGAGAAGGGGAAGAGCCCACAAAGATATTTAATATCATACTCAACAGAACAAATTACCATTTGGGGTGTTTTTCTAAGAAGTCTTGTTACAGCTACACTTAGGAACTTCCTTGATACACAGAGGTACTGAATACCATGGATGTTTGCCCAGAGCAGAATTTTTTGTTGATTGTGCATTTTAATACTATAATCTATAAACATGATAATTTTATATTTCTCCATTAAGTGACCCTATTTCAGCTTTTAAGAGACTGACAGCCTTTACTGGCTAGCATTAAATTTTTCGTGCTGGATGTTTGCCTCATTAAAAAAAAATCAGCCAAAATAATTGAGTTGTTTCTGAGAAAAAGATTAAGAAAAATCAGGTCACTTTGTGTGACAAAAATTCAGGTGTCTTTATTTGAGAACTATGAAAAGCCTCAGCTTTTCAGTAGGATACTAAACAATAGGGAGAGGCTTTAACCCAGACAATGATTTTTTTAACATCACATGAATATGCGCATTAACCTCACTGTGACCCAATGCATACTCACTTGGGAGATGATTTTTTTGGTGATACAGGCAGCCTGCTTTCTGTCCTTTCCTAGTGCTTGTGTAGCATCTCTTAAATACAAACCTTGCAATAGAGGAAGATATTAAACCACATACATCCAATCCACTTCAATGAAAGACTAAATTCACAAGGCACTGAAGGGAACTCTGGTATGAGAAGTATTCCCATGGGCAGCATTCTCAGAAGACATACTGTCTTACAGAAACTCCCCAGTATGAAATATTGCTGGTTTTATTGCATACTGTACTATTTCCTCACTGTTCCATCCTAATTTCAACTATGGTAGCCAGCTCAAGACCTCACTGTGGTCAAGCAGCATGCTTTGCAGGTGAGCACTAGTAGAAGGTCTTGGTCCAGATAAAGCCAGTGGAATCTATTCAGTGAATGATGCCAAGTGAACAGAACAAAGAGACTGCCCTGTCACTGTATTTCCCCAAGCTGGCTCTTAGTGGTATCATACTTTGGCTACAGCAAATAAAAATGGCCAACAATTGTTAGCAGCAACAATTAAGCCATTCATTGTGCCTCTTGGGGAATGATGGATGGAGTTTCTTGTACCATCCTCACCCCAGCTGCACTCTTTGTCAATTCCTCCTTCATGGAAATTGTGTGATTTGAGCATCTGTTCTGAATCAGATAAACAAAGTGCTATGGACTATGGTATTACACATACCCACTGACAAACAGTCCTGTGAAGAGACAGTGACCCACTGACCTAGGGAATTGCCCTGACAGTGACAGGCAGCCCTATACCTACTTTTAATCCTCATATCTGATAAAAGCAATCAGCTGAAGGGATCTCTTTATAAAGGCACTATATTAACACCTTTATTTAGATAGTTCATCAGAATCCCAAATGACATAGTGATGTTGTACCACTTGTTGCTTTGACAACACTCAAACTTTCCTCAGTGACAGGGGGGAAAAATATTTACAGGAAAATGCTTTCTATATGATAGGATCAGAGTAGGGTGGGGTCTCTGTTGCTCAAGGATCTAAGCTATTTTTTCCCAGCTCCATAAATCATAACATCAGCTCTGGTTTCTGCTAGAGTTAGCTGGCTGAGCATCAAGGAACATCAAATAGAGATTTTTGCTTTCTGCTCTCCATAGCACTTGCACTCAGATGTGTCTATCTGCCCTCACATCTTCAAGAATAAAGCAAAAAAAAAACCTTTCATAAAACATTTCAAGCACAGAACAATTTTAAAAAGCATTACTGTAACCCAATGGTGAGGCCTTTTGTTTTCCCAAAAGGACAAACTCACACTTCCCAAAAAACAGAAGTATTTTACATGGTGGTCCTCCCCTACCTACACTCTCTGATGCTGAACAAGCTATGAACATTTCTGGAAAAGAAGTAATTAACTGCAAATATGATTTCAGTGCATAAACAATCAAGGTCAGAACCAAAGCAAATCATCACGTGTCTCCTGATAATTACAGTGAAAATAATTACTTATTTCCTCATCAATAATTATTGATTCCTAGAAGACCTCTGATGTCATAGCATGTTATTCATTATAAGCATTATACAATGGCATCTATGTTACAAGATTCACTATGTTTACTCTCAACATGTTCTCGAAAACAAAAGAAAAGCTGAACAAATTCTCAATTTCTCATTTTAAAGCATACACTATTAATTTCATAGAGAAAAAGAGTACTTTGGCCAATCCACTTAGTAGGGACACTGATGGCTGGAAGCCCATTTGGGGTAAAATTTTGCCATGGGAATATGCAGTATGAGTTGCATTCACTTTTAGGATGGCTATATCTTGGCCCAAGGTTAGTAAGCATATTGTCCTGGGAACTCCAAACATACTAAAATAATTTGGCTGTTAGTTATCTAACTCTTTAATCAATTTTCAGCCTCATTGCTTTACTTTTACATAGCAATTACTACTGACTAATTAAAAATCTGAGGGCCACACATACTGTAACAAAGCTGTGGCAACCTATGGATTTCAGGTACGTCAGTAGGGCAACACTCAGAATGCCAAGGGAGTTGATGTCAACTTCCTCCTTCAGAAATGTAGCCATGACATCCAGCAGGATCTACTCTGCATTCTGCTAAAATCACATATTTCAGTGAACCTATTTCCAAATAACAACAGAAGCTGGTTGATTACAAAGTATTCAACAGAGGTAGCTCAAGATCAGTCTGCAAACTCTACTTTCTTAAAAAGGGCCTTCAATTCCCACTGAATTGAAGAGTAGGGGGAAAACAGAATAGCAAAAACCAGAAAAAACCCATTTTTCAATTGCTCCTCTAGTTAGGTAAAGGAGACTCAAAAGTACTGAAGCCTTTAAATTAAGACAACCCGTGTTTCAAAAAGACAAACAAGCTTTAGTGATTTGGTTATTTCTGATTTACTATCTTTAAAATTAGGTCATTACTTTTAGGAATGCTTTGAAATAAATGAATGGCAGGAGAGGATTTCAGAATGTTCTTAACAGTAATCCATACCATTCCTAGGGATAAACTGTTTTGTCTTTGACCTTCTAGTTTATCTCTTTGGGAATCACATTATTGTCTCATAAGAAAAGAGGTACCCATCCTAATATTCCTAGCCTAATGAGTTCCGCAAAATCCTTTTAAAATACTAACCAGATTGAAATATACTGTTTTATCCATCCAGATCAAGCTGGATTTATGATTAATTGCATGCTTGGAAATAATCTTTCAGACTTTTATTCATCATTCCCTGTATGAAAAAAGAAAAAGTCAGTTGAGGAGTACAACATCCCTTCATGTTTGTTAGCTTGCATTTGTGTAAATGCTTTCAACTGCTTTATGGAAGGAACAACAGTGACACTGTCAGAATAAATTTAAATTTCATTTTTAATATGTCACTAAAGTGATACAAATTGTGGTGTCAGTGCAAAAAGAGATATCATGAATTATAATTTCAAAATGAAATATAAAAATCCTAGGAAATTCAAAGTAGAATATCTTTTCAACTGCGATTTGGCCCTCTTGGATCCTTCAGATTTTTTATTCCTGCAAATACAACTAGGTTTATCACCTCAAAATAAAAATTACTCTTAGAAATCATAGTGGTTTATGTGATACACATTTCCAGAAAGAATAAATTTGCCTTTGGGCTCAGATATGTTGATTACATTACTCAGTTAAGTTACAGCTTGTATTCACATGCTACAGCCTCGCTTTGTGAAAGATGATCTGAAGAGAGTACAAATTGAACACATAAAGTACCTTCAGCATGAAATAGTGTATTTTAATGGGGCTTTGTGAACTACAGAGTTGTTCCTGACTGATTTCAGATGGCAGTTTAGTCCTAGTTTATGAGTATAAAAACTAGTGTGTACCTTACACCATATCATTCAAACAAAAGGTAGTAGAAAAGGTGATGTTAACAGATGTGTGACTGCTCCTGAAATCTACTTGTAAGATGGATAAGAAGTAGAGTGATGGGGAGAATTGGTCTTACAGAAAATGCAAATGAAGATTCTCATCTGTGAGACTCTCATCTCACCCATATTGTGAACCTCACTGTCCACCCCAAATCACAGTACATCTTCCATGAGTCAATTAGTGTGTGATGGTCATGTGCCATGCTGCTGCTATTTCATGTGAATAATCAACATTGAAATTTAGATTCTGTAAATAATCAAAAGTAAACATACTTCATTAAACTTAATAATGAATATTATTACCTTAGTAATTAAGTTTATCATGAATCTTATTAACTTAGTAATTGGCAATAGCATCTTAATTTTAAGGAAAATCTTTGTTGGTGGTCCAGAAATATTTTGCAATTATAACCATGTTTTGGTCAGTTGAGTTAATTTCAATTAATATAATTCATTAACTTAATACCTAAATACTAACAGCCTAAGGGAGATACTTTCAGTGAACCAGTATGACAGCTTTAAAAAAAGGTCACAGTAAGTGTATGTCATTCCCTAATTTTAATTACTTGTAATTTCAAGCCTATGTCTAAGCAAATTCTGGTATCCTAAAGATCAGTTCAGATAACACAGTACCAACATCTGTGTTCTGAATGCAGATAAAGAGCCAAATAAGAAAGGTAGTAAGTGAGTGCAAAGAAGGTTTCAATTTATTTGTAATAGAGCTTGTAAGCAGTCTGGGAGCAAGGATTACCTTCTGTTTCTGTACAATACCTAGCTCAGTAACAAAAATCAGTACCCCTAGATGCTGCAGAAATAGCAAAGAGTAATAATAAAATAAATGCAGAATGAAATGATAATGCAATTGATGCAAGTCAGAATTTCATATGAGGTATACTGACAGATGTTTAATGAACTGCACTGAATCAATTTGACACTGCACAGTTCTTGGGAAACAACCAAGTCCTGAATAATTTCATTTAAAAGAAATTATGGGTGCTGCAGTTATTTTTCTCAGATTTTTTCTTCAAGCAAAGCTCACAGAAAATAGCAGCATCCCTATTTATTTTTTTCTTTAACATTATCAGATTATTAAATAGATTGGGCTTACGTGTGGCTTCTCATTTGAAAATCAAAATCCAAAACTCAGTCTAGGTATCTGAGCTATGTTAAGTTACATTAACTGATGCCTTAGCTCTCTTTTTATTCCTCAACTAAATGAGCATAGTGTTGTTCTTCCTAACAGATTTTTATATCTTAGTAATTCTCAAATAACAGAAATGTTTGTATGAAAGCAGGTAAAATTTGGAAGAAAAGGGAAAGGAGAAAGGAAGGGAAGGAGGAGTTAACTATTGTAAGATGTTTATGGGAATTTGTCCTTACCTAGTTCATTTGCCTCAGAATTCTTCTTGTAGAGAATTAGGAGAAAGGAGAAGGGATCACAGAATACTAACTGGAAAGAAAAGACCAACACAGATACACAGCCTTTCCTATACTACAGTAGAGAGAAGGTGATCATGGAATGCAGTGTTCCCAGTTTTAAAGAGCAGAGGGGGGAGGAAACACTTCCTCTATGAATAGAAGGGAAGAACACTAAACCAAAATTTAAAAAAGCTGCTTGCTTGTAGTAAGACAAAAAACTTGGAGTGACATAGAACTCCTACCTTGAAACAGGAGGAAAAAAGGAAAGAAATACTGGAAAAAACTATTTTCCTTTTCGGTGTCTTGGTAAGTAGCAATGGATTTGGCACTATTAAATCTAAAAATTTAATGCTTTGCAGGGGTTATCCGTGTTGGCAGCTCACCCTGTGCTTTGCAAGGAGAATACTGAAAATTCTCTTGAACTGTGGCCAGTTGCAAACCGGCTGGACAAGACTGGCCTGGAGCAGTTACTGGTGTTCCCCTTCCTACTCTCCAAGAGAGGTCAACACAAGGTGAACAGGTTTGTTCCCTGATCAGCCATGCACTCTGCCTGCCTTTCCTACAGACCAAGGTTTCACACCTCCCAGAAATATTTATGCAGCAGGGCTGAAACCACTGAGGTACCCTATCAGTGTCACTGATCTGTTACCAGGGGTAAAGGTATCTGAGAATCTGACACACCAGTGAGCACGGGAGCGCTCACACCTCAGTGCCTTCAGAGAAAGTTACAAAGCATTGATGCATGTAGTAGCAAATGAGATTTCAGCTCAGGGCTGCAGCACCAAAAACTGCAGGGGATTGCTAATATTCGGTGAGCATATGCCTAAAAAGTCAGTGCACGTGCTATCAGAATTTCAGCATCCTGTGCACATCAACGAACTTTGCTTAAGCTTCATCAGGATCCATTTACATTCTGGATAAGAGATTGGGGAGCAAAACTGGCGTATGATGTAAAGAGCAAAGTTAAAGGCCAAAACCTTCTTTTCAGGATATCTGTCAGGAAGATGCCTGAATAGGTTTTAAATAAAACAGCTCTGAAATTTTCCATCCAAGTCCCAAATCTTCCCAGAAAAATTTCTGAAATTATTCAGGACACATATGAATAATTTCTCTATATTTGAGAGACTTAGGCAGGGGCTTTCAATGTATAATCCAAACAAGGAGTGGATTAACTGTCTTCAGCTGAAAGCCTGCCAGAGACTACCCTTCTCCACACACATGGCATTTTAATATTTTGACATTTTTGTGAGAGACATTGTCCTGAAAGGTCACCACTTGTCTCAGCAGCTGGCTGGCTGCCACTGAGGCTCGGGAAGCTGAGCACCGCAGCTGTCGTTAAAAATGACCATCTTCACAACTAAGTTTCAGAGAAGCTATGAATTTATGTCTGTGAGAGGAAAAAGGAGACAAGAGGAAGGAAAAGGAAGCTTCAAAATCAGCTTTTACTTGCTACAGTGAAGACAGGCATTTATATATATACATCTGTAAGATGAGGCTGAAATATTTCAAAAGCAGTTTATAAACACAACAGTCACCAAATACCTGTGTTACAGCATCATTATGGGTTATACCATGAATATGTTTAGTCCTCTATTGCAGCAAACTACACACATATTCTCTCCCTATTCACTTAATGGCAGTCACCTGTTAACTGTGCAAGCGGCATTCTCACATGGCTCATGAAAAACTGACAGTGCCACTGGTCCCCAGGAAATGACAAAAACTGTAAATAAAGCAAGAAACATGACATAGCAATTGAAACAAATTTCCTACAGCCTGCATTTCTTGTGTACTTATCTGACTACTATTTATAATTGGTAATGATCACAGGCTGTTTTCAAGAAGCAGATTTCGTGCAAAGCACAGTAAGAATTCATTAGCCATAAACTCGATAGGACAATGGCAATACAGAAGCTTTGAATTAGAAAGGAGAATAAAAACCAACATACTACTTCTTCAGCACTATGAGACCAAAAATAAACTGACAAGTATCAATTTTCTTCCTTACAATATCACCACATTACTGAGAAACCTTCAGCTCCACTGATTCCCAACCACCTTTCTATCCTGTCTTGATGCCACTGTGGCAGATAAAGATCGTTTCATGTACAGACAGAATGAGATGGGTGAAAAACATGCATTGCTCACCGTGCTATGTTCATTGTTCTTATCAGGTCAGGTGCAGACTTACTGGTGCCCCTTATGATGACTATTTGTTTCTGCTTCTGAAAATAAGGTACTGTCGAGTTCCTTAATGAGAAGTCCGGGTCGGCATTTATGGATTTTTTTAAAAAAGATTCCAGGTGAAAAATACCGTGGAAAATTTTTCTTCTATGTACTCCCAAACTATCTATTCCTGCTAAAGTATATTTCTTGCTGTATATCTAATCTAAGCAGAAAAACATCTCTCTATAAGTACCAGCATTTGCTGGACTTCTCCCCTCACAGAAAAAACAGCAAGCAGACATCCCCAAAATCAACAAACACAACTGCAAACTACTTGTTCTGGAAAGCTTTCAAGCATCCCTTTCCCTCAGCAGCTCTTCCACTGAAAGCCAGAACAATACTGCAGAGAAGCTTCCCCTGTCAGGATGTTTTCAGCTTTCATCTCTCTGCTTTTTCAAGCAGAAGACTAAGGTAGAAACCTTAATTAGCAATCTGAAAGCACCACACAGGCAAGGAATACTTACATTTGCAACTGTATTTGTGATATTTGCGCACTGATCCAGCGACTGGTGATTACAAAGAAGAGAAAGAGCTTTTTAGGCTGCCTTTCAAGTCTTGCAGCAGTGAAGTGAAGGCTGCTATCTGAAAGCTACTCATTTTCTATATGCTGTGCTCTACTTGCTTCCCATGTGCATACAACACAGCTGCCAGATTTAATAACCATGTCAGCCTGCTTTCCCCAGAAAGCAGCAGAGAGATGACAGGATGAAGTAGCCAGAGCGTTAATCTGTAGTTATGGCTGCACTAAGCCTTGAATGAATGTCACAGTTTTATTGCTTTTGAAGAAAAAAACCCAAAACAAATCAATGCTGTTTGTGAAAAAAATAAGAGCAAAAGGATTTCAGAAATGTTAATCCATACTTGCCCCCGTGATATTAAAGTACATTAAAGACATTTCACCATTTTTTTCCCCCTATCAGTTAACAAATCCTAGGACTTGAGGGTTTTTTATTCCTTTCAGAATACATTTTTCCTAGCAGTGTATGCTCGTACCCCAGAAGAACAAAACCATTAACTGAAAAATTAGTTGAGCTTCCCTTCTCTCCTGTTTCTCTCTGGAAGGAAGCATTTCCATACCTGTTTGTCTTTGCTGACTTCTTTCAGGAAAAAAAAAAAGTTAATAAAAAAAGAGGGGAAATTCTCTTTTACCATTTAAATTCTCCCATGCACAGTGGTTCCTAGAGCACTGGACTTTAGTATCTGCTGTGGTCAGTTCACTGCCAAGGTGGAGCATCGCCGTACCTCCAGCTGTAAAACCAGTTCCACGCCAGGGAAGGGCAGCCAGACTTTACATGACAAGAGAAGGTGCCACTCATGCAGTCAAAAACAACAAACTGAAAACAAACCCAGAAACGCTGGGTTGGATCTGCAACAGTGCAGGGATGCCGCAGAGGTCATATGACATCTGTGCGCGTCTTTTTCTCTCTCTCATTTATATTCCTTTCACTTCCCTTGGAGGCACCTTCTCAGCAGGGAGTGGTTTCTGTGGAAACTACGGACAGTCGGTTTTCCCCTCGGAGAAACTGTTACTATGGTAACCTTACATAATGTATATGGCCTAGATTCTTTTAAAAAATATTCTAACCCTGAAATTCTCATTATAAAATTAGAGCTGATTTGTCTGGGGGGCAGGAAATACAGTTATTTAAAAATTCCATTAGAAATGTAGGATAAAAAAAATCCAAATGGTGTTACAAATTAAATGAGAGTATAGAGGGCATGTTATTGCATCATTCACAAAGGCAAAATAATTTGCAAATGCCAGTAAACAAGTCTATTATTTAGCACTTGTGGGAAGCAAGGAGGAAGGGAAGCATATACTTGACATCATGGCTCACTGCAGCAATCAATATTGCATCTTGCAGAGTCGAAATTTTCTCTCTATGTTTATTCTTCCAGCAACCAGGACCTCATTTAATGATGTAAGCCCAAATACTGCTTACATCCACCCCACTCAAAACTGAAATATCAGCTTCAAAGTCACTTACCCTACACTATGAAATCATACTACGTCAAAACTCGAGAAAGTGCCTGAAAGGAACTGTGTGAGTCAGTGAGGTGTAGCGAGCAGTACAGCAGAAAAGAGAAGGCACACTGCTGTTTATATGACTTTCTTCTCAGCTCAGAGACGCACAGCCCTGGTGGGGAGGGCAGGGCAGGTCTGTCAGATGATATTAGGGACAGGGGAATGTTAGGGCCCCAGCAATGGGGCTGGGCAGGGTGAGCCTCCTAAGTCAGCAAGTAAAGGTCTGCCTGGCTGGGGAGGACATCAATGTTTTGTGACCCTGGTGAAACAGGTAGGTAGATGTCTCCCATCCCTCCTCTACCTGCAGCAACCCTTGCAGATAACCCTTATCCTGGTTACACTAATCAAAAGTCAAATGGTTAAGAAGGCAAAGCTACCAGATCAACATGACATAAAACTGGTGATTTCAGCTTGAACAACACTGTTGGGGAAACTTTGCTAGAATCTTACCTTGGCAATATCTGTGTAGTGACTCAGTGGATTGGTATCTCTCCTGACCTGTCAGCCTAGCAACTGTTATTAGCATGAACCACATTAATACACACAGAAGATGGATTTTTCTTCCCTCCTTCTATTCAGAAGATGAACAAGAGAGAGCACCTGGCTTACAGAACATTTTCCCAAAACTTAAGCAAGGTCCTCCTTCCTACATTCTGCAGCGCAAAGGAGGCTCTCCAGGTGGGACAAAGCAGGCATGAAGCATTGCTTCAAAGCCCACAGCCTTTATCTTTCTTGTGTGGTGGACATACTTTTACAAAAGAGACTCATACTCCCTGAAGGTGAAGTGTTGTTTGGGATGTGGCTTCTCCAAACAGGTGTTCAAGGCCAGGGTTTCACAAAAAACTTGCTGGTGCCACAAGTGATCGGACATATTGTAATACAAAATTCCTCAAACAGATTTCACTGCAATAGACAAAAGACACTGGACTTTTAAATTAAAGAAGAAAACTGTTCCAAAAATTGCACTGAACACCCAAACTGCCCTATACAGGAGATTTACTCTGACAATCACACAGAGCAGTATTTTACCAGAGGCTGTGCACACAAACACATTTTTGTCTGTGAAACTCAAGGGTTGTATGAAGATGTGAAACCATTAAACATTCTCTCTCCTTTACACAGAAAAATGAAGACTTGATGCATTGTGTTAAGTTCAATTTGGTTTGAGGAAGTTCAGCATCAGCAGGATACAGTCTAAAATTTACATGACTGAAAATTTTATGATTTATCAAGTATCACATTCCTAGAAAAACATTACACAGGAGTCAGGCCTCTCTGGCATTTCACTTTTAAACCCTAGGACTCTCATGTTCTATCCACAGGACATACAACCACAGAGCATTACAATCAATCTCTTCCTTTTTAAAATTAAAAAAAAAAAAATGGAAAATATTTGCAACAAAACATCTGCATCAATTTTGGAATTAATCTTATATACAAAATTAAAGAATAATTAGACAATTTCTAGTGAAATATATATTTAGCGGCTCTAGGAAAGTCAATATATTCAAAAAGAAAAGCAATAAAATGAAAAGATTCCTTAAGCAGATTAGAAAGAGCTAAGCTGTCACTTAAACTCATGTAGTTCTGACATTTTGCTACGTAAAACCTTGAACTTCAAAGAGTACATTGCACAAAGACAGCAACAGGGACAAATTGAGAAATGAATATTACAACAAGGTAAAGCAATGAACCTAATAACTTATTTTTTAAAAAGCAGAAAACATCTGACATAGAATGAGAAGGCTCAACTATGTTTTATAGCTGTGCCAAGTCTTCCAACACAAAAACCCACAGCACAGAGCCAACATGGTTACATGACTTCTGGATTGAGCTCAGCAACATCTACCCAACTTGCAGTGTGGAAGCAACATGAACTTGGAGTCCTCTCCTTTATCTGTGTTGACAGTCTGTGAGTATCCAACTCGTGGACACCTGTGGCTTCCTCAGGCAAAAGACAGGGCACACAGCTCAGAAGGGGACATTTCACTGGTGCCACTGTGCTTCCAGTAAGTTAACATCCAGCACTTACACTTCTTAGCTCAAACTCCAATCATGCTGTAAGGGACCTGGCTGAGATACTGCTGAGAAGGCAGTTAGACTAACAAAAAGAAAGATCTGCATTCATAGCAGGACTCAGGCACACAAAGATGCAGCTGTAACCTGTGAACTTGCTGTTAGTTTCCTTCCAGCAGGGAGTTAGATCACTCTAGGAGCTCAAGCTTCTCTTGACAGCCTAAGATCTGCAAAAATGGCCTCTCAGCAAATAGAATCAGAAAAAAAATAATTGAGTTGTTATGATCTGCACATTGTTTGGCACACCTCATGGAACATGATAGCAGCTCTACAGTCTACCATACAGCTGAGAAAGGCAGACTTTCAGTGGTTATTTAAAATGTTATTTTAAATGTCTTTTATCAATTCCATCAGTATTTATTATGTTTTCCACATCTTTTCCCATGCCATTACATCAGGTCTATGAAAAAAGATATTAACAACACAATATAATATATGACTTTGGTCAGAGATAGAAGTGTCAATAGAAACCCTCTGTACAATATTACATCACTCATTCCAAAGGGAATCTCTTGTTGTCACACCACCTCAGTTAACTCCATACCAGGCTTTTACACAGACAGGTTACTTCTATTTCTAGGGCACTGACTGCTCATCAGATTTGCGCTGCTTTTCATACTACAGTCTCCTCTCTCATGGTCCTATTATAGTGAAAAAGTCCCACTCCCCATCTACTTCAATTGACATGCTTTGGATGAAGAAAAGAAATCTTAGCAGTAAACAAAGGACGAGACAGATTCACAAAGAGGCACAGGCAGGGGTGTCAGCTCCTAACCACAAGGTGCCTTGCAGTCTGCAGATCCTCCTGCCAAGATATCTGTGCTTAAGCAATCCACAGGAATGACACCCACAAAAGCCAGCACATTAGCACAGAGCTGTCTAACTTGGCTACTGTGAATGGCAAGATATTAAATTCTCTCCATGAACTTGGTGTTCTCATCTGGACTGCAGGAAAATGCCCATGACCAACTGGGATTCATACATTCATACTCATTCTCTTAAGTTCCCTTTCTTAAAAAAGCTGACTGGGGAAGAGATGAGAGCCAGTTACTGAACTCAAGGGATGACAGATTTGGGCTCAAATCTCCTAGCAGCCAGATAAAAGCATAACCAACATTCCCTTATTTAATTGTATCTTTTTAGGTTATTGTAACTTTGGATTCCTCCTAAAGCTGCTGTCTTGCTATTAGCAAATAGCAAAGGGAATGTGGGAGGGAACAAAGACCACTGCATAGCGTGTAGTCAGGCTGTTGTTTCACTAACCTTGAAAGTCCAATCTCTGCCTCGGTAATTGGCTGTTCATTAGCTGTAGAATCAGGTTTCTGTGTCCCCGACGGCAGGAGCTGTTTTGCTGGGGTTCAACAGGTGCTTTCTGAGCTCTGTCAGACTAAATGCTTCAGAGAGGACAGGCACAGTGTCTTCTGTGCCTAAGTATGATGGAGATGCCCAGCTGCTCAGCCCTTGCTGCTGCTTAGCATCTCCAGACACCTGGGTTATGTGGCAGGTTTTGAAGGCTGACATTCCTGCCTGAAGTATTTAAGGTGGCCATTAGGCATTTAAGGCCGTGTCTATAAATGTGGGTGCAGGGCCACCTGAGCTGGCAGGGATCTGCATAGTGACTCATAAAACAGAAATGCCAGGGAGCTCAGTGCACAAACACACAATCTGGCTCTGTGCATGGCCACTAACAAGCCTTTGTGCTGTGCACAAGCCTGCACTCCATTGTAACTGTTCCAGATTGAGGGTTCCTGAACTCTAGTCTACCCCAGAGAGTAAGCAGGCCCTACATCTGGCCTCAGTCCCCGCATGGATCTTGCCTGAGTTCAGCCAAGGAATAGTCATTATGGGGACCATAAAACCAAACTGATTTCATCTAGCCTAGAACACACAGGAAACACATAAAAGGTGGATTTCTGCCTGGGTTTTTCATGGATTTCAATTTTAGTTAACACTTACAACTGTAAGCCTTCCTATTTCTTTCCTTGTTTTAGAAGCACAAATCATTGCCAAGGCTTTGGCAGCCAGGCCAGAAAATAGTGACAAATAGCGTAAGCTGATCTGGCAGGCTTCATTAAGGGCAGATTAAACATTGACAGTCCCCAAGGTTTTTGTGATATGATTGCATGACATGGCCAATGAACTAGTCACTCCCTAGGGTGAGAACCAGAGATGATGTTCAACTGCCTGGAGAGTGGAACAGAGACGACTCTGTGAAATTACATGGTACAACAATGTAAGATACAAAGCACCATCTTTGAACAAGGTGCTTCACCTCAAGTAAACCTTGTGACTAGCTAAAGAAAAGCCTGTCTATTGCAAAGATGGCTAAGCAATGTAGAAAAAGAATCAACAGACCTGCAAAAGGCCAACACAGGAATTTAACAGTCTATCCCAGATAGGATATCTTGCCTTTTTTCCTATGCAAACACCACAGCTCTCATAATTTAGGATTTTTTTTTTCAAGAAATATTTGAGAATGATCAAACACTATTATATCAGAATGTCAAGAAGTCTCTGAGTTGTCTGTGCTTATGGCAAGGTTGTCTTGAATCTAAAATGGTCTCCTAGTTCTACTGTCTTCTAGTAACCTCATGATTTCTCTTGCTCTGCCAGGATGGTGGGTTTGGAAGCTTCTAATGACAAAATTGCATGACTGCATTTCCCTTTTCAATCCATAATATTCCAAACACTTTCAGATTTTTTTTTTGCATCACCAAATAAATTGTTCCTACTAGAAAAGTTACCACTTAACATCAAAATGATGTTATCCATCAATCTTTCTTTGTAGATCCAGAGTAGGTAGAGTAGAAAGAAGATTCACTGGTTCTATACACAGGACAGGAGGCTGCATTAAGATAATGATACCTAGAAGAGTCAAATTTGTCACTGAGCATCTGAAATTAGAATTCTAGCAGTATAGAAATCATAGAATCACAAAGGCTGGAAAAGATCTTCAAGGCCCCAAGTCCAACCTTTGACCAAATAGCACCATGACCACTAAACCAATAGCACTAAGTCTACCTGTTTTCTAATTATTTCTAGAGATAGTGACTCTACCACTTCCCTGGGGAGCCTGTTCCAATGCTTAAACCCTTTCAGTGAAGAAATTTTTTTTAATACCCAACCAAACCTCTCATGGCAAAACTTGAGGCTATTTCCTCTTTTCCTGTCACTGGTTGCCTGAGAGAAGAGATCAACCCCCACCTCTCTACAGCCTCCTTTCAAGCAGTTGTAGAGACTGATATTTCCCCTTAAGTCTCCTTTTCTCCAGACTAAGCACCCTCACCTCCCCCAGCTGCTCCTCACAGGACCTGCACTCCAGACCCTTTATCAGCCTCATTTCCCTTCTCTGGACATGCTCCAGCCCCTCAATGTCCTCTCTGTAGTGAGGGGCCCAAACTGAACACAGGATTTGAGGTGCAGCCTCACCAGCGATGAGCACAGAGGGACAATCCCTGCCCTGCTCCTGCTGGTCACACTTTTGCTGATACAGACCAGGATATCACTGAACTTCTTAGCCACCTGGGAACACATCTGACCAGGGACCAACATCTCCAGGTCATTCACCATCAGGCAGCTTTCCAGCCACTCTGCCCATAACCTGTAGCACTGCCTCAGGTTGCTGTGAATGAAGTGCAGACTCAGCAGTTTGCACAACTGAAACTCATACAGGTGGCCTTGACCCATTGAAATGAAAAGTAATAACCTCATCTGTGCCTCACTACTTTATCCAGAAAGGCAGGAAATCCAGATACATAATCACCAGCATTATAATCAAAAAGTTGAAACAATTCTGCAAGCTCCCATAGAACAGACAGTTTCTAATTCCAGCAGAAAATTATATGAATTTCCATGTTTCTCTGATAAGACCTGACATAATTTTGGAAGAGTGAAAAATGTGTCTCATGGCCAGAGAGCACTGCAACCAAGAGGCACAGCATGGCTTCTAAGCTGTCTCAGGGAAGACCTGTTTTTCAGTGCTGCAGGTTCTGCCTTTAACATCCATTAGTGACTTCAACCACATCTGGAAAAGCCATTATATCTAGCAAGAGTCTCTTCAACACAGTACATGCAATGTCCTGTTTGAAGTGGTCTATCCTGCCTTTATTGTTAAATAAAATTGTTTGGTTTGCTACAGTTATAGCAGGACATAGTAAGAGACAGCAGGTGAAACTGAGCTGCTGCTATACACAGGGAAAGGTGGACCTGTACAAGGGAAGTCAGAGTTGTCCACTGTCCCCATCCTCCCTGCATTTACTTTATCACCATAACCAGTATTCACAACTTCTCCACTTAACCCTTTCAGACCAGGGAGCCCAAAAAAGAACAAGAAATAGTTACCTTTAGGTCTCCTGCTTCATCAACTCAGCATGGAGACAGCTTGTCACTTGCTCTGACACCATTTGTGCCCTAGAAGTTCTGAACTGAAATGGATGTCACCAGACTCCAGGGACACCCAGAGGGAACTCCTACAGCACTGCTTACTTGCAATGTCTTTATAATTGTTAAATACAAGGAAACAAAACACACAACCCAAAACTATCTACCGAGACAATTATATTCCAATGCAAATGACACATCCAGCTAGTTACACTTTTTTATGGCTTTACTTCCAATTTGGAATGAGTTGAGCAACTTTCTGGGCACGTAAGGGTTCCAAGGGTAATGGAATTTATAAAAGCACTCATTCAAAACATCCGTCAGCAATCTTTTCCAGTAGTCCAGTCCAAATCAGCTATTTCAGTGGATTACTTATAATTTAGGAACCACACACTATGTCATGCCTAAAAAATAAATTCCTAGAGATAACTAGAATGCTTCAGAAACCACTGAATTAAGACAAAGATTGTTGCAAGAGGGAGGAAAGAGCTGCAAGATGTATGTTCGCAGTATCTTTTATCTCTTTCAGGCTTTGCAGAAGTCATTCTCCATGCACCTTGATTTCTAGGGGCAAATGGGCCCTAACTTGGTGGGAATTAACCAAAAATGTCAGTCTGCTTCTACAATAATTTCCTAGAGATAATACAGAGAATAGAGATAATTATTTAGACGCATCTCAGATAACCTCAGTGCCTGAAACTAAAATTTCAATTCTTAAAAATCACAAACTTCCTCCCGTTCCCAGGTTGAGCCTGAAATCAGGGAACAGAAAGTAAATCCTTGGGTTTGCAGCATAATGCTCTCATGTCCACTCCAGAGATAGGATTCTGCCTTATCTGCAAGTATTTTCTTTTTTTTTTTCTTTTTTTTTTGGCAATACCTCTCATTGTATTCTTCAATCTGAAGCCAGAGAATTGAAAAGTACCACTACTTGTTCTGCCTTCCCCAAATACAGTCCTAGTGCAGTGGATGACATCCATAAGGGAGTCCTTGGTAGAAAAATGGATAATGTGTGGCTTTCAACTGTACCTTGGTTCCTAAAAGCAAGAAAATTTTGACAAGCTCCTACACTCACTGTTTTCTTTTGGCTACTTCTATGTTGAGCCTGAAGGCACTTCACTGACCCCATACAGTGCCTAATACTGGTGCCTGAACTTAACTTGTTAGGACCAAGCACAATTTTTACAGGCACTGGCAGAACGGGAATTCCTGAAACAGATATTACACACCTAAAAGCAGAGCACTTGTATTGATATTTGAGCACTTGTCTCTAATAATTTGTCTTACCTCTAAGCAGATTCACAGCAGCATTTCAGTGTACACAGAAACACTGTATATTTATATCCTTACTCAAGGATATAAATTTTCCATGTACAATCTTTGCACATGCCACATGCAGACATGTTTCTGCTTTCTCAGCTCAGATGCAGCACCATATGCATCTAAATATCCATGTCCTAGGAATATTAGATCCTTACTGATGCTACTTTGCTGAAGAACATCGTGTATCCTCTGTGTAAAATTAGTTTCCCTGATTCTGCTACAATCAGCAGTCTGCCCAAGCAAACAACTGCTCTAACAGGATTCATTACAGACAAAATGAGATTGAAATTCCATTGTTGATTAGTGGAAAAAAACAAACTCCATTTTATTCAGCATGAGCATCTTATTTGCTTTGTATTCCTAGAAAATTAGATGTGCTGGGAAGAATACACATTTGTCAGGTAACAGCCCATATTAAATCTCTGTTTTGAGCAGTTAGTGGCAACTTCTCTCCTTTTTTAAATTAAGTAAACTCTAGTTCTATTTTCCAGAGAAGCATCATTTTCTTGCTATGAACTATCTGCACCTCAGCATAAAATACTTTGAGATTTACACTGAACTAATCAATAGTTAGGTCTAATTAAACTTTCTACTTTAATTACATAAGTTGTTGCTTTTAGAGACTTTATAAAAAACATCAGAGATGATAAGGACACTTTCATTTCATGCTCTCTCAACCCCCTAAGCCTTTCAATAATCCCTTCACTACAGATGTTCATTCTGGCACCAGGTGGCTTGATGGCTGTACTAGAGTCAATTAAACCTGGCCATCTTGGCCACATTCAGGATTACTGACTGCCAGAGAAAGTCATGGTCATAACCAATGCCTGACTAACAACTGGCTGCTAGGATCTCATCTACAGAGCCCCACCTTTCTTTTCTTGCCCTATCTCTTTTTATAAGTGCAAACAATGCATACATAGCTATTACTCTATTGCTGGGCCGCTTGGAACAGAAATTGTACCACCATCTTTTGACTGTAAGGAGAACTACACCTTTAGGAAGCCTCCCTTGTATATTAAGTCCCTGCAGAAAGTAATCTTTCATCCAGTGAATGAAACATAAAGTTCCATTTAAATGTGAAGACACAAGATAAACATTGTAGTGTGTGAGCAAAGTCCTTTACAAAAAGCAATCTGGTTTGAATATATCCTTAAGAAGGCCCCTAATTTTGGGCAATCTATGTATACCCAAGAAAAAATACATTAACAGTCTTATATGTGTCGGCTCTGGTGCATCTGTGTCCATGTCACATGTCCTAGCAAACTGCTTGGAAACAGCCCATTATGACAGCTCCATGTTTCCTTTGGCACTTCCAGCCTGGACTACAATGTGCTCACTTCTTGGGCAGATCAGTACAGATTGAAGTTGGTATTAAATACAGACTCGATGATCATTGAGCAGTTTATATCTACAGCCATTCAGAAGTGACAGACAGTACCACTTATGGAAATGTACAGTCATCTATGCAAAATTATTACAGTTCCTAGGGAGGTTTCGTACCGAAACAATTAACTGTCCTTACTGAAAGTCTTAGAACCAAGGATTCTTACATTTCTATGCCTAGACAAAGTTCTTCTGGAACAAATCAAAAACACTTTGGAGATGCTCATAAGAGGTATTCAGAGGTTGGTTATCCTACTCAGTGCTCGTACACAAAATTGGGATATTTTTGAAGCAGAGTTAAAAGACAATACTGATATTTATATGCAATTGCAGATGCATTTCATGTATTTATAAAAGGTAAATTCCAAAGCACTGCAAATAAGCAAACATATTTAAAATCCAAAGCAATAAGTTAAAAGGTACACCTTCCTTTTGACATTAAGAACAGTTTGGGGAGTGGAGTGTTTAATAACATTCCTCTGCATAGCAACAATGGTTCTGCTGGATATCTGACAACAGAAACACTGGTTTAATACCCTGTGATCTAACAACAGCGTTTTTGCCAGTCTCTGAAAAGAAACCACTGGCATTTTGGGTGTGCATTATGGCATGTGTGGCTTAGTAGTGCTTAACCATTTTATAAATTCAGGAAAAATTTTGGTTTCAGAGAAGCCAATGGGATATTTGCTAAAGGGCTCCATGGATTTGGGCTTTCATACCTAATATTTAAGAAGAGGGGTTGTGGTCTGAGGAAGAGGAAAGGGGAAAGTAGAAAAGTTTGGGTTTTTTTTCCATTGCAAACAAAAAGGTCACAATTAACACTAATGGGTAAAATCAAAGTTTTTGGTAAGATTTTTTCCCCCCATCAATTATGCCGTGCTGTACGCAGTTTTTAAGCAACTCTCAATCAATTTATCAATGTACATATGCAAAGAAATTGGAAAACAGTACATACATGTACATTGGCTAAAAAAGTCAAGAGAGGGGCTGTTTTCCATTCCCTTCTCCCACTAGCATAGATCCACTAATACTCATTCCCATGTGGGTTGCTAGAATTACATAGGGTAATAAAGAACAGAGTAGAGGTACTAATTCAAAGACCTCTTTTTGTTCTCACACGTAATGTTATTGAACTTACAAAATAGTGGTGAGGGGTGTCACAGTAACTTTTCATTCTGATCTTTGAGCTAGACCCTCTGTAGGAGATCATATACCACAGTACTGACATACCCAGCTCCCTCACACTGGAAAACCAGGGCACAGACTCAGCACTTATTCCTGCTAGATGGAGGGAATGCATCACTGCTAAATAATTCAACAACATCACTTTTTATCCAAAAGCATCTTGTATATTCCATACTCCTCAGTAGCAATGAAAGCACTCCTTCTCTCCCACATGACTCCCTTAAATTACACAGAATCCACTTTTATCCTGGGTATCTATAAATAGAGCATGAAAAATAGCTTTTCTGTAACTAGTAACAATGTTTCTTTAGTTGTACACAGCACCTAAAAAGTTGATCAATGTAGTAAATCCTTTCCATCTGCTGGTTCAGAAAATAACTTGTCACTGGATCTCTCAAGGCCTGGGAACCCTTTATCTCAAATCTACTGTTTTACCAAAGGTGCTGGTTATTGACATGATGAGCCTCAAGAATAGGAAATGGACCTAACTTTTGATCTCTCTTACATGCCTGTACCTGGTAGTACTGCTGGTATAAGGATATGGCTTTGTGAAAAGCCCCGTACTGAGGTTTGTGCATCATCAGTCAGATGAAAGAATGCTTATCTCATAATGAGATAATGATTTGTAAGACCCCAGTGAAGGAACCAGCCTGAATGTCATCTGGAAAGGAGAATACTGTCTAGCTAACATGTGAAATACATCAACATTTCTACAATAAGGTGAATGGTTACATGTCCTGTATGAGAATATTTAAACTGACCCCAAAGAAAGTGATGAATTACAGGAAAACATTAAGGAAAAGAGACAGAATGCTTGAATCTGAACAGAATTCCAAGAAAAGTTTGGCTACTTACCACATGCCTGTAACCCATAAATATAGGGGGTTTTTCAGTGACATTGAAATGCAAAGTAGTGGGCTTTGTCCAAGAATTAGATCCCAGCCATAAAGCACCAAAGTATTCTGACTGCTTGCTAGCTGAAGATGAGCTTAAGTAAAGGTGGATATCAAGAATTGCTTTTATTTCTTCTGGTTTGCTGATGCACCTACTAAGTTTGCTGTCCATATTTGGCTTATGTAAATACATTATCCTTTGATTTATCTTATGAGGGATTTAGGTTAACTGGCAATAAATACAACATTCTGCTCTGATGGGTGTGGATGATCATTAAGACATGGGTATTGGAGCCATTTTCAAAGTGCCCAGTCCCCACCACTATTAATCATACTGAGTCAAGAAAAAGTTAGGAGGATTTCCTTTTTCTAAGCTGTTCTGCCTGCTGGGAAGCTGGCAATCCAGTGTTAGTGTGGAGAAAATGTCATCCCCAAAGATTAGCACTGGCTCGAGATATCCCAGCATGCAAGAGACCTGTAGGGAGAATGCCGGGACCATGAATCAAACCTCATCAATGATTCATGACAAATTACTCTATCTGGGCCAGGCAGCACTAAGCAAGAACCTGATATGTACATGTACACTCCTAAACTGCATCAGAAATGTTTGGCACATCCCCTGAGACTGAATGTTCCTGTTCCTTGCTCACCAATGACAAGAGATACTTCTGTCTCTGAAAGAGTAATTAGCACTCCTAACTGCAATGTAGGACAAGACTGCAAAGCAGGCAACAATTTCCCATGCATCGCTTCTTTAGGGGCATTATTAGCTTGCTTATCATCACTGTTCTTTCCTAAGATTTTTTTCAATACAGTACAAGCATTCAGACAAAAATAAAGTTTTGTAAAGTTATATATTGTAGGCTTCATGAGTTGCAGCTGTATACTCTGTCTCATGTTTGATTAGAGAAGTCTTTTCTAATAGTTTTGGACTTTCCATTTACATTACTCAGCAGAAATATTTGTGGTGACATTTGAAAGTGCTCAAAATGAGTACTCCTTCCTATTTCAATAAGAACTCTATATTAGACCCCTGTTGAAAAGACCAATACAAGCAAAATAAAAATCATTTGCATAGAAAAGTGATCCACAAAATACCAGTGTTCATTGCATGGACAGCAATATTTCATGAGTTTTCATTTTCACAGAAACACTTTTTGCATGCTCCATTACCAGCTACAAGTGAATTCCGAGATTTCCCTACACGCCACAGCATGAAAGAGATGATCTACATTTGATCCTGCCTGCCTGGCAGGTCTGCGCAAAAGATATGCCTTTGTCTCTCATCCCATTTTTCTTCAAAAACTCAAACTTCTTTTTGAAATGTGCCCACCTTATGCATATGCTTTCAAGCTATTATTCTATACCAAAAATACCTGGAAAACAAGATGACAGCATAAGGGAAGAAAGCTACAGTTATTTTAGAACATCAGGGTTGGCACCATATTCTGGAAAATGCCAAAGGGTTTGTGGAATAAATTCCATTTGGCAAGTTTAGAGAGAAAATAATCCAGCTGCTTTCAAACACCAAATGCACCACTAAAAAGTGGTCTCTGAAATTCCGGAAACATCTTAAATCAACAAAACATACCAACCTCCTACACAAAACAAAAACAACAGCAACAAAGAACCTCAAAACACTCCTATTTACATAGACTTCAATACTAGCTGAAGTGTGTCTGTTTCCAGGCAGTCTGTCAAAGAATACACTTATATGTAACAAAGGGCATAGAGTTGAGGGATTTTCTGAGGCTTCAGGCTATTGCAAAGCTAGGCAAAAAGATGAAAGCAGTCATGCTGATGAGGGAGCCGAGATAAGAAGTCAGGCTGAGCCATGAGATGATCGGTATCCACTTGATTACAGTCCTGCAATGACCGTATCGTGTTCACTGAGGTTGGCCATGACCTTCTACTACATTTAAAAGATCTTTGAATCAGATGCTAAAAGAACAAGCACCATCTATTTATGCATCCTCTTCCAAATTTAAGTACAACCAGTTCAACTCCTTCAGGACATGCAGGGCACATAGAACACACTCTTAGTAAAATTGGAACTTAGTCCCTTTTTATGTAATTTTATCTCCTTTAATATAATCAGAGAAAAAACACATAGAGGACCCTCTGCAGAAATGGCACGAATACTATCCTTTTAATTCTAAAGAGAATCTGTATATTCAGGCAGTTGCCCCTTGTCATTGCTCCTTTAACAGAATATCCACTGGCACAGGTTCCTAGCTCTGCCTCTCACAGCTACATCCACATGACAGAGGTTTATATCCTGCACAATCCAGCAACTCATGAAACTGCACTCCAAAATGGATTTGCAAAAAGGGTTGGCCCTAGTGGAGCGTGAACATATTTTATTTCATTTTTAAATTCAATGTTTCCCAGAAGGTTTCAAGTCAGCCACACAAGTAAAGGTAAGGTAGTTTCCAGTAAATAAAAGACAAGTAAGCCACTGGAAGTTACTGACAGAATACTATTCAGGGACAACAGTCTGGAGATGTCCAAAATGCTAGCATAGTGTCCTATGGAAAGAGTCCTTATAAGTAACTAATAATCAAAGGTAAGAAGCAAAATGAATAAACATTCTCTTGAAAGTTCCTTTCATCTCTCCTTATCTCCTGATAACTCTCTAGTTTGTGAGCACCTTTGAAACTCACATTTCAAGGTGGTAATTTCCAGCTAAAGTAAAAAGATAAGTATCAAATCTAAGCTAAAGCAGTTCAGTAACTCTGCAGTATGAAAAATAAACACAAACTTTTCCATTACTAAACATACACACAAAGAACGTTAAAGAGACTTGTGCTGAAGTGGCTGGAGATAGAAGGCACATATTTGGCTGGCAACATGACTAAATAAGAATAAATGGCTCTACATTTTCCAATTAAAATGGGATTTACTTTGACTGATCTGCTGCAAACCAGTCTTTTTGTCCTTTATCAAGTGTTTTCTCTCAGCTCGAAAGGAAGCAGCTAGGGAAGATCATGCTGTGCTTGTGTTCAATTAACTTAGCCAAGCAATGAAACATTCAAAGAAGAAACAGAACAGCCCTGTCTGGGATATGCAAATTTTTGTTCCATGCTTACACAGCGGTGAACATCCAGTATGGTAAAAGCACTCTAGCTTCCAATATCTGTGTATTTGCTATATCCTATTAACATGTCACTTCCACAGTCTCTATTAAAAAAACCGGAGTGAATTACACAAACCATAACATCATAGAAAGTTCTATTTGGTAATGAATATTGGCACTGGGGTTTCAATACCCAAAGTGATACCTATGAGTGCCTATGGATAAAGTTGTGTATAATTTAAGAAACATCCCACTACAGAGGGTCTATGTAATTTCTTACACATTATCTCAGCCCTATTATTTCACATGTCTGGAGTGCTCCAGCATGCTCTATTGGATATTTCATCTTATACCTCCTCCCACAGCATGTCTTTTTCCCATACTCTACCTGGCTTTTAATTTGCCAGCAACTGCATTGTTAGGAATTGAGCAAACAAGCAGAAATCATCTTACTTTTATCACTTTTCATGTCCAGAGAAGGGCAATGGAGATGGAGAAGGGTCTAGAGAATAAGTCCTATGAGGAGCAGCTGAGGGAGCTGGGGTTGCTTAGTCTGGAGAAAAGGAGGCTCAAGGATGACCTTACTTCCCACTACAACTGCCTGAAAGGAGGTCAGTACCAGTTTGAATTGACAGGGTTTATTTTCCTGCATGAGGATAAGATACTCTAAGAAAGTTACTTTAAAAATTTGAAACACCACTTACCACACTCATGAAGGACTAAACTGGAGTTTTACCTTTTTACTTAAAACAATATTGTTATATTGCAAGTCTTGTTCTGAAAAGGTCTTTTTATAACCATTTATGCTAAGATGTATGAGTAAAAGAAATCTTTTGGTCTCAATGAAAACTTAGCTGAAAAAGCAACTCCTCTTCTAAAGAAATTTCATTTTTCAGCTAGCAACAGAGGAAGCCATTTCCAAAACCATTCTTTCTATGGCCTTCACTGTGCTGGAGAATAGGATTATCATCTAACTGTAACCTTGTTCCTGCCAGCAAAAATTAGAGCACCCATTTAAACTGAGTGAAGGCTTTCAGTAGCCAGCTAAAATGGAGTGTTTGCCTCTGGCATTTAATTTCTTAGCAGTAATCAGGACTAGTGAGACTGAAAGCTGTGTCAGTGGGTAGAAAAGCAGAAGCCAGTACATAGAACACTGAATGTTTTTCATTACTGTAAGTGTTGACATTGTTGTGACATCTCTGAGGTCCAATCCTGACATATCTGCACCACAGTTGTGCACCTGACTGCCGTGATGTACGCATGAAAGAAGAGCAATGACAACAGCAGAGGCTTCAGCTCTGACATTACTCAGGCACATGCAGAACAGAGTCTTGTGTTGCTTCAACCACTATACAACACCTACATTCAGCCTGCCTCAGGTTGTCTGGGGCATCTTTCCTTTATGATGCAGGCATATCCATATTGAGGAAAATACAAACCTTTGGGTGTCAGCTCTCTGGATCATTCACCATATCATCCAGTAGCGATAATGAAAACATCAGATCTTTGTAGAAAAAAAGCTATTAAAAATTACAGCAAGCATCTCCATGATTTTGCTTCCCAAGAGAATCAAATGTAAGTATTTTAGTATAATATCTGATCAACCAACTTTCAATAGAATAACACTCGAAATTAACTCCAAATCTGTGTCAGTTCTATTCGATTTGAAAATCTACTTTTTTCTTCTTCTAAAGAATTTCATTTCCCTTGTTGCCAGAACTTGTGCTTTGCCTTAAGCTAGTCAAAATACCCAATTCTTTATAGTTTTGCATTCTTCTCCTCCAGGGACATTCTTCTGTCAGCTCAGCAAGGCCTTTTTCATTATATATTCTCTTTTTTTGCTTTCTTTTCCTCCCAAGCCCTCTTGCATCTGTGCTCATATTTACTAGAGCAGTACAGATGTAAAATACAAGCATATTTTACATCTCCTCACTATTACTTTCCTTGTGTTTCTTTAATCCCTTCTATCCCATTTCATAAGGAATATACTCATATTGCTTACTTCTCATCTCCATGCTGTCATGAACTTCCATCTCTTTCCATCATTCCATCTCTGGTTTTTTTCCAGTCCTTTTCCTCCTCAGCCTTATATCACCTGCCTCTGTTCCTAACACTGTCAAACTGATAAATTGTTTCTTGTGTCCACAGGTTGTAGACAGTTGGGCAGTACTCACTTCTTCAAAGTCAGCATCCATTCAGGAAATGGGCTACTTGTAACTCAAAGCCAAGAATTGCTGTCTCACAGCTGTTTGAGACCAACAAGATGCCACTGTGGATACAACCTGCTCTTAGAACACTTAAAAAATTAAGGATTACAACATTTCATCAATATTAACCCTGTACTGATCTGTAGAACAACTGCAGTTAAAATTTTCCATTCTGATTGACATAACTTGAGTGACTACAAATTTCATTTGTTTCAAAAGCCTAACCTCAGTCCTGTGAGGAGTCATTGGCTATAGCAGTATGATAGTAGTCGTACCCATACTCATTTCTAGACAGGTAAGGGAGCAGCAAGTGTAAAATCCAATGGGACTCACTTGGCACAACAAAAGTGAGAGGTCAGTAATCATAAGGAGAAAAACTGTGAAATTATCATCTTCAGCTACAGCTTGCTTAAATATTCATGGAACATAAGAGATCCGTTGGTCCCACAAAATTTCAAGAATTAGAAGGAACCATAAATAAATTGTAACACGTAACCCTAATGACAGGCATACATATGTTGTCCCCTATGTTTATCCAACCAAACCAGCACAAAAGCACACATTAGAGGGGAAATTATCTCAAGAGCATGAAAGGAAGTTTACAAATTCTGACTTCCCAGACCAGGACAGGTGCAGAAGGCAGAGTCACCATTAGGTGAAAGCTACTGGTCTCAGCTTGGCTGGGCAGGAGAGAGAAAAGAGATGCTATCAAGAACAGGCAGAGCAGTTCTTCAGACAACAGTAACCCATAGAAGAGGTGGTTTTGAAAAGACACTTTAGAATCTGGCTGTAGTCTTAACACTTGGTCTTAATGAGCTGGACTGAACTTGCTCCAGCAGAGTTGTGCTTAAAGCTGCTTTTCTGGACAGAGGGCTGCTATCCTGGTCTAACTGAAATAATTCCCTGGCCTCCTGTAATTAACTTGGGTTTGGGGTTTTGCTGTGAAGACCGCTATTAAAAAGCAAGCTGCTTAGTGGTAGCAGTACTGTTTGTATTACACCAGCACCTCTAAAACCTAGTCATGGCTCATAATTCCAGTGTCCTGAGGCTGTACTGACAATGAAGAAAAATCAAGCACGCCACAAGATGGAAGCACTGTGTCTTTCTCCAGCTTGGCAATATGGCTCAGCATTTCAAGTTTGTCTCTTTGTAGACACATGATTTCCTGTTGCCTACTGAATACTGGCCTGGGAACCAACCCACAATGTTGAAATATTATTCATCATCTATCCAAATATGAAGCCACCTTCCTCAAGGTAGGGTCTGCTGCAGGGAGAGCAGGTGACTACTGTAGGTACTTACATGGTTCCCATGAGAGCAGCACTGAGGCAGCTCACTGTCCCTCATGAATTCATCATTACAATGCCTCCTCTGTAAAGAGGTTGTCTAGGTCCTGACAGACCTTCTTGACAAAGCACTTGGCCCAAGATGAGTTTAAAGACCCAAAAAAGTAGGAACTAAATAAATTTTCCTGGTGGCCGCAGAGCTCAGAGTCTACTATTCTCTGAGTGACCTTTCCTTGCATCACGCTAGGTTTGCATACCATATCAAGTTTAGATACAAATGTTTTTACACAGCACATCTAATTTCTTTCTTTTAAACAAGAAAAGTGTAAGGTAGTGGTATGCTACCAAAAGACCCTGAACACTACAGGGTTTCATAGCTTTAAAGGACTGAAAATTATCTTAAGACCTATTTTGTTAATCATGTTTCATTCATAACAGTCATGTTATTTCACAAATAGCTGCTGTATAGCCGTATTTGCACTTGCACTGCATTTCCTCCACATTTTTTATACAGCAAGCAAAATTTTATTACCCTACTTGAGGAGATGCTGAAACCCAAAGAAAATAAAACAAACAAAACAAAAAATAAAACTAATGAAACAAAAAATAAAATTTCACATAGTAAGTGAGTAAGTGTTCTGAGTCTGCAAAAAAGCAACCCAGAATTAGAGAAATGTCATGTGAGTCCTCTGGCTCCTTCATCATGTTTTGTGTGTGGCATGACAACAGTGGGGACCACATGCATGCTCTGCTGGGCAGGAGCTCCAGCAGCCATAGACAGGCAGCAAATCTGTCACTGAACACACCATGAAGCAGAGCTTTAAGCAGCCAGAACAACATTGCTTGAACAGCAGAAAGGTAAGAGGTGGTTTGAAAGCCAGCAAAATACTCAAGCACAATGATGAGCCCATAACCTGAATTTTCAATGCAATCTTGTGAGCTGAGACTGTCCACAGAGGAATAAGTAGTAGGTGAGGGTGGAGGACTAAATGGTAGCAAGTTGGTCCATTTAGGTCTTAATTTAAGGAAGTTCTTGGTAAGAACCAAAGTTGGTTTGCAGTCTGGGTACCTCCCAGCTTTTGTTTTCCACATGATTGCTCTCCCTACACATAGAAAAAATATTTGAGCTGACTTGAAAAGCTTTCTCCTACTTTTCAATTCAATGCTCAAACACTTAACTGCTCTTTCTTGTCCAGTTGCATTGGTCTTTGCTTTCTCACATTTTAATCCCCACCCACACTTCCTTGTCCACCAGTTTTTGTTTGCAGTTTCTAGAAAAGAAACACTATGAACTAAAATTGAGGTGAATCGAGGAAATAACAGTTCTGAATTAAACAGTCTAACACCTTAAGTGTGAGACACAGTGAGCCCTGATCTGAATGCTAGCCCATTCCTTTATCTAACCATTCACCCCAGAAGGTAACTATGCAGATAATATCAGAAAGCAGTGCTGCAAACATACTGTGGCTAGGTATTTACTGGGAGGCACTTGAAGAAGTTACTTGCACAATCATGCATCATTGGGTTCAAGGTAGACTTTAAGCGCTGCTTAAACCTTTCGGTTCATATCCTGTTATCTTTGTCTGCGTACTAAGAAGATTTTAAATCTCCAGACCTTCCTTCATGTCTAGTAACAGGTTAGCAAAAAAATCTACAAGGCAATGAGAAAAATATTTTACAGATACATTAACATCCATCTTCCATGCAGCAAAACATAATAAAACTGCAAGAATATTCATTACTATTCAAAATATTTTAGTATCTATGTATTTCAGGTTTCAAACCCAAACATTTTAAAAATAACTGCTCCTTAAAAATGAAGCACATGGTAACCTAAGCATAATTTTACTTCTTGAAACTTTTTTTGCATATAAAATACTCCAATGCTTCTGTAAATGAATCCCAGCAATAATGAAACAAATGCCATGAAAACAAACACAAAGTAACTTATGAGGCAAAACAGAGTCACTGCTGAGTAAAGCCATTTCATTGGCGAGCATCTCAAAACAAGCAAAAAAAGTTTTGTACTATTTGATATGTCCAACATGCAATTTTAAGTAACTCTCCTATGAAACTGTAGACAAGGAGAACTCAAAGACCATGAATTAATGCTCTCATCAATTTATGACCTGTCTCCAGTGCTGTTTCTCTGCTTTCATACCAAGAGGAAGAGGCAGGTTTACAGACCACACTCAGCTGCAGACAAGAGGTAAATAAGCTTAATTAATCAGAAAGAATTTGTTAAGTACCTACCTCCTCATAATTTTCTTCAGCTCCTCTGCAGTCTTCAGCCTTGCAAAACTCTCCCATTCTGTATGACCCCACAACAGACTCTTGAGTGATTCATTGTGGCAAACTTCCTTCTGCTCAGCTTCAGATTAGCTGATGTGGAAAAAAAAATTAAACAAAGGAAAAAAATAAAAAATTAAGGCACTGACAAGAGAATCTAAATTCTTAAGAATCAGTGGATCTGGTTAAGGCAGTCTGTTCTTCCACCACGACAAAGAGCTAGCTTAGTGATTATTGACTTTGGCTGTAGGTCACTAGGGTGCTAATGCCAGGAAGGCAAAAGGAATCTTGTCCCTTGATAGGATTTAAAGGTAATCTTCAGGAGAAAGAGTGAGAGCAGTTAGTACCATTTGGGAGTGTGATTGCTAATCCAGTAATAATGCATGACTGATTTATTAACTATTTCACTTGCAGAAACAAATGGAAAAAGATTCTGCCAACAATCTGCCATTCTTTGGTGGAGACCGCATGGTCTGAATCCATTTCTTAGAGCAAAGCTGTGGCAAATGCTGATCCTGTGCACTTCAAAATGAGGGATTAATTTCATCTTAATGCATAATCCTATATGCTTACAGAGGAGCAAGAGCTGCAGAGAATTTTTTAAAAGCATGCAGAAATATATCCAGTGTGTTATATATGTTTATAGACAAAGAGGAAGAAATATTTCTTCATGCATTTTTTTCTCTTGTTTATCACATCAGCAGTAGCTAAAGTAGGTCACATGTACAAAGTTAGCCATTACTGTTTCCCCTACTTCTTCCCCTCCACCCCCAAATCCTAATTCCAAGCGTGACATTGCCACAAAAGCAGCCAAACTGCATGCTGTAGGTGACACATTGTAGGCTGCTCTTCATCTGGACTATGGGGCCTTGAAGAACACTGGAACCCCTTATACAAGAAAACAGTATTTCTTTCAAAAGGTTTGCAATCCAACCAGATACCCCAGTGAAACGGCTGCGTTAGCAGCTCAGGCAAAAATCATTCATTCACAGCATTCTGTAAATTCCCATCCTATAGGCACCTATTTGTATGTTGCAATGATACATGCAGGGAAGAGACTAGCTGAGTTACACAGTGGCCCAAGGACAAGTGTTAGAGGCAGAAATGTTCACCCTGAAGGGCCAGGTGTGCAACGCTCAGCTGTCACATACCCATTGAGCCTTTTAAACTGAATTCACGTCTCACTTTCAGGATTCTTCCCTAGTCAGGTATCCCAATCACATTTATTCCCTGTTATGGCTTTTTAAGAGAGCACTGCTTTTGAAAGAAAAGCTATTAACATTTGCATTATGTCTTCATGCCAGGAGAACTTCTCCGAGTTGTCAGTTTAATTGTCAATTACTTTATGTACCAGATACCTCATAAAATGAGTCAGTATGCGGGTCTTGGTTCAAACAATCCGCATTCAGTATTACAAAGTAAGTGAGATTTGTTAACTATCAATAAACAAAATAAATAAAAGAGACTAAAACAGAAAGAATCTGAGGTAGAACAGCCTATAAGAAAGCCAAAATTTCTCTAGGCCCTTACCCAGATCCCTACAGCCAGAGCTCTTCGCCTGTATGAATTCTGCAGCAGCTCAAAAATATTGCTGAGCCTTCTGCCACATTTGTAGCTCTTCAACTTCTGCCTTCTTCATTCAATAAAACATGTTATTAACACTCAAATACAACCCACTGCTCTTCACAGAGCAAAACCCCCTCCATTCAGAAGTCCATTTCCTGGATGAACAAAGGAATATGAACAAAGTTGGCATGAAAGTAGGTAGAGCAGCTGGCCTCAAGCCATCAGCTGCACAAGGTGTGCAGCCAGTGTGACATTATACGAGATCTAAATAGAAGCATCGCCTGCAAGCAATCTAAAATGTTAAAGCTTAAGATCCCACCAAAACTGGGTCACTCTTTTTCTTTTAAATGAATGTCCTAGGGAAGACTTGAGTAAGAAGCTGTGAACAGTGTGCAAGTAGAAAAATATTTGCATACTGGTGCTTTCTCAGCAAGTGCTCTCTCTTGCACTGTGGGCAGTTTCACTGCTGATGTGAGAGCCCTGCCTAACTCTGCACCTCGCCATGCTTTGGCTTGTATGGTGCAATATCATATTGTGCTTCATCTTCACAATTAATCTCAATGACTTCTTCAGACAGATTTGGACCCATCCTCTGATAATTTATGAATCCTGGAAGCTGATCTGGCTGTCAGAACATCTACTCAATTCATGTATTTCCTTACCTTGGTTAAGTAGTGACCTTAAAAAGCAGTACAGAAATAACAAATTGTCTCAGGATGGCTGTGTGTCATTAAAAACTGGGACAATGGCATAACATCAGAAAGCTTTCCCTCCACTTCACAAGCCTGATTTTGTCTAAGGAATGGAAAGGACTGCAAATAAATAGCCATAGGTTATCTTAGCAAAGGGAGGTACAAGAGCAGGGCACATTTCAGGTGGAACAAAGGTTTCAAGTCAGTGAGGCAGTCTGGTCTGTCACAGTCTAAAGACAGGAACCTCACATGTTAACAGGTTAAGTCAAGTTGAAAAATTATCCTAATAATCTGGTTTCCCACAAAGTATATTACCCCCAAACCCAATTACAATCCCACTATATTTTCTTTAGTACAACATTATCTGTCAAGAATTAAAGTGATTTAGTAGGTATGTAACTATTTTGTAGAAATTGACTGAAGTCTAAATTTGATTAAATTTTAAATAAGGACTTGCTTACTTTTCTTCTCCAGTACAGATAATATCTTTTTCCTTACTTAGCTGGTACATATTCAGCACCAGATTAATTTAAAACACTGGGACTGTATCAACTGTGTCTCTGTCCAATATCCTAAAAATACCACACTCTTCTTCCCTTCCCCCCCCGCCCCATGCTGATAGAAAGTAAAATAGCCTTTTATTGTACTACCTCTTACTTGCAGCCTCCACACAAATTGTTCTCTCAAGGCCTTTAATGCCTTCAGAGGAGGAAAGTCATAAATATCCCCTGGCTGTAGTGCCTGATATTTGACAGCTCATGCTGGCTATTCTAGGTCAGTACCAGAGTCCCTGGCTGTGCCACCAATCTCAAACACATAGACACAAAACATTAAATTAACCAACATAAACACTGTAATATCTTAACACCAAAATATTTAAATGTTCTATTCCAGGACTCTGTATATTATATTATATATATTCTATGTTTATAAAATATAGAATATATATTGTATTCTATTCCAGGACACTGTATACATGTACATAGTAACTTGATCTTTCTGTATCAGTCCAGTCATAGACTTGGACATGTTATTTCTAACCAAAAAGTCACACAGAAAAAAAAGTCTAGTCCATTGCAGTGAGTACTGTACCACCCAAGAACTGCAGGTGGGTAACTTGCAGTTCACTCTCCCGTCTGAAGGATTACACTGGCAGGAAGAGAAATTGAAAAGGTTGTCTCTCACAAGTGTTGTAGTGTGTTGTTAAGTTGCTTGTGTTATTCCCCCAATTTATGTATTGTTCTCCCCTATTATGTGTAAAATGGTTTCGTTCCCCCAGTTTTTCCCGCCACTGCTAGCCTGTCAGCTAAGTTGCAATAGTAACCGCTATTCATAGTTGCCGATATGTAATTGCTCCTCCCCTGGTTTCCCTTATAAGTGAAAGTTGTTTCCTCCCTGGGTCCAGTCAATCACTCCCTTTCTCCTCCCAGGTTTCGCGAACCTTCTCCTCTCTGGAGATGGTGGCTGGCTGGGGTCCCAGGACACCTCCTTTACCTTTTGATTATTGGTCTCCATGGAGTGTCAGTTCTGTGAAGTTCATCCCCTCACCTTTCCCGATTGGTTCCGCCTGTACCCACCCCCCTCCTTTATAATCCTGTTTCACCCCCTATGGAAAAAACCTTTTCCCGGTTGGTTTCTCCGCGTTTGGATCCCGCAACACCTTCAATAAACCGATGTTTAACCCCCGGGAAATGGTCAGCTCCGTTCCTCCCCAATACCAGCGGTGTACGCCAGTCCGCAGCCAGCACAGCCCGAGGCCATCAGACGCCGAAGGGTGCTGGCCAGGAATTGCAGAGGGGCGTCGGCCTTTCGCCCTCAGCTAGTCGGACTCTAAACTTCGGGCCACATATGCCCCCCTCCGCACACAAGCCTGTCAGTTTCTTCCTCACAGAAAACACTGCATCTTCAGGGTTGAACAGTCTTCACACATAAATCTTAACAGTTCTGTAAACATCTGCATGATGGTTCATCAATTACCCTGCCTTGCCTTCTGTCACCAGCAAAGTTTGGGAAGACCTTCTTTCTCTCACTGGAGAGTGACTTTTTCTGGAATAAAAGTCTATGTCATCTCTTTGTTCCCCATCTAGAAAGAGAATGAAAGAAACATGGCTAATTGTTAATCTTATTAATTGCCTTGCCAGAGACTTTTTTACCTCCTTTTTTAATGCACTTTGCTGAATTTCACTAACTCCCTGAAGTCTCTCACACTTGTCATTGCTCAGTGCTTTGAAGCTGTAGCACGATGCAAGAAAGGGCACAGACACTGATGCCACCTCAGGACGAACTGATTCCACAACCAGCCATCCCAGGATGGCTTTTTGAAGCAGCTGTGTATACATTATGCCCTAGGGACAAACCTTACTTTTTTTTCCAAAGGGCAGCTTTGAGTCTGATTGTCACCTTAAGACTGCCCAGGTAAATGAGCAATTATTTCTATTAGCACTGAAGAACAACTGGAGGCTGGGTGTAGTGAGATTCACACAAATCACTCATCACCCTTTCAGGCAGGACCCTTTTTATCCTTATTCTGTACAGCAGGTAAGCAGCTTGTTCACATCACCCTGACCTGCAGCAGGGGTTTCCAGGCATAAGAAAAGAGGTGGGGGAAGGAGAGAGAGAAACAGAATTATGCACAGAGAACCCTATCTGCTAGTCAGGAAGAAAAGACAAATCAAACTAAAAAGATCCATGACCCAGAGGAGGTTCTCACATTACCAATTACAAAATGCTACAGCTTTGATCTCTAATCCACATTCTCTTATTCCTCCTCCTCTTTTTACATCTCTGAGCAATTATTATGCCTTATCTTACTTGGAGCTAGAACTGTGAGTCTGGAGAGACCAGATCTTTGTAAAGTGCTTTATCCTTTTGTGGCAACATTAAAAAGACAGATTTCCATAACTGCATTTTTCTCTGGGAGCAGGATTCCTTTCCTGATACAGCAGGTAGTGGTAGCTCTCTAGCATAATGGAGAACTTGGGGACTCTGGACTGGAAACAAGTGCAGAGTATCAACACATAAATTTTAAAACCCAAGAGAGCCTCTTCCCTTATTTTAATGCAACTGATAGAGTTTCCCAGGATCTTCAAGGATAATTCAAGAACCCAATCAGTCCTTTCTGCTTTAAAGTCCCCAAAACTAAAAAAAAAAAAACAAAAAAAACCAAAACACCAAAACCTTAACCAATCAACCAACTAAACACAACCCTCTCACACCTGCAACTGAAATGTTAACCAAAAATTAACCTCTTTTTCTTCAGGACTTACAGGGCCAAATTCTGCTTAACAAGGCAACCCAGGCAAACCCAAAGAATCAGTGAGTTTGACCCCTGGCATTTTATTCTCTGCAACAAACCAGCTAAAGGTCACGCTTACAAAGATGTGCCTATTTCATCTGTGCTATGGGTGCACAAACAAGCATGGGAGAGAGAACAGGAAAATGTCAAGAGAAGAAAATTTTTTGAGAGTTGACAAAATTCAGGAAAAAAAATATAGCGAGGATAGATTTTGTCTGAAGAGGGGCTAAACAACCCTCATTTCAAATAAGAAGTTGTAAGATATTTGATTTTCCTGCTGATTCCTTAATGTTGTGACTTTGAAAGCAAGAGGAAGGGTGTACAATGGAAGGGGACAATGTTTCCTCTCCTATTACACAAGGAAGGAGAGAAAGTGAGCTCAAATCTATGCTTCACTGCTCACAGCATTTGCTGACTGGCAGAGCTGAA
The DNA here is from genome assembly GCF_047830755.1 of Zonotrichia albicollis. NCBI lineage: Eukaryota > Metazoa > Chordata > Aves > Passeriformes > Passerellidae > Zonotrichia > Zonotrichia albicollis. The sequence continues at coordinate 26,902,773 of NC_133823.1, read as the reverse complement.
AAGGTTTAGGGGTATGACATCCATGGGCAAGGAGGCAGCTCATCATCTGCCTCCCTTGCAGCAGCTGATACTCAGCCAACACGCTCCTGCTCTGATGTCAGTGGCCTAAATGAGGGCCATACTCTGATAGTTTAATCTCAGGAAATCTCTGCTGAATTATTAGCGAGGCTCTGACTCCCACAGCAACTGCACACAGCTCCTCAAGCACAGAGGAGATTCACCAGCTTCTGATTCAGGCAGGGAAGAGTCTGCAGCTATTGACACTGCTGCAAATTTACTTTCAAGACAGATCTGCTTACATCAGTTCTGCTTACCATGAACCCTCACTGAACAGAACATTTTCCAGTCCCTCAAGAAATTCAAGCTGGGCTATGTCAGTAATAATTACTAAGTGAACAAAATGCCACACTGAAAAAAAATATTTAGAATAAATGAAAATACTGTAACAGCATTTCATCTTCCCTTTTTCTGTCTGAAAAGCTGAAATCTCTTCAGCTTTCAGAGTCTCTTGTGGATATAATAATTTTATATATAACTGGAAGACTTGTTCATGACTCATTTGCCTGTATTACCAAGTGGATTTTTAGTCCAAAAGCCAGACATCCATTATGCAGCCTGCTAAATGATTTACACTGATTGAGCACGCACGGTATGCAGCTCTTGCAAATTTTATATGCTGGCTGTATGGTGAATTAATGCTTGCTGATTATGCTCCAAATAGCAATGAACCCAATTACCTAAGCCACTAACTCCCAGCAAGGAAGTCAGAAATGCAGCTATTGCTTCAGTACCTTAAAGTGATATTTACTGTTTGGATCTTAACTACTGTAATTTGAAGTAAATGGGAGATTCACATTAGCGAAGAACACATCCGTTAGTTCAAAATCACCTCTTTTAATGCCCATTGTTAATTCCTTATGCTCTAGAGTTTGTATTCCAGCCTAAGGCTTTAACCCACACCTGGGAAAGTAGACAAGAATCCAGCTACTTTGGGAATCTGTGCGACTTCCCAGGTGTAGCCACCAAGATAAGAAGCCTGAATAAAAGGGCAATTTTCGGAGAGAAATGTAAGGACACATCTTAATCATCTTGTGGTGAAAAAATTACTTCTATCATCCAGAGAGCCAGAATGAACTTTGGCATGAGGAACAGGGACTAATGACCGCAGAAGAATCACCCAAAAAGATAAAATCGTGGCTGAAAATAGTATGCAGAGGTTACCTAGACAAAATGTTTTTCACATAGAGCCAAGTCCATGGTAGATATTGAGATTCTGGGCCTTGTCCACTTGAGGGTCAATGGGGATTGAGCGATCACCTCTCTGGCTCTGCTTCCCCCAGGGGAATTACTTTTTTTCCCATGTCATAATGGAACTTTCCTCGTGGCAACATTTCAGTGTTGTCCATTATGCCCTCATTGTGCACAGCTGGGCACACCAGCTGTGTTACCCTGTGACAGAGCAGAGCCATCACCACAGGCACCCCATGCCTGTGACAGTGCAGAGCAGTGACAGCAGTGGGCCTGGGGTATGGGTGCAGGACCAAAGGGACATCACCACCAGAGGAAACAGCTGCAGTTCCACAGATCGGGAGCAGCTACAGATTTAGCCAGGAGCTTCACTTAATAGCTCATCTTGCATTTCAGAGCTCTGACGCACACGCAATTGACTGACGTCACCACACAGCCCTGCATCCAGTGTGCTGCTGAGCTCCAAGGAAGGACTTACAGCTAGGACTGGAATAACAGGAAAATCAGGGGAGGATGCAGAACAAGCTTATCCTTTTAAGTTCATAAAGCACCTGTCACACAAAACACTTCCTTTTTTCATGAGCACAGAAGTCACACATTAGATCACAGAATTACATGAAAAAGCCAAAAATTACCAATATGACTGAAATCACACCCCCCTCCTCTTGTTCAACAATCTCATTATTAAGACCAATGGCCAAGTGACCTTCCATTTCAATCAATAATGAAATTGCTGTCTATAGTCAGTAAGGTTTTGGCTCCTGTTCCAAACTTCTAGGTACACCCACAGGTACAGTCACTACTGCAAACCCCCCTGGTGCACACCTCAGGGGACTAAGCACCGATGTAACCTCCTAAATTTAGCAATATAATTCCAAAATTTAAAAAATAAAATTTAAACAAAATATTTTTTTATAATTTAGATCTAAAAAAAAAACCTAATTAAAAACCAAACAACCCAAAACTCCCCTCTCTAATTAACACTCTGTTTTGCATGTGTGAATCTTTGACCTTCCAAAACTCTCCAATTATTTTTATAGATATTAATGGATAGGGCTAAGCCATACTGTGAAATCTAAGATGGCTGCCTGCATCTATCTGTAGGGTTTGGTAATGGCAAATAGTGCTCACCACTGAAACAGAAATTTCCCAGTTAGCAAAAGGTACAGCTCCAATTGCAGAGATCCAGGCAAAGCAGAAGGAAATTAATTATGAAACTCCTCTTTACAAATGTGATTTGAGGATTCATTTCATATCCCTTTCTCCTGGAAAGAAAGATAAGATTCTTTGGAGGATCATTCTGAGGACCAGTTTATCTGCCCATTCTCTTTCCTGCCCTACATCTTTCAGAGTACTTTGTGCAGTGGCTAAAAGGGGGGATATGAACAGATGGCTGTTTGCTCTGATAACTGTGTCTGTTCCTAGTCAGATTAATTGGTTGCAACCCAGTTAAAGATTAGAGTCTGGTAAAATGATACAGACAGTCCCTCAGTTACTCTTTACTGTCTATATGAAGAAGAAAAAATACACCCATAAGAATGAAAATGGAGTTTCAATACCTGCTAGGGATTATGCAAAACACATTGCCATAGAAAAAGTACAGTATTTACCCTTCCAGTTTCAAAGAGTATAAAATTTACAGGAACGTGAAGGTCAAATACAGGTTTGAAGGCACAAGATGTTCTTGTGGATCAACAAATCAAAGCAGTATCAGTGTCATGATTACTTTTCATTTATCCAGGCCTTTGGCATCAAGCTGCTCATGAGACTTAGGGGCTGCAGCAGTATCTAATTTCATACCTCTTCTGATTACATTGAGAAGAGATTCCCCTTCAAACAACTGGGAACACACCAGGAGACAGAAGCATTGTACTGATACTCACTGAAGAGGAGATTGGGTTGACATCAGTAATTATAACCCTCAGTGCATGGCAAGATAATGGCAAAACCCATGCAAGGCAATCAATAAAGAATGAAAGGATGAGAACATAAGTAGGGCTGGCCTGTCCGATTATAGAGGAAATAGAGACCAGCTCACAAACTTGATTGCGCACTCTGAGACTGTGGGATTGATTACCAATGGTTATCAGGGAAGTGCAACCACTTCCACAGAGCGCTTGACACAGAGCTGCAGGGCACTGTAAAAGGCAGCACTCACCCTGCAACAATGAAAGCACAACACATGCACTCAAAAATGGTTAACTTGGCAGGCTCACAAAGATGCTGGGGAAACATTTTCAGCTGAGCCAGTTTCTAGTGGGGGTTCTGCATGGTTTCATTCTGGGTACACAGCCTGTAAAACAGTGTATTTTCCTCCCTGTTCTGTGAAATAAAACCATACCTAGCATACACATGTATGTTTAACATCCTGAGACTGACAAAGAGTAAAATAACTTGATAATAAGTAAGTTCAGTTCAGTAATACATAGCACACAAGCAAATGCAATACAATAAATGTTAGAATAGCACACATAAGCCTTGCAGGACAATGGTGTATTCTCAAAAGCACAGAACTTGAAAAGAATTTTAAAGACAAAATTAGGACACTACAGACATAGCTGAAGAAGCAAAATGAGTGTGCAGCACAGTCTTTCTTTTTGCACTGTGCTGCAGGGGAAGGCAGCTGTGGAAGAAGAGCTTGTCTCTCAGATCTTTGATTAAGAATTTGGGAGGAGTTATAAAGCAGCACAAAGTAAAAATAAGAGCTCAAGAAAATACTTTGCAGGAGAGGCCTATTGGGCTCCAGCTGTTTGGACTATCAAAAGGAAGACTAAAGAGATTAATCAGTTACAGTATATAAATCCTTCAAAAGGAGAAAATTAAATTAGAGAGATCCTTAACACAGTAAAGACACACACACACACATCTGAAAAATTCTGTAGTTCAAGCCAAGAAAACTAATTTGTGAAATCAGACAAAGGCGTAATCTACAAGGTGATTAACCAAAGAAGCAATGTACCCAGGGAGTTTTTTCATCTTTGCTTGCTGCTTCCAAATCAAGACTGGATCTCTTCATGGAGAATAGAAGCTTGAGTCTGACTCTTCAGACTAGGGTGGGAAAAAAATCAAAATTCTGCCAAAAGCACCAGTTCTCAGCCTGTGGTGCTCACCTCTAGTTTACTTCAGAAGTTGCATGGTCTTGGTCTCGCTCCCAGTGCTGAGATCCAGCTCTGGTATCACTCACCAGGGGGCTGCTAAGATTTATCCTCTCCCACCACCGAGTCTCAAGTTTCTTTACTTTCCTCACTCCACATACCTTTAAGCAGCTTGGTGAGCAGGCATGACCATTTTTTAATGCACGTCACGAAAGCCAAAATTTCCTTTCCAAGCCGATACCCAAACCCAGAGGGAAAGGCTCATCACCCACGCGATGAATGGCCCTAACACAGACTTTAAACGTCTCTCAACCCCAGCCTCATCTCTCACTCTGCTACACTGCCTGTGCCATGCCCTACGTGTGCCTCGCACTCCCTTCCTGCCATGGAAATTCGGGAATTTGCGGGAATTCACAGGGCACGGCTGCCCGCCAGCAGGGAACGGCCCTGAGCCGCTCTCCCGCCGCGAGGCCTCTGGCGCCACCCAGCGGCGGCCGGGGCTGGGCGGGCGGGCCGTGAGGGGCGGGCTCGGGGCCGCCGGCCTGCTGCCCCCATAAAACAACATTTCCCTGGGAGCTCCTCCCCACAGATCCGGCAACATCCCCTTGGGGGCTGTTATACCCCAGGAGCAAATCCCCAGAGCCGCTCCGGGCCAGCTGGAATGGAGCTCGAGTGCCACACCCCCTCCGCTAATTAACTCTTGGCCGGGCTCTCCTCTCTCCTTAATGAGCGGGAGGGAAAAAAACTCCCAAGTGTTCCCTAAAGAGCTCCGTCACCGCCATCTGCTAGCGGGGCGGCCGCCTCTGCTGCCTTTTCGTCCCCTTTCCCGTCGCCGAGGCTGCCGGCGCCCATCGGGGCTGGCCAGGGCAGGGCGCAAGCTGCAGAGTTTACGTGTTGCTGAGTGTAAAGCAGCCAAAATGAGATTTCTCAGCTTTCCTCTCTGTCAGAAATCCATTGGGGGAAATTTCATTTGTTCATTCTGAACAAAAACTCATTGGGGAAAAATGTTTTTCTTTAAGTCAACCCAAATCTGACCAGAAAAGTCTAAGGCAGCCCCTCCTCTGCCTCTAACTGTGAGAGCTAGGCCTGCAAATTTGATCTATAATTTTTAAAAATGAGATTTTTTTTTCCCCCTAAGAATGGCTGCCAAAGCTTAGTGGTAGGACCACACTGAAGAGAGTGCAACAAAAAGATGCAATGATATCTTCAGATGTCCTTGGATGCATTGCCTCTTTAAACCACTTAAGTGATATAATGAGTTAAATAAAAGCATGTGTTTTTGTATTACAGAGCTGCTGCTTACAGTAGGTGAACTACCTCAGTGTTTAATGTAATGTGTCAACCTCTTGACTCTCAACATCTGAAAGAACTAAGCTATAAATTCTAATAATGACTAACCTGCAGACTTCAAACTTGGTCTGAATTGGCTCCTCTTCTCTGTCATCTCCACCCAAAAAGCACAGCCCTTGCTCCATCTCTTCCTGGAGTATCCTAAGTCCCCGTGCCGCTTCCCCACCCGCAGCACCTGCAAGCCAAACCCTCCCTTCCTCCCCTTATCTCTCTCTACCTCTATATACTTCCACCATCTTATGCTACAATATCACTTTGGCATAGTTTTGTTTATGTCTTGTTTTGATAGCAATGAACTGATCATTATTCTCAGGAAAGACAGCATCTCAGTGTTTCACAGTTGCTTCGTTTTCTACATCCTGTAATTTTTATTACAGGGATTTTTTGGTTACTTGGTAAGTGATCTGATAATCTAATTGCATCGTTTTCCTCAGGCCTTCACAAAGCCTATGACTTTTTAGAATCATCTCTCTAAATCCTGAAAATAACACTTTTTTCTTAGCATTTCTGTTTAATACTTGCCTTTTGAACTCTTTCTGAAGAGAGAAACGCAATTACCTGCTCCGGAGCAGCCTGCCCTCATCCATCTGAAGGGACGACACCTGCTGTGGTATCTAAGGAACACTTTTTGAAAAGCTATTTTTCTATTGGCTTACAGTGTCAATGACCCAACAACAACTGGCAAAGGAGCTGTTTATCAGGTCTCTCCCTTGCAAAATGCTGTTAATGGGCACACATACTTTGTACCCACATGAAACCTTGCTTGGTGGGCTGTGTGGGTGGACCTGAACCTGCATTCCTGCAAATACTTGAGGGCACAGCCTAGTCACATCCTTACAGTTAAATGTTGTCTTGAGATACATTTGAGAAAAGTGTACATTTCAGCTAATTTTTTCTCTCAGTTTTACACCCCTTAAAAAGTATTGCCCACCTTGTCATCTCTTGTTTATTCGGTTGCCACTTCAGTGTTGCAGTCTGATGGAAGATCTGCTGGATATTCTCTCAATACACATTAAGCAAGAGTAAGTCATGAATTGAGTTATGGAAACCTCATTGGTAGGATGTCTCTGGAGGTAGGACAAAATATCCTATGTCCTACATCCATAAGAGAAGGGCTCAAAAAGGTGTTTTTTAGTTATGATTACTTTAGGGAAAACAAAGATGGGTTTGGGTTTATACATGTCTGACTGTCAGAGTTGGTAAGCATACCCCCACCATGCAGAGGAAGCTGAGATACCCTACATATCTGCAAACCCATGTGCAAGAGTAGTAGTGCTGCATTCCAGCACTGAACTTGTTATTCCTAGTGCTGGTTTAGAGATGGAGATTGGGACCTTGATTTCACTTAATACATGACTGACAGTGCCATTCTAACATGAAAATCCTCCATCCACATGCTTTTAAGGAATGAGGAGCCAGAGCCTGTCAGGTGGATTAGCCATATGTCAACTCCCCAGTGCACTGACACAGAGCCATTGTTGATCTGAAAACTTGATCTCAAGCCAAAGGGAACAATTATATAACCTAGATATCTGAAAGGCGAATAGTACAAAAACAAACAAGAAAGAACAATTATCCTTACTTACACATGTGTACATTTTACTACAACTATTAGGCAATCAAGACTGTCATATAATTGGCTTTTTTTAAATTACAAAAATGATGGAAGGGTTGCAGTAATTAAAAAGTGCAGGCAATATGTTGAAAGGTGATAAATTACATAAAGGCAAAGTGAAGATGAAGCAAAACCTTTACAAGTATTTATTTATTTGCTGTTCCACAATTTAGATAATTTGTGTGTTTGCTGTTTGTCCATTCCTGACTGCCATTATCAAGCCAGTGTGAAATTGGTCAGAGGGGCAGAGAGCTGTCACAAGAACTTGAGTTACCAGTGTGGAATATTACTTTAAAAATTGGTGTCAAGTCCCAGAAAAGCCACAGGAATGAAGCTCCTCACCAAGATAGATTGCATGGGCAAGTTCTATGGCACATGCCTGAATTGTCATGAACATCCAAAGCAAACTTTGGAAAACTGACAACAGAAGATAAAGGTCCACCAGCATTATTCCTCCCACATGGTTAAAGGAGACAAACGTGCAATTAATTCAGCTTATTTATTAGGACAGTGCCTAGGGCCCCTCAAGGTGGGGCCTTATTATGTTAGGCACATTAAAGCAGAACAAGCCTCTGCCCCAGAAAGACGTATACAAGTATATCTCCTTGTGCAGGGCAGGAGAGAGGAGGATGAAACATAAGCTGAATGAAATAGCTGTCAAAGGGATGTTAAGATGATACTCTAAAGCACACTGGAAATTATTCTAGGAGGAAAGTGTCTACCTAGGTAGTTTGAAAGGCCAGCCTTTCCATATTGCCCTAAAGCCATCTTCCAGAGATCTGCTACAGAGCTTGTAGCCACTGTCAAATCCCACAGGAAGGTCTTCAGTCCATAGTAAATTCTTAGGACCCACCTGATCCTCAGGGCTGATTTCCCACATAATTATTCTTGGGAAGCTAATGGCCCCTGTGTTTCAAGGGTCCTGGCATCAAGTCTGCAAACCTACATGCAGTTAAATACTCAACATCTGGACACACACTCTTGTACCTATTGACTCCTGAGGCATTATTTGCAACATATTGCTTGCAACCATTTATTTGTATTTGCAGCTTCCTTGGATTTTCTTTTCTTTTTTTTTTTTTTCCTTTTTTCTTTCCCCCAGAGATGCCCCATGTTGCACAGCCTTCTAGCACTTTATGTGCACATTTCTGAATTTACTTTGGATTCGTGGGACTGCTCCTCACTGGCATGGGCAAATTCTTTATGATAAGTACTGTTAGTAATGATATTTACTATTTTTCTCTTCTTTCATAGTTTCAAAGTATTGAACAAATTAACGATCTGAGCTGCTAGAAAATCTCTTCTAGCAGCATTTCAGATTTCACAAACCTAAACATTTGTTCTGTGGCCAGACTGTCAAGACACTGCAGTGCAGGTACAATAGTAACCTCTAGCTGAGAAATGTCAGACTTGACATTGTCTCCACTTCAGCACCTGTGTATGCATACACAACCCTGTAAGTTAGATGTGTTAGTTATCCAGCTGAGGTCACAAACAGTGGACACTTTCACTGGGGCTGGGGGCAGTTATATATGGTGTGTAAAGAGTGATTTCAGTAAGAATAAGGCTTGGTTTGGGTTAAGGGATAAGAAGGAAAGGACCCTAGCAAAAGACTAGTTGAGAGGGTGTTGTACACAATTTTGGCTGTAAAAGCCTGTTCAGATCAGGAAGTAAAATGGCTGTCAGGCCTTCTTGCCAACTTTGGCATTAACAGGAAGCACGGAAGCCAACGGATTGCGTGCTGGCCTCAAACTCGTAAACCTCGTGGCCCGCGAGCTGCTGGCTGAGCGACGCAAGGAGCACTTCACTTCCCAGGGCTTCTCTCTCCTTTCCCATCCATTGCTACTCTTTTAGATCATGAGCTCATACACAGAAAAGCTGTTTTCTTATTCTGTCTATGAAGAGCAGAGCCCTGAGCTCAGTTGGGCCTCTAGGCACCAGGTTAATATATATAATAATAGCGTGGTACAAAAAAACAAAGGCATAACAGTTTCATGACAGAACGCATCTCAGATGAGTTAATGTGCGCAAAGCACTTTGAAGTTGAAAGGTTCTGCAGCGTGTAAAAGCTGAGCATTGCTTTCATATGGATTTGTTGATCTTGAGGACTCAGGAAGCCACTCCAAAAGCGCCTCTACTCAGCAGAGTGTGAATCCCTGCTATTCACTCCAATGATCTCCAAATGGAGTAGTATGTTCAAGAAATTCCTATTTGAGGATGTCATTAAGAAAACCCATGTCATTATAAGCAAATACCTTAAGTTTTAGCACCTCTCTATATTAAAAACAAGCATCCCTGGGGGAAAATGCAAATAGTCTTTTCACAATCCTGCTGATTTTGGCATTACCCCTTCTCCACTGCACTGAGTCACTCTCACTTTCTTGTTCTCTTACATTAAGTTGCCATGGGAAATACGAAAAGAAAAAGTGTTACAACCTGCCAACAGATTGACATGAATCTTGTTCATTCTGGCTCCTGAAGCTGGATTGACTTTCCAAGGTTTCCTGAAGCCTAGTTGATCCCTTGCCAGTAATAAATGGCATTTTGTGACTCCATCCAGTCTTGCTTGGCCAAGCTCTTTCTGGGGCTGAAGCTGAGACCCAGCCCAAACATTCCCCAACAGATTTGAGATCCACACTGCTACTTTGGATCATGCTTGCTGTAGTTGCTGTCATACCTCACCACTCCTTTTAGAATATTATATACTGCATTTCAAGGGAGCAGTTTAGCTCAGGACTCAGGACCTGTCTCATGAAGTGACATTCAGGCACACCCAGAAGTGGTCCCAGAGCTCATCTTCTGACTGGATGCAGTAACTGAGCAAAACATCCCCTAAAGAAAGCAGAAGAGCGACAGGAAAACAAGGGACTACACAGAGCAGCTTTGACCCTAATTTTGGTGGTTCTGCATCATTTCAACTCTCCACCCCTTTGGTGTACGTATTATGATAGAGATTCACAGTGATATGCACGCTTATGCATGCATCGACCCAAAGGGAGAAGAGCTCTGATTAAACACACCTGACGGACACCCGCCGTCCCCACGGCCGTGTCCCCTCCCACGGCCACCGCCGTCCTTCCGAAGCCGATGCCACTAGATGGAGCTGAGAAACAAAATTCCTCCCAGGCCATGTGCGCGGCTGCATTGCATAAGTCTCAAGTTGCAACTTGTTTCTTGCTTACTGGGCACTAATGTTGTTTCCCTGGACAGTTGATACAGGGACAAGCTGTGGCGAATTGTCATTAAGAGATTGCAAAACCATACTCCCCAACCACGCTGATTCACCCTTAGTGGAGGATGATGTCAGTCTGGGTAGATTTGGCAGCCAAAAATGAGTTCGGGAAATGAAAGGAGGGGCTTCTGCATGGCCCACAGTTTATGGGGTGGAAAAGCAGTCTCTGTCATAACTTATTCTGGTTAACTAGGGAGCAGGGAGGTTGGCAGCCTCTGCCCATTTAGTGAAAACCCTTCTGCTCATCAACAGTCTCCTGACAGCCTGGGAGACTGGAGGAAAGCATCTCTGCTTTCCCTATGCTTGCCTTTCCAGACTTCCATATGATCTGGCGGCAACAAACAGGACACAAAACTGCCTGTTGTCCTTGGAGGGATTCACTAGGAAAAGCAATTGTAAAATAAAACCCTATCCTCATGGTCTGGATGGAGCAAAAATTTCGGGGGAGCAATCAAAATGCAAGCGCACCAGATAGCCGAGCACCTGTCACACCCATCCTGCATGGGGAGTGGTGCTGAGAGGCTGAAAACTGGCTCAGTGGAAATACACCGCCCTGGGACAGCCCACTTGAAAGATGTGGCACTGCCAGCTCTTGTTTACACAGGGCATTGGCTGCTGAACTCTGTCTCCATCTCTTTGGAGGCAGGCAGGCTGAAGTCTGCCCTGCTCTCCACAGTGGAAGGGTTATCCTACTGTAAAGATGTTAAAACCATCCCATTTATTTTGTAAACTACTTTACTCATCAATGCTACCATAACTAAACAATTGTGGTGGTGGGAAATCTGCTTTGTAATTTTTTAAGATGTTATAAACAGAGGAGATAAATGAATGTGGAAACAAAAGAAGGAAAAGGTGAAAAAAAAATATATATTAGCAAATTGGGTAATTGCAACATCTAAAAAAAATTTAGGATGCAGATTGCCAGGCGAAATTTTCATTTTACCTGTTGACAAATATAATGGACTGTAGCAAGCTAGGAGCAGAATGCAAACACAACCACAGCTTGTAACATTAAACTTCATTTAGGTTGTGTGTTAATATGGGAATAGGGATAAGCTAAATCTGCATTATAGTGGGCCCAATATAAACCAGAAAAACCAATGTGAAAACAGAACCAAATCTTTGAACTTTGAAATACACTTATGAAAATTACATGGCCATGTGAGAAAAAAAAATTATAGTAAACCACGGGATGAATCAGCAAGTGTAGTGTTTCTGTCCAAGTCTAACTGTATTATCCAAAATAAGCCTATTTTTGCCTTTACCTAATCAAGTGCATCTAACTGCAAAAATAGAGTGTATAATCTCTTATTTTCATAATTCCACATGTGTGCCATAAGTTCAGTTTAAGATTACTCTAAAATGAATGCTCTCTGCATCCCAGCTCTTTAGGTGGCAAATGTCTGCAGGCAGACACCACTGAGATGTTTTAACCTTACATTATGCAGAGTGGGCCGTACAGCAGTAGGTTTCTGCAATGGTAGCCAAGCAGCTAAGCGTTGGAAGACCACATGCTAAGGTGCTTTGCAGTCAAGGTGTGTTAAAACCTGCAGGAAAGGGTGTGGTACACTCACAAAAGTGTATCCCTGGCCAAGGTGTTCCCAGGAACGTGGGGTGAGTCACCAGTGTCACATTGCTTGGCTGCCTGTGACAGGTGACATTTGGTAGCTGCATTATTACTAAACAGAGGTATGAGTGAGCCTTGCTACATGCAGGCACTGAAGTGTGATGTGAGCACCTGATGCTTTACAGAAAATCTCAAAGAGCACACAGGACTCAAGCTGTAGCGTCATAGCCTGACAGAAAAAAATGGGCCCTCTGTGACTGGTGAGCAGCTGTGATGAGATTAATAAATTTGAAGAGTGTAGCTATATATTACCCCACTGTAAGGAACAGAAATAGCTTTTCAATAATTTTGAAGCTAATTTGATATTTAATTTCAGAAAGCAAATCAGTATCTGCTATAGTTGCAATTTGATGTTGGGAAGCTGTGAAAATAAAACTTTTTTTTTCTTACCTTATTGGGCTTTAGACAAACTTAGATGTTATCCTTAGTCAAGGGTAATTCATCCTTTGACTTCAGCTGTGCTTTGCTGACACACCAATGGGAGCTGTGGTGTTTCACTGTCACATTAAAGCCTCTTTGGCTGTACAGAGGTGCTCCCTTTCCCAGGTCCCTGGGACATTGCACCATTCCTTGTGCCACCAAGGAGGCTTCCCTCCAGACCTGCCAAGGCTCGTCAGCCACCCAGCACGCTCGCACACCGGCCTCCGGTCAGGACTTCCAGTTCTGCTGCAGCACCTTTTGGAGAGGCAAAACTCAGGGACCTGTGCAAGCCCAGCCCATCACACCTGTGGTGCAGGGGGAGTTGGACACAGCTCAGGAGCTGGTCCTGAGCCCCTGCACCCTGGCTAGACAGCCCTGGTAACTCCACAAGAGCAGGTGGGTGACAGGGCAAAACATGCCAAAGCCTGTCCCAAGCACAGCTGTGGCCTGAGAGGATTTGCAAGATTTGCCTCTGCCCTGTAAGAAACGTGATCACCTTGCACTTTTGGGGGCCCTCTCTGGCTCCTGAACTCCCCAGTTTTATGGGGCCTTGGTGCAGCTAGCACAGGGAACCTCACTGCCCAAAAGCCCAGTCCAACCATGGCTTATGGTGCATATAGAGAAGACACTCCTTCATCCTCACAGGCACAAGGGGATGGCGGCAGCATGGCACTCACCCAGAGGCAGAGCCATGTGAGTGTCTCATCAGAGCATCCCCAGCTCCTATCCCCTCCTATCCTGCACATCCAAGCACTTTCAGCCACTCCTGGCCTGCTTGCTTTCCCGTACCCTGGACCCTGTGTGACTGACATAAATCCAAGGTGAACACAGCCTCAGGCTTCAAGTCACATTAATCCTACTACAAGTTCATACAGTGTGGTGCCGCCAAGGAGCTCCATGCAAGAAATGGAAGAAAGTGGAGAGAGAAATAAAAAGGAAGTGAGGAAAGTTGGCATCTGTGCTAGGGACATGGCGGAGACCACTTGGAGAGTTTCTGACTGCAAGTCTCAGATCACCTTTCGTTTCAAAGGCAATCCTCTCCATGAGCTGCAGCACCCAATCTTGCATCCCTGATGGAGAATGAAAGAGGAGACATGGTGGGCCACAGCATGCAGGGAGAGGTGCGAGAGAACCTAGTGTTTTTCCACCCAGAGTCCCTCACAGCATAGCACAGTTGAGTACAAACCTTGCTGATAGAGTAAGCTGAATGGAAGGTACTTTTTTCTCTGAAAGGCAGTGGTTTTTGCTAGGAGCAGAAGGAAGAGGGCCTCTTTCAGCTGGGAGAAAACTTAACACCACCAAATCCCTGTCATATGGCCATAGTTCACAGCACCTTCCAGTTAGTTACGGAATTGGGAAATGAACAGGCTGAACTTGCCCACTAGCTGATGTGAGGAGAAATAAAACTAACAAAATCCCTTGTCCTCTGACAGGTTTGCACCGGTCCAAACTGATGCCTGGGCTCAGGTAGCATCTCTTGAGTCCACCCACTGATGGGGATAACTGGGGTACAGTGACCCTATAAGCACTGCCTATACACATGCAGCTGGGACAGGGAGATGGAAAAGCAGTCTCTGCCCCATGGTAGTCACTGGCCAAAACTGTGAGCCCAGCCAGGCACAGGGCTGGCTGTGTGCCAGTGTGCTGCCATGCCAGTCCTCTTGGATACCAGAGTTTAGCTGGGAAAAGCACTGCTCCCTGGCTGGGAGACAGGAAGATTTGGCTGAAAACTGCTGGCACATGAGAAGGCTCAGCAGGATGAAATGGCAAAGCTTTGCTTTGACTCTGCTGCTGAGCTTACAGGTGACACTGAGGAGACTTGAACAATCTGAAGACAGAATGACTTTTTAGGTCTGTCAGAAACAAAAGTTTTTGTCTCAGTTTTCCTCTTTGTCTGCCAAACTCCAAAATCAATTCTTTGGCCGGGAAACATCCAGCCAGGAAAGATGTGAGGTGAGGTGTTTTTTCTCTGCCTGTATATCACCATTGATACTGTTCACCACAGGTTTAGCACTAAACATTCTGGGTTGTTTCATCCCTGTCTCTTCTACTCTGCTTTATAATCCCCACAACCAGTTCCTGCACTTACCAAGGAGGTGTGTGTCCTCCTAGGACAGACAAGAGATTGGTTTTAAGTACAGCATCTGTTAGTTATTGTTTACAGTGAAAGCTTCAGCTTTGACCTCAGACCAATGCAATGGCTCTGAGTGCTGGAGAACGATAAATTAACATAAATCTCTCAGTCATTTCCTTGTGTTCATCTGCTGTACATGCAGGCTCCAGGCCACAAGCTCCAGTAAAGCCTTCAGAGACAGACAGCAAAGGGAGACACGGATGACACACACTCCCAGTTATGCCAAGCTGCTAAAATTAAAGCTGGTAAGAGCAGTGTGAGATGCCCTGCAGGTAGCAGGATGGTGTCTTTTTCCAAGGACCCTTTCACTGGGTAACAATGAAAGGACAACAACTGTCAGGGAGGCCTCTTGCTGCCCTGCTTTTACATGTGAAAGCCTCATTTGTTTTGCCAAAACAAAGCTGGTGCCTCTCAACAGCAGAAATCCTCACGTCTACAAGAGGCCTGCCTGTCCCAGCACAAGATATCTGTTGTGGTCACATCCAAAGACCCCACATCAAGATTGGAGTGGGGCTGTGGTATATGCTGCAAAGCAAAACACTGTGCAGGAAGCCCCATGCCCTGCCACAATTTCCATGCTGGTGTGGAACAGGACAGGGATACCAACAGCTGGCTGCATGTATGGTCACGAATAATGGCAACTCAATCAGCCTGGAAAGCATGTTCTAGGAACAATTCAAAATCACTCATAAAGGAAACCAAACAAACCCTTGTACAACAAATAAAGTCAGTAAGCTTTAAAGCTATCCCAGTCAGCTCTCACTGTCCCACATGGACTGATACAGACTGTCACAGCCTTTGTGGCCCCACTCTGTGTGGTCAGGGTGGCACAGACTGCTCTGAGCAGCCAGGAGGGCTGTGAGAGTAGGGCAGGTGACACTGCAGAGCTGCCCCGTCCTCTGCCACAGAGCACATGCCTGCTGGTACCTCTCACAGGGCTCCTTATGCCTTCAGTAACTCTGCTCCTGCCAAAAATCGGCTGGAGGGAGCCTAACCCCACACAGCTGCAAGGCACTTACAATGGGAATGCAAATTAAAGCCACCCATTTATGTAAACTACCTCAAAGTACTGAATACAAAAGCAGATGCATGGAAACAGAATTGCAATACCAGTTTCAGGCAGGATCCACTGGAGCACAAGATGAATTATATACATATAGGATTTCAAAGGAGAGTGTTAGGACAGACTGAGTTCTGCCCACATCTTAATGACCTGAATAGATTAGCCTCTCCCTCCTCACTACCTTATGCTATCCAGCTGAGGATTGACACTGCAGAGATTTTCGCCTTCACTTCAGGCCTTAAAGCAGAGCTTTGGGGAGAGGGCAGGGGACAATGATGTCTTGCTGCATCCCAAGGAGCTCCCACCATCTCGATGTGTGGCTTGTTTGCAAAGACAAACCCTGGGGCCAATCTCAAAATAGGGAACAGGCAAAGTGAAAGGAGGGAGAGCCTAGCTGAGTGCACTTGGGGTGGGCAAGCAAGGACAAGCGTGAATAGTGTCTAAAATGAACCTTTCTCTGGTATTTCTCAGGCATCAGTAGAGAAAAGTGAGAGAAAAGAAAATAAACAAAGGAAAGAAACAACAAAGGAAGAAATATGATGTTAAATGGATGGAGAATTTAAACCAAAAAAACACCAAACCATCCAAGGGATTAATGAAGGGCTTAGAAGCTGCCTCTGCACCTTGCAGTTTCTTCCTTACAAGCTTCTCCCAGTTCTGTGAAAGAGATGCCTGCTGTCTGGTGGGGAAAGGCAGAGCAGGGCTCCCCGCAGCCTGTGCAGGGCTTCCCTGCAGGGCACACTGCCCATCCCTGTGCCGAGCAGCTCTGCCCTTCCGGAGCGCAGGTAAATAATCCCATGCGCGCACGCCTTGGGGCCAGTACATTTCTCCTGGGTGAATGCAGTTTTTCCAAGTGATTAAGATAGGATAACCAGGAGTAAGGAACCAGATTAGAAAGTAGAGCTCACAAATTTTCATGGAAGGCCAGGAATGCTGTGCCACAGGTAAGCACTGCTGTCACCTCTGTTGTTTTTCAAGACCGGTTTCCAAAGGCAACTTTTGGTTTGCGATAAACAGCCTTGGAGTCACTCCAGATTTGTTCTCTGTAGATCACATCCACTGACTGTCCCCTTGTCAGGGTGGTAGGTGTCCTTATTGCCCCAAGCCTGTAGCCCCTGAGGGAGCCCTCCTGCAGCTACAGGAAACACCCCATCAGGTCTCCTATGTCCTCCATGCAGCACAGAGGGTCTGGATGGCTGCATACAAGAGCCCACCCCAACCCTCCTTGCAAAGCAGCAGAGACTTTTGGGTAGGGCAGACCTAGGGCAATGTTAGCATCACTTAACCCAAGCAGGCAGGTTCAGATGAGGCAACCTGACACAATCTGTGTTTTACTTCTCTCTATGCCAAGAAAAAAGTGCAGCTGTTTGGGTTCCCATGGCATTTATTTTATACCCTTTTATCCTAAGGTCTGTGTTCTTTCATGTAATAAACAAATCACAAGTCTTGTTTTACATATCTTCGCACATTAAATCTCTTTCCAATTCTTCATATGCTTGTCTGAAAAGTGCCTGGCAAACAGCTGCATTAAACAAAAATTAAGTCAAGGTTGGAGCTCCTGTACCTAGAGCCCTGAGGTTTTATAGAGCTTTCTTTGTGCAGCTTCTATTTCTGTCTGATTAAGCTAATTCTCAGAGGTTAAGCTATCTAAACTGACTGGGTACTGAAGCATTTAAAGTGTAAATGCACTGATCTTTAATCACAGTCTGCAGACTGCACCTCTTTCTCCATCTGTATGTATGTGGGAGCTGTTCCCCTGCAATATCTTCATGTTACACCTGCATCTAGTAGCATCTCACATGCCACAATTAACCAGAGTGTGCTGGAGTGAAGGACAATGTGTCCAGGTGTATGGAAGTGAAGCTAAATGTGCAGCTACAGCAGCTAAGTTGATCCCATCTTCTCTCTGTGTCCTGCTCCTCTCACAGCATCTTCTGTGTTGGTACCCGCACTGCTGGCTTGGTAAGGAAACACTCTGCCAGCATGAAAGTCAGGGAGGGGGACAAAGGCAAAGACACAGCTCCCACAGTAATGCATTTCAGACAATTGAGAGCTGCCAAGCTCTCCTCCCTCCCTCCCAGTATCCCACTGTGATATTCAGAAGTCCTTTGATTTTTACATTTGAGAAAAATCCTTACAGAGGGAGTATTTCCAGTCTGGCATGGTGTGCCCTGGGAAAAGAAGACAAACTAGAGCTGTTCTGCAGCTCTGGCCCATAGGGGTTGTCAGGGAAGAGTGCAGTGAGCCTGATGCAACTCTCCAAATCCCAGCACTAGGCAGTCCTGGGACTTCCCAGGCCACAGGCAGCATCTGCAGCAGCAGCAGCTCTAACAGGCCTCCATAGCCTGCTTTCCCATTAATTTGCCTAATTGCTTTTTGAACCAATGTATAGTTTCAGCACCTGAAGCATCCTATGGCAACGAGTTCCACCAATTAATTATGGTTGAGTGAAAAAAGACTTCCTTCTCCATGCCTTAAAAAATATCTGCTTGATGATTTAATTTAGCATCCCTTGGTTCTTGCCTTACAGCGACTGCAGCCATTCCTCCTGCTGTTCATCACGTTGCAGACCTGTCACAGCCCTGAGTCCTCCCTTTTCTAGGCTAAATCTGACATTCAGTCTCTTTTCATACAGATAGCATTGTGCATCTCTGATCATCCCTGTCATACATCTCTCTGCCTTCTCCCATTCAAGTACAGCCTGATCTTCAAGAGTGCCACACGCCCACAATCCCGAGGTTGCTCAATAAAAGGCACTGTGCCCTGCATCCTTTAAAAAAATCATATTTGCTGCTGTGGGTTGTGCTTCAAATCTGACTGCAGCCCTCTCAGCAGATGTCCTGGAGGCATTCATCACTGACCCTGTGTTTGGTGGAAAGGTGGTAGCACCATGCCTGGCTTCCAGGGCTTCTGCAGAGATCAGCTCCAAAGTAGCAGCCACAGCCAGCTCTGGCATTTGCTTCTTGGTGCCTCTGTCACTAAGTCTGCAAACAAGAGGTGACTGCCACAACATTTGTATTTGTGATCACAGGGACAATAGAGGTAATATGTCCATTGAGCAATTGTGTCACCTCAATGAAACGTTTATAGGCGCTTACAATAGAAATATTGCAGATAGGATGAAGAAATTACCTCACACAGGATCAAATATGCAAAGTTAACTGTAGCTGTGGACTTCTCCCACAAGATAAACAAGTGGCTAAGGCCTCGAGGGAAATAGCAGGAAGGGGAATCCCAGCAAGCTATTCTTGTGCCAGGTATTTTTTTGCAGGGCTTTAGTAGGAACTGTGTCTGGGACTCCCAGGATGGCCTTGTCCCTGCCTGCCTGCAGGAGCCCTTCCTGAGGACAATGCTGCTGGATCCCCAGTTCCCCAGAGCCCCTCTCCCCAAGCCCTGCACGCCACAGACAGAGCAGGCTTGCACTTTGTGTCAGCAGTTGTTGGAAACTGGACAGGACACAAATATAGACACAGGTTTTGAAAGGAGAGGGGGAATGTTTGCAAGAGCCCGACACTTGAGATTACTTCCTCTTGCTCCTGAGATGCAGAGGTGATTCCAGTGTTCCATCCCCTCCAAGACATCCATGAGGAAGAAAGACAAAATATGGGGCAGAGAAAAAGCTATGATTCAAAGCACTCTGCACACTTCTTTGCATCTATTGGGATAACAACTCACCAACCACTTCTCCAGGCACTACAACTCCCAGGGGGCTGCAGTGGGCCAGCTCAGAGATTATCTTTGCCATCTCTTGGCATTTTACTAGCTCAGTGTACAATCCGTTTTTCTTTAAGTACTCTGTTTTTCTTAAACAGCGTTGCTATTCCCTTCAAAACATAACTCTGTTTATCCAAAACAAACAAGGGCTGGTATCACACCCTGCCAATGGCAACCGTGTTGCTGCTGGGTGTCACTTGACAGCGCTGAGCTACAGGTGACAACTCCTTTTTCCACTCACTGAAACAGGCAAGGATATGCCCATAATAAACCACCACTTATCTGTTGAGGCAGAGATTTTTTCCCTCTGCTTGCCAACATTGATTACAGTCCGAATCTTCCTTTCCTTTATCAAAAAGCATTTACAGACATTTTCACCATTCCTTCTCTGAAGTTATTCTGCAAAAGATGAGTGAAACAATTAAATCGTTGGCTTAACAGGAGTGAGACAGCTCTTCTTTTAAACAGGGGATTTTGATTGCACCCTGTTACTTCATCTCTTTAGAATATTCACTAGACAGAGTAATTTTCCTGTCTCAGAACAGTGCTAAGCTGTCAGACTCCTTCTCTCTGAGCAAAAGGTAGTGCAGCATCTTCTCCCCACATGAGTGCTTTTTTTGGAGAATAGAAAAGAAAAAGAGAAAGAAAAACACCCCTACTTCCCCAGTGGTCACTTTGAGGCAAGAAGAAAACCGTGTCTGATCATGCGAAGCCCCAGCATCCAGGAATCCCTCCTAGTGGGATCACCAGCCCCACCTGGGAGAAGAGTATCAGGAGGTTCATTCAGCAACTAAAATAACTCACCCTGCAAACGTTCTTCCACTTAGTTTTAGACAGCAGTGGGGGCTGAAATTCAGCCTCAAACAGGATGGGGGCATGCAGAGGGTAAGGGATTGGGGCAGGGCAAAAAGAGATTACCCAGAGCCCTCCCTTGCAACCAGCACAGACACTGCCCATGTTGTTTGGTCAGCTGGGGAAACAATGTCCTCTTTCAGGGGCTGCAGGTGGTTCGGGGCATTGCAGAAAAGGGACATTATAGCTTTCTATGATAGCGTGGTTGAAAGGTTTGGAGCCTATGTACAAAAAAGCCTTTGCTGAGGGTATTGCTGCTGCATCAAGTATCAATGAAAGCTGCATCTCTGCTGTTATGAATCCAATCACCACAGCAAATGAATGGGAAGCATTACAAGTAGCAAAATAGTATTTCAAGCTGCAGTGAACAGCACCCAATTCATCAGTGAATAGCAGGCTTGGGTCAGTGAAAGAATAGCTCTGATTGAAAGAAATATGGAAGAGCTTTGAGCAGTCTGCAGGAGCAGATGTGTGAAAGAAGTACAAAACTACAGGCACTTCTGAGGTCTCATGTACAGCCAGCTCCGAGCCAGGCTGGGCTGCAGCTCCCCACGTGAACCAGTTTACAGGGCCTTTAGCATCACCACTCCCCTGTCTTTGGAAATAAGCTTCTCTAGAGAAGAAAAACAACCTGTATGGGCAACAGCTTTTATCCCTGCAGTTTACCTCCAAATGTCATGGTCAATCTTTCAGAAGCCAAACTGGCAAGAAAAACATGAAGGCATTATGAACATTTTCACAGTTAGGCAAAAGTAAGGGCATGTAGTAAAGCCAGAAGCAGAACTTGGATGTCTCGATTTCCCATCCCTAATCCTGACCATGCTGCTCCACCAGCCCCTGCTCATTTCTAGGATGCTGCAGTGATGACGGCTGCAAAACCCAAAAGCAAGCCCTGCTTTTTCCCCACCACTGCAGCAAGATAGCCTGGCCTCAGGCTGTTATTGGTGGGTGCCAGGGACACCTTGTAGGCTTGCCAGCAGCCTCAGCCCAACTTTCCCCCTTGCCAGGGCTCAGTAGGCCCTGTGCAGTCTTTTCCTAGGTGAGTGGAATGAACCTGATGCTGGTGAGACCCTGCTGATGGCATCCTGCCCACACCTACTGCAAACTGAAGGGAGGCCTGAAAGGCCATGTTCTTGGCAGGGAGTTAACAGGGACTTGGGCTCCCAGCCCAATGGCTGCTAGTCCCTGACCTGCTGTGATGCCGTGGGGCTGAACTAATGCCAGGACATGTCCCTCCAGTTTTGTACTGCTTTGGTGTGCACACTGGACTTTTACCCAGAGATTGCTCTGGCTGACCTCTCTGTGGCAGATGCTGTCTTCAAAGAGCAGTGACACAGGCAGAGCAAGACAGCTGATAAGGTTTGATGGCTCTTTATTTAGGGGAAATCCTCCTAATGATTGCCCAGGGCAAGTAAGGCTCAGAGGCTTGAATTCCCAGAGGAGGCATTGATGCACCAGATCAAAGCCTGCTTCCCAGCTGTCACCACAGAGGCATCACCTCCAGCCATAACAGGAGGTTATAAAAACAAGGTCTCTCCCTGACACATCCCAGGCTGCTCAAAGAAACCACCTCCAAAGAGAGGAAGGTGAGAGAGACCCATCTGCAAGTGCTCTGTGGACTTTGAGAGCAAGGGGCAGGCTCTCAGAAATGCTGTGATGGGGATCCAGTCCCAGGGAAGCACCAGTGCCATGCAGGAGCTGGGGCAGGGCACTGTGTGTTGCTGGGCTCTGCCTGTTTCTTGCCTTACCTCCTGTAGGCAGGGATGCATCTGTTTGCTTTCATTGGTGCACTCTCACATAAGGGAACTTAAATCCAGAGCACTGGGAGGATTTTTTCGAGTTTTTAGAAGTTCCGGGAGATAGTTTTTAAACCCGTGGGGGCATGGATGATTCCTCTCAGGTGGAGGCTTTCCAAAAAGCCTTGTCACTGCTGATACCTCATCAGGAGCCTGACTCCAAGTGGGCACAGGCTACATCAGCCCACTTGTTGTAACAGACTTCAGGGCACTGCGTGTTTTCAGGATGGTGGCTTCCTCTTGGGGATGAGCTGCTGGTGCTGCTGGCACAAATCATGCCAGCCTGGTGTCAGGAACAGCTGGCAGCCCTGTGGAAAAGTTGCCTAGTGCAGAAAAGGCCAAAGAGTTGTGTTAGTTGACATTGCTTTAACAATTTATATCACATTTTATAGCTGTTGAAGTTACAGCTCCTTCAAGGTACTTCAACATGAAAGACAGCAAGGTCCCTGCCTGGGAGACCTTACAGTCTAGTACAGACAGGTAAACATAACAAGTAGAAACATTAAACTTTAGGTAGGGAGTGGGGACAGGTTGAGGGAGTATGTACAGAAATTATCTTTGGCACATCAAAGAGCTGGAAGAAGTCCATCAGAGGAACCTTTAGGCTATTTATGTATTTCAGGTAGCAAGATAAAATCATGAATAATTAGTTCCTGCAACCTCTTTGCAGAACCAGGACTGAAGCAAGGCTTACAGAGACACTTCCCTGCAAATCTATGGCTCATGGAAGGGGAACACTGAATCCTCCCCAGATTTGTTTTACATTGCTCTCTTTTAACCAGTAACAAGAAAAGAAGTAACAGGCAGCACAAGCACACCAGCATCCTTCCAGGTGTTAGTCTGTCTCTGACTATATGATCACAGTGGTTATTAGCCCAGCAACATTCTTAGCATCTTTCTTTTTTCCTTTCTTGTCACCACAAGCTGCATTTTCTGTACTTCCAAGCTACCTACCTCCCCAGAACACCCTATTTCAATGCCAAAGTTCCCACTCTTTAATCCTGCCCTCCCTCACCATACCCAACCCAAGTTGTCTTCACTGAATCATTGCTGAAAGAAGGAAGTTACACATCAAAGAGTGGAACAAGAGACCCAGCTTCAGCAGAGCTCACTCTGTCACCTCAGCTCCTGACAGTCAACACAGGGGCTGTGCCACCAGTGCCTCCCTGCTCAGCTTCTCTGGACAGGTCAAAGGACTCAGATCCTTCCCTTACAGGCTTTCAAAATTCAAAAATATTGCGGAAACCAGGCTTTTCTGTCTGGAACACAAAGGCAAATAACCCACTCATGCTACACTGTTGGGCAGTGGGAGACTCAGGCCTCCAAGCTCCAGAGACAGCTTGGGCACAGACCAGGAGCTGTTTATAGATTTATTCTCACTTGTGTGGGCTCCTTTGAGCAGACACAGAACATGAACTCTTTCCATTTCAATGCAAAAACCCAAAACCCTACAAACACATGTAGCAGCACTGTAGCTGTTCCACTGCCAAACAGATATAGCCAAGACATTTGATCAAATCTGTGGGTCCAGAGCTGGAGACCCTTGTCACCAGGCTGATGCAGGTCTGCCAGCCAAAGCCCCATAGCCTTGGTGTGAAGTGCAGCAACAGAAAAAAAGCAGCTCCTGCCCACCCTGCAGCTCCCAACTCCTGGGCTGTCTCTCTCTCCCTGCCAGCCCCAGCACTAGAGCAAAGAGCTGAGCGAAAAAAGTGTTCACTATATTTTTTAGAAGTGTTTTTTTAAAAAGTGTTTAAAAAAGTGTTAATGAACTGAAAAACAATCTGGTGAAAAGCACTGTTTCTCAGACAGATAAATCCAGTTCATCTCATAGCAACTCCTGTGAGCAACTTATTGGGTTCCATTCTTAATCAGCCCCTAGGCAGCTAAGTTATGACTCTTCTATTTGGTGAAAATAGAAGAGTCCTAACTTTTGCAAATTTTCAATTTGCAAAAAAATTGCAAGTGCTTGCCACTGTTTGGGGTTTTTTCTCTTCTTGTTGGTTTTCTCTTGCCCTCTTTATTGGTAGCCATCTCAGTTGTGGTCGCCATGAGGAGCTTGGTGGCATTATGGTGTTTTTGGCTGGAGAAGGCTCTTCCCAGATAAATCTGCTTCCCCACAGCCTGACCTCAGGGCACACAGCAGGCAGAGCCATGCAGCCCAACAGAATCCAGCCACGACAGGGCTGGGCTGGTGAAGGGCCAGACAGGGCATTTGCCTTTGCATGGCTGGGGGCACACAGCGCTATTGGGAAGCTGCCTCTGCCTTTAGCTGCCTGATAAGCTCTGAGATAACTGTCAAATTTCTTTTCCCCTCCTTTCTCCACTTGTGCTCCCTCCAGTCAGGTCTGCCAGAGGCCTGCTCTCCTGAACCAGCTAGGCAGCACCTCCCTGTCCCTGCAGCTGTCCCGACACCTCTCCCCACCATGGTACCACCCCTGGTTACACAAGCCAGGACGCCTCTCCCCCACCATTCCTTCCCCTCACCTACAGCAAACACCTCCTGTTTCCCTTCTGTTTTGACGACTTATCAGCTGCTGTGGCAAAGCAGAGGCAGATCTTCAACACCTCCTCCTCAGGCATGTGGATAACAGCGACAGCAGCAGGGATAGGGCACAGCCTCCTCAGCCCCTGGAGCAGCTGCTGCTGTCTACAGACGGCATACAGATTGCCAGACACAAAGTACTCCACAGTATATCTCACAAGGAGTTACAAAAGGCTTTTAAGTTACCAAATGTTCTCTTTCCCACTTATTTGGCAGTGGACACTATAAATCTATGGTATACTGTAGACTGCAGCTCTCTGAAGATGGGGTCATCTGCTTGCCCTGCTGGGCACAGAGCCCAGTGGTTTATGCACAGCCATCCCCATCCCTTCCAGGCTCCTCTGATAATTAAAAAAAAGAATTAAAAAGCACCATATAAGTGAGAGGAATCACCAGCCTCTTAAAGGCAAAGTAAACAATCAGAGAGAGAAAAAAGTTTGTAAGCGGGTTGGCCAAGAGAAAAGGATGTTTGTTGCACAAATAAAGTGAGTGGGAGCAAGACTTTCCAGCCTGACTGGTGAAAAGATCTGTAAATCAAGACTGCAGCTCCTAGCCATGTGTATGAATCAATTAAAGCACTCAATGAATCATTTCTTTTTGACATAGGCAATCAGAAACAATGGTTTGATGTTCAATTGATTTCTCATTTGTCTCGCTCCCCTGAGTAATGATGAACGACTCACCACTTACATGGTTCATGCCTCAACCCGACTGCTCCTGGAGCAGCTTCTTCTTCAAGGAATCACACTGGGCACCTGCTCCTACCTGCTGACATTTCACACCTCTTGGTCACTACCTGTTGATGCCTTTGGCTCCTCTTGTCTCTCTCACCTCATCTGCTATGCTCTTCCCACCATGTTCCTCCTTCTTTCTCTCTTTAAAAAAACATTAAATAGCAAAGTTTTGTTTCCAACATGTGGCAGTAGAGCCAGATTCTTCACTAGGAAGCATCAGGATTCTACTCCTCAAAAACTGTCAGAAAAGCAGCATAGGTCTGTGATGTAAAACAGTCTAAAGAAAGGAGGGAGTCTTGAGTGTATTTTCTATAACATACCATATCCACACACATTTCCTCCATCCAAAGTACCTTTAGATAAAGTAGTTTGTGTAGACCTCTGCCTCGTACTCTGGACACCTCATGGTGCATTTCACTAGTTAGATCCAGGTGCATCCCAAAAGAAAACCCTCAGTTCCCAATCTGGGCTATGCTGCAATCTCAAGCAATTAAGACATCATCTGGCAGCAAGGAGTCCTGCAGTGACACAGCTAACTGCAGGGTGTGCCATTCACACAGCTCCAGCTGGCCATCCTGAAACAACACAGCTTGGCTGGGGCTGCTGACTGTTCCTAGCGGATACAAGGCACCTCTGGGACCCAGCCAAGAGGAACACAAGCATAATCCTATTATGATGAATAAACTGATAAAAGACAGGGGAAAAAAGAAATATTTGGGGCACACTGAGCTTTCTCATCCATGAAAACAAGGTGCCTGCATCCAGCTTGCAGAGCTGAGCACAAGGATTGATTTGGGGGCGCTGGCAAAAAGTTTCCTGGAGGTCCAAGGCCCCCACTGTGCTCAGCCATGTGCTCCTCTGTGGGGAGGCTGGAAGGCAGAGGTGGGAGCTACACTGCCTCCTACACCTGGCAGGACTGTGGCCTTGGCTTGGTCACTGCTGAATATCAGGGCACTGTGCTTCACCTCTGTCTGCCTACACTCACCATGGAGCATCCCCTCCCCACGGGATTTGCTCCCTGGCATGAGGCTCTGGGGCTCATTTTCCCCTCCAGCAATCCAGGCAATCGACCAAGAGATCTTGCTTCTTGGTCTTTCCCCAGCCCTGTGTAGCTCTTCAAAAATCATTTTTGGCCATATTTGTGCATAGAACAGGCCTGAGAGAGCTGCGGGATCATAAACAATTTGTTTCCTCTGTGCTCAGAACATTTCCAACCACTTTGGCTTTTCAGCCACTTCAGTGGAGAACATCTCAAACCATCCCCCCTTCCATTTATAGCCACAGTTCAAAAATTTTAGGTCCTTTGCCCACCTTCTCACCTCTAAAGCTTTCAGAGAGCAGGAACCACCTCGGGGAACCAGCTGCCAGTGTCACCCTTCCAGTCCCCATAGGAGTGAGTTGTGGAAAGCAGCAACTACCCCACACGCCTTCTCATGCACACACACTCTGACATTTTAAAGAAAAATATCAGCATTTTCAAGATTACCCAAGATGCTGCAGGGAAAGCTGTTGAGACACCTCTTCCAAAGTGTGAGCCTCGTGTCATTTGCTGCACTTGGGCAGCACCACGCACACTGCGGTTATGACTCAAAAGAGCGAGAACAGCAGCTAAGGAAATTCCTTTCAAAAGGCTCCACATGCACCTCCATGGAGCAGGCACGTTCAGAGCTCACCAAGCCTGAATTTGATGTTAGCTGCCTGATGTCATCACATTTGCAGCTCACTTCCTTAAAACCCTGCAAGCCAGAACAGAGAGCTGGTATTCACAGGTGCCGTGCAAATCACGCCCTTGGTGCTCCAGCTCTAGCTTGGGCCATGCTCTGTTGCAGCCTTCCCCAGCAAAGTAGCTCTCCTAGGAAAGGTAAAGCCCCTTTTACCTGACAGCTTTCATCTTGCCTACAAAATCATTAGAGAGCTTCCCAGGTCACACAGTGCATCCCCCAGGCTTCTTTGTTCTTGTGTAGCAGCTCATCCCTTTCACCAGCTAAGCAATCAGGCTGCTCTGAGGTCAACAAATGTTGATACCAGAAGCTGATCAGAAGAGGAAAACACAGCAGGCCAATTTTCACAAGTATTTCAGCTGTGGTGCTTGATACCATTGGACCCACCTGCTGCTGAGAACCACCACATTTATCCTTAGCTGAGATTTTCACAAGGCTTTTCTGTGACACTTCAGCATCAGGCCTGGTGAAGGGAAAATTATCGGAAGTGAGTTGGGTGGTGCTGTTTGATGGTCTACACTGAGGGAGTCCCTTCTGGGATCATTTTCTTCAGTGCTATCAGTGCTTACCCCAACGATTTCATTATCTAACCCGTGCTGTTACCTGTGGTTAGCCACCAACATACACCTAACAGAGTCAAGGAATGGAAAGCAGCTGCCAAAATATTACTTTGGGGATTGTCAGCACTATCCAATTAGCACCAACACGTGGGCATGCCTTGCCCAGGAAGAGGGATGAGGGCCAACACTCACAGTTCAAGGAGCAAATATGTGCAGGAGTTGAGCCCTGCTGACTGTTCCTTGCTGCAGCCCACTGGCAGCCCACACATGCTTTGGAGCCAGCAGATGTGGCACCTTGAAACCCCAGGGATCTCTGGGAATAAATTTCCTTTACTTTCTCCTGAAATCTGAACTCCAGCTGACAGGAATAGAGGCAAGAAGCAGCTTTGAGCTGCCTCATTGTCATAGATGCAAATTCCATCTTCATCAAATCCACCCCCCAGCCTTTCTTAAAGAGTTGATTTTAAATTTTTGTAAAATTATCAGCCTTTTTACAATTTCAAGATGATTTTAAAAAGCTTACCAATTTTCTGCATTGGTTTTGATTTTAGAAGTCCATGCATTTAAAATAGCTAGCACTTTTCATAGCATTTAAAGATTTGCAAATCCCCTCCCTTTGCAAGGAGGAGCAAAGGGTTATTATCTTTTATATTTAAAATCAGAAAAGACCACTTGATTCCTTCTCAGAAATCAGCAATTTCTAAGAAATAACAATAAATCCAATTGGAATGGAAAGCTGCCACAAATTAATTTTTTAGAAGAGGCAAAAGCACTTTATTTCAGCTAGAGAAAAGCTTGACTAAATCCTTCAGCTGGGTTTGGCAAGTGAGTTTGAACCAGTATCACAGTAACTCAGCTCCATGGGCTGCACACAGTGTGCAAAGATTACATCATCAGACTTCATGTTGTGATCACTTGGAATAGGCAATACCACTTGGAGAATCAAAAAAGGAGACAACACCAGTCAATACAAAGAGAATTGCTTAAAGCCAAGTCCTTTGTAGACCCTGTGCCATATCATTCCTTCCTGCCTTACAAGTTTCATTATGAAAGTCACCTCAAATGAATTCTTTGTATATTGCAGTACCTTCCTTCCTTCCTTCCCTGTGAGAAGGATCTTTGCCCTGTTTGGTCCTGTAACGCTGAATCACATGCCCGATTAGGTCACCTGAATGCTCTTTGCTGGGATGCCATGTTCCTGGCTCCGGGAGCAGAGTTCCACGTGACTTTATCCTTATTCCACTCAGCAGGCGATGAGATCATCCTTCTGGTGGCCCAGGAATTGCTGCAAGTCCTCTCAGGCTGCTGTGATTCATGGGGAGGCTGCTGGAGGTGGCTTTGGTGGAGCATGGCCCCCGTGAGTCACGGCAGGGCTGGATAAACACCCGCGCTGGCAGGGCGCTGGTGCAGCAGGGCTGGTCCCTCCATCCCTCCTCCCCATCCAGCTCCAGAGGGTGCAGCTCCTGTGGTTGCCATAGCACGGGACTCTGCAATAACACCAATAAAGGAGAGCGACCCGAGAGGAGGCCACCTGTTTTATAGACACCTCGGGGCACTGCAGCAAACGTGTTGTGCTCAACTGAGAGACGTTTCATTTCCACAGCACGGGGAACAGGAGCGATCAGGGAGCAGCACAGCTCAGGTCTGCTCAAAAAAAAAGTAAAAAGACTGGGGGGAAAAGGAAAACAAAGGGGAAAAAGAGTCCTCTCTTCTTAAATGCACCCTTAAAATAAAGAAAATAGTCAACAGTCAAAAAATGGTGAGCTGAGAAGCAAGCGGCATAGCTGCCATTTAATCTGTAGGATAGCTCAGGGTTTCTCATCAGCTTTAGCGGAAGGGAAGGAGGGAAAGAAACCCAGGAGAAGAAGGGACAAAGTCAGAGTTCCCTTTTTAAAGGATGTCAGTAAATGAGTCATTAGACGTTATCCCTGTCACCTTAATTACGGAATGCTCAACACAGTCCCAAGGGGAAGGGAGAGAGGTTTACTGAAAAATACATATTCCTCACTTAGGGACAGGAGGATCAGGCCAAAGAGCTGCAGGCCAGCTGCAGAAAACAACAGAGGGGAAAGTCATAGGGTTTAGCAGCGTCCACATTGTCCCCATCAGGGAGAAAGGAACAGCAAGTACAGCAAGGATAGCCAAAGACAGCCCTGGTGATTTCCAGAAGTGTGAGGACTCTAACTGGCCACATAGTGGATGCCTGGTTAAATAACCTTTTAAACACAGCTATCATGTATTTCTGAAACAAGTCCCTTTTGTTTGGCACGTTTGTAGTGTAACAGAGACTGAGCTTGGGATACCTAAAGTGGTTTTGGGAAACCACTTCAGGAAATACAGATCCAACCTCCCAGAGCTTCCACTTAACTTTGCTGTCAAACTTAACTCTGCTAAACAGGTTCCTGAATTGCTGCTGTGGGTGTCCCTGAGGCAGGCAGTACCCGGCCAGCCAGAGTCGCTATCCCATGGCAGCCTCTGACTCCACGGAGCTCAGGGGGACCAGCCCAAGGCCAAGAGCCAGCAACAATGCCCCCAGTGCCAAAAGCCACCACAGCCTGCTGAGGACAAGCTTCCCCCACCCCAGCTTGGCAGCAGAAGCACACGGGGACTCCATCTCCCAAGTGTTTCCACACCCACACTGTCCCTGGAGCACGGGCTGGCCCCAGAGCCGCTGTGGACCCTCAGTGGGGGAAATCACAACTCCTTTCCTGCAAACGCTTAATCAAGCAGAAATATGATAATAAGAGCTTGCCAGTTTGGCACACAACATTGTAACAGATCCAGTTACCAGCAATTAGACACTCCACCCCGATTAATTTGTGCTAGAAATCCTATGACAGTTTCAAACAGAGAGCGTGATTATGTGTTCAAACTGTTTACCAAAGGTTGGGGTGATTTCTCTGTCATTTAAAATGTTGTATATTAAGGCTGGACATTTTATTCAGAGATATTTACTGTACTTTCAATGAGACTTATTCAGAGAAGTACTTTCATTAAACAAGAGTTTAAACTCGATCATACAATGGACCTCTGTGATTAGTCATGGACCCCACTGCCAATTCATGCCGAATTTTTAAGCTACATATTCTTGCAAATCTCTGCTTTATGGTCTTTTTTAATATTGTTGGTTGCCTCTATGATTAGAAAATGTCTCCTGCTGTATTTCCATATGCCCTTCTCCCATGGGCTGCTTATGCCACATTTCCCATTATTTCAGACACTGTCTTTGTGCAGGGCTGGGGACACCACAACCTCTGGGACCCCACGGCCACAGGGCTGTGCCCAGGGGCCTTGATCCTGTGCTTGTTGCACAGACGAGGAACAGACCAAGATTTCATGGATATTCCTCACAACTGTTTAAAGAGCTCCCCTGCTAACCCCCCACTCACAACCTCTGTGCCATACCCTCAGCTGGCAACTCATCTGTAAATTGTCTTGCAGGGTCTGATTTGGTGGTTATGTTGTTTAGTAGATTCAAGTAGTCAGTGAAAATTTGTTACATTCCTACTACAAGGTACACAGAGAGAGAGCCAGGGTTAAGATTTGGCTTGTGCAATTCATATTCCCCCTACTGCCATCTCATTTGCTGCCTTACCCAATATGAGGTCCTTCAGAGCATGAATTTGGACCTGGGACCATCTCTACTGGGGTGTGAACCAGTGTCATATTTTGCAGAGGCTGCTAGATGATCCAGTCCATGCTCCATCCAGTTGAGTTTCAAATCTCTGGCAACAGATTGCATCAAATCCCTCACAGTAACTCAGGCAGTACTTTGCAGCAATGCAAAAATGCTTTCTAGATTTCTAGGCTTCCTGGTTAGCTGCTATTTTGCACACTCCAAATGAATGTTTGTACTGCTTGGGATGACCACAGCAGCTCTACTATAAGTGTGAGGGTGCTGGTTTCCTTCATAAAGCCACACTGCAAGAAAAAAACAAGCATCAGAAGCACCACGTTTGTCAGGAGACTTGCTGCTAACAGTGCAGGAATAAAGAGGTATCCCGTCCTGCAGGACACTTGCTGTAACTTACTATTCTGTTTGGTCCTTAATTCCTTTAAGAAGAGGGTAAGCAAACCTCTGCCAGGAAAGGCTGAGCTGTTGAGCTCACAAGGATCATTCCTCAGCTTCCCACAGACTGATTTTGGAGCTGCCAGCACCTGTCCACATTCATCTGTGTTCAGGTTAACACTGCTGGACTAGTCCTCAGCCTGGCTAGTGAGCATCTCTCACCTCTCCTGCTGTACATGTCCACTGCTCCCACAGGCCTTTGGAATTTCCAGTGTTCTCTTTTTACTTCTGGTGTCCCTTAAGCCACAAACTTCTTTCTTTCTTGCATTTAGATTGTCTGCTGCTTTTGAGTTTTCTCTCGCATCTCTTGCCAAGCTCCCGTCTTTTACTTGTTTTACTGACTTCACATCACCATCAGCCACCTCAGACTGGCTAACATTAATAATTGCAACATATTCCCTGCTTTCAAGCCATAGCCTACAGAAGACCAGCATTTTCCTTAGGGTTTTCCCATCTTCAGAACCCTTATTTCAGTAGCAAAATCCTATTCCTCCCTCTTATACTTTGTACTAAGAACAACGCCCTGTGGCCCTTAGCAAAGTGACCTATGTGTGAAGTTAGCTCTTCTTGGAGCAGGAGGCTGGGCTGGGTGACCTCTGCAGATGCCTTCTCAGCTCAATTATTCAATTGCTTAGGCTATAACCTCCTGGGAGGAAAGACTGTCTTAAACAGGATTCTGTTCTTTTTAGAAAGAACACATGTGAGCACCAAGTACTTGCAGCAATAAGCAGTGCTTATGGTATGAATATACTGTGTATGTGTTCCAAGTGCTCTCCCTTTCCTGCAGTGATTACTTACTTTCAGCAGAAGTAAAATTGAGTGTATGCTCTTCAAGAGCTATCTTTGGGCTTTCATGTGCTCTTAAGAAAAGGTTGTTGTCCTTACCCCAGCAGAGAAACCCAAAATATCCTGAAGCCTCAGTCCATACCATGAAAAGCTACGTGCAACTTAAGAAACAGTAATACAATTATTTTGCTCTGGTGCACAGGGAAGCAGCACCAAACTGACAGCACAACTGTATTTGCTTTTGGTACCACGACTATGGGTGGGGTTGGAAATCACTTCACCAAATGGCTTTTGAAGCTGTCGTCGACAGTCTTTCATTAGGGCTTTTCAGACACCGCAGAGCTAAATTAGTCACACCTTTATTTGAACAGACTTTCCTCACCCACCTCTGCAAAATCAGCCCATGTGCTCAGATTCTCAGCTCCCTCTCAAGCTGCTCGGCGTAGGGGGTGAGCGATGTTCGCACGGAACAGAGGCAAAGATGCTCCTCTCAGTGATGGCCTCCCCCAGCCACGCGCTTGCAGTGACAAGGCAAAGCTGCAAAATACAGACAAGCAAGCCCTAAAAGCCTGAGTTCATTTTGCTCCTCTATTCCCACACCTTACTGGAAGCTGGCAGCAAAAGGTCTCAGTTTGCAGATTTTGCAGACAGACGTTTGAGAAGGACTCACATTGGCAGAAAGAAGAAAGGGATGGAGCAAAACAGCCACTGGAATCAATAAACAGAGAAAGCAGGATGAAGCAAATGGAAGAGTACAGAAAGCCTGCCACGTGAAAATAAGATTAACAGAGAGATGAGTTATTAACGATGATGGAAAATTTAAGAGGAAGATGGAAGATTATAACAGAGGAAACAGAAGTGGGAGGAAGCAGTCATGGGACATATAGGGGTAAATACAGCTGTAAAAGGGTGGGGAAAAAATCAAAACCACATTTACACCCATTTTTCTTCCTAACAACAGGGATTAAAGATTTGCATAGGGAATACGTCTGAATCAGTTTAAAATGCTGCGTGAGAAACACCAGAAACCAAAACATGAAGTGAGCAACGTGTCCTATTTTCATCCCCAGAACTCAAGTGACTCCAGCAACTTCTCAGGCAATTGCTTTCTGCAGCAATTCAGTGGAGTCAGGCACAGGGAAGTCCTGATTTCTCCTGGAGACTGTGGCTTAAACCTAGAATTGCCAGAAACAGCAGAAAAAAAGGGACCTGTAAGGGTTCTGAATATTTGTCTCCACTTGTGCCTATTTATTGCTGTCACATTCTTCCTTGTGCACTTTTCCCTACAAAGCACACCAGTTACTGGGCTTCAGTAATTCCTAACACTGACTGAGTACATATCCACCTCAGATATATATTTAGTTCCTTCCCACAACTTGTGCTAGCCCACCTGAAAGATGTAAAATCTTACTCTTTTGAAGAAACTGCAAAAAGTGCACATAGAGAGTCAATGCATCTATTTCCCCAAACTCACAGAAAAGGACGATGAGGAACAAGCACCAGAGGAGTGAAGGTGATAGTAGCTCTGTATCCCTCAGCCCTGCTTTACTGCTCTCTCTTGAAGGTCACTTTTTTACTTCTAATGACAAAGAAATTGAAAAATAAAGGGAAATAAAATGAATTGTAAACAATTATTTAGAAGTGGAATCAAGTATTTTCTAGCCAGCATCTCTTGGGTACCCAAATGAACATTATGTGGGTTCAGTTGCTAGGGTTTGTTTTCAGAGAAGAGGAAACAATCACTGGGATGTGCTCTGGAGATAAACAGAGTTCTTGCTTTTATGCTCGTTTTGCCACTGGATCACTGCAGCTACTGAAAGTATCTGCCCCTGTGCAGCAGAGTTATTTGAAGCCAACAGCTCTCTTTATGAGTCAAAGTCCTATTGTCTAAAAAAAGACAAAAACCTAAGTAGGTAGAGTTTGTATCTTTGCTCCGGTTGACCCAGGAGGAGGCATCAAAGTTTCTGGCTTTTTTTCCACTTCTCTTCACAACAAGTAGGGATAGAATAGGACAAACAAGGAGCTATTGTTCAGACCTGATCAAAAGCAGAAGAGGCACATCTCTGTTCAAAGGGAGTCTGTCTGCTTCAGATGGTGTGAACAGTCTCAGAAACTCATGTAACTCTCTCCCCTCCATGCACACAAGGCCACCCTCGCTGAGCATTTGCTCAGCCCCTGCCAACCTCACCCTGAACAGCAGCACTAAAGTCAACCTGCTCGTATCTCCATGCTTCCATGCTGAAAGTCAGGACATCAGCAGCTGCAGATTGAGGATTTTTGTTTTCTTTTTTTAAAATCAGAGCAAGTTGCCAGTGGAGGCAACCAATGCTTATCCTGCAACCTCAGCCTTCAGGTTGAAAAGGCATGGAAACCAATTATATGGCAAGGAACAACCACTGGCTTGAAACAATTTTCTCTGAGTGGAAGTATTTGATGCTGATAGTGCCAATCACACACCTTGCAGCAAGTCCCTTCACATGTCCTTTGCCTCAGTGTCACTTTCTTTTAGGCTTGCACAGATACTTCTTCAGCTGCCAGCTGTAACAGCATACAAGATTTCCAGAATGCATCTTTCAACCAGGGGAACACAACAGACTTTTTAATATCAGCTTGCAAGTAATAAAAAAGTAACGTATTTTTGGCTATTTAGATAGTGACGTGGCTAGAACAAACTCCTTTGTTTCCAGCAGCTGTTAACAATACCTGTAGGGAGCTGTTCCCAAGGCAGTTATCTCTGGCACCAGCAGCAGGAGGATGTAAACAGCATGTATCAAGTTAATGGAAAACATTGTGCAGCCAAATCTGAAAGGAGCAGTGTTTAGCTGGGCCTCTCTCACAGGGATTACGTTCTCACAGGCAGCAGCAGGCAGGCCTTGCCGGGACTGGGCGGCCGGGGCTCTGGGCAGGGCTGGCCGAGCAAGAGGCACCGAGCTGGGAGGGTGTGCAGTGACAGCCCCAGGCTGGATGTGCAGTGACAGTTCAGAGCTGGGAGGATGTGCAGTGACAGCCCCGGGCTGGGAGCTGGGAGGATGTGCAGTGACAGCCCCGGGCTGGGAGGATGTGCAGTGACAGCCCAGAGTTTGAAGGATGTGCAGTGACAGCCCAGGCCGGGAGGATGTGCAGTGACAGCCCCGGGCTGGGAGGATGTGCAGTGACAGCCCAGAGTTTGAAGGATGTGCAGTGACAGCCCAGGCCGGGAGGATGTGCAGTGACAGCCCCGGGCTGGGAGGATGTGCAGTGACAGCCCCGGGCTGGGAGCTCAGGGTCAGTGCCCAGGGAACACTCCCAGCGCAGAGCTGGCTCAGGAAGGGTGAGGCAGGAGGCAGCGTGTGGCTGTCTGCATCCATCCACACAGACGGACCCTAAGATTAGAAAGATACTGACGGGTTATTTTGAATGACATAGTCCAGGCTTGTACACTGTGGGAGGTGTGATGGGAACCCTTTCTGTCTTTCTTGATAATTTAATAAGCTGTTGTAATGAGGGATCCACCGAGCCCCTCATTTGTATGCAGTTCCCACATGAGATGTGAATATTAAATTCCTCCAAGTATGAATCAGCACCTCTTACTCCCACAGCTTCCCTCTATCTCTCAATCTTCACCAGCTCCAGATTACCCTCATGTCCCTTGGGCTCACCCACTTCACTGCCACCTCAGTAGTGACCAGAGGAGATTGATGGACCCAGGTCACAGCCAGAAGCATCAGCCACTCAGCAGAACCAAGCAGGACACAAGGTCTGAGTTCTTTTGTGAAAGCCAAGTGCAACCAGGCGAGTCCGTGCCCTGCTAGCCTTTGGGAAAATAGTACGGCATGGGAAATCTAACCTATAGGGCATCGCTGTCTCTCACACCTGGTAGTTTAAATAATGAATTGGTAATTATAAACCCTTTTGACATAAAAATGAAGTTTAAAAAAACAAACTTTTGAGACACACCTTTTGATGGTGAAGGGCTTTCCCACGTAGATTCCACCAGCAGCCGTCACTCAGCACTGGCAGACAGCAGGTGCTTGCCACTCCAAAAGGGGAGAGACACTCACCAAACTAGAAAAGTCAGAGGCTAAACAAGTTTGCAAAAAGCAGCAATTCCAGTCCAGAAATGATTTCCATAGCAGAGAAGAGGAAATGTTCCCTGAGGACAAGGAGGCTGGCTGGATTTCACTTTTTTTCTGCTGAATAGATGTTCTTTAGTATGCAATAAAGAAGGAAAAATAATGGGAAAATGGGACAAAACTGAAAAATTCACAATTGCAGTGCAAAAGTCACCACATGCTCCTGCAAAACAGGCTGTTCTGTATTTCCACAGTCCTGGGAGTTGTAAACCAGAATTTCTCAATAAAGTGTGCTAAGCTCAAAGGCATGAAGATAGAGACAGATCCAGACTTGTCAGTGCCATGAACATTTTTGTCTTGGCCACAACATACAGTGTGTACATGAAGTGCTGCATCTACCTCTATTGCCTTCTATGTTATACCCAAACCTGTGCAGAAAGTCCCAGCCCAGAAATGTTCAGAAATTGCAGTTCAACTGCATGTCTCAATATAAAAACAAACCCAGGATTTCAAGCACCACGATTTCTGCTGTAGAGTCCTTCCCACAGTCACCCACCCAGACTCAGCTGCTTGAGATCTCCAGGACCAAAGCCAAGAGTGTAATAGGAAGGAGAAAGTACAAACATCATACCCAGTAAATGGGAACTTTATTAAACTACCGAGTTACTCAGAAATGTATAAATGTTCCATTAAATACAGTTGGTTTTCTTTTACACAGATTTATAGAAATTTATTTACATGTTCCAAACACATTTAAATTATTTTTCAAGCTTGCTACCAATAAAATTTGTTGCTTTCTTTAAAAAAAAGGAAGAATGTCAATCATCTGCTCTTGCAGATGTGCATACATCCATACAGATACAAATATAAAGGGAGATGCTTTTGTATCTAACCCACAATGGAGGCAGTAACCAAAAAGCTTATCCAAAAAGCAAAATATTTGCCCTTGCAGAAAAGTGGGCTCTATAAATTCTCCCTGTGGGACAGACACAAACAAGAGGCCCTGTGCAATACTTTATGGTGTTTGGGTATGATGTCTGCATCCAGACTGGCTGGTACTTGGGAGGAGCCAAAGGCCCCTTGCCAGATTCAAACCTCAAAGGCAGCTGTCCCTGATACCAGCCCGTGAGAAGCAGGTGAGCTCATTCTCACTGAATTACACTCTCCCAGCACAGAGGGACAGAGCAGACAAACAGATCTAGCACTAGCATGTCAGTGCCTCTTGTCCAAAGAGATTTCCCTTTTTTATTTTATTTTATTCTTAAATGAGGCTTTATTCGTAAGTGAATAAAAGGCAATTCTTTAAATAAAATGCTTAGGAGAACAGCACTTTCCCCACCTAAATACATTTCTATTGGGAAGATGCACAGCATGCTGAATGAGTTTCCCCCTCATTCTCTGTATCTTAAGTCTTACAGAAGTTAAAATTTGTATCTGCAAGTAAAAAGGGGTGTTTTTACTTTGCAAAAAGCTTATCAAATGATAGTTTAATTCCTTTAGACTCTTTAAACATAAAAAACCACATTTGAAGCAACCAAAGAACACTACAAAAACATTGTCATGCATAAGCTCTGTGTTTCATGCTAAATATTCTTGTTGACAAGGAGCAGGAGTGGAGGAGGAGGAGGAGGAGAGGAGGAGGAGGCAGGGAAACGAATGGCTCAACCAGAGCCATTGCAACATTCAAGTAGTTTGGTAGTATACAAACCAGTGGAAACATGGAATGGTAAGAAAGTGCTCAGCACTACATTGCAGCCTTCAAGAGCTGAGCTGCAAACATCCTGATATGTATCATAAATATATGGCACTTCTGTATGACCAAAAGCTGGCAAGTTTGCTTGTGATCAAAACAAGTCAGGAGTAGTCATCATGCCCATGGCCCTTCCACCAGGCACAGCCTCCAGCTGTGCTATCCAATGCAGCACCAGCCATATCCACTTGTGCATGCAAGACAATGCTGCCACATCCTTGGAGAACAAGCCTCCTGCCCAGCAGAAAGCCTTCCCCAGACACACATACACATTCATAAAACATGCTATAAATTCTTCAGGGAGGTTAAAGACAGCCATAAACAGCAAAGGTCTTGTTTTACAATTTTTTGGCCAGCAGTTCCCAGTCTGTCCAATTGCCAGCAATGGACTTTGCAACAGGCAAAAAGAGCTCCCAATCCAAGGAATTGATAGCAATGGAAAGTACAATCACCTAAGTTCATTTCAGTACTGTTCCACAGGATTCATTTTGACATCAAATAAGAAACCAACAAGCACAAAGGCTTGAGTCCTAGGAAGAATCTTATATACACACAAAAAAAACTGGCCTTAATCCATGTTTTCTGTCACAAAGTGTTTCATCTCGTAGCTAAAACTTCTTAAAACTTTTTGGCTTTTGGTAACTTTTTTTATCACAAATGTGAAGATTTGCTGTTCTGCTCACATTCCATCACAGTAGCTTTAAATACATTCAAATTCATAAAAAAGGATTTAGACCAGAACACAGCTACTTGCCCTTTTCCAACAGTGTGCCGTACTTCAATAAGCACATGATGCCATGTATTGGCAAGGTTCGTGTTTTAAGGAATTTCACTACACAGACATCCAGTGCTTGGACAAGTTCACATTCCAAGATTAAAAAACCCCTCTCCCTTATTTCAATAATGGCTTCAGGATTTTACCAATTGTGGTTCGGTTTGCATCCTTCAGTTTAAGTGATGCCTTTTCCACTGTTCCCTGTTCCTTTGGTGCAGGCTCTGCTTTGGTGCTGACAGCTTCTCCCTGCAGGATGCCTCTTCCAACCACTCTGGCACTATTTGCTCTCTTTAAAGTACTCATGCTGTTCTCCTTTGGATTTGGATCATCAGAGGTCGCTGCTGGCTTCACTTTAGGCAGCCTCTGGGACACAGACCTTGTGATGGGTGGAGGTCTGGAAGAGGTGGATAGATCCACTTTTGCACGCTTTGAAGAAGAGGCCACTGTATTCCTTGCAAAGTTTGGGACAGCAGGTGGTGCTTTGGGAATACTGACTGTGGCAACCTTGGTGTCATCTGCAGGGGTCTGGGGTTTTGCATTGGAGCGACACATCTTTGTTTCATCTGTCTTTGATTTGACACTACTCCTAATGGGTTTAGAGACTGGCTTCTTGAGACCGACTCTGTCCCTCTCGAAATGAGCACTGCTTGAGGTGACAGTGCCCCTTCGTAACTTTGGCTCTTCTACTGACATGCTGTGCCTGTAGGGACTTCTTGGCAGCGTGTCTGTCGTGCCTCGGACAGAGCTGCGGTGAGACAGCCGGCTCTCCACGGCGCTGCTTTCACGAAGGGCTGGCTTGGCTTCTGGCTTTTTCACGGTGCTGGGTGCCCTGTTCGACCGAGAAATAGGCACCACTTTCCTCATACTTTCATTCTCGGAGGCATTCAAAGTTCTGACAGGTCTGGAAGGAGCTGTGTGGCTAGGGCGAGTGCCACTGGGTTTTGTGGAGCTTGGAGATCGATCTTTTAGAGAGTTTGTCTTTGGTCCTACTAGATCTTTATTTTTTATGGGTTTTTCTTTAGGAGGGGTGTGCTTGCTATCAGCATCATCCTTATCATTGGCAGAAGTGTGAAGAGACAGGTCCTTGCCAGAGGTGGAATTCAGGTTTGAGAAGAAAGATCTAGCCTTGTGTTGAGCATCATTGCCAGAAGAGCATGCTTTGCCAGCCTCACTTCTTATTTCATTGTCTGCCAATTTAAAATCGTTTCCCTCTTCAGAGTCCAATGTCAAAGAACAATCAGTCGTGGTATCTGACATGTAGCACGCTGGCCCATCTTCCCTACTTCCTGAAACACTTGTATCCAAAGACATAGGGCTGCTGCTGCTGGGCTCTAAAGCTTCAGTCTTGCAACCCACTGCCCTGGTTTGATGGTCACGGGCCTCTCTGGAACTCCTGCCAGCTGGAGGCAGCTCATCATCGGCAGTGCTCAGGGAAC
Organism: Zonotrichia albicollis; assembly: GCF_047830755.1. Lineage (NCBI taxonomy): Eukaryota > Metazoa > Chordata > Aves > Passeriformes > Passerellidae > Zonotrichia > Zonotrichia albicollis. Next base: position 26,862,202 of record NC_133823.1, on the reverse strand, counting down.
GGAAGCTCAGATCATCCAGAGTCTCCAGGTCTGTCCCGCCAGCATCCTCTAAATATATTAAAGGTGCATCTTCTGCAGGCTTTGCTCCTTGAATATCAAACTTTCGTAGCCCTTTAACAAGTTCACGCTCCTCAATTGCAAGGGCCAGAGCATTGATGTCTGTGGACTCCTCGCAGGACGCGTTGGAAGTGTGCAAGTTGTAGTCGGTGCTCCTCTGTGAGTAATGGGCACCAGGGCTGGCTGAGCCGCTGAGGTGGCTGGGCTGAGCTGGAGGCACCTGCACGGGGCCACCACTTTTCACTTCCATTTCAGACTGCTGGTGCAACTGCAAGGTATTTAAGTTGAGATCTCTTGTCTCCTTGGATTCCACCCAGGCTACGTTAGGTTTTGCTTGCCGGGTGTTTGCGCGGGGAAGGCTGTTAAACTTGTTTGGATCCTCATCTTTGGAGATTTCCAGGAAACTCTGCAACTCCCTGTCTGCAGTTATCCCCAAAGAAAGTCGAGAGCGTCTGGAATTTGTGTTTCTGTACAAAGGGCTTTGAGGCCTCTGCTGCAAGAAGGGAAGAAATTCTCCAAGTCCATTTTTAGCCAACATCTCTACATCATTTTCACTGCTGCTCCGCCCAAAGCTCCCAAGCTCTCCAGCTGCCCAGGATTGACGCTTCTCCTCCAGCTCCTTTTGCCTTTGCAGACTATGGAGCTCCTGGATCTCTCGTTCCCTATTCTCCTGAAGGAGGAAAATCACAAATATGCGTCTCAGAGGACAGTGTCCTATGCATTAAGAATAAGGCACACTCCTTCCTCTCTCCTTTTATTTCTTCCCATCGAAGTTAGCTCGTACTGCTGTCACCCACTCCCAACCTCCAATACACACACACACACACACACACACACACACACACACACACACACACGTGAAATCACCGTGGCAACCACGGCCTGCAACCATTAACCCTATGGAGAGCAGCTCCCTGCATAACTAATGGGATGACACATCCATCTGGTCAGCGTACGCAAAAAAAAAACCACCAGACCTTGCAAAGACCAACAAATTGACCCATCAAACCCAAGCAGATGTCACATCTTAGAATTACAGAACATGCTGAGTTGGCAGGGACCCACAGGGATCACTGAATTCAACCCCTGGCCCTGGACAGGACCATGCCCAAGAGTCATACCATGTGCCTGAGAGCACTGTCCGAACACTTGAATTCTGTCAGGCTTGGTGCTGTGGCCTCTTCCCTGCGCAGCCTGTTCCGGCGCCCAACCACTCTTTGGTCAAGCCAAAGAGTTCCAGATGTAAGACAGAGAGCACCAAGTCCTCACTAAGTTTAAAGGTGGCAGTCTTACCAGGTGAGTAAACCTCTATCTAATCTTTACATCCGTATTTCAGACAAACTTGTCTGACCAGCATACAGCCAACGTGGTTTTTCCAGCCCACCTTACTACCACTGCAATTGTTCCTCAGCAAGTCCAATTTCTGCACAGTGATACTTTCCTCTACCATTACAGACTGAAAATTTTGTGAAAAGGCATTGCTTAATTGCATATGAAAGCAAATTAGATAAGTTAACACAATGCCTCACAATAGTTAGACATAACTGACACCACTCAAGGACCATCAGTCAATGTCTTGTTTCAGTATTGGATCTCATAATCACTGTTGGCTTCAAAAACTGCCAACTGCAGTACAGAGATTGCCCACGGTAGGAACGGGGATTTTTGGCAGCTAAACTGAGGGATTTTGGTTCAGGAAGCCATAGAACAGGTAGTTTGAATTTGAAAGACAACACAGTAAACACTTTTTTACTAAAATAATTAGCAGTGATTTACTGTGAATATCAGCATTTTAACTGTTACCTCTAGGCTTCAGATTTAATCTAACTGCACCTTTGGTTGAACTTTCTGGGTTACTTCTGAAATGAAGAACTTGGCTTGCTGCAGCCAGTACAGCTGTAGCAAAAGAAAGAAGGAAAAGGCTAGTCTTGACAAAGGATTCCAAAATTACATGATTTTCCAGCATGTTGTTAAATCTGGTCTAATCAATGACACACTGTTTAAAAAAATCACACCTTTATTTGTCTAACGCTTTGTGTAGTTTAATCTTCCCATTGTTGTGACAACAGAAGAGCTGCACCACTAGGAAAAGTCACCTAAAAGCTTTCAGTAAACAAAAGCCTAATGCTTTGGGATGAATGGATTAATCTACACCTCTTAAAGTGGATTTGAGACTATGCTGGGCTCTGAAAGATAGGATGCATTAGAGACCTAAGAAACCTGAACATCTAAGAAAGGAAAAGAAAAAACTTGCATTTCAGGAAAAATGTTTGGCAGGAAGCTTTCGTTTACAGGTATGGAATTACAGAATGAATTCTTGCCAAATGCTAAAGTTCAGCTTTAAAAATACCATTGTCAAGAGAAATGGTTCAAAACAGTTGCAGATACTAATACTATATTCCATATTAGAAAAAGAATATTTTAACCTCACCCAGAACATGTTTTAGGAGATTTTATTCAGATGAAAAAACCTATTTTAAGCACATAGTTAGACATGCCAAAAAACTGCAAAAAATGTTTAAGCATTTGAAATATATGCACATGGCCATGGTGGTACAAGCCATCTTTTTAGACTGTTGGACGTGCTGTCAACACATCACATTCTTTTGTCACAACTGCCATTTTAATTCTAAATTGTTCTGGTAATGTTGTAGGAACAATGGTCAATCCACAGATAGCAAGCAAATCTTCTCAAATTTGCAAGCAAGAGTCTAAGTTGTCATTTTTTAGAGTGTACGTGCGTATTACAAAGAGGGGACCTCAAAAGTCATAGCTATCTATCCACCACTTGTAATACGTGACTATGAATGAAATTCTCAATCCCCAATATTTGAACATATCTGGATGAAGTCCTCTCTTGGCAAACTGACTGCAACAGCTATCACCATTTGGTTTTAGACATTTGGCAATGTGCATCCTCCTGTAACTATGTGCTGTCTTGGGTGGTAAAGGTTAGGCAAACTAATGGTACCACAGGCACATTAGCTGAACATCCTGTCAGCTCACTCCAAATCAACACTGTTCTCTTCTTTCTGAACCAAAGCTTTTATCCAAAGTGCTGCCAAAGGCAGATTGCAAAAGGGCACCGATCCAACTCATTAATTCTATTTATAAAGACCTAAGAAATATCTGTAACAATAGACAGCCTTTGTTGAACCAAAACTAACCAACACCAATACTGCTCCTCCATCTTAGTACATTTCCTGAACTATTCAGGACCAATTCAGGGTACTCAGCGAATGAAGGTCACATAAGGTATCTTGCTGCCATAGGCCTATTTCAAGTTCTCACCCACAAAAATCCTTTGAAAGGACAAAGTAAAATGCACAGCCCTTACTTTCCTTGGTGAAGTGCCTCTAGCCACGTAGAGGAAGGCAGTGGAGAGCTTGAGCTAGTGTGGATTCAGGCAGGTACATCCAAGGAATGGCAGAGCACACCTCAAGGCCCTTCCAACTATCCAACACTACCAGGCCAACACCTGAACAGCGACCCATGGTCAGGAAATCTGTGCAATCTGTCTCACAGCTCAGCTTAGCAGTCACCAGCCTCCTCACCAAAACAGAAGGCCCCCTTACAAGCAGGCCAATGAACACCCTGATCTATCATCCCAGTGGTCTCGCCCGCCTGAAACAGAAGATGCAGAGCAGCAGGGCTGCTCACAATGGCCATTCCCACCTGGCTTCTGGCAAGGAATGCTTCCAGGAGTGCAGTTTTCTGTAGCCATTTGAGCAAATAAAACAAATACTACAAAATACAAAATGCCCCTTAAGCAGAAAAACCAACTTAATTCATGTGAGCCAATATCCATTTCAGAAGTGTGAGAATCCCATTCAGCACTCTTACCTTAACAGATGTGTTGAATCTTATGCAGAAGTCCCTAAATATCTGGAAACACTCATCCAACTTCATAGTTTCTTTGTCTTCACAGAAAAAGTCAATGAGAGCATTTCCCTCCTTTTGCAGTTCTCGTTTCTGGTGTTCAAGCTCCTTTAGATGTCTTACAGCAAACTGCAGCAAAAACCATACACACATGAACCAGACAGAAAAATTAAAGTCACAACAGGTCGTGCATATATCAGGAACTTATGAAATTCATGTTCCAAGCTAGAAGCTGTTACAGAGCCCAGGAAATTAAAATTTTGATGGAGATCTCGTACTAACAAAAGGACACATGCCATTTCAGCAAACTGAGTAAAGAAGGTCAGGAAAAATGGATCAATCAAAATGTACATTCTCGTGACTAGGATGGAAACCAGAAAAAAGCTCAAAAGCCCTTGAACAAACTTACTGCTTTAAGTTTTAGATGAGTAAAATCAAAGACTGTACTAGGACACTGACAGACCTCCTGGGAGCTCCTTAAAAGCTCCTCATTCCTTATTTTCCCATTTCACCTTCAACTAAGCATGAAGGATTAATTCCTCCTCCCCACTTTTCCAAAAACCACACATGAACTGATTCATGGATATACACCACAAAATCAATTCCTTCCTAAGGTGACCATAGACTACAAAGAAAAGGTTTTCATACTTGAAAGGAAAGGAACCACTGAAAATACATATATTTTAACACATCCAGAAAATGTTCCCCTAAAGTAGCACCTTGAACCATAAGTACAGAGCAATACAGACAGGGTGAGACTAGTTTAGTGGAAGAAGATTCAGGAGGAAGAGAATAAGGCTGTGATTAGACTTTGAGCAGCAGAACTCCTTAAAACACTTTGATTAGGTGCCCTGTCTCCTCTGTCTGCATCACCAGCTATCCACTTCTATTCTTGCACAATCCCCCATCTGACACCACCTGTAGCTCAAAGTAACCTGAGAAGAAAAGTTATTTTTCAGACAAATCTCTTCTCTAATTCATAAGTCACCTAAATATTTTTCATTTTTCATAATGTAGCACTGGGGTGGGAAAATGCAGCTGGAGGCAGTGGTGACCAATTAATCCAAACCTCGTTTCAGGAATTACTTGGAAAATTTTACCACTAGGATAGGAACAAACATGACTTGCTAGTCTTAAGAAAAAAAAGAAAAAAGAGGGAACAAAAAAGTCCACAATAAAACCTGAAAGTAAACTGGACAACTGATAAAAGCATACATCAAAAAATAGTTCCTCCCACATATTTCAGGAGTTTATTCACAAGGGTGAAATAATCAAAGCTGACTTTTAGATCAGCTTGGTTATCACCTGTAATTTAGAAACAAAATCCGGAAGTGTTTATGCAAGGTATGCATTTGTAAAATTATTTTTTCTCCAACATTTCTTTTGGAATGTGGCCTAAACAAGGTTGTAGTGTTACATAAAACCACCTATTAAATTTTTTAAAATCCCAAACATGTTAAAACATAACATTAAAGAGTCTGGGTGCAATGGATAAAAGCCAACAATTCAGAGTGAATGAGGACAGGTATTTCAATCTTAACCTGCCCCTTTCTTCATCAGCTTTTCATCTCCTGAAAAACTACAGGGACTATTAACTACATTTGCAAGTTGAAAATCAGGGTGGGTTAAGTTCCAGATCAACACCTGCCTTCTTACTTTTAATAATTACCTGTAGTGTGAAACAGAAAAAAAATCATTTAATTGAAGTATAATATGTATTTCTTAAGGCATCACCGCATACTCAGAAAATACCAAGAACTCTGCTTCCAAGGTAAGTGCTATACACATCCAGGCCTGTAAAGCCATTGCAGTACTCAATACAATAAAAAAAAGGAGAACCCACACGGCATAATGGTACAGCTCTGAGTAAGAGACTCTGTGTTAAGGGCAAATTAGTAGAGAAAAGAGTCCCTTAACCTTCCAGCTTCCAGCAATATCTCTTCAGCCACCCAGCCATCCAGATTCATCCCTCAGCACAACCTCAGCTAAAACTGATGTGCTCCAGAATAACCTAACATGCAGACATTATATTTTGGGAAGCTGCAAAGTACAAAAGCAGAGACCACTCCAAATTGTCTTATATTTTAACTACTGATCTTCATCAGTGCCTTCGCACGCACTAAACACGCTTGCCTAACAAGCCTTGGGCAATGTACACTCAATATCCCTCCCTGTAAAAACACAGCCCTTCCAACAATCTTACTTGACAAACAGCAGGAGGCTGGAACACCTTTGTACAAACTGACAGGCTGGCCATATTAAAACAGTGCTTCTGTTTATTGACAGGTCCACACAAATTACATTCAGCTGAGGAATGCTGCTGTACTCAGGCAACAGTAACACATTAACACAGATATCCTACAAACCTGGAGAAAGTTTTCCATCTGGTGAAAGAGTTTTGGGTCTCGTCGGATGCTGTCTTTAACAGATCTGGTCTTGACAGACAGCGAGTGCAGCTCTGCTTCTACACTATCAATGGATAACCTAAAAATAGCATGTACAGAGAACGTTTATCAAGAGAGAAGGAGTGGCCCACAGGTTAGCCACAACTGCAAAAGTGGATGCTTTACATGAGTGCAAACAGGCTATCAAACAAGACCTGCCTGTTCAGGAAATCTTTCCAGAGTAGACACTGAAAATTAGGAGAGAGATAAGCACATTTCTTCTTATTTGCAACCTGAAAAGATTCCCATGGGGTGTGGTTTCATGATTAACTCCAGCCAATCCTACCCACCTAACCTTAAAAAGGTTACTGCTGCCCTGCCTCTGTCCAGGTGTTCTTTTTCTCTCTCTTTCTCGCCTAGCACTCATTTTCAAGATGGCCAGCCACCTCTGTGAACTGAAAATTAACCTAGGAAAAGGAAAAAGCCAATTTGTTCCAGATGGATCCTTTGCTTGGACCAACTGACTACATGACTGTTTGAGTGCAGGAGCTACCACAAAAAGGGGGCCACAAGAGACCATCAGCAGGACTACTGATTTTGGCAGTAGCATCTGGCATCATGAAATTGCACATCACACTGTTCTAACCAGCCACAGCAATGCAACCCGCTCAGTCTCAACCCCGCAGTTACAATATTTCATCCTGCTGCTAAACACCAGCAGTGAAGCTGCTGCTGTGAAAAGGGAACTCAGAAACTGAAGAGCACAGGAATCTGATCTGGTGTAATCTAAGTGTTGTCCTGGGAAACCCACATTCCATACAACAGGAGCTCCCACCTAAGCCTCCCAGTCACTTGGAGGGTAAATGCTTCTAAACCTATGGCATTTCCTTCACCAGAGAACTAAACTGTGCCTAGGAATTGAAGCAGTACAGGTAGCCAAGTGCTAAGAACTAACAACTGTACACATGCTCCTCCTCAGGTTGTCTCACCAGCTGCATGACTTCCAAACACTAAAGCTGAAGAACTTGTGGCAGCCTGACTGAAATGCACATGGCAGCAGAAGGTGACACATCTGTAAGTTTGTCAGTACACACACAAATTAATACCATATTATAGTTATATATGTAATAGTTATATATATAATAGTAATATATATAATAGTTCCCTGTTTTGGGAAAACATGGTGGTTTTGCAACTAAGAAAAGCAGTAGAAAATACAGGCTACATTTTTCTGCCTGTGAAGGAGGAAGAGGATAGCCTACAAGTAAAGAAGGAAAGACAACAAAAAATAAAGAACGTAATGGTAGTTGTTTTAACATGCTCTAACTGGGTGGATTTATGAGCAACTTGTACACGACAATTCTCTCTAAAGACCTTCCTCGTGCCCAGTGGTGAGGTACATATTTAATTTTGTTTCATTTTCATGTACAAAGTGCACTCCTTGAATAGACTTCAGCATGAGTTACAACAGAAGATCTTCAGTGTTAACAAATGTGATCAAAGAACAAAGTGGTTAGAAAATAAATATCACCAAATTTGGGACTCTGCCTGTTTCTCTCCTGTTTGCCAGAGGGCTTGGATGCCGAGGAAAGCTGCATTCCCCAGCAGGCCACATGGCAAACTGCCAGAAAGGTGTGTGGGTTGGATGGCAGAGAGCCACACAGGTGGTCCCTCAAAAATTTTCTGATTAACTCCATGGCCACTCCTTTCCTCAGAAGATTTCAGTCTTTTGCAGACATTACTTAACTCTCCATCAGATCTAAGAAACTGGATTTTGCAGCTGGGAAAAGAATGTAAATAGATTGCCCTAAGCTCAAGAGTAAGGAAGTAGCAAAACTGAGAACAGAACTTCAGCATTGCTAGCTTCCAGGTTTCAGACTTAGATCCTACTGTCTCACTGAAGTAAGCACAGTTACTGAGGTACAAATCAGCTTCAGTTTAAAATTATGCAGCTTCAGACTTCAAACTGAAAAAATGCAGAGCCACAAATCCTTCAGATTTTCCAACCAAGACAGTAAATGAAACCTCAAAAAGCATCTAAGTGAAGCCAGGGCCAGCACCTGCCCCTGGTACCAGGTTTGGAAAAGTATTGTAGCCTGCTCAGAAACTGATGGAAATTGGTTTAAGGAAAAAGAGTATCATGCTTTACTTCATTCCCTTGAAAATAATGAACAGGCACATGTATTTGACAGAGACAGAGTTACCAAAAACCTATGGAGATCGTGTAATAAAAAAACCTCATACCTGAAGGCACATTGCAGGCATACTTCTGCTAGTAAATGGAAATGAAGACCTCAAAGCTACAGTAAACATTTGTAAAGATCTGTTTTAGTGCCAAGACTTTCCTGAATAAGCCTGATTGCTTCACAAATGAGAAAATTCCAATTTCACTCTAACCATAAGTTTTCAGTTTTCTTTTAACTCACCTGGCGGCATCATGAACACTCCTAATTTTTTCTGAAAAGTTGAGAAGAGCAGCATCTTTCTTTTGGGCTTCCTGAAACAAACAGAACAAAACCAAAACACACACAACCCATTAACATTCCAGCACCACGCCAAAATCCCTAAGTCTGGCAGTTCTAAAGCTTCTGGGAGGGCACTTAAAGGTTTCCCTCCTGCGCTGTTTTTCTTCCCATTCAATCCTAACACAACTGAGTGGAGGACATCCCTTAAAGAAAGGCAGGGATCAGAACTGGAGATTTTAAACAACAGCTTCCATTTTGCTGCTTCTGCCAGTGAACACAAGCCAGATGTACTAATAAGGAATGTCAGGGAAAGAACAATTTACTGATGCCATTGTTTGAGCAGATACGATGCTTCCTGCACAAACATCAATTTATACCCTATTAAATCTCTTAAGCCAGTTTGTACACAGATAATCGAAGTCAAATAGATGCATTTAAATTCTCTCCCTTTGAAAATCAAAAAGTTTGAAAGGAAGGAAAAATAGCTTGAAAATGTCTGCAGCAGCTTTAAAAAACACACATCAGTCATTAAGGGAGGAAGAAAAAACTATCAAGAAGGCTGTTCAAAAGATTCAATGGGAAGATTGAGAGAATTTTTATCAGAATATTCTTCCACAGTGTAAGAATTTGGGACAATAAGAGAAAATCTACAGTGAAGAAGTTTGATGAAAGCAAGTTTCTACTTTATATAAAAACTTAACCTTTCCATGGGGTTCCTGATAGGATGACCAAGTAGAGGTAATTTTTGGTGAATTTCATGGCAGGAGAAGAAAGGTGAAGATTAAATCAAAGCTGTGAGACAGTTGCTTTTTGAAGGCACATAGCCCCTTACATTGTGTATCAATTAATGAACCTATATTTGTAGAAGTTGCTTATACCAGCAAAATAGATTTCTATACCAGAGCCACAAAATGCAGCAGACTCATCCCAGGTTTGTTTGCTTTCGTGTCTGCCAGCTTGAGCAGCGACGACAGCTTGAATCCAACAGCATTGCCAGCATAACCTCCCTGAAAAGAAACAATTTGCAGAAGAGCAGATGAGAAGCTGAGGCATGGCATCAGAGCACTGCAGCACTAACAAGGAGGTGCAGCCCACCAGCCATCTCCCTTTGGGATGTCACTCACCGCATTCATAATATTCCCAGCCTGAAGGACCAAGTGCAATATGGAATGCAGCTCCTCACAAGTCATTAACTCTGTAAGGAACAAGGAAATTGCTGTCTAACAATTGTTTGTTTAGAAATATAGTCAGCTAGCAAGCTCCTCTTCATCTCCAGCTTTTTTTTTAAATTTGACAAGAAACTCCAATAAACTGAAGAGGTCATGGGAAAGATAATGTCACTATTTAATTCCAATTAACAAGCACAACTGACAAATCTCAAGTGTATTTTCAGACTTTAACTTAGCAAGTGTAGTATTTCCAAGGCAACCTCCAGCAGCTAAGGAAACATTTGGGGCCTAATCCTGCAATGTGCAAAGTGTCTCATGCAAGTGGTTAAGTATCCTCACCACCTACTAATTATTCCAGTGTGAGGTAAGTGTTCTGCACCCTGCAGGATCCATTTGCCATCTGCCAGGATTGGGCTTTTGAACAACTACTCTTTTTTTAGGAGACTTGGCCATAAGGCCTGAAAAGATAACAGACAATGTTTAAATTTTCCTTGCTTATCCCACTCCCATTATGAATCATCATTTTATTTCTGTATGATCACCAACTCAGAGCAGTATTTGTTTTACTTGTCATATCAAAGATGATTTAGCACAAAGTTATACTCAGTGTGACATGGAGTCACATGGAATAAAACAGCCTTTTTAAGTTTTCCCATCACACAAGCCTGGTTTATATGTATGCATGTATATTTCTTTGCAAAATGCACAGTAGTGTTCTGTCTGAATTCATACACCCTTTCACCCAGCCACGTACCAGCAAAAAACAGTGTATGTGCAAAAAACAATATATGTGCATCAGAGGGACTGCCTTAGAAATAAGATGTGGAAATTCAAAACTGTAAAGAGTTAATAAATGTGGCACAGCAAACCAAGCAACTCCAAATTTGCAATTATCCATATGGCAAGAAAATCAATATGAGCTGGTTGTAATGTGAGGTACTATATGTTATACTAATGAAGAAAATGAAAGGTGGAATCCTTTTGATTGTAGTGTAAATACTTTGAAAAACTAGTTTGGTTCCAAGTCCACATTCTGTAATTTATCCTGCATTTAGCTGCACAACACAATACAGTAATGAATCCTTTTGGAAGCCCATAGCCCTAACACATTTGTATTTCAATACTGGCAACCTAAAACCATAGAAATAGTTAAATAACATTTGATCTAACAAGATAGATCCAAGGTGAGGACACAAGGATGAAGAGAGGAGAGAATAAATAAGAAAATAGCAAATTTCACAAGGCCAAGAGGAGAAGGCAACTCCTAAAGACCTCACACAGTAGGAGCCTGCCCCGTGTCACTGTGACACCCATCCATCTGCAGGCCAGGTGAGAATCCACCAGGCTGTTCAGACCATCCTAACCCTTAGTGATTATCAGCATTAAAATGGAAGTAAATATTCTCTCCGTTTAATTACAGGAAAGAAACCTCAGAGACAGCAATAGAAAAGGAGACATAGTTCCTAAACAACTTCAGGCTGTCAACAAACCCTGGAGTGAAAAGACCAAAAGGAGAAGAGCACATGACCAAGTGGACTGAACACAGGGAAGGCCCAGTCAGTGATTTGCGTGACTGGCCTGATGCAGGAGCTGGAGACCAAAGTGGCTCCTCTCTGGAGGGCATTAATTCACCAGTTTGCATGCCTTGGGTGAAGGACACCAAGGACACTAAGGTGTGGCTACTTTTATACATAACATATTCCCTCACATATGTCTGTTGCTCAAAACACAAAGAACAATGATTTAAAAGAGATCCTAATAAAAGGCCAAACTCAGACCTAATCCTAAGTACTGCACACTTTTCTGAGTCAATGAGAAGTTCAATCCCCACTGGTGGGAAAATGCTTTTTTTCCCTTTGCTTTCACTTGAAAGGACTATTCTAATCACCAGTGCTCATAATTGAATATTTTAATTAGTGCACTATTTTATACCCACTACAAGCAGTCTAAGCAGTGATCTAGTAGCCTGTCAAAAAATTTCCAACATGAAATATGAATTTCATATTGAGGAACAGGACAAGGAGGAATTCAAGATACTGTAGAGGGTCAGCATTAATGTTTAACTGGAACCAGGAAATCAACTATTTTCCTGCAGAGTAGAAGACACTACATTACCCAACAAACAGCCATCTGCAGCAGTTCAAAACTTGAGAAATGTAAAGAGCAGAATAGGTATGCAGAGAAACAGAGAATAAAAACAGAAACCAAAGGAATAGCAAAGGTATTCTTTACAATAAAGATTTTAATCTATCAATACTGCCACTTCAAAAGGAAGTGGCCTATAGAGAAATTTAGAAAATAGTCATTTTTTTCCTATGGATCTCTGAAAGAATAAGCAGAGAGGTGTAACAACCACATTCCATCACAGGGAAAGCAGTGCAGGAATGAGCAAACTACTCAAAAGATGACATCCTAATTTGGTCATAGACACTTTTGCTTCTATCAATTTAGGATACATTACTCTTAGGCTTTGAACATGAATTTCTGCTAGTGTACCCAAAGTCCCCAGATTTTTGGTTTTGGAAGCAAAGATCCACCAGGCACACCCTGATGGCATTTGTCAGAGGGGAGTTAGCCTCCTTTTAATAGCTAAGGTACCTGAAATTCAAGCTCTGGTCTTCGTAATGCAGACTAATTAACATGCTAACAAAAACAACAGTATTAGGCATGTCCCAACATATTTAATTACCTTTTGTTGCCCGTCTTATAATTTTCATGTCATCCTGTAGAGAAGCACAGGAGGGTGAGAACTCCCTCTCCAACACCATGGCTTCAATCCTAAGAGCATAGCTGGAGTACACGAACAGGTTTAGAACTGACAGCCAAAAAAGAACACTTATCACAAACAGAACAAACCAACCATCTCCTTACTTTGGCACCTGGATTAGTAAGTACATGAAGGAATCAGCTTGAGACAGTTTTGATACATCTCCATCAAAGGCTTTTAATTTCTTTACCTAGAAAAGAGAAAAAAAACCACTAGCAAAGAATTTCATGAAAGATCAAGATTAACCTGACATTGGAAGGCAACACCTTGAAAAGCAGTAAATTTAAATGAAGGCATTGGAAAGTCCACCCAGTGAGTGAATGGCTTCACTGTCCCAAGATCCTGTAATTTCCACACACCCCAGCCACAAAAAAAAAATTAAAAAATAGCCTCATTCTTCTCCCAGAAAACTAGCTCAACAGTCCAGCAGCAGAAACCATGCTGATGGTTCTGATTGCTGATTTTGATTTCTGATCAATGATTGCTTTCATCACTATGTTTAGGATACTGATGATGATCTGAAAAATGACCCTCAACTCTTCAACAACTGTGATGTACACTTGGGCATAGCATAACTGTGTTCAGAATATTCAGCACAGGACTGCCTAGATCTTATTGGCACAACACAACTCAACTTTTAGTTACAGGGATTTTTCAAGATACTTGCTTCAACCATTTCCCCTAAAATGCTCTTAAGGGGTAAACTTCATGATCTTGAGTTTGTATTTTTTTCATGAATGTGAAATATTTTAAAGATAAATGCAATCTTGCATTTTAAGTAATTTGTTGTCAGTACTCTCAGTACTCTGAGGACACCATTTACATGCAAAGGAAATATCACTGCATTAATTTTGTCAATCTTCCTTCCCAGCTCCACCAAAATCCATATATTTGCATGATCTGGAAGCCACTGATCCACCCACATACTCACTATTTGTTTATATAGAAGAACTGAAAAATACATGCACATATGTTTAAGCTTAACTGGAATTTCTTCCACATCTTCCAACACAGCAACTGTGTTCTGAATTCTGAGCTCACTCTCAGTTACACTATTTCTTTATTCAACCAACAAGTTCTCACCCAGCAGCAGCAGCTGCATGTTTCCACTGATTTATACACCAGCCCATCATCCTTCCTTTGTGCAACACCACACTTAAAGCTCATTCACAACCACACTTACACAGATGGTCTTTAGTTTTAGAAAGCATATTATGCTATTGCAGAGAAGAACACTACACCAGGGCATCAGCAGTTACCCCATTGCTGTGATGTAGCAAGATATCCACAGGTTTTGTTAAAGAATCAGCCTACAAATTATTCACTTCAGTTACTTTTCTGCTTTGACAGTAAAAAAGTAGCTGATCTGTAGTGGAAGACAAATATGCTATGCTAAATCAGGGTTCTGAACTAACTGAAGGAAATGATTCTTTGACCAGTTGTTTTCTGCTTTATTCCCATTTTTTTCCACACCAGAAAAAATAGAAATGTTGCGAAAACATTAAGAAAGATAAAAATACAAGTTAAACACAGAATGGAAAATAATTTCTTTTCAAATTGAAAACCACATCAACAAACAAATTAACAAGGAAAAAACCTAACAAAAACTTATGACCAAGGACGAGACCTCTAATCAGAGAGCAATTTTTATTCAGGATATCTAGCTTCATTTCCTAACACCACCCCCCACCTCCCATTTAACTCAAGACACTCAGACAACAGCTCCCCTTCTAAAGATAAACAGCATACTCAATTTTTTAGGCCTGAGAAAACTCCTAATTTACTGAGTAATTCAAGAAGTCTGCCAACAAAAAAACAGGAAAGACCAGACTTGACATTCCTGATAATTCTAAGGTGTTAAATGATCAAGAAACAAACCCAAAATAAACACTTTTTCTCCATCACTAAGTGGGGAGTGAGAGATAGTATACTATCTCTGTCTTTAAAGGTTTTCTTTAACCTAGCTTCCCAAAACTAGTGGCCTGTAACCTTAAAAATCTGCAAATTCTCCAAACTCATTTTAGTATCTTGCAGATATCAGTGTTTGCCTGAAAAGGATACAGGCATTCAGATATGGGAGAGAGGGAGGAAAGACAGACAAGCAGCCCACCAAAAAAACCCACGCCACCTCACCAAAATCAGATCATATAAGCCACAGGTTAATTCCAGGAAGATGCAATTTGAAGACTTAAATGCACAAAAAGTGAACAACAAGAGATCCTGAGACAGGAATATTAATTTATTCATGCTTCCAGTACTATATTTAAATATACTTTAAACAGTAAGTCAATGTTTTCTATGTGGAATTTTAGTTTTACATGCACCAGATGAAATCCTCTTCTATCCTACCAGGAAAAATGCCTGGAGTCATATGAGTGAGTACTAAATCCCAGAATTAATTCAGAGGAGGAACATTCCTAAACATGCTCAACAGAAGACATTGACAAGGCTGCCTTCTGATGGGTAGGACGGGCTGTGAATGTCACCATGCAAAAAGCTTTGGGCAATGCTCAGCCCAGAAGAAAGTCTGTGAAATCAGACTTGAAACAAAGGTGTGCTCATCACCCCACTTCTCCCAGCCCACACCAACCACCTCAACCCCCACTGTCTTCTCCTTAGATATCCCAAGCTACCTTTGTAAGAAGCATCAAGAAGCCCAAAACCCAAGGATGGTGGAGAACAGTGACCCATTCCACAAGCACTCAAAACAGAGTTGTAAGGTCCTTTTCACCCCAGAACTCAGCAAACACAGCCTGGTTCTCCATACACATCTGAAGTTTTTCACATTGAAGACTAAATCATCTGTTAGCTTGGCCTTAAAATAGTAAATAGTCTGGGAAATAGCTAAGGTAAAGATAAGACAGCAATTATTCTGTGTTCCTTTTTTTATTAATAATTTCATAATTTAAAAATAATTCTCACCATGAAGGAAAATAAAAAGTTATTTTACTTCATCAACACTACCAATAAACTAAAAAAAACAACTTCTGAACACCAAAGCTAAAAAACTACTGGAACACATTTTGGATGTCTGTCATTACACATTCCGCAGGTGACTATTCAAAATCCCTCTACTCTCTGCTGCCATGTTGTCCAAGTATTCTGGAAGAAAACTGAGATTCTGTGAGGGTTCCCAGAAGTGGGGGTCAAATTCAAATACCAACTGCAGCCAGGAGCTTCAAAGAAACCATGGGGATTGACAACCACGTTCACTATTAATCATGTTGGCAGATATAGTAGATGGCTTCAGAACACAAGTGAGATAAAAATGTAGCTTATTATAAAATCATAATCAATAACCCTATCAGTTCTGGCCTTGACCTCCTTTCTTGAAGCACAACAAAACTTTTCCACAAGAGTAGGCAGCCATGTACTGAGATATGTCAGTGTAATGTGTATATGCAAGAGAGCATAATTACATTGTATGCTCAGTTCTGTATTACTCAAATTGGGTGCTGAGCTACTAATTTAATTTTTCATTATATTTGTATATGGAATATGCATTTGCACTGTCCATGCATGCCCATGCACACTCAATCTGATTTTAGATACACAAGGTTCTCACATATATAATTTGCTTAATTTTAAGAACAGTTATGAAACATAGAAAGCCTGATCTTTGATTTGATGTGTGAACAATTGCAGCAGAGATGCCCATTGCAAGTATGCCACTGCACCTGGCAGACATGAAAGCCACTGTATTCAAGTTCTTGGTAATTTTTAAGCTACCAGCAGCACTTCTAGTGATATTTTATTTTATGGCATAAAACCTTGCAGGATCTTGTAGTTATGCAGGACCTTTGAAGAAGAGGAATAAACATTTTCTTGTGCAATGAGGCACGATGTGGCACTAGCCGGGGCAGTGGCAAACCACTACCAGCAAATGATAAAAAGAAAGGGAGAAAAACCTGCAGGTAACCATAAAGGGCAAAAAAGGAAAGGGAGATGTATGCTCTGAAGGATGGTCAACCCTATAAGGGACTGGCTGAGGAAAGGAGGGGGCATTTAACTACAGGCATGGTTTGAAAAGGGTAGAGCTGACAGAAGCAGTCCCAATAAAGCAGGTGATGGATGGCCAGGGTTTGAAACCAGAGTGCATGAGCAAAGGACAGGCTTGAGACATTGTGAAGGAAGTTGAGCCACTGTGTTGATAACCTGGGAGTGCAGGTGTGTGGGTGAGCTGATTACCTGTGTGATATGCTCTCTTCAGTATGTATTTAAAGTACAAATTCTGGCTATTCTAGCTTGTTAAACACTGGACTCTCAATGTTTGCTAGTCTGGGCCTGTTTAAGAGTGCAATAACATGAACATAAAAGCAGCTAAAAGCTTCTTCTCTGCTCTAGTCAGGATGCCAGTAAATAAAACCTGTCAGCCATTTCAACAGGGTATCATTCAGAAACAACTAGGAAACTTTCCAGAAGAGATACAGCAGAGAAGACCACTGCTTCAGTCAAGGCTCCCTGGGAAAACAACAAACCGAAAAAAGGGATGAAGCAAAGGAGATTCCAAATAGGTGTTTCTCCTTACAAAACTGCTTAGCACAGTATGGTACAAACAGCAGGACTTCTAAGAAGGCTTAAACAAAATCATTGATCTTATCCTAATTGTTAATGTATTGAGAATTTTTATAAATGTGCTTGGCCTTTTCTCTAACCACCATATATAGTGGCCAGGCCACACACCCAGACAGCCCTGGACAAAGTACTGAGTGGAGCCTTGCAGCAAGCTCCATCATGGCCAGCTTCGAGTATTTGTCAAATTTTTCAAATTAAACATTTGAAAATACCCAAACATTTTAAGTTGTAGGAAAGACTTCACAGCAGTGCCAATATTTCATAATAGTCTTATTAGTTAATAGTCTTGATAGTTTGAGAAAAATATTCAGTAAGGAGCCTGTATTTGCCATTTACATGTAAAAATCTCCACAACTTTGATAGCTGTTGAGATTTTTCATAGAAACAGCTAGAAAGTTAGTAGTACTGACACCTATTTCTGCATGCAAATAGAGCTGCCACATTACAACAGTGCAAATAGAATAATTTTAAAGACAACTGATGTTAAATGTATTTGCTAGCCCAAGGACCTAGCCTCCATTGCCAAAGAGCTGGAATATCATCAAGTGCTTGAGATACAATGAACTGAAACGATCTGAAATCTGTCACAAAAGTCAAACAAGAGACATGGAGCCCATTTAGGTAATGTGACTGGATATTACAACACTTCTAGATAAGATACAATTGGAGTATAAAGCTGGTGCTTACTCACACCAGGTAAACTGTAAACTTAAACTTCTTGGTAAAAAAGAAGAAACAAAATAGTCCAGAGTTTCCTTTTCTACAGCTATGAGGAGGAAAGGCAGTCTCCTCCCTCCTTCCACTTTTACAGACTAAGGATTTATGGTAAAATAGAACGGAAAAAGCAGAAGGCATCTCAAAGCACAGTTACTGGTGCAGAGCCTACAGAAGGCACTTGGTGCTCACTGCAGTTTGCAAGAAACGTGTGCAGAGAGGGAAATGTGTCTGCAAACACCTGAGCTGCTGTAAGAGCACACACAGAGGAACTGCAGACGCCCACCCATGGCTGCAGCAACAGTCTGCCCTGGTAACTGAACAGCTGCTAACCTTTCAGGACCTGAGTGCTCAAGGACCTGCTCAGAGCCATTCTCAACTCTTACAAAACCAAGCAGGTCCTCAGGAGAACAGGAAGTATGGAAAGGGCAATCCCAGGGAATCCTTGCTGAGGATGGGTGCAACATTGTGCAAGGACAGGCCAATGTGATGACAGCTTGCTAAAGCTATCTCATGTGATATGACAAAGAAGGAATTAGGCAGTATTAAACAGAAGGGGGAACACTGAACAAATAACACTTCACCTGGTATCTCTATTTTCTGGATTATTTGTATGTGGAGCTGTAAGCTTCTGATGCCTTTCCCCTAGCAAATGGTGAATCACTATTCTAGGAGACAGATATTCAGTCTAGGAGGCAGACAATAAACTAAGAAAAAGTAAGATATAGCAGAAGAACAATGAACATACACTTAGAGAAAAAATGGTGAAAAAAACCCCAAAAGCTCTGAGGCTCCTAAAAAGAACAAAATTTTCAACTGTCTACACTAAAATTTTAGAAACTACTGTAGGAAATGAGTTACTGGACCCATTTATTCTTAGACCACACATGCATGATGACATGAAAGCATGGAAACATTTTTCCATACCAGCAGAAGCATCAGGCCCTTACATCCCTGTCTTGCCTGCCACCACCCATCCAGCTCTCAAAGGGAAAAATCCAAAACAGTTCAACAATTGTGAGAAAAGTAACAAAGAGAGTCTTTCCCATTTCTGATGCATGCAATTAATTAAATACACACAAACACCTGCACACTGGAAAGAAGCCCCTTTCCAGCCTTCCCTTGGGAATAGCAACAAATCTCATGTCTAATGCCCCTTGATTTCTAATACCCTCCTCTGTCATAGAATATCTTCTATTAATTTCTCAGGTGATTCCTTAAAAGCACTTCTTAAATCCTCTGGCCTCACTATCTTGAATGACAGGCCTGTTGTCAAATTTGTTGTCAAATAAATAAACATACTTTTTCACTCTTAGCAGTACCTATTGGAGAGTTAATGCATCTAGTTGAGCATTGCAGACAAAACTGATAAACAACTTACAATTCTAGCTGAATGACAACATTTACATCACATACACTACACTAGCTGAAAGATTTTCTACTTGTCATAAAATAACAACCAATATCTAAGCCAGAAAGAGGAAAAGAAGAAAAAGTACTTTTCTTTCAGTCTAATTTTCTGACTGTACACAAAGTTAACTAGGAGTCACTCTCTTTCAAGTTAGTACTCCACTGTTCTCCTCTGTCTGACTTTCAGAGGAAGGAGATAAATTCTGTTTATATAATGGAATATGTACTAAAATGCAAACAAAGAGGGAAGAGGGAATGGTTTTGAGGTCCCAGAACTACTGTCACCTAATTTTTTTTTGATTGATTACATTTCAACTTGTTGATATCCTCCCAAATCTAAGAGATATATTAATCAAGTATACTAACATAACACAATTTTTACAAGATTGTCTGCAAAAGCAACTCAATTTAGGGTCATAAATTTGAGAGCAAAAGACTGTAACATGTTCTACTCACGACTGGATCCGAGATTTGCTGCTGCACAGAGGAAACAAAGTGCATTGGCAGAATGACCTTGAAGTGGTAAAGCATGTGAGCTGAGGCTGATCTGCACATGGACCTTAACTTAGCAATTTCCCAAGTTTCAGCCACTCACTTTGATGTGAAGCACCCAAGCAATTCTAATGCTAATTTTGTCAGGTTTGTGGTTTACATTTCCCTCAAGTACACACAAATGGGTCAGTGCCAACAGTGAGCAGGCAAGGAACTGTACATCATTAAGCAGGGCTCCCAGGTCAGTTGATGAAGCTTCACCTCTTTAATCATGTGAATAGACCTGAAGTCTGGGATAGGAGGGGAGAAGGCTGTGCTTGGATGTTGGTCATATGGTGATCACAGGAACACTGAGAAGCTGCTGCTGGCAACTCTGTGACTTCTAGCACGTCTCCTTTGAGCACTAAGCCATGGTAGCAAATCCCATGGGTGCTGAACGTTGGAGCTGTCTTTCTGCCCTACGGAATCCCAGTGACCAGGCCAGGAAACAGACCCAGATGAACCAAGCAGGCAGTGAACCAGAAGGCAAAAAGGGACTAAGTAGCACAGGGCTACCAATATTCAACTCACAGGCACTGCAATGGGAAGGCATGAGGCAGGTGCCAAAGGAGTGAAATTTGTTTGCTTAGAATACACTTCAATTCTGAATTTTATAACTCCCTAGAGCAGTTATCTGCACACAGGAAGGCTCTAGGTCTTTCTGTTTATGGGACAAAAGGGACATCATAAAACAAAATATGTCTTATCAACTCCTTAAAAGCAGGTGAAATTACTTGAAGGGAATGACTATACTGTGACCTCGATATCACAAGTCAAACCAAGATTAAACATTGGCACTCAGTGGTTCCCTGTTCCCTCTTCCCTAGCCTCAGGAAGGTGTTGAGATTCCTCTTTTACAGAACTTCATGTTGGAATCCCAGTCAGCAAAACTCTACAAAAAATAAGTTCCACATAAAACCATGATTTACCTCCTCTGCTTCTGGTAATAATTTAAGAAATTCATGTAGCAGTTCAGAACCATAGGGCTGACTTCTTCCATGATAAATATCTTCAATGATGGATTCGGCAGACCTTGAAAAAACAATTGAGCACACGTATTTCCAACACTTGCAGGGTGAACAGTTACACAGATTGAACAAACCATGCCTGGGCTACCCAACAGAGTTATAAAGAGGCAGTGGATGCATCAGTGTCCACAGCAGCACTGCTCTGACACCATTTTCAGTGATGCCTTTACAGAAGGGCAACATTATCAGTGAATACAGATGGCAATAAAACAGCTTGAAAACGTTGCTCCCATTGCTCCTTTCTAATTGTTTACAAAGAGAGGAAGCCAGCAAAAGGCAGCTCACAGGCACTGCTACATGAGCTAAAGGGGCTTCCCTTAACCATATCTGAAAACTCACCTCAACTGCTTAACATCAGCAAACTCTGTTTGATGCTAAGTCATAAACTCACAACTGAACATATCAGAAAACAAATTATGCCAAATTATTTCTGAGAAAACTGCATAAAACTGCAAATTCCACAAGCACAGAGCACAATGTATATATTTTATGAGAACTACAAAGAATTCTTACTTTTTGAATTGTTTGAGAAATATGCCAATGTTCATACTTCGTTTTGCATCCAAAATGGAAACCTGAGAGAGAAAGCAAGAGATTAATCTAACAATACCTAAGAAAATAGCATATAATGCAGATATCATTTCTTAAATTGCTACAGATAACTGTTTGCACCAAATCCCAGACCAAATAAATACAGAGTCACTTCTTATCAACAAAGGTCATATACTAAAAAACTAGTTTTTACCAGGGAAATATATAGCACACTCGCATCACCTTTCTCCAAGTGAAGCAAAAAATTCCATAGCAACATATAATGAAGGAAAGAATCAATATTTCTATTTCATTACAAAGTAAAAACATTCTTCTTGCTTATTTCATAACCCTGCATCTGCAAAATGTTGCTTATCAGGTAACACACTGTATTGCATTTGAAGGCCCCAAGGGTAGTGACCGCCACACTTCAAAACTCATGTAAATTCAGAGGTTTTGTGACAAATGTGAGGATGGGATTTCTAAGCAGAAAAGCAGAAATGGGATTTCTAAGCAGAGGTCTGGTGCATTACTGATTTAATTCATGCCAACTAACAGCCACACTGACTCAGGGGAAAATGAGTATGTCGATCTTGAATCAAACCCTGAAACACAAAATGCTCAAACCTGTTTGCTTACCTACAAGCAAACAGAAATCCATAATAAAATAAGCTCTCCCAGCTCTGTACTTCAAAGTTGGTTTGCTGTATCATCTTACATATATAATTCTGAAGATTAGGCAGACAGGAAAAAACCCAAACCCACCCCACAATATATCCCCTTAATTTTGTAAAAAAAATTAAAATCAAAGTGCCTCTTTTCTTTTTCTTCTTGTAACAGCACACAAGTTTAAACCTGAGAGGTTTGGCCTGTTTTAGTTGTGTCCTTAAGGTTAAAATTTTACCACGGCTATTTTGGTGATAGCAGCTACAGAAGTCATGAGATTTACAAGGACAAGAGAATTGTTCCACCTGAACAGTTCCACCTGATGGCTACAATAAAAGAGCTCAGTACACATAGATGTTCAAGACTACTGTTGGACTCGCAAGTGTTTGTGGTTTTGACAACTGGAAAGGCATTTTGACCTTTGTGACAGTGCTCAGATTAGAAGTAGATATATAAATGCAACATTGGCATTATCACAAAATTGAATTCGCCTGCAGTCAGCTGGTGACAGTGAAAATATAGGGATGATTAATGGGCTATCCTCAACATACACCCAGGAGACAGCCTCTTCGTCTGCTGAAAATAGTGAGTCATATTGAAAAGTTTTCTGAAATTCTGGAATTTCCTCCCTTCTGAAAACAGTGAAGACTAGAAAACACAGGAAATATCAGCATATTAGTTTTAATTAGATGATTGGTAGCCTGAAGCCCTTCAGTTTTAGCATACGCAGAGATAAGGGGGCAGATTGTGGTTTATTCTCCTGTTATCTTAAGAGTTGAGAGGCCCCCAACAGATCATTAAGGAAAAGCCCCTTAACACAGGACAGGTTCAAATATCTCTCCCCCTGCAGTATCTAATCTTTTTCAAATGTTTTACTGCAGGGACCTCTCACTGACCTCTCTAACTGCAGCTCCAGTCTCCGATTGCTCCGGTCACCCCCAGTTCTCTGGTTTCTCTGTACTAGTTTAAGCCTATAAGCTTTACCATCATTTGGCTTTTGGTTTGTTTGGGGTTTTTAAGCATATTCAGAGTTAATCTTGTGTACATTTTTTAAATCCCAGTCAGTAACTGTTACAAGGAGACTGATCATCAGATGAGTAAACCTTTGTTTTCCATGGCACAACTCAGATTTACAGTACAACCTCAAACAAATTACATAATTTTTTTTAATATCTTCCCTCGAAGAAAAACAACAAAGGGGAACACATACAGCTGCATTTGTCTTATCAGTACAACAAAAAAGGTCACAGCTGTTGTTAAGTACCAGGATTTTACATACACTTCTTGCTCTGTATATGGCTGTACTCTATTTTTTCTCTGGTTTCTTGTTTAACCACACAATCAGAACAAGTCTCACTTTTTGGCCACTCTTTGCTTGGTGTCTACTCCAAGCTTATCAGAAGTGTTTGAAACTGCTGTCATTACATAACTACCTTCAAGGAGTTTCCAGATGAGAGCACAAGGAGGAGAAAAGGGAACCTGGCAGATACTCCATAAATACAAGTTCCTACTCCTTGCACACAAATACACTACCTTCCATCCCACATTCAGTTGCATATTAGATTCATAACCTCAGCCTGAACATCTGTTCACAATGTCTACTCTTCTCCACTGAGATTTCATTTAAATTTGTTCATGCAGAGCACTGTCTGGTGTTGCTTTTTACCCTTTGAACATTACCACAGTTTTTTCTAAATTCTGCTCAGTCTGCTCCTGTCTTCACACACACCATCAACGCTGCTGCTGGCATAGCACGTTTCAGGTCTCTGTTTGCCCCCAAAGAGGTTCTGAAGCACTGTCCATCAGTAAT
Organism: Zonotrichia albicollis; assembly: GCF_047830755.1. Classification (NCBI taxonomy): domain Eukaryota; kingdom Metazoa; phylum Chordata; class Aves; order Passeriformes; family Passerellidae; genus Zonotrichia; species Zonotrichia albicollis. Next base: position 26,838,216 of record NC_133823.1, on the reverse strand, counting down.
ACCCCTGGGCTTCTTGACTCAAAAAGTTACACTGGACTATAACTGAGAATTGGGAACAGGCATTCCTAGTCTCACTGGGATTCTCCATAGCAAAAAAACACCTCTCATATGGTTTCTTATGATTTACTTGAGATAAATTCAGGAGAGCTTTCTCCATTCTCATCCTCTACTCTCTGAAACTGGAAACACTACAATTCTCTCTGATACTTTCCACCATCTCCATACCTGTACTTTGCAAGCCCATGTAAAACACCACAAGTCACTTGCCATCACTTCCCATGTCTACTTTATAAACAGTGCAATCTCTAAACCAAGGACAGCAATTCACTCATTAATCCACTTTTCATCATCAGAGTACTCAACCCAGCATACTTCCAAAATCTGCAGCAGGCACATATCACACAGGCCTCAATTTGACAAATGTTAATCCACCACAGTTATCAAGGTGCTATGAGAAGGGGAAAATTAGCCTGAGTACCATGGTGAAGTTGTGTTGATGGTAAGAGGCATCCCAACACGAATTTGCAATCAATACGAAAGATGCGGAGGAGTGTACAAAAGATTCTGGGAGACACAAAAAGACCCACATCAAAACTGACTTTGTAGTGACTGGAGAGATGCAACAGGAGTTTCTTGCCATGAAATCATCAATGAGGAAGAGAAACACAACAAAGTAGATTTATAACAGATCAGTAAAACAAAACATTGTAGGTTTTCTTTGCCCAAGAATAATGGGATTTCTCATGGTGGGACAGAGTTTACAAATTACAGCAGGCATGGAACAGCCTGGTGGCTCAGGCTGGGTGCTGAAGGTTAGGAAGGATATAAATAACTTCCTGCTTCAGCCTCCACTTCACATTACAGCACAGCAACCATCACTCCATGCCTGCAGTCACGGTGCAGCAGAGTGAACCTAACAGCTTCCTAAAGGGCTATCCCCGCTCTGTGTCATCCTTCCATGTCACGCTCCTAGTCTGCTTTTTCCCTTAGGCAGGCACTGGTACTCATCTCATTTGGTTCTTGCTGATAGCTCTTCTCTGGATTAACAGGTTGAATCAGCTCTCAAGAAGGTGGAACAAGCATCAGAGCCAGCACAGGGAAAACACAGAAGGCACGTCTAGGAGAAGGGGCAAGAGACATCCTGTTCACTCCTCCATCTTTCTTCTCTCTCCTCCTCCCACTGTCCCTTTGCACAGGTTCTGGAATGCACTGCATCCTTCCTCAAAGTCATCAAACCTCTCTCAAAGAGCAGAAACTGCTCCAGTAGAAAACAAACCAAGAGCCCCACCACACTCTGCTGAGCTGTTTACTTAAATATGTTTACAGAGGGTGCAATATGTGTATTACATGATCCAAAACCTGTCCAGAGGCAGCGGACAGGCGGGGTGAGGTGAGAGGCAGGAGCAGAGGCACGGTTTGAAGGAGAAAGCAAGAGCAGCTCCTCTGGCTGACAAGAAGCTGTTCTGCCCACTCTGCTGCCAGGCTAACTAGAGCCTGGCTGAGTGCCTGCTGTGCCACACTGGGACACCACTGAAGGATGGGGAAAGTAAATTGGCGTGTAAACTTAACCTTGCACCCCCTATTTTTCAGAGCCTCAAATTACATGGAACCATAGGGCAAATTAAGCCTTTGGTCAAGGAAACATTTTAATTAATCTCCTAAGGGTTTGGTGAGGGCTTGTTTACAAAAAGGAAAGCATTTGCTGTAGGAGTTTGACTCAAGCCTCAGAAGGGACTTCTGTTATAATGATGATGTTACATATGAATTCCCTGTGGAGTGAGGAATTCAAAGGACATGCAGTGTTGTAAGCTCCTACATGCGTAGAACTTTTACCAAAATTGCTCATCATTTCATAATCAACAGTGATCTCTGGCAAAGGTATGAAACCCCAAATCTCCTCCATATTCTGTAGGGCAGTGCCCTCAACACTGGCTGAAGAGTAACTCTTCTCCTCTTCCACTGAAGCCACACCTTGCACCAAGAGGGAGGCTATAGGGACCACAGAGCACTCCCTGGCCCTGCCCTTCTGTACAGCACTTCGGACACATGCTGCTTTTTTCAGATTTGGATCTAAGCAAAAGTTGAGTTTATGCACTTGAAGTTGTCTTGAAAATTCACTGCTGATATATGATGCCAACTAGGCTAATTCCACTATGAAAATTCTAAGAACATTTTTCTTTGCTGGACCATAAAGCCCTACAATCAACTGTGTTGTACACAAAAGGAACAGAGGATCTGAAACTCAAAATGTCTGATCCACCTGGCCCTGCTGGTTTATGGAGCAGCCACAAGCAGAACTAGAGCTCCCTCAGCCCCACACCAGCACACTCTCCGCCAGGTCACACAGATTCCTCACACCCCAGCTCCTGTCAGCCTCTGTAGGTTTTACCAGAGCGAGCTGAGGATAGCCATCCACGCTGAAGCGATCAATGGCAGCTGACAATGTGCGGAATCACAAACCAGGCCCGTGCTCCCACCCCAGTCCCTGCCAAGCCAGGCCTGAGCAGGTGAGGCACGTGAGCTGCTGCCCATCTGCACTTCCAGTGACACACGGCTCCTCAGGATTATCTCCTTCCCCCCTTGCTAAGCAGATAGGACTGCAAAGTCCATTAGCACATGAGAAATTGCTCACCACTGACACACTGCTGCCGCATGCCTGACACAGCTTAGCGAACCAGTGGACACTTTGTCACTTAAGTGGCATCACTCAGAGCCAGTCCTGCTGCCTCACCACCTGCCACGTGCAGAGTCACCATGGGAGCCCTGAGCCAGGTGCGCAGGCATCAGGCAGTGCAAATGCACTGCACCACTACATTGGCTCCAGACAGATGCACGAAAACCATAACTTTCAGCAAGGCGGGGTTTTGTTTCTAAGGCACTGTATCTTGGAGAATCCCTGGTTTTGCAGGCTTCTGATTTTAATCTCTACCACTGCATGAGTTCTAGAGCTCACTGGGGTTTTCTCTCACCTACATATTGCCCACTATGGGCCACATTCAGTTTATGAAACTTATTGTAATATTTACCAGAACTAGATCTTTATCACACAGCAGTCCTGAAAGGGGGAGCCTCTGAGGAAAAGCAGGAGGCCAGAGCTCTGTACGTCTGTTCTCAGCACAGGAAGTGCACTCACTACACTCCTGATTCAAAGACGAACATAGCCTGAAAACAGCACACAGGTTAATGACTACCTCTGATGATGGCCCCAATTACTACCTCCCAACATCAGGTTTCAGAGCCTACGATACACATGCCCTCTTAAACCTTAAATTTTAATATGCACAACATGCATACTATCAGTGCATTGGTTTGTCCCTTCTGATCTTATTTTGACATCTCCTGAATCCTGCAAGATATCAGCAACTTCATGTCCCTATTTTCTCGCTAAAAACTAATGCATTGTTACATCTCTTAACCGAATGCCCTCTGTATTTTGTTTACAAGCCAACATGTATGTAGACACACACTAGTGATTAAATCTGCATTTCAGCCCTCCTTACTTCAGAGAAAGATCACTTGAGACAATTCAATTCAGGCTTCACAAAGAGGCTGTCTATAAATGAGGATTTAAGAACTAGAAAAGCTACTTATCACTTCCCTGGAGAGTGTCTGAACCTGAGAGTACTCGGTATAGAGTACTCCTCGCCACCAGAACAGAAATCAGCAGCAATCTTGGGACTTTCCTGGAAGGTTATCTTCATGTCCAGAAAAAGTAGGGAAGATGAAGTAAAGTTTTTCTTAGCAGGAAAGTCGTGCTTATGAAAGTGGAAACTTTAAATTTATTAAATAACAAATACCCTTAATCACTATATTATGTTCTATATCCCTGCTTCCATACTGGCACTTCCCTTCCTGATGTCTCTAGGATATTGAGGGCAAACACAGCATTAACCCTTGCAAACAGGACCCTCTTCTCCCCTGCCTGGTACGTGTTTGCATGTGCAACATCTTGCCTGCATCACAGACACAGAGCAGGAGTTGAAGAGACAATACAACTGTGTTCCACACTGGAAACTCAAGGGCTATCCAACATGAGTAAATACAGATGCTTTCAGCTCCCTCTGCTTATTCATATTTATTTTAACAGGTGATCAAATCACAGCACTTAGCAAGTAAAAATAATAAAACACAGTTAGCTCTTTGAAAAACAAATATGTGCCACTAAGAACAAAGAGTTTATGTTTCCCATCATTCCCCTCTCCTTTGAATCAAGACAAATTTGCCGTAAGGATGAAACATGACAGAGAAAGAGAAAAAGGCGAGGCAGAATTCACATCCACTCCTACAGCATTATGTAAAAAAAGAGGTTTTACTTTAATTCTTACCTCCTCTTTAGTCTCTTTAAATGAAGACTTTAAAGATCGTCTTCGGGAGTCCTGGGGTTTGGCTTCCTCCTGCTGCCCAAAAAGTTCCTCAATTGTCTTCGTATCAATTTGATACTGTGGTCGTGCAGCAATTGTCCAGATATTGTTTTTACCACGGACTTGTTCCTCGGGGATAGTTTTCCAGAAAAAGCTCCGCATTCGTTTTTTTTTGCCGTGGCCGTCGTGCCCATTGAGCAGCTGTGGAGGCAGAGGTACGCTGGGGCCGGGCAGTGGAGGAGGGGGTGGCGGAGGGGGTGGCATGCCCGGGGGCAGCGGAGGGGCTGGGGGAGCCCCAGTGGGGGGACATGGCGCGGGGGGCTGCGATGCTGCAGGCTGAGAAAGTTGAGGCGCTGTCGTCGTATCCTCGCTCATTAATCCCGTCGCAACTGGAATTGCCCCATTTTCTTTATCATTGACCAAGGAGAGACAATTCATAACATGCATTTTACAGCCTCCCCGAAGGGGAGAGTGTTACTTCCTTGGATGGGTTTGGAGCATGGAAGAGCCGGCGCGGCAGGCGCTGGGATCACACCCTCTCAAAGCCTATCTGCCAGCAGCGGCAGCGCAAGAGGGGACTGCACCATCTCCGCAACCTGCGACAAAGGACAACAGGGACACTCAGGTCACACACACTGGACACTGGCCCTCACACTGAAAAGACACCAAAGGCGCAACACCTATCAAGTTCTCAATCCAGAAGGGAAATTTAGTGAATTAAAAGCCTTTCACGGGGCAGTAGTTTAACATTTATCCACACCAAGGTTTCAAACAGCTTCAGGTGCCTAGATTTCAAGAACATATATAAACACAAGAATACCTCTACATCACCCACAGTGGGTATCAAAACTACCTATTAATCTCCATTCAGTGCAATTTTGTAAAAGAATATAGTTATCTCAAATTATTAAAAAACCTATTATTCCACTGCTAATTTCAGGTATGTTTTTAAAGCTGACTGCACACAGTACTAACTATGGTACTGACTAACTGCATCAAACAGATCCTGTTTGTATCTTCTAAACCACAGTTCAAACCCAAACTGCATAAAAATAGCTACAAATTTGCTGATGATTTAACAGTCTGGCCTAGTGTACTACTTTTTTTGCCTTTGTATTTTTCACATAAATGTAAACAAGGGCAAAAATAGTGTACAGTCCCTTAAGTCTCTCTGTTCGCTGAGCATGAACTTAAAAGTATTATTGGTGTGGCTGCACTATCTCCTGAAATACACTCAGAGAAGACAGACTACAGTTTGATCAAGCTGTCCTTGATAATTTACTTCAGCATCCAGGTTAACAGTGCCAGTTCAATAACAGAGAGAGAGAAAGGACAGAGAAGCTGGAAGGTGGAACAGGACCCCACACATCCTAAGCATTGCACATATGCAAAGCTTTAAATACTTTGGCAAGTTTTAACCTCTGGATTATCTCATAAAACAACAGGAATCAGAGTGGGTTTTAGCACTTTTTTATGCTGTTACCTTCTAAATAAAAATGCTGTTATTAGCAGCAAACCTTCAGGTAAGAGCATGAGTTCCACAAACCCCACACTTTTAACAAACCGAATCTATTGAAACAGATTTAATTCATAAGTCTCAGAGAAAAACTAAAGTGTTTCAAATACATACCAATGACGAATCTCATGATTTTATGGAAATTTGGAAGCTATCTCCAAAAAAAAAATTTGGGAATTTACAAGAAAAAAAATTGAAAATTCAAAGATGGCACACAATGCAAACTCAGATAGGAGACAAACAGGCCCCTGAGGAAAACTCAGTCTCAGGAAATCTCACCAGAAAAAGCTCAAGTAATGCACTGGCACAAGAACAACATCAAATCACAAATTTGGCACTGACTTAGTGGTATGCCTCCTCAGCAGGGTTCACACGGAGCTAATAGCAACCCAGATCAATTTGACATTGTATAATAGTGATGAAAAAACTTTGCTATTTTTGCCAGAGATCCATCACTAGACCGTACATGAACAAACAGACCCAAGTCACAGAAAAAAGCCTTAGGGTAAATTCTCTCTTGGTCTGCAAGGACTCAGCCACTCAGAGCTTCACTGAAATCAATGGAAAACAACACAAAATCATCCACTGTACCTTTTCTTCTCAAAACTTTGCTCAGGTAGCAATGAGCTCCTCTCTCCTGCTTCAGATTTTCCGATCTCATACCTTACGTTATCCGCACGTTTACAAGAACAGAAAACATATCTAAAAAGCCTGTATGAGGTTTAAATCACAGGCATGATGGAAAATATTTTAATGGCATGGTAAAAAGGAGAGAAGCTACAAAGAAAGTGGATCAGGATAGAGTGTTTCAAATTTAAGTCAGCATTAATACCGAGCTGCTATTACAGGGCTCTGCATGTTCACGCCTCTCCTCCCAAATTCATGATCATAGAAGCAGAGAGGCATAAAAAAGCAGGTGCAAGGTGGTGGAAGGAGATTAACCACTCAAAGCAATTAAGTGTTGCATTAATTTAAAGAAATACTCAACTAGGAAAAACACTCTTCCTCCCTACTACTTATTTAAAAATGAAAAATGTATTAGCTAGTTTTCCACCATCATATAAAGCAGTATTCAACATTAGTATTTTCTAACTCGGGTTCCCACACATTCACCAAAAAAAGTTTAAAAAAAGACACAGACAGACTGACCGACCACGCCCCAGGCAACAGTCAAGAACCTCATTTTGAGACTTTCAATAAATCCATCGGCTTTAGGAAAAACAGGATCAAATCCTAATGGAACAGGGTTGTAGGAGATGAATCATCAGAGTGGCAGCACTAACACACAGGAGTGGAAAACGACTGATCTCAGACCTGAGCGCTCCTGCGCTAGACAAGGGACACTCCTAGTGAAAGGAGTGGAGAAGGCACGGGGAAGAAAACATCCCAACCTAGATGTAAAGATAGATAGAACAGGAAAAACTGTTTTCAATCCAACGAGCCCCGTACTCCTTTAGATGAGGTAACACCAAGAACCAGGAAAGGGGAGGAATCGGCATTTGGAAGGAAGGCACAAAAGGAAAGGCACAGCATAAAGGCTGGCATTCAGCTTTGTTTTCTGACAGATAAGCACGATCCAGGTGACAGAGGTCACCTGCTTGTGAGAGGATGGCAGTCTCGAGTTACCAGACACCAGGAGACTGGTCAAAATTCCCTTCTCATGCTGCCTCTCCGGAGGAGCGGCTCAAAGCTCTTCCCAGCGGAGGCTCCCACCGCCACCGTGGGTGGGAGAGGAGAGGAGCTGGCAGCCAGCACAGGTTCTGGGCTGCTCGCTGCTATCAGCAGGTGCCTCTGAGCAGGAAGTATGGCAAGAGGAGGTGGGGAACAAGACAGCCGTTCCAACTGTGAGCTACAGATCACCAAGACACGCCGGGACCAGGATGCATAATAGAAGCCAAGCAAAATTTTAACTCCTAAGGAGCCTCTCCACACTTTTCAAAGGATTAAAGGGGGAAAAAAATGAACCAAAGAACAAACGTTTAAGACGTTGCAATTATACCTCATTGTTGCATGTCTGTTATCCAAAACAGCCGGAGAAGCACCAAAGCTCTAAAGTAACATCTTTACTGCACGTTTTAATTGTGTCCATATTTGGCATAAAAGAAATATTTTATTTCTTTGTCTCATTCATTGTTTTAGCCAAGCTAATCTAACTTGGAAATGTAATTTAAAAGTTAGAGGGTGGGGACAACTTTCTCCCCAGGTAAGAGGAGCACTCTAAAGTAATTTGTTTCTTGCAAAAAAGGCAGTTGCCACTAAGACAGACACAGATTGTGTTTGCATACACAAATTAACAGGTGAGGTGCACGACGCACTGAAGGGCATTTCATAATTCATACTGCAAGATATGACTGACTCCCTTTAACTCACACCTTATGCTCTCCCCTGCCCACGGTTCTGTATCAGGCGCCCTCCAAGTTCTCATGAGAACAACGCCGAGCCCAACCACAGCATTTGGGTGTCTGTGTCTCAAGAACAACCCTACAAAAGGCAAAGGGAGCAACTAGTTGCTGACTGCAGACAGAGGAGCTGCAAACGCCAATAACCATCCCCTGATCCTGCCAAAATCTGCGGATTACAAGGAACACGCAGCTCACGCTATTCAGCGACTCCGCACTTGCCGGCTCAGTGCATCCCACAGAAGCGCTGTGCGGCACCGCGTCCCTGCCGGGCCCTGGCGGGGCTGGCCCGGGGGGCTCGACCCCGGCTATTTCTGTTCGGGCCCCAGGTGCCGCAGGGACAGGGCTCTCTCGGGAGGAGCCCCAGCCGCAGCGCTGCGCTCTCCGCCCGGACCAGGGGCCAGGCTGCGGGGCCTGTGGGGGCCCTGCCGCCGGGACCACCCGAGGGGCAGCGACAGATCCTTACTCCCTAATTCCCTTCCACCGACCCCGCAGGCCACGGGGCACCGCGAAGGGCGCTGGCGGCTCGGCTGCACCCGGGGTAACACCGCGCCCGCTGCCCCCCGGCTCCGCCGGACCCCGCCGCCCGGGGTAACACCGCGCCCTGACCCGGTGGGAGCGCCCCGACCCCGCTGTCCCCGCAGGACGCGGCGGGGGCAGCGCTCGGCCCGCCGGAGAAAGCCGGGACAGCGCCCGGGACAGCGCCGTGCGAGCGGAGCGGCGGCAGCGGCTCTCCCGCCGTGCCAGGGCCGGCCGGGCCCGGGGTCCCGCGGGAAGGGGAGTCCGTCTTCTCCCCGGGAGCGCTCCCCCCTCCTACGCCCCGGGGAAGGCGGCGAAGGACCCGCGCAGGAGGGCGGCGACACCCCCGCACTGCCCGGCCCGGCTGCGCCCCCCGGCACCGCGGAGCCCGGCCCGGCCCGGGGGTCCCCGCGCCCCGCTCACCTCGGTGCCCGCGGGAGCACGCGGCGCAGCCCGGTCCGGTGCCGCCGCCGCCGCCGCTTCCTCCCATCGCGCCCGGGCCGGCCGCGCCGCCGGAGCGCGGGGCGGGGCAGCGCAGGCGCGCCCGGGCGGGGCCGCGGCAGGTGACGGTGGCGGCGGCGGCCCCGGGAGTGGCCCGGCCCCGGGGCAGCGGGGCCTCGATCCCCCTGCCCGGCCCGTGCCACCGCAAAGCCCGTGCGGGAGGAGAGCGACCCGCGGCCCAGCGCCGGTGCCGCCGCCGCGGCGAACGGAGATGCGCAGTGGCGCCTCCGGGGGCGCTGGGTCTAAGCCAGCTCCGGCTGAGCTGCTCTATTGACACATCCAGCCATCCCTGCCCGCACGCTGTCACCGCGCTCACAGCAACTATTTCTATGGGAGCAGGACAGCGGGGCTACCGGCAGCGGCCCCGCTGGAAGGAACGGGCTCCTCTCCACTGCTGAAGCCTTTCGCTCTCTGCCCACGCTCCCGAGCAAGCGCATCCCTCGGTCCGTCCCGCATCCCTCACCCCGGCGCTCCCCGCCGGCTCAGCCCTGCAAGCTCGGGGGAAGAGGCAAGACGAGTCCCTTGTGACTCCAAAGCGGACGGTGGGAGAGAAGTGCAGACGAATTTAAGATGTGATCACAGCCCTGGGTTACAGCGCTCCAGGCAGCAGCGCATGTGAGTTGTGGATGCCCGAAAGCCAAAGTACCATCGACTGATATAGAAAGCAAACAAATACAAACGGTTCTAAAATATTCTATCGAGAGATTGAATCCTATGTCTAAAATAAAAATATTTTCCCAGGAGGAGTAAAGGTGAAGAACCTCACTCAAGTCAATTAATAGTCAGCCACACACCCCAACACTACTTTATACAGAAGGCAAATTCCAAAGATGGAAACAGGAACTCTTCCTTTCCTGAGAAAGGAGGGAGGGAGGAAGAAGAAACCTCACTTCTAGTCCTGCTTAATAAGCCACCAAAGCTTCTGAGCTGAGCACAGGCGAGAGAAAACACCTTGATACAACCAGGGGTGGGAAAGCAAGAGCAGCAGGACAAAATCTTATCTTACCTGTGTAGTGCCTCACCTGTGCTATTCAGTCGGCTCAGGTGTTGGAAGGCAGGAACCAGAGGAAGAGTGGGGAACCAGGTGGCCTCCTCTGGCTCAGGCCCATGGTTGCAGGGGTTACACCATTCCTGCTCACAGTTCTGCAGCCAGAAATCTGTCTGACCTACTGGTCTGGCAGGACAGCCTGCTTTAGTCACCTCAATTTTAAAAAGTAATATTAGAACAAAAGGAAAATTTAAGGAATGTAATGCCAGAACCCAGTCATTTAAGCTGAAAATTCACGGAATGGAAAGAGTTGAAGTGCAGTAAAAGGGAATTCCCATCAGAGCACACATCTCTGCTTGGCAGGGTTAGCACAGCTGGAGAGGACACGCTCAGCTCGGAGCCAGCGTGGACATTCCTCGAGAGTGTCAGGGCGGCCCTGAGGTCATCCCGAGGAAGCGCTTTGCGCCCGGACTGTAACCGCTGCTGCCGGAGCCAAAGGCACTTGTTTTCATTGCTGCCAGTCATGAGCACAAATGTGCTCTGGAAAAGACGGAAAGAGCAAGCCAAACAAGAGACTTGCATAATGGCATTGTATGTGAAAAGTCAAAACCCAAACAGGACAGCAGAGGACCTGGGAGCCAGTCCGGATGTGAAGTTAAACTCTTCACTTTTCCTCACCATGTGCGTTTGTTCTCCCTGAACTTTTCCAAAATGTGTTAGCAAATTCATTTTAAATTTTTAGCTTTAGATTTTTTTCACCTAAATATGTAACACTCAACAGGCAAATATTTTGCCCACACAGCTAAAATGACTGAGTTATAAACAACTGAAAACTGATCTTTACAGTAGGAAGTATTAGGCAACTTTAATAATAGGCAGATCAAGCAGCCCCGCCTATAATAAACAACAAATGCACCTCCCTAGAACAGATAGCATTTAGATGAGTTGGTATACTACAAAACCAAATCATACTGTTAATTTTTTAAGATGTCCAATTAATGAAATGCTCAAGACAGTTTTCAGGATTACTACTTTTTTTAAAGCTTTTTTTTTCTTATGAGAAGTAAAAAAACACCTTGTCTTTTGTAAACTCTGCTTTTCTTCAGAGCACGGAGCATCTAATTCTTTAGGCTGAACACAAATCTAATGACTGAACAGATCTAATGGAAATAAAGCAATTTACACCACCTGAAAAAAGGTGTCATCGTCATTACAATCCCTCAATTTTACAGAGTTTGGATAAAAGGAGGAGAAAAATTTAATTGTGACACTCCTGTCACAATAACCAAGTTATATTTGGGCTCAAAATTAAGCACTCTGTTAGTTAAGCTCTCAAAACAAAATCCTGCAATTAATTACCACCATCACATAAAACTAGCATGATGCATATGTAAAAAAGGCAAATCAAAACTGAACAGGCAACACTAGTTTTTAACATTATTTATCACTTAAGTGCTTGAATTTACAGCCCTTAGTATTTTTTAAAAGGCAGCAAGATGTATAATTATTTAATTAGCACAGTAAGACACACTATTCATTAAGTAATAGGAACACACTGCTGATAGCTGAACTGCTCCTGACTGAACCAATGGATTTGTGCTGCTGTGAACAGCAACAACAGGGAAAACCTGAACTAAAAAATTGTCTCAGGATTATTCTGTTCTAGATCTGATCTCTGCACTTAATTAAGAAATGTTATCAGACAGCCACACTGGGACCCATCTCAGTCCTGCCAACCAGTGTTACACGGGAACTCTGCAAAGATTCTCCTGATCTCTCTTTTTGCTCCTCCTGGAATATCAAATTTACTACTCCTCCAGTAGTAAAACAGATTCTCATCAAGGGATGAGACTGAGTGTATTTGCTCAGAAAACAAAGTTCTGTTCACCTACAGCCATTATAAAAACTCGAATGCCCACTTTATGCTGGGAACAAGTACTTTACAGAAATACACCCCCAAGAGCAGACAGCACAGAATTGTTGCTGCTCCTGCTCCCTTCTTACACTTTTTTTTCAGAAAGGCAGCTGAAGTGTAAAAGGCAATGCTTCTGTGCCAGCAGTCTCAGCCACAGGAAACAAAAGACTGGCAAACCACAGACTGAGCTTTTCTGTCCAAGGCCACTGCAGTGCAAGCTTCATACACGGCTGCTCTGTGCCTCAGAGCAGGGACCTGCTGGAAACAGCAGCACATCCCTTTCCCTTTCCACTGCTTCTCCACCAATTTATGCCCTTCTTGCCCAAGGCAGGCACAAACAATCCTACCTGCTACTCCTACACTACAGGGTAAGCTGCTTCCTTCACTCCCTTCAATCTATTACCGCGATGACAAAAACATGTGAACACCCTCCTTGTCCCTGGCCATTTGGTTTCCACACAAGACTCATGGAAATGCAGAGGAGGGATGTTGGTAAAACACGTGTAGAGGTGAACAAGAGCTGTCACAGAGAGAGAACTCTGTTTTCTGTGTATCCCTGCCTTTAACACCAGAGCAACCAGAAAGAACGCAAAGATGTCAAAGAGCAACAAACAGTAAGAAGCAAGAGAAATATAAACCAAGCAGTCAAATCCTCTGTCTAATAAAGATCTTCTAATAAAAAAACCCTTTCATCTTGACACAGCTTAGCAACAAGTAGTTTGGTTAATTTTAGGGTGGGAGCTACCATAAAATATGGTAACATTCACAACTAATATAAAAAAATTTGTGACTAGTACAACCCTTACACCAAGCATGCAACATGGAAAAGATAACCAGACTAAAAAAAACCCCAAACCTGAAGGCAATTGCAGATGAGGAATGCTACATAATTACAATAGCTTTCACTTTTTGTAACACCACAACAAGGAACAAGAGCAGATAAGCAAAGCATAAAAAGTGAATATGCCCCCCATTCAGTTCAAAACACAGTTGAGGGAAATATTTAGCTTTCTTTTTACATTACTTTGATAATTTTTGAAAGGACAGACAGACTAGAGATAAGGTTTCTGGGAAAACCAGCTGACTGAAGATCGAAAAAAAAGCTGTTACTTTAATGATGTTATGATGTTAATGGTGTATTAGTATACTCTTGCCTGTGTAGATCTCTCTCCAAATAAAAATACAGAGACATTTTGTAACCAGAAATGTTCTTTGTATGAGGCTTGTAAAAGCATGAAGTAGGCCAAAGAGCATTTTTAGAGCACAAAAGCTGTTTGTAGAATTCAGATTAACAAAATAACATGAGCAACACGTTTCAAACAAGCCAGGAGTACAGATAACTTATAGTACGGTCACTGAGAATCAAATCAGCTCACCATGTCTGGTACAGCAGCTACAACAGCATATCTGAAAATGTCACTAATTGCTTTGAGTTCTTCATCCTTAGAAACCTCACGCAACACTGTAAGCATTATTGTAACAATTTAACAGAGATGAAATCTGTCACAGACAAGTCCCTACAAGGTGGGTATGGCCTCCTCTACAAACAACAAAAACATCCCATCCTGACAACTGTCCACCTAGATAAAGGCCACATTACAACCTTAAAATATTTATAATGCTTTTTTATGAGGATCAGAAAGCCTCACAACCATAACTACTTCCCATTGGAAATGCTGAAGTGTCTTTTCTCTTACAATCTCTTGATACAAGTTTCTAAATTTGGTTAGCTCTAAAAAGTTAACTTTAAATATAAGATATGAGCTTGAATAATTTCATAAGCACATGTATTTGAGCAGTGAACAAAGAAAGCTACAGTACTACAGCAGGCTACTATCAGTTTAATAACTTATTGAACAGAACTCTCCTCACTGAGGCTTCCCATTAGAACAATTGCTTTGCTGAGCAAAATGGACTAATTCTTCCTTTCCCCAGTATTAAACAATACAGACAGGTTTTAGCAAGTAATCTCTTTGGTCCCACCTTTTCTTCCAGGTGAAGAGACTCCAGCAGTTTCAAGCCATTGCAAAAGTTTGAGGATTACACAATGCCACATTGGTCAGTCTTTCTTAAGGCAACTGCAGAATCAAGTTCACTCTTACCCTTTCTGACAGACGAGTTCCTTCTGAGCAGCAGCAATCCCAGGCAGGGGACACATGAATCTCAGGGAGAAACCAAGAGCACGTGTTCCTCATGTACCCTTTTCCTGCAGTGTTCTGAAAGCCCAATACTTCAGTTATGGCCAGTGGGCTTGCATTCTTCACCCCTGCAATAATGCATTTCCCAGTTCAAGCCTACAATCACTCAGCTTGCTTACCTTGCACCATCATACCACACGTGTGCCAAGATTCAGTGGAAGTCAATGGCTTCATAAGAATTGTAAATAAAATTTAATTTCCTTTAGAAGTTCAAGTCAAAACCCACATATATTAAAAGATTTGTTTCACTATGGATTTACTTTCCAGTTGAACTTGCCCATATTTAAAACAGCATCACTACCCTAGCGCTGCTTGATGAGATGTTCTTGGGCAGGGGTGACAACTCACAAAAATAGGACTAAGCTTTCACTGCAGAAGCTCCCTTCTACTTTTAACATCACAACTCAAGAAAGTTTGACTGCAAACATGTTTAATATGAATACAAAATTCACAGAGGATATACATTCTAGGGAACGTAATTGAGCTATTACAAGAGACTCTGACAGAACAAAAACATAAAGAAGGCTCTGTCAGGCCAAGAATTTAATGAGGAATGATTAAAAAGTTTCATTTACAGTTACATTACAGTTGTGTTAAACACTGAAAACTTTAGAATGTCAGCTGAAAGGCGTTTGAACATACAGTACATAAATCATACAATCCACACCATTGTAAATAACATATTTGAAATATTTCATTTTACTTAACATAACATAAAGCAACATAACATGTGCAAATGAGGACTCCAATATATTGAATTTATAATGTCTATGATAAAATTGACATATAATTTTACATTTAAGGACTACAGAAATGATGAAGAAATTAAAAATGTGTCCTCCATTTTACTCCCATTACCAAAGTATGCTTTTCAATTAAACAGAAAAAACACACTGTCCCGATTTCCTCTCAAAATCATACCTGCCCATGAAATTTAACTAAAGCTTTAACTTGCTCTAAGTGTACAATGACACAGCATTTACACAGTCATCTTCCCCTTGTTGGGAACTGACAAACTATTACATGAACGGGTTCTTAGGTTATGTACACTGGTGGAAAATATTATCTTATAAAAAGGCACATACCTGTGATTTAAGGCTAGTACGGTATTTGTTTCATAGAGAAAGAAACATTTTCAATGAAATTAGTACATTTAATGGTTGGCCTCACTCAGCAAACCACTTGGTGCAAAGCAAAAACGTGTGCTCAGAAGCCTCAGACTGACAGTGATTCTTGCTTTAGTGTTTTTTGGGTTTTTTTTAACCCTTTGATGGAAAGGTACATTTGTAAAAAAGGCATTTGCTGCAATTCCACTTGTCAATGAGCCATGTGCTACTGTTGCCTTATATGCAGATATCACATATAGGCCTTATAGTATTCATCTGCAAAATAGTCTTTTAACTTTCTCATTTTTTTAAAAGTCATATGAAAATTACTAAAGATGTTTTCTATACTCATCTATAAAATACCAGATGTTGGTACAAATCATGTAAACCTCCATTTGCAAATATTTTGACTAGCCACCAAAATATCAGAAATCACAAGCATCATTTGTCAGTGCAAATCTATAATAGTTTTGTTTCCCCTCCCTCCTTCCCTCCCCTATCCCAATTACAGAAATATCTGACAACCTTTACATACAAAAGGAGTGCTCTATATTTGAAATTACAGAAATTATGTTTGGTTACCTTAAAGTCACCCACTTTCCTATCAAATTCAGTTTTACAGTATTATAAAAGGGGAAAAATTTAAAGCTGTCCATTCAAGAATCACTACAACAGTCCTTCAACCCCAACCCTTAATTATTCTCAGATTTAAAGAATTTTAGGTTAACATTGGATCCTCTTCTATGATCTGATTACTGTTCTTCAAGCCAGGATGGGGCATCTGCTCCAGGAGTTTTCAATTTGATGTGGAACTGTTTAAGTGTCTGTTCAAGCTGCTTTTGATTGCCAGCAAAGTACGCCGCAATGGCATTGTGGAACAGAACAAGCTGATTGTGCAATACCTTCACCTGCAGGCAAGGAGAGAGACATTGAGAGGAGGCTGATGTTAACATCATCACAGGTCAGCTACAAAGAAATAGGTGTATTTGAAATACTCAGACTTCCTATAGATTGATTTAACAAAAGCTTAAAAATACAGATATGAAATGCAAATATGAATTTCTTTAACATTAAAGTGATTCAGAGTTTTCATAAAGTGTGTTTAACAGTCAAAACCAACTCAGCATGCACAGAGCAAACAATTCACTAAACAGCATAATGCTATCAAATATCAAACACTTGATTACAAGTACTTGATGCCTTGAAATTAGATGCCAAACCTCTAAGATACGTGCCTGCAGGCCAAATGGACGTACCTCCCTGAAACAATACATGGCAAGGGCATTACCTGAGTACACAGCTCATGTGTTTCCCCCCTTGCAGAAAGTTGCTGCTTTCCAGGTCATGGACACCTAAAGCAAATTAAACTGATACCCTTCTCCCAGCAATATTTCTTGTCCATCTCCTGTAACACATGATTATTTTCAGCTCTTTGACTCTAACATTCGTGAAAAGTAGTCATGAAATACACCTGTCACAACAGCAACCAAAACCTGGGGAGAAGAGCACAAGGGAAGCTGGAGGGCATCACTGTTTTTCTCTATAACAAGCTACAGCCCCACTGATGAAGTCAAAGTTAAGCAAATGTTACATTTCCATCCTAGCACACCAGGAAACCTGAAGCTGTGAATGGACAGCAGTATGCTCAAAGGCATCTGTCCATTTCCTCCTGCAGCCAAACCCTTTTTATTCCTGAGTGTACTCTCAGCCCAGCACACGCCACTCTTGTGTCAGACCCCAAATCCCCACGGTGGTGGCCCTGTACCTGTTTCCAGGTACAAGGCTGAGCCCAGCAGCAGGCAGCCAACACAGAGAGAACACAGCAATGAGGTGCCTGAGTGAGCCCCAAGGGAAGATAGATGTGGGAGGTAACAGATTAAGCTTTCTCTACTCAAATTTTAGATCACTGTCTCATTTCTCAGCACAGTCCACAATGGACAGTCTACTTCTGTCCTGCTGGGAATCAAAACTTCCTTAGTGCAGGTGTGACTTGTGCCTACCAGTGGGCCATGCCTGTTTTAACAGGTTATTTGTTATTGGCTACTGGGCTTCTCTGAAATGCATGTAACTCAATACAGAAACACCTCATCTTCTTCATTTAATGGAAGACCTCTAATTACATCCCCCACCATTATATTTGACATGCTATGACACCTGAAGAGTGCAACATTTACTCAGAAATGTAATAAATATATTATATAAATTCCTTGAGAATAAAGGATTGACCATGTGTGTATGTATCCCTGCAGGAATATATAAAAATTCTTCACACAGTTAAAATCTCTGATTATATCCCTTTTTTTTTTAAACTAGCAGACTCAATTCAAAAATTAAGTAATAACCTCTTATTTGCTGGCCCAAATTTTCATCTAAGTTGCTTTGACAATCTGAAAACTGGAACCCCCATGTTTTCTCCCTTTGTTTCCTCTAATAATTCAGGGTAATTTATGCAAATACATGCCAAAGAATAGGCTTTTTGTCTCATTAACAGTGTAAAATGATACTTTATACCACCAAAAGGCTCTCCAAGAAAATACATGAGAGATGTGAATGTTAGAAAGGAATTCCCCATCATATCTTTAGATGACATTTTTTCATTTACAAAAGAATTTACAGAATTTACAGAATTTAACATCTAGGAGACACAGGATTTAGCTAACTACACTTGTTCAAACAGAGTTCACACTATTTTTTGAGTCATAAAAGATGGCCTCTTCTTCAGTTTGTGTGAGCAGACAGGTATATAAACATACAGATTTTTCATCTATAAAAATGTTAATTACCAAAATATTACACTTTATAAGTGGAAAAATGTCACAACAACATGAAGGGCTTGCTTTCAAAAGTTTAGACAGAAAGCACAGTGCTTTTCTTAAGCAGATTCTTTCCTCACTGACATGCAAGACTTCATGCAATCCCAGCCAGGAATTCTACAGAGAAGTACACTCACTGTTATAGCATATTATTAAAATGCTACAAGAGTTTTACTCATACAGTTTATAGGAACTCATATAAAACAGGGGTAACGAATCTCCCCTCCCAGCCCTCTTCATCAGTCTGAGACTGTATTTGGTACTTTGTTAGGGTAGCTTTTAACATAAACCTTCGGTGAACTGCCCCAAAAATCTTCTGATAATTTAAAAAACTCAGGCCTAAGCTCAAGGATGTGCACACACACACACACACACACACACACAGAGACGCTGGAATTGACAGTGTAGAAGCAGATAATTTGGACTGAAAAAATACTGTTTGTTTTGGAGGTATTTTTTTAACTACTAAAGCTACTTCACTGTATGAGGTTCTATCCCCTAGATCATTGTGGTATAAATTTCATTATTGTTATCAAACTGTTTGCAGAGGTTCAAAGTATTACAACTTCTACTCTCCTTCAGAAGCTGATTGCTAAGTGAATCCCAAAATGATGGTGGGACCTTTTCCATATCTTCATTCAAGTAACTTCAAAATGAAATTTTTCTAGAAAAAGACCACTTAAACTGTCTGACAGAATACAAAGAAGCTCTACTATGAAGCAGCAACCAGCAAAGAGAAAAAAGCTGCAACACCTCAGAATACCCAATGTCCACAGCAAAACCACCTGCAACCACAGCTAAGGACTGGATCCCAACTATTCATTTAAAACCAAGTTCAAATTTACCCACTTTTCCCATGAAAGAATCTTTCTCCACCTTGGGGAATGGGTAAATATATTACCCACTCCCATATCCAGTCCCTGATTGCCATTTCCACACTGTATTTCACCTTAGCCCTCTGTTGGCAAAACATTCAGCAGATACGCAGTCAGTTGGATCAGAGAACAGATGTAGATTAAAATTAAGCAGACAACAATGTATTTGCTTTAACCTGGATCAGTTCCCCAATCTGATTCTCTACACAGCTGCACAAACACTTTCACAAACACTAGAGAGAAGGTAATGGGGGGAAAAGGAGGGAGTGAAGGGATCACATTTTTTTGCATCAAAGCCTTGAAACAATTGTCAGATTGCAGCAGTAAAGGCCAACTCTTGATCACCAAGATGTAGCACCGATCCCAGGAAAGGAGTGTTTGAAGATTTGCCTCAATCAAAGAATGCTAATGGTATGCTGCTAAAATACAGCTAAAATACAGGTTCCAATGTATGACTAACATAGCTGTCAAAAAGCCATCATGTTTTACAGTGGAACAACAGTTAAAATCTTTGTTCCTTGTTAATTAACTACATATACCTATTTGTTCCTAATTATAAGCAGAGTAAGCACTCGGTAATACAAGTGGCACACGTCTCAAAACAAAAAAGAAACATTGTGGATAAGCACGAAAACCTGCAGGTAGACACATCCTACACAGGAGACTTAAGTGTCACAGAAAATACTATAGGTTGGACTTGATTTTTCACATGGATGCTCTTAACATTTCAGTTCTTTCTAAATATTGTCCTCTTTGCACGACTCCCTCTGAACATGGTATTTTCTGTGGCACAGTAAGTGCATAGTTCTTTACACCCTCCTCATTCAGCCATCTCAACGACCAAAAACACAACACCCCTTTGAATCTATCCATGCATCTGTACCTCCTAACAACCATCACAATCCCTTCTCCTACCTATCTTAATTTAAAGTCTGGGTCTCCACTGGACTGCAGATTCATTTGTAGAAGCAAGCATTTAAGAATCAAACTCCTGAAGTACAAATCACAGAAATGCAGTCATTTTCTTTCTCTGCATAAAATGGTATTTGACATTTTTCAAGTGTGTCTAAGAGTAAGAGGGTTTTTTTACTCAAAATGACAAAACCTTCTAAAACTGTTTTCAGAAATGACAGAAATCTTTGAGCTAAGAACAGGCCATCATCCTAATTTAAAAAAAAACCCTATTTTTAAGATGCAGATTTTGAATGAAACTATTATTATAGTCATCAGCAAATGCTACAAACTTCAACAGAACTCTGCCAGCTGGGGATAGCACCAATAAAACTTGTATCAGCATTAAGAAAAATGAGTTCTAACTTCAAGATCAAATGCTGTAATAAAAGTCAATAGAAATCTTGTGTATCTTGGTTTTACAGAAAGAAACTTGCAATTCCAGCTTTACAGTAAATGCAGCTCTCTAAGCTTTGAGGACTTTTAATTGAAATATTAGCATATGAACTGAGGAGAAGAGGCACAAAGAGACTGCAACCATGTGATGCCTTTTCCCCATACAGGGAAAACCTAGATAGGGCCTTCTAGATAATGGGTTCTTTGGTGACATTTGCAGCACCACAGACCAACTGGAGCCCACCAGCCAGTTAAACTGGCTTCAGAGGTTCTTTGCAGCACCATTTACTAGGAACAAACTGCTGATAGCTGAACTGCTCCTGACTGAACCAATGGATTTGTGCTGCTGTGAACAGCAACAACAGGGAAAACCTGAACTAAAAAGTTGTTTCAGGATTATTCTGTTCTAGATCTGATCTCTGCACTTAATTAAGAAATGTTATCAGACAGCCACACTGGGACCCATCTCAGTCCTGCCAACCAGTGTTACACGGGAACTCTGCAAAGATTCTCCTGATCTCTCTTTTTGCTCCTCCTGGAATATCAAATTTACTACTCCTCCAGTAGTAAAACAGATTCTCATCAAGGGATGAGACTGAGTGTATTTGCTCAGAAAACAAAGTTCTGTTCACCTACAGCCATTATAAAAACTCGAATGCCCACTTTATGCTGGGAACAAGTACTTTACAGAAATACACCACCAAGAGCAGACAGCACAGAATTGTTGCTGCTCCTGCTCCCTTCTTACACTTTTTTTTCAGAAAGGCAGCTGAAGTGTAAAAGGCAATGCTTCTGTGCCAGCAGTCTCAGCCACAGGAAACAAAAGACTGGCAAACCACAGACTGAGCTTTTCTGTCCAAGGCCACTGCAGTGCAAGCTTCATACACGGCTGCTCTGTGCCTCAGAGCAGGGACCTGCTGGAAACAGCAGCACATCCCTTTCCCTTTCCACTGCTTCTCCACCAATTTATGCCCTTCTTGCCCAAGGCAGGCACAAACAATCCTACCTGCTACTCCTACACTACAGGGTAAGCTGCTTCCTTCACTCCCTTCAAACTACTGCCATGATGACATCATGTCATCTTACACAATAAATAAAAAAAAATAAAGTAAAGCTCAGCTCAGAAAAGCTCTCAGCAGATAATTATATTTAAGCCAATATTTAAGTGTAAAGGAAGTCCTTTCTATAGCTCATTTGGGAACAAAATTACACACACCCTTTAGTAAATATTTTTACATCTCCAGTGTCAAAACTGAGAAATGTCAACCACTGATAAAAAGGCTTAAGCATGTGAGATTCCCTACTGTATTAATATAAAAGGCAGGAAGGAAAAAACAATCTCTTTCAGAAACAATTTGTAGGCTGTGACTGCTAACAGGATGCTTGGTCTAATTCAAGACTGTCACTAGGAAGACAACTTCTTCAGTGTTCCCTAAACTATCTAATTTAGTTTAAAAAAATTATGGAAAAGTGTTTTGTACAAGATGGAAATAAAATGCTTTCGCTCTGAAGCTTTCCTATGCATTTAAACATAAATTGGTAAGTGTGTTATATAGATAATGGAAACCATGAGGAAGTAGGGTAACTCCTATTTTAACCTAATTTGAACTTAAGCATCATAATTCTTGCACAGATATAAACTGGAAGGATTAAACCATTTTAACAGAGGTGCACTGTAGTGGTATCAAGTAACTTACTGAAAGAAGAAAACAAAGGTGGGGAGAGTAGGGAGACATACCTGTTTTCAATCTAGCACAGTTTTAAAACCCAGCTCTCAGGAACATCTTCTAATTTAAGAATCAGTATCAGCATTTAGATTAGACTTCAGCTTCTTCAAGAAAATGAATTTCAATATGATTTTTTTCAATCCTTTTATTTTCCAATTTTTTCAGCAAGAGCTAGAAATACAGTCAGGCCAATGCCAGTTCAGTCACCTGATGATCAGGCTCATCACAAAGCCAACTTTTGCTGGCTATGTGACTCCAGACCAGGGAGATCTAAGACAGATGCCTGTATGAAGGAACAGTGCTCAGGAGCTGTTTCAAGCATATATTGTTTTGGAAACCAAAAAGTAGTTTGCTTATTTTCTCAACCTTTTTCTTATCATCCGTTCACGGTTCATGTTTCTTCCCTGAGCCCCATGTTTATTCTAAGATGATGCTACTGAATATGTGATAATATATTCAAGAATACAAAATAATAATCCATTTTAATTGGTTTAGCCTGTCCCTATGATTTTTTCTTTAAATTTTCCTCCTTCCAGGCAAGGAGCGTGGTTTGCTACTGTAATCTGGGGCCAGTCATGTATTCTTTGACAGGCTGTTGTTACCTGTGTTTTAATTTTTAAAATACATTAATCAACCCATACTGAAAATGTTAACCCACTGATAATGTTAACCCTGGATAGAGTGACAACTACCTCCTATGTAGGTTTTAAACACCTTTTCTTTCCTCTGAAAACATGGGAAATAAAAACACACGTGATGATAACCATCTCATTTACCATGAGTAAGAAAAAATCAGATCTTGAAAGACCATAATTTTCACATCTAATTAGAGACAATTTTAAAGGACTTATTTATCAGAGAAAAAATAGTTTTAAAGTTTTGTATAGCAGTTTTATCTTTGCCTGGTAGAATAAGAAGGGTAAGAATCCCATCATTAAGAGGGTATGGATGAAATGTAGGGTTGAAACAAACACGAAAAAAACCCCACCCTTCAAGCCAACAGCTCAAGAGTCCTGTTTTAAATTAAGAAACTATAAAGGCATTAATTATACAAAGTAGTACTTCTCAGTTCAAATTCTTAAAAAAAGGTTAATTTTGAAGAAGCCTCCTCATGGTTCAGTCTCCTTCTTTGTGCATAACCTCTGTGACAATGTTGCCAAATGTACATGTTACTTTGAATATGAAATCAGTAATTTTGTGACTCATTTGACCATAAACGTGGTAAACTGGAAAAAGTAATATTTCTGCAAACTTGAAACCTCTTGTATCAACAAGAAACTTACTGTCACAATGTCTGTCATTTGTAGCTGGAGTAGCTGGATTAGGGACTTCTAAAGCTGCTTGCTCTAAAAGTGTGTCCTCCCAGTGATACAGCAAGAGCTCCAAAAATTAAACTTATTTTCCTTGTTCATTCTACTTCTAAACGAATACATATTTCAAGATGTAACAACTTGTAGAACAAAACTCCTAATCATAACATGAGAAGTAGCAGCTTACCTTATTTTCTTCCAAAAATTTCAATTTGATAGATACGTCGTTACGCATTTTGTCGTATTTCTCTTTGTGCACTTGAAACAGTTGCTGTGATTGTTCAATCTTTGGCAGAGTGTTTGCATCACGAGGGCCCAGGTTCAGCTCTTCCAGGTCTGTTCGATAAGCATCGTATTCAATCCTGGCAAGAAAGAGGAGAAGGGAAAAAAGAACCATCTAAGGGCAGTGCCTCAAAAGTGACCTCAGATAGAAGTCTAAGTACAACAGAAGATGAACAAAAGAGTTAAGTACAGGGAAAAAAAACCCCAAAAATAATAATAAAAAAAAAAACTGGGTAAGTTTTTTCCTCTCTCCTCCTATTCATCAAGCACATTGTATAAAACTGCCTAAACAACTAAACAAGCATCCTCCCTTTTCTCTTCCTGTCTCAGCCACATGCTCTCAGCCCCTCTGTTTTGTACCGGCTTCAGTAGTCAGAGCTTCTCCTGAGACATCTCAACCTAGCGACCCAGAAAAAGCTAGCAAATATTTTTCAGGTCATTCTTCTACTGTTGAATCAGTTCACTGGAGAGTTTGTGTTGAGAGTAAGAGGCACACCAAGAGCCTGACACCCCCTTTAAACAGATGTTTGAGGAACAGGTCACTTACACCAAACTCTGACCTAAAGCATTTTCAGCATGCTCCAGGCTGCTCCATATGTATTAACTGGACAGTTTCATAGTTCTTCCACAAATACTTTTCTGAGAACTTTGAAAAAGTCCTATGGAAAAACAGACTGCAAAAAGATGGTGCAGCCCCACCCAAAGCATCACTCTTCCTTCCATACTTTTCTGTAGTTGTCAAATAATGGAACCTAGAGTATCCACCTATTTTAATGGGACAAACCACACTATTTTTGGCCTTGTAAACATGCTTTCTTACAGACATTTCTTTAAGTGGAAACAAATCAGGATTAAAAACTGGTTATAAAACACAATTTTCAGTTGATGTAACTGCTCAAAAGAAAAATACAACCTTTTCAGAGGTAAAAGCAATAATATTCACAGGGCTCCTCCTCCTGATTCTCACTGCCACTATGACTGAGGATTTATAAGTAATTTATGGCTTAATTCCAAAAAGGAAACCATTAAACTTATCGAGAACTGACAGAAGAAGGGAACAGATGAATGCTAAAGTGCAACTGGGAACAGGAAAGAAGAGGCACAGAAATAAATGTGACCTATTTTCACAGTGCAAAATAATGAACTGGCCGTGTCAGTGAAGAACCTTTATAATTTATTTGACTTATTAAAATGGCAAAATATTTGATTTCTTTAGCGAACAGAAAGGGAAAGCAATGAAGGTATTTCAGGAGGGAAGAACCATATATTGAAAATGACTGACAAGAACAACTGCAGCAGATGTATTTTGCATAAATTTTCCAGGGGATACCTGGATATATGAACCAATTCTTTCTTTCTTTTTTTCAAAACACATGTCAAAAATAAAGCAATACCTTATCTACACATTGATTCTACCTTTCATGCCTTTGAAAGTTTACCTAAATACCAAAACAATAACCTACTATTTTGTTCAAAAATAAGCATTAGAACAGACCAATCTTAAAAAGGGGGAAATTAAAAATTCAAACAGTTTGCAATTTTGGACTTTAAAAACCCCAAATATCACAAAAAATTATATGTATAGACTACATCTTTTGTCAAATTAAAAAAAATGCACTTTATTCTGGTAAGTGAAAGAAAGTCAGAATGGAACCACTCATCAGAAAGAGCTACAAGTCCCTGACAGAAAAAAGGAACCCGGCTTTAGAATACTACGCCACATCTAAAAGTAGCCTTCTCCAGGATAAGAAAGCCATTATTCACTCACTGAGAAATTTCTGGTTTATTTTCCCCTTTCTGACCAAGCCTGAAATGTCTGCATAAAAACCCAAGTGTGACTTGCAGGCATTGTTCATCAACAGAGGCACAAGATGAAGTGTCTTTCAGTCAAAGAGATTATTTTACCTATTGCAATGCAGCTGGATAAAAGTGTTAATCTTCCACTGTCACGCTAACTTATAAAGCCACCTTAATCTAGCACGTGGGAAAAAACAGCTATAATTACTCCTACAGCTAACAAGTAAAATTCAGTCTACAAGGAAACATGTACAAAACATTGGAAGATCTGTGCCATCATCTACAGTTAAACAGAAACCCTCATTAGATGAGAGCTGTGTTATAAGGTTTTTATCTGACAGGTTAGTCACTCAAGGAGCTGGACACAGGATAGCTACCTGGCACTTTCATACTGTTTCACAGTCAACAATGTATCCTCAATTGTTTTATTCACCAATGTGTTCACACTGGCAATAAAAAAGTTAATAGCCCCGAGAAGTGTTTCTCCATTTTTAGCTAGAAGTTTCTGCGTGTCTGCATTGTAGCCAAACTCCTCCTATAAACAAAGAACAGAGAAAACAAAGCTGTAGATCAATTGAAATCATAGCATTCATTAGCAACTATACAAAAAAATGCAAACACAGATGTGGCAGGTCTTTCACTTCTGTTTGGGTATGATTATGATTAAACCAATATGATTTCAATACAATATTTTGTTCACAGTTCTTATGAAATCTCTCCAACATCAGTAAAACATAGTTTATGATTTTTTTTACCACACATGATGTTAAATCCTAATTTATGTGATTTTTCTGCACTCTGATATCTTGAATGTTACTTAAAATCAAGTGCTAATGCAATCTTCACATTGTCATTCAGCAGGGTTTTAATCCATAATTTCTCATGGTTGTCTAGGTAATACTTTATTAAGAACAGAGACACTGCTACATTAAATACAGTAAATGTAACTAAATTCACAAGGGCACAGAGCATTAATTAGCTATTAAGTTTTATTCTTACATTCTGGAAAGGAGCACTGCAAAAAATCCCAACATCTATAATGGTTTAATAGGCTGTAAATAATTGAAGAGCAGAGCATATAATGAATAGCAAATAAAAATTTTAATGTAGCTCATCCATAAATTTCAAAGAGACAAGGGCAAAATTATTTCCAAGGCATTTTAGTCACATTTAGACATATGTTTGTCCATGTCTCTTTGTTAGCAGAGTAAGCTGAGCAAGGCTGCAAAGATTTTCCCAATGCATGAATGCCAAATGAATCCAATTATTATATCTATGTCATCCATATAGCATCTCCATATTCTACAGATGGGAGTTCTCAGAAAAGAGTACAATCCCTGGTTGTAATGACTATAAAACACACTAGGTTCATCTTTGGAACTTCGGTCTTTTTAGGCCTGCACACTGCCAACAACTGACTCAGAAGTGCTCTATTCTCCCAGCTTCTTTTCATCTGTCTAGAAAATGAGCGCCAGAGCCAGATGATATTTCATGTTAGCAAGTTCACAACAGTAAGGGTAATAGGTAATGGGCAATGGTAAGGGAAGAATCCTCTAGAAAAGAAGGTGCAGTGGAAGTGAGCAATTGAAGGAGAAGAAAAAAGGAAGAGAAATCAGGGCAAGTTTTTACGAACTAAGCCCTGTAAACACTGCTAAAGATCTGTCATCTTTGCTTTGTACAGCTGCCTGGGCAGCAAAAGCACTTGGCTAAAGTGCTACAGATTTTGCTGGGAAAAAACCAAAACAAGTATTTTCCAGCTGGCTTTGCTCTAACATTGCCAGATACACAGCTAACACGAGTGCTAGCAAAGAGAAGAAATAGCAGCATGCTGGCAGAGACAACAGCAGTAGAAGTGCCCCTTGCAGCAGCTTAGTCCCATCTATTCTTCCTCCTGCAGGCAAGCCTGCAATTAGTTTTCCAGCTGGTCTCTCACACAGATCATCCCAGACCCAAAAGAAAACACTATCAGCTCAAAGGGGGAGGTAAGGAGGATGGGTCTGCAGTGGCCTGCAGTACTAAGGAATTATGCTGACCAACAATCATGGTCCCTCCAATGGCTCATAGTTTCATACAAACTTTTCAGTTTTGTCCATGACCTCTGTGGATACCTCTTACGAAACACACAGGAAATCCTTTCTACACCCAGAGTTTACATTCAGTTCATACTCTATGCTCAGGTCAATTAAAATTGGGATTCATCTGCCTATATAATTAGAGGCATACGAGCCTGGAACCAGCAGTTATCTTTGGATCCTAAAGAGAAACAGCAACCCATTCACATGACGTAATACGTCACCAGATACCACATAAAAAAATTTGTTTTGTTATCATGTTTAAAAGAAAAAGTATTACCTTGAGACTCGGGGGGTTTTTTGATTTTACTTAAGCTTATATACTGTTATCACACTAAACATGAAAGACTAACTGTTCAGAAATGTTACTTTTAGTCCTGCACAAGTTTTAGAGGGAAAAACCCAAATATCCAAAAGTAGGCTTGGCTACAGATGATAATACATTACAGATTAAACAGAGGGAAAACACAAAAGGGAAAGAGACAAACACCAGGCAAATCTCCAGGAAGCAAAGGTTAGATAACTCTCATTACAGCAACAGAAACCTTTATTTGGTTTTAATCAACAACCCCATTCAAGAATCCACACAAGAGATGAATGACAGAAGCAAAGTCCAAGACCAATACAAGATGCTGAAAGAAACTGCAAGAGCAGTATTCCCATTAGAAGTTACAAGCTAATCATGGGAAAAACCCCAAGATTCATTAAATGAGCATGATGCCAGATTCCATCCAAGTTTTGGAAGAAACATCCAGTTTCAGCACATACTTCACAACAATCACTAAGATCTGCCACAAACCACATGCCCATATTTTTGTCAAGAATAAACTGATTATTAAAAGCTTCTTTTAGCAGATAATTTAATTTCTTAGCTGCTAGAAATGCTCTACATTCACAGATTTTCATCTGTCAGACTAATATTAAAAATTCCTCCACATTAGTGTAGGAGTTTCACATTTTTTCAGCTAGCTATCACTTAAGGTTCCTCTGTGCAAGCATGAACTCCACCTACTCCCTTAAAACTCAATGGGAAAAGTCAATTATGAAAAGACAGATGTTTTTAAAATCACAAAGATAATCTGAGTTGTTTCAGCAGCTATGTTTCAGGGAATTATGAAACCATTTAATATTGGTTTTCCAAAGGATCAAATTGTTTTAACTTTGCAAATGCAGAAGCAAGCCAGATACTATACTCTGTAAGCAACATGCATCTTGTCTCTCTTGACAGCAAACAGCTTTACCACTGGCAAAGGCAAGTGCCAGTGTTACATAAACTTCTAAACCATGGAATCATAACAACCCAGATATCTCAAGATTGCCTCTCTTGCTCAGCAACTCCAGACAACATAAGAATACAGATTAGTCTTATTAGTAGGAAAATTCTGATTAAAAAAGGACTTAGAGATCAAATCTCAATGCCTAAATATGCTACAGAAAAATAATTTACTCACATTAAATGTGCCCAAGTGAAGTAATGTGCCCTAATCTACTTATTCCCAGGCACATTCCCCAAAGACATCTTGTAATTGAAATGACGTAACACTCTGGAACACTTTGATGACATTTCATTAGGTGCAAAATTAATACTAAAATGCATCTTCTCTACAAAGCAAAATTGTCAGTTCTTGAGTTCAATCATCAACTAGAGGCTAACATTTAAGAAACAATAAAGAACTACAGTAATTTCAATAATTTCCTACAGTTTTAAGTGCTTCCAACACAAAGAGTATCTAATATATTGTTAAATGCAATGTTTATAAAAGTAGCTGCTAAGTAGCAGACACCCTGCACGAGTCAATTAGGCTTATCTTCATCTCTGCTGCTGTATTTTTTTAACACTGTAAAAGTCTTACATGAAGTTCCAACGATTTCAAACTCAGGTCAGCAAATGCATCTCCAAGTTGCCTTTGGGTATGTACCATCTGGAAGAGCTGTGTGGACAGTGTCTGTGCCAGTCTCAAGATATTTTCATATTTTTTTTTGTTGTCTCTCAATATATCTATCTGAGCTTCTAGTTCCAGGTCTACTGTTCTTGAGCCACGACCCAGTTTTTCAGAGATGATCTGACGTGTACACTGCAGAAAAAAAATTAAATTATAAAGATTCAAGTATATTCAAGACAACACAGCATACACCCATTTTCAGCTTCAAGGGACATATAATTACACACAATTCTTTCACAACCACCCCTCCCAATATAAGTTTGCACAACAAACTGAAAAAACAACACAGTCTTTAGAAGTTTATCAGGACTCAGCAAGAACAGCTGGACAAGTCTCAACTCCTACTAAGATGAATATTCAAGTTAGCAAATCAAGAGCATAACTAATTGTTTCTCAAGTAAAAGAACACTTATCTTTTTATAGGTTTGGTGAATCTCATTAAGTTAAAAGAAGCATTTGAGCCCATTGCATTTAATTCAGTTTACAGGACCACATTCTATACAAAAATGTCTAGTTAGTAATCTTTTGGACTTCGTCTACCAAGTATCTGATCAGAACATCCATGTTAAATTTTCCAAAAATGTTCATTTTGAGGGGTTTTTTTAGGGGACAAGTAAGAAGGTGATAGTTTTCAGCATGGGGTTTTTTTTGAAGCTGAATAGGAAACTGAGAACTCCTACTGAGAAATACACAAAAGTATTAAAATGCACTTATTATTTACACATCTACAAAATGGCGATGATTTACTCAGAAAGACTATTTCTTTTCTGTCATGAAAAACTCTTAGTAGGCTTGCAGTTCATTAACACACTGAGCAGGAAATGTGCTCTTATGCAGCTGTAGACACTCTCACCCAGCCTATGGCTGTGACAGAGCAGGCTGCTACCACATTCCATGGATCTGTGACACCTTCTCTGCCAGAGATTTGAGCCCAGCTTGGCAGTGAGCCTCCCAAGATGCACACTGGGGATTTCCCTTGACTGAGACACAGGAGAAGCCATTTGCAAAGCAGATGTGCAGCAAAGCTATACAGTTTCTCTATGGAAAGCAGAATTATTTACTGCTCTAGTAAGTTACTTGAAGTTAGTCTGTGGTCACAAGGTGTGAAGGGATAACCAACTTACCAACTTAGACATATGAAAAATTACTGCTAGAAACAAAAGGTACAAGGAAATTAAGTTAGTAGTCAAGGCCACAACTACTCTGAAAGGACTTAACCTAAGCACAAAACTGCTATTTTAAATTTTACTTTTGTGAAATAATGCCCAAACTTATCTTGTACCATACTCCCCAAATACTCTGGAGCACTGGATTTCCCAGGGTTTCCCAATTCAAGGACTTTAGATTAATACCATCTTTACTTGTGCCCAAAGGAGACGCACATTCAACCTGCTAGAATTGCCACGTCCCTTCTTAACGTAATAGAGGAACACAGGAGAGACTCAGGAATGACCAAGGAGATCAAGTTGGTCGTGACCCATGAGGTTTAGGTCAGAAGATACAGACTATTTGGGCTACTTTGTTAGAGTCCAGTAATTGACAAGAAAAAGCACAGCTAATCTAGGTGACATTTGTCTGCTAAGCATCACAAATTCAGGAGAGCATAACAAATCATAACAGAGAATACAACCTTGCTACCAAAGACTCCATGAGAAATTGCAAAATACAGCTCAGCTCTAAGTGTGCTCAGAGCATAAATAAGCCTTTCATTAGGAACTGTGGAAGTGATGGTCAAATTTTGGCTATTTTCCAAAAGAGCTGACGCACTCACACACAAACTCCCACGGAAATGCAAGAGAAAAATCTAAATCATGGAAAGCAAAATTTTTGAAAGCAAGGATAAATTACAAGTGAAGGAATTATTTTCAGCCAAGGCGTATTTGCTTCATAAGTCACAGAAAAATATCTTTAAAAGCCCAGCAGTGACAAGTGAAGAAGCACCAGTAATTGGAAAGACTTACACTGGATACTTTGTTAACTCAGATGCAGCAAAAGACAAAGAAAATGCCCCAATCTATTTTGATTTACTCCAGTTCTAAGTAGACTTGTACAAGCACACAAGTTGCTCTATATTCTCACTAGCAAAGAACATTCCATGCATTAATTCCATTGGGCTTTGTTCTAAGAGTATTTATAAAGGAAACTGTCATAGAAAAGACCGTGCAACTCAAAAAGAAGTCATCCAATGCAAAGCTTAAGAAAAATTTAGAGAAGAACTCAGAGAAAAACAGGTTACCAAAATACATTGTATATGCCAAAGATGAACGGAGGCATTACTGGACATGTCTCAGAAATAAATGTTCTACTAACCCAGTGTTAGAGAGGTTTATAAAACAGGTTTGCCTTTTTTTCCCCCCCTCAAAATTTAAGTTGTATGAAAAACAAAAAGACAAGCTTGTTGGAATTGCTGAAAGTCAAGAAGAATCTTGACTTTCTTGGGCCTAAATGTTTTTGCTAAACTGCAAACCACTTTCTCATCCAAAGGGGAAGGCATGGGCAGAAGAAAGAACAGAATAAGATCCTGTCACTAGACTATGGAAAGAAGGGCAATTTCTCTTCACACTGACTCATGATTACTAGGGAGCATTTGACTGGAGAATGTGAATGGCAATGGTAGTTACAAAGGCATTTATAGATGGGAATGACTTCTAACATACCCAATAATTTGGATTTCTCAACCCCTGATACAGACACCATGGTATAGGAACTACTCATGTCAGATTCCTGAAGAACTTCCTAACAGCAAATGTCATCACTAACTCCCCTTGTAGATTACTGTCTGGTACATTGATACCAGGGATTTTAAATTCAGAGGGATTCAAGTGCTGACATTTACTCCTGTCCTTTATTTCTGCATCTTCAAACCTATGAACAGTTAGCTATTATGAGATAAGGAGGACACTTCTTCCCATGATCTCCCTGATGGGAACCAAAGCAAGCCAATATGTCCAAAACTTTAAATACTAAATACTCATATTAAATAGTTTTTTGTACGAAGCCTACGACACAAATGTATGGCATCTCAGAGTACAGTTGCACAATACTCTATCAACTCAAAATGAATTTGTAAGTTCTATGAATGGTCTTATACCACAAAAAAAGAGTGAGCAGCAAGTCAATATGGGAAAGATCACAACTGACACATCTCCTTAGGCATGTTCAGGAATAGGTACAATTAAACATGTTGTTTTCTGAAACTGCTAGTCTTTGTTTGCTAGGTCATTACTGGTGTGATTCTGGATTTCAACAAGGCGAAGGCTTAAGCCATAAAAGAAAACTAAAAACCTTAACTTTGCAGACGCTACAGCCAAAGAAATAGTGTTCTAAACAAAGATCCAAGATCCCTTTTTGCAACTTTTTCACTAGTCCTCTGGCTGATGGTTCATGTCAGTGAGTTTGAGACATGAGTTTTTTTGGGTTTGTTTTCTAAATCAAGGTACGAAAAATACAGAGAAAGGTCAAGTCCTGTCCTATTTAGTTGTAGTATAGGAGATTTGATCCCAAGAGTCAATGTTTTAAAGAGACAAGAGAATTTTAAAGAACAGCTTCAGCTGAATAGCACATATTCTGATTGCACCACGGCGCACTCAGAAAAAATCACACAGCGGGTCAGGTTGGAAAGGACCACAGTGGGTCCCCTGGTTCAACATCTCTGCTCAAACAAGTTCATCCCAAACACATTGCACAGCATTGTATCCAGAGGGTTTTTGAGCATCTCAAAAATACTGAGTGAGGGAGACTCCATAACCTCTCTGGGCAACCTGTTACAGCGCTCAGTCACTGCACAGTGAAGAAGTTCTTCCTCATATTCAGGTGGAACTTCCTGTGCATCAGGCTCTGCCCACTGCCTCCTGTCCTGTTGCTTGGCACCACTGGGAAGAACCTGGATGCATCCTCTTGGCCCTCTCCCCTCAGATAGTTTATAGGTATTCATGAGGTCCCCTGTCAGTCATCGCTTCTCCAGGCTGAACAGGCCCAGCTTCCTCAGCCTTTCCTCATTGAAAGCTGCTCCAGTCCCTTCACCATCTTTGCTGCTCTCCACTGGACCTGCTCCAGGAGCTCCATGTCTCTCTTGTCCTGAGGAGCCCAGGACTGAACACAGCACTCCAGATGTGCCTCACCAGGGCTGAATGGAGGGACAGGATCATCTCCCTCAACCTGCTGGCAACGTTCCTCCTAAGGCACCCCAGGCTACCATTGGACTGCAACTTCTGCACTTGCTATAATGTTTAGATGACAAGAAAAGCAGCAAATCTAAAAGCCAATTCATTAGACATAAAAAAGAAATTTCTGATTCTAACAGAAAGACAGCATAAGCATCCACTAGGGATGCTCTATCCTTGCTTCTCATCCCCACTGAGGAGGATGTTCTTATCTGGACATAAAGAACACCGGAGGGATTCAGACTTTCCTTGCCACAGAATGTGAATTTCTTCATGGTTTGATGTAGACTTCACCGATGCACCTGCTCACAACTCTATTATTTAAGACGTAGGTATAACAAGAAGCTATTTTACAAAACTGGTCTTTCTTTAAACTTTTGACAGGAATGCATTCCCTGACAATTGTTCCTTACCTTATAGCTTTTTGCTAGAAGCGACACTTCTAGCAAACTGGTGTGATTTAAGCACCTTTTCCTTATTCTCACATTACTCTTTTAATTTCATTAAATCTGAACTGATCATGAAGTAGCAGCATATAAAACACACACAAATTGAAGCAACTGTTACCACACTAAGAAAAAACAATCAGCCAAGATGAAACAAAACCATCAGAGTAGCAATTAACAAGTTTTGAATTTCTAGATACCCCTGATTTTTTCACATCAACTAAAATCTTACTGCATCCACAGTCAACTCAAAAAGAGCAAAAAATATTTAATTCCAAGCTTTAGTGCTGAAATCTCTACATTCGGAATGACGAAGGGAACATTAGAAATGGAACATTCTTTACCTTGCTAAATCAGTAATACCTATTAAGATTTTCCACATTGCACCAGGGATTTAACAAAGAATGTTACACTTAGAAGAAAATTAAGCCTTTCCTATACATTCTGGCTTATGCTCACTGCCACAACAGCTTACTTTCATACAGCTCTACTCCTATCTAGAGTAGCAAACTCACTCATAGAATACATACACACACACATAGCTGCATACCTTGTAAGTGTTCAGGCTCCACTTTCTCACCAATTCCAGTTTCTCCATCGCTGGATTCTTCACTTCATCTGCTAACACAACAGGTCCACTCTTCTGCTGGGCTCTGCCCCCTGTGTCAGACACAAAGCAAATCTTCAAGGCCTTGGGTCTGGGCTTTTTGTTTGTTTGTTTTAAGGGATTAGTAGCAGGTATGGAAGATTTGTGCAATTGTACATCCAAAAGCAGAGCAAGGTGACAGTATGAACTGAAGATGAATAAGAGATTTTTAAAATAATTTCCAGAAAGAAAGACTTCTATTAAAACTGATATAAAATGTGTATATATATATATATATATATCTCACTATTTCATGAATAGGCTGAATTAAGCATACTGAAAGCTTAAAACAGCTTTTGAGACATGTTTATTCTTATTATTTTTGAGACATTTATATCTATGTTTAAAAACTCCAACACTCTTTGAACATTCTTTTGCATTTAATCAATCTAAAAGTCTGTTTACAACCTTAAGGCCATTAAACAACAATTACTGGCATACTGTTGTCATGCAGTACAGAGTTTTTAATCTTTTCCAATGAAAGTCATTCTTTCCAGAAGATGTGTTCAGCCAATATTTAATTTATTTATTTCAGTTTTATTAGCTCATTCTATTAGGAACAATTAATTCTACAAACCAGCAAAGAAGAGATTTAAAGCAACTAACTAAAATACCTAGGGCAAATCACCACACACAAACTGCCATTATTCAGCATTTTCAAGCTAGTATGGGATATCATGTGGATTCCATGTTTCAATTTTGCAAAATTTCTAGTGTCCTAAATATTAAAAACTGCTAAGTATCATCACTTTTAAAGCAACATTTTTATTTATCATGTCCATATTCATTTTAACTACCCCTGACTCTGATTCCTACTGCTACTTACAGTCACCTTAGTCTTGCCAAGTGATTTATGCAAGCAAGAGTTTGGAAAAAAGTCTATACAGATGCCTCAAGATATTCCTTTAGCATCAAGTTCTACTGTGTTCTTACATCTTCAACATGCTGTGCAAACATTAAGTAATTAACCCTCTCAACACCCTTATGAGGTAACTGAGTTAAGTTTTCTCCTTTTATGCAGGAGGAAGCAGGACTAAGATGTTAAGTAATTTGCCCATAGGCACAAAATGAGTCAAGTGGCAAAGCTGAGTTGGGGTGTTGTGAATTCCTAATGGCTGCCCCCATAGTTTATTGGAATATATGATCATTTAGGAAAAAATACTGAAATTTTCAGCTTTAACCTAAAGAAAAGATTTTGGCCACTCCTATTTTACCTACTGTTAGTTATCATTAATAGTAATTATAATTTTCATTTTACAGAGTAAAAGCAGCTCAGAGAGAGGAAAGCAGAGGTTAATTTGTCAGCTGTTGAAGTCAGAAGTAAAAGCACCAAAATCCCGCAGAAATTTTATTTCCAACTAACAGTACATCAAATAATTAGAAACATGGAAGGGTTAGTACAGTCTCAGCAGAGACAAGGGCGTTATCCATTCAGTGCTTTAATACCTGTGGGAATAATTAAATCACAACCTTGTCCAGCCAGTCTGCTAGCTGCTGCACTGCTAGGAGATATAACAGATGATTTGGGTGACGCTGAGGAACCTGAAAACGGGACATTTAACAATAAAAATACATCATCTTCTCTTCAAAGTGAATGTGCACTCTTACAGAGACACATTTTCAAAACAAAGAAACATTTGCTTCAGCAGCTTTAGAATTCACAGAAAAGCTGCTGGAATTTCTGATGATAATGTTTTTTAAGAGGTGCATCTCTCCATGTGAACTACTCCAAGTTTTCTTGATTTAATCTTTTTCTCTAGGTCATGATGACCATTCTTTTTTTCTGTAAGAACAATCAAAGTATAACTGAAGGGCTCATCAGTGAAGCACAGACCATAAACAGAAAATTCCATGGAAGACTGTTATATAGCAATCCACAGCTGAAACACTCTTTTGCAAGTCTAGGTAGAATTCACTCTGCACTGTCACTGAATGGTATTTAAAGCATTAAAGGGTGAAGTAAGCCCTGAAATCTCTGCCAATTTCAGATACACTTTATTGACATCGGCTCTTAAGTCTGTGTAAACATGCAGCAATAAGTTATCCTGAAGGTCATACAAGTTATTAGCCATGAAAGTGTGTAAACTCATTCCCAAATGAAAGATTTTACAGCACTTGTTTTTTCTCTTAAAAAAACAAACAAACAACAAACCAAACAAAAAACCCCAAACCAAAACAAAAGCAACCAACTTTAAATGACCTGCACTGTGTGTGTTCTCTAAGCTGTTTTAGGATTATGCTCATTATGCTTTTCAGAGCTCTGCCACTCTTTCATAACAGATAAATCTGAAGCAGCAACCTTATTGAATTTTCAGGATTTAAAAAAGAAGTAAGCTTTTCCTCTGTAGTGATGAATGACCACCATACTGGGGAGGAACTTTATTTACTTTTGCTGAGAAATTCCAATATACTCCAGGGCTAACAGTGTGCTGAGGGGAAAGAAAATTCAACCTAAACTTTACAGTTTTGACAAAATTTAGTTATCAGTAACACCAAAAACATCACTCAAAGTAATCGGATCAACAATCAGCTTTAAAACATTCCACAGAGCACTGCTAACATGGGGTAAATAAATCCAATTATTTGGATCCAACTGCAGAGAAAAGATGAGACAAAGACAGCTCACTTGCTGTGTCCTTCTGTACATATAC
Organism: Zonotrichia albicollis; assembly: GCF_047830755.1. Classification (NCBI taxonomy): domain Eukaryota; kingdom Metazoa; phylum Chordata; class Aves; order Passeriformes; family Passerellidae; genus Zonotrichia; species Zonotrichia albicollis. The sequence continues at coordinate 26,800,641 of NC_133823.1, read as the reverse complement.
ATTGCATAAGAGCTGCAACTGAATTCATCCAGGCATAGAAGTTTGACTGCAAGATCTTGCCTGAATCATTTCAGCAAGCGAGCCAAGACAAGCAGTTAAAAAAATCCTTATCATTTGACAAAGTATTAACACAGCCTTATGCATGCTTCATCATTCAACATCCCACAAATCCTAAAAGCCCTTCCCCTCCAGTACTGTCTACTTTGCATTCAAAAGTGAAGCCCTAATAAGGACATTCAAACACAAGACAGAATTTGAAACAGGGCAATCGTTCAACTTTTGTCCATGGTTTCAAAGGAAGCCCTAGCTTTTACCACTTCTCTCTCTGATTTTGTTAGAACATCAGGAAAAATCCCAAGAAAACGCCCTTGGAGAAAATCTGTGATACCCAAAGTGTCCAAAGCTCATAATTTGTGTACAGAAATTTCCACAGAACATTTGCATTTCAAACACATTAGTGTAGCTTGAAACATCTTCAGATACTTTTCCCTTACAGGCTAATACACTTAACAGCTGCAACAATTATCCTGGTAATAGAATACAAAAAGGCAGGAATGGTGAGCAGTTTGCCATCTGCTCCAGTTTTTAGCTAGATATTTTGCTATTTTCAAAGGCATAAAGAAACACAGCATTCACTTTGTAATATATGTAAAGTACAACATGTAAATCAACTGTTTTCATAAGCAAAGAATTTTACCAAACAGGAAATGAAGCAAAATGTAAATTAAATTTATGACTACAAAGAGCTTATTTTCATAGCTGCACAACTGAGATAATTTCAAATCTTCTACCTTTAACAGCTTCAAATCAGAAGCTGTTAAAGGTACATAATTCATTGAATACCATTTGCCCATACAATATCATGGTATTCTATTGCTCTTAGATAGGAAATTGTGACATTCTTGGCTTGTCTATCACTTTGTATTTCTCATTGTTTAATATCACTAAGATTCTCTAAGGCATACATTAATACTCCCAAGAAGAATCCCACTTTTTAATCTACTCTCAGTAGGTGAAGGGTGTATAACAAATAAATAACTCTCCAGTTATGCTTCAAATCAGAACAGTAACCTGCAAAATCTGAAGAAAACTTCAACACAATGCAATAGTAAAATTCTTCAGCCTGACATCAGTTCAAGGGGCCCAAGGCCTTCCCTTCCCATAAGTGCAGACCAACTTAACACCAAGGAGTTTCCTCCAGTCCCTTGACAGATACTGCAAGTGTAGCATGTATTCTCTTATTTTAACAACCCAGCTAGCAAAAGACAATAAACTGGTTGTCACTAATGCAGAACTCAAATGTGAACATTCATCCAAATTGCTCAAAGCAGTTACAGAACATTGTATTCTGACCATGTAAGAATATGACTAAAGAATTTAAATTGAGAAATATAAAAAAAAGCACTTACCTTTATTTGGAAACTGCCCTGCCTCAACAACTCCCTCTTTGGCACCATCAAAGCCATGAGATGTTATTTTGGTTTCAGAAAGTCCAAGTCCAACTGGTAATGAACATTTCAAGTCCTGGAAAATATATGCATAAAAATGGAAAGTTAAAGATAAAAAAAAAGCAATTAAAGTGACTCTAAAATATTATAATACAGTTTCAACAGCTCTCAGACAAGCAATTCTGCCTTTAGCCTAGAAAGTCCTTGCTGGTATCACTACTTTCTACGGGTATGCACAAATACAACATAAATGAATGAGAAACAGTGTAAGTATAGCCTGAATATTTATTCTAGATATTTTTGTTATATTGATGACCAAGTAGAATGTCATGTCGCAGAGAAGCAGTTACCAAAAATGTGGCCAGAAGCATCATGTTATGTGGTCTGAAGCTGGTCCAAGCAGCTATGTCAGTTTAATAAAGTGTCCAGTTAAAAACTGTCAGGGGTGCAGAATCATACAAGATTATCAAGCAGAAAACACTTTACAAGCCAAAAATATGGAAGCAACTATCATAATGTTGAAGACTTAAAAAAATCACTAAGCAAGGAATAGCCCTAAAGTTCATAGCAGCCTCATTTCTTATGACTGGCACATTAAATCTTTTCAATATTTTACATAGAAGTGACATCCAGAAAGGCATCATTTAAACAGCTTCTTTCTGAGCACCTAGTCTGCATCATAAGTGCTCAGAGCACAAAGCTGCCACTTAGTTTTGTTTGCCTTTGAAATCCCTTCATTTAAAATTGCCTCAGATCACCTTGTTTAACTTTTGAGGGCTGGATCAAGTATTTCAACCAGCTCCCAGGTAACCAAAGTCTTCACTGAAACCCAGCACAGGCCTAAGAAAGACCCCACACACCACAGCTCACGTATCATCCTACTGCCCATTTTTGCTGTCTTATCTACCTCTACAAAAAACCTCCCCACAGGTTTACTGGACTATATTGCCAGTGATCTAATTGAAGTTTAAGCCTCTGGTGTTATGCAATTAGACATAGTACTTTAAAAAAGTTCAGGTTTTAAAGCAATTTAAAACCATTTATTGATTAAAGTAAAAAGTGAGTGAAAAAGTACTATGAAAGCAAAAACAAAAAGGTAAAATGTAGCAGCATGTGGCTACAGTGACAACACAAAAAAAAAGCATCAAGAAATCAGAAAACTGTCAATGTCTGGAGTCAGGTACAATTTTGCATCCCCTCTGCTTCCATACAGAGGTAAAAACGGGGAAAGTATCGAGGACCACCAGAGAAAAGCTATACATAACTCAAAGATGTCTGTGTCCAGACATGGATAGTAACTGTGTGTGATCCATGTAATGCTTCTAATTACAAAGAAATCACAACCTTTAAAATCAAATCCATGTTTGACCTATAATTGCAGTCACTCAATCCGCAAACCAGGACCAAATTAGTGCATAAGAATGATGCTGATGCTGCCTAGAGGCTCAGATTGTCAAGAAGTAGTTTTGGATCACATCTCCCCAGATTTATTTTGATGTCTTCAGTTTTCCTCCTGGGAAGAGGAAAAAGGAAGAACTACAAATATATGAATTCCAGCAAAATAATTTTTCCATGTGAATTCCAGAAATTTCACCAACATCAAAAACCTAGCATGTTACTGCAAAGAGTAACCAGTTCCTACTGCCAAACTTTCACTGACATGAACAGACTATGTGATAATAGATCATGCCATATCTGTGTACCTGAAGCATCATACCAAAAAAAAGAAAAAGAAATAGCATTAAAAACAAATAGTAGTCACATGCAGAACCTGATCTCCCAAGTTAAGCATGTCAGAACTTCAGATTCGTACTGTTTTCAGTCTTCTCAACTGACTTAACACTGCCGCTTCCATTTAAGTACTTGCAGTAGGTGGTATGCTGGAAAGCCTTTGCTTCAACTTAGTTTAGCTAATAGAGATCATTTAACTCAAAATGTAGCAAGTCACTAGAAGCTGAAAAAGCAGAGACTTGAAAAAGGATAACCAGATGGCAGAGAAGATGCACTGATTTCAAAAAAAGGACATGGCATGAATTATTTTTTTCCTGAAGGCACCCTGGCGTGATGTGCAGTTTTCAGAAATATCCAAACCTGAAGCCAAACAACTGTAGACAGCCAACCTGCTTAAGCACGTTTGCAATAGGAATCTAAGCAATCATCTGTATTTAAGGTTAAAATGCAGAACAGCTGCTTTGTAAAGACAAAAGTTTGTATCTAAACCTAAGCAACTGCACTACTTCCGTACACTCAGTGTAATTCTAACCTGAAGTTAAACACAAGATGAACAAACTACAGAATTAAATAAATCAAAATACTACAATGCATCCATCTCTTAAATAAAAACTTGGTATTTGGAATATGAAAATTTTAAAGATCTACAATTGTGCATATATATACCAGAATTTTTACATGAATCGATATACATATATATATGTATACAAACACATATTTGTTTGAAGAGATATACTTTTTTCCCATTGTCAAAAAGGCAAAGTTCAATTTAAAGAAAGGCAAAGTTCAATTCAAACCCCTTTTTAAACACCTATAAACCAGTTCAAATGCATCTTTGTGAAGAATGATATTCTTACATACAAATTTAAAAGAAAATTTTACCATTTGTTGATTAACACATGACCAGAATTGACAAAAAGTCAGTGATTATCAAAACAAGACCTTTTCGTTGTTTACAAACATGCAAGTTACTGTTCAGGGGAGACACATTGCTGCATGTAAACCAAAAGTTTTAATGTCATTCTTGCAACTGATTGTGCTTGCTTTTCTTTTCTTTACACAAGTATAGATAAACAAAAAAGCTACCAAAAATCTGTATTCAAACTGACAAAACAGTTTATCCCTTCAATAACTTACAAAGGGGGATAATTTAGAAACACTGTATAAAATGTCACACTCAAGGGAAGGTATGAGTGTACTTAATGTTTGAATGGTAAGAAGGCAGCACAAATAGCTTTTGTTTTTTGTTCCCACTAAATGTAAGTTAGGCACTTACAAGACAGGAAGTGAGGACAGATTCCCCTACTACCATAGAATGATTATATTTTGGTAATGTATTGCTCTTCCAGCTAAGTTTAAGACTTACCCCCTTCTTTGTAAAAGGTAAATTCAAGTCTTTAAAATTGATCAAGATTTATTGATGCATGGCAAACCTACAAATCTATTACAGGATCACCATCACCAAAAAACAAATAGAAAAATGCTTCATTAATAATTTTCATTTGTATGAGGCTGAAATCATGTTTATGCATTTATCACCTAGCAAAAGCATTTTAATTTTCTAAGGGCACTGAGACCCAGAGCTAGAGGTATAAAAAAAGCACAACTCAGAAGATTCCCAAGTTAAAAGACTGCATTACCTACTCCATTCTCATTTAGCAAGTAGCAAAAGCATGAAATATGACTGAACAGAGTATGTGCACTACCTTAATTAGCTCTAGTCAAGACTATTCAAACCCGTATGTCATAGAATATTTAAGCCATTTTAACCATTTGTTAAAATCCCATTTTAATGACTTCAAATCACTGTATTTGAATACAGTGCTAAATATCTTTTAGTCAGGTTAGCCTTATTTACACAACTCTATTATACAGATAATAGAGTTGTTTGATGAACCAGTATGAATTTTTGACATAGCAGTCCTGTTGAGACAGCAGACACAGCAAAGAAGTCATTCAGAATGCATATTCATGAAGGAATGTTGGCTGAATTACCAGACTATTTCCAAAATGATACTTCCCAATCATGCTATCCATAATAATCTAAAATGAAGAGGGGAAAGACAAGAACTGTATTGTTTCTCCAACAGCAGAAACCAACCCAGCCAAAACTTAATTTATAGAAACTTACTTAACTAAGGAGCAACTAAGGAAACAACACTGGATTAATTTCTAAGTTTTACTACTCCACTAGTGATGCATCACTAAACATTAACTTCTGCTTAATACCAACAGGAGGTGTGACAGATAGTTGTACTTGCCTTTAATACCTTGAATTAAGGTGTTCTTAAAACCTCACACCAATGGCTGGTTCAACAGTGGAACAACTAGTATCAGACCAATCACATGCTTGCTTGTTTTTAATGGTGGATAACATTTTAAATAAAACTACTCAAGTTGACTTCAGGAAAAATTTACAACATATCTATCTGATTGTAAAGTGTGATTACAAGCCCTATGGAACAAAAGGTTATGCAGACAGACATAATGTCTATACAGTAAGATACACGGGCTCTGAACTTTAACTTCTTATCAAAATCACGTGCAAGTAGAGTTACTCATATACATTCAGCAGTTTCTTTTTCTCTTTGCCGCATTACATCACTCAGTTCCTGTTTTCCATTAATTGAGACACTAGATCCTCACATCAGAATAAATTCAACATAAATAAATGGGAGAAGACCTGAAGGCTTTAATCTTTGATGAAGTGGCAAATAACAGACTAACACATTTCTTCTATTCTCCAATACACTGCTCTTCAACAAGAAGACCTTTTCTACTACATCCTTTTGATTTACCTAATGCCATACTACAATCCTGTTTTAATTTCCCTCCCACTCTCATCATTAACAGATATATTTTTGGTTTTTCAGACTGTATGAAGAACATGTGACTTTTTTCTCTCCTCAAACCAGTTTTCTAGAACAGACACAGCTCTAGAAATATATTTTAAATCAGTCCTACATTAATTAAACTAAAATTACCCTGAGTAAAAATCTAACTATGTCAGTCAACATAGCAAAACCTAAGAGATTAACTCAGATATTGCAGGCAGAATGTGAGTGACAAGGCTAGCATTTTTTTCAGAAGGCAAAAAACAAGAGAATTGACCTTATCTATATGTGCAGTCTAGCAATAAAATTACAGAACAAGACCGTGAACACATGCACTCAGATTCATCAGATCCCAGATCTTATTTCGTAATTCTAGTAAGACAAATTGAAGACACACAACGAAGTTCATTATCTTTTTTCATCCTGTAGTTTATTACTGGTTTTATATGCATGCTTAACTATGATTTTGTTCTCATGAAAGTACAATAAGAACCAGGAGGAGAGCCAGTAACAAAAATTAGATTAAATAAATTCAGGCTCAAACTGATAAGAATACCATGTAGATTTTGTGCAATACTTTAAACATAATAAATTGCTTACAGATGCTTGAATATCTTTACAGGCAGATCAAATATTTTTTGAAAAATTTAGTTTATACCTATGCAGCTCTCACACTATATGGCATGCTTTTGTATATTGGAATAATATACTTGAATATAGCAATAATATACTTTCCTCACTCCTTCCTACTGTCCTCAGCTACCAATAGCCCCAGTCACATTAAAACACCACTATGCTAATCACATGATTCCAACAGTCCAAAACTGGGCTGTGGAAGTCAGGGATAATTGAAGTAAAACAAGTGAATAATATAAACTAGCCAGACTTTTTGTACCTTGGGCTTTCTTATACAAGGTAATAACAAAAACTTTCAATTAGGAAATGTTGGAGCGTTCTGTCTCACAAATACCCAAACAATAGCAAACAGTTCCATACATCAAGTTCTTAAAGCTCAAGTGAGATCTAACAGAGCTTGGGGAGTTGAAAACCACTATGTGAAGCTGTTCTGTACTGAAAGAATGTTAGATATTCGATCCAGTGACGACTGAAGCTACAGCTTTTTTCAGTAAAAGAGTTTCCATCCTTCATATGGGCAGGACAAAACTTGTCTGAATTCCACAGGCATGTCATATTAGAGAATTAGAATGTAGCAGCATATTTCTGACTGAGATTTTACAGTTAGGAAAACACTAAAGTTACCTTTTAAATATGTATTATACCAAGAAGATGCACCAATTAATGCTATGTCACATTCCCACAAAAATGGAACTAACAAACTTCCTTCTGAAGTGACATTATGACAATCTATGCCATCTGAAATTCAGCAAAACTAATGGCATCCTTCTTTAAAGAAGGAGCAACCCTACTTGTCATTTTCAGGTAAATACATTTGCTCTGCACTGCCTCACAAAATGAAATACTTCTCATGCTTGAATGCATATTAATACTGCATTTGGTGAAACACAAATGTGCATTTTCGTGCCTGAGCAGCTCATGGATGAGGTCTCATGGAAGTGCCAAACAGAACACAATTTTAGAGGAAAGTGCAGTTTTTTAATCAAAGAATTCTAAAGAAAAGGTTCTACAAATACCTCTTCACTTAAAAATATGCAAAAAGTCTTGGTGGCAAAATAGCTGCAGAAGACTAAAAAGTACAGAACAAGTAGTATTTTGTTCTTTACATCTGAATTGTACAGCATCTAGATAACTATTTCCCTGCTCATACACATAAGGAAGCAGGAAATTAAATAACTTTGTTCCCCAACTTCCCAAGAAGGTGTAATCAAAATCAGCACACTGGAGTGCTCTAAACTCTACTGTGGTCACATGCTCTTACTGACCACTGTGGTAACAGTACAAATTAGAGTGGTCAGGATTTCTTGTCCCTTTCTCAATTGACTTCATAAAAATCAGTACTTGGCTTATCATTTCCATAAATTGTAGGAAAAAAGACCCCAAAATTCTTGTGGTGCAGTGCATATTGCTTTAGGTTAAAGCAAAAAATTACCTGGCAAGGAAAAAAAGAGAAAGCATGGCATTAAGCATAAGAAATAACAAACATGAAGCAAGATGAATAGAAGCTAAATATTAGAATTTGAGACTAACAGATTAGTAAACAGACCCAGATGTTAATTCCAAGAAGTTTATTTTCTTTGTTTTGTTTATAAGAAGCCTTGATTATCACATATTCTGACTTCAGGTCACACATGCAGGTGTGAACTTGTACAAGACGGTTCAAAAAAAATAATTGAAGTGCACTTCTTCATTGATCTCAGAATAAGCACTGCGAAAATAATTACAGCAAGTTCAAATATGCTGGCAGAGTACAGGTTTTTCTGCAATTTGACCAAAGATTTGACCCATTTTTGTCAAAGTAAAAGTTTCAAAATAAAGTTGACTCCAAGCCAGCAAAACGATTAGCATGCAGGAAAAATCTACTCCAACTTCCACATATGGCCATAGACAAAAACCACCTTAAAATTCCAGCTTTACATTTTGCCTGAGCACAGGCCCTAATGCAGTCACCAAGAGTGCAAGTTCCATTTGCTGTACACAAGTGTTGCATGCCCTGCACTGCAGAAGAATCACTACGTAAGGAAAAGGTAACTTAGACAGCAGTCAAGTCACAGCAGCAGCAAGATCATCAAGCTTCAAATTACTAAGTCTGTTTCCCCGCTTTGAAGTGAACCCAAACTCCTTACCACTTCAAGATGCATTTCCCAAGCTGGTCTCCCTAAACATACATGTTCACAGAAATGTAGTTTTAGCTTTATTTCATTAAACACTGTACTAATTTTAACATTATGTCACTGGTAGATCTTAGTTGAACAACAAACCTTATGAAGGTTCCCCCCGCTAATCAGCATTTTAGTAAAACAGAATAAAATGCTGAAGTTCTGCTTAGTATTTCTTTTAAGAATAATTCTGCACTGCAAGTCAGTATGGAACTGTTAAGACTTAACAGCTTTTTTTAAAACCTAAGCCTCAGCAACTATCTAGTAAACGTGGACAATTCCAAAGGAAAATCCAAATAAAAGGAGCCCGATCCCAAATTCCACGGGCTGTGTCCCAGCGCCCTCTGCTGGACGCCCGGGCCCGAGCAGAACGGATCGTTCACCGGCACCGGGCGGAGGGGGAAGAACTCGGCCCCTGCCACCACGAACGTGCCTTTCGCACAAACACAGGTCATTGCAATATGCGACCACACTGTGCTAGTTCAACTCTTGTAATTATCGCTGAGCTTCAAAGGCGTTTCTGCAGTAAACCTCCAGAAAACTACGTCAAGTGAAGACTGCTATGCACCGAATTGTAACTTCAGCATTTCTGATAATGGTACCATAATAGACAGCAAAGAAAATTCTGACCCTGTTAAAGCTGTGTTCATGAGAATCTTCCAGCTGTCCATTGCTAGTCACAGGAATTTCTGCCGCTGAATTTTTGGGAGATTCTTGAGCCATTGCACTTCCCTGTAAAAAGAAACAGGTTAGCATTTGTCTTACATTTTCAATAAGTAATCCATATGAAAATATTTGATGTATGGGTTTCATAACAGTTGATTTTATTTCAAACTCCAACTGGAAATACTCTGATATACTCAGTCTGTATATGTTTATTTAATCACATCATTGAATCACAGTAATACTCTAGCACAGCTCAGGCAGAAGTTATTTAAAGTTTCCAGTGCTAAGAGCAAAGGAAAACGAAAATTTAATCCATTGGCATTGGGGGAGTAAGACACAAATGAGGCATGGGCTCAGACAAATGTTTTACACACACACTGGAGCCTGAGATCTCAAATTATAATGAGCTTGGCTAAAACAATTGCACTAGCAATTAATAAACAATAAATACTAGAGAAGAGCAATACATTTAATTACGTGTTACAAGAAAAGCAATGATTCCAAATTTTAAAATAGTTTCAGCTGCTTATTATTTTACCATAATATAGTGCCACCTTCTGACTAAGCTGTTGGTATGCAACTCTCATGAAAAAGGGCCCAAAAGTACCAAGAGAATTCAGGACTCAAAGTTAGTTTCAAATGCAGCTGCATCACGAACAGTAGCAGCAGCTGTGTTTCAAGTACACTGCTTTCAAGTTCCACCTAAGGTATAGCCTTGCAGAGACATTCCCAGCAGAACTGCACATCATTTACAAGCACCTGAAGAGAGAATGGCAGCTTAACACTCCAAAATTAAGAGGAAGTGAAAATTCCATCCCTTTGAAAAAGCTGCTCCTAACTCTGCAAGGCAGCTTCACCAGTCATCTAAAGTGTAAACAGAAGAAAAATCAACATACAACCAAGGCAGTGCTTGTTCACTTACATAAAAGTTGTCTCAAGCCCTCAAACCAGCCCGTACACCTGTGCTAGACTGGCAAGACAAGGCGTACCATCAACAGGTACTTGAGAGTAGGTACCCTTATACCCTTAAAGCTCTTAAATCATCCAACTGAACCAGCTCTTTTCAGCCCAAGGGTCAGGAAGAGGCACAGCCTGAGATCAGGATCTGAAGTACCATCAGCTTCTTCTACCACACGTGAAGCTTTACAGAGTATGAATATAACACAAAGATTTTACTGGTACTTAATGAGCATCACTTGCATCATTCTTAACTCGAACTTCTGTCATACCCCATTACTAATATTTCTTCCACTTTCACATATCACCACTTCAATTACAATTGTGAGCCTGATTTCCTTTATTAGTCTTGAGGCTTCTCAGGATTTTTTCTAACTAGTCACTGTTTGTAAGCTCCATTAAATGTGCTTCTACTGAAGCACACCAAAAGGTCTATGCTTATTTTAGGAGTACTTTTAAAAGAGTAATTTGTTTCATTTAATAGAATATAGACTATCTCAAGTTGTAAGGGACCAACAAGGATCATCAAGCCCAACTCCCTGCTCCTCACAGAGAGCTGCTATACAACAACATCAGACTAGATGCCCTAGTTACCTGCCACATCACATTTTGATTTGGGAAATCTGTCCAATAGCTCAAGTTTCTTAAGCTTGCTCTACATCTCATATGTGCTTCATTAAGCTCTAAGGCTGCTAGGAACTACACTTCTACTTGATACGGTCAACTGAGGTATTTTTCAAAATGCTTGGCCTGTCACAGCTACTTGCATAATACAGAGGCATTAGCATAGGCCACGTTCAGTTCACAGCTACTTTTGTTCCTCTTTCCACAAATTATCAGATAACACAGTTCAAAGGGAAAGTCCTCTTCTATCAAGGGGCACTTTGCTAGGGATCATAAACAAAACTACATCTCTAATAAAAGGAAAAACACCTTGACTTAGGTGCTTCTCAACAAGAATCTAAAATAATTTTGCAAATATTGACATTGATATATTTTTATGCTTTTATTCAGAGATCTACATGCTCAAAGCACATGCACACATCTCTAATAAATACATATATTAGGAAACAAAAATTCATCAGCTTCTCTGGAAAACTAGAAGCAATTCACCTTTTTTTTTGCATTCCTACTTGAGTCAGACCTATGTATCTAGTTCAGAGAAAGCAAAAAATTACTTGCTAATGTCAGTTCCATGCTACTTTTGAACTACAACAACTTCCCATTGCTGAAAACGGGACATTTCACCACTCTACTGTCCATTCTCTACTGTGAACCACACAGTGCCTCACTTCCCCAGCACTCACTTGACTACAGACACCACACACAACTCACTAGCCTGGCAATAGACCTCTTCACCAGGTTAATTTTCCAGCTTCGGTGAGCTGAATCAGTTTGCAATGAGGTCAGACAAGCACCCAAGCCTTGAAATGAGCAGCTGAAAAGGGGAAGTGCAATAAACTGCTAATTTAACTCAGACATAACAAGAAACCATCATCTCTATTTTAGTTAACAGTTTAAGCTTGCACTGCTGTCAAGAACCACTCCTTGCCCTTTTCCCCCAGCAGCTTTCACCATCCCTTCAGCTCCCTCCTGAGCCAGAGCAATGTATTTGCACAGCAAACAAGATTCCGGAAACACTGCAGATCAAAAGAAAGTGACCTGTGCTCAGAAAGAGGATGGGTCATTTTTCCACTCCCATCAAGTCTCCCGTGCAGGCACACCTCCAACACCTGCACCTCTGAAACAGAGCAGGCAGTAATGCAGTGAAGAAGCCACTGAGAATGGAGGACTGCCCACAGCACCAGAGTGCAGCACCTCAAAATACTTACTCTGACTGTAGGCTACTGCCAAATCCAGCAGCCACTTCTCTTTACCTCTGGATGTGCGTTCCTGTAACTCCACACAACCAGGGTAAGGTTATTGATCTGAGAGAAAACTAAACCACCACACCACAGCACCATTTCTGCTGAAATAAGGAGTATGATTGCTGAATCAAGTGTCTCTTTGGCAAGTGTAGCCCACAATTGACTTAAACTAAGCATACAAAGAAATTGATTCCTCAGAAGAAAGTTTATCATATGTATAAACAACCTGAAATAAATCTAAATAAGTTCCTAAATTTGTATTGATGCATTAGACATTAATTAGACTAGAGGAAAATATTGCATTTCAGATGCATGTTTTATTTTGAAAAAATAGAATGTCCTTCGGTAACAATCTATGTTTTCTTCGTACATCTATGTTTACAAATATCAGATCTGGAAATACACTAAAGAGAAACATTATTCTGTTTTTACTGAAAGTTTAAAAACAATTCACTGTCACTAAAACTCCAATAGTGATAAAGTCAGCATTACTTGTTTTCATTTTTACTCTAGAACAGTCAGGAAAATGTTGACCCTATCTTTCTGAAAGAGCATCCCAAACACACCTGATTAGCTAAATAATATTGGGAACCTTAGGAATTTGTTCGTAATTCAAATCTGTCACAGACTTCTCCATAGAGAAGGTGCAAACTGTATCTGCTCTCAGAGAAAAAAGATTCAGTCCTTCTGCAGTAGATAAAACACCTTGTTACAGTGAGGTTACACAAAGATTGATGCCTTTAAATACCAACCCTTTCTTCCTGCAATACTCACACATTTCAGATTCTACCATTCCTAAATCTATTCCATTTACAAAACAAATACTGCAGCACAGCAACAGGCTACTGGCTGAAGTAATCCTTTGCTATTAATTCATTGGACTGTTATTAATGGTGTCTCAAAACCAACCCCACCCATTCAAGGTGCTGCGCATGAACTCATATACCCATACTAACAACACTGTGCTATGTAAAGCAGAATTTTTGGGAATCTGAAACTTGTTAGGATTGGTTGATTTTACACTAATATAACTATCACCCAATCACCTCACAGCCAGACTGGATCTCTTCTGCAGATGGATGAGACTCATCAAGTGTTGTGGATTCACTGCTGTGTTCTGACATACCTGAAAACCAAACAGGTTTGGCATGCATTAATTGAAGTGAAAGGAGCTGGATGCTGCACCTCACAGAAACCAAAGCAGGCTTTCAGAAAACATTTATTTTACAAGTTCTGCTAAAGCAAAGTGAAACCTCCTTTTTTGATAGTGACCAGGCCTTCAGCTCTCCAAAAATCTAAGAGGGATTAGGAATACAGTCTAGTGTAAGCTTCCACTGCCAATGCAACCTTTCCCCACAGACAACTAAACTTGCAACATAAAACCCTGGAAGTCAAACAAGGTTCTTCAGGTGACATATATCCTGCCACTTGCAACAGTACACTGACTGTATCCTACCATTGCAAAGATCACCATTTTGTTAAGGTGTAAGATTTATCCAAACATTGCAAGATTACACTAATGCTAAACCACTGAAACTTATTAAGCTGTTAAATCTGGTGTGTTTACTGGAACAGAATCCCTTTCATTTTAGCCTCAAAAAGATCTCAGCTGCAGAAGCAAAGAAAATTGTTAACACTAAGCACATGAGAAAGAAATCAACTCTGTGATTATAGTGATCATAAAAGGTGAATTACATACACAATTTTATCTTAAGTATTAAGAAATTATCTCAATTTGATTCCAAATAGCTGGTAACTACAGGTGACACCACAATTCACTCAGCTGTTTGAGAGGAGGAGACAACCAATCATTAAAAATTAATTAATCTGCCAGTATTGCATACAATCACACATGACTTCAGTTCATTAAGTCTTGCACTATTTCATACATATTCAGACACATACCAGATTAAGAAAATTTATAAAGAGATTGCTATTTGTGTTTATATTGTATTTCAAATTCCTGACCTATAAAACATTCTAACTAAGGCAAATAATTAATAAGGTAAGCAGCTCACATAGCAAGGGAAATAAAATAAGGACACAAAGGCTGAGAAACTGAATCACCTAGATCATCTAGATCATATTGCACTGGATAACCTATCACTTTATTTTGGAAAACCAAATACGTAAAATAAGAGATTTTCTCCAGAAAAACAGTTCATTCAGGGCTACCACTGAATGAAGCTGGATTTTTCTAGGATCAGTATAAAACTCCCTTTGAGGTAATTAAGAAATAAGTTTAACATCCTTATATAGCTTCCTAAATTTTTCAAATTTCATGGAAGACTGTACAGCAGAGATGCTGTTTGCCCACATGGTCCTGTTCAAACTCTGCTTGTGGCTGAAAACCTCTGTGCTTAACAGCTTATTTCGGAGTAGCTAAAACAATCACATGATAGAATAGGACAATAAGTGCTATTTCCTTGCTCTACTTGTTAAACAAAAAGTTAAATTCATCTTGTGGTAGAGCCTTCTTTAAGACAATCTGTTCTTCAGTTCTAGCACATCAGTGTTCCTGGAGTCATATTTGTTCATCACATACAAGCCTATGTACCACAGTAACACTGTTCTAAACTATTAAATGCTACAGGCAAAAACATTTTTGATCGATTTAAGAACTTTTGATAGATTTAAGAAGCTAGGGGCAAGAACCATCTCACAAATCCACCTAGAAGACACTGCATAAAAGCAAATAATTTCTTAAAACCCAAATGAATTCAGCATTTATGTTAGAACACCCCTCCATGATCAATATTTTGTAGAGTTCTTTTCTTACAGGTAGTCTAACAGTTTCAATGCAGCTCTGCAGGATCACAGTGATCAATTTTAAAACATAAGAAGGCGAAAAAAATGTAGATTAAAGGTGTCTTTCATAAAAAGTTCAACTGCACCTTCAAATTTAACTACAGAACTTCCTCATTACTGCTTTCACAGAAAAAAATGGGGATGTAAGCATCAAATACTGGATGCAAGGATGAAAACTTTCTACATCTTCACCAAGATTCAGAAGTGAAGACACTCATGTGAAATTGTGGTAATCACAACATCTACACACATCTATCATTTGAAGTTCCACTACAGAAATGCACACAGACTTTGGCATCTCTGTAGTTCTTGCAGGTGCCAGACAAGGGGCTGTTCTTTGTAAGAAGCTGCTAATCCCCAGAACAGCATGGATTGTGTTACCCAGGGCTTGGTCTGTTTCCTCACTAAAGCAGCCACAACTTTAGAACACATTAGGTGACTGCTGTACCAGGACATTTGCTACCATCTGCTGCAATAGAACAACTCAAAGAGATTATCCTTGGAAAAAACATGCTTGATCCATATTCGGTTCCACAAGAACCAAACCTGTCCACATCACTCCTGCCCTTCTGGGTTCTCTTTTACCCCCCATCCCAATCATGCAAATCCACACAAACACTGCACCACAGCAGAAGAGAAGACACAGATCAGACTGAGAATCATTCCCCTCACAGTGCAGCTACCTTAAATGCATACTGGATTACAGCCTCAGTAATTTCAAGGTTTGCTCATCATAAATAAAACCACATGATTTTTGACTCCTGGGGATTTAAGTATCACTTTTTCAACTGGCAAATAAATAGCAAAACAAAGCAAGAACTTATAAACAACATAGTGAGCTTCCTCTAGGACGAAAACATAAAGAGACATTTAACCATTTATAGTAAATGGTTATAAGAGCATACTTATGTACTTTTCATTAAAAAGGCAAATTCATATTTGCTTATTCATGAAAATATGAAGTAAATGTCATCAACAATAAATTAATTTTGAGTAAGGAGTATATTCCTCACATACTTACATCACTTAGGTAAATGATTGATGGTCTCAGAAATGAGAACTGTGGGATTCTCAACAATCAGATCAGCTTTTCTAAGCAAGATTCACTGGTTCCTTCACTTACTTTTCTCCTAAATTAATTGCCAATAAGGCAACAGCAAGACACCTTATGTCTAAAATTAAGTTTATTAGACACTTTCATTGTTGTCTTACTACTTAACTGCATAAAGAATGTAAATTTTTGTAACACTGAAGAAAATCTCTGGTAGAAAAATGACCATTTTAATGACTATTTCAATTTCTAACTAAGACACTTTCACTAATTCTTGTCAAGATAGAGATCAACCACCTTTTTTTTTTAAAAAAAGTACTATACTATAAAAGTAATACTTTTTTTAAAAAAAGGTACTATAAAGAACTGTATTAAACACTTCCTGCTGCAATCACACCATAGTTTCTTCTTAATGCTCTTGAATTTCCTGGTTGCTCCACTTGCAAGATCTAATTATGCTTGGGAGTTACAAGACATGATGGAGAAGACGACTGGAGAACAGGGGTGCTGCTGACTTTCACATTCTCCATGCTACATCAACCCGGCTCTAAACAATTTAAAGCTCTGCTCATCTCCAGATTAGCTGAGCCATGGGCTGCCATTATGGTTTCAACTTGTACCAAATCAGAAAAAAACAGCTGATCAAGCTACTGCCTCAGCTTCCAGTTCTGCCAAGCTAACCCTCTTCTGTGTTTCTTATTCCTGACATTTTAACTGTGTGAGTACACATGCACATACCTACATAAACATAAACACGATTCAGAAAGTTTTGGAGTTGCACTGATCAAATGACATCCTTCTCCAGCCCTGCAAAAAGAACCCTTCTGTTATCTTCTCTAGAGAATCAACTCTAAGTAACAGAGCCACCGACTGCAAAGTGATAACTCCTTGCTACCTTTTCCACCAAGCATAAAAAGCACACGTGAGAAACAGAAACTACATCCTGGGCTGGATGTTCAGAATGATCCCCTCCAAAGACTTTCATGCAATTAAAAGCTATTAGTGGCTTTTGGTTAAAAATAACCCATTAGAGCGGTACTATAAGAAATTCTGGAAGAACTGCCACTCCTTTGGACACAATTACACATGCAACACCTGCTTGTCGCACAACACCAAAGCGCTTCCATGCTTTAAGAACAGTAAGCAAAACACAAATTGGCACACTTAAAACAGTAATTGCCAGGGTGTGGAATAACTCCCAGGGGCACAAAATTTACACAGCATCTAGAGCTTTCTTCCTCCACCAACACACAGCTTCCCTCTCTCTCTCTCTCGTGGAACCCGCCTGCTCCCGAGCAGGGCGCTGCTCTCCCTGTGCTGCCGCCCAGCACGCCCGCACCGGGCCGTACGCGCCGGGCCGACCCTGACCCGCCGGGCGCTGCCGGTGCCCGGGGAAGGGCGGCCCGGAGCCCGGCGAAGCGCGGCCGCCCCCGCGGGGTGACACGTCGGACGGGACGGAGCGGGAGGCGCGGCCTGGCCCTCCCCGAACCCGGGCCCAGCGGCTGCCCCGGCCCGGCCCGTCCCTCACCTGCCGGCGGCGCGCTGCGGCCCCGGGGGCGTCGTGCTGCGGGGGACGGCAGGGCAGGACGGAAGGAGGGAAGGGGGGACGGAGGAGGCCGGGCGGGGCGGCGCCGGCGGCCCCTCTCAAGCTTTATTTTCTTCCTTCTCCGGTGGCAGCAGGAGCCGGAAGCGCGGGGCCGGAAAGGGATGACGGCGGCGGCCTCTCTAGGCCGTCATGTCTATGGTCGCAGCCATGGCAACCACCGCCGGCACCGCCCGGCAGGCTGCGCCAGCCCCGCCGAGCCGAGCCCCTGCGGTCGGGGCCGGAGCGGCAGGGAGGGAGCCCGGCCGGCTGTGGGCGCGGATGAGCGCGCCCGGGAGACGCTGCTCCGTGCCATGGCAGGGGCTCTGCCCGAAGCCACAGTGAGGAGGAAGAAAAGCATAACTATCGAGGAGAAAATCGACATCATAAGCGCGGTGGAGAGCGGCGAGAAAAAGGCGGAGATTGCAGCCAAGTATGGCATCAAGAGGAACTCCCTGTCTTCGATTATGAAGAATAAGGAAAAAGTTTTGGAAGCCTTTGAAACTTTGCGGTTTGATCCTAAAAGGAAAAGACTGAGGACTGCTTTTTATGCCGACCTGGAGGAAGCGTTGATGAAGTGGTACAGAATTGCACAGTGCCTGAATGTGCCGGTCAGTGGCCCCATGTTGCGCCTCAAGGCGAATGATTTTGCCCAGAAGCTTGGACACAGTGATTTTAAATGCAGCAATGGCTGGCTCGATCGATTCAAGTCGAGGTACGGTTTAGTTTTCAGAGCTCAGCCTGTAGAAGCAGCTGCTACTCCTGCAGTGGGTGCTCCAACTCTTTGGTACCAAAATGTACTTCCTTGTTATTTAAATGATTATCAGCCAAAAAATGTGTTTCACATACAGGAGACTGGGTTGTTGTATCAGATGTTACCACCTAACACGTTTACATTTAAAGGGGAAACTTTTTCTGTAGGCAAAGAAAGCAAAGAGAGCATCACTGTAGTGGTGGGTACAAATATGGATGGCTCTGAGAAACTCCCACTGCTCATTATAGGAAAAAGCAAAAGTTCACACTCTTTCAAAGATGTGAAATCGCTGCCAGTGGATTATGAAGAAAATGATAGGGCATGCATGACTTCAGGAATCTTTGAACAGTGGATGCACAAACTTGATCATGGATTTCAAGCACAGGAGCGCCGAGTGGTTATTCTTGTTGATTTTCTCCCAGCTCACACAGAAGTAAAGAACCTGAAGTCTGTCAAATTAGTGTTCCTTCCTCCAGACTCTTCTTCATGTATAGCTATGAAAGAAAGGATTATCAGAAGTCTGAAGGTAAAATACAGGCACTGTCTTATCAAGAGATTTGTTGACTGTGTAGAAAGTAATAAAGAGTTTAGGCTGACCCTTCCTGGTGCAATTGAGATGCTGTACCTGTGCTGGAGGAAAGTAACACCAGAGACTATTGCAAAAAGTTGCAATGGAGCAACTTTCAAATTAGAAACTGAGACAAATGAAAATGACAGTGAAGTTGAAAGTGATTTGGATTTGATTGCACATGCACGGGCAGCTGGAGTAGAGTTTCCAGAAGGTTTGTCTCTGGAAGAATATGCAGCTATAGATGATGGCTTGGTCACTTATGAAGTGCCCACAAATAATGAAAGAATGTGTGCCAAAGAAAGTGCATCAGATAAAGCTGAGACATTTGTTGGTGATGAAGATAAGGATGAAGGTGATCAACTTCAGGGAGCTGAACAGCTTTTACCATCCAAAAATGAGGCTTTGAGTGCTTTGGATACCCTTCGAAAGTTTCTCAGAAGTCAGGACACAGATGATTCTCTTTATGATTCCCTAGCTGACTTGGAGAATTTTATTCAACATATAGCATGTGAATAAATATTTTAGTAAAGTGGGAAAGCATGTAATTGGAAAAAAATTATATAATCAAAGATAGTTTAAAAGCAAGCATTGCTGAACTGTTCTCTGGTATGTTTTGCTCAGGTGCGTAGATGAACATAACAAAACTATGAAAAAAGGGCTATGAACTGAAATTTTCCACAAAATCAGGAGCAAATAGCATATATTTGAGGTGAAGAGAAGGAGTAAGCTGAACCCTTAAAATGCTAAATTTAATTAGTACAGTGGAGGCAAAAAAAATTCTTTGAGCAGTTTGGTGCACTCAGGATAAATTGTTGACCACTTGGAATTCTTTCTTCAAGAGACTAGCACTTCTACACATCAATAATTTCACTGGTGTTTTTGGAGTTTTGACAGTGGAGTCGTAAATATTTATCCCTTTGGTGCTTTTGATACATAAACACAAAATTGAATAACACAGAAAATACATGTTTAAATTCTGTGAAGTAAGGCATTTTAAAAAGAAATATTTTTTGCCCTTTATCAAGAATTCTGGCCATCTTTACTCATGCAGCAGATGATGAACAGCAGAAAGTTACTACAGCTTTGAATGTGCTGTTTTGTTTTCTTAAAACTGCTCATGTGTGGATACACTCAAATGGCATAATCATTTATCCAAGAGTCAAAAGACAAACAAACCTTTACTTCAAAAAGGAAGGTCATTCTCTCCTTTTCAGCCTTTTTGGTGCATAGGTTTGATGTAGGTTTTTTTGTGCAACTCCATGTATTTCTACAGGAATTAAACCCCAGTATCTGGAGTAAAAACCTCACTGAGCTCTTGTTTTATTTTCAGTACTTGGAGGCTTTGCTGTAGGATTCAATGCACTAATGTGGTTTATCACTACCAGTGCCATTACCAAGGGTGCTGCTTGCATGACTGCAGTGTGAAGTTGTGTAAATCACAGGACATTTACATGTCTTTGAGTATGCATTTCAAACAAGGTAATCATATCAGAGCCAAAACCCACAGTGTATATGACCTTCTGGCTTTTTTCAAAACATGTTTTAAATCTTTTCCATATCTTTAAATTGAATTTTTTTTCAAAATTTGGAGATAATATTTTTTCTAATTTAGAGGCCCTTTAGGAAGCCTGTGTAATAAAAAAATCTATTATGCTGCCTAAAATTAAACCATGAGAAAAAAAATCTCATGCATATGTGAATCTTCAGTCTTAAATAAATAGTTTGGCTATAGCTTTGTTTATTTTTTTGGGTTTTTTTTTTCTTCTGGTGTAGGACAGTTTATCCATTTTCATTATTGTGAAATCATTTCAGAAAATGTATCAGATTGTTGGAAGACAATGAAAATATTAGAGTTTGTGAGAAAAAACTTTTGGCTGTAAGAACATTTTACTAGAACCCCTTCCAAAAACACCCCACAAAATTCTGGTATCTTGTTGTGAAATATATTATGTAAATTCCATCCAAAGAATATTCTGAATAATTAAGAAATTTCTGTTGGAGTCCCAGTAAATAAAGTCCTACATGGAGATTTATAGAACTGGTGAAAAACATACTCCTCTGAATTCTCTCTTCTGGGTATTTGGTATTTTTAAACAGATGCAAAATCTTTTCAGTTAACAATCTGTGTCACGTTCTTCTTGCTTAAATACTTCAGAACAAGCTTACGAAAAGTACTTAAGCTTATTTGAAGTTCATCTAAATCCCACATACATCTGTAGATAATTTTTCTATAGTAATCTTCCAATTTAAAATAGATTCTTTGCAACAGCTTTTCCTGCTAAAGATAAGTTTAGGGGAAAGTTTCTCTTATCCATATAGTAAATGTGTAATTTGTTATAATTTGACTCCATGTGGTCCTCACTGGCCTGGGTTCCAGAAATAGAACCTCTCTGTTTCCTCCTGAGAGAATTCAGTGTGGAGGTGTTGGATCTGAATGAGGAAGACTCATGTATGTAAGCAGCAAATCTGGGTTAAACAAGTGTGCGCTCTACAAGAAGTAGAACTTTTGCAAGAAGAGGCTTGTAAAATCAGCAGATGGGAAGTAACATTGTTAGCTGGAAAGGAAGGAAATGAATTACTGAGTGTTTTCATACTCCCTCATGAAAGCAACAGGAAGGATTTACTAATTTGGCCTGGACTTTGAAGGTGAATTGTGAAACTTGCTTTAAAAAACATACAGCCTGTCAAAATCCTGTATCTTTAGAGAATTTATGACTTTTTCCTAGCCTCCTAGTTCATTCTGAGAAACCAAACTAAAATGCACTCACTGAAACTGGTTGTGTCAGACACTTTATATTCTAACACTATTGCTTTCAAAGTTACTTAGGAGCCCAAATATTTCTCCTCACTTGGATTTTGGTCACATTTATAGTGAGTGAAAATGAAATCCATTCTGAAGTTGCGACTTTTTCAGGTGTTTGTCATGGGGAGATGCAGACTCCCAGATCCGAAGTACAAACACTGGAAAAGGAAGCAGTGTGCTCTGTAAATGTTTGTCAGTTCAGCCTGTGCACACAGTTTGAGCTGGAGATCTCTTTACATTGTCTGGGTAACCACCAGCACACTGGTTTTTTACATCCTGGGGTGGTATCTTTTGGAGGGAGAGGAAGAATATACCTTTAGATTGCATCATATTTAAAATGAAGAACCTTTTCTTCAAAAGGCAGGTAGCTAAGGCTGTTGTTTGCTTTAATACTTTATTATAAGTATGGAAAATAAGGTGCTTTTTCTCTGTAGCTTTTCTGCCTCGTGCTATGGTTAGATAGTGATTATGTTCTTCAGCATCAAGTCACTGAGGCTGCTTTCGGTAACCCAAAAGAGACTTCTAGAAGTGGGAACTGAAAATATGAAGTTTTAAAAATATAACTGATGTCTAGACAAGGTCAAAATAGAAAAAAATATTTTGAAGATATGTTTGATATAATAAAAAACATCCTCAGATTCATTCTTGAGGTAAGCAATATGTAAAACAAATATACTCTTCAAAAATGCGTGTTTTTTGAAAACTGTTAGAAATATTACACTCTGATTTTTTTGTGTTTGTTTGTTACTGTATGTGCAGTTCTGGATACCTTTCAGATCTGTAAAATCTTCTTTTAAAACTGTTACCAAAAGGAAGATTTCTCTCCCCTAATGGTAAAAGGAAATAACAATTTTTGTACCCTTAGGCAAAAATGGAAGAGAGGAGGCAGTCGGGGATCCACAGGAGAGCAAACCATGTGTGCCTGTATATCCAAGATTTGTGACATTTTGATAGCTAAGCAATCATGGGAGTAAATAAGTCGATGGTTTCACATTATTACACAAATCTTGAGGATAATACTCTCAAACACACAGAATACTAAGTGATTTTAATTTTTATGTGCAATATTTTTGGAAAGTTAAAATGTAACATGAGAATATTAGTAAAATACCTCCAAGTTTTTTGGTGGTTGTGTTTATTGAAATGATAGAATAATATTGGCCTACTCAAGACTTACCTGAAATGTGTGGTGACTGGGCACCCATGGAATGTAATGACAGTTTTTCCATGTTGTTTTATTCCTTTAATATCAATAAAAGCTGGTGCTTCCTATTTTTGGGAGGCATTTGTTAAATGAAGGGTTTGCAAAGTTCTCATTGAGAATTGAATGCTGCTGTGGCCACAGAATAGATTTTATATTTATGCAAGGAAGTCAGTGTTTGTATCTAAATGTTTTATATGTCTGTTTTGGGGGGACCCTTCCTTGAAAATCAGAACAAAGCCTAGTCAATTAATAAGCAAACAAATCAAACTGAAATTTTTGCAGTGGGAGGAGTGACAGCATATTTCTGTTAATTCATGCTTTAACAACAGAAAAAAAATCTTTGCAACAGATGAAAATATAAAAACTTGATGTCTGACAGCCTGATTTTACACACATCATTTATACTGGTAAAGCAGTGTGGTATAGACATGTGATTCCCTTTTCCTGATACCACTGCACATCATTAGTTTATAGAAATGGGAATTCAGGTGTAGCTCATTTCCTTTCTTGGTAGCTCAGTTACTCTGTTTGAGCTGAATTTTCTCCTTTCAAATGTATCTGTTTAACTGCATTGGTCTAGTTAAAACCATGCAACCTCTGGGTTAAGGCAGAGTGGGGAAGCCAGTAGTGTCTTGCCAACTTATTCATAGCTGTGTCACCTCTGTTCTTTGAGCAGAATGGAAAAGTGCAAACTGCAAATTAGTGCTATCAGTAAAGTGAGCAAATAGCACACTGAATTACCAAATCTGTTGAGTGAGAATGTGCCGTGTTTTTAACAATTTTTAAATTTGCTTTCTGTGTTTTACAATATTTCAGCTGAAAGTCACATTCTCCCTACGCTTTCATGTCATGCTACCTCTGCCACAACATTCCAGCCTTGTGCATGAATAGCACCAAGGGGAACGGGTCACTCCCATCAACACACAGGAAGCCACAATCCATGTGAGTGGCTGTGTCACTGGGGAGGTGAGTTCCAGAGCTGGTTTGCATCCTCCTGCCCTTCCACGCTTGCATTGCTCTATGTGCTGTGCCAGCACTTGGCTGTAATCACCAAGGGAGTGACTCATCTGTCTGAGAAAGTTTGGTCTGATGGGATAACGCAACCTCACCCCAAAGGCCAAATGAAATAATTGATGGTTTATTGCTTGAAGACTGTGGGACCCAGGATTGTTGAGGAGGGCATTAAGATATCTCAGCTCTCCTGGTCCCTGCTCAGTAGCAAGGCTGAAAGAGAAGTTCTTGCCCTGGAGAAGTTCTTACAAAACACTCGCTATTCAAGAACTCTTTCAACATGTGGTAACTAGTTGTTGGATTTCTCGTCTGAAGTCAGCCACTTCTCTTGAGAGATGTACTCTCTATCATGCATGCAAGGAGACAACCTAATGAAAGCTCTGCTTTTCTTCTAGCAGCATTGGTGCCTCTATTTTTAACCTGTATAAATGATGCAATATGATACTTTGCTATTCAAAATTCTATTTCTTTCCCCTTCCACCTTTTATTCATCCATTGCCCGTATCATTTTATATTCATTGATATCCTGACAATTCTAATGTTAATGTTAGGATTGTTGGCCCAACCTTCTGGCACACTGCTTTCCTCCTTACACTCCCTATTTCTAATATTATCTTTTGCAGATTATATTTTTGAACTGTCTCATGTATCAGCTAGTATCACCCTCTTGGTACACATCCTCGTGATCCTAGGCCCTAATTTCTCCATTGCTGTATTTAGTGCCTTTCCCAAATCCCTGCTTCATTTAGCTAAAAACATTTATTATGTCATTATTTGTTTTTGTCTTTTCCTTTTGCAGAGAGGGTGAGCAGTGCTTTTTCCAGCAGTTCCCCAGAATGTCCAAGAGAACTGGTAACAAAACACACAATCTCGCTCTCCTTTCAGGTGTCTCCATTTTCTCTTTCTGTCAGTGGTCCCTTCTAACCTGTTCTTTTGAAATTCTCAATTTGACATTTAGTATCTTTGTTTAAACTGCTCCTATTTCTCATTCATCTCTTACCCCTACCTGCCTATATAGTATCCTTCCCACATTCCATTTTTATGTTTACATTTCTAAATATCATATTGCTACTCAGCTCTTTGGCTCTTTCTTCCTCCTCTTTTACTGGCCCCATCTCATATTTACACTACATTTCAAACTCCCTTTTCTTCCTTTCTATGATTTCATGTCCAGTTCTCTCCTCCAAAAACAAATACTTAACTCTTTCTGGAGACAACCAGTTTTTTTACTTTCTATCTTACTTGGCGTGTCTCCATGATATTTGTACATCAAATATTATGTAATGATTAAAAGTATGTCTTCTTCCCTAACTTTACCTCTTTGTATTTTTCCCCCATCCTTTATGCTTAGTCATTTCAAGTCTTGCCTTTGTTTGAAACTTTCTTTTGCACTCCTGATCACCAGCATAAATTTTATTCTTTTTTTTTTTACCTTGTAAAAAATAAACCCACAAAAAAAACCCTGCACAAAGACAGAGTTTAGGACTGTTTCTTGACATAGCTAACTGTGTTACAATGTTGTATTAAAAAGTCAGATTGAAAGCCAGCTCAAACATTAGCTAATATCTATTTAGGTTTTTATTTGAACTTACATATTTTGTTGTTTATTTTTGCTTTTTGCTATTTCAATAACTTTTTGTGAGACTTCAGGTGTTTGTGCCATGTGTAGCGAGCCCATATGGCCTGAGATCGTAGAGAAAGGCAGGTAGAACATAAAAAAGAAGGGGTTAAAATGCAGGGTTCTGGTCTATTGAGATTCCCCTGCAGGAACTCAAGGGAGAATTTGTAAGTCAGGTTAAGGAGAACTTTTTATTAAAAATCAACATTGATTGATGTTGATTTTTAATAAACAGCTAAATTATATATGGATATGAACTTACATATCCATATATAATTAATGGATATGTAAGGAGTCCATATCCATATATAATTTAGCTCACAGAAATTATTATGAGAGGTAACACCACAAGTTCTCCAAATTCTGGATAGCAAGAAATGGCCACCCACAATTCAGCTCCACTTCAAAACTGACACAAATTTGTGTTTGAGTTTTCTTCCCCAGAGCTAATGACACATGATCTGTGTAAGCTGTCACTGCCCTGCCCAGGGCTCATCAATGTTCAGTAAGCAAATAGACATTTGCCTAGAGACAAGACAAGGCTGAAAGAGCATTTCTGTGTAAGAAGGGTTTCTGCAGAGTCTAGACATTTCAGAAAGAGTCAGATGAGCTTGAAAATTGACATGGCTTTTCAGAAATTAACCAAGAGACACTTGGTAATATGAACTTAGGATCTGAATTAGAGATACTTATTATGTGCTGTTACTAACAACTGCTGATCTATTTTTGAAAAGCTGGCACAATGAATATCAGTTTTACTGCTCTGAGAAAAAGTATCTCTGAGTGTTACATGTATACTCAACACATGGCAAAGGCAAACAATTCAAATTTGAATTACGATTCAAGTTCTAGTAGAGACAAACCCTTAATTACCTGTGAGTGCTGAGGGTGACCAGACTCAGTGCATTATTCACTGAGCATCTGCAGAGAAGCAGGAGCAGATGTGGCAAATACTATAGACATGCAACAACAGGACAGAAATACAAGTACAGGCAGACAGAGCTACAGGCTCTTGGCTCTGCTTGTTGAATGAACACAAACAGCCCTCCAATCCCCATCAGGAGGCTTCCCCTACATTCCCCCTGTTACCAGCCCAATCTTTTCAAAAAGCAACAGAAATTTTCTTAGGAACCAAAAGAAATTTAGGGTTTGATAATTTTGTGCCAGATTGGCACTGTTGTTCTTCATATCCCTTCACCATAGAGAAGTTGGCAGCAGAAGTCCAAATAGAAAAGGTAAAGCTGAAGTAAATGTGTAATAAAACTTGTAGTTTTTTGTGTCCCATCCTCAACTGGCCTTCACTCATCTCATGTAGATTTAGGTGCCCTAAATCACACAACACCTTCGGAGCTTTGTCAAAGTGTAATCTGGTGCCAGCCACTTGCCTGCCAGAGCTAACAAGAGAGCATTTGGCAAACACAATGCTTGGGTGGCTAGAAATCATCCTGCAATTTCATCTCAAATATTTGTGGTTAAATAGCTGCAGTAAAATTACTTGACCATTCCCTAACAATATCTACAGCATTATTTAGACCCAGCCATAATGCACATGTGCAACTCCAAACCTGTATTCCTTGTGAAATGCCTGCATCACTGGGATGGCAGAGAACATCCAGGACAATGAGATTATATGAAACTTACATTGATGTAAGCTTCCTAAGGAATTATTTGAAATGGGGATTAGGTAGCTTTATGAATTTAAAACTTCCTTCAGATTTCTTTATCCACTCACCTCATCTAACAGGGGTTAAACCAGTAGCTTGCACTGGTGCAGCCTCACAAAGGAGATAATTTTGAAAAGTGTTCTTTTGGGAGGAGCTCTGCTAGTGTTCAGAGGCATATTGACCTGCAAGGATTAGGCAGAAATTTTGCAACATGTGGAAAGCAGCCCGTGGGATCCAGCCAGCAGGAGATTTAACTGCTGCTCTGCCTCCCAAGTGGGCTGAGCCAGCTTCTTATTAGGATGCTGACTCCTCAGGCAAGGCACATATTTGTGGGATTACATCCTCCAAAAACAGTAATGCAGGTACTGGTTTGCTTTTAATCATTCATCCTTCTCTCTTCTTCCTGTCTGCCATTCCAGCTCCTCAGAGATTAAAAATTCCCTGTCAGCCGCCTGCCTGATCCGATCAGTCCCCCAGTTTGGAAACCTGGGATGGCTCTGTTCAATCCACGTTCCTGATTTATAGGCTTTAAATATTGCACCTATATTTGCCAGGCTTTTCTTTTGTTTTGTTTCTGTTTTTTGTTTTTTTGTTGAGTATCAGATACTTGCATTCTCTAAAAGCATTTCCAGCTCTAATGGGAAAAGAACGAGTCTCTCTGTGTGGAGATAAAATGATAAGAATTTAAGCCATGCTGAGATCTGCCCTTACTTACATTTGAGAAGGGTGTAGACTCGGGGTAGGTGTGGATTGACCTTTGCAGACATGGTAGAAGGCATAAAGCTTCACAATTAAGTACTCAGAACCAAAATGGATTACTAGAGGAATTATATGTTCACTTCCAGGAAGCTTCTGTTTCCTATAGGATCACATCTACAATTCTTTCTGTCAGAGTTTCATCAGCAGCCAATAGCTAGGACTGACCTCTTTCATTGTTGTATCTCCTGTGAATGGCTGAATGCCAGGTCTCACAGAATTTTAGTATTTCTTGCCTCTTACTTAGGATACACCTAAGTACAAAACCTGTACCTTCTGACAGAGGATCAGGCCTCAGAGAGCAGGAGGTAGGCAAGGTAGCAGCCTGTCAGAACCATGATCTTCTCACTTCAGACCACACTTGGTGCACCTACACTGGCACAGGGGTGTGACTGTGGCATGGACAGATGCATAGAAGAGGCACCACAGGAGTTAAGGGGTATCAGTCTGTGTACTGCTACTAGGATATATAATTGGGCTGTTAGTACAAATAGTGAAGTATATATCACTGTCACAACTCTCCACAGCAACCAAAAAATATTTAGTAAAGGCGTGCCATCCTGTACTGCCATCACAGACACTAATCAACACACGGATCCACCTGAAAATGTGGTGCAGTGCATCCAACCCAGCTCTTAGAAAGGGATTTCTCCCCATACCAGACTCAATCAGAAAGCTAAATTTATGATCTTTTTTTATTCAGGTAGTCTTGCAGCACTACAGTCAGCTGTACTGAACTGAAAGTTAGATTTAAACACAGGGTGTTGAGAAGCAATGCTTTCTGCCACAAATGTCCCTTCCTGGGCTGTGACTGATGGCATTTTGGATGCTTATCAACAAAAAATTCTATCACCTGTATGAAGACTTAGTCTGAGATTAAATACACCCTATGCTGAGATGGGGGTTTCAGAGAAATAAGGATTGTAGGCAAGACACAATTCACAATTCCATCTGAAAATGAGGCTGCAGATACATGGATTTCCAGATTTCAGCATGGTTTCTGATTTCAGATTCTAGACAAAAGTGTAAAATTTCTGAAACAGCTTCCTTGGCACTTGCTTGAAAACTTCCTTGGCAAAGGCTGTTGAAAACTTTTTGAGTTTGCAATATGTGGGTTTATTGTAATCACCCAGACAAAGGGATGTATCACATATTAGCAGCTGTGATGGTCAAACCAGTATTAACAATGTAATGCCATATAGAAAGTGCTTTAACTGAATATTTTTTTAAAATATTTGTTTCAAAAATATGTTTATTTTCTAATAATCAGCTGTGTTTCATTGCTTCAGTCCTAGTTTCCACTTGCATAGAGGAGCAGACAAAGTGCCTTCAGGACCACTAAAAGATTTTGATTCAGGAGCCTGAAGTTAAACAGGCACAGGCTCAAAACACAGGCTGAGAGGCTTCCAAACAGCCTTAATTTAGCCTCACACTTGCACACACATTATAAATACAGTCTCTCTGCAGACTATCACACTTTTTTCCTTTAATATCTGTCTGGTTTAAAGCTGGATGCTGTTTCTTTAATTCTACTGGGACTATTTATATGCTTAAATATGTCCTCAAATTCTGCAGAGCTGGACTATGACAGGACTGGAGGCTGCTTCCATGATTTTAAATGTTGATTCATAACACTACACTAGAACAGAACATTTGGCTTAGGTCCTTTAAAGATATTTAAATTACAAACTATGGAAAATATTTTTTTTCAAATAATCTAGGAACAAAATTTGCCCCAGATCAGATATCCGTACTCTTAAATGTAGTTAGTGGTTATTTGCATTTTTAGTATCTGAGAAGGTTTGAAAATGCTTGTCTTTAATGTTTCTTTAGAGTCTGGACTCTATATAAACTATTTGTGAAGTAAAGCTCAGTAATTACAGTGAAAATATGCAAAGGAAAAACTCACAACATTTAATTCAAGAACAGAAAAAGTGACCTAGATGGGAGGATCAAATGAGAGCTGCCACAGCCTAAAAAAGTATCAAGCAACATTTAAGGAGCATTATTTTAGGACATCAAAGATTATCTTCAGATACTTTAGGTGTGGCTGGAAAAATCTTAGTACTCACATTACAATTTGGATGTGCTGGTGTGTTTTTTTTATGGTCTAGTATTCCTGAAGGAATGTGCTTTTCAGATTTTATTCTCTTCTTATGAATTGCTCACAGCTGAGAAAATACCTTCAGACATCCAGCTGAAGCACCCTAAAAATGCAAGTAAGGAGGATTTTAAAATATCTACTTTACTTTCCCTCAAGTACCTTGTCTCTCTACTTTTCATTTTACTAAATCCCCAGTGATTGCACCCGGAACTGATTTCTGTTTGGTTTTCAATCCTTTACTTCATCAATCTCATGTCTTGTTATCTCTTTAAGAGAAATACTTCAATTTCTACCAAGCACTGAGGGTTTTTTCAAGCCAGACCTTAGGCTAGCATTGACTTGTAAGTGACAGCCACTGAGCAGCCCCTCCATGCCAGCTGTGCAGCGCTGGCGCTCCATGGCAAGATCATTCACTGGCTGGCAGCTCTTCCCCATTCCCCCCATGCTTCTGTCAGGGGAGCTGGCACATGAAGGCCTGTGACCAGACAAGGCTCTGGTCCTTGTGAGGGACGCCCAGGATGTGTTTCTTCTCTCACTCCCAGGAGCAGCCACAGAGAATTTCCATCCTCTGTTTTTTTTCCTAAATTGCACAGACGCTCCTTTTAGCATGACAGTTGTATTGTCTGCCGTGTGTCTGTCTGTGCTGGGAGGTCTGCTGCTCTCCTGTGCCTGCACAGCCATTTCTGTACAAAACAGCTTCATTCCCAATACCAGAGACTCAGGAGTCAGCTCCTGTTCTAAACGGGCTTTTGAACAACTCCCATCCCTCTGTGAGGCATCTCAAGTACATTAATTCTTCCTAACTTATTACATGGCTCATCTTTTGGGGTCCGCTGCTGGTCAGACATGTTCCTCAATCCCTGACTGAGAGTGGAAGGGGATCCCCTCCTGACAGCTGAGTTGCAGTGCCCAATGACCTTTTTGTTCCTTAAACGAGGACTTGGATTGCTTACATCAGCTGTATACTTAATACAGGTTTGGGATACTGCAATCCTACAGAAAATTCATATTTCCATTTGTATAATTTCAGTCTCTAATTCCAACTTAAACCCTAATACAACATGTGCATAATTATTTTTAAAGAATAAACAAGCCTTTAACTAATAAATCCCCATCCTGTTCCACAAAGAAGTGAAAGTCTGATTTATTCATAAATAAAAGGTCAGGAAGGTGACCCAAGCCTTTTTAAAAACTGATGGTTTTTATTTCAGTTTCATTCCAGCACTGGCTTCAGAAGAACAAAATATAAAAGATTAATGAATTGTAAATTTCTCTCCCAGTAGTGGTATGTCACAATGAATAAAAGTGTCTGAAAATTTGATCCTCAGAATTGCATTGCTCATGCCTTGGCTTCTTGTCTGAGATGCTCATGGCTTCATGCCTCACGAGGATGCTCTGCACAGTTTTGAAAATAAGTGGGGCACACCATCCTGGCCCAAAACCCTGGGTTTTCCCTGTTAAAACAGACAGTTTTGGGGGCAGAAAAGGGTACAACTCCTGTTGGTGTCCAGGAGCACTCTGAAGTTACAAATTTAGGAGAAAGCACTAATCATTTAGCTATGAAAAGGAATATGAAGCTGGTAGCATTGAGGTAAGAGCAGGCTTTAAAAAAACACAAACCCTAAAGTTGTACTTTGGAGGGTTCATCCCACCTTTACCAGCCTGCATTGACACAAAGACAGACCTCATGGAGTCCCACCTAGATTTTAAGGGTAGGAGTCTAGGAAGGTCGTTGTGTGAAGGATTTTATGGGTGAAGCCCCACTAGGCTACAGGAAAGCTCTGCTGGGGACTACCTACACCAGCTGGTAATCGTGTCTCTCCCGTGGTCAAATAACAAGACGACTTTGCTGACCAGACATTGTCCTTTTGGAAGTGCAGTTTCAGCTGTGGATTTTGCCTGAGGGAAAGCTGAGCTTCCAGGAGGACTTATCTTTCAAAACACAGTCAGTACTACAACAGAATGGAAGCATCATCTATTTTAGGAATTTATGTAAGTCACAAGTAATTCAGCGATCTTTTGGCAAGTGCAAAATGTGTAATCCATGTACTGCTTTCCCAAAAATTAGTAGAAATGAAGTGTCCAGCTTCAATATAAATCTGTCAACAATATAAATCTTCAATATAAATCTGTCTGTGCTCTCAATGCATCCTGAGGCCTCTTCCATGTCAGAGATTTTTAATCTTAGAAATCTCTATTTGAACCCATTTTTTAATTTTCTTAAAGGAAACTTAGGTGCAAAGATCTGAATATTTTCAAGTATAATTTTGTAGATGCAAACATCTGGATACTTTCAATTTTAGTTTTGTATTTTATTTCTCTTCTATTGAGGTATCCAAAATATTGTCAGCATGAAATAGCAGTCTGTGTTATGGATGTGAAAAAAAAAAGAAAAAGAAAATAAAAGTAAATTACAAGTCTAGTAAAGCAAAGAGATTCTTAAAACTGGCAGATACTTGTTTTTATGCTTTTATTGTCATTCTTATTTTAGTTATACTACATTGTCCCAGTTGTTAGGGATAATATCTCATTGTTCTAAGCTTTGTTCTAATGTATACAGGGGGCACTGGTTTCAGATATATTGAAAAGATTGAAAGATTCTGTTTTTTCCTGAAACACCTCTGTGAAATAAAATGTAACTTCTCCTTCCATATAATCTAGATTTGAATATGTTGGAAGGAGAGCTTTGTCATCTGCAACTTGGTCAGGCATTGCTTGCTCTGAAACAAGTGCAACGGTGGATGCAGTTCCAGATCCCCATGAGATTTCCACACAAGGATGGATTTTAGCCTTGATTCTGCAAATCTGGCTTAGCTCAGCAGCCCACAGAAGTGCCATTGCAGCTGACACTCTGGATGACTCCAGAAGAGCCCTGTGGGCTTTGCACAAACTCTTCTGCTTTGATGTTTGTTTCTTTTTAAAATGTTGCAGTGAATTGCAATACACTGCTATTTTCCATTCTTTCACAGCAACTGGTGGGAAAATTTTGTCTGTCCTTTCTCAGCATATGTCAGAGACAGAAACAAGTCATTAAGGGACTAGTAGAACTTGGCTGGTTCTAGTCCCCGCCTGCACTTCAGAGCAGGTGGATTAGCTGCTCAGGACTGCAGCAGACAAGCTGTACTAGCAGGTTTGTAATAAAAGCCCTGCAACTAACCATCAGCTTGCCACATCACTTGAAAATTTAGCTGTTGTTGTTCTCACAGGAAAAAGGAACTAGAAGGGCTTCAGCCAAGCGGCTGCAGCATTGCAATACATTTCTGTTTTTCTGAAAATGTCACTCTGATGACATGCTGTAATCTCAGTGATGCAAATCCTTCTCTATTAGGGAACAACATCAGCAAACAGCCTAGCTTTGTGCTCAGAAATGCCCTTTAAACTCTAAAAACCAAAGGAACAGTAACATTGAACATGCACAAATGTTTCCAGATGGGTAACATACATTGCAAGCACCCTGAACATTTACTGGTTTTACCTGTGAAAAGACACTTCTTTTTGCTAAGGTGCATTGCGGTTCCTAGTAAATGCACTAAGGTCTATGAAATTACCAGATACACCCCATCCCTCTTACAAAACCATCCATGACTGAAGCTACATGGATTTCCAAATGCACAAGTTTGTTTTGCAGCAAAGTTGTCACTACAGATTTTGGTTTCTGCATTCCAACTATGAAGAGAGATGCATGAGGCTGAAGACAACAACCAAGGCAAAGGTACCAACCTTGCTTTCCAGGCAGGCCAAAGGGAGCCTGCTTGGGAAGCAAGGTTGGTACTTTGCCTTGGTACCAGGCAAAGGTTCAGGGGAGCACCATCCCAATGCTGCTGGGCACGGTCCAAGGTAACTGCCCTTGCTTCAGAGTCTGATTTGTCAGCATCCAAAGTACCTCATTCCTCTTTCTCTACAATTAAAAAAAATAAAATTAGGATAGTCAAATGCATGCCAAACCACTTTTGTATGCCTCTAAAATCTTAATTAAAAGGTACTGTGGCCAAGAGTCACATTTCCTGTACTTTTATTTGCCTTAGAAATCAGACTTGTGTACATAGCAGTAGATGGCTATCTTGCTTTCAAGGGGCAGTGATGAGTTGTTAGCCAAATATTTGTCAATAACAGTTGATGGGAACTTGAGGAGAAATGCTACAACCTATGTTGAAAGACTGAAAAGGGAAAGAGAAATGTATATAGTTCTTTATATTAGAAATATGGTGTAAAAATGCAGCAAAGATACAAAACAAAAACAAATCCTTTCCTGTTTTCCCTTTCAGTTTCTCTCTCCAAGTTTATGTTTTTGTAATGGATGAGTGAGCTGGGCTGAGTCTACACAATGGGGCAAAACCACAAATATGCAGGGCAGGATAAATCAGAGGAACATGAGTGCAGCCCATGTGGTATTAGAGTGTCAAAGATGGGAAGGAAATGGGGAAGAAATAGAAAGGAGTATAGCACATCTTTCCTGTACATTAAAACAACGAAAATGTGGTTAAATATTATGACATTGCCTCCTGTTGACTAAAGTTCAAGGAAAGCTGAGGATGGACAATTGTGCCAGCCTTGGGACTTTGCCTTTGCTGGCCACCAGCCCATTATCAGTCTTCCTATTGCCAGACGAGACAAAATCACCTCTGAGCACAGATGGGTAGCCTCAATTTCTGGACTTCCATCATTCAAACAGTCTATGTCAATTAGACACTATTACTAATCCTTGGAGTTTCTGTTATTTTTTAATAGAAAAATCTTAAAAGTATTGGCAAGTTTCACCTCTGGCACTTGTGTCTGATAAGTGTTATTGTGCATGATTCTAACATCATATAAAAGAATATCTCCTAGAAATATTTGATTTGTTGGTCAGTGCACTGGCTTTAAAACTCAGGGTTCCTCTTTATCTACTTGTAGGTGCAATGCTGCAACTTTGCTTTCCCCCCACTATTTTATGGTACACATACATTGCCAATCCTAAGCAACCAGTTCAGATTTTTAGTTAACTGTACAATTCAAGGAGCTTAAATATATCAACAAGCTGGTCATTAAATGAATCACTGACCTATTTCTCAGCTACTCAAGCTAAATAACCTAAAACTGATGACCTATAAAAGCATCAGTGTGTTAAGAAAAATTATTAGCTAGAGAAGCAGAGCAGCAATTGATCGCTGCCCACAAATCTGAACAGAAAGATTCACCTGCTTCGACAAATTCCAGAACTCAACAAATTCTGACCAGAAATCAGATTTTGACAGACTGATGTCTAGGGGAAGTACTGTGAAGCTCCTACACAGTCACCATTCAATCCTCCTTTCTTAGATTACTACTGGAAAATTTTATGCAAGTATTTTAAGTGGCTCTTACCTGGATACTCCAGAGTAAAATCTGGAGTGCAGACTCTCCTCAACTCAGAGAGATTAATTTTAGACCTAGCACTTATTTCTACAGTGGAACAACCCAATTCTATGGTCCAACCACTCTTCCTGCTTGGGTACATGTGTGGTTTAGACCCAGATCCAAATCCTGAGCCCTGGCTAGCCCACCCTATACAGCAAGAAGATTGAAAACGTTTGGTTTAAGTTCTCCATTGCTCTTACCCACAGAGCACCACCCAACAGGAAACACATGGAAGCCCCTGGCCAGCTCTGACATGTTTCTGAGTGTGTGGGCAGTGATGGGGTGGTGGGAACAGAGGACAGGGCAGTGTTTGGGGGGCAACAGCCAAAGTCTGCACACCCAGACAGAGACTGCCAACGGGGAGGAAAAATAAAGAGGAATCGGGAAGGGAGGCAGGATTACCTTGCCCTTGCCACCTCACACAGCCGTGGCACTGCAGACCCCCATGCCAGGCCCTGTGTCCTGGTGGGGGCTGAACTTTCTATCCCCTATCATCGGCAACAGTCGTCACACCAGTGTCTCAGTGCTTTCTCACTAAGCCACCTGCTCATAACAAAAAAAATTATGTGGTTTTCTGCTTTTTCCTCTTCCTCTGCATGAACCAGCCCAGAATACTCAGTTATAGGCTCCTAAGAGAGCCAGCCATTCATTCCATTTGCTGAAGATAGCCCACCTGGGGGCTGCCTTTTGGGACTGTAAGTGCATGCCGTCTCCCAGCCCTATGTGAGGAGGATTACAGCTTGAAAACCAAGGCAGGAGGGGAGGCACTATTGAAATTTTCTTCCTTAACTACCCTGAGAAGTGACATAAAACCTTCCTGCTAACATACATATATGAAGTTTTGTGTCTGATCTATATCTGTATGATATGTGTGTAGCTGAAGATGGAAGGCGGTAAAGTTAGGAGTGAAAGGAGAGAAAGAGAGCGGGAGCTCTCTCACCTACAGCATAAAGGTGCCTCAGTCAAGTGTGTGCCTGAAGAGCAACTTCTGGTTTTTTTTTTCTTCTTTCTTTTGCAATCATTGCTCGCTTGACAGGCCCAGACGGAATTACATCACTTCCTAAAACCCATCAAAGAGAGTCCATCTCCTGCAGAAATGCAGCTCAGATGCTCCCCGGCAGGAAGCAGGAAATGTAGATGCCCGGGCGCAGCAGGGCGGCTGCGGAGCGCCCCTCAGGTGGGAGCGCGGCCGGGGCAGCATGCGGGGCCCCGCGATCCTCGCCCTGCTCTCGGCCCTGGCGCTGGCTGCGGGACCCGCCGCCTCCGGTGAGTAGGAAAGCGCCGTTCCCTGCCGAGGTGGCACCGCGTGTCTCGCCTGCAGCAACGGGACCAAGCTGGAGGGCAACACCCTCCGAAGCGAGCACAGGGAGGAGATCTGTGGGGACTTGCTCTCTGCTGCTTTTTGCTGTGTTTACCCTCTCTGTTTCCAGTTGCCTCGTTTTTTCAAAGCTTTGACATTTTTTTCCTTAGACCTGTCCCCGAACAGCAGCAAACAGTTCCTACAATTGCAAACTTTTCCTAAATTGCAGGTGTGTAGAGAACGGGAGTTTCCATGTTGAGCCACCAGGCATTTTGCTCCTAATTTTAGTTATTTTTTTAAACTTTTTTAAACCCCACACCCATACTATCAGTGTTTAATAGGAAAGTTAAAGGCAAAGCTCTGCTTTCATTCAAAAGGGGACTGCCGATTTCCGCAGCTCCGATGCACTGAAACTGGTTTAACAAAGGAACAGCCGGTTCCGGAGACAAATATTTTGAATTCTCAGCTGCAGAACAAAGTGGCCAGCACCATGGACTTAGGTTCTGACCCTCTGAAGAGAAGAACCATGAGTGGAAAAGCAGCTTGTGACAAAATGCTGAGGCACTGGGGTGTCATTGCAGAGACTCTCCCCTGTTTGTAGGGGTTATTGGTTCCACTGGCGTTTTGGCAGCCAGCAGCTGAACATGACAGGCAGCTCTTGTAGGGAAACCTTGCTGAGGTAGTGCTTGTAAGCCTGCTGGGGTCAAACAAATCCTTGCCAAAATGCCTTGGTATAGACTAGAAGTGTTTGCTGCCTCTGTGTTGCTGTAGTGAGCAAGAGCTCTACAGAAAGCAGGGAAAGAATGGTCACTCTCAAATATCACTGGACTTCACTTAATGTCCTAAAATGCACTGCTGGAATCGGTGTTTTGGTGTGAGTGCTTTTTCCCTGAAGAGCTGTACTCTAAGCAGGGTTAGAGCTGGGCTTCAGGCTGCTGCTGAGCTGCTTGCACTTAAAAGACTTGCTTAGCTGTACGAGCGAGCTAAGTGAGGTATGAAATGGTTTGGGTTTGGCTGTGTTACTACAGCCCTGCTGCAGTGCAGACACATTAGCAAAATATGCTGCAAACACTGAGTGCAGCTCAGAATCAAAGCAGTCGGAGGAACAAAATTCCTGCCACGGGCACAGCTAAACAGAGGTCCCAGAGAAATGGAGGAGTAAAATGAAGGCATGAAAGCAATGCAGAGGTGACGGGCACCAGGGTAGCTATAGATCTAATGGTTTCAGGAACTTACGTCTTAAGCTTCTCTAGCTCATATGCAGGGTACTGAGAGCCATGATTTCATCACCACTTCCCCATGGTGGGGGGGATATCTTAGCCCGGGGTCCCTCAGCTCATGACTGGGTGCACTCTGGCCTTCTCTGCAATTAGGGGAAGACAGATGTCACACCCCAGGTGTGTGACACTCCCCGCACTCCCCACTTCCCACCAGTAGGTCCACCTTTAAATTCTGGCTGATTTTGGAACAGTTCCTCTTTGGCAGTGAGTCAGTCCTGCCAGAGCCCTCCCCAAGCCTCGTCAGTTCTGACTCCACAGAGCCAATCCATGGTCCTAGGGGCAGGGGAGGAGAGCACCCACCTTTGCCCCCTATACAAAGGCGGTTTTTGCTTATTCAACCAGCTCCAAATGTACCTGGACGCTTACTCTGACTGTGGGTGGGACGGGGAAGTTGTAAACCTGAGCCTTGGGGGGAAATGAAACTGGTGGGGGAAGGTTTATGTAGTGCTTATGTACCCCACAGGCACTGGTGGGTCAGGAAACCCTCTGCTGAGGGTGGCCTCTCAGGGAGATCCTTTGCTCTCACCCTTCCTTGCTCACAGATCAACAGGGCAGGACCTTTAAGGGAGCTTTTTCACCTTTGGCCAGACACAGTCTTCACCTTTTAAGCAGTGTACTGTCTAGAGACCATTCAGAAAAGAGGCAAACAGAGTATGATTAAATCTTGCAGCACAGACAGATTAAAGTCTTTATAAGTCCTGTTCCCATACCATGCCAGAACCTCGTAAAAGCCTAGTCTTGCCATTTGGCTTATGATTTATGGATGGTTTTCTCCCTGTGATGCTTCAATCACTCTAATCCAGTAGCTCTAACAGCATTCCTGAGATCTCAGCCCTGGGTGCTGGCCTTCTCCCAGCTCCATGCTGAGAGGACATGGGGGTTTGCACCGGTTCCCTTCCCCTTGCTGTAGTGCAGTCAGGAAGCCCTACAGGTAACAGTGCAGGGCATCATCTCTACTGTAGGGGATGATGCTCACTGCTCAGCCTTGCAGCAGCCCTGAAGACCTGCCTAGGTGTGTGTGCTGACCCTAGTAACAAGCATTAAGACTCTTACTACAGCTTATAGGAACATGCTCTGATCCTTGAGTCATTTCCCAGGCATTCCCCATCTCCCACTGTGTTCAGTGGAACAGGTGGGTAATTGCAGCGTAAGTGGCCTGACATGGGGAGCAAGAAAATGTGTGAGGGAGAGGAGCAGTAAAACATGTAATAGCACCAAGGGGAAGAGCTGGGGTTCGCAGGTTGTGCTCTATTTTGTCTGTGTCTCTGTGCTATTGTTTTGAATTGTCATTCAAAGAAAGAGTGCTATCAAAGATCCAGATACTCAGCAGCTTGTACCATGAGCACAGGCAGTGACTCTCTCCTGGCAGAGAAATGTCTTTTAGCCTGCCTCCCCTGCAAAGCCAGGGCTCTAATGGAGTAATAATTTTGACCTGTTCCCCCCTCGAGTAATGAACTGAGAATGGCTTTGAACCTGTTACAATCACCTGTTAAAATTTTCTAGCAAAGCAAAACAACAATGTAAGAAATGAGGATTTGCTACATTTTCTCTTTCGAAAGTGCAGTGCCTTAAAATGCAGATGAAAAATCCTTTCTACTGAACACATCAACTCCTCCTATGTATTTACCACCATTCCTCCATTTTAGCCACACATGCAAACATTCACTGTTTTATTCAACTGCTTCAGGGGCATTTCAGAAAATCTCTCATTTACATCAGCAAGATTGTAATTGTAATTTTTAGTCAGTGACACCAGTCTCTTTTCCCTCAAGAGATTTTGCGATAGCTGGAAAGCCTCCGGAGCTTTTGAATCTTTAATTTCAGGGTCCCCCTGAGAGCAAGAAGCACTGAGAGATTTGCATCACAGCGAGGTCGCGGGAGTATCACAGATGCAGAGCTAGAAGGCCATCGGATGAAGCAGGAGAAACTAAATGCATAAATTGGTCTGCAAAGCCTGTAGTACTCGGGGTGAGCAATGAGACTACAGGTTCACAGTTTGACTCCAACATGTGTGACTGAATTTGCAATGCTGCCTCTTAATGCAGCACTTCAGCTGGATAGAAATACAGTGAGGAAAAGCAGTTTCCATCTTGTATAAATGAGCTTAAACAGTTGTTTCCTCTTTCAGGTTATACCTAGATAACTCTTTCTAAGCACCTCATTTTAATAGGATCTTGTCTACAGATTAGCCACCCTGAAATGCTTGTGCTCCCTCATCAGAAGAGTGTGTGCTCCCAGCAGCTAGCCTGCAGGCTTTTAAGGATTCCTCTTCTAGCCAGACTGACAGGCAAGACCTGCCACAACAGGCAGCTGGGCAAGCCCTGGCCACGGCAAGGAACAGCCTTCTGACATCAGCCTGAAATGTGGAGTGCAGGGATGAGCCAAGCAATACACCGGAGGATCACACAGACTGTGAGGAGTGGTATGACTACACCACCAACAGAATGTGTGCATGGGGCAGAATGAGATAGGATATAGTAACTTTACTCCAGCTTTACAGCCTTTTCTTGTTCTGTCACCTTCTCGTGAGCCTTCCTTTCACTGCATTTTTATAGCTTATGGGAAAGTTTGGAGATATAAAAATTTTCCTTTCAGACTAATAAGCCTAGCTATGCCACTGACATAGCTCTTGCTTTTTCTCTAGCTCATTGCTTTTTCTTCTGTCAGTAGGCACTCTGGTGTAATTTGAAAAATCCCCTTGAGAGAACCCAGTCCTTGAGTCTGACGGCAAGGCAGCAGAGAGACTGATGGGTCTACAACAAAACTGAATGTGCTGACTGCCAGCCGTTTTCCTTTGCTGTTTTCCTTTGCCTCACATCCAAGCGAATTCAGAAACCTGTTTGCCTGCTTACTTCATCAAGAAGCCCATATCACCACCTCTGAG
The DNA here is from genome assembly GCF_047830755.1 of Zonotrichia albicollis. Classification (NCBI taxonomy): domain Eukaryota; kingdom Metazoa; phylum Chordata; class Aves; order Passeriformes; family Passerellidae; genus Zonotrichia; species Zonotrichia albicollis. Next base: position 26,759,576 of record NC_133823.1, on the reverse strand, counting down.
TGCTGCAGCACAGAGGTAGAAATGCTGCAACAACAGAAATGCTGTTTGTTTGATTGAGACATAATTTTTTGGACTCCAGTCTGTAAAACCACTTGGTATATTCAATTACCTCTCTCCCCCATGAAAAGCATATTTGGGAGCACCTCCAAAACTCAAGCAAAGCCTATTAGTGACCCAAGCATATTTTTAAAGTAAAAAATCTTGAGTAATACTTTATACCATAGTATCTGCGTACAGGGACATAGCTTTTTCATAGTTTGTAAGAACTGTTAATTGAACCTTTTATGAGAGGCTGCTAGTGCTTGCTCAAGTATTTTGGTCTCTTGAGTTATAGATTCTCTAATACCTCAACTGGGGAACCCTTAAACTACTGTTTAAGCTCATTTATACAAGATGGAAACTGACTTCCAGCTCCAGCTTCTTAGCTTCCAGTTCCAGCTGTGCCCACCTTCCCCTCAGGGTGAATTGCTGCATGCCAGCCCCTCTCTCTTCTTCTCTTGAAAGCATGGGAAGTGGCAATACGGGCTGGGCTGAAGCTCTGTTGTGTTCCCATCCACTTCCCTTTACACAGGAAGAAGTCACCAGCATTCATGCCCGAGGTGGTCCAGACAAAGGTGAAGCCCATGTGGTTGTTGTATGAGCATTTGCTCCTTGGACAAGATGTGCAGAGGGATGAGTATGTGGATGTTGGAATGTAGCCAACAGCATGAGGCTGAGCTCAGTAAGAGAAAGGGCACAGGCTTTGCAAAGTCAAGGAGATATCTATGTGGCCACGTGTGACTTGCTCTTTGTTACACCTCACTGGCTTTGCTTTTCCACCCTGAATGTCATGCTGTATTGTTGTAAGATTCCCGTTTGCAGGGAGCTAGTAGATGTCTGCAAGATGAAACCACAGCTGGCAAGACAGTTCATGGTATGAATTATCACTGTAAATCTGGCATGGAGAAAATGTTTGAACAGCACCTCCCAAAATCTCCAACTTTCAGATGTTCTTCTGCCCTGCTCCAAACCTTGTAATGCCCAAACCTTGTAACTCACCCCACCAAACAGCCACCCAGGCCAGCTGCAGCACAGCCCACTTGCAGTTTCGAGCACTTTAAATGGAAACACTATGACAAATAGCAACTTGGGGTGTTGAGGTCACCCACCTGTGTCTCACTGGGTGGCTGTGGCAGGCACCACAGCTGCGCCGGGAGCTGAGCCCGACTGTCCCAGCGGGCTGGAGGCACAGATCCTTCCTGTGCCAGCCTCGGGGCCAGCCCAGGTGCAGGCTGTGCTTTCCCACTGTGTAAAAGGGTGATTGTGGGTGGCCTGAGAGCGAGAGCAACTGCTGGGTGACAGCTGAGGCGTCCCTTGAGGCTGAGCTCTGCTCCTCAGAGGTGACGGGCGAGCGGGATGTGTTGGGGCAGCAGGTAAAATGCAGGAAATAAGAGCAATGTCCTTGCAAGAACATTGTGCAATTGGCTGCCCTTCTGCTGAAAGATGTATTTAATTTGCTCAGAGAAAAGATCTCTGTAAGAGGAAATGGTGTTCCCAGAGAGATGCTGTTTTGTCCCTGGATTTATGCAAAGTGAAAAAAATACATGGCAGCAAGGTCACTCCCTGTGATTTGCCATTTTCTTTGCCTAGAGACTAGAAAAGGTAATTCTATTTCACTCAGAGACAAATGATTTGAAGTCTATTTCATAGTTAAAAACCAGGCAAAGTGGCAGAGATACTGGAAAAATCTCTCTCAGAAATCAAGCACAGCATACTCTGCAGCTGAAAGTTTATCACTGCAGTTAATGAGGTGTGACTGTTTGCTTTAAAGCCACACCATGCGTTAGACATTTGAAAAATCCATTTTAGCTCTACGAATTAATGAAAAGCAGGGTATTTTCTCCACACCCTTTTTAAGCAACAGGCTTGTCCCTCTCAATATATCAAATGTGGCAGGCAGTGGGTTTCAAGGGCAGTGGCTGGAGGAGGAAAAGGAAGTAAGGTCACGGAGGAGGTTCAGTGAGGCTGTGGCGGGCCATCAGCTCTGCCCGGGGCTCAGTCCATCATGTCACAGCCTGCAGCACACACATCTCCCGCGCTGCCTCGCCGCTCTGCACAGCAGCAATTGCAATGGCTGCAGGCACTGGGAGATACAAACTGCCTTGGGAAAGAAAAGCGAATGGCCAAACGAATAAGGGACAGGAGCTTTCCCTCCTGCCTTCTGCCATAAGATCAAGGACAGGCAGCAGATCACGGGCAGGGGGGGAGCAGCGCACACCTAACGGGGTCGTTACCTGCAAGGGAGGCAGAGATAGGGTTTTGCTCTTGACTGAAATACTAAATACAGAAGAGACAGAGACTACTGATACAAAGTGCTTTGCCACAGAAGAGCTATCATTCTCATTGTCCTATTGTGCTGCAGGAGTCTGGTGACCTTCACAGTATTACATTAAGTATTCAAATTCTTTCCTAGTTTTTAGGAAAGGATGAAACAATCAGATGCCTGTGTGATATGTGCAGCATAAAAATCTAGATAAAACACTGCTGTCACACTCAAATAATTTTATTCATCTGAAATTGGGTTTCCTTGAATACAGTCTCATGAAATACTCATCTTTGAGACAAATCTGGTGGGAGATGCTGCAGAGTGGATTAAGCAAGAGATAGCGCTCTAATCCCAGGTTTTTCTCTCTCACTTGGCATCCCTGGGAAGGACAGCATCCCTGTCCTTCTGATTCCTCATTTGTAAAATGGAGATGATAACTGCTCATCTCTCAGGGCCATTATGAAGATTAATGTGTTTACAAAAGCATTTAAAATGCTAAGTACTTTTGGTTCCAGTCCTGTGAGATTGGAAATGCCAGCACTGAGGTGCTGAAAACCTTAAGCTCTTGCTAACTCTTGTGGAAACTCTGGCTGCCCAGCACTTTACAAGAATGAGGAGAAACATGTAATTGCAAAAGTCAAAAAATTCCATCCTGCTTTATAGTACAAAATGAGACCTGCACCATGCTGTCATTGTATCTGAAAGGGCAGATAACACAAAAAACCCATCATTTCATTTCATGCCAAGAAAATTCTTGGAGGCTTTTCTGCTGTAATTTAGATAAAGGCTGATTCTTGCACCTTTGGCTACAACAGGATTTTGGCATCCATACAGAATACAGCATCAGCCCAGAATTTGCTGTACTTCTTTAAAGCTTTTAAACTCTGTGACAGTCAATAGACTCTTATGTAAACACACAAAAAGCACTTGTTTCACTATTACCGACACAGTCAATTTTAGCCACTTTTCTTGCAAAATGAGTGATAATTGAAACCAGAACTGAGATCAAAGTTCAAAACCCCCAGTCTTAGCACTCATGGGGAATATCCAGCACTGATGCTTTGCCACATGCTCCTTCAGCCAGCCTGTAGAATCAGTCAGAGGAACAGTTCATTGGACCTGTATGCAGTGAGGTCCCCGTGTCACTAACACCTCTTCTAGTCCACGAAGATGGGGAAGTCAGCAGCTCTTGCATCCTTCAGACTTCCTTTCACCAACTCTGTTTTTCACAGTGAGACAAATTTAACAAATTTGAGAAAGGTACAGAAGCAGGGAGATGAGTGAACCAAAGGAAGTGGTGAACCAGGGATAATGGTCTCCCTGAAGGCAGTACCTAACTCCTTGGGTAAGGGGAGGAACATATTGCCAGGACTGAGACGAAAACAGGCTGGTGTGGTTTACTGAGAAGCAGAATGATTTCTCATGTGAGCAAGACCGGATGCCAACGTGCAGCAAAAGAAATCTGTTGTGCAAGGCAGCTGTGTGCAGACAGATGACACATGCTGACGTGTCCTAGGAAAAGTCAGCTGAGGAACGTGGTCATGACTGGTAAGATTCTGTGATAAAGTTGAGATCTGATTTTACATCCAATGCCCAAGGCTTCCAATCTGTGTGTATGAGGCATCTGTTGGGTTTTTTTAATACATCAAATGGGAAGTAAATACTAAAGTTGTACACTGTGGCTCACTGATGAAACTCTTAAAATGTAAAGCTGTCCTCATATATTTGACAGATGCTGGGACTGATGGATCAGGAGATGGATCAATGATATCACCCACTTTCACAGCGACACATCTTCCTGCTGCGAGCCCTTCGACTGTGGATGACCATGGGCCAGTACTTGTAACTGCAGGCACTACTGAAAGCAGCTTTGATGCACAGAGCTCTCCAAGTACTGAACTGAATGCTGTGAATGATGAGGAGAGCCTCGAAGCAACAGAACAGTCTATCTTGATATATGTTGTCCCTGTGGCGCTGCTGGTCCTGCTGATTTTATTGATCACATTTTTTGTAATGCATCATAAAAGGAAAAAGTCCAAGCAAGGTAAATTTGTCCTCTTGTGCATCAAAAGGCTGTTTCTAGGATGTGTTCAACATTAACAGATCATTAAGGGATGGGGTGCCACATTTGGGATGTCCTTCTCTGACTCTAGTTGCATGTTTGACAAGTAAGAGAGGGATCCTCCCCAGCCAGCAGTACCTGGTCACACACCTCTCCTTGGGCAGGAGCTACTTCTTCTGCCTCTTGGCACCTCCTGCTCATGCTGCCACACCCATGGGAGCCCTGGCACCAATCTCTGGCTCCTGGAAATGCTGAGAATGCTCAGAGATATAACTGTGGCTGCAAATGCTTGTTCTGTCTTTATGCTCAACAACTTTAGGCAAGGTGAAATTAATGCTTCTGTTGCTCTTAGTGCCCACAAGGTAAAGCTGCTTGGAGCTTCAATGAAATAAGATCAAGAAAAATCATTATAAGGAACAATTTTAAGGAATCCTGATTGCATAGGGTGGAGGCTGCTGTGAAGACATCACAGCAAATGAGCTAGGTCAGACTGCCTGGGTGCTGCAGTAGGGTGAGCAATGCTTCAGGAAGGTGCTGTGATCTGTTAACAGAGGAATTGGTAACTTGGAGTGTCAAACCACAGGAGAGTAAACTGAGGTGTCATAATAAAACCACATGGTTGATAAGTGAAATGCTGAGATGGTCGTATCAGTGTATCTGCATGGTCAGAGTGCAGCTGTCAGCTCATCAGCCTGCACACAGTGTAACACATTCAACACAGATTTAAAGTCAAGTTTTCAGCACATTTTTAGGTTGTATTTGCCCAGTCACTGGGTTTCCCTCTAACAAACTATGAATTTGCAACCAGGCACCCACTTGCCTGCCTGTTTCTGGGTAATTGAAATGCAGGTACACTCTTCAGAGAGTTAGGAAATGTGGTACATTGCAGGAACACAATCTTAGGATCTCATGCCCTGTGCCTGCCTGGGATTTTGAGCATCCTTAAGGATGGGGCAGATGGCTCTGTGATTCTGGGGTGGCTCTGCAGTCTGGGAATGTGCTGGAACAACTGGGAGTTATCACCCGCTGGCAACAATGAATTAAAAATAAGGTGATTTAAGACAGGTTTTTCAGTCACTTGATTCCTGGAGGTGAAGATATTTATCAGAATTATGTCTGTGACACCATTTCCCCCCTCCATTTTTACTTTGTCTTGGAGTCATAAGTAGATTGGATCCCTTTTGACATCTGGCTAGTTCAGCTTCATTTGCCTAACTGAGATCTAATCTGCCATGCAGTCCAACTCCATTCTCCCCATGAGCAGCTCCCAGAGTCTCCAGATAGAGCTGAATTGCCCAAGTGTAATCTCTAGCAAAATGTCCCAATGCTTCTAGTAAACAATTTTTTTTTGCAGAAGTGGTTCCCTTTCAGGATACCATTTCCCTCAGCACATCTGTCCTGCTGAAGGAAGTGTGCATCTGCCCTGGCCTGCCCACTGCAACACCAACACTGGGCTTCCTCCCAGCAGGGCTGGGCTAATAATGAGAGGCTTTTAGATTCAAAAGAGTGGGTTCCTCTGAAAATGGAAAACAGGATAAGATGTTTTGTTTCATCTGAAATTTAGTTTTTATGCCTTTTGAAAATGCAACCTGTTTTACTTGACCCTATTCAAGGCTTGCACACAGTCCGGACCCTGTAAATACAATGGGTAAATATCACGCAGAACTATGAACACCAACTTTCTTCTTTTCCAGATGAGCTGGGAAGTGAAAATGTAAAAAGGTAAATTTTATGAATATCATTATTTTTAAAAAATTTCTTTTACTCTAACCTCTGTCTCCTTCACTGCCTCTTTTAATTTAGCTGTACATTAAAGACCATTACATTTTGCCATCAATTACACCAGCAATCTCAACAGGTGGATAAAGTGTGACTTCAGTATGTGGCTGAAGTGTAAGGCTAGAGCAGGAGATCAAGAGTAAGTGGTGGCTGAGGCAAGGGCTGCTCCACGGACACCCACAGCCCACAGACCTCACTGAGGCTGCTCTTAAGCACCACAAGTGGTACAAGGTGCCCCATGAGCAAAGGGGATCTGTTCCCAGGCTCATCACAGGCTTTTGCTATTCAGAATAAGCTCTGTGTCTTGCTCCCCTGTTTTTCAAGTTTATCTTCTTTCTCAGAGCTGAGGCAGAAAGGCTGGCCTGGCTGCCACTGGAGCAATGCCTTAGATGCTTGGAAAACAAGACAGAAGCTGTGTGGCTCTTCCCAGAGTCATAATTTTTATTGTTGCCTTTTATTGATCTCCATCTTGATAATTAATGCTGAAAGTTCTTGAATTGGCTCTATGAGAAAAAAGAAGGGTTTTTTTTCTGAAAACGTATTTTCTATCATATGACTGCAGGAATGATAAGCAAAAGGAAGCTAAGCAGAGGCATTTAAATAAACACAACTCTCATGACCTTTCCTTTTGAAGTCACTGCAAATGTCAGTCACAGACATGATGAAACTTTAGGCCTTCAGCTTTTAGCACTGGAGAAATGGCACTTCTGTCATGTGCTCCAGAAGGGGTAGGGACAAACTATCTTTTTTTTTTTTTAGTTTTCTATTTACAGCAGGGACAGTTTTCAAGAAGCTGCAATGATCCTGTGCCCTGGCATGTCTCTGGCTGCACCGAGTCCCTCTGTGCTGTGTCTCAGCTGGCCCCACCTCTGCCCAGGGCTGGCATCTCAGTGCCACTCCCTTGCATCTGTTCATGACCCCTTGGTTCACACCCACTGGGCTGACATCTCCTCAGATTACTGGGCTGGGATGGCTTTCCAGAGTTAATACACGGGTCTGGAATTAGAGACAGTCGTGCAAAATCACTGCATTGCAAGCTGTTTGAATTAAGCACTTTGTGTAATACTTTTTTCCCCCCTCTCTTCTCTCAAGTCCTATTTTTGAAGAAGACACACCCTCTGTTATGGAGATAGAAATGGAAGAGCTTGATAAATGGATGAACAGCATGAACAAAAATGGTACACGGTAACCCCTCTACTCCATCCTCCCTCTCTTGCCGGCTGACATAGAGCCCATGCAGAGGAAATCAATGGAAGGTGTTTTGCATGCGTGTCACTGCTTTCCCTACAACATTTTTACTTGTGCTCTTGACTCCCTCCTACTAAAATAACTGAACAAATGTCAGGGGTAGATTTTTTCAGAGGAGTATTTTAGTTTGTGTGGGAGTTTATTTTTAAAATGTGATAGAATCTCATAAGTGTTTTCAGTTTCCAGTAGACATTTCTATTAAACACACTTATAGCTGTGAATGTTATTTATATTTTTAAATACACATTTTAATGCTAAATACTAGCTTCGCTGAAGCATCTAATCCTTTCAGTCTCCAGAATTTCTACACTTTTGTGCTCCACACTGAGGTATTGTAGAAGAAATATGCATTTGCTCATAGTTCAGACCACCATTTATTTAAAATTGCTGCCAGGAGCCTATGAATACACCCTTCCCCTCCCTTCAAGGCTATCAGCACATGGAGCAATTAGAACATATAGTAACTACCAGCAGCAACATCTTCAGCTGCCTTCTCAGTTATTTAAGAGTACCTTGCATTTTTCCCCCCATTTTTCTCCCAGGTGAATTCCCCAGTCAAAATCTCTAAGGGGTCTGCATTGTCCCTCCAGGGTCTCCTCAAAAAATGCAGGTCTTCAGTAAGCCATGAGTTAACCAAGGCCTGATTTTAAACCATGAACAGCTTTTCACTGGCTAGGAAATGCTGAAACTGATATTTTTTTCATTCCTGGTCCCTTGCCTTCTATCCAAATGGCTCATTTGCCTGACCTACTAGGCATGCTTTGTTTTTCAGGACATAAAGCTCTTTGGAGCATTTCTTTGCATTAGCACAGTACTCCACATGATGGGGTTTTGACCTTCTCAGTCTGAAAGCTTTTATAGAAAACATGTGCTAAGTGGCAGTAGTGAAAGAGGGACATTAACTGTACCACATGGGAAAAAAGTGGTATAAAATTTAGTTTAAAATTTTGTGGAGAGAAGGAAGCAAGTATTTTACATACTGTCATGTGTGTGTGTGTTAGTGTTCCCTAAACTCCAGCCCCAGATTCCCAGCTGGACTATAAGGCATAGGTACCACTGTCAGCAGTGGAAGATTAACAAGCAACTCTCCCTGTGGCAGTGTGTAGGAGACAGGGCTCAAAAGATGCTCATTTGTAAAGGTGTACATAGAGAACTGGAACATATGAAATAAATAAATTGTGGCAACACCTATATCAAAGGGAAGGAGGTGTAAGATTCATGGGGACCCTGCAGATAAAAGGGTGCAGAAGTGAATCTGCAGAACTGTATTCTACTGTGACTGCATGATAAAAGTTCATGCATTTTTGAAATAAATGTAGAACAACTGCCAAGAGTAACTGTAGTCTTGTCTCTTACCCTTTTCCAGGTGATTGTGAATGTTTACCTACTGTAAGAGAAGAAGAAAAAGAATCAATTGCTAACCCAAGGTACCTTAATTCATTCTATTATTTGAAGAAATATGGTCAGTGTCAACCTTAATTAATTCTATTATTTGAAGAAATATGGTCAGTGTCATTCTAATTTTTTTTTGTATGTAATTATAGAATTATTCTTTGGTCCATTTAAGTTTTAAATTTTTTATATATAGAAACTTTTGATTTCAACTTAAACTAAAGGCTTGACACTCATTTCTAAACAGGCTCTTCCTGTAAACTGCACTGCTAAATAATCTTACAGTTGTAAAGTGGTGCAAGACAGACAACCAGATGGCACAGATGGAGTTTCACTCACTGATCAGACTTTAATCACAGTTTCGCAAGGTGTTAATACAAGCATCCAGCATAGCTTCCTTGGCCCCCTTCAGCAAAGGCACCCCGTTCCCCTCTGCCACCTGGTGCCTACAGGTTCTTGGGAATCACTGCCAGATGTTTTGGCTGGAGCTGTGACCTGAAAGACAGGGACTTGTCTGACTGCAAGGAAAAAATGAGAATGAGGAACATGAAGGATCTTCCCAGTGCCCCCTTGCAGCACTCCCCCAGAGCTGGCACTAGTTGATAGTCCAAGCAGAGATCCCAGTGGGATGCAAAACCACAATCCTGACCAGCTTGTGAACTTAAAATCTTTCTGGTCGGTTTCCTTAGGAGTCTGGCCAGAACTCCTAAACCCCTTGCAATTTCCCCTAATTTAAAATTCAGGTTCTTGTTTCTAGCTGGAAGCAAGAGGCTGTACATTACCCTTGCCTGCACCCTTGTGTTGCAGCTGCATTTTGAGGAGTGGGCAAAGCAGCTTCTCTGTGCCAGGTTATGATAACAACCAAGCCATCCTGTGTGCCAAGAAATCCCTGTGCAGTGGAAGCAGTGATGCAATCAGGCAAGGCCAGGAGCTAGGAGAGGACCTAGGTCTGCTTCCCATGGCATCAGATAATTCCACTGACCATGCCTCTGGCAGAATTGCACATCCTGCAGTAGACTGTCATAATATTCCAATCCTCTTTTCTGAATTTCCTTTCTCAGGAGTGAAATAGGGATGTTAAATCACCACTGCTGCAGAGTTTACAGCTCAGTTGTTCCAAAGCTGCAGTTTCAGAGGAACCTTTGGATGGGGCTTGTCCACTACAGCCACTTGTATATAAAAGGTTTATTTTTGCACCTATTGCAAGTGAAATCAATGCTGTTGTTTTAGTTCTGATTGTTTGAAAAAAAAGGGCTTAGATCCTAGATTCCAGATGCAAGCAAGCACAATAATTTTACCCTTAGCAACTGGAAAAGATCCTGGATTTGTTAGCCATCTGGGTCTTCCCTTCCTGCTGCTGAATGACAACTCAGAGGGGGGAAAATTGTTGAGGGGAGGCAGCTGCACAGCAGCTCTCTACCAGCAGATTTGCTGAGTGTACCACTGACTGTAGCAGGGAGTACAGCACAAAGGATGCTGCAGCCACAGGCTAACTCTGGCAGAAGTCATACTGTAAAGGGCTTTTTAGGCACAACACCGCCCTCAGCATCAAGTTTACTTTCCAAATCTTTAACAATTCATTTTAAGGGGGGAAAAAAACCCATCAGGGTCTACCAGCTTGAGCTGACATTTTACCATCCTTGCTAAAGGAGTGATTTCGTACTGGATTTTCATTAACCTCAGCAGAAGAAGGGGATTTTGCTCCTGGCCATCAAAAGGCATCTTTGAGCTACACCCTACCTCAAGCTCCCCACCTGTAAAATAGAGTTATTTTAGAACATACAGTGAGGCTTAAGCCTTGATACAAAAAAGGAACCCTGTTCAGATAAGTATACTCCAGTCAGAGCAAAGGCACACTCATTATTTGAGCAAATTTTCTTGTGAATGGTATCTTAGAATCAGACTAGATTAGAGAAATTTATGTCCCTAAATGGTAGAAAGGCAAGCAAATGCAAATAAAAATAGGAGATTTATCTCTAAAACATTCAGAGCTGCTCAGACAAGGGATATTAGCTGAATATAAAGTGCAGGAATATTAGATTCAATTTAAGATTGTGAAAGACTATTTGCTTGGGCAAAATTCTTCTAAAATTAGGGTAATTTATTTTTTATATATTATTGATATTTCAGTATGGGAAACAACTCAGGCCACACTGAACAGAGATGGTGTTTTCTTGCTTCACAAAGATGCTGAGGGGGAGCTCATCAAGACCCAAATGTCTTGAACTATGAATGATTTTGAAAACATATGAGACAAAACATTTAAATAATGACACTTTGACATTTTCAGAATGAAGGTTGTTTCAAAACTTACTCTTCAGAGTAAGTGTATTTTAATATAAAAATTTTTTAAATTTTTGACAAGCAGAACTGTGTGGCAGTAAGGTATTTCTATGTCGAATGTTTCCCTTACCGCAAGGCTACTTCTTCAAATTTCATTTCATATGAAATTTTGAAATATGCTTCATTTCAATGTGAAAAGATATTTGAAGTGGAGGGGTTTATGGGAAACAAACAAAAATTTCCTGTTTATTTGCAATTAAACCTTATCAGTCGAAGATCTGCTGCTTCTCCCAATCAAATTCTTAGATGAATAAAAAATGTCAGAAAGAGAATTACATACAGATAAATGGATGTTTTCAGCAGCTCTTTTGAGCAGGGAAAGGGGAAGACTAAGAAATTAATTGAAATAACAATATAATTATGGCAAAATTTGTGCTCACGAGCATCAAGGCTGCACATTTATGCAAAGGAGGTAAGATATGACAACCTGGGCTCCCTGATAGGTGGAGGTCACCTCCCCTGGCCTTGCAGGCTAAGTTACAAACATATGTATATACACATTTTCAAAATTTTATATACGCTTTTCAAAATACGTATATTTGAATCAAATCTTCTTGCATTTGAAAGCTACTGCTAGAATGCTGATTGTGCCTGAGCGCAGAATTGCAGCTCCAGCTGCCTGGGGCCAGGGCTCCCATCCTGTGCATGCAGGGGCAGCAGGCCAGGGCTGATGGTCTGTGGGGCACAAAGGGGTAGAGACCAATCTCTGCTCCAGGGAACTTTACTGTTCCAGAAATAAATGCAGCCTGTCCCCTTCACAGCATGGGTCATTGTAGGAGGTGGAGAACAAGCAATCCCCCTGTGCTTTATCACCTGAGAGGTTTGGTTTGTCTTGGGGGCTGCTGGGCACCCTTATTGTCTTCCTGTCTGAAAAAGGATGGCTCCTTCCTATGGAGAAATGTTTTGGGTGGATGGTAGGTCAGCACAGAAAGAAGTACTGCATTCCCAGGATGTGCCTCAATTTGGCAAGAGACTTAAGAAAACATGTAAAATATTAAGAATATGGAAGGCCCTTTTAGCTTCGGAGGTGGTTAAAACCCTGCTGTTATCCCTGCTGACTGAATTCAAATCAGACAACATAAGATGTCACATTTTTTAACATTGGCATGAGCCAAACATTATTAAGAGAGTGCTAGGGAGCAAGCCACTTGGGCAGAAACCAGCGGGACAAAGAGAAAATGTTACAAGGTCAGCTGTAAACCAAAAAGTTTCCTCAGCTGAGGAAAGAGAGCCAGGAGCAGGAGAAAGGCTGTGCTGGGTGCCCATGAACCATCAGACAGGAGTCAGAGCAGCCCTTGCTGCCAGCATCAGTTCATCCATTATATGAGTGACAGATTTATTTTCTGGTAACACCTTCTCATGAACTCTAGGGATAATCTTGCATGTTATTTCCTGCTGAGACAACTAACCCAAGAGCGTGACACTGGTGTTTTTTTCTTTTCCATGTGTACACAGTGATGGTGAATCATGAAGTCCTCAGGACAGCAAAGAACTGGCTAAAGGGATGCAGAACATAAGCTCATCATCCTCCAGATATTGGAAGAACTGGATTTAAATATAAGTCATCTCAAAAGGCCAGAGAAGCAAATGCTTTTGTTGTCTTCTGCTTCATATGGTCTTCAGAAAGGAAACATCGCCAAGGGAAAAGAAGAAAATAAAAAGAAGGGAAAAAAAAAAGAAAATAAAGAAAAGCACTCTAGCAAGATTAATGACTCATTTAAATTCTTTTTGCAATGAGATTCACCCCAAATCAAGAGAAACCCCTGCTGAACGTTCTCAAAGTAGTCCATATTTCTGTCTAGTTCCACAGTTGTGTATTGTGCAGCACTTAAAACCAATTCTGTTCCAGGTTTGGTTTCTTCAGTTTGGTTTGGTTTTGTGGGTGCTTTTTCAGTGTCCATAATTCTGACTGCCCTGGTTTGGTGGATGTGAAGCTCATGCCTATGCAATGTTTATTTCTCAATTTGCTTTTTCTGAGCAGTGCACTGATTTGCACAGGACTGCTGTTGGGGGGTACCAGGCTAGGACTGCCAGACCAGCTCTGAGCACAGACAGCAGCTGAAAAGCCTCTCAAAGCAATAGCCAGAAGTGACTGCAGCCCAGCCAGGGCACAGACTCTGCAGAGTGCTTAAAGGCCCTGTAGAAGTGGCAAGTATTATTTTGAGACTGCCTTTCAGTTTGTTTTCTCCACAGATGAGTGCCCTAGGCTAGCTCTCCCTGTGTAACTCTTCTCCCTGCCCAGGGCTATTCTCTAACCACCTACTTCAGGAATATTCAACTTAAAAACATCTCTCTCTCTCTTTTTTTTTTTTTTTCTTTTTAATGAGTGAGGTTGAAAAATGGAACAATTCACATTAAATACAGATTTAGATAAGCATGTGTTATGCATAACTACTTGGTCAAGGTTTTCAGATACAGAAGGTTTTCTGCTGCTTCTGTTTTTAAATACTGAGCCTGCAATACCTGAAAGACAAGGACTTCTAAGTGTGCCCAGCCACTTTTAGTTACAACAAAAAAGATCAGACTCCTGGCATACCTCAAGGTGGGAATATGAATGATGTAACTGTGTCCACTGATTTTAGATAGCATGTCTCTTAGGAATCAGAGCTTAATTATGTAACACACATAAAAATGAATCTTTGTCTGGGCAAAGTTTCTCTTGCCTTATTTAAGATAGCAGTTTTCATATCTCACCATATCTTATGTCCTACCTATCCTCATATTCTATTTAAATATATAATGCCTTCCCACTCAATACATGTTTAATATGATCAGGTTTTTTTTGCCTGCAAATAATTCACTAATAAGTTACCATGCATAGCTTGATTAAAGAGAGAAAACAAATGCCCCAAGCCTCTGTGATGGCATCTAAGTATCACTAACAGCTGACAGAGGATGGTTCAGCTTTGTGAATAATTAAAGACATGTCAAAATACAGAAGGAAAAAATGTTTAGAGCTAACCATATTCATTCATTATTGAATTTGAATTGATTAGTAATTTCCTCAAAGAATAAAATTTTTTCCCTGTGTGGATGATTTTTAACTTTGAAAGAAGTGTTTCAAGTTCATCTTTCACAACTTTTTTTTAAACATTTCCACTATTTCCTGACAGTAAACTCATCATGTAGAATATTGGTTTAAAAGAATGAACCAACTCCCAGAGGTGGTGTTGTATCATTGTGTGGCTAACTCAGTTCTGGTACACCGATGACCCGTTTGATATCAGAGCAATGCCCCAACTCAGTTTGCTGTGGCATTTGAAAGGAGTCTGTGTTGTAGATGTTGATGGTTTGGGGTTAATGTTAATTCTAGATGGTCCTCCTCTCAGATAAGAGGCTGTACAGCTCCAAATAACTTTCTCAGAGATTAAGTTTCATTTATATGTTTTATTTTTCAAGTTTACCTGGAGAGAATGTATTTTCTGTAAACTTAGTGCCATTAAGCACCAGTTCTTATTCCCGTGCTCATCACTGATCAATCTCTATGTAAAGCTTTAAAATCTGTTTTGTCCAGAGGTAATGTCTAGGTTCAAGGTTTACAATTATTCATGTCACTTAGCCTGTCTAAATTCTGGCATGCTAGAAAATTTATTTGCCTCTTCAGGAACTTTTCTTGGCCTTTAAAAGTACAAAACAATGCTTTGGGTACTTCCTTGGCCAATTCTGACAGAAATTTTCTCTATCTGCTGATTTTTAAAAGTCCAAATTTAATATAAGCTGCATTACTATTGAAAAATGTGCCATTCCATCAAATCTCAGGACAAAGACAGGACCTGTCTTTAGATCCTGTCCTCCTTGTGTGAAACAGACCAAGGGTGAAGCGATTTGCATTTCAGTATAGTTATGGATATTTCCCTCAGCACTAGACAAATACAATTTTTAGTATTTCTCTTTTCCCTGAACATTTATACATAACTTTTATTCTTCCTCTAGCCCTAAACTAAGGAGGGGATCACTCATCCATCTGCACTGCACCCTGCCACCCCACTGGTCCCTCTCTCTGATCATCACCTCCACACTGAGGTCTGCATTGCCACAGGTACTGCCCAGCTCCTGCCCTCTCACTGAAGCCCAGCCTTTCTGTGAAGGAAGTTCAGGGCTGCAGCTGTGCCAGGGGCACGACTTTGGCCCCTCTCCTCCCTCACCCCATTTGGTATTTCCCTCTAATGCTCGCCCGTGTGCCCCTTGCTCTCCTGCTTGTTTCATACTATTCATCAGTTCCTGGTCATTTCCTTTTGCACAGTTTTGCCTCAGTACTTTAATTTTGTGGGTGGATTGAATTACATGGGATTTAGGCCATTTCACACCTACATTAATACAGCCAAAACTTTATAATATTCCCTTTCACGAGTATTAACTGTATACCTTCTGTTGATGCACCTTCATTTTTCCTAAATCATTCACACAGTCAGGTCCTCTAACCCACAAAATAAAAAGAAGAGCAACCAGACAGCAGATAAGATAGCAGCAAACTCTCAAAATTATTTTATCACTGTGCACTAAGTGATATCACTGTGCATTAAGCCTCTGTGGTAATATCCTCATTGTTAGCCTGATCTGAACCCATCTCACCATCACCCTGCAACATCCACCTGTAACTGATAAGTTATCATCCCTCAGCAGAAAATGAGAAAAAGCATGGAAACAGGAAGTGTCTCCCAACATGTACTGTTCTAAAATGTTTCACAAACGTGATGATCCCAAAGGAACTGATACCTCTTCTTCCATTTTCTTCAATAATTTCAGCAGTTATCCAGCACTTCAAGGCAATTTGACATCTCATTTACAGAGTGAGGCCTTTTTGTCCTGCAGAAAAGCTACAGATCCAAAGGAGGCTTTGTCTGAGAAATACATAGGTAATAACAAGGGTAATTGAAAATCAGCACCTCTCCTAGATATGCTAAAAATCAGTATCTTCACAAAATAGAAATAACTCCTCCATAAAGTTGCAAACATAAGGTTGCTGATATTACCAGCAGCTAATTAATTCCATAAGAGTCCTGCACTTGTAAAGCACACAGCCCTAATATTAACCTCAGCAAAAAGGAACAATTTTATGGTTTCCACATAATCATAAGTTTCGTAGATAACCCTTGGTCTGAGATTAAAAAAATATTTTTTTTGTAATGCTAAACTCATTGGGGGACCCTAAATTGAACTTTTGTTACCTTTCTGATGTGAAATTGCTGTATATTCAACTGTTTTATCAAATAGCTGTTTCAAATTATTTTGTAATGTAAATATTTGAAAGACACAATATTGCTTAATTGTATATAAGAGTTTGAGATTTTAAACAGCTTGTTCTAATAAAGTTTTGAGTGTATACAGGTTCTGTTTTTTCCAGAGTCCTGCTAATCCACTCAAGTATATGGATGCTAATTACTTGTTATTGATGCTACTCAGGCCTGAGAACATGTGCACAGCTGTATATGGTACATAGATATCTTACTCTTACCAGATCTCTAATATTCAGGACAGCCAAAAAAAAAAAAAAAAGAGCTGCATTATATTTAATTATATGTTTGTTGGGATATTTCAGATTGTTTATATCAATAGATCAATTCTGACTCCAGGGAAAGTAGTGAATTACTTCCAGGATTTGTCCTTGGGTGACTGTTGCCATCTTAAATGATCAATCATTTCTCAGGTTATTTCAGTTAAAACACTCAAATGGGAGTCTCCAAGTTGGTAGACCTGCTAAAGTAATTTTCAGTGGATTTAAGGGAAAAGGAAGAAAAAGATTAAAAAGAGACATGTATTTCCAACAAGAGGATTAGAAAATATTAATAAAGTAAAGCATTACTTTCATCTATTTTTGCAGCAGACAATTTCATTAGAGAGGTGTATAATGGCTGGGGAGTATCCAGAAAGCTGGAGACAGTGTTTATTATATTTAATGCTCTTAATGTTCAAACAACCTCAGTATGAAAGCTTCATAGCAATGAGAAGGCAGAAACCAGCCACCTCTTTCTCCCTCTCTCTCTTTCCTAGACATCACATCAGCAAGGCACTTGTCTAAGGCACAACCTTAGAAATCTGCATTTTGGGGCAATGCTTGTCTAGTTCTCAAGGGAGGTGCAAAAGAGGACGTGACTACGAAGGCCCAGAAGGTGTTGTGACACCTTGGGGAGTAGCACAGTTACTCTCCTGTCCCCAGGCACTCTCTCTTGCCCCACTCTGCTCCTCCTAGAACCATCGTGCTGACCCACAGGGGGGCAGGGGCTCCTCAAATTTGCTCTAAATGTGCGCTAAATGTGCGCTAAAACAAGGCTGGAATGGGTCGTGGGAAACCTGGCTTGGCAGGGGGTTTGAGGGGACAGCAAAGGACACATCCTGCACCAACGTGGTAGTACATCCCAAGCACTTGCCCTCTGCTCTGGCTTTTGGAATGGTTAAAGTTGTACTTTCTGTGAGTATCAGTGACAAGAAAATAGTAGCAGCATGGTCTGCTGAGACTCCCATTCCCTTCCAGTGAGGTTGCTCCAGGTCTGGTTTTGTGCTGGATCAGTTCTCTGGCCTCATTTTGAGCAGGATTTCACAAGTCCAGTGAACTACTATAAACAGGTGAATTGTGCACCAAAGCAGCGGCTTTCCAGACAGTGCCTGGAATCTCGCCCAGCTCTCAGAAAAGGAGCATTTCTGGTTTGCCGGGGTCTCTCCCAGGCGTACCTCGGCTCAGGGCGCCCACTTTGCTCTGCCTCGATGCATCCATCTCCGGCCCGAAAGGCTGCGGTGACTGCCACCCCCAGGAGGCAGCCCTGCCCTGCATCTCCTGCACGGAGCTGGCTCCTCTGGCGGGCAGAAGGAGCCCGGGGTTGGGGCAGTGTGCCCTGGCGGCAGTGCCTGCAGCGCAGGGACAGCAGAGGGGCTGCTCTGTCCCCTCTGATCGCCCGCTTTGCTCCCCAGGTTTGGCCCGGGCTCGCAGCAAAGGGGGACCCAAACAAGGCCGTGTGGGGAGCGGCGCTGCCCCTCGCTCCGGGGCTCGCTGCGCTGGGGGCTGCTCTGAGGGCATCACCCCATGGGGTGACACTGCTCAGTGCCACAGGCACAGGGAACCCGCCCACAGCGGTCACCCACAGACCCACATGGACGTGGGGACGCGGTTTGGACTCCCACAGCACGCCAGAGATGGGTCATCTGCAGCCTGACCTTTTCAGCCTGACTGGTCAGGCAGACCAGCCCAAACTATACAAGAATATTCTTGTGAAAGCATTGAAAATTATACATACAGCTCGTATTTTTACCATTTCCCTCAAGAAAGGCTTCTCTCCAGTACAGACTGCAAGGCTGGGCCGAATTCTTTAACTGCAGCATTAACTTTCTAAATATATTAACTTAAATAATTCCTAATAAGATTTTGTAGCAAAACAGGGGCAGTTTAAGAAATAACAAAAAGATGCAAACCTTTTGCTGCCTGGAACAAATACAAGCATTTTCTTTGGGAAAAAGAAATACTTCTTATCCACTAGGCTGTGTGGTGTTCGTATAGGAAGTTAAAGCAGATCCCAGAGCAACTTCCATGAGCAGTTTTATTTCAAAAATCTTGGTTCATTCAGTCACTATACAGACCTATCAAAGGCCTGTCTTTATGCAGAGGGAAAATAGGAGTCACGGAATACTAAAGTGGAAATCCCTCTGAAGGTGGCTCATCCAGGGTTTGGGTGACAATGCTACAGGGTTACAATAGCATTGTACAATTGCTACAGGGGTACAATAGCAATGGTATAGGTGCCTGGGGAGCTGTGACCACTAGAGTATGCAGATAAAAGGGGTAATGAAGGAGAAATAATTAGGTGGATGTATAATAAGGAGTTTATAACCCTAGAGGAAAACCAAGGATTTGTACAGCCATGCATTAGGCAGATTCACAGAAGAGATTTATTTTTAGAAAACACATGAACAATGAAAGGCCTCTTTGCTGAAATTAAAATGCTAAGGTTAACTGTACTGCTAACACTTAATTTAACCATGGATAATTCTTTACAGTTTTCAGTTTTGTGAACAGTTCTGTAGACAACTTGAAAATATAAGAGCAGAACTTGTCCACTCATAAAAGACCATAGTCTAAAAAGGCCAGATCCTTGTGTTACCTCACTTGAGCCAAATCACTGAACTGAAAGCACAAACCAGAAGGAGGCATGAATTGAAGTATTATCCTTGTGCATTCCAGGAGCACGGGAAGAGCTGAGGTCTGGGGGAGGACTCGAAGGTCCAGGCAGGCAGCACAATAACCAGCTCCTCTCTGTTTTAGTTATTTATGCACAGAGTGCATCTATTCTGTGAAAACAAGATTAGTCACAGGATCCTCAAGTTATTACTATTTATGGATATACATGTTAGCATAAAATACTAGCAGCCCCAAACTCCCCCCTCAGTTTTTGATGAAGAGTTATTTATCTATTAATAATTAGGTTTAATGCTCCCATATACTAGACTTCAGAACTTGTTTACCCTGCTTCATGCCAAAGCTTCAAATGTATTAAAGGGGAAGTTCATTATTTTTGATTTATAATTATCTATGACAAGACAGATCTTAAACAAGAGCAGAAGAGAGCGGGAAATTATCTACTCATCCTCTGTTTATGCAACTACTACAAAGAGGCATGTGATGGCTTTGGCCTCAATCCAGCTACCATTCATCTCTATAGGGCTCTTTCTATGATTATCATACAAGAATCATGGAGCCCTTTTTTATCTTCTACTAACTCAGGTGTAGACAAGCCATTGCTCTCAGTCTACAGAGATCCCAAGATGGTGCCTCATGGCAAATGAGCTACCAAGTGACAGAACAAAACCCCTTGTTGATATATGGAATTATTGTTCTCCTGAAAATAAATTTTCCTGTAGCCTTGGTGACTCATTTTTCTTCCATCCTCAAATCATTAACTATCAACTGGGAAAGCCAACTACACTAGTGCAGCTCTGGGAAACCTAAGCCAAAAAAATAACCCAAACCAAAAAACCCAATCAAAAATAACCAAGTCAACCAAAACTTGTTTAAAACCAGTGACACTTGACAATTCAGTCATGCCAGCTCTGGAGCCAACGTGCTCCCTGGTGCAAGCC
Organism: Zonotrichia albicollis; assembly: GCF_047830755.1. Classification (NCBI taxonomy): domain Eukaryota; kingdom Metazoa; phylum Chordata; class Aves; order Passeriformes; family Passerellidae; genus Zonotrichia; species Zonotrichia albicollis. The sequence continues at coordinate 26,739,381 of NC_133823.1, read as the reverse complement.
CTGTGCCCCGAGCAGGGGTGCACCTGCAGCAGCCACCTTGCACCATCATACCCAGGTGGGCTGGTGCAAGGGCCCGCCAGCCCAGGTGGCTTTGACAAAGTGCCTCCACACCCCAGCCAGCCCCAGACCCCCTCAAGCTCCAGCCCTGCAGCACTGTGGCAAATATGACTTGACAAGCAGGCCTTGGCACAGTCCCTGCCCGGCTCACGGCATCCCATCTCTGCCTGCCCCCATTCATTAAACCTCACAAAGGCACGGAGCAGTGAGGAGTTTGTCCCCACAGGAGACATGCTGGTCAGACATCTCCAGTTTTACTGTTAGGGTCTTTCCCACATTACACTGGAGATCTGATTCAAAGTAGTTTGTAATTTTATAGTCTTCAGCTCTTTGCCCCACCCAGTATCTATATGTTTTTTCCTCCTCTCAGTCTACTAAAAATGCCATGTACAAAAGCCTAACGGTTTCTTCCTCTCTGCTAGAAATGCTTTTTAGAGTTTTGACCTCATCCACACACATAAGCATTTTATTCCCAGTAGCTGGTAGTCTCATTACCCTTGTCTTACTTCGGACCACAAATTTATGGTTTTGTTTGCTGTTTTCTTGCATGCAATTCTGTGCCTTATTTATTTTCCTGATGTTTCTCTGCCTGCTGTCTTAACACAGTCCTTGATCTTAGAGAGACATGGCCTGCATCTTTTTTGCTTCAAAAAAAATCACTTCCCCTAGTGATTTTCCAGCAATAAACCTCTAACCTCTTTCAGAGTAATATGAAAATACATATATATTTTTTTACTTTCAGTCTGCATATTCTTGCATTTGTGCATATAAAATATTTTACACTTGAATATAAAGCTGAAATTAGAAATAATAAAACAAATTAATTGCTTGCATCCTCCCATCCATTCTAAACTACGTTTATAGAATTTATTCAGTTACTACCTGAGCATCTCACTCCCTGGCTCCTAACCCAGCTGCCTTGTAAATATAACAAAGCTTTCCTCCTGGTGTAATTTGCTGCTCTGTTTTTCTTCCCCTTTCACCTCACTTTGCAACCAGATTATCCATAGGGAGTGGCACAGGGCTGCAGCAGGGAGCTTTGGCTGTCTCTTCTGGCAGCAGGGGATAATTCAGAGCAGGATGGAGTCTGTGCCAGGTTATACTGGGGCTGGGTTTTACTCCTCCTAGGTTTGAACAGGGAAGAAGCAGAAATATGTCTTAAAGCCCTATCACTCCACCCGTACAAAGGACACTGAAATCACTACCCAGTTGCAAATTCAATTTGTCATTTTTTCTGAGACAAAGGCAACAGAGGCAATATACCATCCCCTTCCCCAAGGCAGGGTCACCTCCCTGGGTGCAGTGTAGTGTTTTTCCAGCTGCATCCCTTCCCTGCTGGGCAGTCACACAGCTTCCAGAGCAGGGCTGCACACCTCCTCTCCCCCAGCCTGACAGCTCCAGCAGCTGATCTGTCAGTGCTGGGAGTTACTGACAGCATTCAGCCTGAGCACAGCAGCTAAGAGTGGCACAGAGAACATTTCAAATGAGCAGAGCAGCTAAGAGTGGCACAGAGAACATTTCAAATTCGCAGCACCAGCAGCATTTGAAAGGCAGAGCCACAGGATACCTATAAGCAGATGGGGGAGAAGATCTTTATATGCAGATTGCACAGGCACAGTTAGGCCTTGTAATCATTATTAGTTTTAAGATAAAACCAACAGGGTTGTCACTCTTTTCCAGTTAAATCTACACATTTTCCATCCCAAGATCACGCTGAAACCCATGTCCTTTAAGTAGAGGCAAAGGTGTCCACCTGTACTGTTGAAAGCAGCAGGCAGCTAACCCAAGGGAAATGCTGGGATGGGGATAGGTGGGAAGACAGGGCTGGCTGAGTTCACATCCAAGAGGCAGCGTGCAAGAAATACCCTGGTGTAACAGCCCAGAAGAAGAGGGAGGGGAAGAGCAAGAGCCAAAGAATTCAACTGCTGTCTCAATAAATTCTTATTCCATAAAAAGGAACCAAAATTAGATGACATCTATGCATTATGATAGCTTCCTTTATATATAGGCATGTAGTTTCTAGTGACTGATAGAAAGTCAGCAGAACGGTTGCTAATTTTATTGTGAAAAAAACCCAGAACAACACAGTGATTTCAAATTGTTCAGTCTGAAAGTGACTAACACAGAGAGAGAAAAGGGCTTCTGATTACAGCACCTGCAAGAAGCTCTTCAGTCTCCTCACCCCTGTAAATATTCTTTCAGCATTGAATGTGCCTAGAGCTCTAGAGTGCCTTGATTGGATGCCATTAAAAGATATTTCCAGACAGATGCCTTAAACAAAGCCTGCAATTCTCCAAATACAAATGTGCCTTAGTAAGAATGTTTATATATAAAAAAATTATTTTTCAGATATTTCCTTGTCATGTGACACATTACAGTTGAAATTGTAGCATTTTATATGTCTCATCACTGGGAGATTTTCACCATAGAGCATTATATGCTGAATTTATAGTCAATATTGAAATATTCAACGGATGAAAGCTGGAGCTAGACAAATGCAAAGCAGAAATAAAAAACATTTTAAATTAAAAAGAATTAGTAACCTAGAATTGGGATGCATTTGTTATTGTAAGACTTCTTCTGAAGAAACCTCACTTTCCCTTCATGATCTAGGAACTCTGAACTACCATCAGCTGCGGGCCATAGTAGAGACATTTGTTTGCTGAGGCATGGTTAGAAGAATTTGTAACATCCCTAACATCCTGCAGTTATGAAGATGTCTCCTGTGCACAGTCCTGTCTACACTTGGAAAAACTCTGTTTTTCAAAGACATGGGTATGGCCAGAGGATGTCAGCAGAGGTGAAAGATCTGGGAGTTGTTATAGGCCAGGCTCATTCCTTGACTTGCACTCATCTTTAGACTGTCTAGAAGACAGTAAATTAAGAGTACTTAACTGCGAGCCAGGGCTTTTTATGGAATGAGTGTTTTTGGGACTTGTGATCCCTCAGCACATATCACACTGCACTAAAGCTCACAATGAGCCTCTTTGCTGAGGCACCCATCACCAACCTGCACCTCAGCCCCCTGGTGGGTCATACTATAGCACATCCCACCCTAGAGCTCCTTCTCAAACTCACACTACAGCAAGCTCCGGCTGCACTTTCTACATTCCTGTTGGGAAAAACTGCTGCAAAAATATTTTATCCACCTCCTAGCTGTGCAAAGACAAGTTTCATCTTTACTTCTCTGGCCACAGACACCTGTCAAAACAGAACCTAAACATTTCCAGAGTTTGCTGTCTTCAGCCTCCTTCCTATGTGGGCAAAAGAACTGCCCAAATTTGAACCCACAGCCTACTGCTTGCCAACATGCCTGGCTGAACCATCACATTGCTGTTAGATGTTCCAGCTGTGCTATTCATTTATTGCCACTGGGTTACTTTACCAGAAAAACACACAGGGTTCAGTTTGAAGAGTCTTTCATGTTTGGGGATGGAGGGAGGTTTATTTTCTTTTTTTACATAACTGAAATATTTCTTCCACTTACTTTTTAACCTTCAGCAGTTCTGGGTTTTTTGCTTGCCTGCTATGTGTGGCTGCTCCTTAGTTACCATGACACCCACTAATGTGCAGAAGGTTAGAGCCCAAGAACAGAAAACAGCTGAGTCACATGAGAAGATGGACAAGTTGTCAAGCAGATAACTCTAAAAAACACGCAGAGGCTCCTTGGCTGACGTAAATCAGTGTAGCACCATTGAAGTCAAAGTTATAAATCTCTCCCTCTGACTTGGTAAATACCTTCAGGGATCAGAGCTGCACCTTCAATTCTGTTGATGTAGTTGAGCTTTTAGGAACCACAGCTACAGATCTCTGAAATAACCACAAACACAGATTTAAGTAAGTAATTCAGCATTTATCAGAAGATATTCAGTGACTTTCCTGGAGGTATAACCAAAAACAGTGTAGGGAACATGAACACTGAAAGAGAAGCAGAGATGAAACTAAATCTCAGACCCAAAGGACATGGAACAGATTTGAATTCAGGGCACAAGCTTTCCCCTGCTTCAGTCAGAGACTTAACCCCGAATATCAGGTGCTGAAAATCCAAGTGACCAATTGGAGCTTCACATTTTCCTTCTTGTGGGGAAGTAAACATTAAGAAATGTATGGTCTTGCAGCTTCTGCACTAGAAGATCAGGATATATCCAGCTTGGAAGGCTTTGTGGCAGCCGTGGGATGGGTAAGTTGATGATGACACTGCATGACATATGGGATTGTCTTTTTATTTAAATGGGTAAAGTCCTAGCCCCAGTAAGGTCAATGTGAATTCTGCCAACAGCTCAGGAAACTCTGTGTTATGTTTGCTTTAACAAGCATTTAAAGAATCAAATGAAGCCTTTGGGAATGAAACACAACCTGCCCCAGGCTAGGTTCGACTGTGGGCTGTGTTTGGCAAATTCCTGCTTCCTTGGTACCTTGTTCTCAGGTGGGCTCAGTGCACCAGCCCCCAGCATCACCACAGCAGAGAAGAAAAAGGAGCAGTTAGCTGACTGGGCTCCAAAATAAACCTCCTAAGAAAGGGTTCTTTCTGATCTGGATTTTATTGAGGCTGTACAAAAAGCTGCTATTGCACTGAGGGTGGGGACAGGGCTGTGCAGCAGGAGGTGAGAGGGGCCCCCAGGGTTGGCACACTCCAAAACTCCAGCATGACACTCAGTGCTCTGTCCTCTGCAATTGCATGGGGGAAAGCCCAGCCTGTGTTTCTGCTGCCAAGTCAGGGGGCAAAATTAATATAGACAGGACTTTTTACCAAGAGGTCCCTAACAGAGTCTGAGATTTCAAAGCATTTTTTGCAATTCCTCTATCCCTGAGTGGAAAGCCAAACCCCTGAAACTGATTTTGCCTTTCCAGATTGGCTAGCCTAGCTGATCAGAGAGTGAAATGATGGGTTTTTTACTAGTATCAGCATTAACAGGAATCCAAAAAGCCACGCCTGCCTAGCAGCAGGGATGATCATGCTTTGTGTACAGCATCATTAACACACCAAATGAGAGGCTGAAGGAAAAGCTCCTGATGCAGCCTGGGCTCCCACAGGAAAGCAGTGATGCTGTCTGCTGAGCCTTCGTGTGCTGCTTTTCCTCCACAGCCTTGTATTTTCTCCTTCTCCTGTCCCCTGCAAATTCTGCTGCTAAAGTGTGCACAGAGGCACTGTAAGCAGTGTCAGGAACCAGCAGGAGCTTTTCTTGAGCTGTAGCAAGTGTTTTCAGTTCTATGTCACTGAGGCATGCTCCCAGCAGGCCTGATGAACACAATGCTAAATAGCACTTGCAAAGTTTGAGAACTGTCTAGATTAAGGCACTCAGCACTATTAATAGTCATGCAACTGATTGAGTATTATAACCCCAGGCCTTTTTTCCCTACAAATAAATAACAAAGGTCTTGAAGTTCCTTGCTGATTTAGAAGTTTTATTGTACAGCAGTAGTCTTCTGAGCATCAGGGAAAATGACAATTGAGAAGATGTTCTGGCTGAGAAATTTTTGTTAAGTTGTTTTCTAGTAGTGCTTCTGCTAAAGGGCAATTCTGCAAAATAACATGTGTAGGTTCATTGCTTTCCTTAATAGAAACAGTGAAGAACCTGAACCAAGCAGAGCTGCAGAAGAGATACTATGTTATCTTGCCATTGTTCAAGCTTATGACGTGGTTCAAGCCCATTATACTTGCCAAGCAACAATAAATATTTGACCTGTGAATGCTAGAAGGGAATTCATCCTTATTTCCTCCCCTCGGATTACATAAATCTGAATGACAAGCTATTTAATCTGGGTAATAGTTAACAGTCTCTGATTGCAGCTGTTAATATAACCAAAGGAATACCAGCTACTAGTCAAGAGGGCTGTGGTAGCACCTTGCTAACGAGATCCATATTTGAGGATACTCAGACTAATAGTTTGATTCCCATAAACACATTTTAAAAAAATTGGCAGTTATAATAACAGGGTCAGAGTGTCCAACTATATAAGAATCCTTTACCTTTTTGGAGACTTACTTGGACTGCCACTGAACATCCTGGATTTGCCTTCGGCTTTCCCTCTCAGGCACCTGAGACTACTTTTTACTTCTTATAAGAAATTGCTTTCAGTCTGGTTTCTTTAATTAAAATTTTAAACATTTTGCATTGCATAATATAGCCCTCACAGAATCATCACCTCTGAAAGCGCTGATGACCTTCAGAATAACTCTTGCAAAGCACTAGGGAATCAAAAGTGTGTTTTTGTCTTTTCTCTCTCTCTTTTGTTTGTTTGTTTGTATTTCAAAACTCCCTTTCCCACTGATATTTGGAGATGTCTAGTTTTTCTATTTTGGAAGAAGGCTTTATACTGCAATGCTAACTTGTATACGTGAGATAGATGGAACATAATAATCTGAAGGGATCACTCATCACAGCAATTGTCAGGGCTGTAGCACCTTCTCTCTTCAGGGTTTCCTTTTTCAGGGGAAAAATACAGTATTCAACACAAATTCATGGTATCATTTTTTTCCCCTCCCTTGAACCAGGAGCCTATTTAGCTCTCTACACTACTCTCTTCTGGAAAATTTTGTGTCACCTGCCCACAGCAAAGCTATGCTGTGGAGAACAAACCCCAGCAGTCTGCTTTGTTCCTTAGGTAATGTCTGTTGGTTGTGCCTTCAAAAAGAAAGTCTGGGAATTCTATCTGAGAGGTTGGGCTCTTGGATGCAGATACTTTCAAAGTTTAGCATTCTCTACATGCCTAATGTTTCTATTTCCTGATGCATTTGGTAGCTGTTTGATTTAATGTGATATGGTTTTACCTGATGAGAAAAAGCATTTTTCTGGTAAAAGAGGAAGCCAGAGAGGGCAGCACTGGGCTTTAACTCCGCCATTCGGAAGCCACTCTTCATTACAAAACCGAATCACTTTCTGTTAAATTGTTGCGAATTTGTTGAAAAAATATCCCAAAGAGCACTGAGCTAGTATAAAATGTTAAACCTTTCGGACTTTCCATTAACCTTAGGGCCCCAGCGGAAGCCAAATAAAAAAGGGCAGCAGCATGACCAAAACTATTATTTTGGAATACACCAAGAAGGGAGGAAGATTTTCCTTGTTCATAGAGCTGCCAAATTTGTATCATTTTCAGATTCTATTGCACAATTCAGTGTAACAGCTCTTATTTTTCTAGTAATACTAGCCAAATACTTTGAAAGTTGCTCTTACACTTTTCCTCCCTCTCTGTATGTCTATGTGTAATTAAAATATCATTATTGAACTATAAGTAGTCAAAGTCAGTTTGTTCAGAAGCAACATCACTACAGAAACTGACTCTATTTTCTGCAGTCACGGGAGAATTTGATTTGCTTGGATATGGGAGAAACAAGAATGAACTCACAAGGAAAAGAAAACAACACAGGAAACAAGTTATTATCTCGAGAGCATGAAAAGTACTGCAAATACAGTTCTAGACCTATATAAATTTGACAGTATTTTTTGTTGTGAAATGTAATATCAGAAAAGACTCAAAGCCTAGAATTTGATGAGATACTGTTGCCGCTCCAGGGCAGTACTAACAGCCTAATTCAGATAAATGGAGAGCTGTCTGTCTCAGGTAGACTTTGGGATAGTTCCTTTAACCCCATTACACTGATATTATTAGTTTGGGGGACCAGGTGGCAGCAGGCTAAAACATCAGGGTCCAATTTTACAGACACATAATTACAATCAAAAGTACAAATGACTCCCAAAACTTTAATTGAGAATTTGGTGTTACAGTTACACTTGTTACAGTTAGTAAGTATTCTTCGATTTAGCTGAACACATGAGTCCAATGTCTTTTTATCCCTAAGACTGTCTTTTTTATATTTGTGCAAACCTTTTTGCAGAAACTGTTTTCCCGAATAATTGTTTTATAAACTCCAGCCGTTGGTGGGGAGGAGGGAGTTGTTGATGGCCAAAGGAAGATGGCAGAACAAAAAATTATACTACAGAGCAGGACAGTGCTAAATAATATTTGAAATAAATGTGAAATATAGGTATTCAGATTTATGTCAAGAAATGATTCTTAAATTCTGTAGAACTACCTCTGAAGACATGAACAGGAATTCAATGAAACTTCTGGCAAAAAAAAAAGTGCTCTGCTATGGTGATGGTGTGGGAATATTCAGCACCAAGACCAATCCATAGCAGAAAACAGTAATGTTACCACCAGGTTTCCACAGTGGTTTTCTATGTACTGTTGTTTAATGGAATTATAAATAGTTTAAATATTGCAGCTGTGACTCAGTTATTTTCAATACCGGGGAATACCTTATTAGGATTTGCTCCCACCAAACCTTCTTTGCTTACCATGACAGTCAGGCTACCATGGCTAAATATAGATTATAGAAGAAAGTTGCTAACACTTTCAACTTCAAGCACACACTTAGACAAATACTATAAATAGGCTGATGTTTTGTAAACTAGTACTTGCCAGAGGCACAGGCTACATGCTTTCCTGTGTGAATTTTTTCCCTGTGTTGCCTTTATGAGACAATTAGCCGCTCTTAGATATCTGAGCTCTCTTTTTATTACAATGAATTTCAAGTCCAATAGCAGCAAGAGACTGACAAAGCTTGTAAGCAGCAAGCTTTCATGCAAGCTGCCCAATATAGTTTTGCCAATACACTGATCTGCACTACCCTTGCTATGTCTGCCCTGATTTTACCAGGGTACAATTAATTCTACTACTTGTGCTGGCTTAGTCCTGGTGTAATCACAGGCTTGGTGCACTTGACAAACTTTGTGTTTTGGTATGGATTTGGAGAACATTCAGAAATTGGTTCACTTGAGTGTGTTATCATGGGTGTTAGCAATGGACTCAAATACCTGCCTGTAAGGCAGTGTTGCACAGGTCAGATCAAACTCCATGATTTTGCTTAAAGCCATGTCCGTTAAAAGTAAAATTTTGTATTCAGTGCAAAAACCAAAAACCAAAAACTAAAATACCCCAACATTAGCACTCTTGCATTAAAAGCAAATTAATCTATCAGTATGTGATACACTTAGGCCAGAGATGTTTTAACTCTAGTTATATTTACTTTAAGCTACAGCCAGCAGTACAAAGATAATTAACTCTGTCATTGAAACTAGTATGTTTGTATAGATGGTCTTTTGCCAATCTTCTCACTGATTGTACAGTTTCTTTCTCTTCTTTTATATGTTACTTCTACTAAAACCAAACTATAACGGAATGAGCAGAAATGGCACAATAGAATTAGGGAAGGAAAAGCCCAAAGGTCTTGCATCGTATCATCCCTGTAAGTATCAAAAATAAGGCCATTTTCCTGAGTCGGGGTAAGAATTCACAAATCGTCTCTGATATGGCATTATTGTTATGAAACTTTTATGTAAATGTCATAGCAAAAGACCTAGGGTTTGAGATTGAAATTTCCTGTTGATGAGATCATCAGTGCTATCAGCTCTCTGAGCTGATGCTGTCACAGCATTGTCCTTTATCTTTACTTGCAGTCAGATCCAGGACTGCTGTAGTTATGTCTGGCTAAACTTTCATCAATGTTTGTTGCAGTAAATTTACTCCCTTTGTCTCCCAAGTGGGGATGAGGCTTGGGAAATAGGGGCCAGTTCTTTGGCTGCATCCATGAAAATTTACCTTATCTATCTTGGAAATTTTGTCTCTTTTTCAGGCTTTTTATCTGCAACTGGGAAGTATTAGACCTTTACACCTCTTGAAAATGAGATCTTGTACAGCTCTTTTTTTCTTTATCTGTTCATTTTATTGAAGAGAATATTTACATTATAACTCCACTTGAGCTCAGTAGGTCCATGATGACCTGTTCCCCACATCCTAAGATGAAAGATGATTTTAATTCTTGTTTTCTTGTTATTACTTCTGTTGTATCCTCTCTGTTTTGTTTGAATGCAGTAAGTTCTGTCTACAACCACGATTTTATTGTCTAAATCTGGTGCAATGTGCTTACACACAACTTTACAGTACTCAGGAATGCGATGGGAGAAATGTGAATTATGTCTTAGCAGTGACTCTAAACCATTCTTGAAAAGAACAGCAAGAAAAGAGAGACAAATCAAATGTCTGTCTGCTGGGAAGGAGACGGTCTCAGTTCCATCATGCAGGCTGTTTAAAATGACCTTCCCAAGGTCAGCCAGGACAGCAGTTTCATTTGCAGGGAATTAAATGTAGAACTAACCGTGTCTTTGATCAGAAGATTGCCTATCAAAAAGAGGAGCTCTCTGCTTCTTTACCTCAAGTCTGTCATATCCTTACACGAAGCAGAGAGAAAGGATGTTTCATACCATTTAGGAAGCGGCAGCAGGAGTCTGAATTGGTAGATTTAGTTTTAAGTAAGGTTTTGACAGCCCATGTGTAGCCTAAGCACTGCAGCTCAAAGGGTGAAGCTTGAGCCGGATGAATCAATCTGTATTTCACTGACAACAAAAAGTGTGGCTCTACTCCCTTGTGGTTTGCTTATCTTGCCCCTTTTGCTACCTTTTGTCTGCTCCTGAGATTTTTTCCTCACCCAGCAGAACAAGCTGTGATTCCGAGAGCTGCTGATCTGGTGTCCCCTGCTCCACTGCCTGCCTACTCCTACACCAGCAGCAGCACAGCACAGCTTCCCCACACCTCTGCTCTGTGCTTGGCACGGGGAAACCAACATATGGATAAGCACTGTGCTGCAAGCCAGGACACTGTGTCTGGTGCAACTCCCCCCTCACAGGAGTCCTGCTAAAGGGCCTGTTTCTCAGGCACCAACTCTGCCTCAGAAACCCTCCCCAGTGCAGGACCTGCACATGCGAGCACCGCTGATGACCCTGTTACATGGGATGCCTGCATCTCCCATCCCAAACCCTGACACATGCAGCCTCAGATATGGGCAGGTTACAGAAGCTGAAGCATCTGCCCCAGACAGAGCTCAGTTTCCATTCTCATTCCTGCAGGCAGTGGGATGCACAGCACTGCCAGTCATTAGGATATGTCTACCTGTAAACAATTTCTAAAAAATAAAGATTTAAATTTAAATTGGATCAGTCAAAATGGACTAAACCTTGTACAGAAGATCTCCTCCAGCATTACCATAATTTGGGTCAATGTTTTCCCACACAAAGAAATCCTTTATTCTTCCCTTTACCTGCAAACAGCTTACAAAATTTATCATAGATACCTGATGAAACCAGCTTACAAAATTTGTCATAGGTGCCTGATAAAATCAGAAACATGGGCAAATTAAGCAGATTTTTAAAATGGTGGTTTAATATTTGAATGTGCTCCTTTCATTTGGTTATTTCCCCTTATTATTTATGGCATTTTAAAGACGACATGGTATTACACAGGGTCAGTTTTCCTCTGTAATAACAATTCTATAGCAGATTTGTCACTCATGCATGTGCCCTCTCTCTCCTGGCTAATGCTCATTTTCAAATCATCATCTAATTTTCTACGCCCTTTAGCATGGAATCTTTTCAGTTACCAAGGTTGTTGATAGATTGCAGTCTTGCCATTGAGTTTAATACCAACCTCTGGTATGGGTGGTAGTCCATCAAGATTAAAAACACCACAGGAAGAAAATACATGCAGACAGACAGCAAGTATCCCTTCAGCCTCTAGGCAGAGTGCTTAAAAGCCCCAGTGTTTCTCTTCCTCTGTCACGATTTCGTGCACAGTAATAACCTCTGGCAAGGTTTTTGCATTCTCACTGGATTGTATGTTGAAAACAATACAGATCCACTTAAAATTCTTCTGTGTGTTATTTTTAAAATCAGTTTTATTGAAACTGTCTGTGTGGTGGCATTCAAGTCTGGCATATGACAGTGTGATTAGTTCTGCCAATGCATTGATCTGCAGCACAATTCCTATTTTTATCCCTGCTGTTTGAAGTATAGTCAGTCATGACCACATTTCCATTAAAGACTACACGCTGAACCAGTTTAATCTGTGACTAATAAAATAATCGTAACATTTTCATTAAATCCTCAGCCAGTCTGAACACCATCATCAGTGCTGGCAGAGTAGTGATTTTCTGTTTCTTGAGTGATGCATCTGCCATTGTCAGTGATCTACACTGATTAGACAGCCAACTTTTTCCCTCACTCTCAAGCAATGTGTACTCAGTATTAGTGTCCCAGCTACATCTGACCCATGTGAGAATTTATTATCCAACTGGTAGAGAGAGAACACCACAATTAGTAGAAAGCCAGTGGAAGAAGCAATAGATCCAAGAAATAGGAACCAGTAACCCCTTGATATGGATAGGAGAGAAAGCTGTGTTTCTCTTATTATAGGGAGAGAAACCTATGTTCTCTTAGCTCAAGGAGCACAGATCCATACTGCAAATACAAAAGTTTTAGCACTGCTATTTCCTTTGTAGAGGGCAAAAAATGCACATGTTTCTGTAAACTTGTGGGGAACAAGCCAAAACGAAATTATTCATGCAGATTTAATTCCTGTCTGCTTTAGGAATAAAAAGCTCAATTACCTGATTATATATTTACCTGCATACTTATTGCGGGGCTGCTTTGTTGTTCTGTGGAGAAGGTGAGTGATATTCTGTGGGGAAGCAGGCCTCTCTAGTGAAGGAGGCTTCTGTCTGCAAAAGCACCCCTTCCCAATTTCTTACAATAAGCATAAGGTAGGCAGGAATGGATGTGTGGAAGTTCAGCTGGTGAGGAAGGGATGTGCCTGCAGCTCTCAAGAGTGAGAGTGCTTCTCTACTGCATTGTTCCAATGGGGACACGGTGGAGGTTTGGAGACTCAGGTGAGCTCAAACATGTTTTTAATACATGGGAAAAGAAAAACTAGGTAAACAAGGTAACAGGAAAGGGTAAAGAAACACCAAGTAGAAGATGATGGAGGATATGAGAGAGATTTAACACTGAATAGCAGACAGGAAGAAGCTAGTGGGGAATTGGAAGGCTTTTAGTGCAGTCAGACATCCCGTGTCCCAATGCTTGTGTGAGGTCTGGGCAGAGCAGACATCTGCCTGGGCATACTCTGACATGGCAAAGATCTAACATGATCTTTTGAAAAGAAAGATAAATGCCAGACCTAAGGTACACGAGTAACCTTAATTTTGCTCTTGTTGTATATGCTTTATGATGGCAACAGTCAAATACTGCTTTTTTTCCTTTTTCATGAGGCCTAAGCTTTTCTCAGTGGCCGGGCTGAGTGCTCTGTTCAGCCATCCCACACGCCTAATGACTGACAATTAAGTATTAAATTTTTACCTTGCTGTTTGTTGAACAGTGCTGTGTATCAGCATTACAAACCAAAGGCGGCCTAGTGGAACTCTCATGTGATGGCCACAACTCTGCACTAAACTGGAGCCCAAGCCCTGTGACGAGTGCCTGAGGGAGCTGGGGTTGTTTAGCTTGAAGAAGGCGACCATATCACTCTACAACTGCCTGAAAGGAGAGTGTAGCCTGATGAAGGTCGGTCTCTTCTCCCAGACAACCAGCAACATGACAAGAGGACCGTCTTAAGCTGCACCAGGGGAGGTTTAGTTTGGACACCAGGAGGAATTTCTTCACAGAAAGAGCAGTTTGGAAAAGGGCAGTGCAGGGAGGTGGTGGGGTCCCTGGAGGTGTTTAAGGAATGACCGGATGTGGCACTCACTGCTAGGTCTAGTTGACCATGGCGGTGTACCATCATAGGTTGGACTCGATGAACTCAGGGGTCTTTTTCCAATCGAATTTATTCTGTGATTCCGTTATAGGCTCTTGTAAATAACTCTCGGTTTCACCTTAGGAGAGCAGGGATGGGGTAACCATCATTCCCGTTACTGGGTTTGCGGCGCCCGGAGCCCGACTGAGAAAGTGCTGCTGGGACAGCTGAGTCCCAGTTTCGGGAAGCACCAAGGGTGACCAGCACGTCCCACGCCGGCTCCCGGACAAACCGAGCGGCGGCCGGGCACGGAGCGACGCGCACCGGGATCGCCCCGGCATCGGCCGTTCCCATGGCGGGAAAGGGCGGGCCGGGCGCGGGGCCGCCCCCTTGTCCCGGGCTGAACCGCGCGGCCGCGGCGGGACCTGCGCGGCTCCGCCCCGCCCGCCCTCGGCATCATCGCTCCGCGCCAGCGCCGGGGCGGGGCGGGCCCCGTTGCCGGGTTACCGCTGTCATCCGCCCGCGCCGCCGCCGCGCTCGCTCCCTCTCCCGCCCGCCCTCCCCGCCCCCTCCCGGCGCCGCAGGAAGCGAGCGGATCCCGGGGCGCTGCTGCCGCCGCTGCCCCCACCGCGCCCGGCGTCCCCGGCCCGGCCCTGCCTCGCCGCCCAGCGCCCCGCGCCGCCGCTCCCCCCACATGCCGCAGAGCGGAGCGGTCGCGGCGCCGAGCCCCGCCGCCCGGCTGCCCCGCCGCGCCGCCCAGCTGGGGCCCTGACGGCCCCCCCGCCGCTGGAGCCGGGGCCCGGCGGCGCCCGCAGTGCATGAGAGGGAGAGCGGGGCGGGGGCCGCGGCCCGAGCCACTCGCCTCCCGGCCGGCGGCGGTGCGGGGACCGGCCCGGGGGGCGCCGAGGGGCGGCGAGGCGGTGGCTCCATGTGAGAGGAGGCGGCGGCGCACCTGATCCGCCGCCGGGACAGCCGCAGCCGGGGGGATTCCTCGAGGGCCGCCGGCCCGCAGCCCGCCCGGGGCGGGGGGGGGCTGGACCCGCCTGCCCCTTTGAAGTCACCCGGCCCCCGGCGGCAGCCCCGGGGCGGGGGGGGCAGCGGACCCCCTCCCGCCGGGGGAGGGGGGCTCCGCCTCGCCGCCCGCATCGCCCCGCCGGCGGGAAGGCGCGCGCGCCGCGAGCGGAGGGAGAGCCCAGCGGAGCCCGTCCCGAAAAGTGAGTGCGAGCGGGAGGAGCCGCCTCGGGAAGGGGCCGGGTGCCCCGGGGCTGCCGGCGGGGCGGGCGAGGGGCCGGGGGCCGGGGCGGGGTGCGCGGCGCCGGCGGCCGCCGTTTCCCATGCGGCTCACGTTGCCGACCGCGCACGGTCTGCTGCCCCGCGGTCCGCGCGCCGCTCCCGCCCGCCGCGGAGACCGGGCGGGAAGGGGGTGCCCCGCCAGGGCCCCCGGGGAGCGCCGAGCGCTCCTCCGCAAGTTGTGCCGCCCGCTTTGTGCCGGGAGCGGCGGCCCCCGCGAACAAAGGCGGCGGGCGGAGGGCTCGGACCCCTCCGTCCCCCTCCGTCCCGTCCCCGCCCGGGAGCCGAGCGGAACTGCCGCGGCGGAAAGTTGTGCAAGGTTGGGAGCGGAGCGCACGGCCGCAGTGCTGTGAGCCCCGAGGGTTTCAAAGATCCCCCACCCCGCTCCCCCGTTTTCCTGCTTTTCTCTATAGGCTGAGTGGCTCTTAACAGACCCCGCGGCTCCCTCCTGCTCGCTCATTTACATAACACTTGGGTGGAAAATTTAGCTCTTCTTTTCGCGGAAAAACGTTACTGAAGAGTTGCTTATTTTCCATGTAAAGTATTTTGAATGTGTTTTAAAAGCCAGGAGTGTAGTGTTGGCTCTTCCTGTTTATCGGAGTAGTTGCTGCTTCGCGAGGCACGGGAGTGCTCTTGCTCTTACTCCAGACCTTCCTCCGGGACTGGGGAAAGAAGGGTCTCGTTTGGGAATGGGGCTGTGTTTGCTTGGGTTCTGTTTTGCTTTGCTTTTTAGCATTTCCGCCCCGTGCATAATTTCCCGCTGAGCAAAAACTGTATCAAAACTTGAAATCTTTTTATAGAGTGTCTTAACTTTCTTTTAACTGAAGAAAACAACACCTCCGTAGCTTGTCAGGGAAGAAACAATTGTGTCTGCTAGTGTTAAATTGTACTATTTGGGTGTTAAAATTTATACAGCAATTTGTTACATATGAGGAGGATGTACTAAAAAATGAAGAGAGTAGGTTGAATGTCGTTTATTTGATGAGACAGTGTTCAGACAGAGATCCAGAAATTGTAACTCTAGTGTGGAAACTGCTGTCTGCATGAGTCCTCTCTGCATCATCCTGGAAAGAGTCTAGAAAGACTTTGCAGGGGAAGGTTGTAGGGTTTGTTGGGCTTTTCATTAAAAGAAGAGTGTACAGCTTGTGAACATCCTGTGGGCCAGTTGCTAGGCGCCTGCTCTCCTGTGCTTTCTTTACCAGATGCGATTGAAAGCAGAGGAAAACAAAACATAGCAGAAATGTACACAGTTGCTGAAATATATGGGTGTGAACAGAAGGCCATACTCCAGCATTCCAGCTATAGATGCTTGCTCTGTGCTTCGGTTTGTGCTGCACTTTTGAGAGCACTTACTGCCTGTTTCCCAGCTGTATACTTGTCTACTCCTCTGAGGAGATGGCCTTTGAAAACTCAGGGGAAAAACTTCACATCAGGAGGAATTTTAAGGTAGGCAGGGCACCTGATCTTTCACAGTTTCATTTTGAGACCCAGTTTGCTGAAGGTAAGAAGATTAATTTTCTTTAGTTTGAAGTATCTCCATATCTTAAGCTTTCTGTCATCACTGCTGTTTTGAAAAGGGGTGTAAAGAAGTTGAACTCTTTATTTGGTTCATTTCTAGCTTTTCTTGATCGCTGAACTCAGTGGTTAGAAAAGGAAGTTGCATTCTCTTCAGGCCACAGTGTTAAGGAGATGGTCAGTTCTGTACTGCACTCAATATCTACTGGAGCAAAGTGACACTATGTCCTTTTTTCATGTGGTGATTACACTTGTTTTAAGGCACTTCCTAGTCCCAAACTTAAATCTGCCCTTTCTCTATCATCATCCTGTTATTAATGGCAGTCTGGTTCTGTATCTTGATGGCAATTATGCATTCTTGTTGATGTTTCAGGTTCATAAATATCTTAAAAAGATATATTTAAAAATTTTTTTTGTCAAGGTTTAGATTTTTCCTCCTACTGCAGCTTCTATCTAATCAGTGTAGGTTCTTTGTCCAAGCTGAATAATTTACTAATACAATGGTGCCTGTTTGGAAACATAAATGTTTATCAGAAAGTATGTGATTTTCATTTGTATTAACTGTTAGAAAAGCTTTTACAACAAATAACTTTTTAGATTAGGGAAAGAAATAATTTTTATCTTTGGACTTAGGCTGACAAATTAACTTTACTTCTCCTTATGTACGCATGTGGTACTTTGCAAAAGTTTTGTTCATTACTTCAATGGAATTTGTTGTCTCTGAACCAGTAAAAGAAAGGAATGGTGTGTGATGATTTAGGCCAGCAATGTTATTAAACAGAGAGGAATGCTACTTGTCTGTCTCTTTAAAATAAACAGAATTTTTAAAATTTGGACGATGTTTAATGAACATGTTTAACATTCTGAATCTTTTTGTGAAGAGCACATGCAATGGCTGTGTGTACATTACACTTGAAATAAAAGTAGCATAAAGATTTTATCTGCAGAGCTGCTTCAGCCGTGTCATATGTGGACTGTGTATGTCAGGTAATTCTAGAAAGACACGATAAACATTGCGTCAATTGCTCATGAAAACACTCTCCCACAACAAAGTATTGTGCTTTAGTCAATTTGTGGAAACTGATGGATGGTTCAGTACTGAAATGCTCTAAGTATTCACTGGATAGACAAAATCTATTTACTGCAATCACTACTATGGACGTTAAGATAGTCTCTTGTAGCAAAGACTACAAGAGTAGTAGTTGTAGTCTCTATAGCAAAGGCTACAAAGATTTTAGTATTTGTCTCATGAAGACCTAGACCCACGTAAGCGTGGAAACTGACTTATTGTTGTTAAACTTCTTGATCTTTGTGGTGGTACAGCCGCTGGTTATTACACAGGCTCTTCTGGCTAAATCAGGCCAGGACAGTTTAGCCCAGAGGGTGTCTGCAAAAGGCTGAAGGCTGCCCTGGATGCTGACAGGTCCCGGTCCCAGCTCACCCTTGTGGCTGCTATCAGTGTGCACTTTAGGGCTGTGTCACTTCTTTGGCAGCCCTTGCTGGCTCCTCTCGCGTGAACATGTTTGGTGGCTTTGAGGGAGGAATGGACAAGTCCTTGTTTTGAGGTGACTGGTTGTGAATAAACGTGTTGTCGAATGTATTGGCTACCTTCTTATTCCTGTGTTAGGAGAGAGGAAGAATATTAAATCCCTGTGCATTCCTCACCTGTCACAGTTTTGTATTTAGTAAAAAGTGAAAGGTGGTTCTCTGTCTTTCACTTTGGAAAGATTATTGGTGAAATCATAAAGTAATCAATTTTTGGCTACCTTCTCTGTTCAGCCAAAATCAATAAATAAATATAACAGCTTGATTAGGCTTTTATTAAACATTAAACTGCACATGTGCTTTTCTTCTTTGAGAGTTTTGCATATGTGAGATGTTTTTTGGCTGTAATGAATGTTGTGGCTCACTTGTGAGGGGGCATTTCTTGGGCAGGAAGAGAGAATGGGAGTAATTAAACTGTTGCAATGCTATGAATCCTACCTAGGTCTTTGCAGCAGTGGTTCTGGTTAGCTACTCCAGTGTTTGTCCTGTATCAGTGCACACACTGCAGTCATGTATTTTCTAATAGATCCTTGCTAGGCTTTTTTGCCAGTAATGTAGACATGATTTACATCTGTAATGTCAAGTACTTCAAAAGTAAGGAATGTCAGAGTAAAAGGAACTACTGCATTCAGTTTTGTTCATGCTCACTATGGCAAAAAATACAAGTTCATCTCCTCAAGACTGCTCGTTTTTGCTAAATAGACAGATCTGTGTAATTCAGGAACTCTTCTCTATTTTGTTTTCTCAGTGTTCTCTGGAACAATTGCAGTTATTTTTACAAGGGTGAAACAATGCATTTTTTTCTACAATGTCATGCCTAACCTACCAGCAGACATCTTTTCATTTGCTGGGACAATTGAAGATGTTACCGTCAGCTAGAGGATACCACACCCACAGCTGGTTGATAAGAGGAGGTGTGTGAAATATTGTCCAAAACTAGCTTGCTTAGTTCAGGTAAGCTTTGCCTGAGTCTTGAGCTGAGACAGTGGGTTTTGCTTTGTGCTGGAGGATGAAGTGTTGGTGTGTACTGTTTTGGTGTGCCAGAAGTGTGCCACCAAAACTTCTTTTCCCAATCCAAATCCCTTCAACATGATTGGTGGTGGCTGTGGCACTAGGAACTAGTGGAATTTGTCTAGTTTTCTAGCCAAACACAAATATGGCATAAAATAGAGAAGCATGGCATGTTTTAATTAAGATATAAAACAAACAGAGAAAAAAACCCCAGCTAAATAAAAAAGTATGTGCTGTTTTTAGTTTTGGCTGTAATTTAGAGTTATACCAGTATGACACATTTTGCAATGGTATTTACCTCAGCTTATATTGAAAGAAAAAGAAAACCAGTTTCCCTTTAATATTCTCATAAATGGTCGAGTGATGTTTGGATTTTTGTAATCCAAATACATTGTTATGAAGCTGATTAACATATTGATGTACCTTAGATGTTTTGTGGGCAGGGGTCATTGGGATATGGAGGGGAAAGGAAAGGGTTTCTTGAAATTGCTTGGTCTGCAAGCTCCCATATCGGAGAAGCCTCTCGTGGGTAGAGCCTGCTAAGCTGGCCCAGGTGAGTCCAGTTTGTCTTGTGACCTGAGACTGGATGGCTGCTTACAGCAGAGGGACAGCTCTGAGGTAATTAAATAATGCTTCCTATTCAAAGGCTGGCTATTCAGAGTTGTCCAAAATGTGGACGTTGTGAAATGCTTTTTTGCCTGAAAACCTTTCAGTGGTGCGGATGGCATGACCTGCCTGATGCTGCACTGGAGGAGCAGCACTGGGAAGTCTGTGAACTCTTCAGCATGGGCAGGCTGAGACGAAGTGCACTTGAGAGGGCAGGGCATACTGCTGAACCCTTTCTAAGCACAAGCTCTGCCTCCTTACCAGGCAGGAGGGCTGCCCTAGGTGGAGCTGAGAGGCAGGCACGTGCTGTGGTGAGACCTGGCCTTGTGCAGCTGGAGCTGTGGCGAGTGGGAGGTTAGAGCACGGTTGCAATAGAGTTGCAATAATTTCCCCTTAAACTCCTCATAAACCTCAATCAATGAATCTCACCACTCCAGTATCCTAGGTTGTAATAGTAGATGAAATATTTTCCCTGCCAATTCTCCCTCTTTACACATGGGTCTCTCTTTGAAAATAAAAAATCTGATCTGATTCTGGGATAATCGTTGTATTTGTTACTATGTACCCTTCTCCTGTTCCTCAATTTCTTGGTCCGATGTCAGAGCTTGTTGTTCTCCCTCTTCAGCACTTCATCCTTAAGAAATGTTGCTCTGGATGGCTTGGATGTGGGAGGTAACCTTTACAGCATACAGGTTTCTTGAGGCTTCCCCTGTGTGTTCCTTGGTGGGTTTATCAAAGAACTTAAGGATGGTGGTGGAGACTTAATTGTACATGAAGTTTTGTTGAGTCCTTTTGATAGACTGAAGGATTCCTTAATTCGGTCATGCAGAGTTAGAGCTACTCAGCTGTGGCTTTGTGCTCATGTAGGTTGTGGCAACTGCTGTGAATTTCAGGACAGGAGCTGCAAACCCTGTGTGTGTGTTGTTGACAGTATCTACTTAAACTCTGCCCTCTTTGACCGTCATAATGTCCTTACTGCACACATTAGCCCTGTGTTCTCACAGATGCTGGTGGATACTTTTGGAGCACGTGCTTTTCAGGATAAAGTCTACCACGTTTTCTTAAGGGCGAAACTTTACATTTAGATCTGCTGTAGCATGCAGGACCTGCCTATGCTTATAGGGAGTTAGTTTGCTGTATTGCAAAATTGCATACAAAAGGCTATTACTGTCTTTATGTAAAATATATGATGTGTTTTATAGGATGGAATGTGTGTCTGTGTATATCTGCAGGAATGACAGTAGTCACAGGGAATTCAGAACTGAACAGGCTACTTCAGGACAAGCTACTTGTCTTACTAAATGACTAACAAGCCCAAAGCATCATAAGCCAATGGGGAAGAAAAGGTTTCAAGCTTTTCCTCAAGTTCCCTTTTTAGGAGGGTAAGCTGCTCAGTGTGTTCCCTGGCAAGTGTAAGCCTTTTCAGCATTGTAGCATACTTCATGCTTGAGAAGTTGCTCACTAGCTATTGCAGTAGCTGCAAAATCTAGCATTTCTTTGCTAGACCTGACAGTAGTGGGTACTTTGCTTTTGCTAACTTCTTCATTGCCTAATAAGGCTTTAGAATATACTAGAGAATATTTTCTTTAGTGTTCAAGGCTGTAACCATTAAATAATAACCAAAAAAACCAGCTATGGATTCAGACTTCTGTGAGGAAATGTTACTCATCTTTTGTGGCAAGTGTGACCCCACATAGCTTGGCATAGTGCTGAATCTCTGTTGAAAACAGGATGTCTTCACCTTTGCTTCACCATTGTCTATGTCTTTGCTCAGCTGTGTTAGTTGTGGCCCTGAGCTTGGGCCAGTAAACCTGCAGTTTGCTGAGAGTGTCTCCTACTGTTTATATCTTGTCATTTTGTTTTAGTTCATACTCAGAGCAGGAGATGATCTAGCACAACAGAAAAGGGTCCTGAAACTGTGATCCTGGAGATACCCTTGTCTAAGTTATTTTAAATGTTTGTTTCTGAGCTCTGCTGTGGCAGTTTCATTTGCTGTTGCCAGAGCTGATGAGTGTGTCTGCAGATCTGTGGCATTTCTCTGAGTGGGTGGGTGGATCACTGCAATGACAGGTAACTTTTTTTTCTTTACTACGGAGTACAGTAGTGACAGTTTTTATGGATCTTGAGGGCTAATCTTCAGCATCCTTTAAAGAATGCTAAGGCAGAGTTGCTGTGGTTTTCAATTGGGTTTTTTTTTTGGGTTTTTTTTTGGCCAGGAAATGTTTTTCTCCACATACCTAAGTAGCAGTCCCTATTTGATCTTTCAGGAAGAATGAGTTTGAAAGAATGGATTTTTATGGGGCACTGTGTTTGGGGATTGCTTTTCTCCTAACTTCCTATTTGCTGCAAGAGTTGACAGGGAGGGAGACAGTGATCAAACCTGCAATGCTTTCCCCACCTGGCCTGTATTTAAACTTGTCTGTGTAGCCAAGATGGGGCAGACATGACCCTTATGATGAGCCTGTGCTGGAAGGGGGCAGTTAAATCCCTCTCTTTCACAGTGTGTTAGTTATCTGTGGCAGCAGGTGCATTCTGGCTGTGCTGTTGGCGGGCTGGGCAAGAGCTACACTTGGTCACTGCTTGACTCCCAGCCTGCTGGACTTTGTGCTGTCCTGCACTTGCTCCCCTCTACCAACTGTGTGATACACAGCCCTGAACAGCCACTTGGTGTTCAAGAAACATGTCAAGGGTAGCATGCAGGCTTTGGTAGCCCCTGAGTAGTAAGGTAGTAATGCTAACTATGTTTTGACATTATGTGTCTAGAGGAGAGTGATTATATGTGTGAAAGAAGTCCTACTAATAGTATCTTAGCTGGGCTCTGATACACAGGTGGCTGAACTTTACATTTTGCAATGTTATAGTACAGAAGTAACAGAAGTGTTTCTGTTAATAACCTTGATTATCTCCATAATGGCTTCTTCCTTAGGTTGTCCAGGTGTTTAACTTAAATTTGAAAGTTTAACATAGCTGAATGCACTATAGCTAGAACATTTCTTAGACATGGCTTGCTGTAGCAAAACAACTTTGACATGCACAGTTACATTTAGTTTGTTTCCAGGACATCCTGTATTTTCATCTCATCTTCGAGGTCAGGCTGAATGGGGCTTTGAAAAACGTGGTATAGGAGAAGGTGTCCCTGCCCATGGCAAAAGGGCTGGAATTACATGACCTTTAAGGTCCCTTCCAACCCAAACCATTCTCTGATTCTGTGATTTTAGGATTTCAAGCTGTGTATTGCATTCCCAGCTTTATAGCTTATTGCCATGGTGAATCTGTTGTTATTTGTGCTTTGAACACTTTGAAATCAAGTAATTCCTGATATGCTACAGCAAAGTAGTGGGCTGATAGTGGAATAATTGAGGGTCGAACTTCAGCTCTGCCATGACTGACATTTGGCCTGGTGGGAGAGTAGATAACCCTCGGTGTGACTCAGGAGCACAGGCAGGAGTTGTGTTTGAAGAGTAGAGGTGGGTGGTGTCCCCTGTCATGGGGTGGGTGTGTGGCTGTCTAGTGAGGGGAGCTGCATGCTGGGGTGGCTGCCTGCCTATGTAGGAGGTATGTACAGTCATCCTGCTCAGCTTGTGGCTGTTTACACGGGCTGTGGGAACCTTTCAAAGGGGTGCTGGGAACGACTGGAAAAACAAAAGCTTGTTTAGTGGCACAAAAGAAATGTTAACGTTTTGGTCCTTCTCATTCCTATTGTTTGTTTACACTGCATAGTGGTGGGAACAAAATTGATTGCGTAGGTTAGGCACGACCTAGCAAAGATTAAAAAGGAGAAACTCACCATTAGACATTTCACCTGTCCTTCATAAAATAATTTCAAACATCACAAAGGTTGAAATATTATATTAACTTGTCCTTAATGGGGTTGTCATTTCATATTGTATTTGACTTGCTTAGTTGCTGCTGTAAGGAATGGCTCCCAACAGCTTCTCCTACCCATATTTCTTCCTGCACTAGCTATAGGTTTAAGCTAAATTTTTATTAAGATTATTCAAATTAATTTTGTTCTTTGGTTTTCTATAATTTAAGTTCCCTGAATTTAAGTGAGAAGGGAACTAAAAAGCAAATTGAGTTGGCTCAGTGTGACATTATGTCACACTGAATGTGCGTTAGAGCTGGCATGGGGGATGCACAGCTGGCAGTGAATCCTTTGGGCACTGCCTGGCCATTAGATCAGCTTAACTGTGCCCTGAAACCTCATGGCTGTGGTTTGATGATCTGCTGAAACCAGTGTGGAGCAAGTGCTATAACCAGAAGGGCTGATCTTGTTCCTCCTGTCCCTTCTTTGCTTTTGTGGTTGTGCTGTCCACTTCTGAAATCCAGCTGTTTGTGAACCAACATGAGTGCTACTCTTGCCTGACTTCTTAGCTTTTCAGTAAGGAGAGTGTGGTATTGACCCTTTTAACAGCAAGACAAATTTAAGTAATTTGAAAGTGTTTACAATGCAAAAGTATTGTCATATTATCATGCTGTAAACTATATGCATGATATAAACCACCTTCAGCACTACTGCCAATTCAGCCTTTAAAATAGAGCATGTGCTTGATCTTCAAAGGTTTTTCCCTCGAGTTCTCTTCATATCACAGTCATAAGCATGCCAATCTGGACAAATAATCCTTTTATTCAGTAGGGCTACATTTAACACAGTGATCAAAGCTGCAATGTACAGAAATATTAGTATTCAAATCTGTAAAACACAAGGGAAACAAATTGTTCTGTGAGCAGAGGAGCTAACAAAACCTATTTTCCTGTGGATTTGTGTCCTCTGTCTGCTGCTGTATCCCATCACTGCAGTAACAGTCCTGATTACTGTCCTGTTATCTCCTGTGACCTCCCTTATCACAACATGTCAGATCCTGCACCACTCCCCATATAACCTACCTGCTAGCTGGGGTAGAGGCAGCTGTGCTGTGCTGCTGGCAGAGCTGTGCAGAGCTGTGCTTGGTGGCTGCTACCAAAAGGGGGAAAAATTTGCATTCAAGAATTCTACTGCTTGTGAAGCTGAGAGTTTAACTTTTGTTCTATTCTTTCTGCCTATCAGTTGCCATCTCCAGAAAAGCAGTGGGATTTCGTTATAAGGTGTGTGTATCTTTCTTTTCAGAATTACTTTTCACAAAGATGTATTGTGGCCCTGGAATGTATAAAGATTCAAGTAGTTCTGTTCTTTATGTTATTTGTGATGCTTTAACCCTGGTTTAGTTGAATGTATTATTTTTGTTATAAAAATCCAGTTAAACTCAAGGTTCTTGGCATTTTTTTTCCTATACCTTTTCCTTTATATTCTTCTGCATCTCTCAGTTACAATCAACATACCCAAACTTTCTGATGGTTTTTGTCTTCCCCTTTAAGATGCCTGTTACTAAATGTCACCTTTTTTAACATTTAGTTTAACTACATTTCAAACCATTTTTATGCCTGCCTAGAAGTGCTGTACATTTACAAAGTGCCTATTTAAAATGCCGCATTCAGTTTGTAATGTACCAATTATAATATTCTCCAAAATATTTAATGCGCATCCTAATTTTTTTCTTTTACTGAGTGTTATTCTTCTTTGGACTATCAAGAGTCAAGATATTTCTTTCTGAATTTGTTCTTAAGGTCCAGGAAATTGGTGAGTAAAAGATTCCCCTGGACACACAATGCCTTGATTACTGATTATTAAGTGTTTTCTTTGTCTGTCATGTATTTTCCATTTTATCTAGCTTGGTTAGACGACATGAAATGCATAAGGTTCCTTCTTGTATCTTAACCTTAATAGCTTTTATGTGAATGAGTTTTGCCACCTTTTGCTTTCTTGACCATTAGGGAATATGTGTTGCAGTTCTAGTGAAGAACTGCGGCCTTCTGCTGTTAACCCTTATCTGCAAATTAACAGACCACTTACTGCTTTTTCTCTTGATGCTTTACTGCTGGCATCTAAACACAAATGTTTTCCCCTAACACCAATATTAATTTTACTTAATGGCCTCTTGAGACTTTAAGGGAGGTTTTTCAAAAGTCTTTCTTTCAGCAATTTCTCCCTAGTTCACTGTTGTTGTTATAAAATTCTACTACCCTAAAAAAGCATGGTTTCCTTTCCAGAAACCATGCTGTGTAAATTCTCTGGTATTAACCTGCATATGTTTTACAATCGTTTTCTCCAAACAATTGTTTCAGCTAGCTTGCTATGCATGAATAGCTTATTTGTTTGTAACACATTAAATCATATTTACTGGCTCTTTCAAATGTAGGTAAGTACTGTGTTTTCTCACATTCTAATACTAGGTATTTTTAGTAGGAGGTGAATGTAATTTTTTATTATTTATAATTATTTTTTCTCTTGTTCCTGTGGAATCACTCAGTTCTGATTTCTGCTAATAAAATGAGAAAATGCAAAAGTACCATGTTTTCTCTGAGGTGTTGGTGGTTTAGGTTTGTTATCTCTGTTCTTCTCCCCAGATTGTGTAGTGGAGTGGTGGCAGCTTGAGAGAAACTTATGTGCTCAATAGTCTTACACTTTGAGTGCATTGTCTAGGAGATCTTGAATTCAGATGGCAAAGACACTGAGATGTGCAGTGAAAAGGGAACAAACAGGCTACAGAGGTCTTCCTAATTAGTGAACAGCCTGATGCCTGTGACATATTCTTCCATTTGTTTGTTTTCAGGAGGGAAAGCAACCTGCAAATAAACCCAAAGTGAGTAATTTAGCTTTTCTCTGGAGAAAAATGTCAGCTGGTACTGTTCAGTAGCAGAACCATTCTGTTGCCCACTAAATGCTTGCACAGACACAGTGTCTAGGAGGCAAAACCATGAAACTGTTGTAGGTGTTTTAGTAGAAAATAATCAGTAATGTTATTCCAACAGAAATATAATTTTGTAACTAATATTTTGAGTGAAAGGTCAAGCTCATTGAAATATTTGAGTGTAATATCTTCTATCAAGATGGCAGTTTTGGGAGAGACATCCAAAAGTTAAAATACTTCTATATTTTTATTGAAATGTTCTGTTTTAAAATGTGTTTAATAAATAGTTTTAAGTGTATTCTAGAAAAATTGACCCACTGGTTCACACTGGCATGTGTTCTTTCTAGCCTAGTATTCTGTATCTAATAGTCATAAAAGAGAAAATCTTGTCCAGGAACCCAGAAATTCCCTAATTCTTTGCATGACCCATCTCAAAAAAATGTGTAAGTGGATTCACGTGGAACATTGAGAACAAGATCAATTTTAGATGCTTTTCATTTTGCACTTGTTCTCCAGCTACTTTCAGTTATGGAATCTCTGAGCCAGAAGTTGTTTCTGTTTATTCGGAAATTCTTAAATGATTTCTCTTCTGAGAACTTGTATAATTTCTTCTTGAACTCTTGTAAATTTTTCTGGTCCATTGCATCCTTTTGCAACAAATCCCACAGCCAGATCTGCTGGCTGTTGCCTGAAGAGTCACTCATGTTTTGAAGGTGGCTTCTCCTCACTCCTTGGGTGCTGCCTCCCGTTCGTGGTGCAGGGGGCAATGAGCAACTACTGTTCTTTGCCTTTCTTGTCACTTGCCTCTGGCATGGTCCCTGGAAATGGGCATCTCTGTTCCTAAAGAGACCATTTTTTCAGGTCACAGTTCTATATTTAAGCACTTTTTGCTGTAAGAGTTCACCTCTGTAAGATGACAGATGCTGCTTTACTATGTGATTTTTCTTGTGGAAATGTGGAGGTGCTGTTTGGGTACCAGTGCTTACTGGCGTTTCATCATTGCAGTCAACCATACAAAGGTGGCAACTGCATCTGAAGTTCAGGCTATACCTAGGGGGTATGTTTGCTAAAGAATTGCTTGAAAATTGCCTGTGAAAATGATGGGTACTCAAGTAAGGATGAGGAATTCTCATTTGTGTCTCCAGGAAATGGCAATTCCTGTCTAGTTGTTCCTGTGGTCGTCTTTTAATGTGGTTAGAACATCAGCTTAACAACTCTGAAATTTTGCTCTGTTGATGTTATGGATCGTGAAAAAAGAATATAAACACTAGGATCTATCTGAAATGATAACTAGCAAGTTTCCCATGTTAGCATTACAACTGCTGCAACCAGGCAGAGCAAACAAAAAATCTGCTCTTGTAATTGAAGTTTTCTTTTTGGTCTGTGGTATTAAAAGTGCTTTTTGAACTTCAATTTTATTGTCATCCCATATGAGTACTTTTGTGAAGAAAAGCAAATTTAATCCTTATTGGTTTTCTATATGACTCTAAAGCCTTTATTTAACTGGCTGATTTGTAGATCTATACGAATAGATTGTGTTTAGGAATAAGAATCTATAAGAATAGATTACAGAGTTCTATAAATATATACATTTAAAGAACATATTATTTATAGAAATATATAGAAGGGTTCTGCAAGCTACATCTTGAGGTGTTAAGGTGTTAAAGGCATGTAACTTAGAGTGTTTCCTTAAAATACTAGTTATTATTTAAGTTACTGAAGTGATTTATATAATCACCATAGGTTTTAAAATATTTTTTACATTTTTTAAAATGTTAAATTGATTGCTATCATGGAGGAAAAATCTAAATATTCTTGTGAAGTATTTTAACTCAATGGTTAATTTTCTGTTGCCACTAGTGATAGACTATCATATTGGCTCTTCTGGAATACAGGTGAAGAAAAGATAAATGAAATCTAGGTCTGATGGTGCAGTCACTGGAGTATACACTTAGATTTGGCCATAAAAGTGCCTCTAGAAAGCTGTGCACTTCCATAATGTTTGCTGCATCAGTGGCTACAAATGTAAATTTGTCAAACTTCTTAGTCATGTACTTTTGTTGCCTCGGAAAAGAACTAATTGTCAGTTTTTCATTGATAAAAAGTCATTAGTCTAAGCTTCTGTTTATTTACTTACAAGAGCAAGAAGTTAATCTCTGAAGAGTGGGACTTTTCAAGTATGCTTAAGTCATTTAGGAACAAATTCCACCGCCTTTGTACTGTGAGAGGAGTAGAACTGAACTGAAGGAGAGGATTAATTTTGGAAGTTAAGCAAACTGAAAAGTGCACTTGATCACAACTATGAGGCAGTGTATTGTGTTCTTGATTGATTCTTGTATGAATCTTCTCAGCCTAAGTGAATATTAGACTGTAGAATTGTTGGAAGACCTGATCAGGTATAGGCAGGGAGAGTTAGCAAAGTTGACTTCAGGACTTAAATAGGAAAATATTAAAATAATAAATTACTTCTAATTGCAGTTTGAAAGTTATATCATCCTCTCTCAAAGAGAATGAGAGAAAAGCATTGTGTAGCTCTTTAAAATCACAGTCTTTGCAATAGTTATTGTCCTGCTGCTTTCTTTGCTAGCACACATCAGAGGTGCAAAAGTAGACAAAAGGCTCCAAAGTCCAAAAAAGCTTTAAGTGAAAACCTTAAAAGATGGTCAAAACTTTGCAATTAAATGAAATGATGTGTCGCTTTTTGCTATGAATTTTAATGGTCGTTTGTTTGCCTCTTGACTACTCACTGATTAACTATTTGTTTGGCAGGAACCAGGAAGTCTGCAAAACTTGTTGTATGACTTGTTTCAGCTATCAGTTGTTTTTCTGTGCTTTATCAGGCTGCTTGACAACTGTTTAATTGAAAAGTTTCACATGCTATTGAAGTGTTATTGTTAGAATAAGCACTTAATTCCATGGCTTGATAGTGAGAGTCACAGTGTAGAGGGAGGGATGCTATCTCTGTCCTAGATAGCAGACTTGTTTATTTTATAAATAAAGATTATATTTTCTGAATAGCAAAGGATAGAACTTTGGCTGATTGTACATATCTCTGAGCAGGGACAAATATTTTACTGTCGTTCTGTTACAAGAACTTTCACTGAGAATTCAAATGCTGTATCCAGTGTAACAAATGGGAATCTTGTTCTGGAGAAGTTGCAGTAATAAGGATGAAACTTGCTTTTTTTTCTTGGATTCTTGTGCATATAAAAAATCCAGCAGTTGCAGTGTGCTTGACGAAAAGGGGTGTTTCACTGTTAAATATGAGTAAGAGAACATATATTTTTTTGCCTCACATAGTGTTTTGCTTTATTTTCTGTGTTAACATGTTATGCAGCTTTGATACTTGTATATTGCTGCTAATATTGTTTAAGGAAATACCTGCCTGGCCTTTTTTGTCTAGCTAATGGTAATTAGATGGAAAATGGCTTTTTTTTTTTTTTTTTTCCTTTTTGGTGGCCTAGTCTGTAATCACATAATAATGGAGCTGCCTGTTAACAAAGCAAGTCTAGAAATTGTGAGTAAGGAAGGAGACTTAATTTTAATGCTTTCAAGGATTGCTGGTATAGTGCAGCTAAAGTCAAGGCAAAAATGCTGATGTTGTTTGGAGGAAGTTTGTGGCCATTGTCCTCCTGTTGGTGCTGGTTGTTGAGAACAGCTACAGTCCCCCTCCAGACAGCAGCACTGAGTGCTGGGGACTCAGGCACAGACTTTGTTTCAGTTTATTTGAAAGCAACGGACACGAGTGCTAGCAGCATTTTTGATCTGTGCTAACTACAGCTCTTCTCATTTTTGTTTGTCAAATCCAAACAAATCTTTGGGTCCAAACTGAGTGTGGCCATTGAATGGTTTAGTTCTTGTAAATAGTTGTGGTGGTCACAAGTACAGGTTGTCAGTGTTGCACAGGAAACTTTGCATAATGTATTAATATGATGGATTTCAGCTCTTGTCAGGGGGGATCTCTTCACCAAAAGCCCTAAATGTTTCTGATGATAAATAGGCAGGAAAGTTTGTGTCACACTTGCTGTGCTTTGAAAAGTCAACACGAAGGTATTTTACTATCAGTTTAAGGAAGTGGAGAAGTTAACAGATTTTAGAACTTCTGAGTTGGTGATTTTTAAGAAAGCATAGTTAAATGCATTCTATGAGGTTTCTGATGTTTCATAGACTAACAAAAGGTTGCTTTATTAGTAGCTTTAATGAACAAATCGCTTTATTGGCTTAGACATACTGGTTGCTTTGTCGGTCTAAACAGCTATGGGTTCTTGTTTCAATTCACCATTGTGCTGGAGTAGAGAAGTGATAGCCATTGACCTTCTGTTAAAGCACAATAAAAAGTTTTTTGTGAAGAAGGAAAGTGTGCAGGGAAAAGAGCAATGCAGTGCTGTGTCTTGAGTTCAGCAATGTAAAAATCAAGATACCATGTACCTCTGTTGCCTTTTTTACTAGGTGGCTCAGTGTAGTGAACCACCTGAAACAAGAAAAGACAGGACTGACTTTCTGAAGGCTGTTTTTCATGGAACCTCTGTGTAAAGAAACAAGGTATTTATGTCCTAACTGTAAGGAAACGTATTAAGCAGGTACTCATTCACTTCTGAATGGAAAGTGTATTAGTCTTCAAAAAAATTCTGGTTTTACTATTGATTGTCTGATCAGTTTATTGTTTTATTAAGTGATTAACACAGATGACTTAACCATAGCCTTTACTGAATTAAGTGACCTTATTTTGTTTCTTGAATTACTTCCTAAGAACTGATTTAAATGAGGAGAGAGCTTTATTTGTTTCTCCTGGCTGTATGCTTAAGACACAGAAGAAATTGCTTAGATGCAGTAGACTTTTGTTAGTGATAAGCAGCTCTTACAGTTGATGTCTGTGTAGTGAAAGGTTGCTTTCAGGTGGGATGACATTGCAGTCATTTTTATAGTTATCAGCTTGCTGTAAAAACTTATCATATTGCTTGTTAAAGATGAGCATCCTCCTGTAATTAGAATAAAAGTGTTGCAGTAGAAGTGGGGGATTCAGATTTGCCAAATGTATTTACATTATATAACGCATGAAGTTATAATCATGATTAAAAGGATTAGGGACTTTCTCTCTAATGAAAGCCCTGTATAAAACCAATTTATCATTCTCTGTAAATACTTCTTAATTAGGGATGGGGCAGTACAGTGCAGCATGGATGTTCTGTAGCTGGCTGGTTTCTACTTTGCAGATTGGTACTTGTCGTTTGGTGGGAGCAGCTGCTGGAATATACTTTTGCACTTTTGCTACACTCTTGACTTTTGTTGTAGGTATTGTGTTGTATGCTTGGTGGTTATGGTTGTTGAGTCTAGTTTATAGTGGTCACTCTATTTGTAATACCGATAAAGTATATGAATTATTTTTTTTTTTCTCATGAAGCAATTTTGTACCCTGATTCCTCAGGAAAAACAAGTTTTCCCTGCAACAATTTGGGGGAAATTACGACAAGCAGTCTTGCCTGAAACTGCCCATGCATAAATTTATCTAGATTTCATTTTTGAGATGGTTGTTGCTATAAACTTGTGTCTGAGATTAGGAATGAGATTGGGTGAGTTTGCATGAGAACATGTTGAGGAGAAGCAGCCACACTGAGTGAGTGTTCCAGTGTGCCTTGCTGGTCAGAGGGGACCTGGATTGCCATTGTGTTCTGGTTAACAGCTATAGCTCAATAGTTCTGTTTACAGGAAGCACCTTTGGACTTTCTTTAGTTTCCTTCTGAATCCTATAGCATCAAAATTTCATTAATGTGGAATTTGCATGGAGGAAACTTACAGCAGGAAAAAAAGCACATTTTTTTCATTTCCCCTCCCTATGAGGAGCTGGGTAGGATATGTGATTGTCACTGTATGCAGTTTCCTCTTGCCTGTCTCTTCTGGTTACTGCCTTCTCTGCTTTTCCTCCTTCTTTCTGGTCTTTCAGCATGTGCTCAAGGTTTGTTTTGCTCTCTTGCAGTCTTGCTGCTATCTCCCTATCTTCTTTTGGCTGCAGTTTTTTTCCTCTACCCCTTTTCTTGTCCAGTTTTGCCCTCCTATCCTTGTTTTAAATTTTAATGTTGAAGTAGTTTTGTACCTCTTCAAAATATGTGTTTTTCCTTGAGCATAAAAATTAGTTGAGTCAGCCCTGGTTTTTAAAGGAGCTGCCCCTTCCACAGGTTGTGTTAGCACCCCCTTCTGCCAGCTACTCGTTCCTCAGCAATTCTGCACTTGCCCATGGGTCTGTCTCTCACTTTCCCAGTGTACAAATTTTACTGGTGACTTAAATCCTCAGTATTGTTTGGAATCAGTTAAGGTGTCAAAGGATTTTGACAGTACAGCAAAGTACTTAATATAAAAGTACTGTAAGAATAGCGTGGCAGCGGTTGGCTAAATGCAATTTGTACTTCTAAATTCTTTATGACCAAACTATCCTTATGAGTGATGGAATTGAAGAGGTTGTGGAGCTTCAAATAAAGTGTTTTAACCCTTTGCACTGCTCTGTGGAAACTTGTGTTTTTGCAGCCCACTGTTGGGGAAGTGTTTTTGAAGCTGTGTTGATGTTATGACTGCGCACCCATCTGTAACTGGAGTATGTGATAGCAATGGATGCCAGCTGTATGTGTAAAAGCAAACTGGCAATTCTGGTGCAGTTTTCCTTGGAAAGATAGCTTAAGTAAAGGTAAAGCAATAAAACAAATTGAAGAGTTTCAGCTGTCTAGAACTGTGCTGCAGTTAGCTTTTTCATTATACATTTCTTCATCAATATCAGCTTCCTAAACATCCATCTCAATATCGACTGGCAGCCCACAAACTGCGTGTATTGAAGAAAGAAGATATGACAAACATCTGTTTGCTTTAAAACCAACAGCCATCTGTGACATACAATTAAATGCATGCTGTATAGCCCTTAGATACCACTGCATCTGCAGCAAGGAGAGTGCATTTGATATTCATCTTTCAAAGCATATACCTCAGAACACTATTCCTCAAGAGAAACAGTAAAATTTTTGACTATCCAGCATGAATTGGCTGTAATACAGCAAGAAAAATCCCTATAGTGGCTTAGCATTGTGGCTTGGAATCTATACAGAAAATGATTGAACATTTCCAGCTGTAGTGGGAAATGGTATGTGGAAGAAATTTCAACACTTTTACCTAATAATCCCCTACCATGATCAGAGCCAAACTTTTTTAAGGTGAATTTGCATCAAATTGTACCAGGTCTTGCAGAGCAACAAATGCAAGGCTTGTCAATGAATCTTCACCTTTCTATGGTAAGTATTTGTTCTCCC
This sequence comes from Zonotrichia albicollis, assembly GCF_047830755.1. Lineage (NCBI taxonomy): Eukaryota > Metazoa > Chordata > Aves > Passeriformes > Passerellidae > Zonotrichia > Zonotrichia albicollis. Next base: position 26,705,774 of record NC_133823.1, on the reverse strand, counting down.
CCCACCACTAAAATCAACAAAATCTCTGGGTCTTACATATTCACACACCATAATGAAATATATTCAATACAGGTCACCAAATGTTGCTATGGGAGTAAAGGGAGGGTAAGCAAATAACTGTGAGGTGTTTAAGTGAACACACATCTAGAAATGAGAAAAGACATCACCACTCCATTGTATCAGGCAAGCAAGGGGTCAAGAGAAAATGGGTAGTTGGAGTTTACCAAGGTGGGCCTAAAGGAGCGTTCAGGAGACAAATCCTTTTAAAGTATGGGTTTATGTATGGGTTTCTGGCCTCAAGAAAGGGGTCTTGTGACATTGCATTAATTTACCCACTCCTTTAAATCTTCAGTATATCACATGTAAATAGTAATTGTCTATTCTGCTCTTATTAAATGACAGATGTTTTTAAACTTTGACCATTTTCCTAGAAAAATCTCCATTTCACAAGTTTTCAGCCTCCACATATTAATTAACATAGCCCAGATGAAATCAAAACTCATATTCTCAACTTGAAGTGGTTCTAAAGACTGTTCTTTGTCCTTTTCAAATCTGGAGGTTTTCTGTGCCTAGCCTGTTCAGCTGTATCAGTTTGAGTAATAGAACAAGCTTTATAGGTGAGAGCTTTTAACACTTTACTGGACCAAAATTGTTGTCTTAGCAAACTCAATTTCACTTAATTTGAGCAAAACATTAACCTGGCCTTACAATGTTCAGTTTCCCCGGTTTAGCAGTTTAGGTTCGGGTTCAGCCTTGAGTGAGACTCTGGCTCATTTGGTTTTCATAGGGCTTCTGCCTTGCTAATCAGAAGTTATTTTTAGCTCACGTTGCTGCCTTTTTCATCAGTCTTTTGGAGGTGGAAATGCAGACAGAGCAATGGCGTAGTAGTTGGAAGGACTGAGGTTTCTATTCCTAGCTTCTGCCACTGACTTTGTCTGAAATTCTCTTATTCAGGAGCATACTATTCCATTTTATGCATCATACTCTATAAAATGAGACAACACATCTGTCAAATGTTTTGAGGTCTTTGAGTAAAAGCTGCTCTGAGTGTTTGTTTTAGGGGATCACAGTTTGTGATGCCAGTATAATAGTAAGGTTTTATTTCTTTGTGCAAAAAAAGCAGCATCAGTAGTTCACCATTCTGCATTGAAAGGGCAGCCTGTAATTTATGTAATAATCTTAAATTAATATGTTCTTCAACATACATATAACTAATAATTGTTTAATGAGAGCAGTGACTTAAAATGAATTGCTAGTAGATGTACTGGTCATTAGATGCTTTAAGGAAATAAACACTTATATTAATCAACTGTTTGTGGGACTGTTTTAGCAGGTGCTAAATTTCTGTGCTATTGATGTTTTCAAAATATATTTCATAAAACATCAATATTGTTCTCATGCAATGAATGCAATATCCAAGACAGACCCACAAGTTCTAAGTGAGATGTTACTCTGCTTAATGGTACACATCTTATGTTTTCTCACTCTCATGGAAACAGCTTACTGCTATAGTTGCTGCATTAATCCATAATCCAATAAAGGGGATTTATTTGAGGGGTTGAAGGCAGAGAGAAGAAAAAAAAAAGTCTCTGTAGTGCCCTATGGGCAACAGTTAAGCTAAAAATAAGATGGGGCTCTTGAATGGCTCTGTGTTTGAAACATATCCATTGAAGTTTCATGGTATTCTGTAAAAACCTTACCAAAATGCTTGATTTTTCTGAGAGGAGATTCAGGACTTTCCTTTCTTCTTTTGAATATGGGATGTGCCTTACCTGTATCTGTAAGATGGCCCATTCATGCTTTATTTTAAAGTATTGCTCAATTCCTGTGTCTGAAATGAATTTCATAGAACGGCCAAGAAGACATTCTAATTTTTTAATGCTTGAAGATTTCTCATACTAGAATTATCGTTTAATGAACTAGTGCTTTACTCCAATTTCCAGTGTACAGTTTAGATAAGAATAATGATTTTGAGCTCTTACAAGATATAAAAACCTGGAGATCGTTTGGTGCTCAGATACACATATCTTCCCATGGGTCAAAATAATACGAAGAAAGTTTTGAAGTCCTGAACAGGATTAAGAGTGTGTGTATGAATTAGAGGGCTAAGTTTTGGTTTTGGCACCTGCCATCATGTGAAGCAACCCAAGCCTTGAGCTGGCTACAAAATACTCGAGCCTGTGGGCTGCAGAGAGAGCCTGCAGACATCACCAGAGTGTGACCCACCAAGCCTTGCCTGCCAGGACTGGAAATGTGCAAAAACTGTCAGCAGTGTCCAGGAGATCCCAAAGCAAGTTGAGATGTGACAAAATGGCTGTGGCAAGTTTTTCTCAGTTGGGCCATGCTGTGGGTAGCAGTGAGGGGCAGGGGCAGCTTGGATTGGCCAGTGAGCTGGTCGGTGCCCTGGTCTCCAGCTCCTCATGCCTCTGAGCTGGCACTGGACTGGCTCTAAAAATAGCACATGTTGCAGATGCTCCTGTTACCGCTGCATGGAGGAACAGGATCCTTCTGCCTGGTGTGGGTAGAATTACAGTCCCTGAACATGAGCAGAGGCAGAACTGTGGGAATCTGCTCTTGGTGGACGCTGGTGTCTGGAGCACCTGAAGCTGCTCCTGCTGCTCATCAGCTGCTTTATGGATTGTTTCTTCAGGGTTTGCAGCTCTCTGAAAACTGTCGTGCTAATTTAAACAGCAGGCAGCAGGAGGGTCTAGCATGCAGTATGCCATTTGACAGGATTGGCTTTTTTCCTTTATTTCAGTTTTGGGAATTGGTATAAAGTGAGTCCAGAGTTTTGGAAGGAAATATCAATCAGATTGTAAAAGTAGAATTCTTCTAGCAGTCTTATTTTTTTTTAAACAAGATTGGTCAATTTAAAGTCAGATTCAGTTTTTACCCTTTTTATGCTTTGCTGTTGAAGTGGTGCTTACTGGGAGAGTAGCGTATCCCATTTAAGTTTTAATTCTTCTCTGTTTGTTCATTCTGACTGCTGCTATTTTATAAAGTCAGGCAGAATGTTTTGTTAGCAAACAAATGGGAAGTATAAAGCAAGCAGCCCTTCCTTTTCTAATAAATGCTTCCATTATTCTTTCTTAGTAGTTAGAATGTTATGTCATGGGCCAAACTTGAGTTGATAACTAAGCTAGAAATGATAATAAAGTCTTGGTTGTGGGAAATGGATAAACTTACTGATAAAATTCTTATTTTAAAAGGTGCCTGGTGTCTACTTCAGAGTTGCCTTTTTTAGTTTAGACTTACTGGCTTTGCTAACGCTTAAAATAATGCTTTCTTTTATTTTTTCTTCTTTTTTTAGTTATTCTTGGTGAAATTGGAGTTTAGTATTATACTGATAATATCTTAAATTGAACTATTGTTAATTGTTGGCGTGGATTATAAAGAATTGACTTTTAATCAGTTAGGATGATACATGTAATAAATACGATATTTATTTTCCTGTTTAAATGCTAATATCATGAAAATATTTAGATGGCCCGGGAACTGAAAGATCTTGGAGGATGGCACAATAATACTGCATATGAATCTGGATGCAGACACAGGTTTATCTGTTAATCTGAATATCTCCATTTATCAGAGTATGATACAAACTGCTGGGTGTTTGTATGCAAGTTACCTGAGAACCTGAGGCATGTTTTCAATGAGAGTAGTTTCAAGATTGTCTCAAGAATTGCCTTGCAGGATGTTTGTCCTGTACCTTGTGGCAATTCATTCTTAAAATAATGAAGGCCTGGATCAGCTGAGTTTACATTTATGAGAAATTTATATATATATATTTTTTTCTGTTTGTTTTGTTTTTGGCATTGTTGAGGTGTTTGTTTCTTTTGGTTGGTTTTGTTGTTTTTTTTTTTTTTGTTAGTTTCTTTTTTGTTTTGTTTTTTCATGTGTTTATGTGCTTCCAAGGAGTCCACTGGATTCTGGGTGTAAATAGAATGTTTTCATCTCATGAAAGTAGAATTTTTTCATCTCACACTTCTGTATCAATATAGAAAAAATGTTAGATACCTTTGGTAGAAACTCTTATCCAATACCATTCTGAGGAATTTCTTGATGTATCTACTTCAGTGATGTTATAGTTGCTAGAAAGCAAAAGTCATTCTGGCAAAATTTGTTCTGGCTGCTGGTACAAAGCAAATAAACAGAATCTCTAATTTTCCATACCTGGTCCTAAAATTAGACTGTTCAAAGAGTTTGAAAGACCTTAGGGACTGTTAGGAGTTGCTTTGACACATACTGCTCTTTAATCTTATGCAAACTAAACCAAGCAGAAAATAAAATTGCAAACCCTCCTTAGTATCAGGGACTGATTGCTGTGTTCTTCAGCTGTTTCAGTAGAACACTTGGCACCTTACCTCTTTTGGCATTGCAGATTCCCATTGCTGTAAATTTAGCAGCATTTCTGCATATATCTACATCTGTGTTGCTCTGTGAGTTTTCTTTGTAAATCCTGGTCTGAAAAGAGGCATGGAGAGAACTGCCTTAGAGCAATAACAGAAGATAAGTTTATCTACCTTTATGTTAATTTAATAGCTTGTAAGCCATTAAAGGACTGATGTACAAGGTCAGTAATAAACATTTCCCTATGCAGTAGTTTTTCTTAAGTCTGAGAAAAGATAATGTAGATTAGCCCTACCAGGAGAGGTGAGCTTGTGTCTGTGAAACCATGATTGAAAAAAATGCCTTGCTGTTTGTGTTTACTCTCTCTTCCAATTGCAAAACAGAATTATTGTATGAGTGGCTTGATTCATTGTGTTGGAACTATTTGGGATTGCCATGAATTACTCATGGGAGCTGTTGCATCCTGAAAAGTTGGGTATTTCCAATGTTTATAAAAAACTAAAAGAAAAATGAAAATCCTTTACTAAGAAGATATCCTTGGGGGTAGTTTCAGACAAATTCTAGGAGAATGAGCCCTTGATGGGACCAAAAGATCAACATTAAATACTTCATTAATGGCCTAGTAATGCTTTGTATTTCTTGGTGTGAAGTTGTATAAAATTTCTTCTTCCTTCTCCCTTAGATTAAAGAGGCACCTCAGGGGTGCTGTTGAAGCTTTCTTAAAGAAAACTGGGAAAACACATGAATTAATGTGTAGGCTGTTTTGTTGCTTAATGTTTCCACCAAAGCCATCCTAATTGCATCCACATTGTAAGCCATACAGGCACTCATAGGTCTGTTAAGTCATCTCCATCTTTCAAACAGGACAAGCTTAACTTATTGCATTACCACTTTATCATTGTATGTGTAGACAGATGAAAATGCACAAATAACTTTTAATTTTTCACAGTGACCATAGATTAAATTTTTGTACCTTTGTAAACCTGAATTTTTTCTCCCTGTAGCTTCACATGTTTGCTATGGCACTCATTTGGTTTCTTCATGTTACTGCTAAATTGCTGAAATAAATTCCTCCTTGTCCAGCAATTGCTGACTTTTGTTCAGTTTTGTTTAGTAGAACTGAACATATATAAACATGAAGAATAAGTTCAGGTTGCACTGAAAATGTCCTCTAAGTTTTAATTTGAAAGTTCAAAGGCTGCACAGACAGAACTGAAAGCCTAATTCAGAATTTCTGTTGCTGTATATAAAATCAGATAAGAGCATATCAACATTTCTACTCTATTCTCTGTTACCTGCTCTGATAATTAGCATCTGCATTGATCCATAACTTCACTCATCACACAGGAGCTATACACCAGTCTCATTTTCTTCCTCACTACGAAAAGGAAGAGGTGGTACCAATTACTCCAAGATTTAGCTCTGAATCCAACGTCGTCTTGACAGACAACCTAAAGCAGTTTGTTCACTTCCTCTTTGGATATGTAACTGTACTGTTGAGAAAATAATTTTGGCATACCATGAAAATTTTGCATTGTGTATGTATTGGGAGACAGAAGATCTCAGAAATATGCAGCTGAGATTCTCTGCCTGTGGCAATGTGGTAAGGATACTCTTTTGTTCTGTCCACAAAGTGTTGCGCTCAAAAATGCAGGTGTTGATCAGAGCTCTTTGCAAGATTTTTAGCTTCCTTGACTCCTGATAGGCAAACTTTTTATTGCCAAATTTTCTATGTCAACTGCAATGTTATTTATAGAGGAGTACACTAGAGGGGCTCCACTTCAGCAGTGTTCTGGTTTATCATCCATCTATCTTAAGCTTTCTAGTAGTTACCTGTAGTATATATTGCTTTTATGGATATGGAAAATAAAGCACACTTTAAATATTGCATAATGATGCTCTTTTCTGATATATGCCCATAGTGAAGCAAGTTGGTAAGATGCAATGTGCTGAACTGATGAGGCAAAAAACCACCTTTATGTTTTGAAGGTATTTAGGAAATCAGTGTTCTCGAGGCACTCACTGTTTTGGCTCTTCAGCTTGGAATAGCATTATTTATGTTTACAGAGAGTTGTGATTAAAATACAGTTAAAATGAGTTTATTTTTTGTTTCTGGAAGCCACAATGGCTGTGGAGTCCGCAGCATTTCCCCCTTTATCTCCACTAGAGAGCACTACCAGCTGTGCTGCTGATACCTCTCCAGCATTTAGTGAAATGCTGTTTGGGATGTGACAGTCTGTCCTGGATAAAATGTCACTAGAAATTGTATTAACTTCCTGTTATCTTACACGTGTGCTCATTAAGGGAAATTAGGGGCAGAAGGAACTTTGGACTTCTTCAAGACAAAAATCTAGACCAGCATCTCTAAGTTTCATAGAATCACTAAGGTTAGAAAAGATCTCCAAGATAGAGTCCAACCATTAATCCAGCACTGCCTGTCCAGTACTAAACCATGTCCCCAAGTGTCACATCTACACACCTTTTGAACATTTCCACAGATGGCGATTGCACCACTTCGCTGGGTAGCCTATTCCAATGCCTGACCACCCTTTCAGGGAAGAAATTTATCCTAATATCCAATCTAAACCTCCCCTGTTGCAACTTGAGGCCAATTTCTCCTGTCCTATTGCTTGATACTTGGCAGAAGAGACTGAGCCCCACTTTGCTACAACCTCCTTTCAGGTACCTCTAGAAAATAATGAGTTCCCTAATGAGCCTTCTTTTCTCCTGCTTAAACAACCCCACATCTCAGAGGACTTGTGTTCCAGGCCCTTCCCTGGCTCTGTTGCCCTTCTCTGGACGTGCTCCAGCCCCTCATGTCCTTCTTGTAGTGAGGACAGAACTGAACACAGGACTCGAGGTGTGGCCTCACCAGTGCTGAGCACAGGGAGACAATCTCTGCCCTGCGCCTGCTGGCCACGCTATTGCTGACACAGGCCAGGATGCCCTTGTCCTTCTTGGCCACCTGGGCACACACTGCTTCATTTTCAGCTCTTGTTGACCAGCACCTCCAGGTCCTTTTCTGCCAGGCAGCTTTTCAGCCACTCCTACCCCAGCCTGTAGTACTGCTTGAAACTGTTGTGACCCAAAGGAATGTTTTGCTCTCTTTTCAAGCTGCCAGTGAAGGAAAGTCCATGCTTTTCATAGCCAGTTTCTTCTGTCACTATGTGATCTATAGACTTGCCCTACCTTTTTGCCCCCTTCTTCTCAGTGTCACCTTTCTTTAAACTCTGTTCCATTTTTAGCTCTGTTTGCTGTAGACAGGACAAATAGTAATTAGATTTCCCCCTCCACACACACATGCTTTTTGGTGTTAAAAGAGTGCTATTTTCCTTTCCTCACTCTTGTCATCAAAGCCAGAGTGGCTCTGTAGCATTGCCAGTGGTGATGGATGTGAGCATCCAGTGGTGAGACAGCTGCATCCCAAGTCATTACCAGTGGCAGGTAATGGCTCTGCTGGGTGGTACAATGCTCTGAGAGTAACTTGTGTCTTGCCAAAGAGGGAGCAGGATGCCAGGAGGGCCAGGCATGGCTGAGGCCGGTCTTTATCCATCCTGTAGGGATTGGGTACCCAGGCTGAGGAGGTGAAAGCGGCAGGGGCAGGTGTCTGTGTCCTCGGGTGTGCTGTGAAAGGCGTCTTGCTAACCTTGCCAGTTTTCCTATGCTGTGCTAGATGCAGTCACATACGCATACACACACAAAAAAAAAAAAAAGAAAAAGAAAAAAAAAGAGGGAAAGCACTGCTTCTAACTAAACTCCATTAACTCCATTTTTTCAGTCTTTTGTTGTAAGCTGCCATTCCAAGGGTCTGGCCGTTGTTGTTCCCTATATTCATAGATAATGTGTAGAATGCTGAAGTGTTTCTGTTGGCTGATTTGTGTGGTCAAAGGGAGAAATATCAATAGGAAATTTTTTTTTTTTTAGTTTGCAATATTTCATCTATTGTTGAAAGCAGCATTATGGAGAAATGATTTTCACACTTGTGGATTCAGTACTTTTTTGTACTTGGATTACTTTTCACATGTTCAGACAGTGCAGCTTCAGACAAAACTGTGAACTAACTGAGAGAGTATCACAAATGGTGGGCTATTTTAATGTGCAGAAGTCTCGCCTCTGTTTAGTAGAACGCAGAATTACTCCTCTGTGCTTGTTCAGTCGGTTTGGTGTATTGCAGCAGGCAGCCTCTGGATTGCTGGCAAAACCCGGTTTGCAGGAATGGTAACTCCCACAGGTTTTCAGTCCCGAGTGGAGGGCAGGGATTTAAAATCGTGTATGGCTGCAGCTCCTCCCAGTGGCAGCTCCTTCTCTGCTGCTCGCTGGTGCGGCAGTCCTGAGGAACAGCACCCCACAGCATTTTTGCAGAGGTGGGAAGGGGTCTTTTTGTGACTGACTGGTAGGGTCTACAATAAGAATAATAAGGGCTGACTATTTACAGCAGCCTGCTGGACAGAAACACTGCCAGAAGCATAGGTGTGGTCCCCCGTGAAGCATCGCTTACGCTGCCTCAATAGAGGTTTTAGAAACAGCGTGTCTCCACAAAGGATGAAACTGCTGCTGTTGTTTTATACATGAAATCACCTTCATTTTTCCTGCAGCAAACATGAGATTCATATTCTATGCACATAGTTAGACTCTCATCATCGGGCATCATGATTGCTGCAGTGTCCTTTTAACAGGCCTTTACAAATGCAGTTTTGCTCTTGCTGTATCAGTCTCAGACTATTGCTGCATACTGAATTATATTCTTGTACAACAAGCCATTTCAAAAATGTTTGGGCAATGCTTCCAGGAGGCAGTGGAGGAGATAGCATGACTGCTGGCACAAACTGTGTTTGGCTCTATGCCTGTCCATATTGAAATATTTTCTGTGCTGTTTTTGTATATGTAAAACCTCTCACAGTGTGAGTATATAACACTTTATTGTTGAAAACTGGACAGGATTTGTGAAAATCAGTTACTCACTAGACTCCTTTCCATTTCTAATTGCACATGCATTTACATTTATTGAATCCTGTTTTGGTTCTGCCTAGAGTACTCCCTTTCTCTTACATCCTTACCAATGTAAGCTTTTATATACATCAATAGACTAGCACTGCAAAGTGCAGACTTTCCACCAGGTCCTTTGGAGGTTTTCAGGCCTTGACTGGCCAAAAAAACCCTGTGCAACTTGATCTGAATTCAGTATTGAACTATCATATAAATAGAAGGTTGGATTAGACACTGCTTGAGAATCCCTTAAGTCTAAACTGGTCTAATATTTTTTCTTTTCCTGAAGAGATTGAATACCTGGCTCTCTAGTCAGTACTAGGGGCCAGAGCTTCAGTGCTGAAGGACCAGTGCAATGGAGAGTCAAAGAGCAGCAGATCAGCTGCTATTGACACCTATCAGTGTAACTAAGCACCAAACAAATCTATCAGAAACACCCTGTGTTTCCCTCTCTGCTTTGGGTGGAGTGCTGGGGTGTGCTTCAGTTTGCTTGCACAGCTGCAGAAGGAAAAGCCTTCTGGCCCTGGGTGTGTTCCTAGTGGTTCATCTGTGTCTTCACTTCCATTACATCCAAATAGTACTGCTTATACTCTTTATCATTTCTTATGGCTTTTCCCTCTTTTGGCAATCAACTGTAAATCGTTAAAACATTGAGTACGGTTAATTTGGTAAGATTTAAAAAAGGTCTGTCAGTCTTCTGTTGTAAAAGCAAATGGTGACCTCTTTATAAGAAAGTTGAGATTGAAATTTTTGCTAATTAGATGGTATTGACTGTTGTCATTGGAAAGGCTCAATTTTGATTATTAGGAGATGGAACTGAAGAGCACTGGGGAGACAGAGTAGACTGTCTAAAAAAATTACTAAGGACTTCTGCAACCCTTTTCTTTTTACAGGCAAAAATCAAGCGTCTTTCTGTATGGTGGTATATATACATTAATGAATAGCTCTGCAATGTGGTACAGTTGACACACCACCCCATCACCCCTCCCCCTCAGTCCTCCTTTCAGTTTCATGGAGTCATAAGGCGATTTTTTTTCATGGTGCCATAAGACGATTTAGATTAGAAGGGACTTTGGAGGTCAGCTAGTCCAGACCCTCACTCAAAGCAGGACCAGCTTGGATAAAGGTGCTCAGTGTTGCTATCCAGGATAAGTTTTTAATATCTCCAAGGCCAGGTATTCCACAGCTTCTCTAGAAAGCCTGCTTCAATATTTGGCTGTGATGTAAGACTTTTTAAAGAACACATAGAATTTCTGTTCTTGGAACTTGCATTTGTAGCCTTCATCCTATCACTATCTGTCTCCAAGAAGAGTCTGCCAGAGAGGCTCTCTGCAGGGTAGATTGTCAGTTATGCAGAGTAAAAATATCTTTGTTACTTTCCTATGACAGTAAAAGCCCCATAACACATGAAGGTACCTGAAAATATTTCTAGTCTATTCGTTTTAAGACATGAAAATTAATACGTTGGACCTATAAGCTTATAAATTTGAGCACTGTATAAGCAGCTCTGTCTGGTATAAATTAGTGCAGGAAGATGCTTGTCTTCACAGGAGTTGTAGCTGTCAGAAGGAAACTTATTTGGCATTTTTGATATCTGGAGAGAAGTTTGTGTTCAGTGGAGCCAGAGGTGGAGTTAGGGTACAATTATGGGTAAATACTCTGTTCTCTCCACTGTTGCAACTAGTCTTTTGTATTTTAGAATCTAGGCAAGCTCTTATTTGATCTGTGCTACCTAATATGAAGCATGTTGAACTCCAAAACTTGGAATTTTGGTCCCACAGGAGATCTAAGCTGTGGAAGGGAGCACAGACACCTCCCATCCTTTCCTTCCACTGCCAGCCAGCAGTGACTGGACTGGCAAAGCTCTTAGCTGCCTTCCTGGAAGATGCTGGAGTCATCAGCCCCTGGAAGTTAATGAATGAGCTTTTTAAAGGGAGCTGCTCTTGATGGGTTTGGCCAAGGGTCACACTCACTTTGGGAATACCATCCCCTTCTTGCAGCCTCCATGCTTTCATCTGTCCATCAAGGCTGACCCTTGTTTGGACCTTTTGTGTGCTTATGTTATTTGGTTTGTGAATTGTGTTCATTGTTAACTTGGTCAGCAATAATACTTTGCAGTCAAAGGAAGGTAACTTAAAACAATGCTTTAATTATTTCCGAAGAGTTTTCATAAAAATCAATTTTTGGTGATTTGACATGTTTAATTAAAAAGGTGCAAAGGTGAAGTTGCCCGGCAAGTTGCCAGTTGTCTCTGGTTTAACTTGAAAAGTGGCTTTCTTCTGCAAATGTAATAACTTAATATCCTAATTTTTTCTTCACTCAGTGTTCTCAGTGAAAAAGTAATCTTTTTTGGTTTTGTTTTTGCTTTGTTTTAAAATATAATCTTCTGGGACAATCAGTATTTTGTTGATGATTAAGTAGTTGTAGTAAGTGCTGAATAATCAGTGTTGTGGTTGGGTTTTTTGTTTGTTTTTTTTTTTGCATCCCCTTTGGATATCCATTAAAAATATTTTAATCTTTTTGTGTCATGTTTTCTATTGTTCAAATCTTGAGCTAGATGCATTTTGAATAATTAAATGAAACTGTACTTTCACTAAACTATTATGCATAGAAAGATCTGAGTGTTTTTTAGCAAATTAACTAGATACCAATTGCAAATTGAATTTAGAATTCTGTTCTGTAGCACTTCAAACAACACAAATTAGTAACTCCATGTACTTTTTTCCTTTTTTCTTTGGGAATGCACTCGTACATTTCCATGGGGGTTCTTCATGGATATTATTCCACTTTGTTCCAGAGCTGAACATCATGCAAAATATTCTTCAGCTGTCAAAGTCTTTTTGCAAGAGAACACTGCAGCTAGTGATTTAAAATGATAGCCAGCCCTTTGTTCTTAATGCTTGTGAAGAAAGTGCTGCTGCTTGTAGTCTTTTTCCTTAAATGGCCTTTGGGAGGGTGACTTGCCTCCAGTGAGATAAAGCTGAAGAGCATCTATCTGTGTTGCCCTGACACACAACAGCCTGGCTGTTTTGATGGTGGCCACTGCTGTCTGCTTGCAGGGATGGCAAAAGAACTTTTCCAGGATACCTCAAGGACTAAGCTCATCCTGAGGCTGCCTGCTGGAATGGCCTTAATTGAGTGAGGGAGCTGATGATACAACAGAACACCTCTGTGTGTTGTGGGCCGAGCTGCTGATGAAGCAGTTCCTCAACTGCTGCAACTTACAGCCAGGCATTTTCAAGGTAAACAAGCACCAATTTAGTTTGGGTCAGAAAGCCACTTTTATAATTCAGTTTCAGTTGCACAAAATATATGAATATTTAATAACATACTTGCAGTTGTCTCTTTAACTGAAGTTGTGAAGTATATGCTGATTTGCCTGCTACTGGAGGATGATGAAATATTTAGCTGAATATAAACTTCAATAGAAAATGATTCTTATGGGAAAAATTTAAGGGAAACACTTCCTTAAATCTGTGGGAACTTTTGAACCTTAGGAAATGCTAAAAATAAAAATAAAAACTTCCAGTTAAAAACTGTGAGGAGGATGGTTTGACATAGTTATGGGCATATTTTTTTCCTAGAGGTGATTATACAATGTTTTCTGCTCCTCAGTGCCCCAATATTTAGGCTAATGAGTTCAGTATGTGACTGATTTACATTGCACACAAATTGCAAACTTGGCATTAAAAATTTGAGTAGAAATACTAGTGGTTAGGAATATAAACTCAGTGGGAAGCTGAAAAATATACCTTTCAGATTCCATGGAAAGAGCCTCAAAAAACTTCAGCTTATCTGACATGCTCCAAAGAGTCTGCTACTTAGCTAGGGAGGCTAATATTCAGTGTTTTTCATTACAGAATCCTGGAATGGTTTGTGTTGGAAGGGGCCTTAAAATTATCTAGTTCTGACTCCCTCTGCTATGGGCAGGAAACCTTCCACTAGACCAAGTTGCTCAAAGCCTCATCCAGCCTCACCTTCACCACTTCCAGGGATGGGGCATCTGCAGGTTCTCTGAGCAGCCTGTGCCAGTGCCTCACAACACTTTCAGTAAAGAGTTTTTCCTCATATCTAATCTTAATCTATTCTTTTTCAGTTTAGAACCAGTCTTCCTTATCTCTGCCCTCTGCCCTCATCAAAAAATCCCTGTCCAGCTTTCTTGTAGGCCCCTTTAGGTGCTGGAAGGATGCAATAAGGCCCTCCTTTTTTCCAGGCTGAACAACTTCGGCTCTCTCAGCCTGTCCTGATAGGAGAGGTGCTTCAGCCCTCTGCACATCTTTCTGGGTCTCTGCTGACCCTGTTCTAATAGGTCCACAATTCTGCAGAATCCCCTCCCTTGCCCTGCAGCCCATGCTGCTTCTGATGGTTTTCTGGGCTGCCAAGTGCACATTGATGGGTCATGTTGAGCTTCTCCTCATCCAACACCCCCAAGTCTTTCTTCTCAGGGCCATTCTCTGCCCAGCCTGTATTGGTGCTTGGGGTTGCCTTCACCCAGGTGCAGGACCTTGTGCTTGGGGTTGTTGAACTTCATGAGGTTCAGGTGGCCCCACCTCTCAAGCCTGCCCAGATGCCTCTGGAGTAGAAAGTGTTGATCACACTGCACAGGTTGGTGTTGTCAGTGAACTTGGTGAGGGAGCATTCAGTACCACTGTCCAGATCACCCACAAAGCTGCCAAACAGTGCTAATCCCAATTCCAGCCCCTGAAGTACCCCACTTATCACTGGTCTACACTTAGATGCTGAGCTGTTGACCACAACTCTTTGAATGCAACCATCCAGACAATTCCTTACCCATTGAGCAGTCCACCTGTCAAATCAATGTTTCTCCAGTTTTGAGACAAGGATGTTGTACTTTGCACATGTCCCTGCCCTGCCTTTAATCCTGACCCACATCTTGATCAACTTCTCACCCATCCACAGGCAGACCTCAATGCACTCCAGCTGGCCACTAACATAGAGGGCAACACCCCTCCTGTCCTTCCCTAAGAGCCTGCATCCTTCCATGCCAGCACTCCAGTCACAGGAGCTATCCCACCACATCTGCATGGTGCCAGTAAGATCACAGCAAACTCTTTTTGTTTATTGCCCACGCTGCCTGTGTTTGCATAGAGGCATTTCAGTTGGGCCCACCATGGAGCCAACTTAATGGCTGAAGTGGCTGGAATTGCCTTGTGGTGCCCTTCAGGTGCTCTCTGACTGACTTGTGATCCTGCTTTAGGCTCTGGGCTTCTTTTGCTGGCACTGACATCAAACTGGTATCAGTGGGATAAGCTGAAGTTCCTCACCCCCAGCACTGTTGGTTTAACGCCCTCTTCCTTGGCTTGGAGAGGCCATGACAGAAGCCACATTTCCCCTTCTCTGACAGATGGACCACGTCAGCCCCTGCTAGAACCAGGTTTCTCAAAGTAAGTCCCATGGTCCAGGTAGCTGGGCCCCTGGCAGTGGTACCAGTCCAGGAGCTATTTTATGATTTTCCAGATTCAATTGGCCCTTTCAAATCCATTTGACTCGGAAGACTGATTATACAAATCTACCTGTGCTCCAGAGTTCCTTATTGTCTCTCGGGGCTCTATAATCCTTCATACTGCTCACATGTTCCTGGTTGTGTCCCTGGGGTCCGTGTGAAACAACATCAGCAGATAATAGTATTTGTGTGTTTTGACAGAGTCATTCCTAGCTAATGAAATATAGAAGTTTAATGTTTTTGTAAAACTGAAACACTGAAGATACATCAATTGGACGGCTCCAAGACACATCACTTAAAAACTCCAAGAAAATATGGGAGAGAACATTTCTTGGTGTCTTGTTGATTTCTGTTTTAGTCACTGAGAAATGCAATATTTGAGCCCAGATTGTATCTAATTTTTCTCATGTCAGTTTGAAAGCTTAATGCCGAAGAGTTTTGGGATTACTTGATATTTTTCTGTTGTGGAATGAATGAGACACAGGGTGTACTAGCCATCCTGAGGAGTGGACGCAGCAGATCATTACAGCATTGCAGCTGTGATGGGATCGAAGAGTGAGAATAAAACCAGGCTTGTTGTGCAGAGAGGGGCAGGAGAGGAAAGAAGAGTAACATCCCTTATTAGACCAGCTAACAAAAAGGGAGGGAGTGGAATTTTCTAGTGTATGAATTCTTATGTGTAAATGGAAAATGTTAAATTGGTTACACTGATTAATTAACTAAAGCATTTAGTTTACTTGAAGTTGATTTAGTGAGGTTATAGCAGACAAAAATACCAGCATGAGCAAATTGTGACTTCACCTTGACAGTCCGTAAGCACTCTATTTCCAGTGCTACAACAAACAAAATGAGGTTTGGTTTGAATGGAGACTACACAAAAGAATGGCAATTGACTCTTTTTATGTCCTGAAAGGTCTTGGTGTCATGGTCATCTTCTCACCCACTGCCAACTAACTAAAAGAGGAAAAAAGTGAATCCCCAAACAATGAAGAATAAACCAAGCAAACCAAACAAGATCCAGTGCTATCTGTAGCTTTTATGTTCTTCAGTATCATGTTTAAGAAACTGAACTGGGAATGGGTTGCCTGGAATGCATTGTACAAAATATATCCCAGCACTGTGTCTTGATCTTGCTTTAGGTAGAAAGTAGTTCCTGAAGTTTGAAAACCAATGAGTCACATATTCTAAAGATGACTTTTAAGTCAGGTATTCTGGGACCAAAGATTTTCAGAACTGTAGAGGAACTGAATACTTTGGCTTAATTATAAGAATGCAAACTGTTAAAAGTCATGTAATCAGATGTGAATGTTGCAAGATTCTTGTATTTCTGCTTTCAGTTAATAATTTGAAGTTATTAAACCTTTCATGACTTTGTATGGCTTGCTTTGTCTGCTCTTGGTTTACTGCTAAGTGGTTGCAGGACTGCTTGTATGTGAAACTGGGCTCCCAATATCTGCACAGGGGACCTCACTACTTACTTGATCTTTCACATCTTGATATTAATTAAATCTTGTTAACATACAAGAAAATAAAAAGCCTTAAAACCAAAGAACTGGTAGTAATTTAGAAGTAAAATCTGATTTTGGTAATATGGAATGAAGTCTCTTTAGGATGTTCCATTGATAGTTGATCATTCTGTATCACTAGGGTGCTTATTCTCAGTTCTCTTCTTCCCCTGATGGTGGGTCCAGTTGCTGCTCTAATGCAATGGCAGCTGTGGACAATAAAATACCTGGAGTGCTTTAAGTAGCACATCAGATCACATCCAGCTCAAGCCTCCTCTGAGCAGGGTTTGGAATGTTTATTCCTGTGGCTTCACAGTCTTTGAGGTTTCTTCTCCCCGACAAGCTGTCTGCAGCACATCAAACCCCTTAACAACTTTTTCTCCTATACTTTGGTCACAGGAAAAGGAAGAAAAGCTACTGCTAGTGTTAGCTGTCTTTTTCTTGTCCTGCCTTCAAGGGGAATTGTATCCTTCCTATCCTACCTGCTCTTTAATAATATAGTAAGTAAATAACTTAGTCCTTTATTTTATCCAAGTAAAATAATGCTTATAGTAAGCATTAGTCCAGTTTTATTGACAAGGAAGTGAGGAACAGAGCAACAAGTAATTTCATCAATGTGGTATTTGACATCCATGGATTTGGATTTCCCCAACCTCCTCCCCTGGCTGTATTCTACCCTCCATGTCACCACCCCCTCTGTATTGTGTGGTGAAGTCATGTGCAGCATAGCACTCTGATCTAGACTGGCCATCTTATGAAGTGTGGCCTTCTTTTTTTTTTTTGGTTTTTTTTCCCCTTCCCTGTGTTTTTTATCCAAATCCAAAATTTCTTATTTTTCTCTGTCTGACTAAATGAACAATCATACCTCTGTATTCCCCTCTGTGTGGAAGGGAGAAGAGTTTGAATCCAGGAATCAATCCTTCTGTAACCTAGCATAAGCAGCAAAGCTTCTAAGATTGAAACTAGTGTAAGGCTACAATTTTTAAGCACTTTAAAAAGCAGGCAGCGATTCTGAAGTAAATTCTGCTGATCAGCTTCTGACTTTTGACTTCTGGAAGTTTTGGAGCATCTGTGCAGTGATCTAGATTTCAGAACTGTTGCAGGATAAAATTAAGTACCTCAATAGCATCTAAAGTGCTTGTGCAATCTACACAGATTCTTGTGCCAGCACAAGGCCAAGGGTGAAAGGGGGATGGAAACACTTGAGAGAGAGGGGAATGAAGTATGTTTTTGAAGCTAGTGTAAGTGGTTCTGCTGTCACTGCCTTTCAGCTTGCAGCAGCCTCAGGAGAACTTCACTGCCATGAGTACTGACACTGGGCTGCTCTAGTTCAGTAAAATTCAGGATGTGACTGTAGTGGAAGTTAATGCCCCTGTGCTGGTGTATGTTTAGCTCCTGTCATTAGGGATGGAGATTTCTTCAGTTTTGTGTTCTGGCACACACTTAAGGCTTGTACTGAAGCATCTGTACTGCTGTTGCAGCTTGTGTTGTCTAGGTTAAGCTCATGCATGATAGTACCTTGATTTTTCTGTGTAGAAAATAGATGGCATGGCATACAGAGGTAGGGAGAAGCTAATTGTCCTTTTTCTTGGATCCTGCAAATAAATTGATACATACATTTGATAGTTTAGGAAAGATTAACTATTTCCTCAAACCTTTTTGAATCACTCTCTGCTTTTGGCATAGATAGCAGTAGAAGGTATGTTAAGAGATTCAGTATGTAACAGTCATAAATACAATATGTCCTCGTAGGCTGTTCCTTGCTACACAATCTCAGTTTAAGAATGGGTATACTATGTATTTTGGTGAAAAAATTCTGCACTGCATCTAAATAGATGCCTATTTGTTTGTTAGGAGGAGGCTGATGAAAGAGTGTAGTTTCTGTTTATCTTGATTAGATTGTATTTTTATCTATTTCATTTTTAGAGATAAAGTTCATTTAGTTAATTTGTTAAAATTCTTCAGGAAATACAGTTTGCAAAATGCCCACTTTCTCTGGCTGATGGCTTTGAATTAACCTTAATGTTCTTTTTAGCTGGAAGACACAGTCACTTTCTAGGATTACCAGACTGATGATCTCATATAAAAAAAGTGAACTTGCAAAGTGCTTTTTCCCCTCTTGCATCAACATCTGTTAATGTTTTCTGCTGTTACATGTGGCCTGCTCCTCCTATTGAGAAAGCTGTCAAGGGCATAGAACATAATTGTGTTGTGATTAATTTGAATCTGAAGTAAAAGTAGTTTTTTAAACTTTCATAGCCTACTGGTGTTAAGCTAGCTTTTTCCCACGTGGTTCATTAATACAGATTGTATTAACTGTAGCTATAGGTAAAGCTGTGCAGAAAGATCTGGACCATGAGTTCCAAAGGGTTAATGAAAATGCACTTGGCAGTGAATAATGACTTCAGACAGAGTATTGCAAAAGGCAATATTTATAGTAAATATTTTGCCTTAGTGTAAGCCTGCAGGTGAGCCTACAGTTGAGAAATGGGGAAAAATATCTCTTATTTGATAATGGTTATGTTAATGTTGTTAGCTTTTGTTTGAAGTCGCCAGTCTTCTCTGAGTTTTTTATGTCTCAAACACAATAAAGGCCAATCCACTGGTTTCATGCAGCCTGAAGAGGATAGAGGATTAGAATAGCTCCATTGTTGTGTTTCTTGATTTAACGTGAGATATAGTGGAAATGCTGATCTTTGTAAGCCTCCTGTCATCTCTTGAACTTTGAAATTGACTTGTAAGATTTCCTATTTGAAGTATTCCTACTGGTTAATGAAAAGTGAAGGTCTGCTATCTTTCACACCATATCTTTGACATGGATAATTTCCATCTCTCTTGCTCTTGGTGTGTTATTTTTTGCTTGTTTTGGCATTTTCAAATAATGTTGCGGAAAAACTGAGTTTCATAAAGCTAACCTCTATCTGCAGCTCTATGAAGATCTAGATTATGAATGAGAGTAAGCTGCATTTTAGAAGAATCTGTTAATTCTGAATATTGCTTGAAATTACAGTGAGCAAAAAGAATTGCAGGTCTTGCATTATTGTGTGATTTGACATGATAATTTCTGCATCAAATGGTTGACTGTTTTGCCACAGATCGCTTCTTGTGTTTTGCATTGTCTTCCTAGAAATACACCTTGCTGAGTGATGTGGTGTTTTTTCCAGTAACAGGGGAGGAGTGACACCTTCCTTGTCATTTAGCATACCCTGCCTGTGAAGAGGCAGTGGAGTCAGTCTGCTGATATTCTGTAAGCATCAGGCTTTTGTGACACACAAGATTATGTCCCTGTTACTTCTCATCCCTCCCCATTTGCCCCAGGGAAACAAGGGCACCCAGGCTCAGATGCAAAGTCTGGGCAGTGTTACTTCTGGCAATGCTACATGAAGGGTTTGAAAACCACCTTTTATTTAAGATTCATATTTCAGCCTCACCAGGCCAGCAGCATTCTCTTCCAAGGGTGTAACAGGAGTTGCCTGGTTGTTATTCTGTGCTGTTTGAGGAAAATTTACCATCCTGACAGATGTGACAGTGTGTCTGCACTGAGAAGCTGGTTGTCTTCATCCTTGTTTCCATCAGTAGCAATGGAAGTGGGTGGCTCTGAAATTTGCAGTCAAATGGCAAGCTACTTGTTTCCTCTTGATATTTAGTGCAGGCTAAGGTGTGGTAGCAGCATCTGTCTTTCCCTAAGATGTCAGTTTTCTTTTATTGTGGGATTTTGTTTCACTGCTGGTGCCTGAAAAGTGGTAATTCTCATAAGTGTCACCTTAAAAAAGAAGTGCCAAGCATAAATTGATAGTGTTTCCTTCTTAAATAAGCAGCTAGCCTGAAACAAGAGCTCTGAAGGAAAGAAACGTTCAGTGCTTGCCCTGAGGGTTACCTCTGAGGAAAACAGTTAATATTTCAACATCTGGAAGTCAGATAAATGCTTATCCCAAACTCTTTCCCAAAACTCTAAAGGAGGAAAATCACCATCAGTTAAAAACAGGCCCATGGGGATATGTTCAGTGACTTTTAATACTTATGATGTAATATTTTCAGTACACTGAATATGTGCAGATAGTAAATGGTAGTATAAATTTATTCTTTACTTGAAACATTGCTGAGTTTTTGTATTCAGTTAGTTTATAATCTCCAGCTTTTTCTGGTGCTGTGTAGAAAACTGTCTTTTGCATGTAGATTTTATGGAAGCAGCACGAAGAGAAGGGAAAGTAGCGACTACTCAGTAAAGCTGTAAGTCCATTCCTGGAGGAGAGGAGCAGCCCTGTGCAGATGTCCCTGTATTTAGCTGTAAGAGCTCCACACATAATTGGGCGTGAGGGGTTGCTGCTGCCTGTGTTCATGACTCAAGTGTAGGCTTCCTATCTGATGCCAGGAACCACGTGTCTATCTACAGCACCACTCGAGCTAAGTGATTTTAGCTCCCAAGCCAAACGATGAATTCTGTTGTTCTTAAGCCCACTAGAAAAGGCATTCAGAAATCTGCCACTGGATCATCTCCTGCTCTCCCAGGAGACATCCTCACAAGCCCTGCACTGATTGCCCTCATTAGACTGTACTCACTGGCTGAGCTAAACCTTTTATTGTCTCACCTAGCTGGAAGATTGTAGAAAGGACTTTCTCATCTTTTAGCAGGTGCTGGGAATTGTTAAAGGGGTGTGATTTTTTTACTTATTCAGACCAGATAAAAAGGTCTGAATAAATATAATTCCTCTGGAAAGCAAAGTTGGGGAAGTTAGCTAGAGAGGCAAGACCAGGGGCTGGAGGAATTACTCAGACACAGTCAAAGAAATGTTGGTGATGTTGTGGGTTTTGTTTTGGTTTTGGGTTTTTCTCTCGCTTGTTTCTTTGCTTGCCTGCAATAAAGGCAACCGAACACATGGAGTGAGAAAGACTTTGTTAGAAAACAAAGGTGGTTGGGTGTGAGATGAGGCCTTAGAAGGTGCAGCCTGTGTTTGTCCTGCATAAGCTTGCACAAATTGCAGTTTTGGAACAAAGAATTGTCTTTTCTCAATGCTTTTATTGGTGGTTTTTTTTTTTTTTTGGATGATTCCTCTTGTGCAGGAGGAGAAAGAATGAGCCTATCCTTTCATCTCTTCCCACCCCAAAAAGAAGGAAGGGGCCTTGAGAAAAGGTGATGAAGCTGAAATCCACCACTTCTGTTGCATTGTGCCTTAGGTGAAAATGGTCATGCCTTCTTATATCTTTCCCATAACTGCTTTGAAATCTGTCTGTAGCAGGGGCAGTGTACTCGTCTGTAGTGATGATGGTTTTAAAATTTGTTTTGTGTTATTATCTCTGATATGAGAACTCAAATACCTAAAGACCATTTTCAGATCTTTAAGTTGCAATCTTGAGAGCTCAGCAGATGATGTAATTTTTAAAGCAATTTGCTGCTTCTCCCAATGTAGGATTTCAAAGTTTTTATTACCAGGAGCAAACCTTAGTTTAGAACCTATTTTATCTTTTACCTATATACCTATTGTACTGGTGTATAAAAGGAGTCTAAGTTCTTTTGTATATACCAATAAAGCAGCTTTTGGATTATGAAGAAAAATATAGCTTAGGCTGAGTTTATAGAGCTACAAATTCTTCTGTTATCTTAATTAGATTTGTAAAACTTCATTCAGATTGCTGTCATCTCCCTTTCAAGAAGCCTACATTCTGATCTTGTGGTAATTTTTTGCTGTGCACAAACAGATATATTCTGACTGTATTAAAAGCTAGGTATGCATTGAAAGCAGCTTTTTATAAAGAATTTAAGTAACAATTTGAGCATAACTTTGAGAAGATATATTGATTTGGAGGAATCAATACTTTTCTTGGCCAAGTATTGAAAAGGGGGTTGCTGTGCATTTTCCAAGGCAATGGAACTTTCAGCAGAAAGAACAGGGGAGCTGGCCATGTTGTGTGGCAAGCTCCAGGGTCTCTGGTGCTTCCAACTATCTTTTGGAGAGTTGCCTTACAACTCAATAGACTCTTGTGAAAATATCTTCCATTCTACTAAATTCATTGAAGGTTTAGCTTCTCTTGCATTCTCTCACTTTTTTCTAAATATATAACAAATAAACCTATTGTTTTTTTTTTCAGTTTGAGCATCTTGCTGCATATCAGGTGTATTGTGGGTTGAGAACTTTGCAATAAGTTTAGCCTTTTTAACTTTACAATGTCTTGTATATAGTATAGTGATTTAATCCTAATTGTTTATTACTAATCACAGGCTACTTTCCACCAGTTCAAAGTTGTATTTGTTTGATTATTTGTTCACGAACTATATTTCATAATTTATGTATTGTTTCTATATGTATATCTATTCTGCACTTTTTTTTTAGTTGGTACTTACACTTTTCATAGTGTACTGCCTTTTCCACTCTGTCCAAGTGATATTTCATCAGTGCTTAAGAGTGTGTCTGGCTGCCTGCCTATTGAGATTTTGCATACAGGAGAGCATGGCCTTAGCTTAGCATAAAATCATGTCTTCTTTGCATTTTTTTTTTAAAAGAGAAACAGGCTGTGGCTTGTGATGAACAATATTGCAAGAAAGATTTGTTAGCATGATAAATATTCCTTTAAAACCATAAGCAACCCTGCTCTGTTTTGAAGTTTGGACTTGACTGAGTTTGTGCTAGTCATGAGAGCTAAGATAATGATGGAAAAGGTACTCACAGTTCTGAGGATGTTGTGTTCATTACTCTGTCCTGTCAGTGCATATTATGGAGAATATTATACATTTATGCTTTGGTTGGAAAAAGGGATTAAGAAAAAGATTCATAGCAAGCAATTTTAATTTTATAGGGAATAAAGTTTTATTGAAAGTTTTGTTGATCAGGCATAAGAAAAATAAATAAACAAAATATAGTGGTAACACCAATGTAAAATTTAAGGAAATCTGTCTTCGTGTTTTAAGTGGCACTATAGGATGTTTTTGATATTTTTGGTCTTCCATTAATTATGTCACTATGAGTAGGACTTCAATTCTGCTGTCCATAGATAGAAACACCCCCTTCCCCCCCAGTAAAATTACTTTGATATTCTTAAAAATATTAATTTATGTTGCAGATACTTCTTCTATGAAGCTGTGGCTGTCAGTTACTGGCTCTATCTGCATGCACCAGGGGATCAATAGTACATTAAGGAAGCTGACTTGAGGAGAGGAAGGATTCATAAATAATAAATTGCAGGCTGCACCGCTGGTGCTTCATCTCTACACAGAGTAATACAAATTCTAGTGAAGTACCCTTGTACTTCCTAACCCTATTAGGCTTGAAACTATTATCCCAAATATTGATGCTTTCCTTTAGTCTGTTTCTTGTTAGGAAGTATGTCTGTGTAATCCTTAACTACAAGGTGCCAAAGGAAAAGGCTAGTTTATGTATCAGGAATACAGGTACAGTGGGAGCACTTGTGTAAGAACTGATCTGTAGTCTCCTGAACGACCAGGATTTGAAGCAAGGGGATGTGGGGGCTGCTTTCAACGTTTTCTTAGCCCTATAAACAATAGATGCTTCTGTAAAGAGAATTTTGTGGTATGCAGGACACGTGAAATGTTGAGCATGGGAGCATGATCCTTGCACTTTAAATCTGTGTATTAATTTTTTTCATTAGCTCTCTCTGCTTCCACATCCTGCACATTGCTGGCAAGCATGCATCAGCAGTAGGACTTTATTCGGTAATGTGTGTGAGATATCTCTGAAATGTGGCTGGTCAGAGCTATAGCTGCTTTTTTGGAAGTTGGCTGCTTTCAAGACATTTAAGTAATTTCACCAGATATTACTTTAAATGTTCTATATGATGTCCTCTTTCGATGAATAGCCATGTAGAATCAGCACGGGAAGAGCAAAGTCCTTGGCAATGCCAGCTCAATTGCATCTGCAGATGAGGATTTAAAATTCCATGCAGCAGACAGTACCTCCAGCAGGCGAGTAAAAGGTTACTGCATTATTTTGCTTGTTTGCATCTGTAGTCTTTATCTGTGGAAGGGGTTTTTTTACCATTCAATTTGTTGTGCATGCTTGTATGTAGATACTACTGGAAATCGATTTAATAGGAACATAAATATAAAAAGGGCAGAGCAAGGTGAAGGGAGAGGCTCAGTTCAGCTTTAAACCAAGCAAAGGGAGGGAGGAAGAGAGAGAATAAAGGGGAGGGGAGGGAGCAGAAGAGAAATTAAGCTTTCAATGCATTGTGAAAGCGGGAAGTTTTTTTCAGCTGCTTTCACATCACTTGTATTTTTCTTAACCTTTTGCTAAAAAGGATGCTATTGTACAAGCACTGATAGCTCTATAAATGTAAGTGACAATTATTTCAAGTCAGATTATCCCATAATCAGTTTAAGCAGTTGTGTTAATGTGAGACCTTCTACTTTCAGGAATAGTATTGCATACCATACAATCTTAAACCAATTAAAATAAGCTTTTTATAATATTTACATTTTCTTTCCTATGAAAAAGCAAAAGTATATAGTTTCTGCATCATCAACTCTTATAAACAAGAAAATGTTTCCAGCAGTAAGTTATTTTGTGTGTTAAATTGGGGAGGTATTCAATGTTGTCTTTTGAGCAGAATATACTTATTTTTAAAGGTTAGGAGACCTGTTTATGTCTCACTGCTCATTTGAATTAGTTTTGCATTTTTTTTGTTTTTCTCAGAGCAAAGAGCTCCTTGAAGACTTTGTTAAAGCTGCTTACACGATCTGCCTCTAACTTGCTTTGAGATTTGGTTGTGGTACCTTTGGACATTCTACTGCAAATCCTTTCATGCTTCTTTCTTCCTGGGTTCAAATTTATGTTGGCTTTTCCTGATGTTCTCACTCTCGTGGCTTTGTAGCAGCCATCCTTATTTCAGGATGTGGTAGTCCTGGATAGCATTTTTCTCATGCATTCTGACTTTCCAAGAAGACTTTTTCCCCAGGCACTTGAGGTAGTCAGTCTGAGAGTGCAGCAGGGAAATGCTGTCACTGCCCTGTGTGATGGGAAGGTCCTTTTCCTTCAGCAGAGGCGTTCCAGCAGGTGGGCAGCCCCGAAGGTGTGCAGGCAGGCAGGAGGCCCCTGCCGTGTGCCCTGGCCGTGGGTGGGGTGTGTGGCTCCGGCTGGCACAGCCTCCTCTGGCCACGGCCCAGCCTGGCTGGGCTGCGCTGCTGGGGAGGGCGAAACACGCTGCAAGTGACAGCAGCCAGAGAAGGAGTAGTCAGCAAGCAGTTCTGAGAGATTGCCATCCCTGAATTTGCTCCTCTGTTAGACAGCTGTCTGTCTTTTTGAAGCAGCGAAGAGGAGTAGAGGAAAAACGCACACGTTTTTTAAATGCAAGGTATTACTTGCTGATGAGACTGGCTGACTTTTTTTTTGAGAAACATTCTTCCTTTTTTTTTTTTTTTTTTTTCTTTTTTTTTCTTCCCTCTCTGTTTAGCAGTCTTAATTTTAGCCAGGGAGCTGCAGAATGAGGCAGCTGGCCAATTTTGAGAGTTTATGGGACAGTACTGGTCCTAATTTCTTTAAGAATAAACTCGTCTGATGAGCAAGTCAATGTGTGGCTGTGGCTGCAGCATTATTTCTTCTTTAATGAAGAGGCTTGGCTGTTCGACCTGCTGCTCCAATCTTCTATCTTGCAGTCATACATCAGAGCAGTTGCAGAGACTATCCATTGAATGTCTCAATCAGCCGAAGAAGGTAATTCTATTTTTAATTTTAACTATACCATTATAAGGATGCTGTATAATTTGGATTTACTTGATAAAAAGACAAATTTTAGATATTTTTGACAGTTTTCTTGACCTTGAGTAGCTACCCAATATCATTTTGCCATTATCAGGTTGTGTAGCAATAGAAATGTGCTGCAGTAATTGATTTTGTAATAGGATCAGGTGATTTACTGGATGCACTGACAACCACTTGCTTGCTTGTTCTGAAACGTGGAGCACTCTAATGGATGTTTTGATTGCAGCCTCGAGTTGCTCTGAAACTGCTAGATGCTCAAAGATGTAACATCTCATTTGTCAGCCTATCCCCTTTCCTGATGGCCACTTAGAATTAATACATTAACACATACGCTTTATGCATTCCCTGAGAGTTTGGTCCATGCTAAACGTGGTCCAAGTTGCTGCTTAGAGGAGAGTATATAGTACAGTTCTTTATAGGTTGCTATTAAATGTTGGGGGCTTCTTTCTGTTAATATGTTATGCTTTGGAAGTAGAAATCTGGCTCTAATTAGCAAACAAACCAAACTGAACTAAACCAAGCCCATTCCATATCAGAATATGGATTTTACTGTAGAGAAAGCCATTAGGAGCTGTGATCCAGTGAATTAAATTGGGGAGCTTAATTGGATCTACTTTTTGAATCAATCTGTTTTAGGCTGATGAAATGCTGTTAAACTTTAAGAGCTTTTAAGATACATAGTACACCATTCCCCTGCAGATTAATTGGAGGGTAGTATAAGCACAAAGTGTGCCACAGCGATTATAAATAGTTTGTATCTAGCTCTTTTCACTTTCAAAAAAGTTGTAGGTCTTTATCCATTACTGTGAAAGAATAAACATACTCTTTTGAGTTCATTGTTATTTGCCATATCATATAATAATGAAAACATATACAAAAATCCCCATTGAGGTGTTAAATGGATTTTTCTTGTTGTTGTGCCCATTTTGGAGTGAAAACTGATAGGGAAAAATATTACATCAGGAAGTAGAAAAGTCTCACAGGGACCTCAAAGTAAAAAACAGTCAAAACTTAACTTCAGTAGGCTAAAGTATAGAGGACAACACTTGCTTTGGCTGGAGAACATCAATATAAGTGTACAATAGGAGGTTGAATAACTAATAGCCAGGATCAAACACGTAACAATTTCTCACCTGAGCGTATATGCAGTGATTTCAGTGGCCTGAAGTAAATCAAGGTGGCTGGATTAGAAATTGTTTAACCTGATTATAATTAAACTAATCTAGAGAGCTCCTTCAGCCAATTCTCACTTGATAAAAAACAGTGAGCAAGAAACATGATTTAAACAAATTGATTTTAATTTCTTTTCCATTTATACCTCAATGAAGGTAACTAAAAGAAAATTTATTCTCACTTACATATTTTATTATATCTGTTTATTAATAAGGAGAATATACTAATATTCCCATGCTTGCTCCTCTTGTGTATGGCTTGACATTCATGTGCTTCTTGGCCATTTGATCTGGATTTGTGTTTATGGGGGGTTTTTTGCATTTGTTTTGGTTTGGTTTTTTTAACATTGTGAAATGAGCATGAGTCCCTGTGCAGAAATGGGTTTCTATCTCACCAGCTTACACTTGTAATTCCTATCCTTACACACCAGGCTCCTATTTCTCCAGAGTGTAAGATGTATTTTCAGCCTGAAAGAACTGGTCATTGTGTTGGAGTAGCAGAAGGAGCCCAAGTGTGTTTTTTGAACCTGAAGAGGAGTAGTATTCAAGGGTGTTCATGGTGTTAGGGGTAGCACTGAAGTGAGCTTGGGTTGCAGGATCTACTTAGTGATTATTTAGTTCAGTGATTTGACATTTTAAAAGGTGG
This sequence comes from Zonotrichia albicollis, assembly GCF_047830755.1. Taxonomy (NCBI): domain Eukaryota; kingdom Metazoa; phylum Chordata; class Aves; order Passeriformes; family Passerellidae; genus Zonotrichia; species Zonotrichia albicollis. The sequence continues at coordinate 26,677,941 of NC_133823.1, read as the reverse complement.
ATGTGAAGGCAACATTCTCACAGTGTTTCAGCTATTTGTTTTAAATTGTCTTAACAGGCAGTGGAAAACACAGCTATTAGTTTAAGGGAGGGAATAATTAAAAATCACTTCCATATAAAGAAGTTAACTTGATGAGAAAAATAAGCTTAAATAGATTGCTTTTACTTTGCTTTTATTTTTATGCATGTTTTTCAAGATTAGTTTATACCCATAGAAATTTTGCAACCATAATGTTGTATATCATAAAAGTATTTGCAAGAGAGTTGATGTGATCTGCTGTGTTTTGAATTCTAAACATGATGATAAATAGCTAGTGGATTGAGTTCTGAAGTTCAAGAGAAAAATCTTTGTGAGTCAATGACAAGAGTAGTTGAAAAGAATTACATTTTTCAGAGAAGGTGGCAAATAAGCTTTTTTTGTAAAATAGTGTTTTATGTGCAAACTTGCACTTGAGAACATACAACTGTGTGAAACCGTAACTAGGGCAGGGAAGAGAGAAGGGCTTTTCTGTGGAGAGTGAAATGTTTCTGAAATGGCAATGAATAAATCTGTGCTGAGGTACTGTTGCACTAGTGGAGCAGAAACAGTGACAGAGCTAATTGAATAATAATATCAGAAGTGTTGAAGATGAATAGGTGAAGTTGTGTTGGTGGCCCTTGGGTAACACAGTCCAAGGTGTCCTGCCCATGGCCACCCTCTGTGTCCCCTGTGTCACCTCCCAGCTCCCAGCCCACAGCTGCATCCGGGGTGGAGGGGGCAGCTGGTCCTTATGTGCAGCAGTAGTGTCATTTTAGGTCCTGCACCTCCTGGTGCTCTGGTGCTTAAATAACAAAAGGCAGCACTTTGCCAGATTTAAAATGAATGTTTCTGTCTTATTATTCAGCCAGAAAATATTTGTGGTGGTAGCCACTACACTAGCTAGCCCTGAACATGATTTGTTTTCTAAAGAAATTGTCATGAGACTTTGAGCATGTGAAACATCAAGGTAAACATTATAGTAGAATGTTATATTAAAATCACAAAGAAACTGGCTTTATCTTAAATGGTACATTACTGTTGAAAATTAACCTTGGTAATTAGGTCTCAACATTTGCCAAAACTGGTTTAATTGTGCACACCATTTAGTGAGATGATTTCGTAGACTTAAAATATTTTATGTTTAAAGTGTCTCCCAAGGTGTCAGCAAAAGGAATCTTCCAACAAATGAGAAGCCTTTATTGAAAAAAACCCAAAACCAGCAAAAAAAAAAAAAAAAAAGGATTGAGAGAATTATGTAAATTTTATGAAAATTGATGCTTCTTACTTTTTACCTATTTTAGCAGAAGTCTTGGAGGTGTTTCCCAGAGAAATACTTGACAAAATGATGTCTCCTGGAAGTTTTTTCTGCAGTCTAGTTTAATTTGATTTTCCTGAAATATGTAGTATTAGGTTTTTGTGTGCATTTGCTCTTCTGCATAACCATACAAGTTTCTGTGGGATCCAAGACTGTAACTGATTGGTAACAAGCATTCACAAGAGAAGAAACCCCATACTTTTATTTACTGATCTCCTTCCAAAAATATAGTGAGAAAGTCTTGCTATTTTTGAATGCCTGTGTAGCCACAGACAAAAGATAATGATCTTCTAAACTGGTTTTCTCACTCTGCCTGACCTTCCAGATAAGTTGAGGGCTTCTGCATCTGATTTCTTAATGAGGAATTGACCAGATTGATTAATAGCTTCCCCTCTTCCACTCCAGGTGATTTCAGTAGGAACACATGCTGGGTCGCTGGCAGTGGCAGATTGTTTTAGGGTCTCACCTAAACCTAACTTGAATTAAGTCAGAATAAAGTAATGGGATTGTGGAAATGGATGCGTGACATACCTTGCGCTTCAAAATTTGTTCCACATGCTTATTTTATAAGATTACATGCCTGTTTTATGAGAATATAGATGTCTGTATTCTTGCATGTAAAGGCCTCATCTTAAACTGGAAAAGTACCAATAGTGGAGAAGGAATATTTAAAAAAGGAGTACTGAATGAAGATTTGGGAACACTAAAGATTGGATACTAAGGGTAGAAGCAGTAAGTTGTAAGGAACTAGAAACAGACAGTATTTTATGGAAGGTGGAAAACCTTGCTGTAAGCCACTTTTTTATTGTCTATGTATGTATGAATCTTGTACAGCTGCTAATCACTGATTTTGTTTTACTTCTGCAGATGACATGCGGTGTTTGTGCATTTATATACATGAACGAGTGTTATAGTTGGGATTTGTCTTTTCTTGTTTGTTTCATGCTGCCCTCCAAATTGGTATAATTAGAAATTTATTATGGGATCTGAGTGTCACACTTCATTCTCTAAGAAATATAACTTGTGATCATAATTCTGCATTTTAGTTCTAATGTGTCTAAAGGGAACCTGCTAACTCCCACATGGCTAAATTTAGCTCTGCTAAGAATAATGTTTAAAAAAAACCCCCAAAAATAAAAATCAAGGTATTCTTTTAGTAGAATGAAAAGAAAGTATCCATCTAGATATATCCAATAAAAAAAAGAACAGTTAGGTCTTTTTAGGTCAAAACCTTTAGTAAATTTAAAGTTAATTCTTTTGGTAAATAGATTTTCATCTTTAAATGTTGTATTGTACAGATGCTGAAGACTGAAAGTTCCTGTTTTCTGTGGAGATACCTACTTTCCCTATTTTGTGTATGGCACAGCAAAAGCAAGGATCAAGTCATGAAGTATTTCAACTAGGCAAGCAGATATGTCTTTTTTGCAGCTTGTTTGGTTTTGCCATCTTACAGCTGCTTTATCTGTTAAGAGCTTAGTGTAATTGTAACTGGAGAGAGCACACTTTACTGAATTCCAAAGTATGATGGCCTATGATTTTTATGAGTGAATGATGATTTATGAGTGTTTCTTTCTTTGTTTTAAACTGGTCCTTCTCAGCACAGGTGGGCTATTCTCTTTGCCAGCAGCTTCACAGTGAAGGAGTCTTGAAAGCCTAAGGGGGAGAGACTGAAGGTGTGTTATGTTGCATGTTCAGAAAAGAAGTCCTGCTGTAAACAGAAGGGTGGAGATGGTAAAATGGCCTGTAAATACTCTGAAGAAGTTTAAACAGGAACAGACTTCTGAATAGTTGGGCAAAGAACCTTCCTTGGTGGTATTTGAATATGGAGATGGTGGTAAGAACAGAGAACCAAGAGTAGGAAGCCTTCTGTGTGTGGGAGATGACAGACTATGCTGAGGAACTGGGCCAGGGGAAAAAGGACATATAAATTTTTAACTGGTTATCTGTGTTATCTATGGTTATCTAGTTTGACCATCTGCACAGCACAGGATTGTACCTGTGTTGTAACCCCAAGATCAAGGTTTGGTAACAGTATTCAGCATTCAGAGCTAAATTGTGCTGCTCATTCTTTTGATTCAGACTGTTTTGCCCACAAAGCCCTAATTCAGCACTTGTTGCATTGTCATCTATTCACTCTAAAGATTCTAAATAGTATTTCGATTTTCCTGTGTCTTTATCAAGCTAAAGTGATTTCTTTTTTTTTTTTCTTTTTGCTTTTTTTTTGTCTTAAGAGCAGCACATAATTTTTTCCGGCTGTTGGCAAAACAGGAAAAATGATGACAAACAGTAACATTTTGTGGTAAAATGCTATTACTGGCATCAATATTGTCATTATCAGAAGAGCAGCAATGTAAGAGACAGAAAACTATTGCAATGTCCTTTTGCTCAAAGCAGAATTTAGGAAAAAAAAAATCAATTTCAGAAATAAATGAGATTTCCCAAAAGTCATAATTGGGACGGTTTACCAGAATGGTAGAGTTTTTCTTCATCTCAACAGGCTGGCATTGCAAGTTTTGATTTGAGTACAATCACTTTCTTAGAAATGCTATTACAAGTGCTACAGCACACAGAATCTGTTAATGGTATTAAGGACTGTGAGATTCTGGGGTTCGAATTAAGTATTGTCAATTTTAATCAAACCAACTTTTCATACAAAATCTTAGCTATTCTTCCCCCAGTTCCCTCCTCTAAGATTGCATTTTACTCATGAGCTTCCACAAGACAGCAGTGAGCCATGGAGAGGGAAATGCCATCACAGCAATGGAGACCTTCAGGTTTTTGAGCAGTGATATCACTGGAGCGAAACTGAGTTTGTGTGCTTGGCTTGGCTGCTTTGAAAGGCCCTCCAAGAAACTTCTTACCTTCGGGTTCCTGTGAATATTTGTTTTTCTACGTAGCAGACTTTACTTTTTGTGACTTCATTCTATGACTTAGAACTTGTTGACATTCAGCCTTGGGAGATGGTGTTCAGGGACATATCAAGAATAAAACTCATGCAGCATGACCTGTCCTGGTCATTCTTGCAACACTTTCAGTTGCCTGAAAATATCTTGCATCCTTATAAACAGAGTGCTGTGGTCTGCTCATTGTTTTGGTAAAGTAATTGCAAAGACTTTGTTTCTTGAACATTTTGTAAAGCTCCTGTTCTGAAGCTTTTAAACAATTGTTTCCTCAGTACTGTTTTAATTCCTGTTTTAGTGGTATTGTATCTGTTACCTTAAAAACCTTTGCAATTACACTGTAGTGCAAGACAGAGAAACAAGCATCTCACACATTGGTATGTTATGGTCTGTGTATTTAATACTAGATTTAGATTGTCAGTTGAACAACTTATTGTCCACAGAGTTCAAAAGATTTCTTTTTAAAATAAATGCATATAGTTTTTCTTAATTCCATAAGAAGCCTCTTTTTCCTTTATCATCCCTGTTGAGATGTCACTGATGATATTGTATTGATCCACTAAAAAGGTTTGTGGTAAAGCTTTTTACTTGATGTGGACTGTCTTTTTAATTATAGCTATGCCAGGATGCTGTACAGAACTCTGTAGTTAGGGTTGTGTCAGCACTTACATATGAGATCTCTCATTTTTATCAGCGACTTAGTGCTGACAATAAAAAATTGCTTTGAGGAAAAGCATAGTAAGATCTTAGCCTTCAGGGTAAGTCAGTAAGAGTTCACTGTATTAAAAACTATTCAGATGAATCTGAGTTAATGAAAGGTTAGAACCTTCTCTTTTACACACAGACTCAGACTCACTGTGTGCTTGCAGCTACTGTTTTAAAATTATTTTTAAGGTTTTTTTCATTACTGGAGGTCCTGCCATTCAGCATCTAAAAAAGCAGCAGAATTCAATGCTCTCTTCCTCTGCACATCTCTAAGGGATCTACAGCAGTTCTTGAACCTGCCTGCCTCTTGGTCTTGGCTCCCCCTGCCTCTTCTTCCCCTTCTCCCAAGCCTGCAGTTGCTCTGAGCTAAGGACCTAGCAATGAATGATGGCTGTCCCACTGGCATTCTGTTTTTATATTTACGAAATGTTTGATCCCACATGAGACAGAAACATGTGCAGAGGGGTATTTTCTCCTTATTTTACAAACATAAAGCAGCTACTGCAAAAGCATGTGTCTCATACTACACACTGATGCTGTTGTGAGCTGGCTCACAGTCCAGAGCACATAGCTATTCCCTCATGATGGGAGCCTAAATGAACAGGATTGATTTGGCTTTTCCCTCATGGTGGCAGTGAGAGTGCCTGCAGTTCCTACCCTTTGTGGGAAAGGGAATGGCTCGAGCACTCAGGGCTGGGTTCAGTTCTCACTTGTTCCTGCAGGGGTGGAAGGACTCATTTCTCCTTTTTCTAGAAGAGTGCTGAGAAATTGTTTGGGTAATGGCATCTTCCATCTCTGTTGTGGTGTGTAGGCCACTGTGTGATTAAGAATAAGGAGGAGAGAAAGGCAGAAGGAATGTGATTTTGCAGGCTTAGTATGCTTTGCCCTGGGTTTGGGGAAGAGATGCCCGAGCACCAGAGTCTGCTCCCTGCCTTATTTCCAAATTTTCTCTCTCAAAAAATTAACAACTATATGGAAAAAGAAGGACTAAAATACAGCTTTCCCTAGGAGCTGATATCCTAGAGTAATCATCCCTTCTGTTATTCTGTCCTGTTGTCTTAGAATGCTGTAGTGAGGAGAAAGAAATGCTGGTTTACATGTCCCTCATCAGATTTTGCTCTGATAATGCACATGTGTGTCTTTCTTAATTTCACATCTAACGAGCCTATGAGCCTGACATACAGATCTTATGACATTTTTATTTTTTTTTTCTTTGTTTGTGGTTCATTGATAGGTGTCAGGCTGGTCACCAGGCCTTCCTGGGATGGGAAAATACTAGAGGAAAAACAAAAATATAACTAGCACATTCAACTGTTGATGAGTACAAAAAGTGAAAAGAAGAAGGAAGAGATGTAATGCTCCAAAAAACTAAATTTAAAGAGTCAGAGTTGTCATAGTCCAAAGCACAGCTACACTACATTGCTACAGATACGACTCTGGATTTCACAGGAACTCGCTCTCACATTTAAGTTCAGTATAGCTGACCTTGCTGGGCAGGTCTCTGACAGAATCTCACTTTCACCTGTTTGGTGCTAAGATAAAGCAGTTCACTGTGAAATGTACAAACATATCATTACATTGAGCAACCTGGAGAACATGTATAAATCACACCTTATTTCCATTCTGTGGGCATGCTGAATGGACTGTGAGGGCAGAAATTGGAGTTGAGACTGTTGTAATGAATGTGCAGGAAGATGTTGGGCTGACAAAGTAATGAGATTTTTTTATCCTTCATTTGCCTTTCACTATTCAAAGCCCTTTTTTGGGGAAGCATATGTAATAAACATCACTTTATAAATGGGAAAACAGATTCTGAAAGTGAAGAGGATGAAGGTTTTTCTTCAGGCCCCTGGCAAATCTGAACATGGAAACTAAAACTCCTCAAAATGTATTCAGGAGTTTTCCCACTAGGTCACATTTTCTCCACATAGTGTTATCTTTGTGAGGAAAGCACAGAGAAGAGTCTCAAGTGACTGCAAGATGGCAAAGCATTTGTAGGGGTATTCCAAATACCTTAAAAAGGTGATCCCCATTTCCTGTAACTGGAGACATAAGACACAAGGAAGATAGTGACTTGCTGAAATTCTCTCATTTGGGATAAAAATCACGACTGTTTCCTACCTTTTTAACACATTTAACAAAATGGTCTCTGTAGCCTCTTGGACCTTATTGCTTCAGTTTCTTTTGTGCCACCTCCTCACAAGTACGAGTGCAGTGTCTTTGCCAGCCGTTGAGAGCTGTGTGCCAACTAATGCAGCTGTCACTTGATTATTTTTTTTCCCCCAAGCTTTTTGGCTCCATCTGCTTGCCTGGTCACTTCCATTGTTTGCTTTCCATTTCCTACTGTGCTGCCTCCCAGATGCACAGTTGTCAGTAATAGTCAGTTTGTGCCTCTCCCTGCCCCCAGCTCCCCAGAGGATGCAGATTACACCTTTCCTTCCTCTGAATGCCTGTGCCCATACTCACAACTCAGGATGGAGAGCAGAAGAGACTTCCTGAACATGTCATAACTAATGTATACCAAAGCATTTTCCATCTGCTTTCCACCCACAGCTACAGCTATTTCTCACAGTATCTGCAGTGACAACAAAATATTTTTCTTGAGCAGGTTTTGGTTAAGTAGCATAAGCTGAGAAGAAAGGAAACAGCTAGACAACATGAAATGAAGGATAAATGCAGGAGCTGGGAAAGGAGTTCTGTTATTTATTTATCTTAGAGGTATAACCACCCCTAATTTTGAGTGGTAATTTACTGATGGAAGATTAGTCATTAATTATTTTTTCTAATTAAAAGGATCCCTTGCATATCATAAGCAAATCAAGATGTTGAAGTGTGCAGATCATGCATGTTGCTAAGTTGGTGTAGAGCATCACAGTAAGTTTTATGAGCCAGCTGAATTTGAAACAAAACGTGAACTGGCAAACCACTAAGCCTAATTCAAGTGAATAATATGGATAGATTCTACCTGCTGCTTTGGCTTGTTTGATGCTCAATTTAATTTATCTATTTATTTTAATTATCTATATGTGTCTATATATTTACTTGTAGTTGATTTGCTGTCAATTTTTGTTTGGGAGCTCAAGAAAGCAGCAACAACTGGCAGTTACAAACTGATTAAGTTTTGCAAGTTTTATTGGTCTGAGAAGTTCTTTGTTTCATTGTTGTAATAATGATTATTTTTTATCTTGCTTATGTGTACATAGACAGTGCCTTTTAAGTGTCTCAAAAATTTCTTAGAATCACATGGGTGCATTGAAGCCTATGCATAGGTTGATTTTTAAGGAATTTGTATATCTTGGTTAACATTTTGCACATTTTCCAAATTTTTTGCATCATAAGAATGAGTAGTTACATGTATTGACTGTACTTTATCTTTGTGGAGTTTCTGAATGCATTGAGTTCCAAGAGAAAATAATAAAACTGCATGTAAGGATATTTATTATCCTGTGGAGACAAAAAATACCACCCTCCAGGTTGATTTTTACTAGAAATGTTGAGTTAATATTTTCCAGACTGAGATGTTTCTGGCCATTTGGTGGCCATACCTTCCACTGGGGACAAACTCACAGGAAAGGCATCTTTCTTCATGAAAAACATAATGAGTTTTTATGTGTTTCAGTGCCAAAGTCTTCCTCAAATCTGTTTCATGCCACACATAACATGAATCTTATCAATATTATGTGTTGTTGCCAGTATGGTTACATGAATTATTCTTCCATACCTGGTAGTACTCCTATTTCAAGTATCTTGTGGGCCTTTAATTTTGTGACGAAAGTAAAATAGCAGCCTTCTCTCTGTGGAAGAGTGTAGGCAAAGAAGTACGGTAAGTTTTGTTAGAAACTACATTTAATGGTTCTGAGCTGTTGCATCGACTCAGTGACCCCACAAAGGTAGCAAGAATCACTTGGATTATGGAATGTTCAGATCCTTTATGTTCCCATGGCATCTATAAAAGTCCCCAAACAAAACAATGCCCCCAGTACCAGCAAGGGAAAACCAGTCATGAATATTGTTCTGAGAGAGCAAAGATGTAAAATGTGTATTAATATGTTAGAGATATTAGCTAATTTTATAGCAGGAGGTTTGATGGCTGCACACACAGGAAGGCAAATCTTGGACCTTAGTTGCATCACAACTAGTGCACAGAGTGGCTGCTTGTGGAATAGTGAGTTGCAGAGCTGCTAAAATCCAGTGGCATCACATTCTTCTAACTTAAGGAACAAACTCTTAATTGTCCTCTCATCTTCTCATGTAGGAATCACCCTTCCAAAGTTTCCTATGTGTGCTAGGAAATTCCACATACTGACTGAAATGGATGCTATTCCAATGTGTGTAGCTGACCTCTGATTCTCAGAATTGAAATTCTAAGTGTAGGAATTGTGGCAAATAGTGAATACTACCAGTATCTGCTTGTGGGAAGGGCTGAGAAATAAAGAAGTGATGGTATTTCCTTGGCTGTCTAAATGTTACAAATTTATTTTAGCTGTAGTCTGAAAAGGTATTTTATTCGTACACGTAGCTTTACAGGTGATTGCGAGTGGTTCCATGAGCAGGAAAATGTCAGTAGCTGACAACTGAAATCTTGTGCCATCACTTGCAGAGGAATGGCTGTGGTAAATGTCCCAATGACATATATTATATAAGGTGTAATTAGGTGACAGATGGTGTCAGACTTCACTTGCACTTGCAGTTGGCATAGTTTTTTGAGAAGGGAACAGTAAGGACACACTGGTATTTTTTTGCTTTATTTAGCCACTTCTATTCACTTACCTTCAGATTTTGTACATTTACTCATGCTGTTTGAAGGCAATTACATTTTGGTTTTAACAAGCAAGTTCTCATATGGTCAGTAAAGATATCCTTCATGCTGAGGAAGGCAGATACTACTGCTGTATAAATTTAGACTTTGTGTAAGTATAATGGGTAAGTGTACAGTGGTTATTGTATCTTGACAGGCCATCTATCACAATTGCAGGATTGACATTCCTACATCCATGAATCCACTATTTTCCATGTGTAAAACTTTATATGCCTATAAATATAGGCAAGTACTGTTAAAATATGAAGACATTTGTCTCTTTATTTGGTTTATATTAGTGACTGTATTGATGACTGACAAACAGCTTCTGGCATCAGGCAAAATCTGTCATTAATAGAACATTTTATTTTGTTTTCATGCAAGGATTGTAGTACAGTCTTAACATTTTCTCAATTAGAATAAAAAAGACATTATTTTTGGTATTTTCTGTTATTTTAATTTTATAAAATTGATTGCTGTCCCAAGGTAAGGTTTTTTGCCTCTACTAGTCACAATGAGAGTGCCTATTGTTTGTAATCTTTACATTTCAATTTGCTTTTACTCATTTATTTCATCAATAACTCTCCTTGGATCCTGTTGCTGATCTGTCATATCAGCTCTGAATAACTTAGCAAAGGAATTTATGCAAAGGTAAATAGACTTCTGCAGCTTTTACATGATGTGAAACTTGAATTGGCCTTTAGCAACCTGTACATTTCAGGGTCATATACATATTTACAGCAGTGTTGGGTATGTCAAATAAGAGGGATTTAGAGAGATGAACACTTTTTAAAAATACTTCTTTATAAACACTTCAGCTACTTTAGACATTAGTTAGCCTGGTTAGTGAACTTCAGTGGCTGACTGGTTTAACATTTTAGTTAGTTTCCTGTATGTATTTCTTGTCCTAACAATGTTGGTGGTGTGCTGCAAGGACAATGCTGGTTGGACTCCATCTCTATTGTTAGAGAAGCTTTAAATATTATTAAATTAAGGAATTGAGTTCTTGGCCTTTATGACAGTTTTCCTCTTCTTGGTGCACAAAGCCAATTTATCTTGAAGCACAAAATAAACAACCAAGTACTAATGTTATGAAGTGTCCATTTCTGCTTGTTTCAGCTGTTACTAAATATAAAAATTGATATGCTGGAACACTTACTCCTGAGTCGTCGTCTTTCTCCAAGCCCTGCATAATACAGTAAATCAATAATGCACTTTCTTGCCTACAGGTGCTGAACAGATCTGATCCTGTTTACTCTGTATCTAGTAATGAATTATCTATAATTCCTCTAAGACCTTACACCGTAGAATTTATTCTGTGCTTCATGTTTTTCTCCTTCCTATCTCCCTATGCTTAGTTCACATCTAGTTTTACACTGCCACATGTATTTGGAATAGTCTCTGTTGTGATACACAGCTTCCAACTTCACCTTGCAATTTCTTTTCAAAGCACAATTTTTCTGTGATCTCATCTACTCCCACTTTCTGTGTTGCTGCTTCTAATTTTCTAAAACAGTAGTGGGTGAACTAATAAGCAGCATATCAATCCCATTGCAAGCAGCTAAATATATATCTTCTGTCCTTGGTCAGACATTTGTGAATTCTGTTGAGCAAATACTGATCTTTAGACAGTACAGACAATGGACTCCACTGTACCAGAGCCACTTGGCTCATTTCTTCTGGAAAGGAACACATGTATCAATAGTGATAGATAGAATAGATCCTGGTTGATATTTGTCAAACATGTACTTGGAGAAAGGACTTTCCCTATGAAGGACAAACAAAAGCACCTGCTTTTGAATTTCATGTTTATGTACTGGGTTTGAAGGTTATTGGTAACTAATTTGGAGGTGACAATGTGCATATTAAAAACAAAATCTGGGGTTGTTTTATTTCTGCAGATCCAAAAGACTTGAATAGACATTCAGAAATGCACTGAGGCAGAGCAGGACTGAGCATTTCAGTCATGAAAAGGATAGAGGTAATATATGAACAAGCAGGAATAGAATAATTTCCTACAGCCTTTTTTTTTTTTTTTGATATGTTAGCACTTGGAAAGATATGTCATTCTTTCATTGTGTTTTCTTTTAAGAGAAAAGCTAGAGCTTTTACAGATTTCTTCATTACCATCTTTAACTATCCCTGCTGTTGTTCATTACTGCTGAAGCATACAGTCACTGAGCCTGTGGTCCCTGCAGAACCAAATAACTGAATGCTCAAATCCAGCTGCAGATGCTTTTCAAAACAAAGGAACTTCTCTCCATGTATTTTGGACTCTTGTTGTATCTTATAAACTTCTTATAAGTATTTTATTAAATACAAATGAACACATTATCTGCAAGTGTTGATTTTTGAGAGTTTTGGTCAATGTCTGGATGATTCCAAGTCACTCTTGAAATTGTGTATGGCACTGCTGCTACCAGAAGAGATTCAATTGGCATTTTCTTTCTTCTACTTTATTACCACATCTGCAAATATTGGTAGTCTGTAGCTGTTTCTTCATTCATCTGTTTCAGCTGTGATCTTTTGTTGCTCATTGATGAGGATTTGGTAAGAGCAGCATGTACTCTTGAACAAAATTTTAAGATTCTATTTTATAGATAAAAATTCCTAGTTCTTCTACCTTCATAGATCTTCCATGCATCTATGATCTGCTAAAAAAAACCAAAACCAAACCAAGTCCAAGAAAATAAATGAAAATATAAACACAAAAAACCCAAACAAACCAAAAAGGTAGGAACGTTCTTGATGACATTCCATTCCTTGAAGCATGCTCTAAGTTCTGTCATCAGCCTGAGTAGTGGAATTGCCCTGTCCACATGTCTGCATCTCAGGCTCCCCCTGATTGCTTTGCTTTCTTCTTGTAGATAAAAAATGCTAGAGCAAAGATTTTTCACTCAAACCTTCTTGGAGACGTGAGTAACAAGAAGCGGTGGCAGAAGAGAAGTAGGCACATGTGAATGCAATGTAGTGGTAGAAAACATGAAAACATTTATCTTTAGAAAGATCCTTCTTTATAGTTCCAGTTGTGGAATGCATTTACCCTTGCACACACATCTCCTTGGGCCCACTGATGATGGGATTGGTGATACCTTTTCTTATGCTCTCAGTGTGTTTGCAGGCTTGTTTTATATTTTGTTAAATTTCTGAGGTTATTGGAACAACTTAAAGAAATTTGAAAAAAACTCAACAACAACAAAACCCCGTTTTAGAATTGAGAGTAAAGCTGGAAGCAAAGCACTCTGTCCAACTAGTAAATTCTGTGGTAAATTTGCCATCTGCAAATAGACATGAACTTTTCTTCTCCCTTGAAGTTATCTGTCCTCATGAGCTTTCTCAGGATGTTCACTTATGAAAGTGACTGCTAAAGAAGCAGGAAGCCCATGAATTGTAGTAGTGAGATAGGATCTTTCTGGCAATTCCAATTGACCAGTACTCTTTTCCTCTTATGTTTACCATGAGGAAAATAGCAAAAAAATAATTTTGTTGCTTGGAAAATATTAAATGCTTTTAATTGTGTTTACAGCTTGTTCTCTGATTAAATAAGGGAAGTGCTAGCAGTTCATTTCTACATATCACTTGTAAGGTACTTAGCATTTCTGAGAGGTGTGTTTTGTCTAAAACTTTGTAGGTGCCAGCTACTTTGTAAAACTGTGTCTGAGATCCTTGGCTGACCTTTGGTGGGTCTCACGAGCATGGGGAAACTGTGGAACAGCACAGAGCATAAATCTGGAGAGAGCTTTCCTGTTCACTGTCCCAGGTGAATGTGGCTGGGCCAAAGCGGGCATTGAGTTCAGGTTCAGCTGGGCCAGCTGCAGGTGGTGGCTGCATGCTGCCTGTCCTGTGGCTCTGAAGTGGATTGTTCAGCTCTAATCTGTGTGTGGAGCTGCTCTTGTGAGTGCTTTCTAATCTATTTCAGGCAAAATGAATCTGCTTAGCTGAGGCTTTAAACTTGTAAGCTAACCTGGCTCATTCTGACCGAGTTGGCTTAGTGATGCTTATGTGCACAGGTGCGCCAGGAGATCTGGCTGGATGCAGGGATAAGCAGGCTGGGTGTGGGAGGCTGAGCCTGTGCCTCAGGAAGAGTGTATGCATGTGTCTCTACACTCCTATTCTTTCCAGAAGTCCCTTTAAATAGCTTATTTTAATGTGTCAGGAAGTGTGCTTTGAAAGCAAAATAAATCTTGTGCAGAATAAGCATGCTGGGGTGCTTGCTGAGTGCTTGTTTTCTATTAGCTGCTAGTCCTTACCTATTTTAAACTTAATGGATGACTGTTTTGTTGCAATTTTATCTAATTCAATGATCTAGGGTTTCCCAATGCTGCTGGGTTTAGTCCTAGGTATAAAAAGTTCAACGAATATTTCAGTTTCCACTGGAACTGTGTGCAGACAACTATGAAGGAGGAAGACTGGCTAAATGATTTTTCAGAAATATCTGTTTAAAAACTGCTGTCAGGCTTCTGAAGTTGATTTTTTATATTTTAAAAAAGTCCTACTAGAAAGTCTGCTGAAGCTTTCTTCCATTTTTCTCTGTTGCATAGCTAACAGAATTTATGTGCAAGCCCATGGAAATCTCATGCTTTTTTTGTGGTTGGTAACGTGATCTCTGCTAAATCAACCATTTGTCACTGATGGATGTTGCCTGCACCTGAGCTGTTTAGTATTTCCATGCTGGGGTATGGATGATGGAGCACTCATCATCCAATCTCTATTCCTTCACCAGTGGCAGAAACATCTAGTAATGCCCAGCCTGCTGTCCTGCTGCCATGAGCTGAACATTTTCCAGATGTTAGGACTTATCAGAAAAAGTCTCTGGAATGTGTGAATTTATCACCTGGGACTGAATGGACTTGGGATCAGGCTTTCAGGTTGCCACTCCTGTCCACTTCTAACAAGTCGTTTAAAGCAGATCCAAATCTGTTGATTTCAGATTTTTTTTTTTTTTCCTGGTGAGCCCTAGAGCTGGGAGTGTCAGATGTTGCTCCCTGTGACAATTTCAACTCCAAGCCAGATGTGCAGCAGGCTTTCTTCGCTCTCTTCCCCTACTCCTGAGACTCAAAAATCAAGGAATGCAAGACTAACTGGGCAATCTGTGAAAAGTGGCTTTGCGCCAGAAGTCCCAGGAAGAACCACAATAAATTTATGCTGTAAATCAGTATTTTTTAAATGGTCAGTTCTTCAACAGAGAAGAGAACACTGAGTGCAGGAGCTCCTGCTGAGAACAGCCATGTTCCTGAAACAGTTGGTACTTTCCATGTCAAAGTAGTTGTCTAACATACTGAAAAAATATACCAGAAGTGCCTAAAAGAGCTTGGGGGTTTGGGGTTAGTGCCCACCTGCGATGGTGAGATATCTTTGAAACATATCCTTGATCTCACTGGTGTCTGAGGAGAAAGTGCAGATCTGTAGACCTCATTGGTGCCATTACTGCGTGTTGGCTGCAATACCTTTGAGAATGGCTATGAGCTCTGTGGGAATGGATTTCAGTACATAAACCTTGCACTGTTACAAGCAGAAAATATGTTCTTACTAGGCTTTGATGAAAATAAAAATCTATGAGGAATTCACCAGGAAATGAAATCATTTCTTAGAGCCTGGTTTCTTTCCAGGATTCTTACTGAAGAAAGAAAGAAAATTGGTGTGCTAGGTATTTCCCAGGTGTTGAGATGATTGGAATGAAAATGTAAATACCTTTAAAAGTTCAGCTGTATTTTTTCTAGTGTTTTATACTTCATACCTAATCATTGCTTCAACTGAGCAAGTAGCTGACTCCTATGTCTTGGTGACTAAAAAGTGGCTTCTGAACTTTGGGCAGAATTGGCACCATTTGCTAATCATCCATGCATCTGAGAGCACGGAAGCCCATGTGTAGATTATAAGAAAAATCAGAACACACACTGATGTGAAGGCTGTGAGGTGTGACTTGAACTTCACATTGCCTGTACTATATTCTGTTTTCCTCAGTGGAGGACTAGGTCTTTTGAAAAATGGAGCTATTTAGTGAGAGAGCCGTACATTTACTAAAAGCCTTTTTGGGCTGCTTCAGTGAGAAAGTTACGGTAAGGTCCAGTTTACAGCCTTCAAGTTATGTCATAGGACATAACCCAATCAGCCAGGTTTTCCAGTAAGAACAAATATAAATGCCCTATTTTCAGTGGTGCTCTTGCTATCAACAACCAATGTATTATTCAGAAAGTCATCCAATTTGGCATTCTATCAGTAGAATCAGTTGGAGTGAAATGCAACTGTTTGCAGCTGGACAGTTTCACACATCACTCTTACATAGTTGTGATAAAACAACATTCTGAATTATCTGGATAATGGCCTCAAAATTTGAATTTTAAGTTATAAGCAGTTATTTTATGAATTTTGGTTTTTTAACAGCTTTTCTAGGTTAGAAAATAAACAATCAACCCAACAATGTGCGTTATGTGTGTTCAGTGCATCCAGAGCTCTGTTCTCTGTTGTTAACAAGATTTGACTTTTCCCTTGCCTGTTGTGTTGTGGGTTCTTGTGGCACTTAGGAGACACACCATTTTTTTCTCACAGATTGTACCATCTCAGCTGCTTTGGATTTCCACCTATTACCAGCAATCCAGCAAATTTCTCTTTCTGAATATCAGTACTTCACTAGGACCTGAGCAATTACCTACTTGCTTCCAAAATATGCTGGTCTCCAGTATCCACAAGGCAGCTGTGTGGCACGGCAAGTGACCTTTGTGAAGCCCATACACCTGATGTAGCAGTGAGGGCAGGCACCAAGTTTGGATGGGGAGTGGTGCAGTCTGTCTGATGCTGTTTAGCACTGACTGGGAGAGACAGAGACTGCTCTTCACCTACAGGAGTCTTGAAAAATCAGGAACATTGATTAGCCTACAGTAAAGGTGGGTCAGTGATGTGGGAGACTGTTCCTCTTTGCAGCTGCTGTTGTGTTGTGGGCTCATTGTTGGGAAGAAACTGTCTTAGCTCTGCATGCCTCTTTCCACATAGGTGTGAGAAATGATGCCTGCTGTGGTGAGCTGGTGGGTTGGTGGGACTCCTGACAGTAGTGAAGTTTAAATCCATAATGCTAGCAGCAGAGCATCCCTTGCTTTTACTGAAGAGTACAGCTTCAAGTTCATGGGTAGCTGTTTATTTCACAGTGGTGTAAGATGTTAACTGGTCCCTAATCAGTACCCATGTCTGCTTGAAAGGTATAAGATCTGCTGTCCTTGAAACAGTTCTTATCTGTCATTCTTAACCCAGTGCCAGCAACACCACATACATTAGAGGAAACTGGTGAGGTACAATTGATTAGAGTATTTTTTTTTTCTGGAATGGGTAAGGGGGGGACAGTTTATTTTGGTGAAGCTCCACTGAAAATATTCTGTGGCAGAGCAGTAACAGCATCTTAAATGATATTAGTCACTGAAAAGAATCTCTATAACCTGTTTTTCATCCACTCAAATTATGATCCCAATTTCTAATTTTAAGATTGTTTCTATTTGTCTGCATTGGTGTCTCTTTTATTTGGTAGTTCAGGTACTTAATTTATTTGATAACTGTATACATGGTCAGTGCTTTACTGCATTGAACACTGCTGTCTTTACTGCTTGTAGCTACATCACCTTTCCTACTAGGAAACTGTTGTAGAGCAAAACCAGGAGATATTAGAGTTGATGGTTTGTAGAATTGGAAGGAAAGTTTGAATGCCTGCCTGACATAAATATTGTAGGCCACCTTACATTCTTATCTACCTCTGGTCGTGCAAATACAAAACCTTACTTTCCTGGTCCCAGAAATAATTTGAGCAAAGAAATCTATGTTTCTGTAGGTTGCTAGCAGATGTCCTGCTGCTGAATCATACTGCTTAATCAGTTACTGAAATAAAATTGTCAGAGAACCATTTTAAGGGCATTAAATCAATAACAATAATTGCAACCATTTCCATTTCTCCAGTGGAGCCTGCTAAGAGTCTGTTTGGGCCAGGGCCAGATTCTTTTATACAGGCTGGGATATCATCTTCCTTCAAACCTGGCACTCACTCATGCTGTTTGTCAGCAAGTGCCTTGTTGTTCTGCAAGGTCAGATTTTAAATCTAGTGCCATAAAGCTTCTCTGTGACACAGAGAACATAACGCTTAGGAACCAATGTGTGCTAGGCAGTGTTCTGGAGATGTGAGGTTAATGAGAAGGCATTTACTGTTTTTTTAATAGCATGTGGAGACTGTAATTGGTTTGGATTTTTTTGTTTTGTTTTCTTTTAAATTAGACACTAGAAAAGGGAATGGATTCTGCTGTGTTCTCGTAGTATGTGACCTTGTTTTACTTATGTCCTTCTACTGATGAAGATGCTGAAAATGCAGACAAACCAGTGAATTAGCAGATTTCAGCAAGTCTGGTTAATGCTGCCCTATGTTTCTCTTTGTATTTCTTGTAAAAGTAGAGAAGTGCAGATCAAAGGATCTTCCTTATCAGATGTTGATGCAAAGGCATTTAACATGTTTCATTGACTTGCTCTGGAAGAAAGTACATAATTTGGAGTTCATCTTTGAAAGTACAGCATTCAGAATGGAGAGAGTATTGCACAGTGGATACTGCAAAAATCTGATGTAACATTCACAGCACTTTGTGAGATATGAATTGGGATTGCAGACAGATAGGATTTCTTCATAAAATATATATTGCTTCTCGTTCTTTTAGAGCAACCTCATAGGAATAAGGCTGAGCTGTAGTTTTTCGCACCAAAATGGTAAAGTACACCAGTGTTTATATCTTGTGTTGCTTGCATGAGGCATGTTTTCTGCCCCAATCTGACCCCAGCTACCTTTTCTTATCTCAGAAATTTGGTTTATAACTGGTGAATTAAACACAAATGAGAAATGCGTTTGTCTGTCTTACATTACAGCCTTTTACTCCATTCTGTTTAACAGTACTGATAGAACTACTGATCTGGTTTTTTTATCCCCTAGCACATAAGACAACATGGAAGCTGAATCAGAGACTGGGCCAGATTGGAACAGACCATGGTGGGTCATCTGGTCCAACCTCTCTGCTCAAGCAGGGCCATCCCAGAGCACATGGTGAGGGAGGCTCCACAGCCTCTCAGGGCCATCCACTCTGGTGTGTGGTCACTGCACAGTGAAGAAGTTCTTCCTCATGTTCAGGTGGAACTTCCTGTCCATCAGGTTGTGCCCACTGCCTCCTGTCCTGTTGCTTGGCACCACTGAGCAGAGCCTGGCTCCATCCTCCTGGCACCCTCCCTGCAGACACTGACAGACATTGATGAGGTTCCCTCTCAGCCTTCTCTTCTCAATGATGTACAGGCCCAGCTCCCTCAGCCTTTCCTCCTAAGAGATGTGCTCCAGTCTCCTCATCTTCTTTGTTGCCCTGCTCCAGGATCTCCATGCCTCTCTTGTCCTGAGGAGCCCAGACCTGGATGCAACACTCCAGGGGTTGTATCTCCCCAGGGCTGAGCAGAGGGGCAGGATCACCTCCCTTCCCCTGCTGGCAGTGCTCTTCCTGATGTACCCAGAATACTCTTGGCCTTCTCCTTCAGACTTCTTTTAAAGAACAGGCAATTGAAACAGGAAATGAAAATAAAATTTTGGGCACTAGCCTCAAATAAGCATTGTCAATTGTGGATCTTAAGGTAAAATAGGTTGTTGATAACTTGGTAAGACTTGGATGTTTAATTCTCTTTTCATCTCACTTAGAATAATATAAAAAGTTTGAAAGAAGGGAAGGCTATTTAGTATTAGTAGAATATTCTTAATTTTTACCATAACCTTATAGTAATTTCTAGGAGGTTACTCTGATGCAGAAACCTGCAACTGAACAAAAGAGTGAGACTGGACTTCTTATTGCATAATGTGCATTTCTTCTACTTTACATCATTAATCATTATTAAGAGGCTCAAAAATACTGTTCTGTGCATTGAAGCTTCTGGGGAGTAAAGTGAGTTGATTATTCTTACTTATTAGAGGTGGTATAAGAGCTGCTTGAAAAAGGTATATTTACTTCAACTGTTTTTAATCACCCAGAAAAAATGTTCTTTAATAGCTGTCACAGCTCTTGATTCTCACTTTTCTCAGCTTTAATTCTGCTGTCATCTTCTTTTTAGCCACTAGAATGCCTTTCAGTGTAAAGGGTATATATGTTCCCATCTGTTTGTGTGTTGTTCCATATTAGAGGACTCTTTTCTCTAACAGCTCTGAGGTATGGGACAATTTGGTACTTGGTGTTATTTTCCTGCCCTTCCCCCAGTTTTCATATAACTAAATTAATTTTAAATTTGACTAAATTTAGCTGCTATTTGTTCTCAAGGTCTGATAGCTCACTTCAGTTAGAGATGACATGTTTTGGTCCATCTTTTTTGCCCTGTGTTCTAAATCACCTTTTTTTTTTTGGTTTTTTTTTTGATGTCTCTGCTCTTCTGTGTCTGCTTGTTTGTGCTGCATTTCAGCAACATTTGAGTTGTAGTTTTAGTCCAAGAAATCACGTTACCATTTTACCAGAAGCTGATGCCAGCCATCTGGTAAAACTGCAACTCATATTAGCAAAACCTATAATTTCAGGAAATGTACCCAAAATTACTTTTATGATTAGTGGACAGGAAAGAGACTGAGACTGAAGTCAGTTGGGTACTTCAGAAATCATTTTGAGGTTTGCAGGCAAACATCTTAATGGCAGTGGTCTTGCTGCCAAATGCTGTTTTGCTTTTGCCTTCAGAATAGTTTGCATTAATAATGAGCAGCTCTGCTTGGAAGTTTTTCATGTATTGCTCACACAAAGCAACTTTGCGAAGCAGCACCAGGTGAGGTGACAGTCTGTGTGAATGGATATGTAAAGTGGTTCAGCATACTGTACTGCTAAGGTTTTCCCACTGGAAATGCATCCAGACCCAGGGCCCATCAATGTTGTGGATGCTGAAGAAAAATTTATGTGTAGGCTGTTTTGGCCACGCAACACTAGCCTTTGTGTTAAGGGTAGAAGTTGTGAAATAAGTCTGCACTGAAACTAGGCAGGGTTTAGTCAGCAGTTTGGTCATACTTTTTGTCTCTGTGTCACTGTGGGAGCAGAGAGGAGGTGACAACAGCTCTCTTTCATGTACATTCTCAGGGAGAGGCAGGCAGCTCACCATGCCCTGGTAGCTGCCCTTGTGCTGCATGTTCTGCAGTTGTTGAATGTATGTGTTAAACTAAGATGGAGTATATTTCTAACTTAAGACTTAAAGTGGTGATGAATTTACTATCTTCCTAGTGAGCTATTACAGTGAGTAATTATCCTCATAGTTAATTCCATTTGTATTTTTCTCATTTCAGCATTTAGTGATTGGATCTTACTTCTTGTCTATTAGATAAAATCCTTGTTCACCTAGGCAGTTGGGAAGAATGGAGTTGTTTCTGCATAGTAATCACATTGCCTGTTTGCGTAAAATAAATGTTACTGAACGGTAGTCCTAGACTTCATAGTTGAGATTTCTGGTTTCACGTGTTGGTACCTATGGCTTAATGTGTGTTAACTCAGAAGAGTTTTTCCATCACACAGTAACACACCAGCACAGCTTAACCACAGGTCTCTGCTAGAAGGCCAGAGGTCCATCCCCATTGTTCCTCAGACTCTTGAAAGGCCTTGAGCAGTACAAAACTATCCTAAGCAGTTTTTGGTCTGGGCAGCTGGGGAGGTCCTTGTATGCAGTGGTGTTGATGGTGCTGTAAAACTGACCCCAAGGACTCCTTTTATAGGGAGTATAGATGGTCTGGTCTGGGGACAGAAAGGCATGTGAAAATACAACAGAATGCATAATACTACTGTGGAGATGTCAGGCCAGCTTGGAAAGCCCTCACAACTACATAGACCCACAAACTTCATTTACTTACATTTTGCAATGAAAGTTGAATTCAACCCCAAAATTATCCAAACCTGTGAAGTTTTAAGGAGTGCTTAGTCTCCTTTTGCACTGTAAGAGGATTCATAATCCTTTTTTGTAGAGAAATCCTTTCTTACATGTGTATCTATCATGGAAGAGTTTGGATGATTCTGTTGGCCTTCAGTAAGCAGGTATACAACAGCATCTTTAAATTTGAAAGGCGTATAAGAAACTGCCTGCCTAGTTTTCTAAACTGAGAATTCTTCAGCCCACATGCTTCTCAAGTAGTGTATCTAAAGATACTCTGTTTATGTTGTTTTAAGTGTGATCTAATGTTTGCTTTTGGCAAGAAACTCTTCCTTGTTAGTATGCACAGAAAGAGTAGTTTACATGAGGCTGAAATATTAACTGGCTGTTCTAAACTCAGCAAACAAGAATACTTCTGCTCTATCTCTAGCAGTAGTAGTGTAGGCTTCTTGTAGTAATCTAATTCATGGGGAAAACAATAAGCAAGCATTCATCAGTTATTCAGGTAAGAGTTTTCATTTGGAGAGGTAAAATTTTTAATATAATACTAATAGCAAGTAATGGTACAGTTGTCAAAGTGGAAAGGTTAAGACAATGCAGTTGAAAATTGTGTGCTTAGCTTTTATATCTTAGAGGTCCTTTCAATGGAAAAATAATCACTACTTGATACTTAGTGGCAGCATGCAGGATTTTATGGAGGATTTGCCTGTTTTTAATAGTTGCTGGAAAACTTGGCATCCTTTAAATAAGGCAAGGCTTTTTTTTCTGCTTTTCCTTTTCTGAGGAAAAGGAGAGAGAAGCCTTTCATTAGTTCCACATGATAGTTAACTTGTCACATTTTACAGCTTAATCTTTCTTCTTTAAAGAGTTTTTAGTGAAAAGACTAACCAACCATCTTCTGCATAACAGTCATTACTAATATAAATACTAAAAATAACATAATTATTTATATGAACACAGTAATATTGGTGATAATACAGATCTCCTCCTACTGTGGATTGTTGCCTCCCACGCTATCTTCCAAAGAATGCAAGTGAGTTTATTCCACATTATATCCATTCACTGTTCTTGATGAAAACATAACAATGCAAAATTAAAATTAAGGAGTAACTTTTGTACTTTTGCTGTTAGTCTTCCTTTTCAGGGAGCTAAGAACAATGAACAGTGTTCCTAATAAAGTGGCCTGAGCTCCCCACTTCTACAATAATACTGTACTGGTGTGTTAATAACTTGTCATGTGGGGGACAGCTTTGAGGAAAAGGACTTAAAATTTTGGGGGTTTTTTTTCCTTTTTTCTTTTTTTTTTTAAATGCAGTTTTCTCATTACTGTGTCATGGAGCTTTTAACATTTTCCATATGGGTCGCTTTCACATTTCCCTCTTATCTCCACCCCATCCTTGCCACAGCATTGTAATTCTCATTTTCTCATGTGTCAAACTTCGAGGTAAAAGCAGAACTTATGTAAGACATTATTCGCTAATTATTTACTGTGATTATTTGCTTTCTTTTTGAAACAAGGAGAATGCAGGCATGTTTTGAAACGCTTCACATATGAGAATTGAGTTCATTAATTACTTACAAACAAGTGTTTACAGAAAGAAAATTCTCCTAGTTTCTCTCTTCCTCTTATATGGTGATTGCTTTAATATGGACATCAAGTCTCTATTAATACATTTTATAGCATGATACTTTGTGCTAGAGCATTAAAGCTGCGATGACTTCAACTCAGATTATCCCTTCTTTTAGCCAGAGCAGCCCTTGTGTTGAGAATGCACAAAGAGGGAAGAAAAGGCCTTTGGTTTAAAGCATTAAGATTTGATGCTCCTCTTGCTGTTGCAAAGAGAATCTATGGAATCCACATGAATACATCCAGGTTCTGTGTTTGTGTGTGCCTGAACCTTGTAGGTAGTTGTACGATCATACATACTTTATCATAATCTAAAGAATGTGACTGCTTGTAGCTCAGACTGTTTCTTATAAACTCTTGCTTATGAAAGGTCTAGTCATCACTCTTCTACCTCTGATATTTCTTTATCAAGCCACTTAGCATAAATACTGCTAAATATATATAAATTCTTGAAGCATTTACTCATTTTCTGAACTGCTTTTTGTATTCTCATTTTCTTGTGGGTTTTGTGTCGTAGGAAGGGGACCAGGACACCAGCTGGTTCATCACAGGTCCAGTTTATTGAAGAAAGTATCAAACACTTATACAGCAAATAATAAGCTCATAAATATTCTGTAAGCCAAGCAATCTATTGGTTAAACTATACCATGAACTCTTCCTCATTCCTTAGGGGTTACATCTCTCTTTTCTCATGTCTCTTTCACTGTTTGTTATCCTACTGCAGCTAGGCCCAAGGACACACTATCAATGCAGGTGCAAGATTTGGAATTAGCCACGGCTTTGTACTTTTCCAGTCTCTTTTCAACTAAATTCCCAACAGTTTTGTGTGCTATTTCATATTTTATCACTTGTTAATACTTTATGTATTTGTCCCAGAAGAGGGTAGGATGATGTGATGTGTATTTAATTCCCAGAGTTAAAGTTTTCTTTTAAGTGGTTTCTATGTGTTTGTCCCCATAACTGATAGCAAGGGACAAGGCTCTGTCATGCCCTCACTGCCCATGTATTATCAGATATTGTCTCTCTTTTAAATAAATCCCTTTGTTTTCTGCGGGGAATGGTTCAGAATAAAGCAAAGTGTCTGAGACTGTAAAGTAGCACTGGAGGCTAAGGGGGATTGGGAAACTGAGGCATGGGATTAGAGAGGGAGCCATATTCAGAGGCAGTCCTGGAAGAAAAAAGTAAGTTGGATGGTGGAATAGGGACAGAAGGGGTAAAGTCTGTTGAAATAGGATTGTGGGGTTAAATAGAAGCAGGTAAATCGGAGGCAGAGACCATGTGTGGTGGGAAACCTGGAAGTATCTGTTCAGAAACATTCAAGAGAGGTCAGGACACCAGGACGTGGTGAAAAGCTTCAGCAGGTAGATGGAAAGTTGGGCCTGAATTTCAGTAGAGAGGTAGATAATTAAAACTGCCTGCAAAAGAAGATTAAATACAGCTGGACATAATTAAATTCAAACAGGAAACTTTAATTTTGGTATTTAAAAAATTTAATGAATACTAAATCTATTTTTTTGTTTGCTGTCAAATTTATGTTTGACATAAGTAAGTAATTAGAGGAGCACTTTGATTTAATGTCTGTTGCTTTGACCACTTTGCACTGAATAAACTACATTAATTGATTGTTAAAGTATATTGAGATCGTGAAAAAAGAGCAGGATAATTACTAATACAACCAAAACATTGCATGTGCTGCTCTATTGAGTGTTTGTGGGAGGTCAATAGTAAAGCAGGAGCAGAGAATCTTTTTGGCTGCTATTTTGTTCTGGAGTTTGAAGCTGTAAATAATGGAGTTGACTTAGAGATTTGAGGTGTATGTGTGTTTGGAAGTAGCAGTTTATTGTTCTTAGAAAAAACACGTGTTCTTGTAGAATGAGTTACATTGTATATGATGTATTTTATTTTGAAGAAAAGCTACTGAAAGTTTTAAAATCTATTTCAGTCTTGCTGTAATCAGCATATGTGCTGATGAAATACAGAAGACTTTATTTTCTTCAGCTGTGCAATGTATTCAACACAGTTTTGTGACTCCATTACTATGATCATGTTTGCTGTCCTTTATAGTGCAGCAAAATTATTCTGTAACTTTCATTTAAAGCTCATAACTTTAGTTAAAATTGTTGCCTTATCTGAATTATTTTAACTTCGTTAAGTCCATGCATGAGAATAAAAGAGGGTGGTAGATTCTTCATTTGATTTTTGTATTTCAGTTGTTGCATGTTGGCTGCTTTGGCTTGTTACTTAGCTGTTGTTCAAAATCCTCCCCATACACAAACTGTGCAGCCAGCAATCTGACCATTATCTTGTTTTCCTAAACACATCATGCATGGGTTTTGCTCGTAGTGTTTTGCAACGTTTGCTATCATGGCCATAACTCAAATATATGTTTTTCTTTGGTAAAACATGGTTCACAGTCTCAGTGTTAACTCTGTTATTTATTTATTTATACCTTTTTGATTCTGCTTGTAAATCCCCTTCTCATACATCTTTTTTCAAATGAGCTTAGCAGGCCTTGGATGGTGTGGCTTGCTAGGTGTATTTGCAATTCATGTGGTAGTTTGGGCTTGGATCAAGTGCACCTTTTAAAGCCCAATTCCTGATTATCCATGCCTGCTTCCCTATAGGATGAGCTGAAGCACTGTCCTAGAACACCTGGGTGAAACTAAATGAGAAGGTGTGCTCCAGCTGAGTGGGTCATTTTAGGCTTGGGCAAGGATCTGGGAATAAATCACTTCCTCTCCCCAGAGCTGGTATCCTGTGAGTGCTGTGTCTCAGCTTTGCATCCCTGCCCCTTTAGTGCTGCTCTGCTTGCTTGTGAGGACCAATGTGCCAGGGCTGTTCCTGGGCACACTGTGCTTGTAAGAGTCTTGTACTTCTTTTTCAGAAGGTAGATTTGGATGTTGAGACCTTAGGAGATCCTTTGCTTGGGTGGGATGTCCCTATTTGCTTTCTATTTAACTCAATTCAGTATTGCACAGTTAAATAATGCAATAAAAAGCTCAGATATATTACAGTGTTAAGATTTAGTTAAATATCTACAGAAGTTTTTGTGTTAGTTCATATGTCCTTGTTCACTAAATCTGTAATCTCAAAAGATTTGTTCTAGGAGCATCCACTGGCCATAAATCATGCTGTGTCTGTAGCTATACTGTTTTTTCACTAAATGCTATCATGATACTTAGTTTTGTCTCCAAGTCAGTCTAATAAATTAATTTCCAAGTTAATTCTTTAAAACCTTTTCACAATCTGTTATAGTTTGTTTAAAAACAAACCCCACCACAACCCAACCTCCACCTCTCTACATGCACCTAATTTTCTTTTTTCTTTATGGTTTCAAGTAATAAAAATGGAAAAATAAAAACGAGCAGTACTGATGGAAATTTCATTTTCCCATAGTTATGTGGGTTTATAGGTTAAAAATAATTAACAATTTTTTAAATCTGTACTAGCAGGATAGAAATATTTCAGCAGTAAAGCAGGAAGTGAAGTGGTCATCCTCACAGTACAGAATGCAACCTGTTGTGGCAGATAACCCTGAGCAGTTTTCCCTTTAATCTCCTTGTATTGCTTGGCATTTCTTGTTTTGAGCAACTGTTGTTCATATTTATTTTTATAATCTATCTTCTGTGAAAATGTAATGGATAAAGCTGAAAAATTATGCTTAAACGCAGCATTAAATGTTCAATAGAGGTAGGGGCTGCATGCAGTCTTTAGTAGAGATGTGGGATGCTTCATCAGCTCTGAGTTTACCATTGAATCAGTCTGGAGACTTCCATTTTCCTTAGGCATTTCTTGCATTTTGTTTTCCCATACAATGCAAGTGTTAAGAAAACTTACCTGAGAATTGCCAAGTTAGATTCATGGACCAAGTTTGATGAGCTTTGCATGCTTATGCAAAGTCATGCCACTTGCATTGCTATGTTTTGGTGTCTGTCTGATAAAAAAAGACTTTGTGGTCTGAGACAGGTAGGAAAAACAACAGCTTTCCTCAGGGGTTCTTCTGGTTTTTAGTTGATTTGAGTCATTTTGGTCTCTGACTGTATAAATGAAAGAGACACTGTAGTAGCTGAAAACACATCATTTCAGTTCTCTGGAAGTTGACTTGTAAATACACTTCTTCCTGCAAAATAGTAATCCTTCCTTATTCCCATCTACCTTATACATGGAAATTATTGTATCTTGTGTACTAGCTCTGACAGTAGTTAATTCTGAAAGCACTTACATGACAGAAGGCAGCTTTAATGTTTCAAATCTCTCAGATAATGTACATCCATCTGTTCTTTAGCAAATGCATCACCTCTCTGCATACTGATGATTTCTGATGTAGCACTGCTTGTAATTAAATTTTGATAATGTATTTTACAGGCTTCTTGGAAAAACAAATTGAGTTTATTCATGCAAATGTAGAGTAAAATGGAAACCACTAATGACTAAAGCTAATTTCATGAACTGATGGTCACTCAAAACTGTAGGAATAATTAAAAATATATACTAGTACTAGTGTACATTTTTAATTGGCTGGAATCTCATTTGGGTGTAATAACATTAACAACAGTGATATTGTTGTCACTTAAACATTTAGTATATTCTTGCATTTGATTACTTTAATGTTTCAAAGCTGACCTTTTATGTTGGTTGCTTACAGATACAAATTGGAAGTATGCATTAAATTATTGAAACAAATGCAGCATTTGCAGTTTTATCAAGTGCATACTAAACCAGTAATTGCATATATAATGCTACTGATACTGAAAAAATGCAATTAAACTTTTAAGCTACACCCATGGCTGCTTAGAGAAACATTTGTGGTGGAAATGAGAATTTCTAGATTGAGAAGATATAAACCTCTTGTTCAGCTGTTTTTTTTTTTTTTTTTAACTACTGATTTTTACATTGTTCGGTGCTTCAGCTTTCCAAGTTGAGAAAATAAGGTGTGGTATTATTTTATTCATAATGCCCAAACTATGTAGCAAGCCTGATACATAAGTTGTGTTACCATCAGATGATATATGCAACTAAATTTGACTTTTGATGAAATGTTGTTATTAAACATCACTCCCACATGCTAAGGTTTCTGAGCTTTGGGGAAAGATGTTAAATGAAAACATTTCTCTTAGAGTGCACTCTTTGTGGCATCTTTCTTAAATGCTCCTTACTGCACACAGAAAAATAAACACATTTGCTTTTGCTACCACTTGAATATGAAAAAACAGACATTAGCTTCTGGTTTGGGTCACATGTACCCAAGTGTCCTAAAGCTTTTTTCCCATGGAAAAATCAAAAGTCAGCACAGTGTCTGCTTCCTTCCATTGAATGTGTGGTGCTTAATTGTCTTTTAGTGTTAGCTTCTCATTCACTGATCAGAACTTAATGGGTTCTTTCTTTGAACACGTATTTCAGTGACTGATCTTGTAAGGTTTTATTTGGAGGAATCATCACCTGGGTAGATGTGGAAATGTGAGAACCCTGTCTTTGGGATGTAAGTAGTATTTCCCTAAGGAAGAAAGGTGCAGAGAACTGCAGAATCCCAGCTATGAATCCTCCTCAGAGAAAGAGTGGAAAAACACCTGTAAATGTGTTTCTTTTATGGTACAACGCACTGAAAATTACAGACCAGCTATGGTTTCTGGTACTTTGTTCCCTACTAACCAATAAGGTGAATGGTTTTGCAAATGTCATGGAGCAAAGTTGGGGTTTATATGTTCCCTGTCCATCATACAAGGCCGTAGGTTTTTTGTAAAACCAACCAACCAACGAACAAGCTATAAGAGATAGATGAGTTAAGAAAAAGGAGGGCGTGGTGGTGGTGGAGGTTTAGAGATTATCATCCTGTGCTGAAGTACTGCTCAAGGAAACATCCTTGACTGCTCCTGCTCCAAGGAGGCTCAGAAACTGTGCTCCCATGCAGTGTTTGTGGTGTTGTGCTTTCTGAATCTCTCACCATTGGCCTGCTGAGTGTGTGGGGTGGGCTCTGGGCTCCCAGGACAGTGGCTCTGTACACAAGGACAAAGCTGATTTCTCTCTGCACTCACATTCATGTACTGCTTTCAGAGCCTGTGAGTCTGACTGCTTGCTGAGTTGTGGCTGAATTAATCTACTCCACACATTGCTTGAATCCAGGGAAACCAGGATTTGCCTGCCTCAAAGGCTATACAGCTGGAAATCTGATACCAAATTTAATGATGAATTAGCCTGTGTTATAGCCCCTTGTTCTTATATATTGCTTGGAGGCACATGGGTAGCTGAATGCATGAATAATTTGGAAATTGCATTAGTATTTTTCAGTGTCTATTGAAATGCACCTAATTTTGGGGGTTTTTTTAACATCTCAGACACTCATTTAACAATTATTGTAGCTTCTTAGACTTTGGAGAACTTTACTACTCCTTCAAAAATCCCCACAATTACTAGCAATCTATTTTTTCCCAGGTGAGATATGTGCCGTTTCTGGGCCACACAGGTTGCCTAGTGATGTCTGCTTTTGACCACTGGGCATCTCTCTGGCCAGTGTAAGGCTTGGCAGTGATAAGGCTGTATGCTATAATGGGTGTTCTCTTCTTTATTAATCTAAAAGGAAATTAGAATAAAAAGAAATGAAACTTTCAATTATATCTGAAAAATATGCTGCTCTTAATGCATAAGACCAAAAGCAGTTTGTTTTTTTGAATAATATACAAAGTCTGTAATCAAATGAGAGGGAAAATAAATACCATTTGAAATGATCCGTGTACAGTTTTTTGCAAGTAATATTGCATACTTGTATCTTCTGTTAACATGAATGTTAGTGGTTCTTGTGGAATCTCTAGAAGGGCAACTAGTTCTTCTGAATTTCACTGAATCTGGTGCTTAAAAGACTATGATCAGGCTGTTGGAAAGTACAAGTAATTCTCTTGCTAGAAAGTTGCCTGAAGTTTTTTTTTTTGTTTTTGTTTTTTTGTTTTTCTAGTAGTGTATCAAGTAGAAATTATTCCTTGTTTCCTGGAAGTTTTTAGTTGCCAAGAATAATACAACTAAATAGATTTTTACTGCTTTATCTAATAAAAAAAAGTAACATTTGTTATTTCCCTCTTTTTCTTTATCTCCTTAGAATGTGAAAGCATTTGCATCTTCAGATAGCCTAGCCAAGGTCCAAGAAGTAGCAAGCTGGCTTTTGGAAATGAATCAGGAACTGCTCTCTGTGGGCAGCAAGAGGCGACGAACTGGTGGATCTCTTCGAGGTAATGCTTCCTCAAGCCAGGTAGATGAGGAGCAGATGAATCGCGTGGTGGAAGAGGAGGAGCAGCAGCAAAGACGACAACAAGAGGAGCAGCACATTGGGAGGAATGGGGAGATAGGAGCAGAAGAACCTGGATTTGATGACAGGCATGAGTCTCAGCAGGAGCAGTTAGAAGAAAATAATAATAGACTTATTACAGTGGATGAGGATTCCACTTGTAACCAAGAGGAAGATGACGATGAACATGCTGGTGACCAAGAGGAGGAGGTGGAAGAGGAGGAGGAAATGGACCAGGACAGTGATGATTTTGATCAGTCTGATGACAGCAGTAGAGAAGATGAACATGCTAACAGTAATAGTGTCACAAATTCCAACAGCCTCATGGACTTGCCCATTCACCAGTCATCGCCATTCTACGTGAAGACAAAGGTGAGAATTTTTTTGTGCTCTTAATACTCATTAACTTTGGATTTTGGAAAAAAAATGGCATATTTAGCATAAACTAAAGTTTTACAATGAAGCAAACATTGTATTTCCTAAAGAGCTTACAGTGAAGGATTTATGTAGTCCACAAGAACTATGCTGTTTTAGCTTTTAATAATAAAAATATTTGCATGCATTTGACAGGAGGAAATACCCCTATGTAATTTAAGGAATAGCATTCTGATGACTGTGGTCAAAATGCCAAGAAGTTTCTTTATAAATATTTTTACATAAGACCTTCCTGGCCTTATTTATGCTATTTTCCTTCTCCAAGTGAGCTAGAAGGAAAGGTAAGCAATCGTACATGTGTTGTGTTCTCACACAGAATCTGGTTCATTTAGGTGAAAACATTGTAATGAAAAAGTAGGGTGGAATATTATAGAAACATGAAGTTCTTCCTGCTGGCCTGCCGAGTCCCTTGACGAAATACAGATTTTTAAAAGTACAATAGCCAGTCATTCAGTTAGAAAGTCATTACAGGATGTCTTATTGCATCCTGCTTGTGAGGACCTTGAACCTCTGTGCTGGTAGTTGAAAACTTGAGATTTGCAATAAGAAGCTAGAAATTAATCTTCATACTTTTATTTCTCTTTATATCTCCTAATATTTTAGAGTTAAAAGAAGTTACTGGGGTATTGGTTGCAGTGTATATTTGTAGTTCGCTATATTTTCCAAGTTCTCTGGGAAGGAGGAATTCCATTAACTCTTAGGAGCAATAAAATAATGAAAGCAGTGATATTGACTAGTAAGAAAGAGAGCCAGGCCAGTGTTCTTCTGGGAGAATGTTCTTTCTAAGTCTATGGATTTATTTAGTTTTATTACTCATTAATTGTTAATAAAACACCTAGCCTCTTCTTACCTTTCAAAAAACAAAACCTCCTCAAACTTTTAAATTTTACTTTAAAAATAGTTAAAACCTGATGTAAAATAAAAACAGACAACAAGTCAGTTAACATAAGTAAACAAGATGACTATGAGCATAAATGTGTAGAGATGGATAATCAGTCTTCAAGATACACCTGAACAGGTAAATAGGGGGAATATTTCCTTCTGGAATCTACAGCAGTGTTTTTGTTAATAATGATACTATGCAATTCACTTCCATATTAAGTATCTCAGCTAACATATTTGATTTTTGAAAAGTTGTAATCTTTTCACATGAGTTTTTAATATAATTTTATATTTATAATTCTATTTTTCAGGGTACTGAAGTATATGCTTTCTAATTTGGAGTGAAATACTGTCATATTTCTTAGAATTGAATTGGATTTTACTATTGAAATCCTTGGTTTCATTTCAACACATTGGTTTTCCTGTATTTAGTATATTTTACTGGGTATCATATAACAGCTTGCATCCAGTATGGACAATAATTAATGTAGGAAATTATTATGCTCAAAATTATGTTTTTAAGTCTCTGAATTTGAAACTTGCTGAAGTGCTTTGTAAGTAATTATACTTAAATTTTGTACAGACGGAGCAGAGCACAATTTTCAGTGGTGGCCAGTTCTGAAGCTTTTTTTATTGATTTCAGTAATGAATGTAGCTTTTTCTTTCTTTTCTTGAGGCATATTTGACATGAACTGAAACAAGCCAGTTTAGCCCGAAGGAAGATGTCTGAAAGATCTTTGTACAGATGCAAAATTTCTGTGTGGCCTTGATAGTTGCTCTGCCTGTTCGATGCAGGGCTGGTCATTTTTGTCAGTGCTCTCTCCCCAGGCTGGGCTTCTGCAAGAATTTTTGAGCAGCCAGGTAGCAAACCAAATTTGGGATTTTTTTTTTCATGGTGCAGCTCTGTTTTAGAATGTTCCAACTTTAGGAAGTATCAGCACAAGATAGAAAGCTGCTTGAGGTGGCACTGCTCAGCATGATGGTTACACATTAGAACCGACAATATGCAACATTAATGTTACCAATTCATTAATAAACTCATATTTAACCATAGGAGCACATTCTGTGTTATAAAGTGTTGTGGAAATACATCTGTGAGAGCATGAATGAATTACCAGAGTAAAAATAAGCATGACTAATTAATACTCTGCTTTTGAGAAGAAAAGGGAGTGTTAGCAGAGTCATCAGCTATGTTTACAAGTGATTTCTGCTTCTACCTGTTGAGGATAAAGTCATCCTAGGAGACTTGAACTTGGTGGATTTATTTTTAGCTTTTCAGACATGTTTCTCAGTGTTTGTAGTCAATTACAGTTCTCATAACTCTGGCTGAATTACCCTGCTGTGTGCTGTACTCTGTGAAACTTGCTCTGTGCCAGCATTACAGGCAGTGATGGCTGAATGCCCTCCTGCCTGTCTGTGTCCGGTGCAAACCTGGCTCCTCAGGAGCATTCCTGGTGTAACACACTTTGTTCTGCTTGCACATATGGCAGCACACTTTCACCACTACCAAATAACAAGACATAATAGTGAGACTGAACAAAATAGCAACTGCTACTACTGTAGGTGTTGTACAACTCATCTTAAGTTTTTTTTCATATCTCTGTTCTTTGTCCTTTTTCTTCCTTTCCTCATAAACTCCTGAATAAAGTCTTTCTCTAATCTGATTTTATTTTCTGTTTGTTGACCTTCAGAATCCTGTGTGGCTAAGGAAGGAAATGTCATATTTCCCCCATAACACCACAGTGTACCCTGCTTGGGTTTGCTGCTTGTCACCTTAGTAGCAGCAAGCATGCTGTGTTCTAATAGATATATATAAAATAGATGAAAATATTTGCCTCATACTACTGCTCTGTGCAAATAACTGATAATTGCTGCCATAATGTTGTGAAAATGTCATAAGTAAAGGGCATGGGCTCTTGAAATGAGAAGGCTGGTGGTTCAGGAAGGATTTCATTGCATTTACCAGCACCACACAGGAATCCAGAAGGATCCTTGTGGTTACCTTCCATGATTTCCTGCATAAAATAGGCTGCTCTGTGTTGACTTCTGTGCAAGCTAAAGCTTATTTTTTGAAAAATGTCACTGTTTGAAAACAGGAAACTGTGCAGCAAGGCAAATCTCTCTCAAGCCTAGTTTAATATTTTGTTAGTTATCATCAGTGTTTAAACTTCTCTACCTTTACTCTGCCTTCTTCCTGTTGGATGACATTTTCTATTACAATTTTCTTTTATTTTCATGTTGTATTGAGGAGCTGTTTAACAAATGGGGCTTTTTTCTCCCTGTATGTTAAGCAATCAAGTTCTTCCCTAAAAGATATCTTAAATGTAAATAATAAGGGCAATGTGTCCATTGGGCACATTTTTCTATTTTTTGTTCTTGTTATCATACTTCTCTGAGCACTCTGGTGTTGGAACATTTCTCTTGAATCACAGATGTCCTTGATCAACAATCTGGATGAGGGGATCCAGAGCACCCTCAGTCAGTTGGCAGGTGACATCAAGTTGGGTGGGAGGTCACCAGAGATCTGCTGGAGGGCTGGAAGGCTCCACAGAGGGTTCTGCACAGGCTGGATTAATGGGCAAGGCCAACTGTGTGAGGCTCAGCAAGGCCAAATGCCAGATCCTGCTCTTGGCTCACATCAGCCACATACTGTGCTACAGGCTTGGGCAGAGTGGCTGGAAAGCTGCACAGCAGAAAAAGACCTGGGGGTGCTGCTGGAGAGCAGCTGAACATGAGCCAGAGTGTGCCCAGGTCCAAGGAGGCCAATGGATCCTGGCCTGGATCAGCAATGGTGTGGCCAGCAGGAGCAGGGCAGGGATTGTCCCTCTGTACTTGGCACTGGTGAGGCCTCACCTCAAACCCTATGTTCATTCTGGGCCCCTCACTGCAAGAAGGACACTGAGGGGCTGGAGCGTGTCCAGAGAAGGGCAGTGAGGTTGGAGAAGGCTCTGGAGCACAGGTCCTGTGAGGGGGAGCTGGGGGTGTTTAGCCCAGAGGAGTCTCAGGAGAGACTTTATCACTCTCTACAAACACCTGAAAGGAGGGGGGCTTTCATAGCCAGGTGAGGGTTGGCCTCTTCTCCCAGATAACAAGTGATAAAACAAGAGGAATTGGCCTGAAGTTGCACTAGGGGAGATTTAGATTGGATATTGGGATACTCTCCTTGCACAAAAGGGTGGAACAGGCTCCTCAGGGAGAGGCTGAGTTAACATCCTTGGAGGTATTTAAAAGACACGTAGATGTAGCATTTAGGGACTTTAGTGCTTTGACTTGTAGTAGTGTTAGATTAATTGTTGGACATGATGATCTTAAAATACCTTTTCCAACCCAAATGATTCTATGATATCAGAACTGCAATTAAAACAATTAAAAGTAGCAGCTGTGCCAAAGACAGCTAAAATTTGTTTATGAGATGTATTTACCTATTGATATATCAAATAACTCCATACATTGGGATTTCATGTTTGACTGATTTGTCTAATATGATGCAAGCCTTTTTCAGAGAGCTTTCTGTTCTGTAAGGTTGGCCTGTGTCCTTTGTACCGACAGAACTATTACTCAGTTGTATTAAAGTGACTGGCGTTTTCTCACATATCAGGCCCTTTACTTTTTGTTAATTTTTTCTTTCAGTTGATCTGTGTCTTGTCAAATGTTGCCATATCTGTTTTAAAAATACTTAATAGCACAAGAGAGCTAAGTAAATATATACAGCAGTCTGACAAAAACATGTTCTTGATGCTGATTCTTCACTGATTGCATTGTATTTGTGGCATCCATTTCCAGTGCTCTGTGATGACTTTGTATTAATTCAGTTCTGTTGGGTAACAATTAACCACAGCATAAGCAAACAAATACTCTTACATCCCATATTTCATAGCAACTGCACTTAAATGCTTTTATCCCTCTACATGTGGCATTCTGTTGCAATGCAAGGACAAGTATGTATTACTGGCAGTTGCCATCACTGTGAAATTGCTCATGTAAATGATCATTCTTGCTTACTTGAGATTTAAATAGTTTGTCTATCTGTGCTCATGCTCTTGAAATTGTAGTACTAGCAGATGTATCATGCCAGCAATATTTTTTGTTTATCAAAATTGGTGTTTATGACAGAGGTGACACCAGCATGATTTTGTGGAAGAAAATGTCATCAATGCTATAATCATATTTTATGACAACCACTGTTATTTTCTCTTGTACTGACACCTGGGTTTCACCATAGGGTTATCTAGGTTGTACTCTGTTTACTTTTCCATTTTTTTTCCCTGTAAATCTATAGGTTTATTTAGTATTTCTGAAATATTTTGATTGTTCTGATTCTTAAATATATTTTGATCATAATAGGTTCAATCTTTAACTTGTTTCAGTTTTTTTGGTCTTTGTTTGCATAACTGTTCCTGTAACTCACAGTTTCATAGTTTTAAAATATTAATTAATTCAATATACTTAAATATTTTGTTTTTAATTGATGTTTTTTGTTCCCATTAAGATGAGTTGTTTTTTTCTTGAACTGCTGCAAGCTTTTTATATATACAGGAGCATTGTCTTCTTGATTATCTTAGAAATTTTTTCTAAACAGCTACAGTAATTTACAAGTTCATTCATCTCTGGTTTGAGTTTGATGGGAATTGGTTTGTGGGGAAAAAGGTCATGATCACTTGTAAGCAATCTCCTATGAATTAAACTTTGTTCAATTAGTTTTTATTTATCTAAAATTCAACATTACATAATACTTTTAACATTAAGTGTCTCTAATGTTGAAGCCATCTCTAACTAAACACATTAATTCATGAAAAGCATTAGCTGCATTATTTCCAGCAAATATTGTCACAGATTTCTATGGTGTAGGCAAAGTAGCCACTTGATATCAGACTAACAGGAGTGAAATGTATTATGTAAGGACCTGAATTTTAAAATCCAAGTGAGCAGGTGGAGCAGGAGATTCTTAGCTGGTGCGTAGCCATTTTCTTTCTTGGGGTTTCAGAACACACTTTTGTCTGCTCTGCTTGTCTGGAGGGATTTGTGAAGAAGTGTTTGAGCCCATTTATGTGAGATGCTTTATCCTTCTGGGCAACAGGCGCTGTTCACCAAGAATCTTTGCAATTTACTTAAACATTTATCTTGTTTTTTTCTGTTGAGGCTATCGTAAAGCCTAGCAAATTAGGTTATATGAATATGAAATATTATTTCTGTGTTAACTACTTGGATTGTGATGGTGACTTCTCATAAGGGGTCAGGCATTCGTGTATGTAGAACCCTCCAATAACTTCACTAATTAGTCTCCTCTTCAGATGCAGGTTTGCTTGCTGCAGAATTGTGGGTTGTGATTGTTGTGATGGTTAGCAGAGCTTCCAAGGAAACTGAAAACAGATTAGCTAAAATGAAGATGAGAACTTACTGTGTAGTTGCATCTACAACCGCAAAAACCACTTTGATACCCTGTCAGAAGCTGTCATATTTTAGCATTTGCTTCATTACTAAAGGTAATAAGATTTTTTAAAATGGATACATTTAATACATAACATATATTACAAACAACAGTGGTAAAGGCTGAGAAGGAGTTTAATTTTCATGTGAAACCAGGGTGCTTTGATTGCAGCATCCCCTACCATACTTTATTCCACACTATCCATTTGGCTGTAAGTCACAAGTATTGTGTAAGTGTAAGTATTGGCGCTGTTCAGGAGCGCCTCTTCTTGATTGTTTATTGACATGGGAGGGAGGGAAGATACAACAGATGAGCTGGATTGACTTGGGTGGAGCTGGAACAGGATGTACCACAGGAAGACCTGTCCCTTGCAGCTTCAATACCCATCTCTTCAGTTCTGAACTAAATCTAAAGCCCTGCTCACATTAAGAGCTTTCAGCTCTTAAATAGTGCAGGCTGTGACAGTTTTTTGCTGCAAGGTGCCTGGTCTAAGCTTCTATGTAGAGCCACACAGATAAGAAGGATTTATTTTTTTTCAGGGGGTTCTGGCTTTGGGTGGAAAGACAGCATGAATTTTTTAAACTGAGGAAACCTAAGATTGCACTGGGCACTTTGTGCAAATGCGAAGTGAAAAGGACTCCTGTGTGAAAGTCTGCAGTCATTGTTGGAATTACTGATAGGCTAAAAGCAGGATAGGGGAATAAGGAGGAATCAAAGATGATTACAGAAAGCTTATCCTTGGGAGCAGAGGTTTTTTTTTGTGTCTACAGGCAGTACATGGAATTAGGAAGAAGTTGCATGTGTGTAGGTGGAGGGTGGTTTGTGTGTGTTAATAATTTTTCTCCTTCTCCGGGCAGCAGAGGGGGCTGCTATTGCTTTGCTGCAGCCCTCCCTATGCAGACTTGTGCTGTGTTCCTTTGCAAAGGTTTTCCTTGCTCCTGCAGCTAAAAGCCTGAAGCGTGTTTTTTAAGTGTAGGGAATAAATGTAACTGGAGCAGAAGGACTCAGTATTTTTTATTTGTCAAGGAATATGTTTCCAGTATAGGAAATGTTGTAGGAATGTTTCCTTTAAAAGAACAATTAAACTTATTTTCAGATGACTTGTGTGATGAGAATGCAATGTATAGTTCTCTGCTCTGAATACACAGGAGAAAGAGAAAAAACTTCATATTACAAAAAGAGATTGATTTTTTAACCTATTGTTTTTTCAAGAATCACATGCAAGGTATGTAGATTCTTCATGCCTTTCATTTAATGCTTTAAAGGGTTTTAAACTAAGTTATAACTTGCCTAAAGCTGTGGCAGAAAGGCTACACATTCAATGATTGTTGAAAGAAGGCAACAAAAAAGCACTGACTGAAAAAAAGTTTTTTTTTCTCTCTTGCTTTTTCTAAAGATTGTATTTTTTAATTGAGGAGGATCTTGTCAAGGCATACAAATGCTTTAAGGGGAGATGTTCAGGTATTGGGGCCAAATTCTTCAGTAGTGCCCAGTGGCAGGATAAGAGGCAATGAGCACAAAGAGAAACATAGGAAGTTGCATCTGAAAATGAGGAAAAACTTTCCTTTTGAGGGTAACAGCACTGGAACAGGCTGTCAAAAGAGCCTGTGGAGTCTCTTTCTGTGGAAATACTCAAAACTTGCCTGGGCATGATCCTGTGCAACCTGCACCAGATGAACCTGCTTTAGCAGAGAATTGGACTGGATGATGTCCAGGGGTCCCTTCCAATGATT
Source organism: Zonotrichia albicollis (assembly GCF_047830755.1). Lineage (NCBI taxonomy): Eukaryota > Metazoa > Chordata > Aves > Passeriformes > Passerellidae > Zonotrichia > Zonotrichia albicollis. The sequence continues at coordinate 26,638,950 of NC_133823.1, read as the reverse complement.
CTGTGATTCATAACAGCCAGTCAGAATTACTTTTGCACTACCATGACAGTTTGGTTATTGTCAAGCAAGTTTTGTTGTTTTAAAATATATTTACTTTTTACTTTTCTGATACAGAACCTTGTTTTTTGTATTGGGTGCTAATAACTAGAAATATTCATACTTGGAGATTAATATAAAAAACACTTCTAACCTTTGATTTCTTTCTAATTTATATACCCTACAGTTTAGTGCTCATCATTCCACACATGCAGGATCATTTGAAAAGGTTGCACAACTGTCATTAGATGTAATTTGTTAAATATTAAAGCATCCATGGAAGGAATGCAGATTCTTTGTTTCTCTGTTGATAGCAAGTCACTTCTCCAACTTTACTAACCTGCAGCATGCTTTTCTACAAATACCAGTGTTTTGTTTGAAAAGTACTTTTTACTTCCTGTGCTTTTACATGGCTGTGTTAATTTATGATTTCATTTGCTGCTCAAGGCTTGTAGAAGTTTAGGTATACTTTTTAAAGTAGAATTTTCCTACCCCTTCACTTGTACATAAAAATAATGTGTTGCATAATTGCTGTCTGGCTCATTTTTCCTACTCTGTAAGTAGATCATGAAGTTTGCTTATAGATATGTGGGCTATGTCTGTAGTAATCTGGTTATTGCTAAGGGTGTATACTTGAAATGTCCTTTGGTTGCTTGGCTTAGGCATTGCACCCTAAAGGGAAATATTGGGGAGGTACTTGCATATGTTTCTCAAACTTCCGTGTCAGTTACTTTATGTAGAGTAAATTAAATTTATGCCTTCAGGATAACTACCTGAAGCAGCACCTTGTGTCCAGCACTTTTTCATAGACTTTGAAATCAATATTGGTTCAGCTCCCACGTGGTTTTTGCTCTGCATCTTTGCTGTCAAAATGAAAATGAGAAATGAGCTTTTGGTTTTTTTTCTCAATGGGAAGAAATAAAAAAAAGTGCTGTAGTACTATTTCACCTCACCAATTATAAGACAACAATATTATGAAGTAGAAATCATGCAAATGTGCTTCAGAATCCTTTCAGTATGCTCACTCTGTTGGGATATGTGACTTGTCTAACAAATGCATTTGGGAGCTCTGCCCCACTTAAATATGCCATTTGTTCCTTTTGTTGTTCTTGACTATGTGGCACGTGCTATTGCCTGATGTGATCATTAACCCAAATATTTCCAGTCTGTAGTGATACAGCTGTATTTTCTTGAGCATTTATCAGTGGATGCTGTTGCCCTGTCAGTTATAAGCTGATTCTCCTTTTGAAGGTTAGCTGAAGTTGGTATTATAAAATTTAATGCAAATGATGAAGCAAAGTGTGGGGAAAGTAAAACTTTTGCTGGTGAGTTAGTTTTTGGTTTTGTTCACACATCCTTTCCCAAATGGTTGTTAAATATTCCTTTAGCTATGAATTTGAAGTGTATGTAAAAAAAAACCCCAACAAATTATGATTAGTAAACTTCTTGCATTTGCTGATGTTTATACATTTAAAATCATGGGATCTGAAATTAGCTTAGGGAGCTGAAGGACTAGAAATTGATCTGAAGACCACAACTAAGTTTAACACCTGCTGCAGGGCTAACAATTTTTTTCTGATATGTTTCTCACTCAGAGCTATTTTGCAGATTACAGTATATCCTATTTATTTTTTAGGAGACTTTTCATTATCTTCAGAACATGTGGCTATTCAGCAAACTGTGCACAGTGAAGGAATTTACATACCTTTATAAATTCTTGAGTAGAAGGAAAGAAACTAGACAATGTCAATTTCTCTGCTAATTTAATGATTTCTGAACAGGCAGAATGCTTAAAAACAAAATTTCCAAGCTGTCTCAGCAAATGTTTGAACAGACAGCATCTAATGTCCATCCACAAGAGATGATTTTTGACACGTGAACTGCTCTTCTTTGCTAGTGCTTGGTGTCTGATCCGTGCATGCAGCTGTGCTTGGGTAGTAATGATATACTGTGCATTTTGTGTAACTTATTGATGAGCTGCTAGGTTTTGTTTATGTGAATGTTTTACAGCTTGGTTTATTGGGGAAATTTCTGTTATAAAAATCCCTGTAAAACCTAGAACAGGTGTTTCTATAAATGGTTTGTTTTGTCACAAGCATCTTCTCCCTTTTTTTCCATGGCATGGTTAATGAAGATGCTGTCTAAACTTCATGCAGAGGTTGTGAGATTTCTGCCCATTTTCTACTGGCCAAACAAGTTCAGGAATTCACCAAATTATTATAAAATATGTGTATTTTAAAAATCTTCATGTGCCTTCACTTTGTATGGCCTAACTTTTGATGTACTATTACATATAGTTAAGTGGCATTGAGATTTTAAAGTAGGAAATAATTAGTTCTAGTGGATAGATGGGTATCTTGATAATAATCAGTGAAATACAAGTGGAAAGCATTGCTATTGAGCATCTTTTCTTCTGTCTTATTTCTTCTTTTCACTCTTCTTGCTAATTTTAAATTTTGTTTCTTTCGTTGGTAACAAGAATTGGGAAGAGGGAGAGGATGTGAGAAGGACACAATTACTGAAGAAGTGCAGAGATTTCTATTCCAAATCAAGGTGGTCCAAATGAACTATTTCTTTGTAAAACCTGGCTTTTTAAAATCTTTGTTCTTATTAAAAGGTGATGTTTTCTACTGACTTTTACTACCTGACCATATATTGCATAATGTGAAAGGAGTGAATTGGGAATTTTAGTAATACTCAGTGTAATTCAGTCTTGGAAGACACTGGCTATACTTTTCAGCTGTGTCATAACATATTACTCATTTAATGCTTATAAAATTTTAATACATTTGCTCAATCCCTGGCCCCTCTGTGAAGTTGAAAATGTACTTATCTCCATCATGGATTGCCAGCAGGGATAAATTCCACCTAATTCATCATCAAAAGTCATCGCTACTTTCAAGTAAAGTATTAGCAACATTTCCTGTAAGTGCAAATCTCATTCTTACCCAGTCAATGTTTCAAAGTGGGCAGGAGAATTTTGCTCTTCTCATTTAATTTATGGAGTGTCCCTTAAGGATGGCAGCTACTGTGATCATTATTGGCCCAAAGATACTGAGTGCTAAAAAAAAATAAATAAAGGCAACAAATAATAAACACTCTTTTTGCCAATCTCATAATTCTTTCAGTTGGGATACCTTGGTCAGATTTTCTAAAACATGGAGAAAATATGTGTTTTAATTAAAATGAATAAAAAAATATAGTAAAAATAAAGCAAAGAAAGTAGAAGTGACACAGCTAAATGGAAGAAATCAGACCAAAAATCATTCAATATGGATCAGTTCTTGCCAAATGTAATAATGTTGTCCCTCAACTTTTAAGCTGGACTTCATCCACAGCAAGGACACTTTCTGTTGGTACTCAGAGGCACTTTCCCTTCTGCACAAATTTTGACTTTGGTGTAAACCACTACTATTCTATGCCTTAGAGCAAGTGTACTGCAGGTATTCCATTGTATGTGTTTTGGAGGACAGGCTCTCGACAGACTCTGACTCTTCCCACACTGTGCCAATCAGAATTCCTTGGCAGGGTTTAGTCTCAGAATGCCAGTAAGCTCAGGGCTGGATTTGGCCAACCACACCAATCAAGAATGCCAGCCCTTCTGCATACTACCTGCTTTTTTTTCTGTGCTCTAAGCATTCTTTACTTCACATATCTTGAGCTTTATAAATAGCCTCACACCCCTTTCCAGTATGCTGTTACCAGCTGAAAAGGATTATGTAGCTTAATTTTGTGCTATCAAATGAATGCCATTGTTACAATCAGTTGCTGCATTTGTTAGATTAATGTGTATTTATGTGTATTTTACAGTGCTGGTAAGAAAAATAGTCTTGTCTCCAAAGAGGCCTTGAGAACAATTTTGTTCCAAGCATACAAACTATAATACTTTGCACTGTTCAACCTTTTATTTTGGCAGTCGTCAGTGTAGCTAATCCATAGACTGTTGTCAGGAATTTTTTTTTAATGCTGAATAAACAGTGTTGGGATAGAATTCTTCTACAGAAGAAAAAAAAATGTGTAAGGTGGTGAAAATATTTTTGATGCCTTTTTGATATTTTTGGGGATTTTTCTTGCTCCCATTTAGTATAGAAAAAGAAAGGTCTAAGTCCAAACTTCATTTTTGTCAGTGGTTTTTGTACGTTATTCAGAAACGGATAAACATGTTTTTGGTATTTTGGTACTGCTTTGTGCATTTTTGTGTGTGTAGGTATATAAGTAGAGAATTTCTCATTTGAAGTGTTGCATTTTACATGGAAGGGTGATATAATGATAAGAAAAGCTGAATTTTGCAGTATGGGTAATAATTTTTCAGCTTCCTATCTTTCCTTTTCATAAAAGCAGCCTCCTTAGTAAAAAAACCACCTGCTTTCCCTTCCCCCAGCTTATCCTCAGCTGGGAATTTGACTTGCATTTTAATCCAGTGTTAAATATTGCATGACTTCTCTACCTGTTGCAGTTCTCAATTCTTGTCTCAGCTTTATTTAAAGGTGCAAAACCAGCATAAAAAAGTGGTCAGCAAATAAATTCCTGCAGAGCAGCTGTAGAAATTCTTTTTAACAGCTGTTGCAGCACTGACTAGACTAAAGAGTTAAACTTGCTTATCCAACAAATCATGTTATAGCCAATGAGATCTGGGCAGACATTTCTGGAATATTTATAAAATGCAAGATGATGCAGCTGGATTTCTGTTGCATACCTGAAATGTTTTCTGAAATATTCACTGGAGAAATGAAGACACGTGCCTTAAAGATAGTTTAATAAAAGGGACAGTAACAACAAGACACCATAGTGTGGTAAATACAGTCATAAAATTAGGGCACTTGTAGGCTAAAGCCAGATAATAGAGGCCTCCAGTGTAAAATGGTTATGTAAGGTGGGCATTATTTAGATGCTCATGGTAAGTTGGGCATTATTTTATTTAGTGCTCATGATTAACTATTTTTTAATGTTATGACAACATCATTAGTATTGATACTATATAGTCTCATTAATATGCATTTTACTAGACAGTCTGTGTTGTTTTCATAAACACTCCATGAGACCTGACAAAAAATTACCTGCTGTGAATGCAAATGTGCTCTATTGTGTAGTACTGTCCTGATTGAGGGCACATCCCACACCTGTAGCTGCATGTACCTGCAAGTTCCCCTCCCCTTCTTTTGAGATGGAATTCTGCTCTTGTTGAGATGCCTGGGAAGCTGTAATTTTTTTGGGACCAGTGTCACATGCTAAGAGATGCATGGACAAAGAGGGGTGATCTAACAGCTTGTTCTTGCCCAGAGGTAGAGGTCTTGACTGCTCTCCACTTCTAAACGCTGTTTGTCTTTTCATGCATCTGGCTGCTTTGAGAGCTGTTTACACTTGCTAATCTAGTGGAAAAATGACTTAGCAACAGCAAAAGTTGAGAATTTTCAGGTTTCCTACTTATTTCCTACAGGAGTTATTTCAGAGCTCACAAGCCTGACAAATTTTATAGCCAGTTTATTGAAGAGTTTATTGAAAAACTGGCCAAAGATAGAAGGGAGGAAGTGCTAGTATTGTCCTTTTCCCTTCTAGAGTCTCCATTGGATGTTTTTGTTTCCTTTCAGCTACAAAGAGGATCAGCTGTGGGATTGAACAGATCTAGTAGAGATCTTATTTTTTACAGGGTGACATTCATTCAAACTCACTTGAACTGGTGTTTCCAATTAGAAACTGAGAGTAGTGAATAGTTGCTATTGGTTAGTCTGACTTGCTGCTGGGCTCCCCATACATGAGTATTTAAATCCAGTAAGTCAAATTTGAGTCTCATTTTATTTCTCTGTGCACTCACACTTAAATGCCAGGATGCTTAAACAGTTATGAGCATGCACATAGGCATGAAAAATATGTAGTAGGTATGTTTATGTGATGATCTCCCCTTTGCTGATATGCTTGATATTTCATCTTCCCTGGCCTCTGCTAGTGGACTTTGGGGAATGCTATCTTATGCACTGTGAAGTCTTTTGCCAGACAGCACTTTACCATCATCCTTACCTATATTTTTTTGAAACTTCCTAATTTTTTTTTCAATATAGGAGTGTTATGCAAGTTGTACCATCCTCCATGGTGTAGCTACTTGCTCTTCCACAGCAAAAATTGTAAGGTAGCTCTTTTGTATTAGACACAGAAGTTTATAAATGCCTTGATATGATTTCAGAGCCAGAATTATGACCAGGAATTATCATTTGAATTAATCCCAGTTAAGAAAATGTGGATCCTTCTTCACTGTGTTCTTAAGCTTTGTTGCCAAAGAAAACAAAGCTTGTTCATTTGAGATTTTACGTGTCATTGTCTGTCATGCTTTCCAGAACTTATGTATCTCTTGGCTAATTTTCACATGATTTGGCAAAAATATTAATATTACACAAATTTGCAAGATAAATAGAGGGTAGGTAGGTAGGAAATGGAAGAGACTGCTGAGGAGGAAGTGTTCAAGGTGACCGTCATCTGTTTAGGCATCTTTGAATCCTTGTGGAATTGGGTTTTGCTGGGATCACGTATACAGGTTCAGTCAACATTTGTTCCTTCCTTTACACCATAGAAACCACTTATCAGTCAACACTCTTAGGGACACATAAGCCTGAAATAAAGGTTTGCTGTGGCTGGACTGTTCAGAGGGATGCTTCCATGTAGGTCCCCTGACACACTGGGACCATAAGGCCCTGGAGAAGCTATAGTGTAATTCAAGTGCAATTTGAATTTGTACGATAATCTAACCTGGAGCAAGGCTTTGTTCTTTCTCTTGCTTGTGTTACTGCAGGTCTTCACCTGAGGTTTTTTTTCATGGACTATGGAGAAAGCCATCAGTTTGCATGTTTTGCTAATTGTTTTGCCCATTTTGCATACTATCCAAGTGTATACTTTTTAGGACATTTTGATCTCATAAGATCAAAATTGTCCTCCCCATTGATCCCCTTCATAGCCACTTCAGAAGTCTTCATTATGTTTTCTTATATGTGCAGATTTTTGTATTGGTAAACTTGGACACAACAGAGTCATTTTAGAGCAATTAGGGTTTTTTTTCCTATCCAGCACCAGTAATACAGTTGCAGTTAGCTTCTATTCAGCAGTGCCTTTTATCTATACAATTTATTTGTTAATCTGCACAAAGCAGGCTAATATACAATCTGTCATTTGAAAACTGCTTGTATATTGATATTAGAAATCCCTCACATAAATAAACTTGCGGCCACAGTTGCTGGGTGAGTTGCTGATAGTGTTGTGTAGGATGCCTTGCTTTGCTTCTCGGTCTTTTTAGGCCTGGGCAGGGATCAGCATGAATATCAAATGAATAATAAGGCTTATGTATAATGTAAATTATAGTGCATTCTATATGCTACAGCTATCCAGAGCTTACTACAGATCTTTTTAGGAAATAAATTATCAAATATATTCAAAGGATTATTATGTTAGTGGGATTAATTTGAGAAGGTGACTTTTGAAATGTTGCAGTTCCCTGCTTTATCCATTTGAGGGCAGCTGTTCACCGATGTTAAGAGCTGTGGAGAACCTGTCTGGGGTTCTGCTATCTGCATTTTAGTTTTTCTATACTTACAAATACTTCATTCAGATCTCTCTAGGTCTTGTATTGTTCCATTACCATATCAAAAAGCCAAAATTTTGTTTAGGTTTTTTTTTCCAGTAATGCAAAACAACTCTAGAAGAAAACTCTGGGAAGTTTGCATGAACTGGTTTTTGGTGCAGGGATAATTTCATAGATCCATGTCTTAAAATTATGGCCTTCCTGAGTTCAGTGTATTGAACAAACTAGTTAATTTTGTAATCCAAAAAAGCTGACTTTGGATTACTCTGACTGGAAGGTATAAAGATTATTGCTGCTTTGTATATGCTTTCATTTTACAAGTATCTCTTCACTGGACTGGCCAAAAAGAAACAGGAGGCTTCTGGATTCTTATGTTTACAGTCAGTTGAAAGTCCATGATAGCCTTGAGTTTAAAAATACTGGTTTTACAGGCACTTTTATGTGATTTCATTTCAAATGTGATCTTCTGATTAAAAGGACAGGCAGGCACTCAGAGCACCATTGGAAATCAGCCCAACTATATTTAGAAACAGAATGTTTCTAAAATGTATTACAAAGCATTAAAGCTCAAATTTTCATAATTTCACATTTGTCAGCTTTGTACATGTTCTCATCCCATATAATGCAAAAGTACACACTTGTGAAGATAAAAGTGACAGAGAGTGGCTGTTTAAGCTTTACATTTGGAGCTTAAATTAGAATTACGTTTATAATATAAATGTATTGTACAAATACAAAAATAAGTGATATCTACTATATGCAATGTATTTCTGACCTCTCTCAGAAAGTCAACCTTCACCACTTTTGTCTTCTCTCTTAAGACTGTGTTTTATTTTCTGGCTAAGGACTTTCACTTATTAAAAGTTTATAACTTCCCAGCATTGGCCTGGGACCTTTAAACATTACTGTAAGACAATGATACTTACAGTCAGCAATGTGTATCAAATACAAGACTAAAAACTAGAGTGATGATAAGTGGAAGTAAAACTGGGACAAGATCTCATCTGCTAAAGCAAATCTTTTTTCCAGGGGACAGTGATAAAAAAGCAGGGGAAAATAGAGACAGATAAAAACTAAAGTTTTTTTCTTATTGCTATGATTAAGTATGAAATCTAGCTCTGTAATTTCACATTGGACAAAAAAAAGTGCCTTATTTTGCCATGGCTCTATCTCCTAAAAGGGGACTGCACTAATTATGAACATGATCTTATTTTTCGAACTGGAAGTGTGTCCCTGTGGAATTACTCTAGAATAGAAGTTCCTGGGGAGAAAACAATGTACCATTGGGACATTATCTCAAAACAAAAGAAGAAGGGCTGACAATCCTGAGTTTTGTTTTTTCAGAGATGTGAGAATAACCTGTGACTGGAACTGGTGAGCAGTGCTTGGAGAATGCAAAACTTGAGTCTTGTTTATTCCCCAGTTGTATGTAAATCTGTGAATGGGCCAAGTTATGTTCCTGTTTTGCACTCATGTTATGAGCTAATATTTTTTAAAAAAAGTGTGGGGGGAGTAAGCCTGTAAAGTAGTAAGATGCTAGGCTCTTGTATCAGCTAATAACAGTTGGTGGTCTGGCACACTGTCAAATTCTTTCAGCAATTGTGCAACGAAATACTCTTAAAAGTGAATTTAGTTCAGCAGTTTCAGCAGTTAGTTCAGTTTCTCTGAGCACACCCATAGAATTCTGTATGCAACTAACCAAAATATTGACTATTTATTGAAGGAGAAAGTAAGGCTTGCTTTGTACAGAATGTTGTATCTGATCCTGACCTGATCTCAAGTTATGTTTATATAATTGCATTATATATTACATTTTGCTGAACTTCACACTTTGCTGGAACAATTGAGATGGTGACTAGTTCATCAGAAATGGAAAATTGATCTGTGGCTTCTTTTTGAATCATATCAGTAGGGTATGTGGGTTGATCTGTTTTGAACTTTTGGTTCTGTTCTTCACTTTAGTTATTCAAAGTAAAAAACAAAAGGCTGCTCTTTTCCCTCTTTGGAGTACTTCATTGAAATTTTCTTATTTTAGTAAAACTAAGATTCTGAGATACTTATTCTGAAGCATACAAGTCAAGTGAAAGCCTAGTATTTGTATAAAATTTGAAATAATTCAGAATGAAGTTATAAAGTAATGCCGTTACTACTCTGTACAGGCTAATGGTAAACTGTTCCTTGGAATTTTAGCAGGAAGTGTGAAGTAGGAAATGTAAAGAGTATTTAGAAGAAAATTTATGTCTAAATGTGCTTTTGAATAACATATGAATGGGATGGTAGAAAAGAAAAATAACCCAGCCATCTGTGCAAGAAAATACTGTGCTCCCCAGCATTCTGTCCCAGCTTTTCTGTATTCAACATCTGTAAAGAAATAAGGATTGTCTTGTTTGTCTGGGAAAAAGATTGTGTTATAAGTAGGTGCTTACTGTAATGTATTTAAACTGTCAATGAAATGTTAGGTTTGTGGATTTTTTCCTGTTTTCTTTTTTTTTTTTTCCATAAAAAAACTTTCCTCATGTGAATGTTTGGTCAGGGAGGCCCTTTATATGCAAATGAGACATGCTTACAGCTTGGCTATTTGAAGGGGAAACAAAGGGCTAAGTGGAAATGCTAATACAGTCATATTTAATGCTGTCTTTTGTCAAGTTGCATTGTTGTGCTCCAAGCATTAAAGCATTACTGCACTCCTCTTTTGCCCTCACATAATTATACAGTTAATTATCTTTGCTGGTTTGTGCATAAAGAGACTTGTAAGATTTCTTAATGGTCATTTATTCACTGTGTTTTGGACTGTACTGACTCAGTTCTACAAGAGCCTTGATGGTTTTCTGCATCTCTTATCAGCAGTTTCATAACCCATTTTCACACGCTTTTGTTTCTTGCTACTTAGTTTTGCTCTAAAATGTTTTCAGAATCTGAATATGTTTTTAAGAAATGTGTCCAATTTTAGGCACCGGAAGGGGATTGTGGGAACATATGGAGACATTTTAGGAAAGCTAAAATGATCAAGAAATTATTCAAAATGGAAGTAAACTAATTGTGGAAAATTTGAGTAATAGACATTGCTTTGTAGCTTTGTTCAGTGGAGTAAGAACTTTTTTCCTGAAAAATGGGCCCTGGGTTGGTTGCTAAGGGCAGGCAGACCTGTCCCCATATCCTTCCAGAGATGCTATATTCTTGGAGGAAGAGCCCTCCTACTTTCCACTGGTGTGATGGATAGGCCTGAGCAAACTGGTACCCAAACTCATGGCAAATGAGCTGGCCAGAAGAGGGAAAACCACTGTACTTTTGCATCCTTAGAGCCAAAGCCACCCAGATGCTGCTTCCCCTACAGTGGCAGGGAGAGAGGAAGAGAGGCTGACTGGAGTACTGTATTTAGATAAAGAAAGCCAGGAGGAAGGAATTAAAAATCACAGTGTAGCATCCACTTTCATTAAATGAGCTAGTTTTGTACCAATTTTTAGGAGACGCTAATTTTTTTTTTCAATTTTTAAAAATCTATTTTTATTTTCTTCTTTAACTTTTGGACAGTATATTATGTTTTTAGAGACCATGGCTGAGGAACAGCAAAGTCCAGATCAGTTTTTAATTTAATTTTTTTGACAGTCCAGAAGAAATCTGCTGAGGGCATGATAAAATTGATCCTTCAGCAACACTGCTACCCTCTGAAGGTTGCAATCTCTTTGGATTCCCCTTCTGAGAGCGTAATAGCAGCTTGTTAGAAACAAAACAAAATTAAAAGAAAATTCTTCCTTTAAAGAGCAGGTGTAAGTGGCTGTGCTTACTAAAACTCCAGGCAGTCATGATTTTCTTGTTTTTCAATCTGCAGATCCCTTTTTGGAGAAGGGCTCTTCTGACATTGCAGGGGAGGTCCACCAGCTGTTTGACTGACGGGAGCAGTCTGCCTGCCCCTTGGTGGTTTAATTCCTGTCTATACTAGGATAGCTTGCACTTCACTGAGCAGCAGACAGGTCAGGACGCTTGGCAGGAGAAGGTTGAGAGGCAGAGGCAGGAGGCTGTGGGGAGCTGATTCACCAATCTGAAACTTTAAAAAAAAAAAAATCGTGCGACTTTAAAGCAAAGTTTTTAGCAATGTTCTTGCAGTGTTAGTAGACTTGACAAAGTAAGAAAGATAAAATGTCCAAACCTGGGAAAACTGCCATCAACCATGGCTTGGTTCCTGTTGATCTTAAAAGTGCCAAAGAACCTCTACCACACCAAACCGTGATGAAGATATTTAGCATCAGCATCATTGCACAGGGCTTGCCCTTCTGCCGTAGGCGGGTAAGTGCAAAAGTCTTTAAAAGCTGGATTTTCATCACTTGGCTTGGAGATCAGTGCTTTGTCATGGTGCATTCATTCCATGAGGAAGTACTTACATCTGTTATTATCTATTTACCCAGGGTGCCATAGAGGAGCCCTTTGGTAATTTATTTCATCAATTCTTGTGCTTTAATTTAATTAAAATCTGTACATGTTGTCTTAGCTATTACTCATTTAAAGGAACGTGTCAGTGATTCTTTTATAGCTGTAAACCGTGTAGGTGAAAACAAATGCTGTACAAAATAGGTGCACTCATAAATGTATTTTGCTGTTATCCAGTCTTTTAGGTCATGAAGATAGTTTGGGGTATCAGTTCTGAATTGTAGTGACATATGTGACTTGTTGAATACTAAATTAGAGAATTTAGAAATGTTAAACTAATTAATATTTGAGCATTTTTAGTAAGAATTCTTGAAATATGATTTTAATACTTTTGTAACTCAGTAAGGGAGATAACATTTTTTACTGTTACATAAAATAAAAATAGCATGTTACTATGTGGAGGTTGCGATATAGTTTATATATAGACAATCCTAGCCTGACAAACTATCACGGGTCTTATACTACAGCTTCAGGAACTGTATGAATTAAGTGTCTCTTAAAATACATTTATATGCGTTTTCTCTTGCTGCTAAATAAATACTGTTTCAGTTTACTGATGCAAGTTTTAAAATCTAGCTCATCCCTTGTAAATATGCTTGCTTTCTTTGAATGTCAACTTAGTACTTTTTAGCAAACTGAGTTAAATCACAGACAAAATTTAAATTTGACAAGGTCACCCTGGAAGGTTTGATTTTTTTCATACTATGTTGTTTGGAATATCTTAAAATGTTTATTATATGTAAAAGGTACATGGCATACATTGAAGGCAGCAATCTAATGTCAATTTGCAACAGTGCAAAATTTAGAACATATATATATAAACACACACACACAACTGTTTAATATTGGATTGTGTGCATTTCAGAAAAGTATTTTTTCTGAAATTAGATATTATGCATATGTGTTTGCTGAACATGAAATAGGAACATTTCATAATGTTGAAGGTGATAAAGTAAGTTTCTGTATTTTAATAAAGTGTTACAATTTTTTGATATTATTTGGGTATAATTTTTGATATTGTTTGTTTGAAAATAAGCCTTTGGAATATGTTTGGATAGTGTTAGTCCCTTTGTCTTGGGAAAAGCATAGTATACAGTGTAGAAGATAAGTTTAGTAGATACACTTCCTAAGTCCTTTTGTGGCTAAGTAAGTATGGTGTACTCTTGGAACTTGAGTGCTGATGTCTTATGAGTGTATTTTCTGTAATGAGAAATATGATCATACAGTAACTTATCACAGGTAGAAAAAAAACCCCAAAACAACCCAACCAAAATCTAAAGCAGTTTTCTCAAGATTTTGCACTGTTCCAAAGCGACCACAGTGATCTCATTTGTCCTGTCCTACACCCTGCTCAGTCACTTTAATGTTTTAGTTATAGGAGGGTTTAGAAAGGCGTTCAGCATCTATTTTTCTTTTAGCATTAGGACTAAGGAGAAAATTTAGAAATGCTGTAAATGTATCTTTTGCCAGCTAAGCTATCATCAATCTATTTATCTTCTATTCTGAAACTAATTATTCTCCGTATGATGGCTGCTGGTAGTGGAAAGTATGAGAGCTCCACCTTTAGTGCCATGCCTTGCAGCACTCCAAGCCTGCACGTAACTCCCAGCCATTACCATATTGGGTTCCTTCCATGCTAACGCACAGCGGGTGCATGCAAGATCTGCAGGTTGAAAAAATCCAATAGTAAAACCCAATCTAATTCTTCATATCAACAGATGAGAGAGTCAATACTTCTGTTTTTTGGATTTATTCTTTTATTAAACATTACAGCCAAAAAAGTATTTTTATGCAAAATAGGAGTTTTGACACAAAGTCTTTGTGCAACTTCAAGTTTTACTTTTTAAAAATTCTACTTTTCATTTAATAAGTAATGCATTGAATTATTTAGTACTGCATTTTCAGAGCTTAGTTTGATGTGCTTTAGAACATGAGCTACTAGTTTCTTCCAGGTTATTGACTTGGTAATATATCAATGCCACCCTTTTTTTGGGTGAGTGTACGATTGGGCCATTCAGACATTGACGTGACTTTAATATTGACCTTCTCCTTGTTTGAACTCATTTCTTCCCCTCCTTAATTGTACATTAGACTTAACAAAACATCTTTAAAATGTGTTCTGTGATCCTTGAGAGTAAAAATATTTCCGTTATGAGAGCTGACAGTTCATGGCTTCTGCATCCTCTGCATTGGTTATACTGAGCTTCTATCAAGAAGTGCACTATAAATGGTCACAGGACTTAGCAGTTTGCCCTTTTGCATTTTGTCAGTTTGCTCAAGTAATTAAAACACTTGTCTGCAATACCACTAATCTGAATCCAGTTAAAAATAGTATTTCTTAGCATTCTTTGTGGAGCACTTGAGAATAACTTTAGTGCACAGCTGTAAAAGTACTGTACTTCCACAGTAAACCGGTGTATTCCTACAAAGCTGTCCCGGAAAACACCAATGCACTATCACCAAACACAGCCATAGCTGTGGTCCTCTTTAGCCTTTGACACATCTTTCTTAGGCACTGGAGTAGATTTTGCAGTGTAAAGTGGAGAAGCAATGAATACCTTTTAGCTGGGACACGCTTGGAGTATCAGATGTCGTTTAGCTCTTCAGTGCGATGGAGCTGCAGCTGATCATTGAACATACAGCACAGTCACGTATGTCACGCATGTCCCAAAATCAAGTGCCACATTTTGTTTGCCATGGTAAATACTTCCAGTGGACAAAAAAATTGGTCTCTTAATTAAGTATGTGATTTTTCCTTTGTAATGCTCTTAAACCACTCACAGAAGTATTTTTCCTTCTGAAGTCTTGTAATTCTCAACTCTTTGAAAGCTATTTAAAAAATAGATTTCTTCCCTCTTTAGTTTTCCAAGGTTTTCTTCCCTGAAATTTCTCTTGAATTGTCTTTCTTCAAGTTTTCTGTATAACAATTTTATCACATTGAATGTATCTTTTTAAGAAGTGCTAATAAGCTGGAAAATTTGTGAGAGTGATTATTCACTTGCAGCGTTCCTTCATTTCAAGTGGATTATAGTAGCACTGAATTGTTATAAAGCAGGGGTTTCAGTGTGCACCCTGTGGTATTCCAAGCTGGAAAAATCAAGGTAATAAATGTATCCATTTTCACTGCCTGTAATCTCAAAACCACCAAAGATTCTGTTATACTCTCTGATTTTGTGAGAATAGTTTTCCTCTGTGTGTGTATGTTTCACCCTTAAAATACATCCAACCAAATTTTGGCAATTCATCAGCTTAGTTCATCAATGAAATGCTTCTGTCTGTAGGATGTATTTGTATGTTAAGTGAACACAAGATAGAGCATTGAAATATTACTTTTTACCTGCCTGTGTACTTCATAAAAAAGAGCATCCATTTGGTCTTAACACATTTGTCACTACAGTGGAGCACTTGGACTGAGACTCCAGTTCCTTTCCTTCCTCTAATTGACAGATATTCTAGTAGTGTATTTAAAATACTGGTGACTTATGCATGAACAGCTTCACTTATTTGGATTTGGTTTTTTAATCCCTTAATTTCTGTGTTAAAGCAACCAAAGCAGTCTTTTCACTGTCAGTCAAATTTATGTAAATGTTTGTGCCAGCAGTTCAACCAAGTGGTCTGTCCGTTCAGTTTTTCAGGGAAATGTAGTCCTGAATTTTTCCACAGTAAATCATATTTCTTGCTTGAATACAGTACTTGATTTTATGGATGACAGTAAGAAGTTACTTAATGGACAAAAAAACTGTTTTGCTTTCTCTGAAATTATATATCCTTCCATTTATACTTCTCTGTACTGCAGATAACTTTGGAACACGTTCTGAGTAATGTAAAAAAGCACTAATCTATTTTCCCCTTAAACAAAAAATAGGTAATTTCCCTTGGAATTTCTCACCATTTGCTAGGAAAAGACTGACAGAAGAGTGTGAACAAAAAATATGTGAAAATGTGCATGTGTGTGTGTACAGTTTTCTAATGTAAAACTAAAGGTAGTCTTCAGAGTCTGTCACTGGACAAATCTGAGCGCTCCCAAATGCTTGCATCTTCTACAAGAGAATTTTTGTTTCTGGGTTTTTTGTCAAGGAACATGCATTGTGACCTCAGGTGTTAACATATTTCTTTGAACGGCTGTCAGAAATAGCTTTCTTTCAAAGCTGCTTTAGCCTTTATTTCAATATCTCTTGATTTTGTTTGAAAATTTGTCAGAGAAGTACAGGTCATGGACTGATCAGTTGATACTTATCAGGAAAGGAACTGTGTTCTTGACCTATGTGTGTTTTTCATAAAGGGGTGTGTCCATTGCTCTGGATTTCCAAATATTAACAATAAAGCCTGCCTTCTAGATATTTTACTTTTCATTCTTAAATTCATAATTTATAGTGGTTTTTTTTCCTTGCTTTTGTTATTTTTGGTGTTTCAGTTTTGGAAAATCTGTGTAATGAAACAGAAGTACTTCAGAAGTTCAGTAGAAGGAAGTTAACGGAAAAGGAAGATGGTTTTGAGTGGAAAGAAAGGAATAGTTGCAGAAATGAGGAAGGCAAAGTCTTCTGTAACATTCTGCCTGGAGGGTCATGCCTTTAGAAGATAAATAGTCTTGGATAATGAACTTTGTCTTTTTTCCTTTTCTTTTTTACATATATGCAGTGTCTCCACTCTGAATCTGCTTTTCCTGTGCCTTTCATCTATTCTCACAAGGGAAATAAATGTTTTTCCTGTGTGAAGTGGTAGTCTTGAAGAAAAACGCAATACGTTACTTATTTTATCAAGACGAAACAGCAAATTTCTAAAAATTATCCTCTGCACCCTTTTTTGTGCAGTTCTTTCTTTCATTTTGTTTGCAAACAAACTTCCTCTGTACTGTAGTTGAGAGGGAATAATACAGGTTTCACAGAAGTGGAAAGAAGTGTACAGATCCTCAGTTCTCTGATCAGCTCAAGGTGGGCTGATTCAACCTGGCTCAGCTGAAGTGTCCTGTGATCTCCCAGGCAATGCTCACAAGAATTCTGCCAAGCCTTAATGAAATCCATCCTTCAAACTGTGCATGCAGTCTGATGTAGCCAGTGTTTCTGGCTTTGTAGAACGAGATACAGGCAGAAATAGGCTTCTCCCTAGCCCTGCCCTTCTCTGGGGTGTTAGAGAAGCTCTGGGCTTAAGATAGCCATTTGCAGGAGGAAGCAGTTTGCTGTTCGAGCAGCTGTTCCCTGTATTCCCTGGGAAAAATAAAATTGGTAGCTAACCTGTGCATATCTAGTCCAGTCTGGTGTAGTGGGTCAAAAATAGTTGGACAACTTACTTGAGTTTTTGTTGTTGTTTGGTTGGTGGTTTGTTTTTGTTTGGTGTTTGTTAATTTTCAAACCTGCACCGCAACACATGTCATAGCACTCCCAAAGACTGCTTTTTCAGAATATTCAGGGATCCTCTGTCACCATACTGGCTCTTTGAGAAACACTGTTATTTAAATTGTTCTACCTATTTCTGGCCAAGATAAAAGCAGCAATCGGAAACTCATTTATATTTAACACTAGCTAAAATGTTTTTCTTTGTGGTTTTGATGCATTTAAAACTTCCATTTCCTCTTGTAATGAGCCGTGCTGTCTGTTACAGACTGCAGGAGTGCAGATGTTAAAAGCATGTTATGATGATTCTGCAGTCAGTCCCTTCCCTTCAGGAGGTGTCAGAAGAAAGGTTTCCTGGGTGATTTTTCTCCTTTGTGCCCAATTGTTTAGATGCCTTTTGAAGCCTTTATTGTCATGCTCTTTGAGCTATTCAAACATGCTAGGTTGACTTTGTGTAAGGTCTTTACCTGCTTAAAGTCCATCTGTTTTGTTGTCTCAAACTGTGGAGGTTATAGCATCCAGCAGAAGAGGGAATGGGAGACAACAATGATGCTATAAACTGACCCAGCTGCCTCTTTGCTGATTGATCATGCCAGAGGGGAACTCATGAAATGTGTAATTAAATACTTAGTGTATTGCTTTGAAACCTAATTGCTTTAGCTATGAATCTCCCTTTTCTCTTTTTACAGTCCCTTCTATCACTAGGTAAACGCTTTTTGTCCTCCTGCAGCAGAGGAAGGCACTTTAATTTCCTGAGCATATCTTTTTCAGGTATGGGGGAAGAATCCTTTGTGGTGAAATTATTGCTCTGCTGTGTCATGACTATCCTTACTATAGAAACACAAAGAGGGCAAATAAACTTTAACTGGCAATTTTTGTTCAGGTGTTCCCCAGATTTTGAGTGGAAGTCAAACTGAACTAGAATGACACTCAGACAAGGCATAAGCAGGGTTGTAGCCTTAGCATCTTGCTCTTGGGTCTCTGCCACTTACCACAACCAATTGGTTGTTGTTCCTTAATGTGATGAACCCTTTCTTTCAGTGAATGATGATTTTGCCAGTTTGAATAGCTCCACTCCTCAGAGCAGCAATCCCATCTCATTCCTAGACTCACTGCTGGGCTTGAGTTTTTTCTCTCAAACTCTGTCTTTGGCTCTGGTCTACTCGATCTCACTCATCCTTCACCTAGTTTTGGACTGGTAATTCTGCTTTCTCCCTGCAGTTTCTCATTGATATTCATCTTCTGTCAAAAGTGGGCCTCTTCTCTGGAAAAGTTATTTACTATGCTTGAAAATACAGTTTTGCATAGGAACAACAGCAGTGTCTTTCTAAATGCTGCTCAGTTATTTTATAATGTTACTCATATTTTTGGAAAGGCAAGAAAAAAAGCACTGGAATTGACATGACTTTTCCCTTTATTTATTTATCTTTTTTAGTCAAGGAAACCTGTACTTTTAATTTGTTCTGTTCCTTAAAATATGTTTTGAGTAACCAGTTTGATTGCAAAGTTTCTTGGTCAGAGGTTTGAGATGGTTGCATATCATTTGTGTGGTCATGTGTAGTTTGATCACATTTCAGAAAAACATCTCTAGTTACTTACTCCTCATGTGGACATGATTTTAATACTGAAAGATGCAGTCTATAAAGTAGGTTAATGATTTTTCTTTAAAAATCAGATAGTAGTTACAAACGGTAGTGCATTTTTGATACATTGCAAATATTTATGCTTGTGAAAGAGAAGTGTGATATATGTCATATGAAAACATTGATGCTGTGCAAGAAGGCAATACAGTAAACCTGTTTTTAATAATTCTGCTGCTACTGTAACACTTGGAAGTAACAGGCAAGTAAGATTTGTGTGTGGTGTTTTTCATTTGTTTTGTAGATCATATTCCAATATATTGAAGGACAACCAAAATTCTGCTGACCCTAAACTAATTGGTTAAAGTGAGAAGGAGAATAAAAATACATAAATGATGGTAGAAGTGTAAATAAATTATTTTATATAATGTTCTTCCCTTATGAATTATCTATGTTTAGCAGTACTTCCTTAAACCAGCTTCGTTTATGTCGTATCAAAGGCACTCATAAGACTTGGCAAATGCTAATGTATTCAACTTCTTTATTAGCTAGGAAAACTTTTTTTTTTCAGGAAATAGTATAATAATGTAGCAAAGACAGTAAAATTTTGTGTTTTATTTGGTGAAACAGGCTTTTTTCTCTCCTGTCTCAGATGGCTCATTATTTCTGGTAGTTTATTAAGTTTGTATATGGTGGATGGCTTTGCATATGCATGGTAGTAAATAGAATCTTATTTGTAAATTGTGAAAAAGAGGCAACTTGTCTGTAGAAGATGCAGGTAAGTAAAAAATTTATTTTAGGAGTCTGTAATATGTAAACATAAGGAAATTTCAGACCAGATGTTTCAATATTCATAGCCTCCTGTGGAATTTCTAAAATCGCATTTTTAAGTTCATAATGTAGCTAGTGTACAGTGATGGTAAGCAGTTACAGCATACTGATCCTAGATGGTATTATATGGGATCTTTCCTCATGATTGAGGTCCCCCCATTTATGTATAGAGACATGGGTTTAAAAAGCATAGTTTTATTTGTAAACATTATTATTCATATTATAATAATATTATATATATGATGTAATAAGTCTGATATGCTGGATGCAAAATTGTCCCTGCACAGAGAGTTTACTGCTTGTAGAGATGAAAGACAGAAGATGAGATGGGAAAAGAAGCATGATGTGTTGTTAGCTGCTGCAAGCAGAGAGCTGTTCCTTGGTTCAAAGGCCAGGAGCCTGTAGGTGATACCATTCTGGTCTCTTTCTAAGGATACTCTCCCAGAAGCATTTTTGTTTTTGAAAATTGAAAAAGAACAGCATAGAAAGTGACACAGAGGTATATTTGGTATATTTTTTGTGCCGTATTTTTTCCTGTTTATCCTGTGTTTAGGTACTCACTTCTATATTTACACAGTTAAAATTTTGTTGCTTTAAGACAATCTGCATGGTGCAGTGTTCTGTCAGTAAAAAAGGCAATCTCTTCCAAAGCATGCTGCTATTAATAAACCCTAACACAGGATTACTTCTCATGATCACAGCAGCAGCTGGCAAGAATGTTTGCAATTTTAACATATTTACAGCATTGCTACATTCCATCTTGCATTTCTCCTATGGTACGTTGTTAGTGAAATTTCAGACTGAATTCTTACCATGAATTTCTTCATGGCCTTACAGTCTTCCCTTCTTTTGCCTTCCCTTCTCCAAATCCTGTCTGCATACCAAGCTCTCAAACAAAAAAAAAAGGTCCTCTACTGTCTAGTGCCTATTCTGTCCACATAACTTTTATAGATCATCTCTCTTTTCTTTCCTGTCTCTTTACACCCACAGTGTTCCTGTCCTTTGCCTCTCTGCTTATCCTGCAAACAGTTCTGGGAAGTCCTTTCTGCCCATGCACCACATTTAAGAAAATGAAGAATTATCTGTAACTGGCTGTATTTCCTAAGAGAACCAGATAAGCCATCATGCTAAAAAAAAATTACGATTTCTACAACATCTATCACTTGATTTTCAAAGTACAAGTGTTTAGCTTTAAGTATAATAAATTCAGTATTAAAATACTATGTGTCAATCAATTTTCACTGCCTACCCTTGCTTTATTATCTCCAGGCAGGTGATAAACTCTCATAGTTGGTACTAATTCTCTTCTCTTGAATAGCATTCAGAATAGGTGCTTGTGCACCTTTCTCTTTGGGAGGAATGTTTTTGTGCTAAACAATAATAAGCTTCTGTTCATTTAATTTATTAGACATGTATGCTTGCCACTTATTTGCTGTTTCTGTTCACAGCGATGCAAGAAATAGGTAACAGACAAAAAAACCTAATAATACAAATTATAGAATTGAGACTGCATCATCCCTTTAACCTATGGCAGGATCTATGGTGTCTGTGCTATTTCTGGCTGAGATTCATCTAATGATATAAAATTGCTTCTCATAGAAATGGTTAGTTTTCTCATCATGTTTGAAATATCATTATGTGTTGAGGTCACTTTGCACTGTGAGAATTTGACACTAATTGCAATTAATATCCAGATTTATTAAGGGCACATACATAGCAGTGCTTCTTCAGAAAGAAAATGGGTTAGAATAGCAGCAGCTAATTTGGTCGGTGCCTAATTAGTATGAATATTACATGGATTAAAATTGCCAAAATAGATTCATTTTGGGGGTTTGTTTCTTGATTTTTTTTTTCAAGACACATCATGCCCCTCCTGTATGGGTTAGAGAATGTTTGTAACAATTTTGTTGGGATTATTCCATTATAATTGTCAAATTAATTTGGTGTATGTCAGTTTCCTTTTGCTTCTTGTCCGCTTTTCTTTTCTTGTTACATAAAGAGCTGGTCATCATGGGAGAAAGCTTCAGTGAGTTGTAGCCCTTCCCTCCTAGAAGAAGAGGACGCAGCTGGAGCTGCTTGGTTCTGAGCCGCGTTAGTGATGGTGGGTGTCCGTGAGATCTGTTGGCACGGCTCGAGAAGCTTTCCAACAGGGCTGCCTCTTGTGCTGCCTTACTGAGAGGAATTTCTTTGGAGCATCTGGTTAACAGGGATCACTTTCTGGCACCACCTCCGTTAATTACATCTGCTCAACCTGTCTGCCTTGGTTTGCCTTGTGCATTCCCGTGAAGGGCTGTATCCAGATGCAGCTGTCTTGCAGGCGCAGCACTAAGCCCTGCGCCAGTCTTGAGATTTCTGGGAAGGCATCCAAACTTCTGAGTGGGTGAAGAGGAAATAGTTTCCTGTTCTGAAGTACTGGCCCATTTTAATTTGAGCACACAAGTGAATGTTTTAGATGTCCATAAATGCTGCATATTTGTCCGTTTATGGCCATGTTTAGCAGGTCCGGCCCTTTTCTTGATTTAGGAAGAGCTCAGATCAGACGTGACCCGTTCTTTCCTGTGTTTGGAGAAAGTAAATGCTTCAAGACATCCAAGACATCCTCAGGGAATTAATTAATTCCTGAAAATATAGCAATGAGGAGAGGTGGGTGTGCAAACCTTCATGCCCCCTGCCCCAGTTTTTCTCTTTCTCTCTTCCTGATGCAGAGGGAAACCTGCACTAAAACTTCTCTCTAGTCACTGAAGTGTAAAAATAGTGAAACCTGTAATTTGCACCTCTGGAGTGTCTTACTGACTTGTGGGACCTAATTTATAGAAACAAGTAGCATTGGCAGCCCCTTGCAGTGGACACACAGACCCCATGAATTCATAATTGCTGAAAATTTTCAGTTTATTCTTTGGGCTTCAGTAGACAATTTATGCCCCCCTGAGGTTATACTGAGTTACCCAATCGTAATAGGTGCTGCAAGTCTAATAAAACTAATCTTTCAAGAGACATCTGTGTTTCTTTGCTCTCAGCATGTTCTGTCTTTTGTGTATGTATGTTGATCGAAACATTGAAACATGTTATTTAGTAATTGGCCCTAAGGCCTTGTGTTTTCTCAGTGATTTTAAGATTTGTAATTCAAATTTGCACTAGTTAAGCATGAACAATGTTAGTAAGCAAAAAAACCTTTAAATTGAACTGTCGTCTCTCTGAAGTAACTAATCTTTGTGATATAAACAGAAAAATGTCTTTTTCTTAACCTAGTGTAACAACTGTGTGCATAATGTACAGTATTTGTATTTTAATGTATTTGGAAGAAGGTAAATAGAATCCTTCTTACAAGGTACTTATATTGACACAAATTAAGCCTCAGTGGGATGAAATGATGACAATTACTGAAAAATAAAGAAGTACATTATGTAGTAGTTTTGAATGTAGTTTAAACTATTTTCCACTTCAATTTTAATTTCAGATTGCCTGTATCTTAGAGTTTTTTCTTTTTTGCTTATCCTTCAGAACCATGAAGTCAAGACACCTTTTTGTGCATTTTCATACAAGCAGTTCCTTGCTGTGAGGCAACATGGGACACACGTGCTTTTGTCCATCTTTTGAAATCTCTTTACTAGGAGTTTTAACTTCTGTACAAAGTTTTGAGAAATAGTTCATGTTTTGATGGTATGTGAACATATGGGGAATGAATTTGGAGTCTTGAGACTAAACTGTTGCATTTTTTTCTTTTCTTTTCTTTTTTTTTTTTTCTTTTTAAGCTTACTAGGAGAGCATTCCAGTAGAGAGGACATAAGACATATGTCGTCTTTGAAGGATCAGTGTGCTAGATATTGGATATGGCATTCCAAAGCATGTAATGACACGGATCACAAAGATGTTGCCCTATTAAAAACCTAATATATGCAACCATCTTTGTATTTCTAAAAGAATGTCAGTTGCTACTAAGAAATATGCTAAAAACCTTTCTGAACTTTTCAATTCCTTTGACAGTGCTTGTGAACTTCAATATCTATTTTAAAAATACAATATATTATATATAATTTTCATTCTGTAGCACACAATATTATAGGTGGTAGGTAATTGTTTCCTTTCTTTTCCCATTCAGAACTGGGGAGTCATAGCATCTCGTTATCTAATACTATTTAATAATAGCCCTAGAATACATACACAGATACAGGTGCTCTTCCTTCAGGGAGAGTTTCAAGATTTCCTTCTAGCTTCCTGCCACTAAGTAGCATCAGTGCTGCTTCATAAGTCTCTGTCCTAGATTAGGTGTATCTGTCACAGACATATCATAAAGCATATCAAATACAAAGGTTTTATCTGGCCTCTTTTAGATGTGTCTTCATTAATGGTTTTCACGAATAGACAAATTGGTAAATTTGCTACTATTATTCAGTATAAAAAAATCTTAAGCTTTTTTTTCTTATTTTTTATTTCCATTTATATTTTCTTATATTCTGACTTTAAAGTAATCAGGTTTTGCTTTGTTTTTTTTATAAAGAAGAGCTCATTTTTAATAGGAAAAACACTAAATGGGAAAAACCTTACATGTTGTCTTACAATGTATTATAAATAAGGGAGCTTGTTTTTCCTTTTTCAGTCCTTTACTCCTCATGTCTTGAAAATAATGAAATAAAAAATTCTCCTAGCTTATCTTCTGTATGCATTTTCTGCTCTGTACAACATTAGAGGGGAGACAAGAACCAAGATGTAGTTTTAAGCAGTAGCTTCATAAACAAGTCTGGAAACTGAGGTAATCCTGCCTCATGTCCTTGTTTTCCCTGTTTCTTTCACCTTGTGACTGCTGTCATAGTCTCCAAACTTGGAAACAGCTGCTGCTAGGAAACCCTGTCTTTCCTTGTTTGACTTGGAAAACAGGGGTGGATTATTTCTGTTAAACTGAAGAGGAAAAAATACTTTCACTGAGTGCTGGCCATGTGTCTGGTTGCACCAAGGCAGAAGTTGGAGGTCTCTGAGGTAATACAGACTGTTTCAAGAACTGGGCATGTGGGAAGTTCACACCCTGGTTCAGAATGTGTCTAGCATCAAGACAGAACAGATGAGAGATCGCCACTACATTTAAAGTGTAAAATGTTTTCTTTCTTCATTTATGAATGAGAATGTTTGTGCTTCAATTTTCTGCCATGTTTATTTTCATAAAAATACAAACATCTCTAAATCTGACTCTCACTTGAAAGTAAAATTGAAAGTGGTCAGGAGCATTTGATAGATTACTGTAAATAATTGGAGAGATTTGTCTTCTACAGGTGCAACCTGAGCTGCACTTCTATGGTCTCTATGCAGTGATTTAGTTTCTTTACAGTGGTTGCTTGAAGGAAATGGCATTTTCTGCTTCTCTGGTAGATGCTTCAAATTTCAGAGGCAGTTTAGCACTATTGTAATTAGCACAGGGTGGAAGAAGCCATGCAGTGCCACTCTGGTCCCAGGCTTGTGTCGTAGATGCAGCATTGCTTGGTTGGCTACAAATGACATGAGATACACAGAAAGTGAGACTGACAAAAGGTGGAACAGAAAAATCAGTTGCTATAGTACCAAGCAGCCAGTGCTGTACTGCTGAAAATGTGGCTTTCTGTATATGCACGTCAGCAGAATAGAATACCTTTGTAGGGGTAGAAGGTATCAAAGTATTTTTAAGTACTCCCAGGGTGATAGTCCCAGTTGACAAGAACTTTACATCAGCTTTAAAAATGACACTGGGCATTACACAGTGAAGTCTCTCCAACAGGAATATATTCTTGAGGAAGAATGTATCATGACTTGAGAATAGATTAATTTCTTAGAAAGACAACCTGACACCAAGTGTTGGACAGGCAAACTATGCCATTGTGCCTTTTTTGAATCTTGTTTTATGCCTTGCTTGCAGAGTCAAAGCTGGATTATTTGCACTTACAGAGGTCTGACCTCTAGGTGCCATTAGTAGGATAGAAATACAACCCCTGTTCTTAATCAAAAACCTTTCAATTAACCTTTCAATTAACTCAATACTGAAATTGTTTGTCACAGCCTCTTTCCTACAGGAAAAACCCCTGAAGAGATCATGGTGGTTCCCTTGAGAACCAGCTTTACTTCATAGCTCAGAATGTGTTTTAAGGGAAAGATACTGTGATGAGAGACACTTGTGAAAAAAAAATCATAGCCAGAGGAGAAAATAAAATACATAAAATACATAATGGCCCAGATACTGTCACTGACTGTAATAACTGCTTTTCAGGATTTATGATGAAACAGCTTCAAACTTGTCTTTTAAGTCCCCTTGTTTCTACGTGCATGTAGTCAGGAGAGAAAGCTTGAATTTTGCTTTCCCATTATTACTAGGGAATTATTTGGATATTATCTTTATGGGAGTGGGAAAATGGGTTTTTTTTTATACCTAGCATGCCATTATTTATCATCTCTTTTTTTTATTAGAAACTACTTCTCATAGCAGTTTGTTAGCAAGAGGGTGCCCTACCCTGACCTTAGTTAAGAAGCTGTGTAACAATTCCTTGTAAAGCTGCATTCTTAAATACATGGTGTATGTGTAAACTCACAAAGACACAGCAATAGTCATGTAGTAAAATCTGATGGGGAATGCTGTAAGTTCAAAAAACAGGAAATCATTCTTTTTAACATTTGCTTGAAGCATGCAGATTGCACCGGGGTTTGAGGTTCTCTGCATAAATTTCCAAAACACATAACTGGGAGAAATGCTTTGCACCCTTTTTCATAACTGTTGACAGGCCAGCTTAATTTTTCCCTTCTCCTTGAAAAGGTTGTGCTTGTATGCAGGTGGCTTGAATAGCCTGGTCCACATGGATTTAGTCCATGAGAAAATGAAATTATGATCAGACTCTGTTAAGCTAGGTGGGTTTTTTAGCCTCACCCAGAGAAACATTTGTGATGTTCTTGTGAACGACAGCATGTCTAAAATGTCCCATGGCTTTAATAAAGGGTGCCTAGGAGAAAGAACTCTGATATATCATTTATTTAGAGTTACCATACCAATGTAATGGGCAGAATATGTTTAGGATCTTTTATAAGCAAAAGAGTTTTGCAAGGCACTTTTTCTTAAGATTATGGTGATCATGTGTACCACATGAACATTTGTAGCACAAAAAGTAATTTGAGCAATTTTTTTTTAATTGCAAATTTTACCACTCTGCTTCTTAAAAAAATGTATTGGGCCTTTGAAATGTAATGGTTTGTTTTGTAGTCTCACAGTGTACCCTTTTTCTTTAATAGTGAAAAATATAATTTTGGATCTCAGTGGTGTTGAGTAAGGTCTTTGTCATCTTGTACCTCATTTAAGCTAATCTGTAGGAAGGGATAGGAAGAATGGCAAGTTCTTGTCTTGGCTTGAGAGAAGTTTCAGAATGCCTGTGCTGATGATACACTGAGATATTTGCCTCATGGAGATATGGGACACCTTTTTTTATTCAATCAGAAGTTCCTGACTGACATTCTAGTTAATGCTACCAAAAATAAAAACCCATACATGTATCAGAACAACACATTTAGCATTAAATGACAAGCAAAATAGCAATTGAATTTTAAATCAGAAGAAGCAGGATGCTTGGGGGAAAAACTGTTATTTAAAAAGTTGAGGGAATTTATAGGATGTATGAAGTAGCTTATATACTCATAAATAATTTTTTATGCCATTGAGAGTTGATTCTGATAGAAGCTTTGTTGTTCCATTCTTAGATAAAGCTTTGTGTCATGGCTAAGTATATCCATTTTAGTATTTTTTCCTTTCTAAAGAAATGTATCTGAATTGGTTTTGTTCATCAATTCTCATCCACTGTGTAATCAAGGTGGAAAATTCATACCTTTTTAAAATGAGAAGGTCTAAGTATGCATATCTAGGGAAAACTAGGAATTTTTCCACTAAAGAAAGAGTTGGATTTTTATTCTGCTTTTCCTCCAATTGTTTGTATGTTTTATGGGGGGAGCAAGGGGCTATCTTATAGAAAAATATAGGAAATTTTTAGTTTAACATAATTGCTATGTTAATATGCAGGGATTTTTTTTTTTTTTACATCATGCAGCTTGTGGTGTTGTTTCTGTAGTGGACGTGAAGGGGCAGTGTAGTGCTGTTGATAAGTTTTCCTCTGTGTTCATCTTTTCAATCTTTTGTGGAATATCATGTTTAAAATGTGATTATTTTATTGATTGTGTATATGTACATTAGTTGTAGGAAAGTATGAGAATTCTTTTAAGTTAAAGAAATATCCTGGAAATATCAATACAGTTAAGAACATTGTTGTTTAAAATGAGTCACTGTTTTCTCCTTGACACTGTTTATACTCATGAATATAGATATTATTCAGGTTTTTTTATGACTGTTACTGTTTAAAGGCTTCCACATGGTAAAAAGCACGTGAAGATCATGGACAAGTGCTAGCAAAGTACAGCCAGTCTTGAAATATAAAAGGGCATGAACAAAGCAACTTTGACGTGATTTTTGCTTAGTTGGTTTTTTTCACTTTGAATATTAAAGTACATTTGAAGTACTTATGTGAATGGCACATTCTATATGAATTAACTGACTTCCTGCAGAACTGAAATATTGAGGATACCTGATTTTTTTTTACCCAGTAGAATAAACTGGTATCCAAAGGGGGCATTCTCTCAATCTCTCCTGAAACCACCATTGCAAAAAAAAGGATCCTAATCTTGGGGTGTATTTTCTGAAACAATGATAAAAAGAAGAAATTCTTCACTGTGAGGGTGGTGGGGCACTGAAGGAGGTTTTCCAAAGGAGTTTTGAAGGCATCATTCTGGGAAATGTTCCAGGCTGGTGTGGATGGGGCTTTGAGGAACCTGATCTAGGGGGTGGCACCCTGTCTGTGGCAAGGGTATTGGAACCAAGATGGTCTTTGATGTCCTTTCCACCTCAAACTATTCTGTGATTCTGTGATAATTTCTCATGTCACTGTTTTCTCAACAGAGCCAACATTCACTCCAGTCTTCTCTTATGATTTTTGGTTGTTGTAATTGGTGTTTTATCTAAATGCTAGGGATAATGAAGATTTTGAGGTTAAACTTTAAAAATAACTGAGTGTAGCCCTGCCAGTTTCAGTGACAAACTTTTTCTTGCATATTTTTAAATATTCAATGTTAGGTTGTTGGAATTTTTCATAGACAACTTCAGGTTTTTTTCTGTGAATGTTTAATTTTGTTTCTAAGTCATAAAATACAGAGTTTTAGAAAATTTTATATGAAACATGAAAAAAAAATCTTTTATTGTTCCAGTTTAAATCTTCTAGAATAAGCAGGGCTTTCCTTGTTCATTGGAACCGCTTTAGTACCCCAGGACCATAGTCTGAGAAGCTAAATAATGATACTGAGCAGCTCAGGTTCCTTTGAAGATACCAAGGCATTCCTGGGTTAGTGACATAGCAAATAGTAGTATCATATTCTTTCCTCCTGGAGTGCTGATGAGCTGAAGAAATACATGTTTCTGGAAAGAATAAAAGTAATTCTGGCAGTTAATTTTTGCATGGCTTTGAGTGTTGTACCTTCTCTCATAATAAACCACTTTAATTTGCTTAGCATTTTTAAGCTAACAGCTTTCATCATGGTGCATGTTAAACAACTCAGAGAGCAGAATTAAAGTAAGAACTGAGTGATATTTGTGCTGAGTTTTAAGTACAGAAAATTATGGGAATCACTGATAACTATAATGACTAATAATAAGTATATAAACTGAATGTTAACACTTTTTTAGCCAGTTAGTAATTTATGAATAATTTATCATTAGCTAACGTTTTATGTATCTCTGTATGTTGAATATGTCTGTTACCTGGTTTTTTTTCCATCAAGTTTTTATGAGTTCCTGAAGGTGCTTAAAAGATGAAAAATATTTTTAATGTGTGCTAGAATTCTCCAGGAAAGATCAAAGTACATGTTCTTTAACCTAAATTCAATAGATTTGACTTACATTAAAATTTGAAATTAGGTAGAGACTTACAGTGAATGTCAATAGTGGGGTTTTTTCTTCTATTACTTCTTCTATTACTGCAAGGTTATGGTAGACATGAGCAATAAAAATATCATCTGTGAATACCATTGTATAGCTGCATGACAAGCTCTTTCATGCCCTGAGAAAATTGCTTTCGCTTTTTGTTTTTGTTTATTCTGTGATCAGCAGTGAACAGAAGCCAGTGACATAGATGATTTGTTCTGTTTAACTCTCTAAGTGCAATGTATAAAGGTTAAAAGATTGTTTGCTTTCTTAGGAGCTCCAGTGTGATGACCTTAGGAGTAAGTATGCTTTTTTTGCCCAGATAGAAGGTTTCATTCTCCATTACTTTTAGAAACAATACAGTATTTTTATTGCAGTATGTCTCAGTGGATAAATCTTTGAAAAACATCTTACTAGACTTACTTGACACTAAAGACAAATGTTAAGATGCTGAGGGATTGTAAGAGTAAGGCTTTTTAATTAGGAATTTAAAACCCCAAAAGCTATGTATCAAACTTGTGACAGAGCACTTGCTTGGGCAGTGTCAGTACACCATCTTCTCTCATCTTTTTCTTCGAAAGTGTTAGGCTCCAGTTCTTCAAAAGCAGCAGTAACACGCTAGATGCCAATGGGAAATTGCAAACAGGAAAAAATGTCCTTTATTTTCACATCAGCTTTATATATCAAAACTGCATGCATCTTTCACATCTGCCACTAAACAGATGTGTGTAATTTCAAGTGCAAAAGTGCATGTGCCATTTTAAGACTTTATGCAAACAGTGTATATCAAATTAGCTACTTGTATAAACAAATACTCAACTGCATGCCTTGTATGCATGTCAGCTGAATGCAGTTACACACAAATTTTCTTAAAAGCAAGTGTCTTTTAGGCTCACTGCTTAAAAAGCTTGTCAGTGTCTGGAGGGTAGCGTGAATATTGTCAGCATTTAAATAAATGTCTTTAAAAAATGGATAGACTGAGAGGGCTATTATGCAAAAAGTTAATAGATAGTATGGTTCTTGTTGGTCACACATGCTGAAAGTACCAGAGACTGAAGTAGGAGAGTGTGTTCCTGCTCTTAAGGACTCCCCCCACCCCCAGCCAATGAAGAGATTTGTTAATGAATGGAAGACTTTCATTAACAAGTTGCCTCCTTTAAAAACTAACTGAACTTGCAAATGATCAGAATAGCATTTGGCATATCATTAGTACAGGACGAGTAAGCCTTAGAAAATTTGAAGAATTGGTTCATGCAGTTTCAACAAAAGTACTTTAGAATTTGGGCTTTTCTTTGGTAGCCTGTGCCCTTTTGGTCTCTTTTCATTTTCTTGCTATCTGTGTAGACCCTTTACATTTTTTCCAAACCTCCCCCCACCCCTGTTCAATAGCTAATCTGCTAAATTCATGCTACAACTGCCTCATTGAGTGGATGCGTTGTTCTGCCCGCTATGTACCAGCTTTGTTACTGTGCAGTATTTTTCAGCTGTTTGTGCTCATTACCATACAGCTGGTATTTAGAGGAGAGAGGGAAGCAGGCAGAAGCTTTACTGTCTGCAAGTATAAGAAGCTCTTTTGCAAATGGGGTACTGGCAGATGGGGCATGTGTTTAAACGGGTTTTGCTGATAACAGACTGCATTAAAAATCATTCTGAGAAAGTCTAAGGTCAGCCCCATGAATTCAGAACTTGAGAGGTATTCAACTTTTGGAAGGCCTTTATAGAATATTAATTAACCCAGGTCCATGAAAGTGACAAATGGATTGTTTGCAATAATGTTAGATACTATCCTGCTGCCCCCACTTCACAGTTCATTTCCTTCAGCAACCCCTGATTCAGTTTATTAAAAAAAAAGATAGGATTGTATATGCTGTTCTCATGATCAGGGCTCTTGCCAAAACAAATGAGTGAACAAACAGTAAAATCCCAGGCCTCATGAAAGGAAAAATAATTTTCCTTTTGATGTTGTGACTGAACTTTGCATTATGTACAATTATATAAACCTTTGCCAGAAGCCAGCCCTTTACATACACATGGAAATTGATTCTCTTGCTAGCAGAATGAGTAGCACTGCACTGGCTGAGGTGATCTAAAGAGAAATTGAACAAAGTTTGTGTCTAGAGCCAGTACATCTTCTATTGGCTCTATTGCTGTAGCTGAGAAGGGAGAACAAGCTTTAGGGCCCTGGGACTGCTCTTCCAGGCCTGCAATGGAAGCTGGATATTAAAGTGGATATTATAAGTGCAAGCTGGGAACAGGTGTTCTGCATTTAGACATAGAAGTTAATCATTTACTGTCTGAAATACAAGGTAATTGGTATGTGCTAACACAGCTCTGTGTGGCTCTAGTGCATGGCCCTTGTAACAGGATCATCAAATTCCTGGCTTCCTTCTGGAATCTGTTGCATTTTGGCATTGCTCTGAGCCCCTTGGGACGCCCAGGGGTGACTAAGCAGATGGAGTGCTCTGACAGCTGAGGAAGGATGGAAACAGTGATGGGTTAACATTTCTCAGAGTACCCACACAGTCTCTGACCCTCCCAGTCCTAATCCTCCAGGAAAAGCTACAGAATACTTTCCAAAGCATTGAGCCTGGGACAATAAAGCCATAGAGTCAATAGAGCTATTGATTTCATGGGATGCCATAATCTTGGGGTTCTTTCCCCTTGTTTTACCTCTATCTTTGCCACTGGAGACAAACTCCTCCTTCATTACTAACACTGCCCTTTCTGCTAGGTGGGAACCAGCAAGTCTCAGATGTGTACCTAAATTGTTCACCACACCAGGTATACCTGGAACCTCATCAGCTCAACGTTTTGGTCTCCTCCCCTGCCCCCATCCCAGCTGTATTATTTGGGATAGTGAAAAATTCTGCCACTACCCATAAACCTTATTTTACTTGTAATAAGGAGATGTGCTGTGTTTGTAGCTGTTGGTCCTGCAGCACAGCAAACAACTGTAGTGTGTAAAGCCAGTGCCTGGCAGTGAGAATATGAGCCCTTATTCCAGACCAATTAACAGATGTATGTACAATTCAGGCCACATTTTATGTTCTTGAGAGAAGAAGTCCAGATGCTTCTTACCTGCTTAACTATTGACCAGAGTTTTATTTCAAGAATAATTAGAAAACATCAAGAGATTTTAAAGAACAGCACTGTTCAGTTCCAAAATTCCATTGCTTCTCTATAGTGTGAGCTAACACACTAAAATGTGATATGAAGAGTTCTGCTTTGAATGAGTTAGTGATCACATTCAAAATTACATTGAGGACATTGAAGCACAGATTTATATGAGTTTTGAGTTGCAAGTGAAAAACTGGTCACTGGTTAGCTTCCACACTGAACAACAGTCACTCTGACTTTGTCAAAAGCAAAGTGGGGAATTCACTAACTGCAACTTGTTCAAGCTCTTTAAATCAGATACAATTTATTAGAGTTTTTGATGTGTATTGAAATACAGCAAAAAAAAGTAATGGCCAAAGTAGGACCCTGTCATGATAGCTGCTGCAGCAGGGGTGGTTCCCCTCCACCCCCTGAATTTATAAACTCTAGCACTTTGCTTTCACACATCTGTCTGCAAATGCAGCTATACAGAAGTGCAAGAAGAGGTAATGAACAGCTGCCATCTTCTGAATCCTGCTGTGATTCCTGGAGGCCCTATTTGCACACTTTTGCCCCCAGCCTACCTTCCTGCTTTCTCCCTCTTTTTCCAGTACTGTCTTGTAGTCTGCCAGAAGTTATTTCCTTTCTTCAGCTTTGCTGGCAAATGGATCCTGTAAATGATCTGACTCGCTTTAGGGAAAGTTAGTTAAGTTTAAAAGGCTATCAAAAGTGATTTAAGCTGCCTGGAAAATGTTTTGCATGAAAGAGATGAAAGAGCAGCAGAGCTCTAAGGTCAGTAACCTCTTGCAGAAAGGTGGTGGAATACGCAGGGGTTAAACAGCTTTAACTGGCCAAGTGCACACGGATCTGTGGTGCATGAAGAGCAGATGTAAGAGCTGCTGTCACTGTAAAGGCCCTCCTGCAACTGCCTGTGCTAGTATCACTACTTTGATTAAAAATCACATGCTGGAGGTTGTAGACAGACGTTCACTTGGCTAAAATCCATGCCACTGGAAACCTTCATCTCCCCCAGGCAGGTTCCTATTGCCCCTTTGGTGGTAATTATGGCCTCACTGGAGCCAGCAGAGCTCCCACACTGGCTGTGGAGCAACCAGCCAGAAAAGCTTAGCCAATTTAAATGGGTGATTTGCACTAACCCAGCTAATTTAACATAAAGTGGATTTATTGTTCCTTTGGTTCTGCAGTGGGGACATCAGCATCTTCTGCTGGCACAGCTAAACATGGGGGAGCATGGTGCAAATGCTATGTGCTGTCCAGGTGTGACAAATGGGCAGCTCCTTGATAAGGACGCCACTCAGTGCTGTGCCCAACCTTGTGGCTTCAGTTTAGGTTTCCTGTAGATGGTTTGATGAGTAGAGATGAACAAAAAACTGCATGAGATATTTCAGAAGTCCTTTTAGCTAAATTTATGAGGACAAGTTTGTTCAGGCAGTTTGTTCTTCCATAGCAGAAAGCACTAGGTACCTTAGAGTCCATGGATAGGTGGTAACATGGAACTTTATCATTTTAGTCTGGATGTTTTTAAGTATCATGTAATTTCAACATTAATTTGAATTAAGTTCATGTGTAAAACTAATTCAGTGAGAGTGTTTGGATGGTAAATAATTAAAGTTTTGCTGTAAAAGAAGTCAGAGTGCATGCATAAGTTTTTAATATTAAACACAAAATTATTAAATTCATGGTAAAAATTAGAATCTCCCAGATCTATGGGAGATTCCCTACCATCTTTGTGGTAGGGAATCTCAAATGACTGGGATTTGTGAAAAGCAAATTACATTTTACAGTCTGAGAACTACCTCTGAAAATCTTTTGTATGTTTCTACCCTAAATATTTTGAAAAATGTACAGAATTCATTTCCATTCTAATTTTTATAGGTATCTTGTTTGTATTCTCCACGTTATTTAAAAAATAATGCGTGCAAAGACTAAAGTGTTACCTAATGGCTAGTAAAAGTTTGGTGCTCAGAACAGATGCACAGCTTTGAATGGACTCAGAGATCTCCAGCTCTCTGCCTTTGCCTGTTACACTGTCTACACATGAGTTTTGTGATAGTTTGTGGTAGGATCTAAGGTAATAGATGCAGTAAAAGCTACAAGAAGCTTTGCTAATAAGCAGACAGAGAGCAGGCACCACTGTGGATGAAACAGAATTAAGCTCCATCCAAAACCTCATCCCACTAAAGATATTTTATACTGATTTGTTTCAGAAAAGTTCATGATAAAACCTTCAGTGAACTGGAAACAGTGGAGAAATCAGTGTAATGAGCAATCAACATCTGAAGCAACTGGCTGGCAATGAGAATACATCAAAGATAGTTTTCAGAGAAAGGATGGAAATTACTGAAACTTCACAGTGTTCAGAGACATTGTGGTTCTGTCTTTGTCATGATGGGGTCCTGGATCTCCTGTGCTGGATGCTTCATTGTGTTTGCAACCCGTGGGCAAAACCTAATTGTCAGTTACTGACAACAGAGAATGTCCTCTTGAAGTTTTTTGCTTTTGGGAAAAAATTTTCTGCTTCCCTAGAAAAGCCAGGCTTTTAGCTCAGTTTTTCTCTTGGGAATATTTCTTCTTTGTAGGACTTTGCTGAGAAGCCTTCAGTGTTGAGTTTTGGACAAATAATC
Source organism: Zonotrichia albicollis (assembly GCF_047830755.1). Taxonomy (NCBI): domain Eukaryota; kingdom Metazoa; phylum Chordata; class Aves; order Passeriformes; family Passerellidae; genus Zonotrichia; species Zonotrichia albicollis. Next base: position 26,603,479 of record NC_133823.1, on the reverse strand, counting down.
CAAACCAATGAAGTTATCCAGTTTAAAAAAAGAAAAAAAGGCATCAGTCCTGTATCCCTGGAGCCTGTTTTAACAGCTGTACTTTAAATTCAAGAGCTCAGTGAAGCTTCAAGAGGAAGCATTTTTGATGCTTAATATTAATTAGGAAACCTTCTCCAAAAAATGAGGCAAATTAAAATAATTAGGAAATTGTTGTGGTGTAGGCCCTTCATGTGTATTGTTGAAACAGAAGGATAACAAGGTGTATGGCAGGTGGAAATACCCTGCAACAGCATAAAAGTCCTGAAGGAAGGTGGTTAGTAGCTTTATTCACCAGCCTTGCGGTAATTCACTTTGCTAACATATGCTCTTCTCCAGTTTTACATTGGTGCCACTCTGCAGTTTCGCTCATTGAGTCACCAAGTAGCTGTCCATAAGTTTGTTTAAATAAACTTCTTGGATGTGATCCTGTAAATATATTATTTAAAGCTGTGCAGAAATCACAAGTGCTGTATTTTTATCTTGCTTCAGATCTTAAGTGATTCCTGGAAGTATGTTCAGGTTACCAAGGACCTTATGTAAAAATATAGAATGGAATTATACAGCATGGTGCTATAAAGTCTCTTTAGGAAGTCTTCTAGCATAATCCCAGCACATCTACTGTTCTCTTACTGTGTTTGTGACTAGTGACTGTTAAAGTCACTTCTGTTGCTGCATCCTGCATTTGGTTTTGGGAGGGAAGAAAGTCCTGATTCACATTAGTTTTGGACACGTATGAATGGAAAGCTGAAGCAAATGGGTGCATTTTTTCAGCCTATCATGGTTTCCAGTAAGTGGGGTGGATATACAGTGTCAAAGAAGTCAGCCTGAAGGCCTGCACTGAAAAAGAAAACCACGAGGAATGAGTTGTTCTCTGAGAATAATGTCGACAAAATAATTGAAAATGGCCTTAATTCAAAATAGGAATTGCAGAGAAACAAATACCCTATCCCCTCTGAAGACAATATGAGAAATACAAAGATGTCCCCCATTTGTGAAACAGACAGACAAATTATTATGATGGATGTCAGCTGTGAATAATGGAAAGCACTTATTCTGGTCCATGGGAGTTTGGGCACTGTGTACCAGGAAGAGTGAGAGTACAGCCTCCATTGGCTGCAACACAGGGAGACCCTGAGGTCTTGAAACTGTGGCTAATAAATTTATTCTGGTTAGCTGAAAACATCATCTGATGAGGAATTTGTAAGTAATAGCTATCATGGGTTCAATTATTTCCAAGGCAGAAAGACAGTCACCTTCCTCTCGGTACAGAAATTTCCTTTTGCAGAGTGCACTCTAAATCAGATGAGAAATGTACATCAGACAGCATAGTTCACCAGGCAGAAATTTAATTCTGGGGTGACACCTGGTCTGTGGGCACCCATCCTCCCTGGTAATTCACTCAATAGGCTGCTGGTTGACCTCTTGATGTTGAGGGAATGGGCAAGGAGCAGCAATAAGCTGATGATGATGATTATTATTATTTGGTCTCTCTACTTGTCAGGATTTAAGAGAGAGCTGTCTCACAAAGCTGGCAATAATCTAGGTGCAATATGTCATTTTTCAGAGCAGGACTAACACAGACAACTTCTGCTTAGGTTGATTAATATGGTGGCAAACCAGCTTCACGTTTCTGCCTCACCAATCAGATCTGTTATTTCAAGGTTCTTTTCAGTGCCATCAGATTCAAAATGATGATTAACATTTGGACCCGCAAATGCTCTTTGACCTACATTTGGGGAATAAAAAAAAAAAGCTTAATTTAATTGCAGTAAATTCTTTCAGAAGGGATGTAAGAAGTCAAAGTTCTTCACTCATGTATTTCTCAACAAAATTCAGGATGGACACTTTTGGAGATCTTAATGTGAACCATGTGTTCGTTTTTCTCTCTGTGAGGACCAGTGCAGTAGGACTGCATTTTCAGTCCTTCCAGCACAGCACCAGTTGATTCTCTGTGGGAGTTGTCATGTTTCTTATCCATTAAAGCAGACCCCTTAATAGCTCCTATCACTGCCAGGCAAGCTTTATAAGTTCAGAGTGTCTCTTATGAGACTTGGTATTATACATCTAATTCAGACAAGTATGTCTCACAATCACTATTGCATTGTTTCCAAAGAAAATACAACAATTATCCTTTCCTCTCTGACGCATCAAAGCCCAGCTCATAGGAGAGCTAAATCTCCTGGCAAGAAGGTTGTGGTAAGATTCGCTTTTCAGCTCTGTAGCAGCCAGTGTGCAAAAGCTGACTAAATATCATTGGATTGGCTGTCAAAATTTCACTGTGCATTCTTGACAGGTATCTTCTCTTTGATATGTTCCCTCTACAAGGGGAACTGCATAGGCTGTGTACAATCTTTACGATGCTTTTGGTTGTTGAAACTCAAAGAGTGATTCCTTTTTCTATGGTAGGTAGGTAGAACTACTTTTGTCACCATCTGTAGACAGTAGGATGAGTAAAACAGGAATTTCTTTTGAGTAACAAGTTTTCACATGCAGTCTCATTGTAAAAAGAGGGTCTGTCCAAAATACAGAGAGAAGTCAATAGTAAAAGTCTGGTTCTGTTTTGTCTGAAGATATCTGTGCTATGAAAAATAAGTGGGAGAATTTTAGCCTGCAGCTTAGGATATAGTTAACCTTGACTGTAGAAACTGCCACATGGTGGGAGTTCCAGAGAGCAGGACAAATGTGTCTTTGGTGCCAAGTCTGGTTTGCCTGCAGTTTCCATCTTCCCTCTGGCATTGACAACACCACCTGAGGTAGGAAGGTGGAAGCAGGACCACCCCAGTAGCCTATGGCTGTTTTTTCCATTGGTATTGGACAGACCTCAGAGCTCGGAGGCGTGAGCTTTGGCCTGTAAAGGGTAGAAGTTTTGAGGCCAAACCAGAGATTTTGCAGTTTCTTTTCCCAAAAGGGAGGTATTTTCTCCTATTTCAGTTTAAGCAGAGTTAAAACTACAGGGAAGAACCCAGTCTGCTGTCCTCTGTACCCCTTGTAGTGGTGACATCTAATGTTGGCCATGGATTTGTTTTGTGGTGAGAGCCACTGAATTTTTAAAAATCTTTATTTTCTAGAAGCGTATTCAAGATCTGAAGCCATATTTTTAAAAGCAAAAATGCCTTTTTAATTAAAATGTGATGTTATAATAATGACTTTCTGGTTGGCAAATAACTGATTTACATCAAGCCCCAACTTAAAACATAGTGCTTGGAGCACCATGAATACAAAATTCTATCCTTTCTTATCCCATGTGTAGGAGGAATCCATCACAATTGCAGATACAAGAAGCAGTGGATTTTGACATTTTATTAAAGTTTGGACATGTAATCACTCTTCAATGTTCTGTTCAAAGGAGCCTCAGCAGAAAATAGCATAAAATTACCATGCACTGATAATGGAGAGAAGCACTGAACTTCAGATTTACGCTCTCATTACTTGTTCCATCACATTCTCAGTTCTTTGTTGTGTTGTCCTTATGGCTTCTGCTGTTCTGAGAGTAAGGTTCCCATTCATTTTTGGAACTCTAAAAGGACATAAATTATAATGGCTGAATTCTGATATGACACAGGTTAACAAAAATGAAGAAGTTCTTTACTCTCAACTCTCAAAAGCAAAGCTAATATATTTTCCTACTGTTTTCTTTTGATTTCTTTTCCAAACATACAAGAAAAGTTAACTCTCTCTGACATTTGAGGTAGATGTGGTGTTATATTTCTCTGTGGTAATGTTCTTTTATATGTTTTAAATGCTAACATTAAATTCTGGACTCATTATAAAGAAACTCACTTCCGTTTGTAAAGTTAATTTTGTATTTTCTATCATGAGGATTTTACGTATAAATATTTGTGTAAGTTGCCTTTTTCAAACATCTTGGCACAAGAAACTCAGCTAAAATGGAAGGAAAATTGTTTATGGGAAGAGAGAAGCTTTCTAATCTCAAAAGAAGTCTATTATGTTTAAAGAAAAACATAGTTTTATGATAAAAGAATTATTAAATAAATCCACTAGGTTCACTGAGTAATAACTTTTCACCTCTTGCAACTGCTGCAACAAACAAAAAAATAGCTTACTATGAGGACTTTGCTGAAATAGGTGGGAAAGGAATTGCCTGTTCTGTTTATTTACCAGTGAGCTGAAAAAAGGAAAAAAATCAGGTATTCAAACAGAAGTTTTTTAAAAAGCTACAAAGAGAGACAAGGTTGTAAACTCTTTGTACTGTCTTTGACTTTGTACTTTTTTACATATTTGAACTTTCCCTCCCAGGATTTTTTTTTATATTGCAGATTTCTGTACGAGCAGATTTCTTAAAGAGCTTGCAGATACAGCTTTAATAGTGTCCTTCAGGTTGGTTAGTAGATGGTCTCTACTTCTGTAAACAGATTAGGCTTTGTCAAAGTGTTTTGGGGTTGGTTTTTTTTTTTTTTTTTTTGAGGTGGCTATTATCATCTGTGAGGGCTTACACTTACAGGCAAATCACAGGGATGATGACTATACCTTCATGATAGCATAAAGAAATTTTCTGGTTTGGCAAAAAAGTGAGCATTGTTGCATCTGCCAGAGTACTTTCCACAGAAGTGATGATATCTTGTGTAGTAGCTTTGCTTAAAATCTTATGGCTTGCAAAATTCCAATTTTAGCTATTTCTCTGCTAACCAAACCCTTCACTTGGTCACAGCTAAGGTGGGTAAAGAGCACTTTGTTGGCAAAGAGTTCAGTCTTAGCAAGAAGCTGCAGCAATTTAAGATATTATTTTATCCTGCTGTTCCTGGGTACTCTGCTCCCATGGCACAACCCATAGGAGGAATATGCTAGCGATCCACAGCCACGTGTCTGCAAAATCCAGGAGTTCAGTTTACACCACTGCAATCCTTATAGATTGTTTGCCTAGGTAAGCTCAGGTAAGCAACCCTTCTGTTTAAAGGAAATGCCCTCTCAAAGCTGCTGGCAATGTTGTTTGTCAAAATGAAATATTTTAAATAGTAGGGCTCTGCCAACCCGGCTGGTTGGTTGGAGTGGATTAGGTTGGGCTGTTTGTACCAGAGGGGATTTGCAGGTGGGTACAGGGGGCTGTGGGGAAAGGATGAGTGACAGATGACAGGCAAAGCCTGTTACCCACTGAGTGGGCACTGCTTCCACTGGTGCCCCAGAGCTGTGTCAGCCTGGAGGGCAGTCACAGTCCTAGGGAGGCTCTGCCATCATCACTACAGCAGGAGCAAGGGCTCTGTAATAAAATTGTCTGTGGAAAGTGGTGGAAGAAATGTGTGATTTGAAGATATTTTAGGTATTTCATCAATGGGTTTAGGAGAACACACCCTCATTAATAAAAGTCAGTTGGTTTTGAAGTTGAAGCTTCTGAGTGCAAATGCATTTTATGAGTAATATCTGAGCAGAATGATTTCACTGGAAGGCTTTTCCATCTGATGAAGCCAAAGCCACCTCCAAAATACATCACTAAAAAGTTGCTAGAGTTTATTTTGCTGATGTCTCATTTTATGCCTGCAGAATGAAAGTGTGATTTAATTTAGTTGTCCTGACTGATAGTAAGGGAATCATTGTGGAGTGGGCTTCAGAGCATGTAATCAAGGGTTTCTGAAACGTTTATGCTTTATCTGCTAGTAGTATTAAACCTCTTGCTGCTGTTTCTCGCTGCTTCTCCAGCCTGTCTCACACACTGAGAAAGCAAGGGCCATGAATCCAAGCCTTCAATTCAAGGAGCTGCTGCTGTTAGCTATCTGCAAGCTGACCCCATGTATATTTGTTAATAGGTAATTCTCAGCAGAACTTAGGCCCCTGGCATATCTATCCTCTGTGTATGCTACTACAGTTTTCCCTTCACAGGGCTCAGGTGTTGCACAAAGTCACATGTAGCAACACTAGAAACAGAACTCAGGAATCCTTTTAAAAAAAAGAAAAACATAAATTCAACCAAAAGATGGTTTCAACTAACTTGTCTTTTGAACTGAATAATTGAAATGTATTTTAGCAATGCTGTTTGTGTATCTATTTATTGAAAACACGTATGGAACAGATGACTTGGCATGTCCTATCAGACAACAGGGGATTTTAGTGTGTATATGTGTGAATGAGCTGGGACTGCCAGTACAGGGTGAAGGTCTTATAACTGCAACAGTGGATAGCAAGCACAACTGAATTTCATGACAGATATCTTGATGTTGGATTAAGTAATTTGCCTCTAGAATTTCTCAAAGAAAGCTGCTTTTGAAGTCAGATATGCCACTCTTTGCAGGTATTGGATTTGGGAGGCTTTAATGATTAAAGCAGCAGTAATACGGGCTTATAAGATGTTGGGTCAAATCCTGGCAGTACCATGAGGCCCCAGTGAATTCAGCACACTTATCCTGCTGATGGGGAATCCAACATATCTTGGCTTCTGTGACTGTGACCAGTTGGTACTGTGAACATGTCATCTTCCAGCTCAGCTAAGTTGGCTGGATAAGCTGCCACCCTTTGGGCTACTTGCAGGTATTTGTCATGCATCCTGCCAGCAGACTTCTGCTGCTTCAGATCTGCCACTTAAGCTGCTCATGTCATCACTCCTTAGCCTGTTTAAGGGGAAAAATGTGCATTTATTGCCAAAGATCTACTTCTATATATAGTTGTACAAGCCAATTTAGCTCATGGACTGAAATCTGTTAAGGAGGGGAGAGTAATCTCTTCTGGTACAGCTATATCCAGCAGAGAGTATGCCCATGGCTTGCCATTTTGAGAGCTGGTTTTGACAAGTTGTTTCAGAAAAGCTTATGGAAGGTAGGCTGTCTTACAGTGAAGAATGTCTGTAAGAGGTGTGGGCATGTCCTTAGGAGAAGATAGCAGTAGGCATGAGGAATGCTTCTGGAGCAGATGGGCCTCTGATCTAGAACTGTTCTTGATGTAAAGCATGTTTGGATATCAGTGGTCATTTTCACATGTATTTGAAAATGGGATTTGAAGTGGTAAAAGCACAGTATCCTCCTCTTCCTAAAGATTTATTTCCTTGTCAATTGTGGTTTTCTACAGATCTTGTCTAAAGTCATCCTCTCTGCTCTGCACAGAGGCATTGATGTGGAGAGTGTGTTCTTGCAGACTCGGTGTTCCCAGCCATGGCCCCAGAGTTAGTTTATAACCAAAAGGTGAGAATAGCAACATGAAGAAGCAGTCTTGATTCCTAGCCAAGCTTTTAGTGTGATTCACCTCTGGGTTAAGCCCTCAGCTTGTGAGCCCCTTGCTCCATTGGGTCCCTTTGAGCTGGGGTCTTTGCCATGTCTCTGAGTAGTTCTTACTTTGAAAGGGCAATCTTATTATGAGGAATATTGATGTTATTTGACAAACCTTTGTTATATACATTGAGCTATCTGTTCCTTTCCTTTCCAGCTTCAAGATCACTCTAAAAAGTGCTAACAAATTAGGAGCTTCTTGAAATTAGCTTAACATGAAGAAGCAAATATACTCAATTCAGTTACTGGTTTAATGCAGATCAAGATAATATTTTCCCCTCATTCCCAAAGGCCTCTCAAGGAATAGTGCAATTCCATGATGGCATCCATACAGATAAACCGTAGTATAACTGCATTATTTGGAAACTACTGAATGCTACTTCTGTTTTCCCTTTCATTTAAAAACATTTTGAAGACAATAATGCTGCTGGGAGAGAGTCTTAACATCTGAGCACTGAAAAATTTTTTCTTAGTTGTCTGTTCTTCCAGAATATTTGTGAGAACTGTGGTTTTGTTTCAGGGAAATGAAAAGTTGGAAGAACTTGTAGAAGGTTTAGAAAGACCTATCGGGGCATAAAATGGTTAATTTACCTTCCTGAAATTCTTGTGTTTTATGGAAGAATTAGTTAGTAATTTCTTTTAGACTGAGTGTTTTTGGTTGGGCAGGACCAGATTTGTTCAGATCTAGGTGTTATTGATCAAACTTTTGTTAGAAAATGTAAGTTGGATATGTGACAGCTGGACAAAACTGCAGCAGCCTTTAACTCTCTTGTTGATACCATCAGCTGGCTGCTTGCATGGTGGGGTCTTGTTTGGAGACCAGTTGCACATCCTGTTTCATTGAGGGCTAACTCAGTACCTCAGTAGTGAGAAAATATGGGTATATGAACCACTCCTTGGGATCTCTCTAGGTGTCACATACCCTTGAGCACAAATTCTCCTCAGGACCTGAAGACACTTTGATTGCTTATTTGTATATTTAGGTAGATATACAACCAGAAAAACGATTACTGCCAGTTGCAGCTATAGAAAATGTGCTTCCAAAAGATCAAGAGGGTTGGATTTGGTATGCTGGTTGTTTTCACAGCCTTCATGACAGCTCCTTATCCTGGTATTCATCCCCATTCTCATACTGGGACATCTGCTAAATTTTTAAGTTAAGAGTTCTATTTTCTATTGCAACAAAAGAGTACAGTTTTTGTGGAGGTGAAGGGGGCATTATGATTGTTTCTCACACTTTTTTTTAAATTCTGAGATGAGATTTCTTTTGGTACAGCCATCTCTTTAACCTCGGCGTACACTGCCTCTGCTTAGAAAACAGTGTTAGTATCACAACTCTTCAAAACAGATACCTTTTAGATTGTAATAGATGTCCCTTGGAAATTGGAAATGGGAAATGAGTTGGATTTTCTGTGGCTTGGAACTGTTGACCCATGCTTTAGATCAATGCAGGCTCTGGCTGAGTCTTCCTCTTTTTTCTTTTTCCCATTTAGCCTGGAATACTGAACAGCTAACCCAGCTTACTAGTCACGTTTCTATAGCTCCTTTCAGAGGGCCACACTAAACTGCCAGCTGTCTACCTGCTGTAAAAGCAAAACCCCACCATTCCTAAAGTAGATGCACATAATATGGTAATGTAACCAGCTATCATGAACAGGAAAGTGAACAAAGCCCAGTTAGTGTTACTGTTCTTGCTTCTCGGTATGTACACCTGCTGAGTCACATTTAACTTTCCTCTGTGATACAGCAAATCAAGTACTTAACATTTTTTCCCTAGGTACTTTGCATAAAGAAGTACAAAGCTTGTTCAGGTTTTCTGGTTAACAGGATACTACTGTGAGAGCGCCTCTTGTGCTCTTCAGGACTGAGTAGCCCACACATCTTGCCACAGATGTGGGGCTTGTCTGTCTCAAAGGAAGAGAATTTCAGAGGGCTCTTTGAAGGACTGTGCTGATAAGGAGGCTGACATCCCTATCTTGAGTTGAAATGTACCTTGTTGTTTTAGCTTTTAACCCAGTAGTCTGCACTGCCTAAAATGCCTGAATTATGGGGAAGGTTAGTATCCTCTGCTGTCTTCTCCATGACAGGTTGATTGCTCAGTCTAAACTTGAGACTGTTGGATTCCCTTTTTAAAGTAGCTGTCCACCAAACTTTGTATTAATCAGAATCAGTAAATATGAACATATTGTGCATAAGGCACAAGAAAACTGTTTTAAAACAACTGTTGCTGCAGTTGTTTTAAAAACCCCAGAGCTTTGCCCTATGACTTATGCCAGGTAGTGTTCTCATGCTGGCTTACTAAGGGGGGAGCACCTTCACTTTTTTCAGTCTTGCACAGCAGAGAATGAGGGTTGCTCAGTGCAATGTTGCATGCGAATCCAGAGACCACCCGCTGTTCCTAAACACAGGGAATTAAAATCATTTGTAACCAGGAGGGACTTTGGATGAAGTTTGCCAGAAATGTAGTAGGAACCAAAATAAAGGAGTCCCTAGTACAGGTCAACCAATTCAGCTTTTGGAATCAGCATAGCATAGGAGTTCCTAATCCCTCTGGTGGTAGTGGTCTGCCTTCTAATTTTAGTCCCTTTCAGTTTACTTGTAAAGCACAATAGACCAGTGGAAAAAAATCTGCATTTTAAAAAAGTTTTTGAAGAGCAGGCATGAGTCATACCTGTCCCTGCAGGCCATTAAAAAGCTGCCAACAGTTAGCTGGGAAGAAGTGTATTTAAACTGTGTTCATGCCAATTTAAATCACTTTATTCAAAAGCATGAATGAGGTTGTAGTATTCCATTAAGACTGTTGTTATCAAATTTTAATGAGGAACTATATTTACACAAGCAGCAAATGAGTTCTTCCCAGAATTTTCTTTTTAATCAAACATTCCTAAACATTGTCTATGATTTTACAAGGGACAAAAGTGAACATTGTACAATCTTGTCCCAGTGGGGAAATTCAGCTGTGTTCAAATAACTGCACAGAAATTGAAATTTAGGTTCATCAGTGAATGATCTGGTCAGTGGCTCGTAGCATGTTTTGTTGAAGGTAGGTAGCAAAATGGGGATTCAGGACTGGCCAGTTTTCAAGGCACAAGTTTGTTCTGTGTCTGAAATTAGACTAAAGGGAAGAGTCCTCATGATGTGTGAAGCTTGTGTCGAAGGTTAAATTAAAAGGGACCTAACGAACGCTAGTCTGCACTTTGATTTTTTGCCAACTTTCTGATCAAAAAAATGAGACTTCTGCTAAATACCAGACTGCAGGCTGGTGCTCTCATCCTCCTCCCTCCTGCTTCCCTTTCCCACTTCCATTCAGTCTCTCCCTGACACATCAGCAGGCCTATGACATACAGCAGGATATTTTTCCATTTCTGTGAGAAAGATTGGCATGCATAAACCAGCTTGGCACTGATTGAATATTAGAGATGGAGTATGATAATAAAAGGAAAGTGGGTAAAAAAAATCCCTAGAGATTTGTCAGAACATTGCTGGCATTGCTTAAGCAACGTTATAGCTAATAACAAGCTTTAGTAGTTGCTTTCAGCAAAATAAAAGGAATAGGAACTAGGACATATATTTGCACAGGCTTTATTACAGAATCTTAAATCTCTCTTCCAATGTGCTAATTTCAAATAATAGTTTGCAATATTCTGCATTTTTTTCCTCTTATTTTAAAATAGTTTTAAGATACTTCCCTGTACAACCAACCACATTGGTGACATGGACTATTCCCTGGCATTTAATTCGTAAATCAGTAACATTAGAAGGACTGCATTTCCTCAAATAATTGGATTTGTGAAATACTGAGTCTCCATAAACTTTCAAACGTCAAAACCACGGTTGCCATCTAATTTTGTGGTTACGAGTGAATGGAACAGCAAACAAAAAAATTTCAAAATCTTTAATTTACTCCATCCAGTCTATAAATAAAGCTTCAAAACCCAGGAGTTTCGTTAACTGTCTTGCTATTTAACCCACAGTGAATGGATTGGTTTAGGGAGCACATCAGTTCCATTACACTGATCTGGCAGTTAAGAAATTTTTAGAGAAATGGTTAAATATGTGATGTCTGAGGTTATGTGAATGTTGCAACATGCAGTTTTCCTTGAGGGTAGAAACAGAGGTTTTTAACTTGTAGTTTTTTAAATTCAAGTATAAATATTATAGCTTTATAAAGGAAGCATGAGTTTTATTTAACAAAATGCCTTCCCAAAAGAAGCTTAGACATAACAGTGGACAGGTAGGGTAGTTTTCCTTTTTTATGCTTAGTTCTTAGGTTTTCTACAGGTAGCACTGAAAATGTCTCTGAAACACTGTGAAATGTGCCACCTATTTCATACTTCTTTATATTGGAATATGTATCCCAATATAACCAGTTAGATGGTGCCTAGGCCAGTTCTGACCTTCGCTGCTGGGCCAAAGGCAGCACTGCGGTGTTTTACCCCAGAGATACCTTGGCTGGCGGCAGAGTGCAGCGGGGCACAAGACAGGACTCCGTTCTCCTCAGCAGAGAGAGCTTCTGGCGATAGTGGGGATAAAAGGAGTGGATTCTGCTAGAAGGTTGCCAGATGTTTATTCCATTGGTACAGAGGTGTCTGTACTGGGCCACTGCTGCTAACAGAATGGAGGCCGCATGGTCTCATTAACATTTTAAGCTCAGGACAGGGGAAGGGGAGGGGACAGGTGAGTCACCAACCAGGTGAAGGGGCAGGGTCTCAAGGGACTAGGGACAACTATCACACGACGCCTTGCTGGTATGTTAGCCTGATTGACAGGGCACACTCAGCGAGGGGCGAGGGGGAAGGGAGAAGGTAAAACAGGATATTGCAACACACCACAACACTTCTTGAATTCTATGAAACATCTGTTATAAAGAGTTGTGCTGGTAAAGTTAAATCCAGTGTAAAAAAAAATAAATTATTAGCAATTGTCATCCCTCTTGTCTGGATGAAGGACTGGTTACCTGAAGTTATGCAGGGCTGTGTCTCTTGTAGAGGCAGGCAAGCATGCTGTGTGGTTTCTAGACTGGAAGCACCTGTTCAGGGAAGAGTGTTTTTAGTTGGGGCAGGTTTGCTGGCCTCCTTGCTCTGCCTGTAGCCCATTTTGACATGCAATTGCACAGCATAAGGTTAATGACAGTGGGTTAGCAAGCCTTCAAAGCATCTGGTGTGACCCCGGGATGCCTGGCATTCCTTTCTGCTCTGCAAAGGTTTGGCATCCATCCTCCACTGCAGGAAGAATGTACTCAGGAGAAACCAGCTCACAGGGCTCCCCCAGGCCTCCAGAGAGGGGTGAGTTGTCATGGCAATAAATCATGAGGGCTCATGGAAAAGGAGTAAATCCCCTTCTCTGTGCTCTACCGTAGACATGGCTTGGGTAAGAAAAGGAAGCTGGATCAAGCAGGTAGAATGTGCAGTTTTCCCTTTTATAACCACCACTGCTGCTTAATGCTAGGGCAGAGTGTGTGTGTCATGGGAAAATGACCATTTTCATGTACCAGAGACACTCTGGGCTGCAAGGAGTCTGTGTCCTACCAGTCATAGTGCTGACCAGACTGACCTGACTGACCTGGGACTCACCAAGCATTCTGTAGCCAAAGACAATGTTGGCAGAACTGCATCTTCCCTCTAGTGGCTGCTTCCAGCTGCTCTGCAGATGTGGGCAAGGATGGCAGAGAAAACACCAAATATTCTCTAGATAACTTGCTGGTGCAGGTATTAGACAAAGCAAAGGAGAAGCATTTCGGGGGGGCTGAAGCACTTCAGTGAAGACAGCCTGAGAGAGCTGGGGTTGTTCAGCCTGGAGATGAGAAGGCTCCAGGGACACATCCCTGTGGCCTTTCAGTTCCTCAAGAAGGCTTATAAAAACCAGGGAGAGTCACTTTTTATACAGGCAAGTAAGGACAGAACAAGGGGAACAGTTTTAAACTGAAAGAAGACAGGTTTAATTAGATCTTTGGAAGAAATTCTTTACCCAGGGGCTAGGGAGGCACTGAGGATTGCTCAGAGAACTTATGGATGCCCCATATCTGGAATTGTTCAAGGCCAGGTTGGATGAGGCCATGAAGAACCTGATCTAGTGGGTGGCATCAAAGACCAAAGTGGTGGAGGTTGGAACTAAATGATCTTGAAGATCCCTTCCAACCCAGGCCTTTATATGATTCTGTGTCCTGCAGTCCAGATGGCCCCTCCCTTGTGGATGGTTGAACATTGTATGGAAAAATGGTCCTGAATTCCAGGGAGGGAGAAAATGTGGTTGAGAATGGGAAGGGAAAGGAAAGGAGTTATAAAGTGGGACAGTAAGTCTTGTTAGACTGTGATGTTGTGGAGAGGGCAGGATAGGCCAAACTACAGGGGAAATACTGGCCAGGATATTGATACAGGAAGCACAGGGCAAGAGAATGGAGGAGGAAAAGATGGAGGACCTTGGGGATGATGCTTACAGAGAAACAAGGAGGAGGAAAAGATAGAGAGAGCCAGGAAATTCACACATATTCAACAGAACAATCACCTCTGCAAAGCTGAGACTCAAGGATCCTACACTTCTGTTACCAGCAAACTGCCCTGGCACATGACATTTCACCTTCCTCTAGAGCTTTTTCACCAAAGGTGGCACCCTGCTGTTCCTCACTGTGGTTACCCACGGTGGTGGGGTGTCACCTGGGGGCTCAGGCTGTGCTCCTGCCTGCCACACTGGGCTGGGAGTCAATGCATTGCCACATGATGGGGTGAATTCCCTTGATGCTATAAAATGGATGCCAGGATGCCATGCCTAAAACATTGGAATGTTTGCCTTTGCAAACTTGATGCATGTGCACAGGTGGATAACAATGTATAGTAAATCACAACCTCAAACACTGCTTCCACAGAATCTCTCTTACTTAGTATGTACCATGCACAGGCTATCTTGTTAAGCAGCTCTTCCATAGTAAAAGCATCTTATTCCTGTCATTTCAAATTCTTTTGAATGCTTGGTTTTGTAACCTTTTACCCCCTTTAGGTAAAACAGGTAGGAAAAGAGATTTGACATTTTTAATAGTTTTTTCTTTACATTCTTCCTAAATCCTTCTGGCTTAATCTCTAATTCCAGGAATTCTTCTGTCTGTAGCCTCAAGACTCACAACTAACCCCTTCTCATTTTCACATACCACAAATGATAACAGAAACTATTTTGTAAATAAATTTGTATAGATTATGCCAGATAAACAAGCACTTCTCTTGGCAATTAAAATAAAGCTATCTCAAAAAAGAAAAGAAAAAGGAAAACTTAACAGAAAACAGCAGTAGATACCAGTCCCCCATTTGTATTCAGTGCAAAGGACAGACATTTTTGGTAAGCCTTCCAAGTCCAAACACACATTTCTTTTTCTGTACAAAGGTGATTTGACAACCTGCTTATATTTGAGTGAAAACAGTTTGAACGTTGGTGTTCAGAGGCAGAAATGCATACTTCTCCAATTTGCAAACATTCTTGTCAATATAAACAAAAAACCTCAGCTCTCTGGTTGAAATATTGAGAAAAGGAACTGATACCTATTAATTTATTTTGTATCATGTTTGTCATCTGTTGATCAGCAAGGAGGGCTTGTGCTTTGTGTGCCTAAGGACAGTCTCTATGTGACTTTATGGACTATTGTCACATGCATAATCTGTGAAATTACTATGATAGGAATATAAAGTACAATTATTTTTAAAAGACCCCAGTCAGTGGCTGCTGTCCTCCTGTTGTGCCAACAGAACACCCTGTGCCCAGGTGGCCTCTGCTGCTGGTGTGGTGTGGCAGCCACTGCCCTTGCCCTCAGTGGTGCGTGTGGATACCTGGGAGAAGAGTGGGCAGGGAGGGAAGGGGATGGGGTGTGTGGTGGGAGCTTCCTCCTCAGTGCAAGGGTGGGAGCCAGAGGCTTGCAGGGCCACTTGCCCAGTGTGTAACAGGCAAGGTCATCACTTCAGGAAATTTAGGAATGTCCTTTGGTCTCTGAAGCAACTGCTGCTGTGACTCAGAAGCACAGCCTGGTTCAATGTGAACTTGAGTGATTAGCACAGCTATTACTGCATCTATAAATAGAATTCATCTCACAATATATTAAGTTTAATGATATAATAAATAGATTACAGTTAACTTTAATAGGCACAATGAATGCAGACGCAGTTCTTATGAAGATCTGATGCCATTAGAGACTGTTTTGCAAGATGTATTATATGTAATACCTTCTTATTCCTTTGAAAAATGAATAAACTTACAATACTCTGTAAAAACAAAACTCAGTAAAGCAACTCATAATGTTCCTGTTGCACAGAAAGCGGTGAAGCATATGAAAGTGCAGGTTGCATTATCAACCTTAACTCTGCTCCTTATGAATATGCACCCTGAAAAAAATGTTTATTATATGCTAATATTGCTAGTTTTAAAACAAACCACATATTTCTGGGTAGGAAACTTGCATGTGGTTACTGTCACAGGGAATTAAAAGCAACAGGAAGCTTAGCTGCACTGATATTTTGTTTTCATTTATCTTTTTCTTTAACAAGAAGAAAAATGCTTTGGGAAGAAAAATGTTCTGGTTTTGTTGGTTTTATTCAGTGAAATAATATAGAGTTCTAATGAGACAAGCTTCCTGGAGTTACAACGTGACTTGTTTAAAGAAGGCTGGCATTATACCCCCTGCCTGTGGTTCACCTTGTTGTACTTGTTTGGTGGTAAATCTTTTAGTGTCCATTTCCATTTATCTCAGACTGAAGTATATTTTTGTGTGCAAATAAATTGTTCTGGTGATAATACAGTCCTCTGGGTTGGGAGGACAAAGCCCAAACCCCACAGTTCCTTGGGGTTTCTCACCTAGGGCTGCAGTTTTGCAAGTGTTCAAGCTCTTCTGAGGTTAAAAAGGAGAGAGTGGGCTGTACCTCTCGCTATGCAGGCACATGTGTGTGTGGCTGTGCAGTGAGGGAGATGAGGAATCTGACCCAGCTGGAAAATAGCCTAGCAAAAAGGTCCCAGGGTCAATGGCCACTGTAGTTGACCAGAGAGCCATACAATGAAGTCTGTGATGGCACCTGAGAAGGTGATGCAAGCGTAGAAATGAGTGGCCAAGGGCAGCCACAAGTGCAGGAACTGTTTGTTTTTTTCTTCTTCCCAGTGGCTGTGCTGGCTTAAATGCACATGAAGGTATAGCTGAGAGAGAGTGGTGCCTCTAGGTGTAAATAATGGGCTTATCCTCTCTGCATGGGACACGCAGGTCATAGTTCCTCATACCTTTTTCTCAGTGGTGTAGCTGGCTCAAGGAGTTTGTGCCCTGCCTGTGAATTGCTCATTTGCTTCTGCTGGCTCAGCTGTTTGTGAAAGCGTGGTAGAAATTGAAACTAGCAACTAGTTCTGAAAGAAAGAAAAAAGAAAACCCCAAGGGTAAAAACTTAAACCCATCTCTCTTTACCCTGCATCAGTTAATGAATCTGGTTCACAGGGTGTTTCTACAGATGTTTGTTCCTGCAGAATTAAGGGCAAGAGCCATTCGGGGACAGGAATGAGCAGGTGAGCCTGGGACATCTTTAAGCTGGTGTTATCACCAAGGAAGAGTGCATGGATCTGTTCCTTTCATTAATGGGCATATGACAGCTTTGGCTGTACTCCTTTAAAATAACCTAAGCATTGGAGCATATGCTGCAAGTTCTGTGCCCAGCTCCAGGGAACCAGCAAAGAGGACAGGATGTATGACCTTCAGAGGGGAGTTCTGCTCTGCTGGAGACACAGCAATGCCATATTACATTAAGCCTGTCTGTGAAATCTCCCTGCTCTTAAAATATAATTTGAAGTTTATTATAAGCATCCAATGCTGAAGTCTGTTATATACACGTCATGTTTAAATCCTTTTCAAAGCTATTTTTACAGCCATTAACTAGCACATCTTTTGAATTTATCACAATGCATTTAGAGCTCTATTTTTTTAAAAGCAAGTATTTTAAGAAAGTAGTTTATGGGAAATCTCTGCTATAGATATATACCTTTAAAATGGTATTTGTAATCAAAGTTCACGCTATCCTAATAGGATCAGGATTTATAAATAAATATTAATTGATTTTTTTCAGTTGCTACCGATGCCATTTCCTTCCCTGCAGAAACAAAGCTTAAAGTCTTTTTACAATTTTGTTTGACTACAGTACCTTACTTTGCATGGAAATCACAGATAATCATGTGTGGGAAATTTCATTTTGAAAGCAGTCTTCAAAATGCTTTGCCAAGAAACACTATACAGCTAGTGAAACAGTTTGGTATTACCTATCATACTTCATAATACATATTCTCCACTCCACTTAAGTAAGCTTTGGAAGGCTTCATGCAACTTAATGTAATGCCTCTCTGGGTCCTTCCTCCCCTAATAGAGTTACTGTTGCATTCACTACTTCCTCCCAAACCTTAAGTTCATCAGTATTATAATAATATGTCATTTATCATTAAGCTGCTGGTCAGTGCACATTGCAGTGTCCAGAATTGCTTGTACTACACTTGAACTACGCATGATCATAAGTGTAAATTTCTTCCTCAGCTGTATTGAGGCAAACATGCAGGAGTGAACCTTTCTAAGCTTGCTGCCCACATTATAAATAAATTGAGCAGAAATTCCTCTATCTGAGCTGCTTCCAGGGAGCCAAGTTGCTTTTGTTCTTCCCTCATGGCTGTAATGTAGCAGCTGTTGGTCACAAAGTGGAGCACCTAAATTCATTTCTCCAGGTCTGTTCTGCAGCATCAATACTAATGGTATATTGTACACAGTTACACCTGTGTGATAGGTGCATCCTGCACTGTGCCTTTGAACTTCCTTAGCCAAGTAAACTGGTGAGTGTGCTAAACCTTTGTCTCACCCTGCCCACTGATCTGGAATTTACCCATAAAATACTTCCAGCTCAGCAACTAGGATGCACACTAATAAATCTCAAATCTGCAGCCTGTAGCCTGTAGTTCTGCTGGCTAGTCCAAACTAAATTGGGAGAAACCATGAGAACATGGGATTTCTATGATCCCAGTGGGTCACATGTTTAATTTCATTATAGTTCAAAAAGAAAAAGATCTAACAATAATAGTAGTGCCTTTTTGTAGTGGAAAGGCCCACCCTGAATTACTTTGAAACATGTTAAACACTTGCTGTCATGTGGAATGTTTTTCTCCTTTTCTGAGACCTTATACATGTTACACTCTGCCATGTGCCTTTCCCATTGAGTGAATGGGAACTTGTGCTTTTAAATGTAGGTGTCCTAAGAAAAGCTGTAGTTAAATGTCTAAAGCAGATGGCAGAAGTACCTCTCTGTGGGGCCAGATTCTTGCCTGAATGGGAGCATTTGGCAAATTAAATGAAGTATGTAGTTGGATGAATAGGTCGAATATAGAAGACAAAGTGCTGGCTGCTGCAGCTGCCCAAACTAGATTACCGAGCAGAAGGGGAGTGTTTAAAGCCTAAGTGGGTCCAAATTTGAGAAAGGGGAAAACAACTGAGCATGACCATTCTTCTCGGGTCATCTTCACTGTGTCCAGGGTGCACAGCTAAGGATTTGGCCCCTCCTGCTTAGGATGTTTGATTTCCTGGATAGAAAAAACCCTGCAATCCTATTAGACAACACACAAAAATCTCTCTGAAATGTTTCTAAAGGAGTCAGTCTGCTAAGCGTCTGCTAAATGTGCAGAGTACACAGAATCCCTTCTGGCACTGTCTTGAATGATGCATTTACCAATATTAATGGAGATACCAAACCATATTGCTCCACAGTTCCTCTTGCACACATTATGCTCCCGACACACATATGTGTGTATGTGAAATGCCAATTATGGTTTTTGCATTCCGTGGTTTAAGCACCAGTGTTTTTTCAAAATGCTGACTGGCTATTACCACAGCCACACCATCCTGTAGTCTCTGCACTCAAAAATGTTTCTCCAACTTAAAAAAAAAAAACAACAAAAATGTTGTTTCTTTGGTCTGTTGCACTGTAATCTCTGTTCTTCTGGGGATTATATAGCTCTGCGGGTGATTTCTGTAATTCATTCTAGTCTTTCATTAGAAGTAATAGACAGTCTTAATTACAGCATGCCACATGACAAACTGGTAAAGGTGCTAGAAGTGTTGCCAACAGGAAAAGAATTGGATGCTGTGAATTTTTTTTAATTAAGAGTTGGCAGCACTGACGGGAAATAAGATTGGACTTGTGTCCACTGAAAACTATGTAATTTCGGTGTAGACATTTTTCTAAATGTCATGAATTGTATGTTGCTTATGGTTTTAAGAACTTGAAAAATTATTGTCAGCTTAAACAAAGCAAGAGCAACCTTTGAAATTACATATATACCAGACAGGGAAAGAAACATGGTAACTTTTGATTTTTCTCTAAACATTGCTTTAAACTGTAGTCTTCCTCAGTGTACCTTAATTTGTGATGAATGTTTACTTTATACCATTAAGTATTCCTGGAGCATTAAGTTACTGTAGTAAATACTATTTCAAATGTTGGTAGAGACGTAAGTGAATGCATCATCTTTGTTACTTGCTGTCAGGCTCTCAAAAACACCTGCAGGGTTGGGGTTTTATTCTCCCACCTTTGTATCTTCCCAGAAGGCACAGAGTGAGGCTGTGTGACCTCTGTCTCCCCACGTTAGGCAGTTCCACATCACTTTTGCAAAACCTTAATTAATTTCCTACAAGGGAGAGTGTAGTGAATTCATTACACAAATTTTTTTCTGAGGACAGGGTGGTTCTCAAAGTCAAGAGAGAGAGAGAAAATCCTTTCTAGACAGGAATTTAGAGTGGGAGTCTAACAGTAGGTGCCCTCAGCCTTTGGTGGAGCATGTTCTCCTCTAATAACTAGGGAGAGCCTAGGCTGTGGTAAAGCATTTTGGGGAAGAGCAAACATCCAACTAGAGTAATGTTGCAATTACCTAGAGACTATCAAACTTGGTTTGAGATAGAGGGAATGTTTCTTTATTTGTGGACAATCAAAAGTGGGACCACTACAGAGATAAATACTAAGAAGGTGAGAGCCAGAGCCATAACCATGTGCAATTTTTGGTTTTTGCTCTGAGAAAGGCAGACTGCTAGATGAGAGATGGTCATTGTTCAAATGTCACATCTGTCTGTGATATCTGTATCAAAAATTAGGGAAAAGCCCAAACCTTTTGTGCAGAATAAATACCTGACATACCAAGTTTTCTACCATTAGCAAATGATTGCTGGGGTTATTACATGGGTCCTGACTGTGGCAAAGTGATTAGTAGTTAAGTCAGTGGGATTTTTTACCATGAGAGAATATCTGCCAATCATGATCAAAAGAGAAGTAATCTGCAATAGTAGTACTCCAAAAGAGAGGAAAATAGTAATTTCTAATTATTATTCAACTCATTGACTGCTTAATTCCGGAGCACATTTTGTTGAAAAGATAAATCTAGCCATGCTGTCAGATTACACTTGCCTTTGGGCTGGGGGAGAGGCTAATCTCTGGGGATTTCCTGCCCGTTCCTGTTTCTGTGCTGGAACAAGAGTAGCCATCACCCGCCCTCTGCATCAAGTGCATTCACTGATGGGAGAAGGGGCAGAGATAGCTGCAAGTATCACAGGACATTAGGCAAGCACATATATAAAGTACTTCTAAGTCCTCACAGTGATAATGTTCAAATTCTTTCTTACTCTGATGGTCTGAGTATTAATTTGCTTTCTGTGGTTATTCAATGTGTATATGCAGCCTGTGGTTTTTTCCCTTCCCTTTTGCATGTGATGTGCTAGCAAAGGCAAGCTGTAATAGTCTCCCGGGATATGTACAGCTCTGTTCATATCTGAGGTATGAAGTCAACTCAAGACCATTTTGTTCTCATAAAATATACAGCACTGCAGTTTAGTGGATAATGGCATAAATGCCAAGATTTGATGGGCAGAACCATTTTCACTGGGAGATGAAAAACACTGTGGAGACTCAGTGCTGGATGGGAGATACATAAAACCACCGAGAGGAAGAATCTGTGATGTGGGGGTAGTGATTTCACCTTACCTGGCTGTGCTAACACCTGCCACACTTAGCTATTGCTAAGTAATAATACATATGATATTTTTTTAAAGTAGTAATGAGGAAGATAATGGGTTTAACAGAAAGTGCTTCCATTCCTTTAAATGTATGTTCTGTAAAGGTAGAACCTTTTCTGTGCTGCTTTGGGTGATAAAGATAGTTTCCCCTCAGGTCAGTAGGAACGGACTACATGCTTCCTTCTGTTTGAGTGAATCGGTCTGGAGGGCTGCTGAGCATCTCCAGTTTCCACTGCACCTGGGGAAAATTACAGGGGAATGCTGCAGCTTCAGATCGTGTTCAGGGTATGCTCTGTTCTGAACTTGGGCAGAAAACTTTGCAGGAGGGAAAAGGGAAAAAAAGAAAAAGAAAGAAAAATTTCTGAAGCTGAAGTGTCTTGAGTTGTCTGTATAGAAACTAAAAAAAAAATCAAGCTGCCTAGCTGCTCTGCCGGTTCCAGGTATCTGTCTGAGAGCCCAGCCTATGTGTCAGGAACTTCAATGCCCTTGAATCGAGCCGTAAGGGTGAGCCGGACAGATTTGTTGATGTGAACAATGACCAAAAAAGGAGCGTTCTTTAGCAAGTAATTACCAAGGGCTTTCCTTGTGCTTTCCCTGAAATCCAGGTGAGAATCCTGCGTAGGATCTGAAGCCCGAGCTAAGATGGCTTGGTGCCGCCCAAGAGCTGCCTTGTGCGGTTCAGGGGAGCGCGTGTGCGCGCCCAGGCTGCTCCAGGTGCGCGGGGAGGGCTCTGCCTGCCTCCCTGCTGGGGAAACCCCGCTCCCGCCGCTGACAGCTCCGCCGCGCCTCTGCTCGGGATTACTAGTTTAATGTGTATTACATAATTGCTGGATTCGGCTCGTTCAACTCCTAAATCTTCAAAAACCGTTTATTCTATTGTCTAGCCAATAGAGGGTATTTCAGCATCTTTTTCCCTGGCAAAACTGTAGTGCATTTCAAATTATTCTAAAATTACCCGCACTTTTGGAGGACTAATTTGCGTCTGTCCACGGAATGCAGTCATGGACGAGTCCAGCCAGGCCCGCCGAGGGCGACGGTATAATTATAAATAGTGGAAACGAGCTTGTTTTGCACCCGCTTGGAAAACCGTGGAGAGAGTGGCACTGAGAGAACAGAGCGAGGGCTGGGGGCAGCCCCTGCCTCGGAGGCGGTGCGGGAGAAGGGGGGCGAAGGGGAAAGGGGGAGGTAGCCCCAAACCCACGCAGCGCTGGGGTATTTTCTTTAATTCCTTCCCCTCGGCGCGGGCTGGGGGCGGTTTCCCGCCGGCGGGGCCCGCGGGTCCCTCCCGGCCGCGCATCCCGCAGTGCCGCGCCGCCGCTGCGGAGGCGGGCGGGGAGGGAGGGACGGGGCGGGCGCGGGGGGCGGGCGGAGGCAGGCGGCGGGCAGGGCGGGCAGGGGGAGCCGCGCTCCGCGCAGGCAGGGCAGGGCCGGGCCAGCCGGGCCGAGCAGCGCCACCGCCGCCGCCCGCCGTGCCCGAGCATGTCGGCGCGGGAGGCGGTGACCTACCTGCCGGAGAAGGGGCTGTACTGCCAGCGCCTGCCCGGCCGCCGGGCCCGCGGGGCGCCGCCGCCGCCGCGCAAGGGGAAGCGCGCCGACACCATGGGCTTCTACGGCACCCTCAAGATGATCTTCTACAAAGTGAGTGTTCGCCCCCCGCCTCGGCTCGCCTCCCCGCGGGTGCGCGGCCGCGGAGGGCGCGGGGGCAGGGAGGGGCGGGCGGGGGCCGCGGCGGCGGCGGTCCGCGGGCGGAGACGTGCCGGCGGCGGGGGCTGCCGCCCGGCCGTAGCTGCAGTCAGCGCGCTGCCGGGGAGCGCTGCCAGCGCTTGGTGGCGGGCGGCGATGCGGAATGCAGTTTGCTGCCCCTTCTTTTCGTTTTTTATAGATATTAATTTTTTTTTCATATGCTGCAGTCTCGGTTAGTTTGATAAATAAACGTTGTCTGAAGGAGTTGTGTTTTCCTAGCGACAAATTAAATGTTTAGAGGGATGTTTGCTCGACGGTTTCTGTGTTTTGGTTACACGGAGACCTTACTGATGTCTGAATCTTGTCACTAGACCTCTCTGCTGTAAGAAAGTTTTATCTTCTTCATATGATAAACGGCATTTTTGGCCGTCTATTTACTTAGCACCTTCTGAGATACTGAAAGTCAGTCTGCGTGGTGGACCCCGTTAGAAAGTTGCCTAAAATGACTGAAAAAAACCCAGCCAAAAGAAACAGGTGAAATCATTATTAGGCAACATAATGCATGTTGTTTTCTTTGCTAACGCAAAAGAATAAATCACCAGAGCTGAGTGTTCTGCTGTAGGCTTTCTACTTCTTATTTTTAAGATGTGCTTTTGCAAAACTGCATCTCCCTCTTGTGAGAAGCAGAAGAGGAATACGCTGATAATAATGTTTCAGAAAGGCAAGCTAGAAATAAAAATTTTTCATGAACAGGAAGAATCCTTTCTGAAAACTCTATCATCAAATACTGAAATTCGTTCTCAAACATCTTACTTATGCTTCCGGTAATTCTGATGGCTCACCCACCTAGCACAGCCATAAAAGATGGGATCCATTATTTTTCAGTGATCCTTGCAACTGGTTTTCTTGGGGGGAGCAGGGGGGGCTGCTTCTCCTGGGGTCTGGGGAAGCAGCGAGGTGAGGCTGGTGATTCGGCAGCATGCAGGCGGTTCTGGCTCAGTGCTCGTCTGGTGAAATGCGGTGGAGTGTCCCATGTGAGGCATGGGCAAGAAAACACAGCTACAAGGCGAGCTCGTCAGGTTGTGCTGTAGCTGTTCCCATAAAAACCACCCTTAGCTTTCCTGTGTAAGCACTAATGAAGCAGAACACGAGATCTTTGGTGACCGTTTTAGGTAAAGCCATAAGGATATTTTAAAAGTATAAATAACCAAAATCACAACAAAAGTATATGGACCATAAGCTTTAGAGAATCCTGTTGGGTTTGGGGTGTTTTGTTTTAGGTAGCTAGACTGATGCAATAAATGGTTAAATAACTATGTTATAATACAACATTTAAAAAGATCAAATCATTTGTGTATGAAAGATGCCAACTTTTAAACTCTGTCTTAAACATCAAATTTTGAAAAAAGGAAGCAAATGGTTTTACTGAAGTCAAAATGTAATACTAGTAGTTTATGTATTTTGCAGCTCACAGTTGTAAACAGCAGTACACATTTTTCAGCTGGCTAAACTGTTGTGGTGTATCACATCTCAAAAAACAAAAAAAAAGGAAAACCAACAAAAACTCAGAAGTTGCATTTGGCACACGTCTCATTTAGTCCAAAAGTCTGTGGTTAAAGATTACCCAAATATGTAGAAAGTAATCTCTATTTGTCTGCCTAGATAAATATGGCTTTCATTGGTTTCCATCTCTTTGGTAATTTTTGCAGTCTGGCTTCCCCTTTTAGCAGCTGCCCTGCTCATTATTTGGTTTTGATCATATCTAATTGCGGGTGACATTCGAGACTAGGGTGTAGTGTTTTTCATCCATACCCTTCTTGGAAAAATACTGGTTAATCCGTCACTCAGTTTTACTGCAGTTTTAGAAATGTTTTCAATGTACAGCTTTAAGATAAAAGTATAGACAAAAGATACAGTAATTTTTTATATTTTTTTTAGGCCCTGAAATAAATATGGTTTATAATGCAGATAGGCTACCTAAAATTTAACCATTTCAATGAGAGACTAAGCAATGAACCTGAACACAAAGAATCCATGGCTTTGGTTTAGTTCCTTCACTCCTCTGCTGGGAGAACAGAGAGAGAACAGTTTAGTGAATAAACCAACACAAAATAAATTAACACAGTTCCACACACTTTTGCACATTTTAGGAATTAAAAGAATGTAATTCCAATAGATTTTGGATCCTAAAAGAGCAATAATATATACATGCACCCTTTAAAAATATATCAAATATTGTTGAATTCAGAAAATAAAGTACTGCTTTAAGTGATTTTATGAGTGTCAACTTTTTGAAATTTGGTATAAAAGTAGAAGGTAAAAATGTGTTAATTTTACAGAAGTAAACATAACTAAGGTTGATTGTGTAACTAAATCCATGTTGTTACTCTTTTTCCCTCACCTTGCAGATGAAGAGAAAGTTGGACCATGGCTCCGAGGTCCGTTCTTTCTCTCTGGGAAAGAAACCCTGCAAAGTCTCAGAATACACAAGGTAATTAAATGCAATGACAGATCACTGGATCCTGATTCTTGCGTATATCCTGTCTTTCCAATTGCTGAGCCTGATTAATTAAGCTCCTCTTAATGTTAAAACACTGTAAAGCAAAGAAGAGGTGGTATCAGCATTTGTATATTGCTTTGCTAATTTAAATTACGTGAACTGAAGATGAGTTTTAATGAAGTAGCCAGACTTGCATTTGTTCAGTTGAGGTTTGTGTTTCATTCTAAATATAGCATGCCCATTTACTTAAGAGACTTTGTGAGGGCTAGAGCATTCTTGGGAATAAAGTCAAACAGATTTTAAAAAGGGACATAACGATAAACCCTAAGACTATTAAAATTGTGATCAAATGTATCACTTTGCTATGGTAACAGGAGTGAGAGAATGGAAATTCATGTAGGCAGAGCAGACCATCTGATCTTAACAGGAACACACATGTATTTGCTATCCACAATGTGAAAGTATGAGGAGTTCTGCTGTGCTTCCTTGCTGCTGCTGTGTGGAGCCAGGAAGCACAAATCCCTGCTGCTGTTCCCACCAGGTGCTTCGTGGGGTAAAGCACTCCTAACCATGAGCAGCAGAGCAGGGCTGTGCATGCACGCCTTACAACTGCATTCTTACTATGTAGTTGCCATAACTATTGTGCTTGGATGTCACACTGCTTCCCATCCTGTTTGAATTTACAGTATTTTGCATTTTTTCCCCACTATAAGCATCATCCCTTCCGTGAGCCTCCCAAGGCTCTCTGGAAATGACACTTCTTTTGAATGCACTACAGTAGTGTTCAGTCACTGATAGCTCTTGCAAATAGTTTATATTTTATTTCTCTTCCTTTAAGAGGTTTATCAGGTGATGAGTGAAAACTTAGGCAGCAGGTCCTAGGGTTGCTTTTTACATGTGTGAATGCTGCAGCAGAATAAAGGAGGTGATGTGCTGTTGCTGAGAGGCACTTGTTGCAGCTTCCACATCCCCCCAGGCCTGCAGGTGGTGTCTTCTGATTTCTGAGTCAGTCTAATGGAAGGACTCTCTTGCTGGCCACCATTTCTTAAGTTGACACACTGGGAGTTCTCTGCACTCCCAGAAGAGTAAACAGTTCAGCATTAAAGAAAAGCGAATTTTTGTCAAGTGTGTCTGTCAGGTTCTGCTGGACTTGTCCAGCTTTCACAGAGACCTGACTCGTCGTTTCAGGGGGATGAAAACGTGGAGGAAAAATGAAGCATGAACAAGTGTCTTCTGGTTTCATCTGAGGTCCAAGGAAAGAAACTTTTAAATCATGTTTTGAATAACTGTTTTTGACTGAGAACCAGTTTACAGCAGAAGAAAGTAAAGTGTAACAGTTCTACTGGGGCGAGTTCAAGGCTGCAATGCTGCTCAGAACCAATAAAAACTAATTTCAAGTGCCTTTTTTTGGACCTTGAATGATAGGCCTTATGCTGATGTCTATGCAGATGATTAGAATGACTAAGCTGTAAAATCACATTTTTATTTTAAAAATGCTTTTAACTGACATTACTTGGATTTTGAATAGCTATTGGCATAAAAGAATCCTTAAGTAACATTTGATCCTCCTCTCTTAAACTCTTTGATTTGGTTTTATCTAAATAATATGTAGGCAAATGATGCAATTCTTGTGCCTGCTTGTTTCCATTTTCCCTAGGATCAGGGACTTTAAAATTGACCAGCTGATGAACTTTGTTTGCATATAACAGGTAAAGTCAGTAAACAAATGCCATTGGGTGGATCCTTCATCTCTGAAACAGTATTTTCATACCAGCTTCTGTTTCTGTTATTACTCAGCAAAATGAACAGTTAAAAATAGGCCTGCTCAAACGAATCTTTACTTTTCCTGACCAGTTTGGGTAAATGTTAGGATATGCTATGATTTTCCTTCAGAGTAAGGAAGAGTAGAGTGAAATATTTGTAGAGCATAATGAGGTAAATATTAAAATGAACTTGCCTTGCATCATTTAAAGCTATTGGTGTAGCCACTGAAAAATCAGTAAACCCTCTAAGCTCATGCCTGCTAAAAAGTTGGGTTTATCCTACAAAATAGCAGAGGGTTTTTTGGAGTCTCACACTATATTTAAAGTGTTCATGTTTGTGCAAATACTTCTGGGGTTCCATATTTCCTGCTAGGGAATACAGCTTTGATATTCTGTGAATGAAGTACTTTACATTTTATATAAAAAACAAAACAAAACCAAAAGAAAAACCAATCCTGAAAATGAAAAAAACAATCAAACAAAAAAAACCCAAACCAGAAAACACAGTCAGCTGTATTTCTTTAGACTCCCACAATAGGAGCTTAATCCCAGCTCTTTTAAAAGCTCCATTCCGTACGAATGAGCTGGTTTTTAACATGTCAGAGTGAAAAAAATCAAACTGTGATTCAGAGAGCACCTTTGGCTCCTTTTCCCTTTTCACTTCACACCCCCTCCCTTTAGTTCCTGTGTCATTCCATCAACACACAAACTAAAAGACCATATAGAGTATTTCAAAGCCCAATTCCAGACCACTAAGCCACTAGAACTGCTTGATATTACTAGCTCTTTGTCAACAAAATATATTAAAACCTAAAAATAGATTTTTTTTTCCCCCCTTTCTGTTTGGAGATGAAGCAGCACTAGCACATTTCACATAGAGGTGGAAGTCTGAGATCTGGCTTCCTACATCCCCCGTCAGAAGGCAGCAGTGTAGCCCAGAAGGAAAGGAAATACTTTGGCAAGGAAAGGAATGTGTAAACCTGTATCTTTACACACAACTTGCCGGGCAGTTAACAGAGTGATAATTTTTCAGCCTTGAAATGTGATCCTTATTTCTCCCCTAGTTGGAGGGCTAGCACTGCAGGGGTAGAAGCAGGCAGATTTATCCAGTTGAGGGACTGACCTCTCGAGTGACCAGCAGAACAATTCTTCACGCTAATGCTTTTGCTTGAAGCTAAAGAGTTTAAATAGTAGTTGCAAATTATATACTAGATATTTTTTTTGCTCTCTTGTGAATTTTCCTTGATGTTTTACCTACGGCTGTCACTTTTTGTTTGTGTGGCAGTACCGCGGGGCTGGTGCCATGTTCCGCCACGCCGACGACGTTTGGGGACCTGCGGGCAGCCAATGGGCAGGGGCAGCAGCGGCGCCGCATCACATCCGTGCAGCCGCCCTCCGGCCTCCAGGAATGGCTGAAGATGTTCCAGGTAACTGTGCTTGCAGAAATGAGCGTCTGGAGCAGCTCTGCCTCCATGGTTTGTGTAAGGGAGTGCTCCAGTGGAGTTGGTTCTCCTTGTACGTCCCAGAATGTCTCTGCCATTGATTTCATGTTCTCTTGCAATAACAAATGGGCATCAACTTTAAGGAATACTTGTTCCCTGTTTCAGCAGAAAATAACAGCTTTAACTTGTTTCTTAATAATATAATCCTTCCTGTTTAATGCTTTCACATCTTCTGCAAAGTCTGTCCAATGTGTAAGGGCTAACTACATCGCCTCAAGCCATTTTTGCTTGAGACTAGTAAGCTTTGGTGCATGGTTTGCTTCAGTGCAATTACAGCTCTAGATTTGTCACAAGTCTGGTGTCTTCTAAGAAGAGAAAGAAAAGTTTATCAAAAATAGATTAAAAGGAAACTCAACCTGTATTTTTACTGATCTCTATCTACTGAACATGTCAGCCAGCACATGTGTACACAGCTGAAGGAAGAGGTTTTGTTTATCTTTTAAAATGCCTTTAGCAACGCCTGAAATTTTCTTATCTGGACAAAAGAAAAGATATGAAGGACAATGCTATGAACTGCTTGCATAGGTTGAAACTGAAATCTGCCTGGACACCAGTCAGGGAGCACCTGAGACAATTTTGTATATGGTAATACAAGTAAAGTTTGGGGCAAGCTTCTCCTTCTGGTCCTCAGCCTGTACCATGGAGATCTTAACATTTTGCTCTGTGTTTTTAAGAAGCAAGGATAAGTCTTAGTCATTGATTTGAAAAATGGAAATATTATGTCTTCCTATCTTGATTAATAAACCATTCCTTCTAAGAGTGTTTTCAAAAGGAGCAACTAACAAATACAGGCATTGTTTCAATTACTGTAACAGGCAAAGATAAAAGAACAATATTGTAGATACAGGTATCTATCATACAATTTTGCAGGCAGAAATGTGCTTTGGCTTGATTCATGCTGCCACATAATACCATTGATCTCAATCACTGTCAGTTCTGAACATTAAAATAATAATGTAGAACCTCTTTCCTCTTTATTTTTACACATTTATGATCTGCTTAAACCAGTGGAAGCTTGAAATTAGGATTCTTGTACACATCATTCAATTTCTTAAAAATATTCACATTTAATTGCTGTGGTGTATCTTTTTTTGAGACTGTTCATAGAAATATGTCTTTTTAACCCCTAAGAATCATATTTGAAAGGTACTACTTATACGGTAATGTAATACTATGTTGTATTTTAACATTTTGTAATGTTAGAACATTTGTACTAAGAAAAGCTATTTTGTTACAATATGTAACCTACATCAATGTAAGATTGATAGTTAGTGACAGTTACATATTTTTGAAAAAGATCATGAAAGAGGTTGAAGTGTTTGAGAGTGGTGCAGACACTCATGACAGTAAGTGTTAAGTATTGGCTGTTTGGTTAGGATGAGTAGTCTGTAAGCCCATGAAGATTTTGCCTATGTGGACAAATGTGTAAAGTGTGTAATGTAGAAAACATGTTTTAATACATATATATTTAGTTACTTTCAACTTGTCAGAATACTTAGTTGCAGTACTAAATACCTAAATGCTGATCTATAGTATTGAGAGAGAGGGAGAGGCCTCTCTCTCCTAACTGGAGATCATTGAGCAGCACTTATTGATCATGTCTGTCACTGGTAGTTTTTATTGCATTCACAAAGGGGAGTCCCTTACTTATGAAGAAAAGCTTTCAGAGTCATGTAGTTCTATCTCAGTGTTACATCTGCTTGCCTCCTCATTTTCTATGCACTTATTTTTCACATGAATTTCTTGAAAGGGGCAAGTCTTACACAGCCAAATGATAAAAGCACATTCATAGGGGAGGCAGCTCTGCCCAAAGGGCAGGATTAAATGGCACATGCAGCATCATTCTTGCAATACAAAGTTTTTCCTGCAGAGAAACAGGAATAAGAGAACTTTCTTTGTGTACTGTATACTTGCTAGTCCAGCTTGGTACCTCTCTCATTTTATATGAAAATATAATTCCAATTAATTTTAAAGATAAATTTCTAGACGCACGTTAGGGGGACATATGTACTGTTTCAGGTAAAACTGTTCTTTGGCATAGAAGCTGGCAGTGACCAGTGATACTTAGCTACTTTGAGGACTGTCACCTGTATGTTGGCCTTCCATCCGTCTCCTGATAAAATCAAGACCACTTTGCAAATATTAAGAAAACTTAAGATGGTCTATAAGGTTTTTTTTAAATTTACTTTTTATGTGTATTTCCTGTTGTTATGTTTTATAATTGATCTAAGCCTTTTGTTTTTGAAGTAGTGAAATAATGCAGAAGGGAGAAACAGTTGTACAGTTGCACTTTCTCTTTAAAAAGAAAGTTGTATATGGATTTCAATGAAGTCTGGAGAGAAGAATAGAAAGGCATTTTATTAGATTCAAGTCAGTTAATTTCTTGAAGGTCTATTTATTTTTTCTGGTTTGCAGTGGCTCTTGACTTCAGGTCTTTTTAAAATCCACTTTAAGGGTTTTTAAAACCCAGTGCCCAAGTATGTCTTTACCAAATTTCTTTCTTTACAAGAAATTTTAAATCACCAAATTGCTTGGCATAAGGGAAAAAAGTCAGCTGGATGCTAAGTTCAGTCAGATGTTGTATTTGCTTTAAAAATTATTAAGCTCTCCATTCTTCCTACTTTATATACTTAGGGTTCTGGGGTTTTTTTTATTTAAGTAATTATTTTAAAATGGCATTTTCATGGAAAATTGATTTTGAAAAGTCGTTCCATACACACCAATATAGGCAATCACTTTGAATAACTACTTGATAATTCAAATGAATGCTATCGTTTTACCTACAACTGGAAGCATTCTTTTTCACAGCAGTTTAGATAGTGTCCAAAATGCTTTTGCTATATCTGGCATTTTTTACATAAATAGTTGGCTTAGTCACCTAAACTCAAATTGCTTACCATTCTCCCTTCCAAAGATGCTCAGGAATGAATACATGTACAACTGAATACTCCACCTCCTCTGTGAAGCAAGCATGAAGATTGTACCATGGCCAGCATTGCAGCATTTTCTGCTCTGTGTCTTGTGGTGGGACTAGTCAAGGGCTGGAGTTTCTGTGCAGCCCCTGCATGCAGCTCTGGGGAGATCTGCACTGCAGCTTCCCACCCCTCCTGGCTGCAGCACCGTTCCTGCCTTGTTCCAGAGCAGTCCTGCAGACTCACAGCAGGTCCCCTGCCCGTCCCTTTGGTTTGGCTCTCGTGGCAGTTTTGTTGCGTACAAGTTCAGCTGGTTTCAGAGAAAACTCTACGTGATCCAACATCTGGAAGGGTTGTGGAGTCTGAGCCACTCACAGCTCCTCTAGACAAGGTCCACCATGTGTGCTGCAAATGTTCAGTCCAGGGGACCAGGCTGGGGACTGGGACTCTGATATGGGTTAATGAGGGGACTTCAGCACCAGCTGCTCCTGAGTCCCTCCTGTGTGACAGACTACTTGCTGTACAGCTCTACAGCTGCAGATGGTGTTTTTTTCAGTGCTTATGTGCTATTTTTATCCAGACTAAGGTACCCTCGGGGTGTGGGATGGCAGGGTTTTGGATAACTGATCCAAGACCTGGACAGAAGCAGCTCCAAGAAGAGCCCTTCTGCAGGTCTCAGTAATGACAGACCTCCATTAACAGTATTTACTAATGGAGAACAGCACCCTGAAGTTAAACTCTTTAAAATAGATTGTCCTTAATATACCTATTATAGCAAAAGGATATAATTGCTACAAGCTGTAATTGTACAAATTGAAGGTAGCAGATGAGAGCTGAGCAATAGAAGGAAGAGTGCAGGTCATGGAAGAGGAGAGGTGCAGAAACAGATGATGGTAAAAAAAACAGGCGGCAGGTCAGACAGAAGGTGCGAGGTGGAAGTTGTAGAAGCAGCAAAGATGTTGTTTATACTGATTGTAAGGAAGGGAAGACATTTACCCAGAGTAGTGCAGGGGGAAAAGAGGGGATAGTTTTCAGGTAGGTAGTGCCATAGTTACAGCAGCTGCTTTACTGGATGAGGAAAGGCTGGTATGAGCAGCCAGAAGACTTTGGCTGACAAATCAACGCCTTCCCGAGGAAATGGGAGCAAAGAGGGGATATGTTTCTTTAGGATTCTGAAATCATTCAAAGAGCAGTATCAGTGGGCCCTGCTGGCTTCCCAAAGGCTATGTTAATGAATCCTAGAGTTATCTTTTCCAAGGAACCCCTGCTCATAATAAAAACTTTAGTTCAATTTTACATTAAAATTAAATTTCAGTTTTGAATACAAGGAAAGCAAAGGAAGACAATTAAGCAAAAGTATTTTAAAGATAAAGTATATTCTTTACAAGGGCCTTCAGTCTTAAAGGGAATTGCCTGGTAGAAATCGAAGGTGTCTGGTCACGATGCAACCTGTCTCAAAAGTCTCTGGTCTTCTACAAAGTTTAAAACTTTGCAAACTGGCTCACAGTTACTTTTTCTTTTTGTTTTGCAGCGTTTGTTTCCTGTTGTTTCTCATCAAAGCCACAGTTAATCCTTTTCCCTTCTGCCTGATGAGCTACATGCAGTTTTCTTGCAAGTGGATCAAGCTACAGGGCCCAGAAACAGAATTTACTAGTCTTGTCTTCATTAATGCAAATAGTTGTGTTCATCTGGCAAGGCTTCCTCCCAATTTTCCATGCCAGACATTTCCCTCAGAGACCCCTCACCAACTGTAGCTGGAGGTTTGTTTGCTTAAGTGAAAGACTGAGGAGACAATGTCCTAGAGACAGCATTTTGTAGCAGTTGATTACTTAAGAAGATCTGTAGGAAGCTGCCTGTACCCATCCCCTAATGATGACAGACAGATAAAAGAGGGTTCTGCTTTTAGTCATTAGTAACTCTTTCTCATTCTGGAATCTTTCCCCTTTTCTGTCCAGATCTGTATTAAGTTTTAAAAACCAACTAAGTGTAAGAGAGTTACAGATTAAGATAGCATACAGTGACATTATTAATTAATAACATGTTGGTAACTGCTAGCAACATTTGCCACAGCATCAAACAATGCTCTTCAGGTAGAGTTGTTCTAATTTAGTAAATGTAGCTGCTTATAAATTAAGAGTAGACTGACCTTGGAAATTTATATTATAAGGAAGTAGTACCAGTATTGCTTTCCCTCTTTTTAATTCTCCTAAATTCAAACACGGCTGACAGATGACATTAAAGACTGCAAACGTTTGTACCTAACACCAGCTAAGCTGTGGGTTAATGAAACAAACAGCAGTTGGAAAATTGGTGAGATAAACAGTACTTCAGTGCGTGATTTATGGAGAACTGCTCTGTGATGCAAATGTTTCTATTGAAAGAAATTTATAATAAAAGCTGTTTACAACAGCACTGCTGCAAGTTTGACTGAGACAGTCTGGTTTCTTTGTAATATTCTGAGGTATTGGGTATGGGACATGGAAACCCTCATCTCCTGTGGTGATACTGCATACACACAGGTGGATGGGGAATGTTTTCTTGCCAGCTCAAACCATTTTTCCAATTGCCCACAATGTGTGGAAAGGCTCAGGTTAGGAGCTTCCTCTTCCCTTAGCGTAGGCTGCCCAGTAGCTGGCACACATTGCTGCAGGCGGGGGCATGGCAGTGGGGCGAGGCAGCTGCAGTGCCAGAGCGCTCGCTCCGGAACTGAGCCACCTCTTCTGCCCTCAGGCACTCAGGTCACTTGGAAGTCCCCATGGCCATGGTTTGGGTAAATTATACTCCTACTGACATTTCAAGTATTTTGATGTTTTAATTAGGGAGAAATGATGCGATGTTGTGATCTTTTTATGTGGAGGAAAGCTGGGTATTTATCTGCTTTACATTCGCTTTCAGAAATTCCACCTTCTTCTTCATTTGCCTCATTGTTCTGGCAGAAACTGTACAGTACACTAACATTGTAGTATTGTGGAGACCAGAGTGAATTTTCAGAGTCAAATCCAAATTTAGAGCATAAGTAGTAAAGATCCTGAGATACATGGCAGACTAATACAGAAATCTAAATTGTAAGGTATCTTGCCCTCTTTTTTTAAGTTTGAGTTAGCCTCTTATGGTAACTGTAATATCATTTGTATGTGCTAATTTACTTGTAAATGTCATTCTAGAAGGCATTTGAGAATAGGAATGTGAATCTGCTCTCAAAAACTGTGATGTCTCATTTTCTCTCTAAGGCTTTATTTTGCTCTAATTCTGTTGCTAAATCAGCTAGCAATAACTGTTGTTTTTTTCTGTAAAGTTTTTTTTCTTTCAGTTGTTTTCATATAACGAATCAACGCTCTTTGATGAGCACAAATGAGTTTAAGACATGATTTTAGATCCTCAGTATATTAAGTTACAAATTTTTTTTCCTACAAACGATGCTACTAATCTGCTATGCTCCCAATTGAGTGCCTTATTAAAATCTTCAAATTTTATAGCACCCATTAGTAAAAACATGGAGTAAGAAAATTACCAATCAAAATTCCCTGTTTATTCAAGTGTAAGTTGATACTTACAAAATATGCATTGGTTTATAGCCAAGATTCTGAAATTACAACATTGTCACTTAGGGACACACTGTAGTAATAATCAGAGAGTAAGCTAATGTACTTTTCAAGAAAGTTTTTTACTTTCCTTTCCTCTTATTTCAAGATTTTGGTCTACCAGATGAAACAAGAAGATTAAAAGCTCTCATCTCACTTGAATGCGCAATAGAGAAAGGGTGTTCATTCTATTGCAACCCCTCCGTTGTCTGTAGCATGTGTGTAGATTTCATCAGCTTCAAAAGAAGCTTAATTAATTCAATTATTATTGCTAAATATTATTATCTATTTAATTGCCAATCTGTATGTGCGTATAACAAATCCTTTCTTAGCTTATGAATTAGTGTAGTAATTTTGAATATTTTGTGTTGATTAACTCCTCATTTTTGTGTCATTAGCATGAGCATTTATCTCCTGGCTTTTTATATGCTGTATATAGTTCAATGAGGAAACTTAATTTGCCTTATTGGCACAGCAGTGGCACTTATTGGTATAAACCAAACCAGTTTGTTAAACTAAGCTCACTCTTTGTTTCTTCTTCCCTTGCAGAGCTGGAGCGGACCAGAGAAGTTGCTTGCTTTAGATGAACTCATTGATAGTTGTGAGCCAACACAAGTAAAACACATGATGCAAGTGATAGAGCCCCAGTTTCAAAGAGACTTCATTTCCTTGCTCCCAAAAGAGGTGAGAATTATGGGGTAATATTGCATTCTGAAGTGCCTGGGCTGCCATCTTTAGAAAACTTCTGTGCAGATTTTGCCAACGTAGCAATGTAAACTCATGTTAGAGGTTCACTGTTTGGAACACTGCCATAGCATGTCTGCTGTAATTTCAGGTTCACATATCTCTGTCTCTTGATAGCATTTAGATACTTGGAAATACAGATGACCCCTTTAAACAAAATCCCAATAGCTCTAAAAATATCTCTGTATCTTAATTGGGCCAATTGTGCTTTTTTTGGGTAACTAATTCTGTTAGGGCACACACACACACACAGAGATTTCCTCTGGATGTAAGACCTCTCTGCACATTATTCTCTGAGTGTAAGCATTATTTTTAATGCTGTAAGAGGTGAGTGTTTTGTTAATGTTATTTTAAAAATTTTTTTTAGACAAACAGAACCCTAAAATCTCTACCAAATATACAAAAACTAAACCCAGAAAAGCACTTCTTACTAAGGATCAAGCCAAACTGTAATTAGCAGACACCTTACAGTAAATCCTCCACTGAAAATCAGATCATGTTGTATCCAGTTAAAGAGAAACTGAGATTCAGATTTTGGTGTGTGTAATTAAGTGTTGTCCACACAACAGTAATTTGTGATGTCATCACAATGAGAACATAAGGGTGGATACGCAAGGTTATAAACCCAGTTTGCTGGAGTTACTGAATAAATGTATTTTAGCTGACTTATAAATAGTGCTTCTCACCTTGATTGATTTTAGGAAGGTAAGTCTCAATTCCTAACAGTTTGAAAAGCAGGTTCTTTTAAGTTATTCTGGTGTTTGTATTTGGTTGCTATGTTTGACATGGTTTTATTACCTGAAGACTGTTTCATGTCTCTGTTCTTTGACACTCTTTTCTGACATATATCCTATTTTTGAATACTTGCATGTACAAAACCCTTCTTTCCTTTACTACACTGTCATATCTTCACAAGTCTGGAAGTGTCATAGCCTTCCCTTGCTGGCTGGCATTTGTAAGGGTTGGAATCAATTTATGCAGCAAGTATTAACTTAGTACACAGGACATGAGATTGGTATTTAGAGAAGTAATTCCTGCAGCAGCCTTCTTAGGGAGTGGAAAGGACACTGGGGGAGGAGAAGAGTTCAGCAGCACCCCTGCATGGTTGCTCTATTTCTAGAGAAGCTGTCCAAAGCATCAGAAACAGAGGAAGGCAACAAGAATTTATGTTTTGAAGAGACAGAAGATACTTTGCCACTTCTGCATCTAGTCAGTCTGGAAATTCAACAGACAATTGATAATAGTAACTCAGAGATCAGTTCTCTTTGCATGATTTTGTGGCAATACTCACTGAAGTGCAACCAGTGATCTAGCTACACTGTAACAAAAGATCATGTTATAATTTCAGTTTTCACAGTTTCTTCACAGAGAAAATACAGTACTTAGCAGTAAAACTTCCTCACTTAGGTTTCTTCCCTCCCCTGTAAACTACTAATGTTTAATTTGTTTACTTCTGGTGGGATTCCTGCCTCTTTAAACCAGAATATTGTAATGTGTAGCTTCATGACAGGCTGACTTCACCAGTGAAGTTGGCTTGAATAATTTTTGCTTCCTAACTCCGAGTCACTGTCACCAGAATTACCCGAGTTAAAGAAGCCACGGAGCTGACTCCACCATCTCCTGTGCTGTTCCCTCGGCCAGATCTCCCCAGCAGGGCTGTCCCCAGCTGCTGAGTGCTGGCTGCAGTGGGGGGCGATGCTCAGAGCTGTGGGGGCACGAGTGAGTTGTTGGGGTCAGTAATTCCATGAGGAGGCTTCCCTGGCACAGGCAGCCCCCTGTGCAAACACGCTCCCTTGGGCTGTCGCTCCACATTAACATCTGTGGTTAGCTGCAGTGCTGCTGGATGCTGTGCACTGATCTTATTACCAAACCAGAACAGGAAGATGATGTGGACAGCAGGGTTTTGCTTGAAAACCGTTGTCTGCAATGCAAAGGCAATAACTGAAATGCCAAATAACTGTGGAAATGTTTGTTTTCCTCCCAATAACGCAGCAGTCAAACAGTTAATATGAAATAAATACTCTTGTTTTCTTGCTCAGACTTTAGAAATAATTATTCAAATTAGTTATTTATGAAAATCAGGTTGAGACACCAATAGATAAGGAGTTCTGCTGAAATCAGTAATAGAAATGTTGTTGGTTCTGTGTGCTTAAGTGAAGAGGCAAGGAACTGCTTGCAGTTGGGTGTTATTAACACTTCAACAGAGAGTAGTCGTAAATCCAGTTCAGTCAAAGGTCAGATCTTTGCTACCTGAAATTTTCTTATAACTAGATCCATGAGCTGAGACAAAGGGATGTCATCTTTTATCCTCTGCTAATCCTAAAGTCAGCTGTGGGCTGTGTTGACCATTGATGACTGTTTAGATAAATCTAGTCTAAAATAAATGTTACCCATATTTAACCTGGTTTAGACTCAGTTGGCTCATAGGTTTAATTAACACCAGCTTAGCAAATGTCTGTGTTTGTATAGATAGTAATTTTAAAGTAATATTTAAACAAACTGCTGTCAACTGAGGAACATTCAGCAAAAAATGGAAAGGGGCCGTGTCATGTTTGAGTTTTGTCACATGCAGGTCTATGTGATGTGTGTTAGGAAACAGCACTGAAGTAACTTCACATGCCAGGAATGAAGACAGAATGTCTAAAAGGACTAGTACAGTTTTTGCTCCTGTAATAGAGAGCCTTACACCAGATCCCAAATGCTGACACCCTGAGTAAGGAGAGAAGGTTCTTCAGGTTTGTGGCCTGGGGTGCCTACAGGATCTAACACATCATTTAAGGCACAGGTCCCTCTAATGTGGAGTGCTATGTGCTCCCCATGAGCTGCAGGTGATGACTTGCAAACAAGGTGTGTGTGCAACCAAAATGCAAGTAGTTGCAACGTGCTGAATTTTTATTTCCTGCTCACCCTGGCTTGTCTAGATCACTAAATGTTTCTCACAAAATAAAGTGAAAAATCTTCTGAGGTCAACAGCCTGCAGTCATGACTTCCTCAGTAAATTTCCATCTTTGCTGCTTTGAAGGGCAGATTCTGTTTATATATTTCTGTTTATCTATCTAATCTCATAACTTCAGTTAAAAATGAAATTGAACATCCTAAACACAATAGTTGCACGCAGAAGTAAAAGTGGGTGATCTAATTTCCTTGACAGCTTCTGCATCCTGTTAATTACTGAGAAAGTCCCCAATGTAAGCATGTTAGTAGTTCTCTGCATTCATGTTTATCAATATTGTTCTTTCTGCAGTGTTTTTAGGAACTCTGTGCATTTCCTGTGACTTTCCTGCATCTTAAACTTACTTTCCGTGACCAGGGAGTTGCATTGTTGGTGTCAAGTAGAAAAGCTGTACTTGGTCATCACACCCTTAATGATGCACTCCTTGTGTTTAGGATTGTGATTTATATGCCTCTGTTAAAGGCTTCATGGAGAGGTGGAGATTTTGGGGGCTTTATTGTGGTCACTATATGGCTTAGCTCAGTCTGAGAAGGTCTGAATTTTTCCCAATAAACTTTAGTTTTGTCACGTGGAAAAGCTCATCTTCAATTTACTTTCTGGTACTCGTTAGGATTTGCCCTGTGGTTTTGGTAACAAGCTCTACTGAAGTCACATGGCCTGATGCTACTGGATCCAAATCCATAAAGCTCCTTGTAACTGCACCCAGGAGTGTGTTTGAATTCTCATCAGAAAATTAGCAATACCTACACTGCCTTTCCTATGACTGCAGAGTGGTTTGAGCTCTGGGGAATGTAGCATTTACTTGTTCTGTATTTGGGCTTTCTGAGTGATGTTACTCATCACAATGTACATCCCTATCTGCTCACATGGAGAGCACTGTACTTTTTAGTTCAACCTTCAAAATAACTTTTGTTGAAATTGTTAGGTAGAATAACATAGACATAATTACTTTGGTAATAATTTTTCTAATGATTCAAAGTAATATTGCTTACATTTTTAAAAAAAAAAAGTAATTATTTCAGCTGACACCTATTTTCTTGCAAATGCAAGAATCATTTTGTGATATGATCTGTGAGGATTTAGTTACTTACGATGATTGTTATATTTCCACATGCCCACAGGAATAAACTGGAGTCTGTTAAGTTTCAGAGATTGTTTAATAATTTATCGTTCCAATTTTCTGTATTTCAGCCCCTGATGTGTGATAGTAAATGGAGTTATTTCACTTTTCTCTTCAAAAGCAGTACAGAAAATACACTTTCTTCTTATTTTTTACAGCTGGCACTGTATGTGCTGTCATTCCTGGAACCCAGGGACCTTCTGCAGGCAGCCCAGACTTGTCGTTACTGGAGAATTCTGGCTGAAGATAATCTTCTCTGGAGAGAGAAGTGCAAAGAGGAAGGTAAGGCTGAGCAAAATGATGGATGTAATGGTCAAAGTGTTGCCATCATAAAAAGTGCAGTTCATTTATATAATAAGCTTAAAGTTTTACGAAAGCAATTAGTGTGACTTTAGATTTAGTGCCAGTTATGCTTTAAGCTACATGGTATGTATCTCTGTTGGAAGCAGGGAATAGAAATAATCCATGGAGTGCTGGAGTTTAGACTTGAATATCTTGTTTATAAAATATGCTAGTTGCATGTTTTTAGAATACAGTTGGGATTGCTTTTTGAGGATTGTGTTTATTCAAAATGCTACCAAAAGAAATAACAGCTGAGGTGTAAAAATGATAGGAGTATAGCCTGGCAGTTGTAGCGTGGAGGAAAAACTGTTTCAGTGCTTGGTAGAAGGGCTGCTGTAATTTCACGTCACTTGTAGGATAATTAAGGCAGAGGTGGCACATGGAAGTGGGAGAAGGTGCTAAAAGGTTTGCTTGGAGAGGGACACACAGTCCATTAGCCACGTGGATATTATCCTGCTCATGCCAATTCAAGAAGATATGGTTCTCCAGCACTGATATGAATGGGCAAATAAAAGGCTCCCATGAAAGTAGCTGTGTATTTGTGCACATGGAGAATGCAAGCTCTTATTTTTAAGGATAATTGTAGGAACAAGAAGTCTCTTTGGGCCAGGAGGGAAGGGGGGGTAGAAGACTGCATACATGTGATCCCAGATCAGTCTCATCGTGGACACAGGACCCTGTCCACACTGCCTTGGATTATGGAGGCAAGGCCTTCTGAGGGGTTGATGCAAAGGCTTCAAAAAACTAAACATTGTCAGTTGTAGCTGGCTATTTGTGAGGGCACCTAATATGCTTTCTTTTGTGATGGAAAGCAGGTGTCTGACCTCCTAAATCTTCTCTACAGATTCTCCTCTTAAAAATTTTGGTGAAAATGCATTAAAAGGACAGAGTGATAAAAAGAAGGTTGAGAGGGAAATGAGCTTACATTTGTGAGATTACAAGTAAGACTAAATACATCCAGGTAGGAGAGCACAGGCAAGCAGGCCAGTATTGCAGCCTGCTTAGCCTCAGTGAGCTGCTCAGTAACACGAAGGAGCCCTTAATTCAAGGTTGCAGGCAGAGACGGAGCTAAAGGCGGAAGAGTGAAATCCACATACTGGCAAGACACAAGACTCCTGCCAGTAATGAAATGCAGTGGAGAGAAGAGCTGCATAGAAAAGAGAGCAGGGTGAGAGAATTGTAAAAAAAGCTGTATCTGTAGTAGCAAGGGTAAAACAAAGCTCTGCTGCTTAAGTGTCAAGTCAGAAATGGCATAGCTAAACTTAAATTCCAGCCAAGAGAGGACAATGCCAAAAGCACTCCGCCTTTCAGATCAAGAAAGTAATTAAAAGCTCACTAATACCCGGAGTCACAGTGAACTTAAAGGTAATGAAGATGGGTGACCAGAGTGGAGAACCACAGAGAGAAAGGTTGACTTCTCGAACTGTTCCAGAATAAGCATGTAAATAGTTAAGGAGGTTTTTGGACAGTGCCCATTTGTAAAAGGCAATATTCTGCTGCATTGCCTCAGAAAGGGGGATCCAAACCCGAGCTAGGAGGTTGCCAGCAAGGAATGATGAACTAGAGCATTTTCAGTTGTGATTATGGTAATGATTATGCTGAACTGACAAGGACAGAGAGAGTATAAATCTCTGAGGAGCAGGATGGTGTCACTGACACACAAATGTTGGCATGCAGGAGATTGTTACATTTCTGCCATATTTTAATGTCAGGGGTCATGGTAAAGGTTTGGGAGGGAAAGTGTTTTCTGTGGGGTGGCCTCATCTCTTCCCCTCCCCCCCTTTTTTTAAATTCCATTTTAGGGATTGATGAACCATTGCATATCAAGAGGAGGAAAGTAATAAAGCCAGGCTTTATACACAGTCCGTGGAAAAGCGCCTACATCAGACAGCACAGGATTGATACCAACTGGCGGCGAGGAGAGCTGAAATCGCCCAAGGTGAGGTTCTGAGCTCTGTGCACGGGGCCGTGAACAAAGCAGGAGCAGCTCGTGCCTTGGCCTCTTTCCTTTGGACAAACAAGACTATCCATGCACAAAAAGCAGTGAATTGCTGCTACAGAAAAAAATAATTCGTGTTTTAACCCACCCTGGATTTAAATTATATTTTGGCCACCATTTTGGCAATGTGTTACACTTCATACTGCAGAACCCTTTCACCGCTCTTCTAAGAATTCCTGTACAATTTTGGGAATTATTATAAATATGCCAGTCTCTTTGAGACAGGTAATCATGGAAAATTGATTTGAAATACTTATATTTAAACATACAGACACGTATATTGTACATATATAGGTGTATACATATGTATTGGTAGAGCCTGGGTCATGTTGCAACCTAAAATAGTCCACGACTGTTCTGTGATTAATTCATGCTTTATTTTTAAATATATTCTTCTAAATTGAGCAGCACAAGACAATCACTTCATTCTGTGTTAAGATGTCTGTGGGGTTTTCTAAATGTTAAAATTATTTTAATGACATTGGTATTTATCATTGCAACCTTTCCAAATGAAGACATGAAGCAATATTTCAAACCTTTTGTAAATAAAATAGCAACTCTCTAATCAAACCTGATAATGAACAAGCAGCCAGAAATGTCAAGAAAACCCATATTCATGGCTTTTTAAAGTTTTAAGCAATTTACCTGTTTTCTTAATTAGAAATAACAAAATAAAAAAAGAACAGAAGAATTCCCTTGGAAAACCTATGGCTATATCCTGCTGTTTATTTGGCCGTGACTTATGTGCATCTCTGGCAACGGTTCTGTATTTCTTGCGTTGATATGCCACATCAAGTTATCTTGGAATTATTATTAAAATTACAGCCTCTGGCTTTATCCAAATGCCATTTCATTTCAA
Organism: Zonotrichia albicollis; assembly: GCF_047830755.1. NCBI lineage: Eukaryota > Metazoa > Chordata > Aves > Passeriformes > Passerellidae > Zonotrichia > Zonotrichia albicollis. Next base: position 26,560,251 of record NC_133823.1, on the reverse strand, counting down.
CAAACATCTTAAAAAACGTTTGGATATCTTAAATAAAAAATTCTTCATCCTATATATTTTGCTGAGGATTTTTTTCTTTTGCTGTACTGCAATATACAAGATATACAAAATTACAGTTTTTCCAAAATCAAGCACTGAAAATCCCACCTCTATAAAGCAACATTCCAGTCCACATTCCCAGCACATGGAATTGTTGCTTTTGTTTGCATTTAATTGAGTTGATGGTTTTCCAGTTTTTGACTTTGGTGCTGACTGGCATTTAACAAAATACAATGCTTGGCTGATAAGGGAAAAAAATAGATGTAGTCAGCCTTGACCACTGAAATACAAATACACAGCAAATAATCAGCCCATCCTTTTCATTCAAGATTGAAACAAAAGGTAACAGTAAATTGAAAATCAACTGAAAAATAAAGAGATGGAATAACTGCAGAGGAATAGAGCAGTGTCCAGTTACTAATTCAGCCCACTTTTGTTATTGCTTTTTCCTGGTACTTTCAGGAGGCTTGCAGTAGCTGTAGTTGCCTGATAAGCAATGCATCATCACTCCATGGAAGGAGGGAAGCACCTTCTTTGGTCCCAGCTGGCGGTAAATTAGACTTGACACACGGGATTAAGGGGCCTTATTATTACTGAAGCAACTCTAGCATTTTGTAATTTATGAATCAGAAGAGCACTTTGTTTCTCCTGCTTCTCTAATCTCCTGCATTAAATTGTGACTGTTGCTTTTGTGTTCTTGGTTGCCAGGTGCTGAAGGGCCACGACGACCACGTGATCACGTGCCTGCAGTTCTGCGGGAACCGCATCGTGAGCGGCTCCGACGACAACACGCTCAAAGTGTGGTCAGCAGTGACAGGCAAGGTGAGGTGCCTGCTCTGCTGCGTTCCCTGGGAAGTGAGCACAGGCAGGGCATGGCACAGCAAAAGGGCTGCTGGGCCATCACACCGCGCTGCGGGGTGGCCTTGGGTGCTCTGGGGCAGGACTTGGAAGATGTACCGGATAAACATGTGAGTTGCCTTTTCCCACACAGAAACTCCTCCAGTTCAAAAAAGTCACCTTGATGTGAAATTGCAATGCTGCTCGTGTTACCACTGGCATATATCCTTGTTCTCTTGGCAATTCTGCTATTCTTGTGGAGTCGATTGTGACATGGATTTTAAAGAATTTGGACAGAAACATTACTTTATCTTCCTTAAAGCTTAACTTAGGCTGCATCTACCCCTCTATCTCTTTTTCTCACTTATCTTCTAGCATTCTTTCTATTGTTTTCAAGTTTTTGCAATGGAGTGTTCATTTTACTGGCTCAGATTTCAAATACAGAGTTTGTTTTTCTTTCCAAGCTCTTATATTGCTGAGCCAGAAAAAAAAAAAAAATTAACTTGCTTTAGGTTTAAATATTTCCTATTAAATTAGATCCAGCTCAGGCAGGAATTTAATAAGCTTCAATAATTTAATTCTGGCTTAGAGGAGCAAAACAATATGTGCAATCAAAAAGACAGTTCTGAGCATTTCAGTCATGTTAGAACATCACAGCTACTCAGCCCACAGGTTTTTTTTCTGAGGTGACTGACCGACCAAGGGTGTAGAAAAGGCCTTGGGGAAACTACTTTTTCCTTTTAGACTGGTATTGTGTGCACTTAGCTTGGATTTAATGGTATAGATGACAACAGGACAGCTGCTGAGGATAACGTGTTTAAGATGTGAAAGGTATCCACTTCATAATGTGGAAGCTGAATGTATTCAGCATTTGTCATTGCATGCCCAGAAGATCCTTGAAGGGATTGCTAATCCTACTGTGGGTAAGAATAAAATTAAGAGCCATAGGCAGCCTCACCCTGCTGCTGTTGGCTTCCCTACAACACACTGTCTAATGAGGGATCCCATAATGAAATGTGTGTCTATTTTAATTGAAAAGGGCAACCTAAACACAAATGAAAAATACTTTCTTTGTACATACCGCACTCCCAAAAGCAAAATGTTCCCTTAAATATATCAAATTAAGCACAGTGGCATGACTTAACAATTACTGTTCAGTAATTTTTTGAAAGTAATTGCAAAACCTAGTGTGGCCATTTACCCCAAACCTTTAAGAGAGCCAGAAATTGTGTCTGAAAGATGGAAGCATGCTGTATCAGCCCTCATGCTTACTGATGCTGAAGAATTAATAAAATAAAGAAACCCTAAAGGTTGGTTTGTGCAAATGAACATGACTAAATAATTCCCTTGACAGATGTAAAGCCTAAAATAAGGATTCTGTGTTCTTGCTTCTTTAACAGGATGATTTCTTAAAATATGAGCACATTGGATGAAATAAGAAAAAAGAGAACTGGAGAAATGAACATCAGCTATGAACTGAAAACGATGGTTTTGATAGCAGTGAATTAAGCCAGGAGCCAGTAATTGCAGAAAACTGGTTAAAAAATTGTTAAAGAACAGTAAAACAAAAAAGCAAATTATTTTCAAGGATGCTAGAAAGAACAGGATATTAACAACAGGAATTACTATACCGTTACTGATGCAGAAAAAATACTTTGGAAGAAAATTCATGTGATGGAAATACAGCATGCAGTGATAATAGAACATTTCAGCAGAAACTCATGCTTACTACAGAAGTTGTGGTTTTTCCTATTAGAGTTGATCCAGATAACCTGTGTTTGATTTTTTTTTTTCCTGAAGTAACTTTTGGCTTAATATTAGTGCATTAAAGGTATGATCACAAGGAGAAGATCCAGGACAGGACAGTTAGGAGGCCAAAATGCATCAATGTTTAAATAGAGTAAACTGAAAGACTGGGTATTTAGGATACATTATCTCAGATAAAAAATATTGGACTGCATCAAGAGGAGTCAACTAACAGTTAAAGGAAGGCCACGGCAATTAATGCCACTTAGCATTAGATTACAGAAAAAGAGATCCTCAAACTGCCTTGACCTCTTTTCTCATGCAGTTACAGGTTTGACTGATAAAAATAATAGTGCAGAAGTAGATGGCTGTGTGCACTGAAAGACTCTATCCCCATGACAGAACTGAAAAAAAATAGAATAATGCAAAAATCAACATGGCACATATTTAAATGGGTTAGAAAATGGGTAATTATAGAGATCATGTTGTTAAAGTAAATGCAGAATCTTCATGGAGTATCTTTCTAGAGGAGTCTTGCAAGGATCTTTCCTTGTCTGTACTAATTAGCATTTATTGCTGCCTGGTGGGAAAGCATATATAGTCATTACTTGTAGGGAAAGCAGCCTGGGAGACAGAGACGAGCCATTGTTCCGGGCCGACAGGGGTTTTATAGGGGAAGGTGTGAGCAAACACTGTCTGTACATGGTGAGAAATCATGTCATGCATTTGGGATCAGAGAAGGGAGGCTGTGCTAATGTAGTGTGGGATTCTCTCCTGGGCAACAGGAAAGTCTGAAACATGGTTTTGCAGGAGGGGTGCTGTAGCTGTGGTTTACAGAGAGCAGTGTTTCTTGGATAAATAGACAGAAAAATACAGCAAAAATATATGGTTTATAGATTGGTGGTTAAACTACCAAGTGTGTGCTCTCTCCTCTTCTAACACGCTTCAAAAAGCTATTGGAAATCCTGCAGTGACTCAGAAAGATGCCAGGAATATGACTCAGGGCTGCAAAACATGTCCTTGGATTGAGAAATGTGGAAAGACGGCTTAGTTTGTCAAGGGAAAGATTACGAGAAAAATTCGTTATAGTTGAAGTACCAACAGTTGAGAGAGAAATTTGATGAATATTTTTTAAAAAGGGGAATTTTTTATTAGATGAGAAAGAAGTTTCCAGGGGTCTTCTGGCTCTTGCTATGAGAGCTGACTCTTACCTCCAAGATTGCTTTTTCTTAAAGTATCCGTTCCCCTGTGTCAAAAGGATAACTAAGGAAAATGTTTCTTTTCTTTTCAGTGTTTGAGAACACTGGTTGGGCACACAGGAGGAGTGTGGTCATCACAGATGAGGGACAATATCATCATCAGTGGCTCCACAGACAGAACGTTGAAAGTGTGGAACGCTGAGACCGGGGAGTGCATCCACACGCTGTACGGACACACCTCCACCGTGCGCTGCATGCACCTCCACGAGAAAAGGTGAGTGAGCCTTGCTGCAGAGCTCCAGCCACAGCCTGGCCCCGCATTGTACACTCCTGCTCACAGGAAGTGCTCCTGAAACCGGGGGACCTCATCCAGCACCCAGGGAAACACAAACCAGGCAAAACATACATCGACACAAGGGAGGAGATGATTAATAGGAGCAGAAGCATGAGAATACTAAATGAAGAACTGGAAATTGAGTCATGTACTTCAAAAAGTCACAGTCTGCGTTATTTCAAAGCTAATTCTTTGTTACACCATGATCCAGTCTCCCACACAGAATAATTTCTTCTTTTGTCAATGCTACAAACTTCTACTCATTTTACCAAATAATCGTCTAAGTATTTCACTGCCGTATTTTATTTACATTTTAACTGATTATAACATAATTTTTGCAATAATCATGTCTTGATTCAACAAACATTAGCTGAGCTCTGTTATTTGGCTGTGGTATGGAGTTGTTGACAGATTGTTGGTTGCATTTCTTATTTTTTGAACTGATGAGGTTTTTCTATATAAATTCCATTAATGTTCATTCCATCTCATTTCTGTTATTGCCTAAAAAACCTTATAGAAGTATAAACTGAAAAAAAAAAATCAAGCAGAATAGCTGTTACTTTACTAAAAGTGAAATTTTGGAAGATCTTTGTTTATTTGTTATAATTATTCAATTCGATTATTAAAACAGGATGCCTGTAGCACTGGCTGGAGCTCACCATGTTCATAGGTAGATACAACAGCCAACAGAATTTCTCGTGACATTGTTCAGGAATGAAGAGCCTTTTTAAATGCTGATTGCTAATTATCTCAATTAGACAGATCCTGAGGAGGTGAGTAGAGAAAGGAAGAATGGCCCTCCAGTCATTTGAGACCCCATTACAATGTCACACCAGGCCAGAACTTTGGTGGCTGCTGCACCAACTCTATCTAATGTCCCCAGTTAAATCTCAGAAGCCACGTGTAGCCAGGTTTGACTGCTGTGGTGCTTCCATGTCCGGTGCTGAGCGCAGAGGGGCTCTCGTTGCTGCAGGGTGGTCAGTGGCTCTCGCGACGCGACGCTGCGAGTGTGGGACATAGAGACGGGCCAGTGCCTGCACGTCCTGATGGGCCACGTCGCCGCAGTTCGGTGCGTTCAGTATGATGGCAGAAGGGTTGTAAGTGGTGCATATGATTTTATGGTCAAAGTGTGGGATCCAGAGACAGAGACCTGTCTGCACACACTGCAAGGGCATACTAACAGAGTCTACTCGTTACAGGTATGTGCTTTTTATCTGCTGCTTTAGTTTCCTTAAGTAATGTTTAAAGTCAGTTTATTTCATTGTTATTAAGTTGTGGGTACCTAGTACAGAATTATACAGACCACAAGCATACAGAGGCATCTGTAATAATCCCTCTTTCGTTTTGTTACACTAGTTATACATTGTCTTTATTTAGAAACTTCTTTAGAGTAGCATTTTTTTAAAGGAGCCAGTACAATAAAGCCCAGGTCTCTATACCAGCAAGTAATGTTGTTGTGGATTGATGGGTTGTTTGGTTGAGATTTTTTTTCAAATCTTGCATGTATTTTGGAATTATGTTTTTGCTTTCCTCAAGAATTCCAAACTTACTGTTTTGAATAAATCAGAGGATATAGGAATTGACACTGTGCCAAAACCCCTATTGGATTAATGTTCTAATTTATGGAGTTCTGTTTATCCTCATTTTCTAGTCCCATCTTCCAATTCTAAACTGTAATTCAGAGTAAGGCTGAACCTAAAATTTTAATGATCCTATGTAAATCTCCAGCTTTCTGCTTCCTCTTCTCTAAGTACAGGCCAGATATACAAGTGTGAGACTGTTTCAACAGCAACATGTTAATGAAGGTGCAAGTTTTTATGGTGCTGCTTTGTGGCATCTCTCTATTGCCAACCAGTTACCCACAAAACTGGCAAAGATACACACAGAGCTCATGTCTTGGGTCTTCTTACCTTTACTAACCCAAAACATCATCTTGTTCATTCATGGAGTCAAAGCATCACTTCCAGGCATTGAAAGGCAAAAGAAATTAATTTCATGCTTGTGCCTGTTCACACCACAGTCTGGCAGGACTTGAAAAAGAAATCAACAAAGACAGTTCAAAACTGGGAAATGGCATTCAGCATGTAACTGCTCTGGTTTGTGACTCAGAAAGTGAAGCTCAGTGCTAGAGACATTTTTCATAAAGTATTTCATATTTCCCCATAATATATTAAATATGAACAAAGTTCCTAATTGGTTTCCTTTCCCAAAAATATGTAGCAAAATCTATCAAAAACTCCAGCCTTTCTCTTACATTCATATGCTGAGGAGTGTTCTCTAGACAAGCAGAAAGCAAGTTAAAAATGCTCTACTACCTACCTACCTACCTACCTACCTACTTACCTCACAAACATAGTCTGAGGATTTATTTTGTGTGGGGCAGTTTGGGAACAGGGGTCTTTCTGCCTTGTCTTCACCACTGGCTCTTGTTTTGGCTTACAAATATTTATGTCTAGCTGATACTGTAGTAATAATGGATCAAATGACTGGGTTATGTTGCACATCAATATGTTCTGAAACAAAGGGGAAGGGGGTCAGGGAGGGCAAGCTGGAGGCTACAGATGCTTAAGGTTTGGAGCAGAAAGATTCTTTAAAATTGCTTAATGGCTCCTGTCTTTCAGCCTGAAATAGCCCCAAACAGCAGAATTCCCATAAATAGAATAATCAGATGGAATAAGCCAGTCCTCCAGGGCAGGCTCTATAATATCTCCATATTTCTCCATGTGTAGACCTAATATTTTCCAGAGATCCTTATGCAGCAGTTACATGCCTTTGCAGTAACCCTCAGATTTTCAAGGTTCATGGATAACTCACTGATCCAAACCATTGTTTGTTTCACTGCAGCACCATCAATTCCTCTGCATGCCCAGCCTTAAACCTTTCTTTCTGAATACCTTATGAACAGGGAACACAATTACTTAAGGGGGATTCAAAAGAATTCAAAATTTGTTACATCAATCAGGTTTAATTCTTTTAAGGATAGAAAAATATTTTCTAGTGTTCCTAAGTCTGTTGGGCTATCTGGCAGTCCTTGTCTTTTTATTTGAAGTCAGATTATTTTCCATCCTCTTTTGAAAGCAGGAGACCCAAAAGAGGGTCCAGTCAGAGTCTTATCAGTGCTTGCTAGAACTGAAAGGACATTTTCTTATGCCTTCCATTCAGATACCAGAGGGTCTTTTTTAGTGTATTTTCACCAGGAATGCAGTGCATACAGCAGATAAGCAGTCTGTGTGGCAGTCACTCTTCATTCTTTTGAATCTAGATGCCATGCCCAACCATGTCTGACTGCAGAGATCTAAGATACTCATTTTCTGCAGGTCTTATAAGAAGCAGCAGCCCCAGATAGTCTAGTTCCCTTAACTGGGTTTGGTCCTTGCCTTATCAGGTACCAGTCAGTCCACATGGACAAGTAGTGTCAGATTGCCTTAAATATAACCAAGATTCCTGTCCAGCCTCCCTTCTCCCAGGCTGCAGCTGTACCCTCATTCATTCCCTGCCAAGTTCAAATCCTCACACTTTTCACTTGACTTCTACACTCTTTGCCTTTGGTCAGTTCTACTGTTTCAAATGTCACTCAAATCCTGATGAAAATAGTAAATGCCAGACCTCTCTGAAACTCTTTCTGCTATCTCTGATAGTACTCTGAACAAAGTAATAGTATCCCTGCCTCAAATTTGTCTCCCTCTTTGTGAAAATACAACCAAGACATTTGCTGTTTCACATGGCTTTTTACTCTGTCATGGAAAAAAAATCATATTGGTTAAGACAATTTTCCCACAAATCTGTGTTTGCTGCTACTTACCACATTACAAAGGGCTAAAAAGTTCCTTGTGGAAATTGAAGTTAGGCTGATTGATCCATAATTCCCCTATCCCATTTTCTTCAATAAAGGAGGGAATTGTAATTGCCATCTGAAACTTGTCTATCTTCCATGGTTCTCAAAGATAGCAGCAGATGTCTCTGAGACTGTCTTAAAACAACTTGCCTTATGTGATTTTGTTCCCCCATTCTAGCAAAAACTTGTACTCATTTGTCATTGGGGCTGTGAACCTACGCTCACATGGCTGAGGACTGAGACAAAAAGAAGTTAAATAGCTGGCCTCAATCAGTGTGTCCTTCCCACTAAGGATAAATGAGGGCTTTTTTGGCCTTCCTCTTGGTGTGGTTTTGTTTTGTTTTGTGATGTTTTTGGTTGGGACTTTTTTACACAATAGTGAAATGGCTCTTGCTAGTTTTATCTTGTGTTGTGCCCTGCCTTTCTGGTTTTGTCCCACTGTGCTCTTTTATGCACATCTATTGATCTAGTTTCTACTTTTTGTACAATTCCTTGTGGTTCAGCCAAGTGGGTCTCAGTAATTTACAATACTTCCTATCTTTCTTTCACACAGGATAGCTTGTGTCTTTAAGAAACTGCCAACTGTCCTGAACTCTTCTTCCCCTCAGAGAATAGATACATAAAATCCTCATGGGAAGGAAGTCTAGGGTTTTTTAAGTATTCTTTCTTGAAGCTCACTGGTTTTATTCTATTGCTTTTTCCTTTTTTTTTTTGAGAATTCTGGACTCTTGTGTCATTGTCACTATAGCTCAAGCTATTTTCCACCTTTCTGTTCTACATGGTCAGTCCTCTTGGTCAAAAGAATCTCATCTCTTAGCCTGTAGGCTTTCCCTGCAATGATGGAAAGTTACACTTCCTTATTGTACACAATTAGGGTTACAAACAGCAAAATTCCAGATTTTTCAATAACATTCATGTTGTGACTTTTGTGTAGATGATTTTTCTCCTGCTTAAACTCCCTTGGATTGTAAAAAGCAGGGTTGGCTTTTTAACATCTCCTTTAGGAAAAGTACTTTCTCTTACTGTTGCACATTGCAGGTTAGTCAGGATCTGCTGTGTTTAAAGGAGATGTATTGCATTTCAAAGACCAGTGGTTCAGAGTCTCTTTTCAAACCATGTCCCTCAAGAGCCCACATGTCTTGAACAGAAAATTGCACTGACCACGAGGTATCAAAACACCCCCATCTCTACTGAGTTCTTACTTTGTACTGCAGTTTCTGAATATATATAGTATCTAACCTTGCATTTAGTGAATTAAATGCTTAATAGCCTTCTTTGTAAGGTCCTAATATAATTGTTTGTAATAGATTTACCTTTCTTGTAGTTTGATGGTATCCATGTGGTGAGTGGATCTCTTGACACTTCCATCCGAGTTTGGGATGTGGAGACAGGCAACTGCATTCACACTCTGACAGGCCACCAGTCACTCACAAGTGGAATGGAACTCAAGGACAATATACTTGTGTCTGGGAATGCTGATTCTACAGTCAAAATCTGGGACATTAAAACAGGACAATGTTTACAGACATTGCAAGGTAAGTTTAAACTACCTTCATGTCAATCAAGCAGCCTACAGTGATCTGTACTGCAGATTTTACATTAAAAAACTTAAAAATAATTACGTACAAAGAAGCAAGCAATGGCCACTTAAAACTTAAATATTTTTCTGATGACAGCTGTATGATCTTTTTCTGAACTAGAAGAACAAAATGTATTTAATCTAATCTATTCAAATCACTTGCCTATTATGAAAGGCAGATGGTCTGGACTGATAGCAATTTGCTATGGGTATATTAGCCTAATAAGCCACAGAAATACGTAGGAAATTACATCTCAAAATAGACAGTCTATGTATTTATTTAGGGGTCACTTGAATGTTTCAAAGCCTACAGTTTAATTGGATCAGGAGGCAAAGTACACTGTCTGTTGCAATAAATCAAGAGATGCAAGTGGAAGATGTTTTCCTTATTTCAGTAAAAAGAAAGAGTTTTTTTCTCCTTGTTGACAGTTACCACTTAGGCGTCATGCACACAAACACAGGCTTGTGTTTCTCCCCACAAAAAAGGTCTTATATCATTTTCATATATCATATGCAGCAGTGCTGGCTGGAGCAGAAAATTAAATTTCCCTGTAAAGCAAACTCTGCTGCTTTAACATATATATTTATATGTCAGCATATAACTGTCAGTATTTACTGATGGAGTAATCTCATAATAACACCTCAAAGGATCTTGAAGACAAACTCTTACCTCATTGAGGATGGTTAAGTTCATTTTCATTGATGTCCAGTGTGCCCAGCTGCCAACATACAGCACAATGAGATCACTGAAACAAAGAAGAAGATACTGGGGAATTTTTTTATATCTGCTTTCACTTTTTGAAAGCATGGCAAGGCTTCTGCACCTTTTACTATACAAACCCAGGAGATAAAGCAGATAGTTCTCTAATAGTTCTAATAGATGGAAAGAGCTGTATGCAAATAGCGAGGTGTTTATTCTAGATGCAGCATTGCCTGACATTGCTTTCTAATTAATTACAAACAGAAATGTTTTTGTTTACCCTTACAGGTCCCAACAAGCATCAGAGTGCTGTGACCTGTTTACAGTTCAACAAGAACTTTGTAATTACCAGCTCAGATGATGGGACTGTAAAACTTTGGGACTTGAAAACGGGTGAATTTATCCGAAATCTAGTCACATTGGAGAGCGGGGGAAGCGGAGGTGTCGTGTGGCGAATCAGAGCTTCCAACACAAAGCTGGTGTGTGCAGTCGGGAGCCGCAACGGGACTGAGGAAACAAAGCTGCTGGTGTTGGACTTTGACGTCGATATGAAGTGAAGGGCAGAAAGATGAATTTGTCCAAACGTGTAGACGATGTTCTCCTTTCCCTCCCCCCTGAAAAAAAAAGAAAAAAGAAAAAAAAGAAAAAGGAAAAAAATCCCTTGTCCTTGGTGGTGCAGGATGTTGCCTTGGGGCAACAGATCCTAAAGACCTACAGACTACGAAGGAGAAGACAAAGATGACAAATTATAACTGACAAGAGAGGCTTTTGCTGTCTCATCACATAAAAAGGCTACACTTTTGACCGGGGCAGCTTTGCAAAAATCCAACTTTAGAAATGAAACCAGGTGCAATTAATTTCTTTACTTTCCTCCAAATGCTCATTGAGCCATTTGGAGTGAAAAAAAAAAAAAAAGTTACAGTTGTTGTTAACAGGTTATTTTACCACAAAGCTGTTGAGACGAGCTGCACAGGCGAGCCCGCTCAGCCCCCGGGCCAGCCCGGGTGCCGCAGCCCCTCCGAGCAACGCGCTGTCCCCAGCCCCGCTCCGAGCCGGGGGTTGGAGCAGACTGCCCAGGGTCCCTTCCAACCTCCACCAGCAGTCACTGGCTGGCTTTCAAAAACTAGAGAGCATCTGCAATGAGAAAAAACAAACAAAAACAAAGAGTCCATTCCTGGTGTGGAAAAGCTAAAATATTACTGTGAATTGTTTTGTACAGTTTTATCAGAGCTTTTTCTTTTTTTTCTTTATTCCTCTTTTTCTTTTTTTTTTTGCCAACCATTGCCAATGTCAATCACAGTATTAGCCTCTGTTTAATCTATTTACTGTTGCTTCCATCTACACTCTTCAATGCATAAGTTGCTCTGAGGTGGCAAGTTGTCCTGGATTTTGAGAGTCCTCTGATGGATTTAATTCGCAATGCTGGTGCTAGAAGTAGGTCTTCAATTACGGGATTGTTGTCCCACCCCTGTACTGTATTCCCAGTGGCCAAACTTATTTATGCTGCTAAATGAAAGAAAGAAAAGCAAATTATTTTTTTTTATTTTTTTTTCTGCTGTGACGTTTTAGTCCCAGACTGAATTCCAAATTTGCTCTAGTTTGGTTACAGAAAAAGACTTTTTGCCACTGAAACTTGAGCCAACTGTGCCTCTAAGAGGCTGAGAGTGGAAGAGTTTCAGACAATTAAGAGTGAAGTTTGCCTGCAAATAAAGAATTGAGTGTGTGTGCAAAGCTTATTTTCTTTTTTCTGGGCAAAAATTAAAACACATTCCTTGGAACAAAGCTATTGCAGCCTGTTCTGTGGGGAAATTTTTCTTTGTGAGGGCTGTGGTGAATGGAATGAACATACATTAAAAAAAAAAACTGACAAAATTTTTTAAAAATATTATAAAATACAAAAATTAAAATAAAGTTGCTGGTCAGTCTTAGTGTTTTACAGTATTGAGAAAAAAACAACTGTTACAGTTATTTCTGGGAGGAACTGACAGAGCAAAAACTTAAGTTTTTGTAAAGATGTCACATGCAAACAAAATGAGAAAAGAAAGAGTCAAATGGTTTGCCTCATTCTCCAAGAGCCACAACTCAAGCTGAACTGTGAAAGTGGTTTAACACTGTATCCTAGGCGATCTTTTTTCCTCCTTTTGTTTTTGTTTTATTTATAGTCTGATTTAAAACAATCAGATTCCAGTTGGTTAATTTTAGTTATGTAACAACCTGACATGATGGAGGAAAACAACCTTTAAAGGGATTGTGTCTATGGTTTGATTCACTTAGAAATTTTATTTTCTTATAACTTAAGTGCAATAAAATGTGTTTTTTCATGTTAGTATGTCTTTTTTTTTTTTACGTTTTTTAGTTGTTAATTTATTATTATGTATCCTGTGAGGGGTAAAGCAGGTCGAGTCGCTCATCTTACTGGTAGATGCTAAAATATGTCTTCGGACTTCTTATATAACCCTTCCACAAACAGGTGTGTGAGTGTCCTCTCCTTCAGTTGCCATGTAGGATTTGTCACGTGGGTCTGGACAAACATGGGGGAAAAACATTTGCTCTTCTCACAAGGAACGTGTCAGGACCTTGCTCTGGGGGGGAGGCAGCTATAAAAAGCTGCCAAAGTACGTAAAACTTCTTCTGATAGCATCTTGTTACTGCATCTTAAATTGAAACCTGATGTTTATTATTTATGGATTTTAATCAGTTGATTGCAGTTGACAGCAAAGAATAAATCCATAAATACAACCAAAATCAGTTAGGATTGTAGGAGAGTCTGAAATAAAGCTTCAGAACAAATATTAAAATAACACCATTCCACATCAGTCCAACAGCAGTTTAATCAGGGCCCTGAAACCAAGGTAAGTCATCATCTCTCAGAAACTTAGCACTTGAGTGTCAGGTTCTGTCTCAAATCTCCTTGACCAAAATCATTGTTTTCTTCTGTGTAAGCTTTTCTTTCAGGGCATAGCATTTGCTTGTTTGTGACAGTTTTCCCCTGTAGAAAGCTGTCATTAAAAAAAAACAACTCAAAACAAAACAGTAGAAGAGAAAATGCATGGATGGAAAGGAAAAATATTTATATACTTACACATCTATGACTATGTACAAACAAAATTTAATTCCAATCCCTACATTATGCAAAACATGCAATGGTGAAGGATCATGCTTCCATCTGGCCTCTAGAGATTAAAAAGCCATCCGAACTGACTGAGCAGCTCCAAATTGCAAAAATCTGTTCCTTGGGTTGGTGCTTAAGGAAAAAAAGCTTGCAGCAAGCACTGACAATATAAAAGCTGTGATTGCCTATTGTTTATGTAAAAGCAATTAAAGAGTTAATCCTTTCCTATAATGGCAGTGAAAGACTGCGGGGACATTGCATGGTTGTGCTGAGAGTGCAGGCCGGGACGCTGAGCCCCCCGATGGCAGAAGGTGCCCCAGTGTGAGCTGAGGCGCTTGTGAGAGGGCATGGAAATAGAAGGGTAGAAACATGAATATTTAATGCAATGAGCAGAGCAATAGCTTTTAAGATTATGTAATTTTCTTCCATGATTTGTAGAAATTGCAACAACATGTTTTCAGTGAGGGAAGGCACTGGCCTGATGGAGCAGGAGGATGAGAGGTTTCTGAGTAAGGTTGTGCTGGAGGGCAGGAATTCAAATCTGGGTGGAAGAGTGAGCTGACAGAAGAGGGAAACTAACAAATCCAGGTGTACAAGTCGGTTCAAGTACATTTTAAGCAGCCAATATGGCCAGGAGGAAAATGTGCTTAACCAAAACTGAGAAGTTTTCCTGTTGACAGTGTAGGTCCAGCAGTATATAATGTTCAAATTAATACAGAAAAACAAACTTGTTAAGCAAACCATATTTCAGATTCCTTCATCACAGATTTGGGTTCAAATAAACTATTGGCTGCCAAGATATGTCAAGACTGTCACATTAAATACAAAAAACAACACAGTACCTAAAAATATTTTTAGAAAAGCTTTTCCCATTCAATGAAACAACTTTACAAAGTTAATTGTGTTAGTGCTTTAAGGACTTCTAATTTTGTGAAGTCTGTTTAGCTTTGTAGGAGTTGCTTATGAGCTATCTGAACACAGCTCAACAAGCAGAAATTTTGTGATTTAAGTGACAGAACTTCAAAGATGGGCCTGTAGTAAACACATTACATGTAAGAAACCGTTTGAGCAGTTTCTCTTTACACCCCCCCCTTTTGTTGATGTACTTACCATAATATAGCTCACAATATGAACTCTTCTTCTTTGGCAGCACATGCTCCAAGTAGACTGCTGAGACATCTTCCTTCCATGTAATTAGATTTTGATTTTAAGGTGGGTGGAGTGTTTGGGGCTTTTTAAAAATAAAAACATTTAAGGATATTTGTATAAGACTATAACATCTTTATGCTCTCAATGCACAGGCACTTCTTAAATCCAGTGGCTTAGTCATCATGGGCTATGTCAAAATACTGCAGCTATCCTAGGGAGATAACTGCAGTGGTGTTTCTGGCATTTCTGCTCTCTTCTTTTCATGCTGACTCCCCATTTTCTTGTAGTTTTAGTCCTAGAAAGAGCTTCTTTATTTTCTCCTGTATGTGAAACCACATCAACAACATAAGGTGTTTTTTTAATGTTGTAATTTTTAATGGGCCTTGATCCAACAGTAAGTCAAAACTAGTATTACCACTTCCTCTAAGAGGAAGACCTGTTCCTGTGGTCTCAATTTACTTGTTCAAGAGATAGGACCAGACATATAACAGCTGTGTCTACACCAATTTTTAGTTCAGATCAGCAGAACTTTCCCAATAGAGCACAGTGCTTCCTTGGAGACCACTAACAGGATTCCTTCAGGGTGTAACTAAATCTGGAGCAGTTCTCCAAGAGCACACTCCAGGCACTCAAGCCACGGGAGAAGCATGTGGGACCAAACCAGAACTAGTCCAACACCTCAGGAATGCATTCATGTGGACATTAGGTCTTCAGCACCAGCATTTTGTAATTGGCATTACAATTCTGCTCCTACTGCACAGCACTGATTGCTGGTGTGGACATAACCATCAGCAGATCCTCTCCCACAGCACCCCCAGCTCTTCACTCATAATCAGAACCAGCTCCCATCCCAACAGGATCCACCTGATACCACTTACAAGATTTTGTCCAAAAAACTCAGATGCCTTAAACTCTTTCAGCATTCCAATGGAGACGTTCTTCTGATCAGCTTATGGAATCCAGTAAAAAGAAATGCAGATCTCTTACAATCAATCTGGTCAAAATCTACCAGTGAATCAACATCTGATCACTCATAAAAAGAAACAGTGAAGTTGTGCAATTGTACAGAAGAGCCAAAAAATTATCGTAGTAATGATACTAAAGAAAAACTTGCCAGTAGTAACCTTTGGTCACTCTGACAAATGGTTTATTACTTAAAGGGTAATATTCAAGCCAGACCAACCACTGAATCTTTAATGAAAGTGGGAATAATACATTCTTTCCATCTTCTGCCATTCTATCCTTGATCCCTGTCACTGTGCAAAGATACACATGCTGTGGAATGATGTTTAGTATTTTATGATGATACATGATGTTTATGATTATACATGAAGTATATGATCTATTTGATATACACCAGGATTTTCAAACGTCATCTAAAAATGGCATATACAGTTTTTAAAACACCTCTCTTCGAGCATTAGTGCAGGTTTATAAATACAACAGATGTTTTTACATAAAAGCTCTTCCAGATTTTTTTCTGAGATTGAGTCTGACAAACAGGTTGTCACCAAAAAGTCAGTAGCCAGTCCAGGGTCTTGCTCCCTGTGCCAGCTGCCCTCTGGCCCAGGAGCTGCAGTGATGCTTCAGGCCAAGGAAATGGTGCATTGTGCTCCCAGGAGCACAAGCTGCTGAGGGGAAACACTGCAGCACTCTGTGAGACTGCCGTTGCCGAAGAACCAAGGGGTTTATTGCATTGCATTGCTCTAGCCCAGCTGGGACAGGAGAGTCCTATAAAATCATAACTGAGCTAGGCTAGAATCTCCCCAAGAACAAGAGATGGCAGAAATCATTAATCAGAGCGGTTGCCAATTCAGCAGTAATTCTAAATAACAGACTGAGACTTGGCCAAAGGCATCCTTCAGTTCTCCTTTGTCCTCACCTCTGCCTCGCTTAGATACAGCATCAACTCCCTGATCCCCACTGACAAGCTGATCTTGTCCAAACTTTTGTAGTAGCAATACTTTTGGTGAAAGATAAGCTGAGCTTTTTGTCCTCTGTGCTGCTGGAATGTACCTTGTACATTTTGCCACTTAATGCGCAGGGACAGCACAGCCTTGAGTAACACTGAATGCTCCAAGGTGTAGTGCACGGAGATGAGAGGACATCATTCATCCCAGACTGAAAGATTCATCATCAATATCACTGAAATGATCCCCAGCCTGAGTCTAGACTGAAAAAAGTGTTCTAAATCTGGTTCAATTAGGTAAATTTCAAGTTGATCTCAACTCCTTGGTTTTCCAGTCATGCCTGAAAAAATGGGCACATCCTAAGAAGCTTTATGGTTAAAGCAGAATCATAAGTGTTGTCTCCTGGAAGCTGGGAGAGGTCATGGTCTAAGGACAGTGAAAAAACATGTAAGGCCAATGTAAGCTGGATCAGAAGTGACCTATGGAATTCAGGGAAGGGCAGATGACAACAATTTGGGGCTTTTGGAGGGCAGGGTGGGGTGGGGAGGCTTTCCAAGAGATCATAGTTTTACATCCTACAGTGGCTACTCTGGGGTATTTCATCATTGTCATCAACAAAGCACAGGAGTCAGATTTTTAATGAAGCCGTTAGCTGGGCTGCCCTGTAATTGAGGATACAACCAACCCTGTTAGCTCTGGCTCACCTGAACTGCTCTTACCTGGGGCAGATTGTTTGATGGGAAGATGAATGAAATGCCCCCAGACCTCCTCCTTGTGTCTGGTTCCTCATGTCTGAGACGCAGGTTTCACAGGCTGCTTGCAGTGCATTATTTGAGAGTGCTTTGTTCTTCTAATTTAAAACAGGAAACGTGGAATGTAGAAGATCCAAAAACTTCAAAGGCAGTTTCCATTGCCAAAGGAGTCACATTTAAACTCAAGTTCATTCTCTAGATAAAATATTCAAACCTGACAGTGTGAGAAGATGCTCACACCTTCAAGAGGATTGATGATTTCTAAGGCACAGAAGGATTCAGACTATGCTGTAAAGATCAGTGTGGTAAACTGAGTAGTACCTCTCTTCCTAAACTGGAGTTTTATTTTGAGTTCCTCAGTTTGAAATTAATTTCTACCAGTACCACAGCTTTACAGATATACAAAGATTATAAAGCTTGTTTCCTTTACCCTGATATACAGAAAATCTGAGTAACACATTCCCCTCTCTTTTCAAACTCCATTTTCTTTTAAGTTTCCTGATACGTTTCAGAGTTGATTTTAAATGTTCACATTATGGTTTGGAATAAGAGAGAGCTCAAAAGCTGCGGACTAGATAGGGCTCAAAAAATGTTCCTTCAGACAGTTTGCTGCTTTTTGTCTGCTTTGGTGTTCCTCCTGTCAGTTGTCAGTAGACAGAAATGAACGTTTCAATTAACTAACATCCACATTTTCCCAAATAAACACGTTTTATAGAAATATTTTTCTGTTGGTGTTTCTATTGCCCACTTAGCACACACTTTAGGCATGCACTGGATGGTCTTTACCATTCTGCAGACTACTGCAACAATTCAAATGCTCCAGTTTCATGCAAAGCAGCACAATGACAAGATGTTCCTTGTGTCCATCCTTCAGTCTCAGAAACTGGTATGGGCAGTTTATGGGCAGTAATTTCTAAGCAGAATCAGCTCTTGGGGCCTCACTGTTTATCACTGTTTGCCTATGGCACAATAGGGACAACCTGGGGCAGAGGAGGAGGAATGCTTCGTGTGAGATACCACTAATGTGTTCATCTTGTAAATGGGATATGGCTCCACTAAGCACATAAGTCTCCAATTTGATTTGAAAAATTCAACACTTCAGCCTAAATTTAAAAAGGCTCAAACTACATATTCATTTCTATATATATACACATTCTCAACTTGGAATACTTGGAGCTTTACATATTTAAAAGAAGACTTGACAACGACATAATTTTTCTGTTTTCCTCTATTTACGCCTCTTATTTTCTCTTTTCTTTGACACTCACACTTCAATTTCCTTATGTTTCCTTTCCTCCTTTGTCCTGTTCCCTATGTTTTTCTTTTCATGTTTTACCATTCATGTCCCTATTTTCCAGATTTTTATCTTCCTCATCTTTCTCCATTTGTGAATATCTCTGCTTTGAACTGTCAGAGCCAGCTTTCCTCTTTTCCCTTATTCCAAGATCTGAGTTGGCGAGCTGGAGTCTTTTTCACACCCTCTGTACATACAAGATATACAGGAGATGCATAAGCCAGATGAGAAGCAAATATAGAACACTGAGAAAAATCCTATTTTTCCTGCATCTAATGTTTGTCTATCCACAGTCCACAAATAACTCAAATGGTCCAACAGCAATAGGATCATGCCCTCTTACACACAGACTGGTCTACCACCAATTTCACAAATGGCTGAGCAACAAGCATTGTCTAATTCAATACTCATCAAGCATTCCCTCTGCTGCTTTCTGACAAAATATAACATTTTATTTAAAAACTATGTTTTCTTGCTCCTAAGGAAATCTAGTATGTAAAGGTAATTTTGAAAACGCTCCTCATTATGAAGCACAGGTAATACATGATTTCTAAATCTGTGCAGTGTTTGGAAGTTACTTTTGTTCACAAACTTTTAGAAGATTCACCTTTGGACAGAAATTAATCATCCTGACAGATACCCATTTTAAAATGCCCTTTCATAAAGCTCTGTATAGTAAACAAGAATTTGAGGCTGCAAATGAACCTATATTCCAAACTCCACAATAATGGCTGATATTCCTTCCAGTACTACCAACACAGCACAGCTGGGATAGCACAGTCTGTCAGGGGATGTTAGGAATAATGTAAAAACCATGTCTAAAACAATCTAGTGCACATTGCTCACTAATTCTTAATATGCACTGACTGCCTAAGCAATAAAAGCTCTGGAGCCAGCATAGGATGTGACTGTGGACCAGGTACACTGTCCTGGTGCTGCTGAGATTTTACTGTCCTAGTGATACAATACATCCCACTGGAAAAAGCCCCAGACATCCAGCACTCACCTGAGACTTGGCTTCTGCATTGGCTTATCCCAACGAAACTCAAAAGGATAAGCAGCTATTAAGAAGGACGCAGTGCCCACAGCAACAAAGTCACGAATAAGACATCCTCATCTTTGCAGAACAAAAAGCAGCAAAGCCAACCAAACAAAACCCACGCCACAACAACAACTAGCCAAACCAACAAAACTCAAACCCAAATCCCTGAATCTTTTATGCCCTTGTTTCATTTTGTCTTAATGATACTGTTAACAATTGTAGGTAACTTCCTCTCCCTGTAAATGTATTCCCACTCAAAGCACAGCCCAAACTATGTAGACCATACAGATTGTATGGCTCCATTTACTCAGTGAGAAGGAGAAATACTATTTGCAACACAGGTTGCTTGTTTTTTTTATTGTTGGTTGTTCTATCCAAGCATTTTGCTCTTGTGTGTTGTTTTACAAACACAGCAGAACGGCAACCACTGTACTTCCCCCATGGCTTGAACCAGGCTGGCAATGGATGAGTGTTCCTGCTCATCCTTTCCGGGCTGAAGGATCACTGGATCAGAAAAAATAAGTTAGAATTAGACAGAGGTTCAAAGTTCAAACAGCAGAACACGTGACAAGCATTGTATCTGGAATGCCTGAGGTGCAGAAGCCTTTCCCACTGACAGCCAGACAAGTACCTTGCACAGCTAACAGGGGCCACCACATAGCAGACAAAGGCAGCTAAACCCGACAGGAAAGGGTGCAGAAGCTCTCCCATAGATATAATGAGTGCATCAGAGAAGAAAAAACCTTGAGTCTAATAGCAGCGTATTCTGATTTGCTCTTGGAAAATCCAAAAATCCACACGACACCCCCATTGTGCAATCTGATTTATCAGACAGCACAATGCAGACAAAATTGTTTTGACAGGAAGACAAGAGTTCCTTTAATCTTTGACTTTCCAGACAAATTATCTCTAATTAGTACCTGAGTCCAGTTATTTATGCACACAAACCAGAGCTTAAATTTTCTCCATCACAGAAGCATCCTGTTCCCAAACACCTGGCCAGCAGGAGCACAGAATAGATGTCCCTTCAGTACATAGATGCCCCTTCCCTTTCCCTCCAGGCTGGCCACAGCCACCACACACCCAACAGAGCCTCTATAAAAGGATCTCAATCTCTTTCTCCCCATAGCTATTCTCAAAAAATTCAGGATTTTGCCATAAAGATTCTTCTTCCTACAACTTTGGCTTTTGGTAGAAGCAGTAAAGGTGAAACAAAACACACTGCTTCACAGGCAATGAGTAGCCATGTGATAAACAGGAAGAAATTACTCTAGTCATAAAACAAATGAAGTGGCAGCAGTAATATCTCATGCTAAACCAAAATTTACCTCACCTACATTTTAGGACACTTCTCCTGCACTTGGTAAGAGGCTGGAGACAACCAACTGTGAAGTTCATGCAGTATTTTTTCCTTTCCAGGAGGGATGGCTATTTCAACCTGCTCTTCTTACAAAACGTGGAAAACCTATTTTCAGTCTAACCCTTGTCTCTCTGCCAGCTAAGGATGTAAATTTTGCACTACTCTTGGAAAGCAACATGGTTTTCTGAGAGCCATTCCTATTTGGAAGCCTCCTGTGGGATGTGGCGCATCCTCTGACGTCTGTGTTTGGTAGCAAGAGCATCCCACTGCCTGGGTTTCCATCTCACATCTTCTAAGGCATTTTCCAGCATCCCAGTGTGCATTGAACAGTGAGAAATTGAGAGTTCAAGCAAATAATATGGAGGAATGGATAATAAGCCCCTAGGAATGCATCCAGCTACAGTTATACTCCATGAAGGTTAGAGGCCCAATTCTTCCTCATTTAAATCTGATGTTGAAGGAATTCATAGTGCTTTATCCAAGCTACTAATTTGCAATTTTACTGCAAACAATTTACAATCAAATGAAGTGAAAGCTAGAAGCAAAGAGTACATTAATGACCTAATTTTCCCTTTGCATTTCTCTTCATTTTATCTTTCAGTGA
Organism: Zonotrichia albicollis; assembly: GCF_047830755.1. Taxonomy (NCBI): domain Eukaryota; kingdom Metazoa; phylum Chordata; class Aves; order Passeriformes; family Passerellidae; genus Zonotrichia; species Zonotrichia albicollis. The sequence goes on along the minus strand of NC_133823.1, from coordinate 26,538,759 downwards.
AGACCAATCTTAAAAAATTGGATAATTGGCCAGTAAATAAATACAAACTTTTTCTTTTAATTATTACTGCACAAAAGCTGAACTGTTGGTATGAACTGCAGTGTTGTCTTCTGCTGAGGACAGTCCTGTATGACCAACCTCCAGCAGCAGAAATTGGGATAACAACATCATTTTTTCAGACTGAAAATTCAGTCTGAACTCCAACAACCTAGTACAAAAATGCATCACAGTGTCTGCATAAAAAAACGTAACATTCTGGGCTAGATATATGCAATTTGTAAATTATACAGCCATGTGCATGCTAAGATGCTTCTTAAAAATACACTAACTATCCTGTCAAAAACATAGTAGGAATGTCAAAGCAGCTTTTGTAATACTTCACTGGCGCTTTCAATGCACCAGGTGCAGCTAAATCAGTGAATTCTTGTTTTCTTAGGTTTAGAGGCAGTCTAAAGGCATTGATCAAGCACCAAACCTCAGCCTGGGGGAAGGAGCTAGGGAAGGTGGCTGTTTCACAGGGCAGTGGTCAGTCCGAGCCTTGCTCCTGTGAGAGACTCCCTGCTGCCCTGTGCAACTGGATCTAGTGGTGAGACACTGAACTGGCTCAGATCCGCTGAGACAGCTGGAGAACTCACATCTTTAGAAACAGTTAACTTTCTGGGGGTTTAGGGAGCTGAGCTGGCTCAAGGGGGTCAGTTAGCTGCCAGCACAGGGGAAGCAAGTGGCCAAAGCAAGGCAGATCTGCCTCTCCCAGCATCCTGATGAGATGCTGAAGCTCAGGAGACACTGAGTTAGGCTGATACCTCAAAAGGTGTCAGGGAAAGCAGAGGTGCTGCACTCATCTCAACCCCTGCCCTTCCCACATCTCTTGTCTCACTTATTCCCATGCTCACTCAACACCCAGACCCCATCCAGATGGTTAAACCCCTCTGATAACAGCAACCAGCCAGGTCAGCTTACATGCCACATATTCTGACCAGTTCAACCATCCCAGCAAACATCTGGGATGTAACTGCACCAAACTGGACTGTATTCCTTAGAGGAGTGAACAGAGGTTTTGCCCCACCTTAGTTGTCCATGTCTAAGCAGTTAGCACACCCTGAACACTGAGCTATGTGCTGCTGGTAGGGAAAAGGAAAAGAGGAGAGGAGAGGAGAGGAGAGGAGAGGAGAGGAGAGGAGAGGAGAGGAGAGGAGAGGAGAGGAGAGGAGAGGAGAGGAGAGGAGAGGAGAGGAGAGGAGAGGAGAGGAGAGGAGAGGAGAGGAGAGGAGAGGAGAGGAGAGGAGAGGAGAGGAGAGGAGAGGAGAGGAGAGGAGAGGAGAGGAGAGGAGAGGAGAGGAGAGGAGAGGAGAGGAGAGGAGAGGAGAGGAGAGGAGAGGAGAGGAGAGGAGAGGAGAGGAGAGGAGAGGAGAGGAGAGGAGAGGAGAGGAGAGGAGAGGAGAGAAGAGAAGAGAAGAGAAGAGAAGAGAAGAGAAGAGAAGAGAAGAGAAGAGAAGAGAAGAGAAGAGAAGAGAAGAGAAGAGAAGAGAAGAGAAGAGAAGAAAAGAAAAGAAAAGAAAAGAAAAGAAAAGAAAAGAAAAGAAAAGAAAAGAAAAGAAAAGAAAAGAAAAGAAAAGAAAAGAAAAGAAAAGAAAAGAAAAGAAAAGAAAAGAAAAGAAAAGAAAAGAAAAGAAAAGACTTCTGGAGGAAATAGAGAGACCTATGCTCAAGGCACCATCAGCTGTGCACCCTCAACACCCCCTTCTGCAGAGGAGACAAATCAAGCGCCTTTAAACTAAACTTCCAAGTCCATCCCTGTGCTCAGCCCTGCTCACTTCCATGATGCTGCTGGAAAAGCAGAAGGCTGCTGGAGGAGAAGAAGCCCCACAATCTGCTCAGAAGGTGTTCAAATCTGTGGTGAGCCCCGCTTGTTTCACCTCCAGGTGTAGCTGCACCAGGTCTATTCATTATGAGCCCGAAGGAAACACACAGCAAGAGCCCGCAGTTACAGAACTTGGTCCCAGCATGGAGGAACAGGTCTGAGCTCTGCTTAAGGTGTGAAATTGAAAGACATTGAGACACATAATTGGGCAGAAAGCTGGGCCTGGCCCAACTCCACTGAGCCAGGTAAATCAATATGCCATCAAGGAGAGAAATGCAGCACGGTAAAAGGAAGTTTGGATTGCAAAGCACACTCTGTCCAATGGCTTGAAATTGAAATGCTTTCTTCTAGCTAAGCAAACACAGCACAAAGCATTCATTCCAACAGAAGCATATGACAAAAGGTACAACAAGAACTTCCCATATGCATCCTCCTAGGCTGAGAAAAGAGGCAGTGAGAACCTGTACAGCTGAATCAAGCATTAGCACCCAGAAAGAAAAGAGTTTTATCCCTGGGCTGAGAAAGAAACAACTGAATTCAGATAGCTCGAGCAGGACATTAAACATTACACCACTGAACAGAGAACAGACATGACTTTCAACATCCAGATACCTGTCAAAGAGGCCAAATTATTTTCAGGACTGAATCATAAAACAGTTTGAGTTGGAGAGGACCTTTGAATTTCATCTTGTCCAACCTCCCTGTGATAGGCAGGGACATTTTTCCCTAGATCAGGTGGCTCAAAACCCCATCCAATCTGACTTTGAACCTTCCCAACAAAGCTACATCCACAACTTCACTGGGCAATCTCTTTCAGCGTCTGACTACTGTTGTTAAAAAAAAAAAGTTCTTCTTTATGTCAAATCTAATTCTACTCTTTTTTAGTTTAAAACCATTGCTCCTTGTCTTGTCACTACAAGCCTTGGTAAAAAAGCCTCTCAATCTTTCTTGTAAGTCCCCTTAATATTTTATCTCACTACTGTTCTTACTGGAAAATGCCTTGAGGAATAGGCTAAGGAAACACAGACCGGTAAAATAACCCAAATGCCTTAGAGTAAAGCAAATCCCACACCAGGACTTAGGGAAGGCAGCAGTCTCAGCTACAGATATGAAGAAGATGCAACTTGAAAAGCATAAGCAAATGTAGGAGATAGCTATTAAGAAAAGGGACATGTTGTATTGTGCAGGATCGCTCACCCCTGTGCAGAAGCAGCCGAGTGAGCAGCAGCTGCAGGAGAGGCAGGCAGGGCTCTGCAGTCACAAAGGCTGTGAGAGCTGGGGCCTGTGCCCTCCTGAGGGAAGCACTCAGGGAGGCAGCAGTGCTGATCATAAGCTCTCACCACAAAATGCTTGGCAAAGTCAGGGAGGGAAAGGCAGCTGCTGTTTTAAATTAGCTTTTGCACTCTACTACTCCCATCTTGTAGCTGCTTCGTGGTGGTCCAGCCTTCCAGGGCAAGGCAGAGGAGCTGAAAGATGCCAACTGCCAGTGGCCCCAAGGCTTATTGCAGCAGTCACAGGCTACCACAGGGTTTTCCTTAGGTACAGAGGTTACCCAGATATTCTTCTCTTCCCACTTTCCTTTCCTTGCAATCACCTTTGAATGCAAAACAGTTAACCTGCAAGTTTTCCACTACCCCATAAACTTTTCAATAATTTCTCTATGCTAATGTGTTTCAAGAGTTTAAATTAGCTAACTTGCATTTTGGCACCAGAGTAAGGCAGAAAACTTTCAGCAATGACCTGCGAAAGGTATTTGTGAAAGACAAATTTGCCAAGTGCTTTGGCAACAAATTACCAAATGAAAGATTAGGCTGCACAACCAGAGGCATAAGCAGAAGATGTACAGAGGAAAGGCTCATTTTAGGACTATGCATTCAGTGCCAATCATCTTAATGTAGGAAAATAAATAAAAGGATTCACAAGGCAGACATCCAAAGAGTCCAACAGACCTAAAATGAAGAGGACATAAGAACAGATTACAAAAAAAGCTACAAATACGTGAAGATGTGAAAATAAGAAATCTCTGGGTTAAAATAAAGAGAAGAATCTAAGCGTCTACAGGAGGAAATCAAGAAAAATCAGATTGCTGGGGAAAAGTTGCTTCACAGTAAAATTTAATAGGCAGTGGAACGGTTTCCCTCAAGCAAGCAGCTGAAGTTTGGAGAACCTTGGCTTGGAAAGGACATTTAAAAAAAAAACACAAACAAACAAACCAGAATAGCAATTTAGATTCAAAACTTCGAAAACATATAAGGCTGTAAATCATTGAGAATAGAAGTGAACAAGCTCTTAAAGGCTTCCGCAAGGAAGGAGAGAGAATACGCCATGGCTCAGAAATACGGGCCTGCAGCTTTTCCCACTTGCAGTAAGCAATCCCCTTTCCTTCCCCTGCCAAGCCAGTATCGACTATTTCCTACCATGTGACAGCAAGGGACGTGTTTCTAGTGATGTGCAATTACTCTTTGGAATGCAAACACCGCTTCCGACAAGCTGCCGGGACCGCAGTGCTGGTGTCTAATGGAAGTTGTCTGCCTGTTCCCATCTCCATAGGGACAGCAGCCCGTGATGCAATTCCATTGCCAAGTCTGGCCTGGACTGCTCCCCTGAGATACCAGAACCATTCAGCGTGCTGAAAAAGTCATTTTAAGAAACATAGAAACATAAGTGCTTTATCCCTGCTTGACTCCATGCCACGGGAATCACACAGATACCTTGGGATGTTTCTGCACTAAATATTATGTAACAGCTACTTCCCTCATTTGAAATCCTCAGTTGTTCAACAAAACTAAAAAAACACACAACTTCCACCCCAGCCTCCTGATAATTAGAAAAACTTCCCTTTCACAGTCTACCAGAAACTGTCACAATGGAAGAAGATCTCTCAGTTTCTTCATCTTCCTCTCCTACAAAAGCAGGACTTTTGGTCTTCGAGCGAACTTGATTTCTTTTCTCCTTGTTTCTTACGTAATGGTGTAGTCAGAGCTGTTCCCTTCTGAACCATTATTCTATGTCATTAAGAACGGCTCTGTGCTATTTTTAAGTACCAACATCCTTTAATCCCTTCATTAATTTAAATATATTCTAAAAGACACTTAGTTCTCTACTGGGACTCCAAAAAATGCGCTAGGAGGAGATTTCTATACAGGCTTCCCTTCCCAACTGCAAGAGAACTGTTGTTCTTGTTCCCTGCAAGCACCAAAACTGGTGGCTGTTTCTGCTGTAAAGCAAAAATACCAACCTTCTCCAGCTCAGCTGCAAGACCAAGGGCTGCAAAAGAAAGAGCCCAGTTCTCATGACTCATTTTTGGAAAAATCATACAGGTGTAGCAACATTGAAGTCTGCAAGTGTCAACACAAAAAGCTGACTTTTTATTTTTTTTAATGGAAGCTTGAAAGGGTTTCTGGAAAGTAAAGAAGGGCCACTTACAGAATAAAGCCAAAAGTTCTCAGCCAAAGATACCCAAAGGCTTTAAAAAATACTGGTATCATTATCATCATTTTACAGATGGAAAAGAGAATAAATGAGAAGGTATTGCCAATGTCAAGGTCATCAATTCAACTCAGATTTCCTGAGATTTTTTGCTGAGACACAGATCCATTCTTTATCCAGATTTATTTAACATGTAATGAAATAGTTGCAGAGAACTTGGCCTTGTTCTGAGAACATAAAAATTAGCTTGTAACATTGGTTTTGGTTATACAAAACCAAGATTATATATGCTGCTTTCCTTATTCTCTACTTAGTTTTGACTGAAGAGTCATTAGAGAGAACAAGTGAGCTTAGTAAAATGGGAACATTACTTAAGGCTTGCACAATGTAATTGTACTTTAAATTCTAGGGTGAAATTTCTGACCTAACTGAAGCTTATACTGATTTCACTCAGGCAAGATTTTCACCCATAATGTGTGGTAAAAGGGAAGAAAAATAACTTTGTAAAGGCACTTTAAAGAAGTACTACATTCAAAGGGGAGGGAAGTTAAGTGAATGTAGTATTTCATGTAAACTCAGTGAGCTCATTTCCCAGATGAGCCAGATATCTGCTGAGCTTGCCTTGAAGGGCAAAAGGCAAAGATGGCTTCACCTCCTAAATGTGGCCTGGGGCACAGTTAGGATGATTTACCTTAAGACAGTTTAAATGCCCTTGCCTTATTCTGACTGAAGATCACGTCTCCTGACAGCCAAAGACACTGAGACATTGAGGTTAGGTCTGAACCAGCCCCAAGTCTCCAGAATAAAATAGAAAAGGCACACCACAAACATCTGAAAAGAACAACAGTCTCTTCTCAAAAAACTATTAAAGAGCAGCTTTGCTAAATGTGAGGGGGCAGTAACTAATTAAAAGAATCTATTAATTGAAAAGCTGACATTTTCTTGTACAATATCTGACACCTACGAGCAAATAATTACAAGAAGGCATAGGTAAAAAGTGCCAGCGTGATATAAGCAATGACAACAACCTTGCAGATGAGAAAAGTTTCCAAGAAAAGTCTTGAAGAACTTTTGGAAGACAAAGAGGTGCTTAAAGACTGGGGAAGGGCAACACAGAGCAGGAAAAGGAGAACACATAGATTCAGATTCCAGTGCACCTAACAGTAATTGCTGGCAAGGATAGAGAGCAATGAAGATTTGTTATTCTACTGGCATGGAGAAGACAGCAGGGTGGTCAGTAGCAGTCAACACAAATGACAACAACCCAAACTCCTGTGGCATTATTAGAAACTATCAATGGTGTCCCGACCTCCGTCATGCAGCTTTTCCACAGTGAACCAAAGGGAATGTGAGCGACATAAAGCATGCACATTCCTAGCCCCAAAACTGCATCTGAAGGATAATCACTGGCTCATTGTCTTACTAAAACTCACGGCAAGCAGTCATTTCACTAATGCCTTGGGTGATGTAATACAGCTCTGTGTACAGACAGGGAAAGTTGAAAAGGGCAAAACCTGATGGAGATCAGGTATAGAATCCCAAACAAATCTAAAAAAATGGAAAAGTGGTCTGAAATAAATAGGAGTGCATCAGTAAAGACAAATACTAAGTGCTGTACTTCACTTGTCAGTGAGCCGAAGGTCACAACAATCAACAGCACAAATACTGAATGACCAGCCAGGAGACAGAAGACAACCTGGGGGCTTAGAATGGCTCAGAAATCAAATATTAATCAACACTGTCACACTGTTAGGACAAAAAAAAAAAACCTCCTAAACATTACAGCTTTAAGAGCTAACAAACTTCCCTTGAAGTAGTTTGTTCAGTTTAGTATTCTACATTTCAAAAAAGATACTGACTGTACACCACTTAGAATTTAGAGGTGAGAAAACAAGGATGAGCAATGTCTGGACAAAAGCCTCTTTGAGCAGATGCTGAAAGAATGAGAGAAGCTCCATCTGGGGAAGAGAGATGCTGAGAAATCAGCTAATATATATATAACATGTATCTGAAGTGCTGCTGCAAAGAGGAAGAAGTAAAAGATCCTCCCTCTTCAGAGATAAAACAAACCATGAGCAAATTTATTATGCTTGCTTAATTTTCATAACAGAAATCCCTCTGAAAAGGTTAGATAAACATTAGTAGCAATGTTTGAGGTACAGCTGAACTGCCCTAGAGATAGGGATTAAACACAAACTTGAGGTCCCATCCTTTAAAATTATTTTTATGATAAATCCTGGTTTTTAGAACACTGCATATGATTCACTCACTAGGCATATGTGTCATTTACAAATGACTATTTTCAATGTGTTTTCTCTCTCTAGAAAACACAGCAATTTTCTTGACTCTGATTTGTGATATCCCCCCACAGTTTCTATCTACAGAAGCATTTAATTTAGAACTTTGCACATCAGACATGCACATTTGAACAGTATGCAGTATTCATGGCACTACCCTGGCTGAGTGAGGCGTGGAGCCAGGGATACTCTGGGAGCGTAGGCAAGGCAGAAACAGGAAGGAGCAGAGTCAGCAGTGCTTGTGGAGGGAGGGAGGGAAGAGAAAAATGAAAAGGACCTAGGGCTAGCCAGAAGAGACCAGAGAGTAAAGAATTTCAAAGTTAGGGCAACTCTCCAAATTTAAAGGAAAAATTGATCTGTCCTTTTAAAACACCCTACTGAACATGATGCTTTGCCTTTCCATGTTGTTTTATCCACTGCCCTCCTCCCCCACCCTGGGCCAGGATAACTGGAGTACAGAACCATGTTTATACTTGTTCTACTTATTGAACAGGATCTTAAAATTGTGTGAGCTGGAGGCGGCACTGATGATGAGCTGTCAAAGAAACTGGAAACCAGAAATAATCCAATATGATCTTTACTGGAAACTGATGTGAGAGCAGCTTTTGAGGGCTTTACTTTTTGCAAGAGCCTTCAAACAGGAGCTTCACTGTAAACCAACATCTTGTTTAGAACTTCTTCCCAAATGCCTCCTATTTTCCTAAGAGAAAGGTGGGAGAACACCATGAAAGTATTAAAATTTCCACTCCCTTCTTAAGCACTTGGCAACTGTGCCTTCCAATATACTGCTTCTTATTTAATTACCACTTCAAACAAGGCTGCATTGTATCCACAGTCAATGCTTTGCTTTGCTTTCCAACAGGCAGAACAACATTGTAAAGAAGATTTAAGGTGCATCACTAACAGCCGTAGGAAGAGAATACGATGTCCTCCGCAGAAAGGCGTAGCAGAAACAATGAAAGTGTGATGCCTTGCTCAAAGAGAGAGAGCAGGGGAATCACAGAAATTGGTAGCAAGCACAGTGAGAGAAGGAGGCACACATAGAAGGGAAGTGATGTGGAACTTGTCCCGTCAGCGTTTATGTTGAACATTGAAGGTGTGTGATCTAAAACAATTCAAATTAATGCTACTGCTTTATTCACATGGCCACAACACTTGGAGTACTGCAGTCACCAAACTGGAAAAACAGAACACAAGGCACTTACTGACTTTCCCTATTTTACCTAGTAAGCAGCATCCACTGCCTTATCTGGCTGTCATTTCCCCCCTGTTTTTGGTTATTGCATCAATGGTGCCACTGCTGCCAGTGCTCTCCCAAAGGCTGCCATTACTCCAAAGGAGCAGAAGGGGCCTTAGGCAGTTTGTACTCTTTGCACCCCTGCATTAGTGAAATCAGTGGAGGCTTGTTTGAGACACCGCGTGCATCAGCAGGCACGAGGGCCTTCTCTGACAGCACCACCCACCCCTCTGGCCTCTTCTGGAGCACTCAATGGATGTGCCATGAGCAGACATGAAATCACCCAAGATAAGCAGAGAGAGAACATTTTTTCCAAGTATATATTTTTTATACTGAAAAGTGGTTATTTTTGCCTTGATGTCATATACATAATACACGGATTAAGTTGGGATGGTATTTTTCTGCCTGTTTATACTTGCATCTCTCCAACAGATGGAAAGTAATATCTGCAGCATTGGCTAAGCTGAGAATTATTCTAGTGTAGGCAATAATAATGATCACAAATGGTAAAATGAAGCAAAAGTTCAAATTTAGCTCATCAATACATGATTTTCTCCTTGCCACAGAAAACTTGGCAATAGCTGCTTCCTGCTTTTGATCCCTTTTGAATGCAGCCAGAGAAATCCACCTATACAAAACCGAGATTTTAGCATGGCATTTCCAAAAGTCATCTAAAGGATGAGAGCATAGCTGGGCAGCAATTATCATGTTTCTACTACACAAACAATACCAACCTTCAGAACATACCTAGGGAACATTTGTTCCCTAAAGGAATAAAAATTTAAATTATCTGTGTTTCCTACCAAACAGGATTTTCAGGATTTCCTTTCAAGTAAACCAATGCTGCTAGACTACTCCATAGCTGAGAAGTGTGGGAACTGCAGCACTGAGGAGCTGGGAATTCAGGCTCATGAGGTGTCACAAGTCAGAAAAACATAAGTTTCATCTGCCAACGAACAGGTGCAGAACCAAAGAAGCTGGGATTTGGGGAAATGACAACTTGCCACACTGCCTTTAAAAGGCTAAGCAGACATGAAACCAGCTCTCATGAGTTTTTTGAGAGTACACCTGGAGTTTGTCTGGGGGTTTTCTGGGTTGGTTGGGTGGGTTTTTTTATGTTTGTTTGTTTATTTGCTTTTAAGAAAAAATGAGCTGTGAAAATTTATTCTGAATGAAATCTACGATCTTATGTCACTTAGGTCATTTAGAAAACCTGACTGTCCTGTAAGTAATATGAAAAAACACCTGCAGAGAGAGATTAATATAGGAGGCTCAATTATACTTAAAATAATTCTTTAACAGTATTTTATGGTACCAAAAGGAAATGCAACCCATTATCAGTTCCAAGACAAGCATGGGAAATTCAGCATCACATTATGAAGCTTATCTGGACCTCTAGGTACTTTACAGACTGCAACAGTACAGTACATTTTTGGGGTGCTCAGTGCTAACCCTTCCTTGTACATTAAAACCTTTTCAGAGGTTTACACAAAGGCTGCAAAGTCTACAGACAATTCATCTCCATTTTGCTTATAATTAGATAATAATAATTTGACTATCCATAAATGAAGCATGAGATCCAGCCAAGAAACAGGTAATATCTGGTCACCTCTGAGGGGCAATAAAATAATTAATATTTGGGGGCTGCCTTAAGAGAATTAGAAATCTTTCAAAAATAATTTTAAAAATGCTTTACATAGTTTTTTAATTCTCTTCCTCCTTAGGTACCAGACCCCAACAGACGAGAAGCTCCATGTCCATGGCAACACTTAGCTGCAAAGCCATGAAAATATTTAAACTGAGATGGAGATCCCTGAAAGACAAAACACCTCGTCAAGGCTTCAAAAATTTTATTAAACTACAGCTTTCTACACTATATAGTCTTCTTATCTACTATAGAAAATGGTAGGTAAGGTACTGAATTAAATCAGCTGCCCAGCCACAAGGCATAGTGCAATAAAGAATCCATTACCTAAATAATTTTGTGTCTAAGCAAAGGGAAAATGTAAAGACATTTACATTAGTGTCTGATATGAATGTAAACCCTGCATTTCTGACAGGGAAATGATAGTACAGCTGTCCATTCTCTGTGTGATTGCAGTACTGGGCCACACATTTATCAAACTGTCCCTTCTATTAAAAAATATATTAAATATGTGTATGAATTCTGCATTATTAACTAGCAACAAAGCCAAGAAACATTTTTCTACTATTTTTTATTTGCTGTCAATGCAAAATTGGGGTCTGAGAAGTTATTGCAAATAATTTTTTTTCACTGAACTTCTACACAAAGTTTATGTGTTTCTGTTAGAAATGTTATGATTACAGAGTCAATCACACAATGCAATTTAGATGATAACCATACTTATTTTTTTCTTTTTCTACCCTTTTTCAAAGCTCTGAAAAAGGAAAAAGATGCAAATGCTGATCTGGACATTTTTTAAATGTGGAAATTTTCTGGCTCAAGGACATTTCTACAAAACCCAATAAGTTGGAACAAAATGGGCCAAATTTTGCTTACTAAATCCACGTGCACAGTTCAGCTGAAAGAAGTCTGACTGCCTCTTACAGACCCCATCATCTGAGAAATCCATAAGCAGCAAACTGAAATCAGAAATGGAAGATGGAGTGAAATCAAAGAATATTCTTTGGTCCATGGTGGGACCATCTGGCAGTGACTTGCCTGATGTCAGCATGTTACTGAACACCTTCACGGATGGACTCCCAGTGACTCAGAGCTACGTTTCCTCTGTTCCTTGTTTGCTCCTGAACAGCAATTCCCTCCCTAATACCATGGGAAACCAGTGTAGCAGCAGTATGAAAAAATTAATGTAATGCAGTTGTAATGCAGTGCTCCCCCACACCACCTGGGTTTATTAGAGAATTCACAGCTTTTTCTTAAAAAGAGAACAGGTCTTGTCTAAATGCTGTCCCTAATCTCAATTCAGAAGATGGCATTCTGCTTGTCTAAGGTTAAGTTCATCATCAAGCAAAGAAGAAGAGAGTAAAAAAGAGAAATTCCCATCAAAGTTATTAAATTAGACTGCTATGGGGACTACATTCTGCTGACCACAATTTGTGAAGAAATACACAGCTGGCGTAATTTATCATCATACTCCCTATGTTAGTAAAATACTATAAAATTATAACATGTACTGGCATGTCAGGTCACATTCAAGATAGTTGATGATGCTCAAAAACTGTTAAAATGCAAGGAAAAGACAGCACTATCAAAATGAGAACAGCCCTTTAAGAATATTATTTCAGTGCTTCTCAATTGCTATTACCAACTCAGCTGGTGAGAAGTGAGATACCAAAGTCATTTTCCTTTCTCGTATAAAATGACAATGGTTGACTTTTTTATTTTTTAACAGAAACCACTGTATTATTCATTTTGTTTCCATTCTTATTCCAAGAAGATCTGTTTTTGTAAACAGCCCCTGAAATGAAAACCCATGCATACATTAAAAAAAAAGGCTAAAGGCTAAGAAAAAATAAACAGACGAGAATTCCTCACCCATATTGCACACGAGTGAGCTCTCTCACCTTACCATGATTAGAAGTTTCTTTCAGAAAATAAAGCTAGACAGAACTACACCTTTCATTTTCACAGCTCCATTATAATGATACATCATAGAAATAATTGTCTGCTATAGCCTTGTAGCAAGTATTTTTATAATAGTCTATCCAGTAATAAGTCATGCCATTTGACTGGAGAACAGTAATGCCAGCATTAAGAATAGGAAAATAATATTAATTAATACAGTCCTGTAAGCTTGACTTCAAGAGTATGGGAGAATTTAGAACAAATTTTGAAAGGATGGGTAATGAGTGACATGGACCTAAATGCAAAATGGGCTAATATTTAAAGAGTTCTCCCTAATGACATGGAAAGATAATCTATATTTTAGACGGACAAAAGAAATTCAATCAGAATCTACCTATCTTATATAGGTAGATTTGAGTAAAGCATTATGTGGAGTGGAAACCATATGTCAATTCAGAAAGCTGGTGAGTAGGCAGCCATGGTATGCAAAGGAAAAACAGCAACAAGAAGTACTAAGGGGAAGAATTTCAGACAGCAGTGAGCTTGGCTACTTGAATTTTTCAAGGATAAATCTAGTTTAGTATTTTCTTTAACAACCTTGGCATGAACAACTGGGCTAATGAGAGTCAGTGACGTGGGGTGTTGTTGCCAATATAAGAGGATTGCAGTACCTACCCCAAAAGAAATGGATTTCTTTGGTGACAAGAACAATAGAAATTTGACATGAGTCCTACATGAACAAAAAATATTGTGATTCTGCACTTGGGAGCTAACTGCAAAAACTGCCGCTAGAAGCTGAGAGCTCATCAATAAGAAATTACCAAGGTGGAGAATGAATGGTCTGTAAGATTCAGCTATGAAAGAGACAAATGTAATGCTAGGAAGCATCAATCAAGGTATTTTCTGTAGATAGAAAAGTATTTATGCCATTGTACAAGGGCTTACTTTCAAAAACTGCACGTGATAATGTCTTCAACATTTAAGACACAGATTCACAAACCTGAACAGGGCAGAGAAGTGCTGCCACAACCATTCAGAAGTGCACATCTTTAGAGGGAAGGACAGAGAAGATGAGATATTTAGACTAATAGACAACAGGGATGTTATCTGAAGGGGAAAGAAAAAGCTGACAGAAGAGTAAAACATGATATGAAGTGGCCATTGGGCTGAACATTTGCAGTGGTTTCTCAGATATTAGGACAATTTGGTTGCAGAAGAACCAATCACTGCTGCAGTGACAGAGAGTAAAAGAAGAAACTGTTCAAAGTGTCTTATCCATTAGAAAAGTTACCACATTAATGGTGGTGCTTGATATGTTATAGCTTGCAACAGCAAGGGACTCAAGCTGACACTTTCGATTGTATGTGTGTGAATGTGCTGGCCTCCATTTATTTACAAATAAAGTAAATAATAATAATATCCATGAAATATGAGAGAAGCAAGGAAAGCCTACAATTTTATTTTCTTTATCACATTTCAGCAATCACAAGCAGAAAAGAGCAATTGAGAAGAGATTAGTGGGTGCTAATGCTTTCCACTGCATTACAGGACATTTTCACAGGAATACTGACAGCGTGTCTTAGGGAACGACTCTGATAGATAAAGACAGACTACTGAATCAAAAGACATGCAGATCTTCTCTAGAAGAATTCCATGGTAATGAAGCAAATTACTTTTGTGTATAATGTCCCTTTTTTTTCATAGTGTGCTTATTCCTAAAAAAATCCAAGGCACTGATGAGAACAGATGTAACAGACCTTCCCCTACAACTACAGCTAACTAATCACAGCACGCACAATGCTGTCTAACTAGGATGTCTGGCTTATAAACTTTACAGCAAACAAATTCCTAATTTATCACATTTTTAACATATATTTGTCCATTAACATTGAATATCTTTATGAGTTAACTTTGTTAAGGAAAGTAGCTTCATGCTGTCCATATTTCCATAAGCATTTAAATATAAGCAGTAACATGTCTGTCTCTCCTCTACTTGTTATCAAGAAACACTTAGGAGTCATACAGCACTCCTATTATCAACTGGCATCAACTCACAGTATGTAGTGACTGTGCTGGGCATGGGTGGGTTTGCTTTGTTTCTCCTGGAGGGGAATTTCTGGCAGCTAGTACAGATGCTAGTCTGGCATCTCACACAGATGTAGATTTGCCATACAGGTGAAGGAAATTTGAAGGAAAAGAAAATAAGTCAGCTGTTTACCAGGAAGGATGTGTAACATTGACAGCAAATTCCATGGTGTGTTTAGTTCAGCTTGTCTGGGCCTGACATCACAATCTCACCTATGCAGAGCAGCTTGGTCCCCAAACCCAGTCCAAACCTCACCACTCAGCAGTATTACAGCCTTGAGAGTTGAGGGAGTTGGCATCAAGGAAGTACTATTAATTTCTGAGGTGAAAAACCAGAGATTGACGCTCTTGCTTATTTTGCACAATAAGTCCATTCAACAGCACTCGGGGACAAGCCAAACAAAAATGAGGCTTGGCCCCTTGAGTACACATATAGGGAAGATTACAATGCACAACATTTTGGGCATCAAACACAATTCATACCACACTGTGTGAATGTGTTTCTGGGATTCTCAGGAGGTTTGAGATTCCCTGGATGCACACAGGGACAGGAGAAGAACAGACTGATGAACAATCAGCTTTCTTCTCATTGAACAGCTTCCATGGCTCACACAAATCAATTTAGCATGGCTGTTATGCTGCATTAAAAAAAATCCCAAACAAAGTCCAGCACTGCTGAAACTCGATGCTTGCACAATACACACTCTCCTGAGTAATCTGCAGCAGCCAGACATTGCCACTGCATGAGTCCCATCCCTGCAAAGGGAGGTTAATACACATCACTGAGAGAAAGAATATTCTTTTTTTTTCTCACAGCTTTGGCTGGGACATGATGCAAAACAACAGCTTTCTTACCCTACCTAGAGAATTTCCTGGTCTCATTCTGAAAAACCGTTCCATGAGCATTTGTTAATTCATTCAGCACCCCTGCTCTAGTCCTCTTCTCAAAGCCCTGCCTGAATAGTGTGTTTATGCCATGGTACCACTTATTCTGAAGCTGGCAGAACCATGTGAGGTATTGGTCACAGCTTTCTGAAATGCAGTGGGAGCTGCTGTTGCCCTGGGGTTGCTGCAGCTCTGCTGAGCAGGTGGGCCAAGATGCCACAGTTTTGGGCAGCTGAGAGATGCAATCACACAGCATCTTCCAGCATCTCATCCCACAGCAGAGCTGAGCCCTGAGGTCAGTGGGAGCTGGGAGACTTCCCAACACCAAAGACAAGAATTTGCCTCCATGGTAAGGAGGGGCAATTGAGTCAAAGCAGCCATGCTGAGGCCAACAGGGTCTAAAACACTGTGTAGGAGCAAGCAAGCAAGATTTTTCTTCATCTTCATTTGGCTCAAGTTGGCCAGGATTTACTGAGGGGAGCTCAGCTTGAAAGACTTTCCTCAGCCCTTTGAACACACTGCTGGAAGCTCCCACAGCCCAGGGGGCTGCTCTGTCAAAGTGAGAGAAATGTGGCACGACTGGGTGCCGGGGCAGGCATGTCTTATTCCAGCTGTGCAAGTGCCACTGCAGGACATGTGTCCCCTGAGCGTTCAACCATCCCACACACCTTTTTTTGTCATCCAGTCATTTTACAAAAGCCCAGCCAGAGTGTACCAAGGCTTACTACAAACCTGAACTGAGAGATTTGAAGAAGGTCCTGGATTCATATTAACCTCCTCACACTTATTCAATTAAAAAAAAACATGCTTTCTTCTTAAAACTATGGCCTGGGGATCTCTGAATTTTGCAACTTGTAAACAAACATAGAAAAGCTAATTAAAATGAGAAGGAATATGAGGCAATTAAGAGTAAGGTAAAGTGTATCGCAGAGCAAGTGGAAGACCAAGAGCTTTGCAGAACTGTTGGATTTACTCAGTGAACAATTTGCATACTGAAGGCTTAAAAGTGTTTTTCTTGTTTGCATGAAACGCTAGTCTACTACATCAATAACCACAGAACTGGTTTCCTCCTATTTCTTGTCTTTATTCTTGTCTCTGCATCTTATCTTTAAACCTCACCAAACTGATTTTTTACCCCAAAGTACGCAGTCCACTCACTGCAGTGCCTTGGAATCACACCTAAGAACTATTTAAAATGTTTTGTGGACCTATATGGAAGATCAAGAGTAAGGAAAACTGGGATTTGAGATTAAGCCAGCAGAATTTTCCCTTTCATCTGTTAGCATGAAAAACTTCATTTATCTTCTGAAAAAACTCACTAATTTCCCATTGTCAGATAGCATGGCTGCAAATGAACACTGTGCCTCTGCAGTTGTTGAGTGCAGAGACTGCTGTTTCCAAATTTGCAGCTGCACAGCCAGATGGCTCCAAGTGAGATGCCCCATTGTGCAACCAATATGGGCTGGAAGAAAGGAAGAGTACTGGAGAAGAAAACCTAAAGGTTTCTTCAGAAGGAGTTTCACTTGAGTGGCTGCAGTCCTGTTTCCCGGCTCAGAATGGGAAGTTGGGGTGGGAGGACATGACCATGCAAGCCCATGAGGAGCAGCCCTGCCAGTGGAAGTCCAGGATGACAGAAGCTTTTTCCAAACTTTAGGCTGCAGTGCATCACCACCACAAGCACCTTCCTTCACAGGACAAAGAAGGATTTCCTCACTAAGATACAAACTGTCATCACTTTGAGTGAGTATTCAACTGCTGCAGTGCTGGTAGAATTAGAATCTGCTGTGAAGGAGGAGGCACTGTGCCAGCTCATAAAGCCTGACAACTCAAGGACAATTCCTGCTGGATTCGATCAGCTGAGGTTCAGAGATTGGCCACATGACAACTGCCACTTACCAACCAACAAAATGGTTATTTTTTCATGCTGATTCAAAACCTAGATGATTCCTGCAGAAGATTCATAATCAGTAATACTGAAAGGGTTTAAAACAAATTTGAACCTCCTTCCTTCAGTGAGAAAGTGAATTTTTTCGTCCCAAAATTGTTATGATGCTCCACTATCATCCAGAATACCCCAATTCCCTGGCTTTGACTGGTCATCTGGCAAGGAGACCTGAATGGTTTAATTATTTCTCAAGAAGGAACAAAATTACAGTGGAACACACATTTGGAAGGCAGAAAGGCAGGACCTAATGACAAGTTTGCAAGTTGCTGAGCAAAATCTGCTTCCTGTGATAACTGCTTGCTGCTTTTTTAATATTATCTGTGATGTCAGAGACTGATCTGCACCCGCAGAGGCAAAGACAAGGACAGTAATTGCATAAGTACTGCTGCAGATTCTTCTTACTCTGGATGCAGGGAGGGACTTGCTAAAAGGCAATGCACAAACCAGTAAGACATGCAGTGCTGCTCTCCACCAAACTAACTTGTACCCAAGGTTTTGAAGGGCAGCAGGATCAGTGCAAGCACTTTCAAAGGCCTCTGCTGTTTTGCATTATGAATGACAGCCTAAAATGAGGTCAGCTTTTGTCTGCAACAACTATTTTACCAGACTCTCAGATAGCTCCTCTCAGACTACAGGGTTTTATTAGATGGGTGCACAACAAATTAAATCTACCAAAGCTTACTATAAAGAACTTGGTCTCTGCTTCTGTTACAGCTGAATCCAGGGTATTTTCATAAGTTTTGGTCTAAATGTCACATACTCACATTAACAGAACAATATTCTCTTCTCTAACAGCATCTTGCACTCCAGTGTAGAAATGTAGGAAGTGAAAGAACACTTTGAAGAGTCTCTCAAGGCTGCTGAGGTCAAGATTTTCAGGGTGTGGTAATGTTCCAAACCCAGTTTGGATCCTTTCAAGGCCACTGCGATGACACAAGAGTGCTACAGCATCAGTTCCAGGCATAATCTTCAACTATTTCCATGACTAAGGCTCCTACGCTCAGAATAGCAGAGATTTGACACAGGGTGAGTCTAGTGTCTGCTCTGCCCCACTGAAAAGTAATACTTTCAGTTTAACTAAAAGCTTTGAACCAGCCTGTTATTAGTTAAAAATACAATGTGCGTGACATGTAAAACGGTGGCACAAGTCTTTGAGTTGCATTACTGCATCTGCTTAAAACAGCAAGGGTAAAAGCTAAGAATCCAGCAGTAAGGAAGAGCACTGTAATTCTCTGAAGGCCAGGTGAAGGGCAGGTTATGGACAACAAGGAGCAATCCAATTTGGTTACAGTACCTAAGGTAGAATTTACAATGGCTATCAATCCTCATGCTTTAAGGCATAAACTGAGCACCATCTGGGGCCAGCAAGAAATTTCCCTCTGTGGTACACTATAACACAATTGGCTGCATGTATTTCTTCCTCTGAATCATCACATATTGGTTACTGTCAGAGACAAGATACAAGGCTGCACGGATCACTGGGCTGCTCCAAAGCAGCAATTGCTCGCTCTCCTCGCAGCCCTTCCAGACTGCCATTAATGCCACAGCAGTCATTTGCCAAGAGATGGTAATGGACTCGCTGAAACAAACACCCATAGAAACTTAAATGCCTCCAACAGCTAGTCAAAAGCACTAGTCCACATTTTTATGGAGTCTGAGTGATTTACCAGTTCTGTTTTGGAAAACAAACATTCCAATGTAACTATTTGTATTTTTGAATTACACATCGAGCACATTATCTTGCATTGAATTTAACAATAGCAGTGGTATGAAGAAAAAAAGCACCAATGATGTTTAAAAAAGTAATTTGGAATTCAGCTTCGAATTTACTTTAAAGGAAAGAAGTAAGTATTGTCTTCCTGACTGAGATTTATTAACACTCCCCCTTTCCATTATCTGAACATTTCACTTGCCCTAAAGCACATCTGTAAAGACAGTGAGAGACTGCATGAATTTTCTATATCCATAAATTACAGATGTTGCTCTGAGCTACTCATCTATCAGGACAATTTTGCATAAGAGTAAGACCAACCTGAAAAGTAACCATCTAACAGAGAATATAGAAAATAATTAGCAGAAGCATGTTTTTGCTTCTGCTAATTTGCTTTACCAGGAACATTCTTTACCCAGAGTTTTATAATAGGGTGTGACAGAGCACAGGGAAGCAAATCAAAGCCCAAATAACACTTCTGGGTATCAAAACAAAGAAATCAATGCATCAGTAACGTGCTGTTGTATACGCACACAGCTAGAACAAACTCAGTAAAGATGATATGGATAATTTCAGGACACCTTCTGTGTTGAATAACTTACACCAGGTAATATTTTCCAACTAATAACATTGTGTCATATATTTTACGGGTTAGCTTATCTGCTGTAGTTTGCCTGTATACATCAGTACTTTGCATCCATGAACATGCTGTGTGCACCTAAAGAAGAACAGAAGATTTGTATGTAGCATAATGTGTGATTATCCTAAAGCTGAAGTGTACAAAACAAAAAAGCAGATGACAAAACGCAATCAGGAGTTTTACAAGGAAAGATTTTGCCATCCAAGAGCCCAGTTACTTCTTCTTAACCTTTCCATTTCTATAGGCAACTGAAAAATGAATAAATGCTGAGAGAGCAGATAACAAGATTAAGAACACAGAGACTCTTCTAGGCTGCATAAAATACACAACATGACTTAGCTGAACAGAAAGAGGAAAAACAGTACTTATAGGAGATAAAAGAAAGACACATGCTCAAACACTTAATGCCAATCACATGGTTATCCTAAATAGAAGACAAATACTGCAGTGCTATGTTCAGAGCTGGCTGAATGGAAAAAAGACAGGTTTCATGTCCAGAAAAATGTTCCTTCTTCTCTATAATTTGCATTTCAGAAATCATAAAATATCCTGAGTTGCCCCAGGTTCTCCGCCCTGCACAATCTCTGCAAAAGCCACTGTTCTCCTTTGTTTTGTAACATGTTTTTATAAAGATGAAACTACAGGTTTCTCAGGCTATGACACAAGTTGTTGGTTTTCTTTTTCTCCTAACCAAAACAGAAATCTTCTCTGAAAAGAAGAGTACTTCAGTTCTGCTCTGACTTATGCAAATATAAGGGAAAATTATACAGAAGCAGCTGTAACACATGATACCACAATACTTTAGGTTTGATTTCCCCACAGTCAAATGAAGAATGTCTTATGAAACAAGGGAAGGAAAATGAAACACACCAAAGTAGGAAATTATTAGCCACTTCTTATAAAATTATTTCCAGCTAGGAAAAAAGTGGTTTATATCAACAGTTCCGTCTCTCAGTTCCAAGGAACCCAATTGAAATTTCTTGACCACCCACACTGCACCCATTAGGCAAGACTTTCAAAACTGAGTGTCTGTCAGACTTACATCTGCATGTAAGTACTTACATGCTCTGATTATCTTAAATGCTGAGCACCTAGGATAGGATATATGGGGTATGTTGTATCCTATATAGATTGGAACAATAAGTGCTGTGTAACCAGAGAGACAAATAAATAAAATAAAAAAAGAAAAATCACTTATCTGTTTGTTTGTATCATTGCACTGTTTGAAGTCCATCTGTACAACTCTCAAGAGGTTGCAAAAACACCTGCTGAACAGGTACTGCCTGTTTCAAGTGTGAGCACATTTTACCCACACAGAATTCCTAGTCCTTGTGGACAGGAAGAACAAGGGACCAGAGTTAGAATCATACCTAATTTTATGGAAATCAGACTTACAGTTAACCTTCCATTTAAAACATCACTGTTTCTCACACAAGTGAACCACTGTTCTTTAGACTGCCACACAATCAGCCTAGCAAGTGGAAAAATTATGGCCACTACATTTTTTTCATCATAAACACAAAAATTTTTGCTTGAAGATACAAATAGAAAAAAAAAACAACCCTGAACCTTCTTTTATCTCTCTCTCTTTTTTTTTTTTCATAGCAAGTAGATTTCACAAGAAGGTTAGTAATGAAACCCTAAAAATAACATTTCCAGGAATAAAGTCAAAACCTGGAAAGGTAACAAATCATCTCCTGTAAACACAAAGAAATTGAGGGCCGTTTAAGTGAGGCAACATCTTTGATCCACTGTCTCTCATCACCATTGAAATCTGAGAAAACACACAGAAACACATTGTGTGTCCCCTCAGGAAACTGAAATACAGTTAATTAAGAAACAGATTTTTGCCTTTTGATCCTTCTAATAATTCTCCCTCTTTCTCACTGACACGTACACAGAGCGATAAGAGAATGAAGGGTTTAGGTCATTGTTGCTAGAGGCATTATTTTCTACAACCCTTCCCTCCCATGGTGCTATGGAGAGCTTTCAGCTCTTGTCTGTCCTCACTGCATATTAACTGTCTCATACACACAGTAATACTTACAAATAAGGAATGTGGTTGACCTGGCAACAGGGTGTTTGTTTCCTATTTTATCCACCATTTCTTTTAATGACATTGCACTGGTTTTGCATGTGCCTAGTTATACCAAGTACAAATAACAATCTCCAAACCACTCCATGTTGTGAGAGACACTTCAAGAACATGTTTCTGCCAAACAGGAAAATAGAAAAGCATAACGAAACCTTCTGGCTAACTTGTATTATTCAGTATTACTTTAGGACATTTTTTCCCCAATGTCCTTACTAAGAATCAAAAGGATGGAGAATTACACTCTGCAAAGAAGTCTCTGGGCAGGCAGGGGTCTTATGAGAGGAAGAAAAAAAGGAGGGGAACTAGACTAGGGGAAAGTCTAGGGGAGAGCAAGTGACTTATCCAGGACAGACTGATGTATGAGAAATCTCTGACTAACGCAAAGGCCCAAGGAGACTGATGATAGTGGTGTGAGTAAAGATAGTGATAGTGTTGTAAGTAAAGAAAGACCATATCCAATCTCTCCCAGCCTTGAAAAATAAGAGGAACATTGGTATCTGGAAATGTTCATTTGTGGTGTCTAACCTGAGGTAAATTTACAAGGCCTTGATTTTTCAGAAAGGATGACACGTATCATCTGAAAGTGTAAGCTCCTGAAAAATACAGCAAAACAGGAAGGTGAACTCATGTTCCCATTCTGCTATGATGATTATTTTGTTAATGTTCTGTATCAATTCCCGGAGAAGAGGAAGCTTGAGGGGAGATCTCATGGAAGTCTGCAATTTCCTTGTGACGGTCAGCAGAGGGGCAGGCACTCATCTCTTCTCTGTGGTGACCAGTAACAGAACCCAAGGGAAAGATGTGAAGTTGTGTCAAGGAAAGTTTAGGTTGGATATTAGGAAATGGTTTTTCACCCAGAGGAAGAAAAGGTTTTTATGAAAAGGTTTTTGACCCAAACCTACCAAGAGGTTTGAGTACTGAAATGGGCTCCCCAGGGAAGTGGTCACAGCACATGTTCAAGAAACATTTGGACAACACTCTCAGGAAAATGGTGTGATTATTGGAGTTGTCCTGTGCAGGGCCAGGAGTTGGACTTTGATGATGCTTGTTCATTCCAACTCAGGACATTCTATGGTTCCATGATTTTGTACAGCTCTAATGACTCAGTTGAATTTGCCATATGACTCAATGGTCTCTGTGAGAAAGACAGCTTCAAGATGCACTCAGTTGTATCACAAGCAGCCTGCACATCTTCAGCTTAATTTCTCCAAATAAACAGCACTATAGATAAGCTCTGATTGCTATCACAAGTGCCACCCTGCTCACGACACATTCAAACCCTTCCAGACTATATCTGCAAGGTTTATAGACAAAACCATGAAACTCAACACAACTCTCCTCTTCTAAACAAGGACAGCAGCAATCCCCAAGGCTGCTTGTGGAAGTTGCTGTGGGGGGTACCACAACCCAATGGTTACCTACACAGTAACACAGCACCAACATCTAACTTTGTTCAAAATAGGTAAGAGTATTCAGTTCCTTTTTGCATAAAGTGCTTAGCAATCAGAATATACATTTTATTTTGCTTGATTACTCCCCCAACTCTTTCCAGTTAAACCAGGTTGTTATGCATGTCTTTGACATACATACCAAAGGAGGGTAAAACCCAACAACACACATTCCTTTAAACTGAAATTTTGCATCACCAGGTTCTTGAAAAAGACAGTTAATTTGAAGGAAATGTTTGCCAGTAAAGGCTGGAACACAGCCAGAAAGCTACACTTTACAAAGATTTTAATAGCTATGAAATGTTTGGTACTTTGTGCTGAAATTAGTGAACAGGGTAATTTTTTCTCTGCAGGAGACTACACTCAAAGCCCTGCAGGTGTGAGACCTGAGTGTGTGAGTATGCTCGCGTACACCTGAAGCCATTTCCCCAGCACGCAGTTTGAGCAGCACTGCGCTGTTTAGGAGCACTGAGGAGCAGTGTGTCTAAGTCAGGATTTTCAGTAGTATCAGCATCACACTGTGATGAACGTGCACCACATCAGTTCACACTCCTGCCTGCCTCTAGACTAGAGCGTCTGTTCTTCTCAGAGATAATGATTGAATTTGATGGCTTTATCCTCCAGAGTCTCCTCCCTCCAGCATTGCTTCACACCTGAACAAACCCAAGTGCGAAATGTTTCCACTCTGACTTGGTAGCAGTTAGAATGCCATCTTTACAGGATATAAAAAAAAAAAAACTTCAAGACAGCAAAAGTTCAATTTCTGTACGTAGTGACTCAGTAGGTCCATAGCAACTACATAAAAACATCTTCAATTTTTACATTAGCAACATTACTTTTAACACAATATCTACCAGACTACCCACAGGCTTCCTTGCTAGATGGAACTTTCCAAATAAGACACAAAGCTGGCAATAAGTAAGCCTGTGTGTTATCAAAACCAATCCTGAAATAGCTACAATGCATAGTTGGTAAGTCCTTACCAACATTTATCAACAGAAATCTCCCATAGGAATTAATCCAAAAATGTTCACAGTACACAAAAACTGTTAATTGATGAGGAAAATAAAACTTGCAATTACAGGCAAATTTTCCCTTAGCATGAAAGTCCATCTCTTACATTCATGTCAGTCCAGAAGCAAACTGATACAGAAAAAAACCCTTGGAGATACCTCACCATCCATTCTGGACAGAAAAAAGTTCTCTGTATGTTATTGACATAGGACATACCTTCACTAATCTAGATGTTTTTTTCAGATCGTTATTAATAAAATTCTTTGCTAAAATGTCAAAACCCCCACATTTGACTGAAAGGTATATCCAGTCCTTTCCCAATGTACTGCTGATGTCAAGATTGTCTGCTCAGCACCTTTATCACCATTTTAGCCACAGTCAATGTTAGCATACAAGTTAAAAAATAATTTTTTATTCAGCTGAGTCAGAGAAAGAGGCAGGGTTTATAGAAAAGCCTGGAGGGCTTCCTTGCAGCCAGAACAGCTGCCTAGATATAGACTACTTGCCAGTGGGAGCATCTGGGTGTGGGGGTAAATCTGGGACAGCACTTTTGGTATCCCCAACAGGGTCAGGTGTATTCTGTCCTTTGACAACTTCATAGGTGCACCCACATGAGGTACAAATGGCACTGCCACTCTGCACTGCCCCACCCATTCTGTATACACTGTCAGACAGCTACTTACTGTCTTCAGGGTTCTCTTAAGAGCTCTCTGACATTCCTGTTTTATGATGGCATTTTTAGGTTGCCTGTACTAAGTCAAAACTTCTGCTGCCTCTCAAGGGATAAGTGGGTGTCAAATACAGAACTCAGGAATGCCCAAAGCTCACAAGGACCATCCAACCAGATACAACACAGGTACACTCACTGTGAACATGTCTGAAATACTTCTGACTGATCAGACACGTTCAATGCTGCCTGTGAGAATGTTTTCTCTTGGCTCAGCGCACTGAGAAATGGCAGGACTGCTGTTGCCACCCCAGAGATTCAGATGCTGCTACTGCTGTGGATGGGGGAATAGGCGGTGCTGCACTGAAACTTTCTTTTCCAATCCCTTCCTCATAGCTCTGCTCATGCCTTCCCACCCACCACCCTTGCTGGAACAAGAAAAGGAGGGAGCATGCCACTCCCTCAGCTGCATTTCTTGACGAGGCAGCTCCTTTTCTCCTGCAGGGAAAATAAAGGAGTAAATGAGGCAAAACCATGGGCTCTGTCTCTGTGCTGGCCTGCTCATCTTGGTAGGGAAGGAGATGACCCAGCTGGGTCCCCCCAACATCTCCTTTCATCCAGGGGTGGGAAAGGAAACTGGTCATCAGAAACATGGATCCCTACTGAGCAAGGGAAATTAATTCACCCATGCTTATACCTGGTTCACCTTTTTCCATATGTCCTCAGGAAAATCAAAGGGGAATTATTTCCATAGTCTCCAATCAGTTATTACAATACTCTTAAACCACTGCTGCAGTTTTTCAACAGCAGAGACCTCTCAGTTTTACCCATGACTGCCCCAAGGAATTCTTAGCACTCTGGAATCCTTGCTCCTGGACAGCAGCAGGTCCTGCTGAATGCAGAAATCAGGTACAGAAACATGGCTGCCCAGGTCAGGAGAAAGTCTCTCTGAAATACTAGTATTAAGCAACAGACTAGAGAATTCAGAGTTAGTTAACTACCATTGCAGAAGATATTTTTGTTTAGTCAATTACTAGCTAAGTGCAGCTAATCATGTATAAGCCTTTAGTGCTATCTACTCTTATAAAATAATTTCTTTATATGTGTTAGTTATCACTATATGTAAATTTAGTACTTTTGCATGGCACTTTCATGATTTTCCTACTTAGAGAAGGATTTGTATAGAATTTCTTAGGGCAAAGGGAGGGGAAGAGTGCTTCATAAATGGTCTCCATCCCTGCTATGATGTCCTCAATCAAAATGCAGGATTGAACAGCATTTGGAGTAAGAGTCTCTTTAGCTCTTAGCCCTAAAGATGGTGTTTTTAATCTCAAAATCTGTGGAGGAAACAGGTGAACTAGAATATTTAATGGATGACTTGCATTCTACTGAGTTCCACAGGGATCAGGTGGATCCACAGGATCCTATACCTAAACTTCTGTTGAAGGTGGTTTAGAATTTCCATTTCAATTAATGCATAGCTTTTATCAGTGCTCTTTCCAAAACAACATCCATTATATGGGGAGGCTAGATTACATAAACCTGATTTCAAGATGTTAATCATTGTCTGGGAAAGGCAAGCCTCTATGAAGTTACACAGATTATTCTGTAGCATCAGTAACAGACTACTATGTAATCCTCACTATCATCTCCTATCTAAAATTTTTTTAAAATAAATCACATTTTATAAGGAAGCTGGAACTGGAGATTTAGGGTAGTTTTAAGCAACATTTCTGTTAAGGAAATTAACACCTTGGTGCTTTCTTTGTGGAGCTTTGGATTTGAAGTCTCTCTAGAGGGGCAGTTTGGAAGGCTAGTCATTGCTTAATTAGCGCTCGTCTCAACTAGCATCTGGAGTTGAAGATTCACAAGTAGGTATATATTCAAGAAATTCTCAGAGGAATTTACTACCAGTAACTGAAAATGCAAAGTTCAGAAAATTGCTCATCTTATCTCACTTCAGCTGCTTCAGAGATTTTCTTCTTTTAATTTGGCAAAAACAAACGCAAAGTAAGCAGGAGTGCATGCTCTTCTTCTACCTCCATGCCTAAAGAGAATAATCCAGAGGCACCTATAAAATCCCTTTCTTTTTCAGTTCCCCAACTCAACACAGGCACACCTAAGAACATACAGAGGCAAGGTGTGCTCTGAAAACTGCAGTAATACCATTAGCTAAGGAAGTTCAGTGAGGTCCTGCTTAGGAATGCATACAGCTGGTCTGGGTATCCAAACAGTTAGGGACCAACACCTGCTCAGAACCCTGGAAAATCAGGATCTTGGACAAGGATTTGGAAGCAAATCTTAAGTACCAGCTCAGCCATGAGGAGTTTTTCTCAGCTCCCAAGGAAACCACCCTCCCTAGGAGACTAGGCTTGTTTAGTCAGCCCACAATTGCCACTTGTTTGAACAGCATACAGACAACAGGCAGAAACAAACATTTAGGAGGGAGATTTGGGTGGAAAAAAGTAATTTGCCACTCACCAATTACTAGCTGTTCTGAACTATTACTACAAAGGCTTTAAAGGGCTCCATTAGATTGTTTCCTTATAGATGTTAGGCAAAATTTAGCCAAAACACTGCACTGAAAATAACAGGTCACTTATTCTGACTTGCTTTTGCTTTAGAACAATTTTTTTTCCCCTAATAACTGCAGTTTTGCTTATGGATGGCTATTTTAACCCATGGGAAAGCAAGCTGTTCTGTAGAGGTTACCATATTGTTTGGTATAGCAATATGGGACCAGCTTCAACTTCACCTCACCTCTGGCAAGGACAGCTGAGCTGGCAACTGAGCAGGAAAGGAGCAAAGTCTGTAGGCAGCAGCTACCTGGAGGGAAAAGGAAGGGTTGCTTACACTGGGGCTTCTCCTCTCCCTACAGCAGCAATGGCATTCCTGTCCTGGCCTTCATCCCCAGAGCAGAGAATCACAACTTTGCCTTCACATCTGAGATGCCTTAAGCTGAGACGTGGCTCACAGCAAGACAGCTCAAAGGAAGCATTCTGCAAGCATTAATTTTGGTATTTTATATTAATATACACAGGTACACAAACAGACCAAGAATTTCTAATTAAAAATCACCTATGGCACCTAACCAACTCATTGTTATGCTGGGAGCAGCCATGATGAGGAATCTTTCTCTTTAATTCATAACAATCCTGAAGAACAAAGTCATCCAACATCCAGGGAAACGTCAGCCCAAATATTCTTAGCAAAATTAATTTATGTCAGTTGCAAGTAATTTTATTTCCTGGGAAAATAATTCCATTTGTATAATGCCAAAGACAATGGAAGGCCACAGGTATTCCTCAAGTAGACTGATTCTTTCCCTTCTGAAATTAGATGAGTCAATAAGAAACTAATTAGAAAGCCAAGGAGAGTTGCCCAAGTGGGGATACAGATTATAAACTGTATTTGCAGCATCACCTTCAGCCTCTTTGGATGTAAATTCAGTATTCCAGGTCCCAGGCCGCTTGCTGCCTAAGGAAATGTTGTTAAATCCTGAGTGACCACAGAAAACTAAGAAGGGGAGACAGGAACCCCAATTGCACAGCTTTTAAACAAATCCTTATCAGATCACTCTCAGAGCACAAGACTTGTTCTCTCTTACTTTATAGCTGGAGGTAAGGTGAATTTACTGGGAGTTAGTTATGGATAAGTGGAAAATTTTGAAAACAGAACAAAACACATAAAATCCTGGAGACCCAGCTGGTAGGGGTACCCAATCTACTTTCGTATTCAGCAAGCAGGAAGATTTTTCCTCCTACTCACACAAAGTCTCCTCCCCAAACAACCCTCCATGGCAAGTACCAAATTAAGAATGCTGGCACTGGTGTGGAGGATGAGCCTGCCTCTGAGCCCAGCTCTGCCCCATGGCAGAGGCATGCTCTATTACCAATGGAACAGTTTGTGGCTGACCATGGAATAGAACAAGGCTTCATCTGGATATATATGTACATCTTTATTAGGAGAAATAAAAACATCTATCAAAATCCACAGGTCTACACAAAGAGCCTCACACCTAAATACCCAAAATGAACAGGAGATAAATTCAGTAATACTGCGGAGCAACTAGGAAATGGTAATGATAGTGTATTTATTCTCATGGAAGAAAACATTAGTGTGCAAAAGGCATACACAATATTATGGCAATCACAATCAAGCAGAATCAGAGCCCTGAAGATCCTACATTCTAATAGAACCATGTATTTACAAATACATCATTAAACCAAATATTTAACCTCACTTGAGAGATGTGACTGAAGTAAGCTTTGGTTTTCTTTCACTCTGGAATTTCCACTTGCTGAGAAAAAAATGTATCCCAGGGCACAACTCCTGCTGTTCCCCTGTATCTCCATTCATTCCCACTCACATCAGCTCCTGCCCCTTTTTTTATTCCATCCATCTTCCTCATTCCAGCTCTCTAATACCTTTGGTTCAGTCTCAGCTCTGCTTGCCCCCATCCCGCCTGCTAACTCTTCTCCCATGCACCACTCATTGGTCCCACTTTCTCCTACTTTCTCTTCCACCTACTTTCCCTCCACTTTCCCCCTTGCTCCTACCCCTTCCTCCTTGCTCTCCCCAGTTGCCCAGGCCTCTCCTGGGGTTCCTGCAGCCAACCCACCCAACTCTGCATGCAGTCGTGCCAGCTTCCCTTCAGGCTGCGATGGCACGAGAATGGAGAAAACAAAGGGAAAATCAGTCCTGGCACTGCACAGCGCTGGAATGGGAAGAGATTCAAACAGAGAGCAAACAACTCAGACCCCAAAGTTCTACATGTATCCAGCTGAGCAGCACCAAAAGCACCTGAAGGGACAGAGCTTGCTGTGTGGACACAGAACCTTCACAGCCCCAGAGCAATGTGCACAAACACACGAAGGCTTACAGCTCCTACTTGTGTTCTTCTCTGCCCCCCAAATCTAAACCTGGCCAGAAAACTGAACACTTCTGTGAATCCTGTACTCAGCCATTAGGTTTTGACAAGTCTGCCTTGCTGTGCAGGCTAGCGTAGATTTTCAAAGGCTCACAAAGTGACCAAAAATGGAGAGCTTAACATAGCTGTATGTAGATTTGGATGGATGCCCTGACAAATTTCAAGTCTCTGCTTGAAAACTGGCTAGAGCTTCAAAAGTATAAGAGGTATGCATTAATTTCAAGATAGGCAAAACATCTTTACTCCTTAGCCTTATTCTCAGAAATGGGCAAACTTACTTGAAACTCTCCCACGAAACCACCTAACTGAGGCAGATGCCTGGCTTGAAGAAATTAATCCCAAATGCTAATAATTTGAAAATTTGTATACAATTTAAAATGAGGTCATGCACACAAGCAAATCAAAAGAAGGAATTAATTCACTGCTTCCCATGGGCATGCAGGTGTTCAGCCACATCCAGGAGAGCAGGGCCCCAGCACACATAACAGTGACTTGGCAGTCAAACGCCATCACTCCAAACGTGTCCCCTGCTTCCTCCTTCGTTCCCCCACCTTATATACTGGGCATGATGTCACATGGGCTGGAATACCCCTTTGGTCAGTTTGGATCACCTTTCCTGGGTGTGTATCCCTCCAATGCACTCCCTGCTTCCTCACCAACGTGTCCATACAGAAAGCAGAAAAGGCCTTGGCTCTGTGCAAGCTCTGCTCAGCAATAAGGAAAACATCTCTGTATTATCAACCCAATTTGTTTTCAGCACAAATCCAAAACAAGGCCCTGTACTAGCCACTATGAAGAAAATTAACTCTATCCCAGCTGAAAAGCAGCACAGTGGCATTTGCTCTCACTATTAAACTGCCTTTGTCTCAATCCATGAATTTTCTAGCTTTTACCCTCCTGATTTTCTCCAAGCAGCTGTGTGGGGCTTAGTTGATAGCTGGGGTTAATCCATGACAGGTCTCTATAACAGAAAGCACCAGATTACACTCTCTTCACTCCTAATTAGAACACACATACTCATCTTTTTAATTGCCCTTTCCACTTCCTTGCTATTACATCTACTGTAAACCTCAACCTTGAAAATTCAGCCATTTGTTTTTGTCAACACTCTTGTGTCCTGCTGGGGGAACAGGCCAGCCCACCAGGTATTTAAACAGATTCATGACCAGCTTTTCAGGAAGCCAGAGACTGTGATTCCAATCAAAGACTCTCTGCATTTCTTCCCCCAGTTTTCTTCAAAATCCTGAAAAAGTTTATTTAGAAGATAAATCATATAAAGGTATCTGCATGTGGTCAAATTTAGCAGACAACTTGAAAGAGTAAGGAATTAAAAGAGTATGCTTCCTTCTTGTGACAATTCGTTCTGAGGATTCTTGGCTCACCACTGATGTTAGTATGATTTGGTGGTCCTTAAAACAATGCACAAATGGCTTCTCCATTTCAGAGCTGAACCTGATTATTTTTCCTTGTATTATATCTCCTCTTCTGAGGTGTGAACTTCAGAGAAAAGATGTAAAAACACTTTAAGAAATTATCTGTATACGTCTCATGAGTATCTTTGTCATGCAGGTCTCCACAGAGCAAGAACTCACACCAAGAGTTACCAGAATTGTGAGATTATCCACCAACAAGGCTTCTTTGGTGGAAAAGGCATGTTATAGTAACCCAAAATTTCCATTGCTTGTTTATTTTAATGTGAAAAGGCCTATCTTAGGCTTCTTCGCAAACAAGAAAAAAAGGATTAGCAGGCATGCTGCTGCTTCCAACCAGTCCTCCAGGACCTTCATATCATCATTGTTATTATTCTTAAGGGTGATTTCCCCTGACTATCAGTAAAACCTGTGGTGCAAGGCAAAGCTGAAGTGTCACACAACTTTTTGCATTTGGGCTCTGCTATGCATTTTGAAGAAGAACACTGGAATATTTTTTAAAATGTTACAACCTGGGCAGTATTCTTCTCCTTCAATAATGTCAGCATAAATCTCAAAAATCATGATTCAACCTCTGAAACAAATTGATGTTTTTACCAGAACAGAAAAGATACTTTAAAATGGGTCATATAGATCAATGCATCCATTAGAATGGGTCACAAGAACCTGTTCATAACTTTCTGTGGTAAAGGATGTCATGAGATTAAATAGTCTAAGACCAAACAGAAATTACCAAAGATTTACCTCATTATCTTTCTAAGGCAGTTTCTGTTCAAATAATATTGGCTATTTCAGCAACCTCTACAGTTCTGTGAAGGTTATGAAGATTCTGTGAAAGTAGTGCAAATAAAAAAATAAATGAATAAAACATTTCCACCAACATGGAATTCTCTCTACTCAAACTTTCCTTAGTCAAACTTTTTAAAAATAGGTTATAAAGTCTCCTAATTATAGAGTTCTGAACCTCATTCAGTCAATCACAGCTCTGGATCCTCTCAGAATAAACACTATACTACTGACAAATGTACAATATTATTCTTAATATCATTTAGCTCCTTATATGAGCAAGGGCATAACTAAGGTGCTTGATGCTGATCTATGCAGAATAGTCATGTTTAAAGAAGTCACTGTCAATATTTCACATTGCTGGATGAAGCATAACGAACACTAATGAAGAACTTTGTCATGGCTTTCTAAAGAAGAAGTCTAACAGACTGGGAATCCTGACACTGAACACATTAGTTCATTCAAATCTTATTTTCCAGCCCTTCACCTCACCTACCCACCTTTGATTCTAGTCAGAAAAGTTAATCTATTATTTTGTCTATCAAATACATAATCATTCTGTTCTCAGGAGTCTGTTGCATGAATCCAGACTCTCCATTTTCTCAGAAGTACCTATCTGGAGGAGGCAAAGCAAAGCAGACAAGATGCAGTACCATACTTGCACAATGCAGCAACTAAGCAGGACCTTAAAATTACATGTTCTTATTTTTCCAAGACAGTAATTTTACATCCAACTATTAGTATTTCCACATCCTGTAGAATAGTTATGTGTGCTTCTGTAATGCACATAATCCTCTTCCCTTTAGGAAGCTCCAGGAATTACACTTGTTGATTCACACCAGAGCAGAGTATTATTAAATAAAACTAGTATTTGTGTGTGAATGTGCAACAAGAAGCAAGTAAAGTGGATCCCAAAAGAGCATCTGCCTTATTTTTGCATCTCTAATTTTGCTGAGTTTATTCAAAATGCTGCCCAGTTACAGGACGTCTCACATCACAGCTATTACACTTTGTGCAGGCATGCCATTCAAATTAGGTAATAAAACCTACTAAGTAGTAAGATTCTAAGTCTCAGTATTTGGTATAGCACAAAGACTCTAAAATAGCTTTCTAAGATACTTGAATGAGATGAAGAGAATAACCCCAATAAATATACAAAAGGGGCAGCTCTTAGTAGCTCTGTCCTACTTTTAATGCTTTTACTCTAACAGCAATGCTATTCTCTACCTCCCCTGTAGCAGATTGCAGTTTTCTCCCTTCTTTGTAGCATGGCTAATAAGTTCTGGGTTAGAGCAGCTCAGACCTCAGGCTACTAGTATGTTGGAATCCATTATGCAAAGCCCATTCATTTTGATACAATGTACTAAACTGCTGCTGTCACCGCAGTAGAATGGCTGCTCAGATCGTTGTTTTGGATCTCTCCCCCCTTTTTCTTTTTTGTCATTACAATGTCTTCAACCACTGGCAAAGTTGTCATTCTTTACTGAATATATTGCCTCCTACCTAGGATGCAATGTGCACTTCGAGATTGTGAAAACCAACCTGAAATTCAGAAGCAATGAAAGCTTAAAACATAAAATCTGTATGTAGCATGAATTCTGTGCCGATTAATTCAGTATATCAAATGACTAATTTGGTTAAAAATGACTATTCCAAAATTAAAGAAAGTTCGCTAAATGTGTAAGAGTTGCAAAAATTAAGACCTTCTCTAACTTTTGTTTTTAAATCGATAGACAGTGTGTGTATTAAAAACATACTGAGATATAATTATTTCCCTATAAATTTAGGGTATAAATGGATACCTTACAGTTCATAAAACTGAAAATGGCATTAGCTGTCTCAGATTGTCAAATTTCTTTTTCTTTTTTTTCTTTATTTTTCTTTCTTATTTCCATTTCAATGGCAATCATCATTCTTACATGAAAATATTATTTATAATAACAGAAAAAGGAACAATAGTAAAAAAACCAACCAAACAGACTCAAGAGACATTGTGACTATATAAGTGAGGTTTTTAAGATACCAGAACAATCTATTAATTCAAAGGCACTGCAGGTGGACTTCTCAAGGTACTTTTTGACTTGCAACTTTGGTAGGAAATTCTTTTCTCTTTTGAAATAAGTGAACCTGTCTCTGTCAGTTTAGTATGCCAAGTCAGCTCAACATAGGGTCAGACAGGAACCAGAAAGGAGGAGGGAGCAGGACTACCCTTTTCAGCAATTGCAAAGCATTTCATTGGCACAGCCAACTCGTGCAACCTTCACATCCTACCTTACTAAAGGCTCTGAAAAACAACATGAAAATACACTAAAGCCACTAAACATAATGAACTTAAAATGCATCATTCAACATTACATCTTACTCAGAAAATAACACCATTAGAACTCTATTTGACCCCACAAAAGAAGTAAGAAGTTAGTAGCTCAAGGATCCCAAGTGGCTTAAATGTTGCCAGGGTGATAAATTCAGAGAGAAACTGGAAACAATGCTTCAGTCTATAAATGTGAGGTACTAATGTGGAAGGAGGAGCATAACTTCCAACTTACAGATCCCGAGCTTACACAAAAGACCCCAAACAAAGGACACACAAGAACGCCTCAGGAGGTCTGCTGAAAACAAAGTACAAACTGAAACTGAGGAAACTGAGCGTGTATTTCCAGGTACATTATTTCTGACAGCAAAGTCAATAGCAAAAGTATCTGACTTCCCTGATCTATTCTTCATCTACTTTCCTTCATGTCTCCCTATACAGCCCATTGTTCCCTGCAAGGTGCCAATGAAATGGCCCAGATTAAAATAGACAAAACCCCCTGCTAATTAGATTCAATAACTGTGACATAAATGCTTTCCAATAGTAAGAACAATACAGCACTTGAATGCAAAACATAGAAATGCTCAAACTAAGTCATGCATCCCATAATGAAAGGCTGCAAAGTTAGAGAGCAATTTCCTCTCTAAACATACACTCCTGAGTTTCAAAGGCTACATTTCTGAATGCCTCCTGTCCAGAGGAGCACACGGTGCAATTATCCTGAGCCTAAGTTACTCCTTCACAAGCCTTCTTGTGAGCCAACAAACAGAGAGCACGCAAACTAGGTGTGAAAGGACACTGCCAGTTACGTCCATCCTCAAAGTTCTGCAAGGTCTGGGAGAGAAAGAAGGTGCCAGAGGCCACAGGAGAGCTGTGCCCACTGCAAACACGGCGGGAGTGCAAACACAGCCGGCCTGAATGCTGTGGGTGTTGGCACAACGCAGCTCTGCTGCTGGGGCCAGCTTGCCAGCGCTGCTAAACTCGCTCCTTCCCCATCTCCCAGCCTCCCCCAAACCCTTTCAATTCAATCTCAAACTGCAATGATCATTAAAAACAATGAGTACGTCTGGCGCAAGCAAACGTGCCTTGACTACCAACGATCCATTAAGTACCTGGCACTGGATCCATAATATGGGATTCTGACATGGAAAGAAAAGCTTTAGAGCTCATTCAAAAGTACGAGGTTTACATATAAAAGACTTAAAAGGTGCGTGTGTGTCTAACAAGTAAGCGAAGGCTAAGTCCTTTGTGGTGATGTTGATGGTTTCATCCCTTGCATAAGCTAATTTTCCTATTTAGATACCACCTTTTCCAAATCACAGATAAATTAAGTCAACTTTATTTAATGTGGTAATGATTTGTAGTGAGTGGCAGAAATTCCCCTGTAATTATGCATGAATTGATGTGTGATTTTCTAATAAGCTTAAGTGAAGAAATCATCATTTTGTGATAAATGCTTTATTTCTTAAAATGCTTGTAACACATTTCTAATAAATTTAATCAAGCAACTCGCACTCATGTAACATTTACAATTATTAAGTGTGCAGTCTTTTACACTGCCTTATTGCTTTGGCTGATTGCTGTGTGTTAAAGTTTAGCATTTCATAAACATGGTTATAACAACCATTATGTTATTTTTGCTCAGAACCATGAATTATTTCAATTTGAAGTTAATTTACATTCTGTACAAGCTTTGTGCCTCAAAGGCAAAATTCTTTTGCCATTTACAAATAGATGTACGCATTAAGAAATGAAATGAACTGCTTCTACCTTTCAGGACACACCTTTTCCTTCAACATGTCATGAAAGGGACAGCAATGGCTCACTACAGAAAGCCTAATACTGGATTCCAAATTTAAAAGAATTCCCAGAGTAAAATTGCTTCATCCCACTGAAACGCCCTTTATCAGCCACCCCCAATCCTGTCAACTCTCCTAACTGAAAACCAGCACATATTCAGCCTGGTGGCAGAGCTGCATTTCCATGGATGCTGGAGAGTCAGAAAGCCTTCTAAAACGACCTTATCTAAAGGCACCTTATCTAGTGGTCCCTTTTCTAGGAATTTTAGCTCAGACCTTTCCACCTAGAGCAAGCTGATACAGGGAATAGATGACCTAAGGGGAGCCACAGTTCTAGAAATTTCTATGAGTGGCCTCATCTTTAAAGACTGGAAATCGGATCCTTCCTGCAATTCCACACATTTAGGTGCTGGAACATAGCTATCCCAAGTGTATCATATGGGTCAGCAACTTCCTAATAGGAGATCTGCCTGACCAAGGGGAACCTCCAGCTCTGCTATGCTTCCTCACACTCTCTTCAACAATCTCTTATTAGAGCTTCTGAAGAAAAAGGTAAAAGAGGAAACCTTTCTCAGTACTCCACATCTGTAACTAATTTTTTTTTCATTTCTCACTACAAATGAAAGCAGCATATAAAAAGAATATTAAACTTGAGATGTTGAAAGTGGCCGGTTTTAAATGCTGAATCAGTGTTAAGTGATACCAGTAGTAAATCTCAGACAAATTACTTACACAAGTGCTGTCCCTAGGGCTAGAAAATGTATTTCTAAGAACCAAACATTAGCACCTCAAAAGACAAGAAAATACCTAACAATTCTTACATGCATATACATGAATTTTTATTTTGATGAAAGGGTGGTCTGAAGCCATTTAAATTTCAATTGATATGAAGAATATAGCCTAAAAATAAACACATCCTGCTATCTCAAGAACAGTAAGAAAGAGGCATGGAATAACTACTTTAGCACTTGAGTACTCTGGAACATATAATTAATGCATAAATATCAGTGAATATATTGATTTTGGTTTGAACTTACTAACTTATCAGTGAACCCAAGTCCCAATGGTCTACATCCAAAAGGACTTTATTAGATATTCAATTCCCTTAAAATACATAGAAGAATTGTAGCACAAACATATCTTGGCAAGTTTCTCTCTTAAGAATTTCTGTATTACAGCTGTGAACAAATCCATCTGGATTATAATCTCTCTTTCTATCTTCCCATCTGTTCTCATGTGAGGGCAAAAAGGTGAGTGACATTGACAAAATCAAATCCTCTTCCTTGAGCAGGTATTTGCTCTTCCCTCATCCTCACAACATTTTTCAAATTTTTCCCCCACTGGTATGAAGTTCAATCACAGAAGTCAGAATCAAGTTTCAGACTATTCTCCCAATATGTTATTGCTAAGTTTTGTCCCCCAGCAGCCTGAATGTATTTCACAGTCTAATTCAGATAATTTCATCATTGTCCTTCAAATATCCAAGCTCCTCCTCATCTCAGTTACATTCCCTGATTGTTGTATTTCTTTTTTATGTTACAATCAATAACACTGCCAAAGAATAAAAAAAAAAAAAAAAAAAAAAAAGAATAATAAGAGATACTGTGGTCATGTAAGGCTGGAATTTTGAAAGGAGAAAGGTACTGAACTTCCACTGGATTCCAATGGGAGTTGGACTTCCATATGTTTTATATGCCTCTGAATATCTCAGGTCTAACACACCAAGTAGTGTGGGAAAGAGAGAAGGAAGCAAAAGGTTTGAAAAATGCAGGAGCACTGGTTCTCCTCAGAAGCAGATTAAAATAACTGTCAGTTAACTTAAATGCTCAGGCCTCAGCAAAACCAAACATCTCCTGATTCACTTGATTCACTTTAGGACTCAGTGCACAGTCTTAATTCCACTGCTTACTCGCAACAAAATACTAGAGTTCTGGTTTAAAGTTAACAAAGCTTCAATTTATTGAACTTCAAATGTCAAAATTTGCATTATTTTCCTGCAGCTGTGTGTGCTATTCCAACTGGCTCACACTTAAATGTTACTAAAAAAGCCCATCAAAAAAGCAAACAATATGTGTACTATATTATTAAAAGCTGTTAAAATCCCTATTTTCTGTTGTAAAATTCTTCTGAATAAACTAGTGTACATTTTCTCCTCCTCTGAAATATTTATTTAATATAAAAAAGAAGTAATGCATTTCGAAGTATGTGTGAACAGAGCATTGCAATTTTCCTTTCCGAGGAAGCAAAGAAATACTCACTATTTTTCACTTCAATAAAAAGCACTCACTATACTTACATGTTTTTCAATCCAGGCTAAGTCAGAGATTCTCTCTTAAAAATTTGCATTTCATTCCTGCCTCCAAAAAGGTCCCATCTATGGTGTTGTTTAAATAGTAATTTTCTTTATCAGGATTTTTATATTATATGAATCTAGTGTAATATTTCTCAAATCTTGTATCCTATATATGGGATTGGTTATGACATTAGTGACCACTCCATATTTCAGTATAAAAACTATTTTGAAAGGTAAAATACTCTAAAATCATCAGGAAATTGTAATATTAGCATCATGCTTTCTCAGCCTATACTCACATTCTGTAGTAAAATGAAAACATTGCATTCATCTGATCTGTATCTCAGGTTAATTTATCAATAATATTTTAAAATTCTATCTGGCCATCAACATTTTATGAATGTTATTTCCACTTTCCACTGAACTGCAAAAATAATGAACAATATAAATTCTAATTTTTATGTTTCATTGAAGCACTGAATACTCAAACTTAAGCCAAAACATCTCTACAATGAACAAAAGGAGATGTACAATAAGACCATTTTTAGAGACTACTGCTGAGCTACACACTTTGTTATAAACTTAGATTAGTTTTGTAAGATGAAAATGAAGTTTGATCTTCCTCCTTTCTACAATCTGTACTGATACTGGTACACAATCTGCCAGGCAGTGAGATACACTTATGTACGTTGTTTATTGTTTACCTAGTAACACTGGCTAAGTAATTTTGGAATAGCGCTATCCATCATGGGCAGCAGACAGTAACAATAATAGACATTTCACTTGAGCAAAAATCCTTGCAAATTCTGCCAAAATAAGGAGAGCAAATGGAGGAGCAGTGCAGCCACGAAGTGCTCTCTAAGTGAGTGGCACCATCCCTGCAGTGAGCACCCCTACGAACAGGTATAGGCCATAGATATCGCAGTACACAGCTGTTCCCTACAGCTGCCGCTCACAAAGTGTCTGGTACATAACTAAATCAAACACATTCTCAAATATCTTTCAAGACAGGTACCTTTATCATCAACTGTCTTGTCTATATTGGCACATTCAATTTTAACTGTAAAAGAGGACAAATAGATCAATACTAAAATATTTCGGCAGCAGGCATGACATAAACCCAAATAGGTTTTAATATGTTGGTAGCATTACCTGTGGCAGTGAATATTTTTATTTTAACTGGAAAATTTCACTTTATCTTGAGTGATGTTGACATAAACAAAATGCATGGAATGGATGAAATGGACAGAAAACAGGTAGACTATCCTCAAACCAATTTCCAAGAGTGAAAGGAGTTTCTTTGGATGAGTTAGTTGAGACTTTATATTAGTCATGTTCCTAAAAATTTAGTCGTATTAAATGAATAGTAAATAGCACAGTTTACCCCCCAAAACAGCAAACCCACTCAGCATCTGCCCGTGATATTTCGTTATTGGAACACACTGAAGATTAATGAGCACACTGAAATGTACCCACCCTGCCTGTTTCAGTGCCACTTGTAGTCAAAATTACGGCATTAAGTCACGGGCTCTGCATCCCAGGAACCAGCAAGCAGTGCCAAAGAATCCCTGTTAAGTTATAATTACAAGATTTCTGTTTTGCCATCCACTTCAGGGGCAGGCACACGTGATCTCAACATGCCAGCTCATCCTGGAAACAGGATGGGATCTCTAATTAAAACTGGTTAAATAATGAAAAAATTTAAATATTTTTTATGAACTGCTCTCATTTTCCTGTGCACAATACCTGCTGTCTTC
Organism: Zonotrichia albicollis; assembly: GCF_047830755.1. Lineage (NCBI taxonomy): Eukaryota > Metazoa > Chordata > Aves > Passeriformes > Passerellidae > Zonotrichia > Zonotrichia albicollis. The sequence goes on along the minus strand of NC_133823.1, from coordinate 26,498,592 downwards.
CCTAAAAATACATCTACATGGTTTTGCAATTAAAGTTTTACCGAAAAAGAGGAAATATATTTCTAAGGAAATGTACTTTTGTGTGCCAAAAAAAAATAATTAAAAGATATATCAGAGTAGGTGTGGTTCGGCATCAGGTGAAGTATGGTTAAGCTAGTTTTTTATACTTAGTCTTGTTTTTGTCACATTACCTACTCTTTGTGAAATTTTAAATAAATGCAGAATTATGAGGGGAATAACTTCCCAGCCTCATGCAGTAATAGAAAGAAGGCTGATGGCAGTAACTTCTTTTTTCTTACATACTATAAAACCCTCGAGACGTTCCTATTAATAATCACAGACAAATTGAGAGAAAAATAATAAAATAAAGAGCTGAGTAAAGTTTTAGGAAGAAGGGGACTTATGAGTTGTGGAATTCATCTGGGTATGACACAGGTTGCTGCAGACATAAAGCCATTAAAAGTCCTTGCTTCAGGGTTCTGGAGTATAAAACATTCATGGTGTATAATTTTGCATAATTTGTTTAGCTACTGAAGCATGATTTAGCTCCTTGGTGCACAGATACAAAGAAAAGAATGAAGGAAAAAACAAAATATTTGACCAAAACTAAAGAGTCGTTAGCATTGTCTTGTGCTGTGTTTGAAAATACCCACATGCACACAAACTAGTCTTGAGGTACTACAAGTATAAATATATAAATACCAAACCATCTTTAATGTATTTGGTGTTAGATTCTCAAGCTTTTGTTCATTTACTGAAGACACTGACTTCCCCCTAGCCACGTGCTGTACTCTCAGAAATATATCTGAGCTGAGCACAGACAAACTCAGATTCAGAAAGGATCTGCATATTCACCAGCTCTAGGCTACTTCCTACTTGCTCAAATGCTCTGTACACAAAGAACAAACACAGCTAAGAAGAACCCAAGCCTTGTTGTGGATGGGGGATTCAAAGGTATTGGTATTTCAGCCTGATTTCCCTTTGAGCTAAATCTAATGCAAAATGAATTCTGCACTTCAGAGCACAAGCTTTACCCTGGATTTGAGAATCAAGTGCAAACGCAGGGGTGCCCACGATAAATCCACACCCTCTTTCTGACAGTGACAGCACCAAAGTCCCAGGGACTAAATTCAAAAGGACACCGCAGTATAAGAGCAGGTGCCTCCTCCTCTTTAACCACTCTTGTTTGTTTTCACATTTTCACTCAGTTGCGTATTAGAACCAACTGGCCTACACTTCCAGAGCTCACACTGAAAAATACAACAAAGAACACACAGGGAAGGGAAAGAGTGGCAACCAGTTAATGAGAGTCCATGTTAAACCTTCTTTTACTGAATTTGTGTCTTCCATTTTCCAAAAATTAATTACTTGAAATAGTTAATAGTTAAACACTGTATTTTTTTTCCATATACAGAGTCAAAAAGATTACTGACAACATTGCTGTGAATCAGTCTGTTAATTGCTATTTCAACATACACTTATGCACTCCCTTGGAAACACCTAAGTAAACACATCTGGATATCAAGTTATCAGAATATTTATTTAAGATAAATATTTTGGGAGATTGGTTTTCCGTTGTTACAATACTTTTATAACCATCTGTAAATCATTGCAGACTTTATACTTTTAAATAACAGTTACATTTATCTTCTTTCCTTTCTTACTCCAAACACATTTCTCTGGGAATTTGGCCTAATCAAGAGATTTTGGATCAGGACACTACCAAATATGATGTGCAAATAAAGCTACAAACAGGAACATGAATTACATCTTAAGGAAACTAGGCTCTCCATTTCTCTAAAACAAAAAAAAAATTAGATCAAACAGAACATTTAACTGCATGTAGACCTTCTCAGCTATCCCATCTTATGAAACTCACATGGAAAAATATAGATGAAACACAGATTGACAGATGTATTGCTCTGCTCTTTCTCTTTAGCCACTCATTAGCCATGGAGGCCACAGAGAGCTGCTCTAGCCTTTCACAGCACAACAGAGCCCAACACTGGGGAAAATAAAGGATTAAAACCACATGAAAAAGGCTACGTGCATCTGATTTTGAATGATGCTTGGTTGAATTCTGAAGACTTTTGGTATGGGAAATAACTTCTATGTGTTTATTTGCAATCTAAGTTTCCCTACATAAAGAACACTATTTCTGTCCATGATACCAGTTTCAACATAACTAGTATGTCTATATATATGTCTATATATATAATCTGTGACGCCAGATGAGGAGGAAAAAAAATATCAATAACTGAAACATGTTTTGACTTTACTGGTGTGTAAAAAAATGTGAAACAGGAAACCATCTATTGAGTGCAACCCCAAATGAGCTTCTGCCCTGCTATTGCCAGAGGGAACATAATCTTTTCATGCAAAATTACTTTGCTAACATTTTTAATTAATGTACAGTTCAACAAGTATGTAAATCAGATAGGAAGGGAGGACCAAAAGAGTAAACACACAATGGAAATTCCTTAACATTTCCTTCATAAGCCCTCAGCACCAGATCAAACTCCACCTTTTCCAAGTACCTTCTTGTCAGTGCTGCCTTTGTACCTGGAGAAGCTCTAGAAGCAAGAGTTAGTTGGGGTTGGTCCAGCAGCAGCAGCCTCTGCACCGCCAGCCTTTTGCATCTGTTTGCGCAAGCAGAGAAGGACAGCACATAACACAACAGTTATTTAAGGTCCTTTGGAAAATCACATCACCACTGCTGAGTGTTTCCATACCTCAGGCTATAGGAAGACAAGTTAAGTCTTGCTGATTTCAAACTCTACCATTTTGTTTTATTTCACTGTGATGGGCAGGCTGGGAGTCACCCAAGACAATGAACGTAGCCATAGCCCTTCTTCATGGTAAACACATAATTTCCCCAGTGATCCAGTAAGCAATAACAAGAAGTTATGTGTAGTACATATAGTGTTTCTATTCCCCTGGGTTTAATATTGCTCACAGTAAAATTGATTTTCTGGAATCTTGCAATAAACCTCATCAAAGTAAATGAAACCCACGCTGGTTTTTTATAAAGTGATTGGATTTGGTGTGATAAATTAACCCTAACCGTCAGAGAGACTCCCAATAATGCACTTGCTCAATTAAACTCCTCCAGACTCTGTTTAGATTTTAATTTTTCTATAGGACTTATTTAACTCACTCAAAGCTTCCAACTTAATGCTTGCAGAAAGGATAGCAGCTGAAAACCATTCTCTCTCTTCCCAGACTAAATAGATCAACACGATTTATTCTTGCTGAGTACTTGCTTGACACTATTCTCTAATCTATATTAAAAAACAACTGATAGCTACTCATATGCTTTGGGATCAAGCAGTAGGAAAAAAAAATACTATCTGCTTACTAAGAGTTCCTAATCAAACACCAGGAAGAAGGATATATTAATTTTAAACTTTTGTACACATATGAAATCGACTTTTGTAAAAGATGCTAGGATGCTGATGGATATGCTGCAGAAACCTACAGAAGCTTGGCTCACACTGCACTATCCCTTCCCAGTAGATTTTTTTCATCTAAAATAACCATTTAGATTTACCCAGTCTTTTGCAGGTATTTCAGTTATTCCACTTTTCAGCAGCCATTTCAGAAGGAGTAAAATGTACCAAAAAAACAAGGAAATTTCAAAGTGACCTTCCCTAACATTCCTCAATAGCCTCCAGTGACTTCATCAAATAAAAAAGTGTCTGATGTCTATTCACAGCTACTGGGCAATATGTATGAAAACTATTTTTGTTGTCATATTTATTCCTGGTTAAATGAAAAAATTATTCATTTAACCAGGAGTAAAACCTCTGAGATCTTTTTTCTCATTTCCCAGACTGTCTGGGGAAAACATGCTGCAGTAAACAATCATGCCCTATTTTATTCCTACTTAAATGAATTATCATAATAATAATTACTAACAAAAACATCTGGTTTCTGCTTAGCAGACGGCAAATTCTTTGACACATTCCTTGCATTTCTCCTTCTTCTTAGTCTCCAGGCTGAGGGTCTCAGGCTTTTTTTAGACCAGTACACATGCCAACCACACAGCATGCCTGATGGAACAGATTTATGGAGAGACTCCTGATGACTATGAAATGCTTCCTCTGTTTTTTCTGCCTCCGGAAAATTATGCCTTTGTAATAATGTCTTCTCTTTAGAGCATTTCCCTGCTTTTTATACAGATGACATTTGCATGTAAACAAGTTCTTGCTGTTTTTCTTCTCTACTAAACAACAGCCAGGAAAAGTAATGTTCCCTTTGACATCATATTGGCCTGTTACATTAGAATGATCCTAATGCCACTATTTAAGGTTTTGAATTAGAAAATGGGGCTAAGCAAAAGAGGTAATCTAACTTCCAATTTAACCAATTTCTACCATACAGAGTGGTCTTATTTTTGTGGAAAACAGAAAGAAAAAATCAAATCAACTAATTTATCAATGTGAGACTTTGAACAGTACTAATATTAGGTACATTTACAGTACCAGATTTTGCATTTCTATAGTGCCTTTTACCAGAGGTTCTACAACTGGGGCTCCTTGAGCTGCTCTGCCTCCACTGAGTAATGCTGAAATGGAAAGGAGAGCTCGAACAGCAGCCACAGTCCAAGCAGCACAGAAGCATGAAATAGTAGGGGATGGGGAGAGGACCACATGAAGAGAAATACTACCTGCTGCCATGATCCCTACACACTTTTTCTCAAGGTACCAGGGAATGTAAGGCCCCTGAGAGTCTGGGTGTTAAGGTGCAATTTGCATG